>NW_024429204.1:17500-1217500 GCF_017639785.1 Mesocricetus auratus
GCTAGCTCTTGTAGACAAAGCTGACTTTACTGTAAATCTTTATGTTTTTCTGGCCACGTGTCTTATCTGTAAAAACCGCGGTTGTTTTAAACTGACATTTTTTTTTCCAAGATGGCGGGCATAAGCATGACTCCAGCTGCCGGCTTGGAGATGTGGTCACTACCACTTCCAGCTGTACATATAACTTTTCAATTGTTAGCAGAGTCTCTTAAAAGAACCTTGCTGGTTTTTTTTTTTTTTCTTTTTACGCCTGTAAGGGAGCCGCATGAATCTCGGCTTGTGGCTAGCAGAACAGAGCCCACCTGAGAAAATGCTGCTACGAAAAATCTGTGCTTCTCTCCGGTCTTCTGTTTCTGAAATTCCTTTAAAGCTTTTGTTATTTTGCGTGGAAATTCGATCCCGCTTCTGACAACCATTATGTAAAAGGCAGCTTTTCCTTGAGAGAAGCCTTCCTGCCAGCCTGGTTCTAGAGCCGCATCAGTCCCAAATAAACACACAGGAGGCTATATTAATTATGAAGCTGTTGGCCTTGCTTGTTTCTTACTGGCTAGCTCTGACTTAAGTAATTGCCCCATAATTGTTAATCTACGTATTTCTCTTACCGGAGAATAGTTCCGGGCTTCCTACCCCATGGCATTACATCTCGACTCTCTTGTGTTTCTCCTTCCCAGAGTCCTCCTGGACTCCTAGTCCCTCCTATCTTGGTTCCCTATTGGCTCAACAGTGCCTTATTGACATAATCACAGGACCTCCCACATCACCTAACCCTAACCCTGACCCTGACCCTGACCCTGACTGAACCCTGAACCCTGAACCCTGAACCCTGAACCCTAACCCTAACCCTAACCCCAACCCTAACCTGATTTTTTATTTTTCAGCTTGTTTATATGGTGGATTACGTAGATGGATTTTCGTATGTTGAACCATCCCTGCATCCCTGGGATGAAACCTACTTGATTGTGGTGAATGATAGTTTTGATGTGTTCTTGGATCCAATTTGCCAGTATTTCATTGAGTATTTTTACATCAATGTTCATGAGGGATATTGGTCTGAAGTTCTCTTTCTTAGTTGTATCTTTGTGTGGCTTGGGGATCAAGGTTATTGAAGCCTCATAGAAAGAGTTTGGCAGCCGGGCGGTGGTGGCGCACGCCTTTAATCCCAGCACTCAGGAGGCAGAGGCAGGCGGATCTTTGTGCGTTCGAGGCCAGGCTGGACCGATAGCCTCCGAAACAATACAGAGAAACCCTGTCTCGTAAAAACCAAAAAAAAAAAAAAAAAAAAAAAAAAAAAAAAGAGTTTGGCAAAGACCCTTCTGCTTCTATTGTGTGGAATACTTTGAGAAGAATTGGTATAAGCTGTTCTTTGAATTTCTGGTAGAATTCTGCACTAAGGCCATCTGGACCTGGACTTTTTTTGTTTGGGAGACTTTTGATGACTGCTTCTATTTCATAGGGGTTATAGGTCTATTTAAATTGCTTATCTGTTCTTGATTTAGTCTTGGCAAGTGATAACTATCCAGGAAGTCATCCATTTCCTTTAAATTTTCGAATTTTGTGGAGTACAGGTTTTCAAAGTATGACCTGATGATTCTCTGGATTTCCTCAAAGTCCGTTGTTATGTCCCCCTTTTCATTTCTGATTTTGTTAATTTGCATGTTCACTCTCTGCTGGTTGGTAAGTTTGGACAAAGGTTTGTCTATCTTGTTGATTTTCTCAAAGAACCAACTCTTCATTGCATTGATTCTTTGTATTGTTTTGCTGGTTTCTACTTTATTGATTTCAGGCCTCAATTTCATTATTTCCTGGCATCTACTCCTCCTGGGGGCGTTTGCTTCTTTGTGTTCTAGAGCTTTCAGCTGTGCTGTTAATTCTCTAGTATAACTGTTCTCCAGTTTCTTCATGTGGGCACTTAGTGCTATGAACTTCTCCCATAGCACTGCTTTCAAAGTGTCCCACAGGTTTGGATATGTTGTGTCTTCATTCTCATTGAATTCTAGGAAGTCTTTAATTTCTTTTTTTATTTCTTCTTTGACCGAGGAAGGGTGCAGTTGTGCATTATTCAATTTCCATGAGTTTGTAGGTTTTCTGCAATTTGTGTTGTTGTTGAATTCTAATTTTGAAGCATGGTGGTCTGATAAGATGCATGGAGTTATTCCAATTTTTTGTAGCTGCTGAGGTTTGATATGTTGCCAAGTATTTGGTCGATTTTTGAGAAGGTTCCTTGTGGTGGTGAGAAGAAGATATATTCTTTTTTATGTGGATGAAATGTTCTATAGATGTCTGTTAATCCCAGTTGGGTCATTACTTCTATTAGACCCTTTGCTTCTTTGTTTAGTTTCTGTCTGGTATTCCTGTCTAGTGGTGACAGGGGTGTGTTGAAATCTCCCACTATAAGTGTGTGGGGCTTTATATGTGATTTAAGTTCTAATAATGTTTCTTTTATGAATGTGGATGCCTTTGTATTTGGGGCATAGATGTTCAGGATAGACACTTCATCTTGGTGGATTTCACCTGTGATGAGTATGTAATGACCTCCTTCATCTCTTTTGATTGATTTTATTTTAAAGTCTAGTTTGTTAGATATTAGGATTGCTACCCCTGCTTGTTTCTTGCGTCCATTTGATTGAAAAAAATTTTCCCTACCTTTAACTCTCAGGTAATGTCTGTCTTTGAGGGTGAGGTGTGTTTCTTGTATGCAACAGAAGGATGGGTTCTGTCTTTGAATCCATTCTGCTAGCCTGTGTCTTTTTATGGGTGAGTTAAGGCCATTAATGTTGAGGGATATTAATGACCATTGATTGCTCATCCTTCTTCGATTTGCAATGGTTGTTGGTGGAATTATGTGTGGAATTTCACGCCTTTGTTCTTTTGGCTGTTGGTAGAGAGGAATTCTCTAATGCCTATGTTTTTCTGGTTGTAGTTAACTTCCTTGGGTTGGAGTTTTCCTTCCAAAACTTTCTGTAGGGCTGGGTTAGTGGATGCGTATTGCTTGAACTAGTTTTGTCATGGAATATCTTGTTTTCTCCATCTATAGTGATTGCGAGCTTTGGCAGGTATAGTAGTCTGGGCTGGCATCCATGGTCTCTTAGTGTTGGTAGAATATCTACCCAGGACTTTCTGGCTTTCAGAGTTTCCATGGAGAAGTCAAGTGTAATTCTGATAGGTCTACCTTTATATGTTACTTGGCCTTTTTCCTTAGCTGCTCTTAATATTCTTTCTTTTTTTTTTTTTTTTTTGGTTTTACGAGACAGGGTTTCTCTGTATTGTTTTGGAGGCTATCGGTCCAGCCTGGCCTCGAACTCACAGAGATCCACCTGCCTCTGCCTCCCGAGTGCTGGGATTAAAGGCGTGTGCCACCACCGCCCGGCTTAATATTCTTTCTTTATTCTGTATATTTGGGGTCTTGATTATTATGTGGTGAGGGGAATTTTTTCTGTGGTCCACTCTATTTGGTGTTCTGTAAGCTTCTTGTACCTTCATTGACATGTCTTTCTTAAGGTTGGGAAAGTTTTCTTCTATGATTTTGTTGAATATGTTTTCTGCCACTTTGAGGTGGTTTTCTTCTCCTTCTTCTATACCTATTATTCTTAGGTTTGGTCTTTTCATGGTGTCCCATATTTCCTGGATGTTTTGTGTTAAGGATTTGTTGGACTTAAGGTTTTCTTTGGTTGATGAATCCATTTCTCCTAGTGTATCTTCAACACTTGAGATTCTCTCTTCCATCTCTTCTATTCTGTTGGTAATGCTCGTATCAGTAGTACCTGACTGTTTGCCCAGCTTTTCTATTTCCTGCCTTTCTTCAGATTGTGTTTTTGTTTTATTGTCTCTATTTCAGTTTTCAACCTTTGCAGTGTTTGTATTGCTTCTTGCAATTCTCGGTTTATCTTTTTGTCCATTTGTTGACTTTTATGAATTTTTTGGTTTGTTCTTTCTTCCATTTCTTGCATTTTTGGTTTGCTTTGTCTTCCATTTCTTGCTTTTTTTTGCTTTGTTTCTTCTTCCATTTCCTGCCTTTTTTGGTTTGTTTCTTCTTCCATTTCTTTCATTTTTTGCTTTGTTTTTTCTTCCATTTCTTGCATTTTTTCTTTGTTTCTTCTTCCATTTCCTGCCTTTTTTGGTATGTTTCTTCTTCTATTTCTTTCATTTTTTTGCTTTGTTTTTTTTTTCTTCCATTTCTTGCATTTTTTGCTCCATTTCTTCTTCCACTTCCTGCCTTTTTTGGTTTGTTTTTTCTTCCAATTCTTGCATTTTTTGGTTTGTTTTTTCTTCCATTTCTTGCATTTTTTGGTTTGTTTTTTCTTCCATTTCTTTGAGGGATTTTCCTATATCCTCTTTTAGGGCCTCTATAATTTTCATGAAAGTTGTTTTTAGGTCATTCTCTTCTGCTTCGTTCGCATTGGAATGTTGGAGTCTTGCTGGTGTGGAGTCTCTAGAATCTGGTGGTGTCATATTTGTTTTTCTATTGCTGAGTGTGTTTTTGTATTGTCTCTTTCCCATCTCTTCTTCTAGTGGGTGCAGAAAGAGCCCCTTACTGGTCTGGTGGTTAGGGGACCAGAGTTCCCTTTCGGTGGGTGCTAGCAAGTCCAATAATCTGGTGGTTCTTCTATTCCTTGTCCTTGTTCTGGTTCCGTGAGTGAAGAAGAAGAACAGGAATCTGGGGCGCTTAGCCTCCCACCTGATCCCCTGGACCCTTTGCTGGATCCTGTTGTACCTGATCCTGTGGCAGGAACAGCTGCTTCCCTGGACTCCCTGGCTCCTCTGGTTTCCTGGTCTCATTGGTGGGAGAGAAGTCCCGGAATCTGGGGTGCTTGGCTCCTGCTGGGATTGGAAGCTCTGTGCAGTTCCCAGGCAATCCCCAGGCACTGGAACACAGACCCAGAAGCCGGGCCTGTTGTACCTGATGCTGCCACTGGAACAGCTGCTTCCCTGGACTCCCTGGCTCCTCTCCTAATTTAAATTTAAATTTAAATTTAAAAATAAATAATAAAAAACTAACAAAACAACACTGTGTGAGAAACAGCATGCATAACTTCTTGAAAACTAAGGATACAACACTGTGTGAGAAACTACATGCGTAAATTCTTGAAAACTAACAATACAAAAATCTTTGAGAAACTACCAGTTTAACTTCTTGAAAACTAATGATACAACACTGCGTGAGAAACTACATGCATAACTTCTTGAAAACTAACTATACAACACTGTGTGATAAACTACATGCTTAAATTCTTGAAAACTAATGATACGAAACTGTGCTCAATTGGTTAGTGATATAAAGGCCATGTCTAGTACTATCCTTGATTCCCTGCCTAATGTAGTCTTATAGAACCGAAGGGAATTAGACTTATTAACAGCCAAAAAGGGAGGCATATGCTTGTTTTTACAGGAAAAGTGCTGTTTTTATGCCAATAGATCAGGAATCATTCAGGACAAGAACAAAAGGCTTTGGGAGGACTTGGAGAGGAGAAGGCAGGACCTCTGGGACAACCTACTGTGGACTGGCTTAAATGGCTTCTTACCATATCTCCTCCCCCTGCTTACACCTCTCCTCCACCTCCTCATTATCCTATCAGGTCCTGCATGATTAATAAGGTCATGCAATTTATTCACCAACAGCTAGAGGCAATAAAACTTCATCAGGTTGAAGTTCATTATCATAGGCTCACTACTCAGGAGCCAGGCTGTCCTCATAGGAGTATCCCTCTCCCGCCCTTCACCTGACCAGCAATGGGTAACTTCTCAGACAGGCTGAGATGACCTAAGACAGGTCATGGAGTGGTCTTTTAACAAGCTGGATACATGGTACTCAGTGATGGGTAAAGTTCCCAATGGGGGGACACCTAAGGCAGAGGCCATGATTTCTGCCATACTTACAAAAACAAGAGTGGGAGATGTTGGGCCTAAGAAAGGCTCAGATGTGAGACCCAGTGTAAGCTCCTGAGCCTGACTTGAGTTTAGGGCTCAGATGTGAGGCCCAGTATAACCTCCTGAGCCTGGCTAGAGTTTGGCGACCTGTCTCTAACCTGTAACCCCCACATGGGGGGTGACTCGGCCATACCTGATGTAAGATTGCCCATTGCCTAGCTACTTGCCTGCTTGGCAAGTATTGGCCCTTAATCCTCACATCACTTTACCCTATCCTATGTTTCCCATCCCCTATATAAATTCCTACCTGTTAGAATAAATCGAGATGCTGCTTCGACAGACTCAGGATTCAGTGTGTATTTTTTCTCCCCAGTAACTAATGGGGGGAGGGTCTGAGTCATCAACACTCAACATCCTGCTCAGCCCCCAGGAAGAGACTGGCTGGACCAGCCCTTCCCCCGCTCCACCTGCAGGGGGGACCCTGCAGTGCAGGGCTCTTCCAGCCCCTGGCTTCAGGCTTGACTTTGAAGACAAAATGGCAGGAGTAGATTTGTGTGCTGTGATTTGAGCAAGGGTGAGCTTGGAAACCACAACATGGTGAGTGAGGGGCTGATGTCCCCAGATTGGGAGTGGCAGATGGGGAGGTGTTGGAGCATGTGTGGTGGGTTTTCCCTGGATCTTGGTGGGAAGCTGCAGCCACACTCCCTGTCTTGTGAGGTCCCATGCAGTCCTTGAAATGCCTTTGACCCTGAGGCAGGTCTATCCATAACTTTGATCTGTGGGCTGAGTCTTCTCTGAGCATTGGTTGCAGGGAGCTGAGCTGTGTGGAGAAATACCTTTGTAGTCAACTTCAACTTGGTTTTGCTGCACCCATGGAAAGCAGGCTGCCAGAATGAAGAGGCTTAGTTTTTTCAGGACATTGTAGAAGTTCAGTACTTTGCATTTAACCTTTACGTGAAAGATCCATTTATTGTTAATTTTGTTGAGGTTGTAAAAGGCAACTCATGTGTTTGGTTGCACTCCACTACCAAGCTGTGATGTAGAAGAGCAAAGACGATAATACAAAGGATTTGCAAATGCTTAGGAAATAGTAAGTCTCACAAACTAGGATTTAGCTGAGGAAGGACTGCCTCTAAAATACCCAAAGTTAAATATATATGAACCAAGCCTGTTAGAAATTAGGATGTGAGGATACACTTTGGTTCACCAGGATTGTCTAAACATGTGTATCCAAAGCATTACAAATGAGCCACCCTGATTTACACCCAGCCAGGAGGCTTAGTCCCATATCAAAAACAGGCCTGTAACAAGCTGCTCAAGGAGGTCACAAGCAACCTTAAGGCCTGGTGTGCCATAAAGCTACAGTTTTCTTGGGAAAAGCAGAGTTCAGCCAGGTGGGCAACAGGACACCAGGTGACAATTATTTGAACTGTTGTGTTAAGGACTTGCCTGATCAAGTAAGGATTTCATTTAGTCCCTCAATCAGGAAGAAGGAACCTTCTTGGGTGAGCCTGTGGTCTAGGTCTTGGGAGCTTTCCCTAAAGGCCTGATGTATTGACAATAAAACAGAGAGCCTTGTCTAAAACAAGGAATTTGCTTGGGAGAGCTGGTAATGGTCTGGAAGAAAGCCTTTGTGGAAGTGTTGCTTCAGATCCTAAGAACCAAACTCTTCCCACTACACGGAGCTATGGTTATCAGTCCTAGGCCACTGTCTGCTTAGTTGGTAATGATATTGAGATACCCTGTGTTTCCCCTGTGCAGCATTGTTTGGTTAGCCTCCTCTCTGAGGTTCTCTCTGGTAAGGCATATTAATGCTGGAAAAGCTGCATTTCTATTCTGTTAGACAATTTTTTCTGAGGCAAGCTCTCTTATGTTGACTCAGGTGGCCCTGATTCCAGTCTGCTGCTCTCCAGGGCCTTGCTGTCTTCTGGACTACACCTTCAAAATTCTTAAATGAATATATCACCTCAGAGATTTAAAACTTTCCATATGAGTTATGTAGTTGACTATCCAATGCAGTCATAGGGAACAAATTCCCATGGGGAGTATTGCTTTTGCCTTCAGATCAAAATGGGAGGAATAGTTTATACTTACTGCAGGAGGATTCAGGGTAGGCAACCAGATGCTGGAGACACCATTATGAAAAAGGACCTGATTGTGGTTGTGGTAATGATTTTGTAATTTCCCAGCATCTTTTAATTCATGTCTTGTGAATAAACACAGACTACATTGTGTGGGTGTGCTGTTGGGAATGTTATCTTGAGCTAATGAATATTGAATTTGGAATTATTCAACTATTCTGTGCAGATATGTTCTATCCTGCTTGACACAGTTATGTCAACTCAGAGATTTGAGAAGCAGGTCATTGACTGTAACTGTGTGTCAGATTACAGAGCTCAGTACCCAATACATGCTTATGGGCAACATCAATCTATCTCTTCTTAATGACTGTAGTAATACTTTGTTTGAATTTTAACATATAAAGCTTTCCTGAAGTTCAGTGTGCAGACGTAAGTCACTAGTTAGCTACACACTTGGTTAATCACTAAGTCACTAGTTAACCACACACACTAAGTCACTAGTTAGCCCCACACCTAAGCCACTAGTTAGACATGGAGGTAGGAGTTCAAGTAGTCAAGGTCATCCCTGACCAGGCAGTGGTGGGGCATGGCTTTAATACCAGCACTTAGGAGACAGAGGCAGATGGATCTCTGTGAGTTCAATGCCACCATGGGTGAGAAAAAGAGAAAGAGAGACAGGGAGAGACACAGAGACAGAGAGACACAGAGATAGAGAGGGAGAATCAGTCTAAAAGAGAAACAGCTCACACAAAGTTTATCCTAGCACTTGGGATCAGACACCTTTAATCCCAGCACTAGGAGATAAAGATAGGAGTGATATGGCTAGACAGAGAGACAGATATAAGGTGGGAGGAGACAGGAGTGCATGCAGTGAGAGGATTCAGTCTGAGGATTCAGTCTGAGGATTCAGTCTGAGGTTTCCTAGAGACAACAGTCTGTTTGATGAAGCAATGTGAGGACAGGTTCAGCCCTTTGGTCTGAGCATTGGTAGAGGTAAGAACTCTAGTTTCTGGCTGCTCTACTTCTGTGATCCTTCAGCTTCACAATCAGGTAGCTGACTTCGAGCTTTTATTACTAAGATCTGTGTTTATGCAATCTCTATACACATAGATTTATAGGTAGTTGGAGAACATTGGTAAAGATCACATTTGTCCTGGATAAGTTTCTCTTGTTCTTTTGATTAATAGTTGACTATATTTTCTGGTATCTGTTCTTGGCTTTTACTCTCCATCCTCTTTATTCTTTTACAAATATTGTGCACTTTTTGATTGGTGTAGCTTCATGGTAATTATAGAAGTCATATTATGTCAGCCTGTAAACTATATTTTCATAATCCCAACGAATGTTCTGAGTATCTCAACTCTGAATGTTGATTTATATTTGCTTTTTTAATTTTGGGGGAAATGTATCTTTGTAGTCACTATTTTGTTATAATTTTTGTGCATTGTCATTGAATTTTATTCATTTCATTCTGAAAATTTACCATATACAACATTTTAATTCTGATGCATCATGTTCCCAAGGATTACTCATTTAATTCTTTATTTAGGTTTGTTTGTTCCTGTTGTTTTTAACTTATGACAGAGTTTTGGCTTATCAGACGACACATATTGTGGATCTTGGCAGGTGGCTCAGCACATCTTTCTGGGGATGATCAGAGTTCAGATACGGACACTCAAGCAGCTCATAACTATCTATATTTCATGGCCTGTCTACATATAAAAACATTTTCTCTCATGCACAAACATACGCAAAATATAGCAATAAACTTGTTAAATTGGCAGCACTTGGGTGGCAGAGGTAGGCAGATCTCTCTGAGTTTGAGGCAAGCCTGGTCTACAGAGCAAGTGCCAGGATGAGCTCCAAAGCTACACAGAGAAACCCTGTCTCAAAAAAACAAAAAACAACAACAACAAAAAAAAACTTGTTAAATTGGTAAATCCTTATACCATCTATTTTATTACAATCAATTCTACTCTTCTACACCACAGTTTAGCTATGGCACACTACTCTATACTGGAGATTGTAGTGTTAATTCTAACTGGTCTTAATTATAAAAACCTGGAGTCAGATAAAGGGGTTAATGGTGAAATATCAGAGAAGCAAGCAGCCAGCTCCTAGTTATTTTTTTTAAGATTTATTTATTATGTATACAATGTTGTGTCTGCGTGTATGCCTGCATGTCAAAAGAGGTCACCAGATCTCATTACAAGTGGTTGTGAACCACCATGTGGTTGTTGGGAATTGAACTCAGGACCTCTGGAAGAGCAGACAGTGCTCTTAACCTCAGAGCCATCTCTCCAGCCCCCAGCTCCTAGTTCTTACCTCAACTGAATCTTCAGACCAAAGGGGTAATCCTATCCCTAGGACCCTTCAGACTGAACACAATGAGCTTCTGTCTCCTCT
The DNA here is from genome assembly GCF_017639785.1 of Mesocricetus auratus. Taxonomy (NCBI): domain Eukaryota; kingdom Metazoa; phylum Chordata; class Mammalia; order Rodentia; family Cricetidae; genus Mesocricetus; species Mesocricetus auratus. Next base: position 27,853 of record NW_024429204.1, read on the forward strand.
CACTATATATTCCTATCTCCATCCAGCATATTACTCCTGTCTCCAACTGCCAAGTACTGGGATAATGATTTGAGCTACCAACATCTGGCTGTTTTTCTCTTCTAGACTGTATCAAACTGGTGTAGCCCATGTTGGCCTTGAAAGCACAAAGATCCACCTGCCTCTGCCACCCAAGTGCTGGGACTCAAGGTGTGCTCCACCACCATCTGGCACAAATATCTTCTTTGTGTCCTAAAAATCTCTGTCTAGTTTTTATTATCCTGAGCACCCTTCCATCTGTTGAATAAGAGAATCATTCCAGTCTGCATGGTGTAATGGTCTGTGCAAGCTAGGCACATTGTATGGAGGTGGGAAGAGGATGTTCCTGTGAATTGCCGGAATAGAACTGGGTCATTTATTGGAGACAAGAGTAAATGATATTCGAATTCGTGTCTGTGCAGATTTCTAAAAGGTCCAGGTCTGGAGTAGAGCCAAGGCCAGGGACTATTGTGCTGTGTCTTTAAGAAAACTCTAACCCTTAAGGAAGTGCTCTTGTCACTCAAGCCACACTAGCCAATCAGAGACTCCAGGCCAACCCTCCAGTCACGTGTCTTGCAGGGCATTTCCTGGAGCCAAGTTTCAGGCTTGATTTTACAGCAGAACAGGTACCAGTGGATTGATTGCTGCGCTGTGAGTGCTACTGTAGGGAATTGTGAGAGAGGCATGGATGAACACAGAAGCCACAGCATGGTGAGCAAGGGGATGCTATCCCAAGATGGGGAGGACAGAATGGGAATGCTTGGGAGGCAGGATGGGAACCTGCAGCCACATTCAGTGTTCTGTGAGGTCCCATATGGTCCTAACAATTCCCCATACCCAGGTGCTGGCCTATGAATACTACCCTCGTTGGGGTGCATCTGAGGAAAGCATTTTGATCAGGGAGTTTTGTGTAGCAATAATTTGTAGTCAACACCAATGTGCTTTTGGTGCATATTGATGACAATTTGCCAAACTTGGAGATGCCTGGTTTCTCTAGTGTCTTCTAGAAGTTCTGCCCTTCACATTTAACATTTTGGTGTAAGATCCATTTTGAGTTAATTTTGTGCATGTTGTAAATGTCATTCGTTTTCTGTTTTTTTTTTTTAGGTTGTTTTTTTTTTTTTTTTTTTTTTTTGGTTTTTGAGACAAGAATTTTCTGCATAACCTGACCTGGAGCTTGCTCTGTAGAGCAGGCTAGCCCCAAACTAGAGATCTCTCTGCCTCCTGAGTGCCGAGATTAAAGGCCTGGGCCACTAAAGATTCTTAGGGAATAGCAAGCCCCAGAAAATAGAATTTAGATGAGGGAGGACATCCTGTAAAATAACCCAAAAAGAAGTAGAATGCTAACTAGGCCTCTTAGAGAGTAGGGTGCTAAAATGCACATTTGTTCTCAAGGCTTATTCTGACATTTGGCTCCAAAACATGACAAAGGAGAAACCCCTGATTTACAATCAGACTGTAGGCCCATCCTCACATCAGAAAACAGGGCTTTTACAAGCTGCTCAAGGGGCATTACTGGGTCACAATGAACATTAGGGCATGTTGTGCCATAAAGGTCCAGTTTCCTTCTAGAGAAAATCATAGTTCTGACAGATGGCAAGATTAGACCAAGTGACAATTGTTTGAAAATGAAAACACTGTTGCGTTGAAGGTAGAACTGAACAAGCAAGACTTTGTGTTTAGGTCCTCACTCATGGAGAAGGATCATAGCTCCTTCTCAAACTCAGGAACATGCTTGGCAGAGCCAGAAACAGCCTGGGGCCTAGCCCTAGAATTTTTCTATCAGGCCCTGAGGTATCAAGGATAAAATAGAGCTCCTCCATTAAAACTAGGAATATGTTTTGAAGAGAATGTAATGGTCTAGAGGGGTTGCTTCAGATTCTTAGAACACAACACTTCCCATCATATGGAGTTGTGGTTATCTGTCCCATGGAAACTGTGGACTTATTCAGTAATGTCCTGTGTTCCCCTTATGCTGCATTTTTTGAGAAGCCTTCTCCTGAGTTTGTTCCTAGAAGTGCCCTATATTCTTCCATTCCCCCCTGAAAGTAGTATACAAGAAGCTATCCCTCATAAGAAGCTTACTTAGAATAAGACATAGCTTAAGCAAGATCTCTCTGCCCCAGATTTTATCTTTTCTTTGTTCTCATTTTCTTGTCTTTCTCATCTCCTGGCACCTCTAACTCAGGAACTGTCAGTAAAGTATGACCTGTTGATAGATATTACTGCTGTACTTTGAAATAATTATGGTAGTATCTTTTCTTTGGAAGACTTTCATTTGCCTAAGTGGCCCTAATTGCAGTTTCCTTTCATTATTAAAATTCTTCAAAGTGTAAGCTTGAGTCTTACTTCAAAAGAAATTAAGGATGACAGCATATGTAGAATGCATAATCTGTTTTAGGAGCTTGGTGTGGTGATGCATCCCTTGAATCCCAGCATTCAGGAGTCAAAGGCAGGCAGATCACTGTGAGTTTGAAGCTACCATGGTCTACAGAACTAGTTCCAGGAAAACTAGGACTGTTATACAGAGAAAACCAGTCTCAAAAAAAACAAAATGAAATCTGTTTTCGGGTATCTCCTCTTTGAGCATTATCCAGAGATGGACGCATGCTATTATTACAGAGATTTTTATTTATTAATCTCTTAAGTCTATAGAGTTATTTCTCTTTTGTTGAAAGACACATTATTTCTAGAACACCTGCACTTCCAGCATTTTAGAGAAAGGTTTCTGAGACAAGCAGTCTCATGTTGACACAGGTGTCCTTGATCCTAGCCCATTGCTTTCCAGGGCAATGATCTTGCTGTCCTCTTGATTACCCCTTCTTAAATTAAGTAATTGCATGACCCCAGAGTTTTGAAATCATCCATTTGAGTCATGTAGTTGACTGTGCATTGCACTCACAGGAAAAGGATTTGCATGTGGAGCATGGTTTCTACATTCAGACCAGAGTAGAAAGAAGTTTATTGAGTTCACTGCAAGGAGTAAACAGGGTAGGAAATAAGCTGCTTGAGTAACCATCCTGAAAAAGCATCTGATTATGGCAATGTGATTGCATGAATGTAATTGGCCCTATAATCTCCTAAGGAGTGGCAGTATTAGAAGGAGTGGCTTTGGGGCAGTGTGTTTGGCAGTTTTGGAAGAAGTGTATAATCACTGGTGATGGTCTTTGGGGTTTCTTATGCTCTTTATACGGACAACCATAGCAGTCGACTTCCTATAACATGCATATGAAGATGTAGCTAGCACCACATTATCCATTACATCATGCTCTCCACTATCATAATAATGGACTGAACCTCTGAATATATAAGTGAACCACCCCAATTAAGTGTTTTCTTTATGAGTTGTTGTGGTCATGGTGTATATTCACATCAATGGCATATTCAATGATTTTTTTTGTCTTTAAATTGCCAGGGTGTATTAATTCATGTCATGTGAATGAAGACAGACCAGATTTTTGAGTTCATATTTTGGGAAGGTTATATTGAGTCAGGCATGAACCCAGGCTATGTGGTTTTGTGTGCTGTGCTTTGAGCAGGGGCAAGCAGGGAAACCACAACATGGTGAGTGAGGGGCTGCTGTCCCCAGATGGGGAGTGTCAGGAACTGAGATGTTAGAGCCTGTGTGGTATTCCCTGGATCTGGGTGGGAAGCTGTAGCCATACGCCCTGTCCTGTGAGGTCCCATGCAGTTCTTGAAATGCCCTGGATACAGAGGCAGGCCTCTGAATAACTTTGCTCTGTGGATTGAGTCTGTTCTGAGCACTGGGACCAGGGATCTGTGTGTTGAAGTATCCTTGTGGTCAACTTCAGCATGCTTTTGGTGTCCCATGAAAAGCATGTCACCAAAATTGAAGAGGCCTAATTTCTTCAGTACCTTCTAGAGGTTCAGCACTTTTCATTTAACTTTTATAAGGAAAATCAATTTATTGTTAATTTTGTGGAGGTTGTAAAAGGCATATCATGTGTTGGGTAGCACTTCACTACTAAGCTGTGATGTAGAAGATTAAAATTGGTCATACAAATACTTAGGACATAGTCTCACAAAGTAGAAATTAGCTGCCCCTAAAACACTCCAAAATAAGTAAATGCTAACCAGGCCTATTAGAAATTAGGATGCTAGAATACATGTTTGGTTTTGTCGTTGCTTTCTACTTGTTTGTTTGTTTGTTTGTTTTTTCCAGACAGTCTTCCTCTGTGCAGCTTTGGAGCCTATCGTGGTACTTGCTCTAAGACGAGGCTGCTCCTAAACTCACACCTGTCTCTGTCTCCTGAGTACTGGGATTAAAGGTGTGTGCCACCAATGCCTGGAGTAAGTCACTAGTTAGCTTCACACCTGGATAAGTGCTAAGTGACTAGTTAGCCACACACACTAAGTCACTAGTTAGGCATAGAAGCAGGATATCAAGTACTCAATGTTATCCCTGACCTGGCAGTGGTGAGGTGTGGCTTTTAATTCCAGAACTGAGGCAACAGAGGCAGATAAATCTCTGTGGGTTCAAGGACACTCTGCTAAGAGAAAGAGAGGGAGAGAGAGAGGGAGGGCAGATAGATAATAGATAGATGATAGATAGATAGATAGATAGATAGATAGATAGATAGATAGAGTCAGAGTATCAGTCTAAAAGAGAAACAGCTCACACAAAGCTTATCCCAGCACTTGGCATCACACATCTTTAATCCCAGCACTAGGGAGGTAGAGATAGGAGTGATATGGCTGGGCAGAGAGAAGAATATTAGGTGGAGGGAGACAGGAGGGCATGCAATGAGAGGATTCAGTCTGAGCATTGAGTCTGAGGTTTTGTAGAGACAGCAGTCACTCTGACGAGGCACTGAGAAGAAGGGATCATACCTTTGGCGAGAGTATAGTTAGAGGTAAGAACTCTAGTGGCTGGCCATTCTGCTTCTGTGATCCTTCAGCTTTCACCCACTGATAGCTGACTCTGAGTTTTGATTATAAAGATCTATTACAACTTCTGCTGCTAATGATGTTTTCTAGGGAAGTGCTTTTTTTCCTGAAGTCAACATATTTTTTAAAATAATAAAAATACATTATTTTAATTTTTCTGAAAATCACTTATTGGTATCCTTTTTTATTGTTTTCTTTAAGTGTGTTACTGCTTTTATCTCTTTGTGTTTCTGTTTTCCAATGTTTCTAGGTTTTTACTAGTTTCATTCCTTTTCTCTCATGTGATGTTGATCATTGATTTCTGTGTAGAGCAAAGTCTCCTGTAGCTCAGGCTTGCCTCATGCTGTGTCATTGAGAATTGCTTTCAACACCTAATCCTGCTTTTCCTGCCCAGTGCTGAGAAGACAATTGTGTACCTCCTTCCAGGAGGGCCTTGACTGTTCAGTGAGAAGGAAAAATAGGCCAGTTAATGAGTAAACTCCAAGCTTTCTGATATTCAGTGGGGACTTAGAAATGAAGAGGAACCTGTGCAAGAAGTGAGTTCACTGACCAACTTTCAAACTTGTGAAGTGACATTGCAGAAAGGAGAGGCAGGATGGAGGATGAGCTCTCCTCCTTCAATAGTAGTTGACAGGAGCATTATGGAATCAGGTGATCTATTCTAGATGATCCATAATTGTCCTGACTGGCCATTTCTTGGGGTCAACAGATGAAGGCAATCAAGAATATGGATAAAGGACACACCTTATCATGAATACAAATTGCTATAGTTACAATAGTTCAACCAAATTAGATCTGTGTAAACGGTTGTGGCCTGCCTAATAGAACTGTTATTTTTCTGGATTTAGATGTACAGCCTGAGAGAAAAGGTTTGCGAAATCCTTGATGTGCTCTAATAGAAATCCCTTATCTCTGGAACACATGACCATAAAGCTCTTTTCAACTTTTCAAAATGCATTTTTTTATATCATAACTACATCATATCCACATTCTCTCTCCTGTCCTCAAGCCCTACCATGACTCCTCATTGTTTTCTAATTCTTGCCCTGTTTTTCTTAAAGAATAGTTACACATTAACAACAGTTTCTGTTTGAATGTTACATTCTTTTGACTGCAGTATTTTCCAGATGTGAGGTCAATGGTTGGCGGCACTGCACATTGAGTATATAATGGAATGTGCACCAAAATGACCCTGTGCATTGCAAGAAAAATAGGATGTGTTCTAGGAAAGTGGAAGAATGTCTACTAAAATACAAACTTTGTTGACCAAGGCCCTGTCTTCTGGCTGGAAGGGCAGAGCTGGAATGACTGTGTTATCTGGGTCATTTGATCTCTGATCACTTGGAAGGGAGGATGCTCATATTCTAGGCCCAGGTGGGTGGCCCCAACCATTGAGGGAATCTGGGAAGGATTAGCAATCAGGAGTACTGGTGAAAGGTAGCTTACAGTTCCTTTCCAGGATTCTCCTCCCCTCTGCTCTAGGAAGTTGTAAGGAAGAACACAAGATATACCATGTGTGAGTGTAGGGTATTCAGAGCTGGTTTGCTGAGCTGTTATTTCTGCTGGGATTTGTATGGAACATGAGACAGACTGGTTTTCTTGGTCCATGTCATGACCTGAGCTTGTCCTCTAAGGCTCCTTGTATATGGATTTCTAGGATAGCAGTAGACTCTGCAGGCCTGGCCCAGGAGAATATGATGTTGTAATATCACTGTTGAGTGGTTTGGTGTGCAGTGGGAGCACAGATTGGGAAAGTGACAGTCTGCTTTCTAGAATTTCTGAATATTGCATTCTACTTTTGTGTGTGTCTCATAAATATTACCAGTAATTTAGAAAATGCTAAAAAGATGGTGATAGGGATTGTCTTTCAGCAATACTTGATTAGAATGTTTTGAACTTTCTGCTACCACCAGCCACAATAGCTTTTTTATTTCATTTATTATTTTTGCAAATGTAGCATTATAATCAGCATTTTGTTATGAATTGTTTGGCACTGTCACTGGATTGTATTCATTATAAGCTGTGAATTTACCATATACAATATTTTAATTCTCATGCATTATGGTCACAAGGATACTAATTTACTTCTTTATTTATTGTCTGTATGTTTTTCTTGTTGTTTTTAAACTGTGAAAGAGTTTAGGCTTATCAGGTAAAACATACTGTGGATTTTGGCCTGTGGCTCACCACATCTTTTGGGGGATGACCAGAGTTCAGGTACTGACACTAAAGAGGCTCATAATTATTTACATTCCATATATTGTATACATATAGAAAATGTTCTCTCTTATGCACAAACACATGCAAAATACAGCATACCAAGTCGAGGAAGGACCAAGCCACTCCATCTTGTATCAAGACTGTGCAAGGTAATCCACCACAGAGAGTGGGCTAGAAAAATCCAATTCATGCACCAGGGATGGGTCCTTGCTTCACTCACAGGGATCCCTAACAGATCAAGTCACCTGACTGTCACCCACATTCAGAGGGTCTAGTTTGGTGCCATGAAAGTTCCCCAGCTGTCAGTCTCTGGTCTGTGTGCTCCAGGTGTGTCTTTCTTGTACTGGGCTTTTCCTTGTTAGAGGAATTAGGTCACTGTGGGGTCAGGCATTGAGGTTTCTCATAATCGGGATGCTGCCCAGTGTGTCAGTCAAATTCCTGTTGCCTCTAGGTCAAGGTGTAAGAACTCTAACCTTCAGGACCACATGTGCCTGAATGCTGCAATGCCCCCTGCCATGATGATGATTAACTGAACCTCTGAAATTTTAAGGGAGACACCTCAATTAAATGTGTTCTTTGTAAGATTTACGGTGGTACATGGTGTCTCTTCATAGAAATAAAAACTTAACAAATAGAGAAGTAGGGACTAGGGACTGGGGTATTGCTGTGATAGGCTGGCTCTATCATAAAATTTCTCTGATGTGTTCTCAGTAGTGTTGATCTGCTATCTTACCTCTTTCTTATGTCTATTCATTGGGATTTCTTTCTCATGGCTATATACTACTTAAAGGGCCAAGAAATGGTGCTTTTGAATCTCTTATTCATTTTCCATATAAAGTGCCCAGGTGAATACACTATAATGTCCATGTCATGAAATAAGTGTGAGAAACTCCAGAATAATATGAATATACTGTTAAAGAAGTATACATTTACAATGTGAGTATCACCATTTCTGTTTTACACATGAATGGGTTATTTTAGGAATCAGTGACCTATGATGATGTGCACATCAACTTCACTCAGGAAGAGTGGACTTTTCTGAATCCTTCCCAGAAAAGTCTCTACAAAGAAGTGATGTGGGAGACCTACTGGAACCTCACTGCCATAGGTAAGACTGAATTTTCCTTCATGATTTAAAATAAGGAGACAACTGTTTCTTGGTTATTGATACTCTTCTGTATTTTCCATTGAGAAAAGGAAAAATTAGGTGGATAAGGCATAGTTTAATATTCATTATAGATATTAACTTAAATTTTGTGCATTTTCAAATAATATGTCATCTACTTTCTGGTATTGTATTTTTAGGCTACAGTTGGGAAGGCCATAATATTCAACAACATTGTGAAAGTTCTAGAAGACAAAGAAGGTAATTTTCATGTACATGTTTACTCACATTTGAATCTTCAGAGATTTTAATGTGTTGTAGAAGTTTTAAAGAAAAGATACAGTGTAAATAAGCACAGCTTTAAGTATTTTAGTGATTCTTAGTTTCTCACCAAATCATGTATCTCAATGTCAGGTAGCTTTTCTGTGCTTGCAAGTCATTCCTGTACAAAAGAAGAATAAGAAACAATGTCTTAACAGATACCACCATTTACAATATAGCTAGATGAGAGCTATGCTGTAGAAATGCCAATCCGTTTACTTTCATGTCACTCAGATACTTTAAGTGGCATACACATTGAATAAGAGATAATTCATGTCCAAATCTTCTAAGAAAAAAGAGTCTATAGTGAAGCTTATGTACTTGTGACTTTGCTCAGTAGATTGAAAGGGTCAGTGTATGAGAGTCAAGTAAGTTGTGGAGAAACCTTAATCCCTATACCACATGTCTGTAAGGAAAAGAAAGTCAAACTGTGTGAATGCAATATGGAAGCCTTTTATTTGTTGTTCTTCCTTTAATAAGAATATCATGTACAGTGGGGCAGGAGTAATGCATACCTTTAATCCCAGCACTTGGGAGGAAAAGAGAAATGGATCTCTGTGAGTTGGAGGCCAGTCTTGTCTATAGAGTGAGTTCCAGGACAGGATCCAAAGCTACACAAAGAAACCATTGCTCAGAAAACCAAGAAAAAATATCATATATCACTATAAATACAAGCCATGTGACCATAGAATATGGAAATAAGCAATGTACCTATCTATCTATCTCTCAGAAAAATTAGAAGATAGGAAAGATATTTAGTAGTCCCCAATTTGAGTAGATTTAGTGAATGTTATATAAGTTTACAATTAATAGGTTTTCCAACTTCACTAGAAAGATATCGATAAACACATACTGCAGAAAAGCTTTGTGAGTATGGGATTGTATGAATACTTCCATTTGTTCTGATATAGTCTGCCAATGTAGTAAGACTGATACTACAGGAAAATTTATGACTGTCATAAGTATGGTAAAGCTCTGAGTTTCTTCAGTTCTTTTCTAATATGTGAAAAAATTTCACATAAAAAGAATGACATGAATGTGGCCATGAAATAAAGGCTCTTAGTATCACAGGTATCTTCAAAGGGAAGCATCAAGAATGTAAAACCTAGGCCGGGCATTGGTGGCGCACGCCTTTAATCCCAGCACTTGGGAGGCAGAGGCAGGCGGATCTCTGTGAGTTCGAGGCCAGCCTGGTCTACAAGAGCTAGTTCCAGGACAGCCTCCAAAGCCACAGAGAAACCCTGTCTCGAAAAACCAAAAAAAAAAAAAAAAAAAAAAAAAATGTAAAACCTACGATCTGACTGATGTTTACAATTAGGCCAAATTGTAAAATTAGTTTATACAGATACTAATTTTCATCAGTATAATGCATGTGGTAAAGCTTTTACATGTGCCAGTTATCTTTGCAGGAATGAAAGAAGCCATGCAGGAGAAAAAGCCCTGTAATTTTTATACTCAATCTGTGAAAAACCTTTGTGTGTTGCAGGCATCTTCAACTGCATGAAAAAATCCATACTGTAGAGAAACCATATGAAAGTATTCTATATGGTGAAGTTTTTGTATGTCACAGTTGTCTCCAATTCCATAAAAGAACACATACTGGAGAGGGAAACCATGAATGTAATCAATGTGGAAAAGCTTTTACACGTCATGGCCAGCTTCAAAGACATAAAAGAATACATACAAGAGAGAGAGCCTACAACTGTAATCAATGTGGTAAAGCCTTTTCACAACACAGTCATTTCCGAGTACATCAAAGAACACATACTGGAGAGAAACCCTATGAATGTAATCAATGTGGTAAAGCCTTTTCACAGCACTGGAGTCTCATAAGTCACAAAAGAACACATACTGGAGAGAGGCCCTATGTATGTAATGCATGTGGTAAAGCATTTTCATATGACAGTAGTCTACAAATACATCAAAGAACACATACTGGAGAGAAACCCTATGAATGTAATCTATGTGGTAAAGCCTTTACACATGTCAGTAGTCTTCAATATCATAAAAGAACACATACTGGAGAGAAACCCTATGAATGTAATCAATGTGGTAAAGCTTTTGCACGACGCTGTAAACTCCAAATACATAACAGAACACATACTGGAGAGAAACCCTATGAATGTAATCGATGTGGTAAAGCTTTTGCAAGTCATGGTGCTCTTAAAAGACATAAAAGAACACATACTGGAGAGAAACCCTATGGATGTACTCAATGTGGTAAAGCATTTTCAGAACACTCTAAACTCCAAATACATAAAAGAATACATACTGGAGAGAAACCCTATGAATGTAATCAATGTCGTAAAGCCTTTTCACATCACAGTACTCTCTTTCGCCATAAAAGAACACATACTTGAGAGAGACCCTGTAAATGTAATCAATATGGTAAAGTCTTTGTATGTATCATCAGTCTTTAAAGTCATGAAAAAAATTATACTGCAGAGAAACTGTATACATGTAAGTAGTGTGGTAAAATTGTGCACTTGTATATCTCAATAATCTTTGAGGAACTGAGAAAACTCATACTGAAAGGAATCTTACTACAAAGGAGTTGTTAAGATCTTCAACCAACACACATTTAGGTATACAAATTCTGAAGAAAAAAAATCTGACAAGTGTTAACAATCTGTTCAAGCATTATGATATCTTCTTTTTTTTTTTTTTTTGCACCTGGAGACTCATATGGACAAAAGTACTGCAAAGTCATTCATAAGGTAACTCTTCTTGATTTCACACTTTTATTTAACTGCATAAAAATGATTGAGATCAATGGATTACTCTAAGTTGAATCCTTCATGCTTGCTTTCTGTTACATGAACCAATACATGATGAAGGGAAACTGTTAAATACCTCAAAACCTGGGTTACAGGAATGACTGCTTACAAGAGAAAATATTCATGTGTGAAAATATGTTTGGTTAGAGATTTGATTGAATTTTAATTGTGATGTCAGTGTGTGGGTTTGTGACTGTTCATGTTTTTTCCAAGATGATTAGACCCTTGAGTATTCCTGCAGCAGAAACTACACAAAGTTCTCAAAAACCTGATCTAGGTCCTGACAATGAACTTGTCATAAATTTGCTCATCCATATCTCTAACCCTGTACATATTTTAAATCCTTTTTGTATCATCTTGATATCAGGTAATAGGGAAGAGCTCCTGGAAGTGAAATCCCAGTTCATGTAAACAACTGGGAACAGACTTCATGTTTGTCTCTAGTTTCAACAAAAATTGTTTCATGTCAAAGTGGGTGTTATTGAGTTCAGCAGACCCAAGATAAATGACAAGTGGGTGTTTTATTGGGGAACAACTTACACAGAACATAATAAAGAGTTTTCACAGCCTTCCTGCTCCAGAAGATGCAATCTCTGCTTTTCTGACACTATCTGAAACCTAAGAGAGTGAGAGGAAGTTAGAGAGAGCCCATACCATGCATCTCCATCTTCCATTCGGTTATGGAGAACCAAAGGCCCAGCACAGGAGACAACCTCTGACTCTCAGAAGTGCTGAGCAGAATGCCTGAAAAAGGGGGGAGCTCATGGAACCCAGTCTGAGAGTTGGGGAACCAAACCAGGCACTGTGAATGTGGATGTCAACTATGAGGCTTGGGCAGGCTATAGGCCTGTGGCAGAGTTACCAGTATTTATCCCTAGTGCAGGAATGGACTTTGGGAACCCATTTCCCAAGGAGGGATATTCTCTCAGCCTAAATACATGGGGGAGGGCCTATGCCCTACCCACAATGACTTAACAGATTTTGATGATACTCATGGAAGGCCTCTTCTATCCTGGTGAACTGAAATGGATAATGGAGTTGGTGGGGGTCATGGGAGGATATGAGGGAGAGGGAACTGGGATTGGTATGTAAAATAGGGTTGTTTCTCATTTAAACAAAATTTATAAAATAAAAAAGAATAGGAAAGATGGGGTGGTAAACACCTTAGCTAACAATTGCTGGTGCTATAGCCCTGAGGTGTGGGAGAATCAGGGAAGAATATGGACACTGTTCTTAACAAGTCACAGTCTCCCTTTGTTCTGTGGTTCTCCCACCACACCCAATTAACCATTTTCAACTTAGAGGACTTTGAAATCCTGAAATTCCTACCTCCATTTTCTAAGTACCATGAGTACACTCCTCTGCCATCATGCCTGGCTTAGGTGGCTTCAACTTCACTTTGTGAGGTATTAGAATTATGGGATGAGTAACAAGAGGAGTTGCACTTAACTATATTCAAAATCTACTTAACCCTGTGAGCGTGGGTTTCACCATGTGCAGAATTAGGCAGAACTCTTCCCAGGTGTTTTATGTGTTATAACAGACTCAATATTAAGGAAAAATAATATTTCTCATTGTTAGAAGATAGTGGACTTTAAGGCAGAAAGGCTGCATTTGATGGGTGCCTTCTGTTTCTGGAATTAGGACCAGAGCCTGTCTCCTGGCTACCCCAACCAGATAGGCTCAGTCACTCATCTTCAGTAAGCCAATTAAATGAACCAACTTATCTAGTGACATATCCAACTATAATGCAGGCACTCTGGAGTCAAGATGGACAGATCTCTCTGATATCCTAGGAGAGCCTAGTCTATAGTGTTAGTTCCAGGCCAGACAGGGAGTCACAATAGTACTATTCTTTAAAAGAATAGAAAATATTACAAAAGGGAAAATGACAAAACTAATAAAATTTAAATAATATTTTTTCAACTTGACTAATTTGGAACAATAAAGAAAATATATGGTGAATAATCCATTCCTGAGATTCTAACAAGCTGAGATAGAAGGCAAATATATACAAAACTAAATAATCTAATGAATCCAAAAATGAATATTCCCCATTTCAAAAACATCCCCACATTCTCAGTTCCTGTTTGCCATGTAAGGTGGTCAAATAAAAGGAAATGTTTCTCCAATAGAGACATTCACATTTGGAAGAATCAAGTCTTTTCCCACAATGGGATTCCCATGGAAATTAAAATTGCATGAGTCTACTGTTTTACTACTTGTAGGCCAAAAGTAGACCCTAAGAAGATGACTTTTGGTCTCCACATTACTGTCATAGTCTAAAAACCTGTAATTACATTACAGGCTCACACATTTAAGGGAATTTTTGTCTTATTTTTAATAACTCTCATGCCATGATATTATAAAGCCTTTCTGGATAATCCCTTTGAAGGCAGTACTTCAAGATGAAGTAAATCATGGGAACATAATGGGAAGATGAAGAAGCACGGAATTTGAAATAATTAGGTATATCTATAGCACATGAAGCTGTGAGGTGACTTAATTGTGTGAACCATGTGTTGAACCTTCCAGTTTGACAAAATTCCAGCAATTCAACATTGCGGACCAACATCATTTCTCCAGCACCTACAGCATAACTCTGTTTGGCTTTCATAGAACTCATTCTGCCACTATGACAGCCAAAGATATGCTGTATTGAACAAGGAGATGAGATCCACCTTTAGCTACTTGATGGCAGTGCACATGTTTAAGACCAGCACTCGGGAGGTAGAGGCAATCGCATTTTCTGAGTTTGAGGCCAGCCAGGTCCACAGAATGAGTTTGAAGACTACACCAACACACCCTGTCTTGAAAACACCAAAACAAAACAAAACAAACAAACAAAAAACAAAGTATAAGATGCACCTTTAGTATGGATGGCACCATCAGGTGGTAGCCTGCATACCTAAAGGATATTGAAGGAGGATGCTCTCTCTCTCTTTGGCTGATTTCCCTAACTCTGGTTACCAAATTAATTCCTTTACTAGCATTAGAGCTTACATCTTTGGAATTTTGGTGTATAATGAAGACCAGCTGAGCCATTCAGCCTGATGGACTAAACAACTGCTGGACTCTTCAAATTTCCATTGGTAGACAGCCATTGTTGGACTAGCTGGGCCAAAGCCTGTGAGACATTCTAATAAACCCACTTTCTACATACACAAAAAGATTCATTCTACCAGTCTTGTTAATGTAGATAACCTTGAATAATGCAGCTGGATTTTGCTTTAAAAAAAAAACCTGCTCATTGAGGAAGATGTGCTGGCTAAAAATAGTATTCCTAAACACAATTTCCTAGCTCCATTACTCCCTAATATTCAATTTTCCAGGAAGACTACACTTTTTATTATTATGCATTTGCCTAGAGTTTGCTCTGAAATTCTATAATAAAACTCCTAACAGCACTGGAGTCATCATCCAACCTTCTCATTGGAGAAAAACCTAGTATCTTGTTTGTGATCTGGTGTCTTGTTTTCTTTCCTGAATACCTGAAATTCCTGTGACAACCAGGTAGAAAGCATCTTCAGTTTGCCTGACTTCAGTGTAAACCCACATAACAAACATCTCCTTTTGTATCCTTAAATTCCTCTTCAGTAGTTAATATTCTGGGCACCCTTCCAGTTTTTTGACAGAGAATCACTCAATCCACATAGGAAGTATAGTGAGCTGTACAAGCTATCTAGCCACATTGTGTCCAGGAGGAAGAAGAGGAAATGCTTGTGGAGTGCAAGAAGATAGCAGAGTTGGCTATTGGAGCCAGGGAACAAATACTATAGAAATGCATATCTCTGCTGACATAGAAATAGTCTTTGTCTGCAGTGGAAGGCAGGTTGTGCTATGTCTTTAAGCACATTGTAACCTGCATGCAAGTGGTGCTCTTCTCACTCAGGCCTTACTAGCCAATCAGGACCCTAGGCCACCTGCCAGTCAGAAGTGGTGCAAAGCCCTTCAGGCCTCTGGCTTGAGGCTTGGCTTTGAAGAGAAACTGGTACCAATGGATGTGTGAGCTGTACTTTGAGCAAGTACCAGCTGAGAAACAACAACATGGTGAGCAATTGGCTGCTGTGCCCAGATAAGGAATGGCAGATGGTGAGATGCTGCATCTGGTGTTGTGGGCATGCCCTGGATCTGGGTGGGAAGCTGCAGCCAGACTTCCTGTCCTGTGAGGCCCCATGCAGTCCTTAAAATGCCCTGGACCCAGATGCAGGCTTCTCAATGACTTTGTTCTTTGAGTTGAGTCTGCTCTCAGCATTGGGAGCAGGGAGCTATGTGTAGAAATATCTTTGTAATCTACTTAAGCATGCTTTTGTTGAAGCCATGGAAAGCAGATCACCAAACTTGAAGAGGCCTAGTTTCTTCAGTACCTTCTAGACGTTCAGCACTTTGCATTTAACCTCTACCTGTGATATCCAGTTATTGTTGTTTTGGGTTTTTTTTTTTTTGGCCCATTATTGTTAATGTTGTGAAGGTTGTAAATGACATCTCATGTGTGTGTTGGTAGAACTCCACTACTGCACTGTGATATAGAAGAGTAAAATTGGTAATACAAAGAATTTACAAATGCGTATAGTAGGTAGTAAGTCTCACAAGTTAGAATTTAGCTGAGGGAAGACTGCCTCAAAAACACCCAAAGATAAGTATATACTAAGTATGCCTGTTAGAAATTAGGCTGCTAGAATACACATTTGTTCACCAGGATTGTCTAGACATTTGGTTCCAAACCATTACAGAGGAACTACCCCTGATTTACAAGCAGCCAGGAGGCCCATCTACATATCAAAGAACAGACCTATAACAAGCTGCTCAAGGAGGCATTACAGGGTCTGGTGTGCCAGAAAGTTCCAGGTTTTTTCTTGAGAAAGCATAGTTCTGCCTGTTGGGGTTCCCCGAATTGAGGAGGGGTCCCCAAGCCGGATTCGTCACCCCAAGAATCAAGAGTCCACGCGCCAATTGATGCAACACGCAAGAGGCTTTAATTAGGCATCTGCAGATGGGCCTCTCAGTCAGCTTTTAGACCGATTGGCCCTGAGGTTCAGTTACAATCAGCTTTTAAAGACAAAAACCACAAGCTTTTGGGAGGGGTCCTTATCTCGTGACGGGGGAAGGGGGTACGTGACTCCTGTCCCGGGGAAGTAGATGTCCTTCACATCAAACCTTGGCATGAGTTAATTTATCTCTCCCTAAGTAAATAGTGTTATCTCCTTGTTTCCCACTAGTCTTGTTTGCCCTGGTCAGTTCTTCACAGGTGGCAGCCCATAATTGGCTTTTTGTGGATTTACAGCCCTTCTGCAATTAAGGTCTCTAACCCATACATTCCATTCTGTGGTATGGCCAGTTCCTGGGATGGGGTCCTTTGTTCACTTCCCAAGTTCTCTAGTGGGGTGCCCTCCCTGTTTAAGCTTATATTTTATTTCTATAAATTCGGGATCTTACACTGCCCAATGGACAATAAGACATCTGGTGACACCTATTTGAAAAGTAAAACAATGTCTTGTTAGTGACTTGCCTGATCAAGCTAGACTTTCATTTAGGCCCCCAAGCAGGGAGGAGGAACATTTTTGGGAAAACTAGTAACAAAAAAAAAAGCTTGGCCGGGTGGTGGTGGCGCACGCCTTTAGTCCCAGCACTCGGGAGGCAGAGGCAGGTGGATCTCTGTGAGTTCGAGGCCAGGTTGGACCGACAACCTCGAAAACAATACAGAGAAACCCTGTCTCGAAAAACCAAAAAAAAAAAAAAACTTGACATTGGGAACTTTTCCTAAGGGCCTGATGTATTCACAATAAAAGAGAGAGCCTTGCCTAAAACCAGAAACTTTCTTGGGAGAGCTGGTAATGGTCTGGAACATTTGTGGAGAGGTTGTTACAGATGCAAAGAACCAAACTCCAGTACATGGAGCTATGTTTATAGATTCAAAAATCTACTGTGGACTTAGTAATGATCTTGAGATGCTCTGTGTTCCCCTTGTGCAGCATTGTTGGATGAGCCTCTGTTGTTTGCTCATTTAACGTTACAGGTGATGAGACATGAACCATGAGTCAACAGTCCCACGTGGAGTTTAATGGTGGAGAAGAAAAGAAGGCAGTGAGAAGGGACTAACACAGGCAGAGCAGAGAGAGAGAGAGAGAGAAAGAGAGAAAGAAAGAGAGAGAGACAGAGAAGGGAGGAGATGTTGGTGGAGCTTAACAAGGGATAGCTGTACATGTGCACTGAGTCCTGTAATGAGTGATATAGTGATGATGTAGCTGAGTCATTGCCATGTCCAGCCTGTCGTCAGGGGGGCAGGGTCAGTATAATGCCTGAATTCCTACAGCCTCCTCCCTGAGTTTGTACCATGGCATGATAGTTGTTACTGACTTCCTAGAAGTCACCAATTTTCTTCCATTTTCCTCCTGGAAGTAGTATACAACATGTTATTCTTCTTAAGAAGCTAACTTCGCATGGGGCATATCATGTTCAAGATCTCTCCATCCCAGCATTTATCTTTTCTAACTTCTGCATTTCCTATCAATCTCATCCCCCGCTGAACCCCCATCCCCACCACCTTCACCTCAGAATCCTGTTAGTGAAGAATGTCCTGCTGTTTCAGGTCTCTGGTGTACTTAAGAATTAATTCTGCATATAATTTTGCTGTGTAAGTCTCCCATCTGACCAAGTAGCTAGACGTGCTGTCTTCTGTCTCTATTTAAATTTTTCAAAGGTAACCTGGAGCATGAACTTAAAAGACACATAAGGACTTAAGGATTACTGGGCATATAAAAATGCAATGTGTCTAAGCTGCCTTCTCTTTGAGTATTAGTCAGAGATGGATGCATGTTATCATTAAATGTATTGTGCTTTATTAATCTCCTAAGTGTATGAAGTGATTTCTCCTGGTAAGGCATATGAATACAGAACAGATACATTTCCAGTCTTTCAGAAAAATTTTTCTGAGGCAAGCTGTCTTATGTTAATTCAGGTGGCCTTGATTCCAGTCAATTGCTCTCCAGGGCAATGACCTTGCTGTGTTCTGTACTACACCTTCAAATTCTAAATGAATGTCCCACCTAATGTGAGTCTTGTTAGAAAAAATTATCTGAGGCAAGCTCTTTTGTGTAGATTCAGGTGGCCTTGATTCCACTCTGTTGATGCCCAGGACAATGACTTTGCTGTCTTCTGTCCTATACCTTCAAAATACTTAAATGAATATACCACCTCGGAGATTTAAAATTGTCCCTTTGAGTCATGGAGTCCACTATCCAATGCAGCCACAGGAAAAGTATTCCCATGGAGAGCATTGCTTCAGCCTTCAGACAAAAACAGCAGGAATAGTTTCCACTGTAAGTGATTCAGGGTGGGCAAGGAGCTGCTGGAGTCACCATTATGAAAATGGACCTGATTGTAGTAGTGATTTTGTAATTTCACAGCATGTTTTAATTCATGTCATGTGATCTTCATTCCATGAAGATCAGAGTGCAGAGCTAAGTCACTAGTTAGCTACACACCTGGTTAAGTGCTAAGCCACTAGTTAGCCACACACATTAAGGCACTAGTTACTCACACAAGTAAGCCACTATTTAGCCAGAGAGGCAGGAGATCTAGTATAGAAGGTAATCCCTGACCAGGCAGTGGTGGGGCACAGCTTTAATACCAGCACTTAGGAGACAGAGGCAGATGGATCTCTGTGAGTGCAAGGCCAGTCTGAACCAAGAGGGAGAGAGAGAGAGAGAAAGAGAAAGAGAGAGAGGGGGGGGAATCAGTCTAAAAGAGAAACAGCTCACAAAGTTTACTCCAGCACTTGGGATCAGACATCTTTAATCCCAGCACTAGGGAGGTGGAGATAGGAGTGAATATATGGTAGGAGGGAACAGGAGGGCCTGCAGTGAGAGGAATCAGTCTGAGCATTGAGTCTGAGGTTTCATAGAGAAAGCAGTCAGTTTGAGGAGGCAGTGTGAGGAAAGGATTGCCACTTTTGTTTGAACCCTGGTAGAGGTAACAACTCTAGTGGGTACCTGATCTGCTTCTGTGATCATTCAGATTTCATCCCCTGAGAGCTGACTCTGAAATTTTATTAAGATGTATTAGAACTTGTGCTGCAAATGATGTTCTCTAGGGAAGTGCTTTTTTTTTCCAAAGTCAAAATAGCTAAGTTTTAAAAAAATATTTAAAATACATTATTTTAACTTTTCTGAAAATCACTTATTAGTATCCTTTTTAATGTTTTCTTTAAGTGTGTTACTGCTTTTATCTCTTTGTGTTTCTGTTTTCCAGTGTTTCTAGGTTTTTACTAGTTTCATTCCTTTTCTCTCACGTGATGTTGATTATTGATTTCTGTGTAGAGCAAAGTCTTCTGTAGCTCAGGCTTGCCTCATGCTGTGTCATTGAAAATTGATTTGAACACTTAATCCTGCTTCTCCTGCCCAGTGCTGGGAAGACAATTTTGCACCTCCTTCCAGGCTGGGCCTTGACTGCTCAGTGAGAAGGAAAACTAGGCCAGTTAATGAGTGAACTCCAAGCTCTCTGATATTTAGTGGGGACTTAGAAATGAAGAGGCACCTGTGCAAGAACTGAGTTCATTGACCAACTGTGAAACTTGTGAAGTGACAGTGCAGAAAGGAGAGGTGGGATGGAGGTTGAGATTAGCATTATGGAATCAAATAATCTATTGTAGATGATCCATAATTGTCCTGACTGGCCATTTCTTGGGGTCAACAGATGAAGGCAATCAAGAATATGGATAAAGGACACACCTTATTATGAAAACAAATTGCTATAGTTACAATAGTTCGACTAAATTAGATCTGGCCTGCCTAAAAGAACTGTTATTTTTCTGGATTTAGATTAGAGAAAAGGTTTGCGAAATCCTTGATGTGCTCTAATAGAAATCCCTTATCTCTGGAGCACATGACCATAAAGCTCTTTTCAACTTTTCAAAATACATTTTTATATCATAACTACATCATATCCACAATCTCTTTCCTGTCCCCAAGCCCTACCATGACTCCTCATTGTTTTCTAATTCATGGCTTGTTTTTCTTAAAAAAAAAAAACAGTTACACAGTAACAACAGTTATTCCTTGAATATAACATAAATTTAGCTGCAGTAATTCCCTGCTTTGAGGTCAAGGCTTAGTGGCACTACACATTGAGTATATAATAGAATGTGCACATAAAAGACCCTGTGCTTTGCATGAGGAGCAGGATATGTTCTAGGAAATGGAAGAATGTCTACTAAAATACAAAGTTTCTTGACTACGCCTCTGTCAGATGGGCTGGAAGGACTGTGGTACCTGGGTCATTTGCTCTCTGATCATCTAGTAGCAGGCTAATAATATTCTAGGCCCAGATGGGTGGCTCTAGCCAATGAAGGACTCTGGGAAGGCTAACCAATCAGGAGTACTGGTGGGAGGTTGCTTGGGGTTTCTTTCCAGGATTCTCCTCTCCTTATGCTCTAGGGAGTTATAAGGAAGAACACAAGACATACCATGGTGAATGTAGGGTATTCAGAGCAGGTGTGTGGAGCTGTCATTTTTGCTGGATTTGTATGAGTCATGAGACAGACTGAGGTTTTGTTGGTCCATTTCATGACCTGGACAGTTGTCCTTGTCCTCTGAGCCTCCCTGTTTATGGATGTCTTATATTGGGGGGGATTGTGCAGCCCTGGCACAGTAGGATATGGTTCTTGTATTATCACTGTCCAGTGTACACACACAGGCACTGTGTTTCATGTGCAGTGGGAGCACTGACTGGAAAACAGACAGTCTGATTTCTAGAATTTCTGAATATTGCATTCCACTTTCAGGTTTGTCTCATAAATATTACAAATATTTTAGAAAATTGTAGAAAGATGGTGATATGCTTGTCTTTCAGCAATACATGACTAGAATGTTTTCAACTTTCTGTTACAACCAGCCACAATAGTCTGATCCAATGAAGTTTAGTTCCAGGGGACAAAAGGAATTTCTGGTCTGTAGAGATTCTCAGGTGTGCATGGTGTTGGCCAGGTAGTTAGGGCAGGATCCACATCTAGGGACATAATCCATGTAGCAGGAAAATGATTTTAAATTATTCTTCCATGTTGTTTTGGGATTAGGTGTCAATGGGTCTGGGTCTATCTGAAAACAGGAGACATAAAGGGCTACAGACCCATAGCAAGAAATCCCCTACTTTTGCAGAGGGAGCTCTAGAGCATGGGTCTTCTGTCTTTGGAAGAAATATCAGTAGTGGGAGGGTCAGAAACAACATTTTAAGGGTCACTTTGAGTAAATTTAATTGGAGTTTTGAAGTCTGTGTCTATTTAATCTCTATACACAGAGACTCATAGGTAGTTGAATAAGATTGGTCAAGATCATACTTTTCCTTGCGAAGTTTCTTTTGTTCTTTTGATTAATAGTTGACTATATTTTCCTGCCTCTGTTATTGGCTTACTTTCTTCATCCTTTTCCTTCCTTTACAAATAATATACACATTTTAATTGTTGTATCTTTGTGGTAAAAATAGAAGTCATATTATATGAATCTGTGTACTATCTTTTCATAATCCCATCAAACATTCTCAGTATTTCCACTGTGAATGTAGCTTTTTTAAATTTACTTTTTATTCTTTGTGAATGTAGGTTTGTAACCAGCTCTTTGTTATAAAATTGATGTGCATTGACATGGAATTGTATCATTATATGATGCAAATTTATCACATACAAGTTCTTAATTCTGATGCATCATGTTCCCAAGGATTACTCGTTTACTTCTTTACTTATTTAGGTTTTGTGGTTCTTGTTTTTGTTTTCTGTGAAAGAGTTTTGACTTCTCAGATCAAACATATTGTGGATCTTAGCAGGTGGCTCAGCTCATCTTTTGGGGGATGACCAGAGTTCAGAGACTGCCACTCAAGCTGCTCATAATTATCTACATTCCATATCCTGTATACATATAGAAACATTCTCTCTCATGCACAAACATGTAAAATACAACAATAAACTTGGTAAATTGGTAAATCATTATACCATCAATTCTACTCTTCTACACCACAATTTAGACACGACACACCACTCTACACTGGAGATTGTACTAATTCTAATTGGTCTTAATTTTTAAATCCTTGAGTCAGATACAGGGGATAATGGTGAAAGATCAGGAAAACAGAGTAGTGAGCCCCTAATTCTTACCTCTACTGAATCTTCAGACCAAAGATGCTATCCTGTCCCTAGGAACCTTCAAACTGAACACAATGAGCTTCTGTCTCCTCTCACTATATATTCCTCTCTCCACCTGGCATATTACTACTGTCTCCAACTGCCAAGTACTGGGATAATGATTTGAGCTACCAACATCTGGCTGTTTTTCTCTTCTAGACTGTATCAAACTGGTGTAGCCCATGTTGGCCTTTACAGTATAGAGATCCACCTGCCTCTACCACCCAAGTGCTTGGATTAAAGGTGTGCTCCACCTTAGCCTGGCCTCTATGGCAAACTACTGCCTAGCTCCACATTCTAATCTTCAGGCAAGCTTTGTTTTTTTTCTTTGTTTGTTTGATTTTTGATACAGGGTTTCTCTGTGTAGCTTTGGAGCCTGATCTGGGACTCACTCGAAGTCACAGAGATCCACCTGCTTCTGCCTCTCAAATGCTGTGATTAAAGGCATATGCCACCACTACCTGGCAAGCTTCATTTGTTAAGGCATAAACAAAATACCACCATACTTACCACTTACAGACTCCACAAAATTAGTGCCATATGAATCCTACTGAGGATTAACCCTTCATTAATACATGATCAGAGTGCTTTTAACTTTTTGCTACCTCCACCTACAATGGCATTATTCAGAAAAATTGAGTTCCAGGGAACAAAAGGAATTTCTGATCTTCAGAAGTTTCTCAGTTGTGCATGATTTTGGGTGAGTGGATAGGGCAAATTCCACATGTTGTGTCATGATACATGTGGCAGGAAGCAGGTTTTAAATTATTCCAGGTTATTTTATGTGTGGGCATCAATTGGGCTGGATTTGGCTCAAACCACAAGGGGACATGAAAGTTTGCAGAACCATAGCAAGAGATTACCCCAATATGTAGAGATAGCTCTAGACCATTGGGCATCTATGTTTGGAAGAAATATTCATGGCTGGAGTGGAAGAAACAGAACAGTCTAAGTGTCCTTTTGACTTAATTTTGTGGGAGTTGTGGACGCTGTCTATAATTAATTTCTAAACACATAGAATCATGGGTATCTAGGTACATTGGTCAAGATCTCAGTTTACATGGCTGAGTTTCCTTTGATCTTTTCATGAAAAATTGATTACATATTCCTGCTTTTCTTCTTGGCTTTTACTCTCCATCCCAATTATTCTTTCCCAAATATTGTACACCTTCAAGATTGCTGTAGATTTGTAGTAAGTATAGTAGTCACCATTCCAAACCCCGCCCTCATGGTGCCAAGGCCAGGCTCTTCCCTGAATTCACCTCAGTTCAGACTCCACACTTAAAAAAATGGGGACATAAAGAAGCATGGAATTTCACATAATAATTACTTATGTAAATATCCATAGCACATGAAGGTATGTTGTGAAATAATAGCATGGATCATGGTGTTCATTGCCGCTTGACAAAATCCAGCATTTAGACATTGCAGACAAACCGCATTTCCTCAACACCTGCAAAGTCAAGCAGATCTCTATGAGCTCCAGGTCAGACTGGCAGAATGAGTTCCAGGACAGCCAAAGCCACACAGGGAAACCCTGTATCAAAAAAGATGATGAGATCCACTTTTAGCTGTTTGGTGGCAGTGCACATGTTTAATCCCAGCGCTCAGGGGGCAGAGGCAGTCAGATTTTCTGAGTTTGAGGCCAGCCTGGTCCACAAAATGAGTTCAAGGGCTACACAGATAAACACTCTCTGAAAACACCAAAACAAAACGCATAAAGAAAGAATAAGATCCACCTCTGGTATGGATCATACCATCTGGTGGTAGCCTGCATAAATAAAGGATATTGAAGGAGGAAACTCTCTCTCTTTGGCTGCTTACCCTAGCTTTGACTACCAAGTTCATTCCATTACTAGCGTTAGAGCCTACATCTTTGAATTTTAGTGTATAATGAAGACTAGCTGAGACATCCAGCCTAATGGACTAAACAACTACTGAAATCTTCAAATTTCCTTTGGTAGACAGGCATTGTTGGAATAGCTGAGCCACAGCCAGTGAAACATTCTACTAAATCCACTTTCTACATACATGGAGAGATTCATTCTACCAGTCCTGTTCATGTAGTTAACTTTGAATAATGCAGTTGTGTTTATGATCACTATTTTTAGACAGCATATCTTCCTCAGTGAACAGGTTAAAAATACAATAATGGGTGTTTACACAAGCAGGTAAAATGCAAAGAGATCACTGTCTACAAGACACTAGAGAAACCAGGCCTCTCCAAGCTCAGAAACCTTCCCATGAATGCACATTGATGTTGACTTAAAAAATGTTTCTACATAGAGCTCCCTGCACACAATGCTCTGAGGAGATCCAACCCACAGACCAAAGTTATTAGAAGGTCTACCCCTGGGTCAAGGGAGTTGTGTGGACCAGGTGAAATCACAGAGGACAGGGAATCTGGCTGTAAGTTTCCACTCAGATCTGGGGAGGACCCATCACACTGGCTCCTGCACCTCACCATCTGCTCCTCCCCATCTGGGGGTAGTAGCCCCTCACTCACCATGTCATGGTCACCCAGCTTGCCCATGCTCTCCACTCACCTTCCTGTAGCAGTAACGAAGCCAGCACACACAAAAAGGCTCCTGCTACTCTTCAAAGACAAGCCTGGCCGGACGGTGGTGGCGCACGCCTTTAATCCCAGCACTCGGGAGGCAGAGGCAGGCGGATCTCTGTGAGTTCGAGGCTGGGCTGGACTGACAGCCTCCAAAACAATACAGAGAAACCCTGTCTCATAAAACCAAAAAAAAAAAAAAAAAAAAAAAAACAAGCCTGAAAGTGGAACCCAGAAGAATCCCTGCAACTCCCATGACTGACAGTTTACCTGGAGGGACTGATTGGCATGAGTGACAAGAGAATCTCCCATAGGGTTACACTGTCCTTCAAGACACCACGTTGATTCCCGATCTGGCCTTCCAACCCAGACAAAGATATACATTTCAATACAACTTGCCCCCGGGTTCCAATAGTGAAGCCTGATATCTTCCTAGATCAGCAGAGATATCCATTTCTGCCACTTTCCTCAGGCTTCAAGAGCAGATCTTGCTATCTTCCTGTACTCCCTTCTTCCTCCTAGACACAAACCTATAATGGCTTCCTCTATTATGGTATTTCCTGTACACAAATCTCTAATTGTAACCTCTATTATGGTATCTCTTTTCTTGCTCTCCTCTATTCATCACCTGACTCAATCTTCTTTCTCCCTCATGTCCTCCTCCCGCTCCTCTTCTCCACTCCTCTTCACCCCTTCTTTTCTCATAACTCACTCTCCCCTCCCCACATGCTCCCAATTTGGTCAGGACATCTTGTCCCTTTCTCCTTTTCTGGGGAACCATGTTTGTCTATCTTAGGGTCTTCCTTGTTTCCTAGTTTCTCTGGTGGTATGAATTGTAGGTTGGTTATCCTTTGCTATATATCTAAAATCCATATATGAGTGAATACACACCATATTTTTCTTTCTGTGACTGGGTTACCTCACTCAGGATGGTTTCTTCTAGTTCCATCCATTTGCCTCTGAATTTCAAGATTCCATTGTTATTGTCCACTGAGTAAGACTCCATTGCATAAATGTTCCACATTTTCTTTATCCATCCTTCAGTTAAGGGGCATCTAAGCTGATTCCAGGTTCTGGCTATTACAAATAATGCTACTATGAACATAGTTGAACAGATGTTGGACTAAGTTTTTCCAAGTGTGAAAGAGACTGCTAGCTCCCTCCAGCACCACATTGTCATACTTGGTGGCCTCTAGATCAGTGGTTCTCCACCTCCAGTGCTGTTCCTTTTCTATTGGTTACCCCTGAGATAAGACCATTTGTAAGTATTTCTGCTTTTACATTGTGATCATGTGCAGAAATGGATTTGTTGTCTGACTATGCTTCAGAATAGGAAGAGCTCCACAGGAACATTTCGGGACTCCCTAAGTAAAATCCCGATGCTTTTTTTGTTTGTTTGTTTAGGAAAAGAGTTGCTTTGGAAATTGCACCCATGGTCTCCTTGTCACCTGAGGTAATAAACCTGTCTCATTTCATCTGTCTTGTTTCTTGTGATGACTATTATAGGTAGTCAAACTGACTACCTCTGTCCTTACCTAAAACTCAGTGAGGTGGGGCATTTTTTGTTTGTTTGTTATTTGTTACTGGTGTGTTTTTCCAGACAGGATTTCTCTTTAGAGATGGAGCCTGTCCTGTAACTTGCTGTACGCAGGGTGGCCTTTAACTCAAAGAGATCCATCTGTCTCTGCTTCACAAGTGCTGGGATTAAAGTCAAGCACCACTACCACCCAGCAGGCATTTTCTTTTCTTTTCTTTTTCTGTTTTTGGTTTTTCCAGACAGCATTTCTCTATAGGTTTAGAGACTGTCCTGGAAATCTGTTTGAAAACCGGGCTGGCCTTGAACTCAAAGATATCCATCTGCCTCTGCCTCTGCCTCTGCCTCTCAAATGCTGGGATTTAGGGCATGCTCCACCACCGCCCAGTAGGCATTTTCTTATTAAATGTTTTAAAATGGGAACACCTATCTTTAATCTAGATCTTTGGAGATAGTAAAATCTGCTTTTATTGGTTTGGTGTTGCTGCACATCTTTAATCCCAGCCTTAAGGAGGCAGAAGCAATTGGATTTCTAGAGTTTGAGCCTCTCTGGTCTACAGAATATGATGCAGGCTACACAGATAAATGCTGTCTTCAAAAAGAACAAAAATAAAAACTAATCATGAGGAAAAAATCCACCTATAATCTGGGTCACAACTTCTTGCGCAGTGTACATATATAATGGATATTGAAGAAGGAGAGCTCTCTTCTCTATTTGCCTGCTTACCCTAGCTCTGGCTACTAAATTTATTCCTTTAATAGCTTTAGAGCCCACTTCTTTGAAATACTTTGTATAGTAAATGACCAGCTGAAACATCCAGACTCATAAGGCAAACATGTACTGGACTCTTAAACTTTCCATTTGTAGACAGCCATTGTTGAACTAGCTGGGTCAGAAGCTGTAAGACCTTCTCATAAACCCACTTTCTACTAACACAGAGAGATTCATTCTACCAGTCCTGTTCAAGTAGAGAACATTGAATGATATAAGTATTTTTTCACCTGCCCACTGAGGAAGATGTGCTGGCTTATCAGAGTGCTTTTAAAGACATTCTTCCTAGTGTCCCATTCTCTCTTAGTATTCAACTTACCATGAAGACTACACTTTTTTTGTCTTTTTGAGACAGAGTTTCTCTGTGGCTTTGGAGGCTGTCCTGGAACTAGCTCTTGTAGACCATGCTGGTCTGGAACTCATAGAGATCTGCCTGCCTCTGTCTCCTGAGTGCTGGGATTAAAGGCATCTGCCACCACCACCCAGTGAAGACTATACTTTTTTATTTTTAAAATATTTATTTAATTATTATGTATACAGTGTTTTGCCTGCATGTATGCCTGCACACCAGAAGAAGGCACCATATCTCATTATAGATGGCTGTGAGCCACCATGTGGTTGCTGAGAATTGAACCCAGGACCATCTGGAAGAACAGCCAATGAGTGCTCTTAACCTCTGAGCCATCTCTCCAGCCCAAGACTACACTTTTTATTATTACACATTTCTCAAGAATTTGACATCAGTTTCAGGAATAAAACTCCCAATGAAATGGAGCTATCACCCAGTCTTCTGGCAGGAGAAAGATATATCATCTTGTTTGTGATCTGGTTCCTGCATTTCTCTAATGGGAGCCTGAGTGCCTGTTAAAAAGTAGACTCAGGTCTCCTGAGCTCAGCAAGAAGCCACAGAACAATCACCTTTTTCCTGACAGGATTTATCATTTGATTTGGAGGCTGTCCTTGAACCAGTTCTTGTAGACCAGACTGGTCTCCACCTCACAGAGATCCACCTGGTTCTGCCTCCAGAGTACTGGGATAAAAGGCCTGTACCACTACTGTCTGGCACAAACATCTTTTGTGTCCTAAACATCTCTTTATTTTTAATTATCTGGGCAGTCTTCAGTCTGTTGAATAAGAGAGTCATTCCAGTCTGCATTGTGTAATGGTCTGTCCAAGCTAAGAGGATGTACCTGTGAACTGCAGGAAGAGAGATGGGTCATCTACTGGAGACAGGGGTATTTAAATTTTTCAAAGTGTAACCTGGAGTCTGACCCTAAAAGAATTTAAAGATGACAACACATGTGGAATGCAAATCACTCAGGAGTCAAAGGCAGGCAGATCACTGTGATTTTGAGGCCTGCCAGGTCTACATAGCTAGGTCCAAGACAACTAGGGCTGTTGCACAGAGAAACCCTGTGTCAAAAAACCATAAAAAGAAAATCTGTGCTAGGCTCTCTCCTATTTGAGCATTAGTCAGAGATAGATGCATACTTTCATTACAGAGATTTTTCACTTTTTTAAATCTTTTAATTCTTTGGAGTTATTTCTCATTGCAAAGACACATTGATTCTAGAGCAGCAGCACTTCCAGCCTTTTATAAAAAGGTTTCTGAGACAAGCTCTCTCATGTTGACACAGGTGGTCTTGATCCCAGTCTGTTGCTTTCCAGGGAAATGATATCACTGTCCTCTTGATTACCCCTTCTTAAATTAATTGACTGTATGGCCTCAGAGTTTTAAAATCATCCATTTGAGTCATGTAGTTGACTGTCCATTGCAGTCACAGGAAAGGGATTTGCATGTGGAGCATGGTTTCTGCCTTCAGACCAGAGAAGAAAGAATAGTTTATTGAGGGAGGAAATGGTAGAAAATCAGCTGCTTGAGTCACCATCATGAAAAAGCACCTGATTGTGGCAATGTGATAGTTTGAATATAATTGTCCCTATAGTCTCATAGGGAGTGGCACTATTAGAAGGTGTGACTTTGTTCCAGTGAGTTTGGCATTTTTGAAAGAAATGTATCATCACTGATGATGGGCTTTGTAGTTTCCTATGCTCTCGATACACTCAAGCATATCCATTGACTTCATTTGACCAGCATATCAAAAGGTAGCCAGCACCACATTACCCTTCACACCTTGTTCCTCACTATGATGACAATGTACTTAACCTCTGAATCTGTAAGTAAGCCATTCCAATTAAGGTTTATCTTTATAAGCCTTGTGGTGTTCATGGTTTCTATTCACAGCAATAAAAATCCTATCTAAGACAGGGAGATTCTTCTCTAAATTTCCAGAATGCATTAATTCATGTCATGTGAATGAAGGCAGGCCAGATTTGTGGGTTCATATTTTGGGGAGGTGATATTGAGCTCAGGTGTGCCTCCAGAGGATGTGATTGAAAATCGATTTGAACAAAGCTAATCCTGCTTTACCTACCCAGTGCTGGGAAGACACTGCTGCAATTCCTTCAAGATTGGGCTTTGAGTGTCATTGAGAAAGAAATATAGGTCATGTAATGAGTGTTTACCTATCTATCTAGCTTGTATCAGGACTGAAAATGAAGAGAGGTATATGAAGGAATGTAGTTCATTTACCAGCTTTGAAGTTGGTGTAGGCACAGTGCAAAAAGTGTTAGGAGAAGGAAGGAAAATGAACAAATTCCTGGCCATTAGCAGGTGAAATTAGCAGTATGGAGTCTTGTAATCAATTTTAGATGATTGATAAAAAGCCTGGCCAGCCATTTCTTGGGGTCACACAGACAAGGGCAATCAATAATGTCAATAAAGGATGGATGTTATCATGTAACCAAATTACTGTAGAATAGTTTAACCAAAATAGAAAATTTGCATAAAATGATGTGATTCTGCCTAGCAGGACTATTATTTTAATGGTTTAACATATACAGCCTGAGAAAATACATGAATGATCCATGATGTTCTCTAATCCAAGTCTCTAGTCTCTGGAGCAGATGACCATAAAGCCTGTTTCAATGTTTCAGAAGAATTCTTGAGATAATAACTGACACATGTCTATAGTATCTACAGTATCTTTCCTGCCTCCAAGTTCTGCCACAACCCCTCGTTTTCTAGCTCATGGCCTGTTTTTCTTTAACATCACTTACACAGTAACAACACTGTGTGACCTATGAGTGTTTGAATGTAACCTTTGTATGGCTGTGGAACTTCCCAGAATTAAGCAAAGGGTTGGCTACCCTGGATACTGAGTGTGTAATGGTATATGCACATAAAAGACCCTGTGCCTTAGAAAAGAACAGGAAGTGCTCTGGGAGACTGGGAGAATGTCTACTAAAACAAACTTTCCCATCTAGGTCCCTGTCTGCTGAGATGGAAGAGATCTCTGTGAGTTGGACACCAACCTGTTCTACAAGAGCTAGTCTAGGACAGCCTCCAAAGCCACAGAGAAACCCTGTCTCAACCCTGTGCTCCTAGAAGACTATTATGTTGAACCAGGTAGTGGTAGTACATGCCTTTAATCACAGCACTCACGAGGCAGAGGCAGGTGGATCTCTGTGAGTTGGAGGCCACTCTGCTCTATAGAGGGAGTGCCAGGATGGGTTCCAAAGCTACACAAAGAAATAATATCCCAAAAAACTTAGAAAAATGTTATACGCCACTATAAATACAAGCCATGTTAGCATAGAATATCGAAAGAAGCAATGTACCTCTCCATCTCTTTCTCTCTCTCTCTCTCTCTCTCTCTCTCTCTCTCTCTCTCTCTCTCTCTCTCTCTCTCATGAAAGATATTTAGCAGTTCCCACTTTGAGTAGATTTGTTGAATGTGATACAAGTTTACAGTTAATTGGTTTTCCCACTTCATTGGAAAGATATCAAGAAATTCACACTGCAAAAATCCCTAGGTGTATTGGAATGTATGAACACTTTCATTTATCCTGGTACATTCTGCCAACATAGTATGACTCACACTATAGGAAAAGTTATGAATGCAGTAAGTATGGCAATGCTTTAAGTTCCTCAAGTACTTTTCAAATATATTAAAAATCTCATTTAAAAAGATGCCATAAATGTAGGCCATGAAATAAAGGGTCTTAGTATCACAGGTATCTTCAAAGACACAAAACAAGTCCTCATGAAGGGAAGCATCATTAATGTAAAATTTAAGATCTGATTCTCTTTAAACTAGGAGAAATAAAATTAATTCATACAGTTACTAAGTTTCATCAGCATTCAACATGTGGTAAAGCATTTACATGTGCCAATTATCTTTTCAGAAATGAAAAAAGGCATTCAGCAGAGAAACCCTGTGAATATACTCAATGTGTTAAAACCTTTGTGTGTTACAGGCATCTTCAAATGCATGAAAAAAATCATATTGGAGAGAAACCACATGAAAGTCTTCAGTATGGTGAAGTCTTTGCATGTCACAATTGTCTTCAGCTCCATAAAAGAACACATACTACAGAGAAAACCCATGAATGTAATCAATGTGGTAAGGCTTTTGCATGTCATAGTAACCTTCAATGACATAAAAGTACACATACTGGAAAGAGACCCTATGAATGCAATCAATGTGATAAATCATATTCACAGCTCACTCATCTTCAAGTACATCAAAGAACACATACTGGAGAGAGACCTTATGTGTGTAATCAATGTGGAAAGGCATTTAAAAGTCTTGGTGATCTTAAAAAACATAAAAGAACACACACTGGAGAGAAACCCTATGTATGTTATCAATGTGGTAAAACCTTTTCACAACACTCTAAACTCCAAATACATATAAGAACACATACTGGAGTGAGACCCTATGAATGTAATCAATGTGGGAAAGCTTTTGCAAGTAATGGTGATCTTAAAAGACATATAAGAACACATACTGGAGTGAGACCCTATGAATGTAATCAATGTGGGAAAGCTTTTGCAAGTAATAGTGATCTTAAAAGACATATAAGAATACATACTGGGTTTCTTTTACTTCGGGAACCTGAGCCATTATCCTTTTCTGAACAATGACGCCATCATTTTCTGGGTCTTCGGAGCAGTTGCGAAGAGATGCCCAGAGGGGAGACGTCTAAACCATCCGAAGGAATTCATGAAAGACAGTAACGTGCTTAAGACCTGACTTTTAAAGTGAATGCCAGTGCGTGATGATCCCAGCTCCCTGTACAGTTCCTAGAGCTCCTGGGAGTGCATTGAATGCCAGTGCGTGACGATCCCAGCTCCCTGTACAGTTCCTAGAGCTCCTGGGAGTGAATGGCCAGTGACACAAGGCTTAACTGGTGTGTGAGAATTGGATGTAGTGAACATCCAGAAAAGGCAGACAAAAGAAGAAAATGCAGTGCTGGCTAGGTGTTGGAGATGGGTCTTTACATAGTTCTGGCTGTCCTCAAACGCATCCATCTTGGCTCTCGAGTGCTGGGGATTGTGTGTCAACCAGGCCGGCTGTTATGAATAGAGCATGAGACCATGTGCTTCTTACAGAAAGTTGTTTGAATTGAATCCAATAAATGGTTGGAAGCAAAAAAAAAAAAAAGAATACATACTGGAGTGAGACCCTATGAATGTAATCAATGTGGGAAAGTCTTTTCACGTGTCAGTAGTCTCCAAACACATATAAGAACTCATACTGGAGAGAGACCCTATGAATGCAATCAGTATGCTAAAGCCTTTTCACATCACAGATATCTCTTAAGGCATAAAAGAACACATACTTGAGAGAGGCCCTGTGAATAAAACTAATGAGGTAAAACCTTTGTATGTATCATCAGTCTTTAAAATCATGAAAAAATTATACTGCAGAGAAATCCTATAAATACAAGTAGTGAGGTAAAGTTGTACCCTTTGCATATGACAATAATCTTGAGGACCTGGAAAAATCATACTGAAGACAATTTTACTATAAAGGATTTGGTAAGATCTTCAGCCAGCACACATTTAGTTACACAAGATTCTGGAGAGAAAAATATCTGACAAGTGTCAACAATTTGTTCAAGCATTATGATGTCTCTACTTTGTTTATACCTGCAAACTTGTATGGACAAATGAATGTCCTATGAATAAATTGATAAAGTAACCCTTTTTGATTTCACAGTTTTCTTTAATTACACAAAAACCTCATTGAGATCAGCTGATTTCTCTAAATCGTATTCTACATGCTTGCTTTCTGTTTCATGAACCAATTGATGGTAAAGGGAAACTGTTAAGACTTTAAATGCCTTAACACCTGTGTTACAGGAATTACTGCTTATAAAAAAATATTCACATGCCAAAATCTGCTTTGTTAGACATCTGACTTAATTTTAATTATGTGATGTCAGTGTGTGGGATTGTGTCTGTTCATGCTTGTTCCCAAGAAGGTTAGACACGTGAGTATTCATTTAGCAGGAACTAGAGAAAGTTCTCAAAAACCTGACCTAGGACCTGGCAATGAACTTATCATAATATTGCACATCCATATCTATAATCCTGTATGTATTTTAAATCCTTTTTTGTATCATCTGGATACCAGGTAATAGGGAAGAACTCATGGAAGAGAAAACCCAATTCATGTAAACACTTTGGTAAAGACTTTAGACTTCATACTTGTCTTAATTTCAATAAAAATATTGTTTCATATGAAGGTGGGGTGTTAATAAATTCATTAACCCAAGATAAGTGACAAATAGGTGTTTTATTGGGGAACAACTTACACACATAACATTGAAGAATTGCTGTGATGGTCCTGCTCCAGAAGATGCAGTCTCTGACATTCTAATATGATCTGCAACCCAAGAGAGAGAACGAGTGATCGAGAGTTCCCCTCCTATGCTTCTCCACCTTTGGGTCAGGTAAACAGAACCAAAGGCATAGCACAGAAAACTTCAGAAGAACCTTCCCATCTGACTGGTTGGTTTACTAGAGGCTCTGATTGGGTAGTGTGGCCTGAGTGACTGGACCAGGCATTTAGAAGAGAAACAACACAAAGTTGTAATCTGATCAAAGATTTTCTGTGTGGACCCAGGGGAACAGAAATCCAGAAATCGCCGGGCGGTGGTGGCGCACGCCTTTAATCCCAGCACTCGGGAGGCAGAGGCAGGCGGATCTCTGTGAGTTCGAGGCTGGGCTGCACCGATAGCCTCCGAAACAATACAGAGAAACCCTGTCTCGTAAAAACCAAAAAAAAAAAAAAAAAAAAAAAAGAAATCCAGAAATCACGAGGTGAATCCTGAGGTGGGAGCTTTTAGCAACACCCCCTGGGGGAGGAGCCAGCTAAATTTGGTTACTTTTTTTGTCAAGTTGATAGATACTTGTTACTTAGTGGAAAACTATTGTTTATTAATTTAACCTTAAAGGCATTCATTTTCGAAATGTGTTAAAGTTCAAAATTTAAGTAAATTGATGCTTAAAAAGGAAACACCATCATCAAAGTTCCAATCATGAAGGAAGGAAAAAGTAAACTCTGTCTCCAATTCTAAAGCCACCATTTTCAATTGTAGTTAAAGGACTGAATGATGAGGCTGGAGAGATGGTACAGCCGTTAAGAATGCTGGTTGCTCTTATAGAGGACCTAGATTCAATTCTCAGTACACACATGGTGGTTTACAAACTGTAGCTACAGTACTAGGGGACCTGACACCCTCAGACAGACAGACATGCAGGTAAAACACCAATGCACATAAAATAAAAATAATAAATTTAAAGTACTGAATTAAATTTGGCATCAACTTCTAAATGGATATATCTTATTCCAGTGGCATCCTGACTTGATGGATTTCCCAGAGTTATGTTTGTACACCACCACCGCCTGGCTATGTAGTTGGGTTTTTTTGTTTGTTTGTTTGTTTGTTTGTTTGTTTTTTACATGAAAATGAGATATGTCTGATCCTGGCAGCACCAATATACTTCAGAGAAGATGATGGCCATTAAAGAAACGCTACATGGGTAAGCCACTGGGCAAGAAAGTGCTCTTGGCTCAACTGCTGACAGTATGCTGTCCAAACTAGGCAAGCAGAACACAAAACAGAGTGAGGGCCAACCTTCCTAAGACAAGGTGGGACAGTCATTCAAAAATTCTGCTTCACAGCAAAATTTGTAGGATATACTAGGTCAGTAGGTCAAAGATGGATGACCCAATGTCACAAAGGACCCTTGGGTGACTGTCCAGGCAGTCAGCAGTTTCTGTCATGTCTCATATTTTTTGGAAGTCTCTTGCTTGAACTTCCTGCTTACTCAGGTAATGTTATTTCTTTCTTGGGTTTCCGAGGGAGTTGAAGATTTTATAGCTACAGTTCAAAATTTTTTTGTTATCCTGTTCATCAAAGACATGCATTTAAGAAATGTAAAGTGTATAAGGTTGAGAGACAGAAAAAGATAGTTTTGATAATTCAAGTTAGAATAGAAAGTAAATTAGCTACAACCTTTTGGACTCAGCAAAAAAGGATGAGGACTGGAGTATTTCTTTCTAGATTAGTCAAATGCTGATGGGCTAGACATAGTTGGTGCATATATTGCCTGCATATATTGTATAAAGTCATTGTACTTACTGTATTGTTTTTCTTATATTAGTTATATCTTTTATATTTTAGACAAAAAAGGAAAAATGTGGTGATATTCTGTTTGTGCTCCTGGAAGTCATGTATTCATGGAGTTCTTTGGCTGTTGGTACAGGCCCTACCACAGTCCAAATCATTTCTATGAAAATCTGAAGGTCATGTTGGACCTACAGAGCTTGGAGAGTGAGAATACCCAGGCTTCAGAAAATTTTGATGAGCTGGCCAAGGAGACGGGCTTCTACTGGCAAGTGCCTATCTTGTCAGGGGCCATAAATATTGTGGAATAGTCATCTCTGCTTTTTTGTCACTGTATTAGAGATTCCACAGCTCTGGTTCTAGACTTTCTGCCACTTAGCACGAAGTTCTTGGATTTTCACATACTGGACTCAGTTTTTCCAAATGCGAAAGAGACTGCTAGCTCCCTCCAGCACTATATGGTTCCACTCAGTTGGCTCTAGATTAGTGGTTCATCACCTTCCTAATTCGGTCACCTTTCAATACATTTCCTTATGTTTTGCTGATGCCTGAGAGAAGAATGTATATTTTTCTGCTTTTACATTGTGGTCATGTTCAGAAGTAGATTTGTTGACTGACTATGCTTCAGAATAGGGAGAACTCCACAGGAACATTTCTGGACTCCTTAAGTAAAATCCCCATGCTTTCCTTGTTTAGGAAAAAAAAAATTGCTTTGAAAATTACATCCATGGCCTTTTGTCACCTGAGGTAGGAAATCTTTCTCATTTTTTTCTGCCTTGGTTGTTGTAATGGCTATTATAGGTATGGAAACTGACTACCTCTAGAATTAACTAAAACTCAATGTGCTAGGATATTTTTGTTTGTTTGTTTGTTTGTTTGTTTGTTGTTTGTGTTTGGAAGATTTTGAGACAGGGTTTCTCAGCAGACATGAAGCCAGTCATGGAACTTGCTTTGTAGAACAGGCTAGCCTTGAACTCAAAGAGATCCGTCTGCCTCTGCCTCTCAAATGCTGGGATCATGGGCATGAGCCACCACCTCCTGGCAGGCAATTTCTTATTAAAGGTTTTAAAATGGGAACACATATCTTATTCTAGATATTTGGAGGTGTTAAAATCCACCTTTTACCAGCTTAGTGTTGGTGCACTTCTTTAGCCCCAGCACTCAGGAGGCAGAAACAGTTGGATTTCCTGAGTTTGAGACCTGCCTGATCTACATAATGTGATACAGGGCTACACTGATAAACGCTGTTTCCAAAAAAACAAAAACAAAAACAAAAAAAACCAAAAAAACATGAGAAAACAATTTGGGTGACATATATAAGGGGTATTGAACTCTTTCTCTTTGGCTGCTTACCCTAGGTCTGCCTACTGAGTGTATTCCTTTAATAGTCTTAGAAACCACTTCTTTGAAATACTATTATAAACGGGAGACTAGCTGAGACATCAAGACTCATAAACCAAACAACTACTGGACTCTTCACCTTTCCATTGGTAGGCCGTCATTGTTGGACTAACTGCGCAATAGCCTGTGAGACATCCTAATAAATTCACTTTTCTACAAACATGGAGAGATTGATTCTACCAGTCTTCTTCAAGTAGAGAGCATTGAATGATGCACATGTTTTTTTCACCTGCCCACTGATGGAGATGTGATAGCTCACCATACTGCTCTTGAAGGTAATATTCCTAGCCCCAATCTCTCTAAGTATTCAATTTGCCATGAAGACTATACTTTTTGTTATTATTAATTTCTCAATAATTTGACATGAATTTGAGGAATGATCTTCCCAATGCAATGGAGCTATCACCCAGTCTTCTGGTAAGGGAAAGATATATCAATTTGTTTGTGATCTGATTCCTGCATTTCTATCATTGTTATGTGAGGTGTCCATGACTACCAGGTAAAAAGTAGACTTACTTCTCCTGAACTCAGCAAGAAGCCACAGAACAAATACCTTTGTATACTTTATTTATTTATTTATTTATTTATTTATTTATTTGTTTGTTTGAGACAGGATTCCTCATTTGCTTTGGAGGCTGTCCCAGAAGTAACTCTTGTAAACCAGGCTAGTCTCAAACTCACAGAGATCCACCTGCCTCTGCCCTGCCCCCAAGTGCTAGGATTAAAAGCATGTGTTACCACCATCCTGCACAAACACCTTCTTTTGTGTCCTAAAAAATCTCTCTTTATTTGTTAATATCCTGGGCACCTTTTCATCTGTTGAATAAGAGAATCATTCCAGTCCACATTGTGTAATGGTCTGCGCAAGGTAGGCACATAGTGTGGAGGAGGAAGAAGAGGGTGTACCTGTCAACTGCAGGAAGAGAGCTGGGTCATCTACTGGAGGCAGGGGTAAGTGATATTGAAATTCATGTCTCTGCAGATCTCTAAGAGGCCAGGGTCTGGAGTAGAGTCCAGAGCCAGGGGCACCTGTGCTATGTCTTTAAGCACATTCTAACCCTTAAGGAAGTACTTGTGTCACTCAAGCCTCACTAGCAAATCAGGGACACCAGACCAACCTGCCAATGACAGGTCTTGCAGGGCACTTCCTGGAGGCATGCTTCAGGCTTGGATTTACAGCAGAACAGGCACCATATTGATTGCTGCGCTGTGAGTGCTATTGTAGGGTAATGTTAGGGGAGCTCAGAAATCATAGCATGGTGAGCAAGGGGATGCTATCTCAAGATGGGGAGGAGGGAATGGGGAGGCATGGCAGACGGTGTAGCAGGCCCTCCCTGAGGCTTGGTGGGAACCTGCAGCCACATTCTGTTGTCTGTGAGGTCCCCTATGATCCAAGCAACTCCCAAGGCCCTTGTGCTGGCCTATGAATACTTCACTCTATGAACTGCATCTGAGGAAAGAATTTCGATGAGGGAACTTTGTGTAGAAACATCTTTGAAATCAAGACCAATATGGTTTTGGTGCACAGGGAAGGCAACTTGCCAAATTTGGAGAGGTCTAGTTTGTCTAGTATCTTCTAGAAGTTCTTCACTTCATATTTAACAATTAAATATAAGATCCATTGGGAGTTAATTTTGTGAATTGTGTAAATGGCATTATTTTTCTTTCTTTTTATATTTACTTATTTTTGGTTTTTTGAGACAGGATTTCTCTGTATAGCTTTGGAGCCTGACCTGCAACTTGCTCTGTAGAGGAGGCTAGGCCCAAACTCATAGAGATCTGCCTGCCCCTGCCTCCCAAGGGATGGGATTAAAGGCATGGGGCAATAAAAACATCTAGAAATCACACTCCACTGCCAAGCTGTGCTATTCTTAGGGAATAGTGAATCCTACAAAATAGAGTTGAGCTGAGAGAATGCTGCCTCTAAAATAACCCAAAATAGTTTGCTAACTATGCCTGTTAGAGATTAAGATGCTAAAATACACATTTGTTCTCCAGGATTGTCCAGATTTTAAGCTACAAACCATGACAAAGGAGAAACTCCTGATTCACACACAGCCCCTAGGCCCATTTCCATATCACAGAACATTTTTATTGAGACAGGGTTTCTTTGTATTGTTTTTGGAGGCTGTCTTGGAACTCACTCTGTAGACCAGGCTGGCCTCAAACTCACAGAGATCCACTTGTCTCTGCCTCCTGAGTGCTGGCATTAAAGGTGTGCACCACCAATGCCCGGCTGACTAGAACATGGCTTTTAAAAGATGTTCAAGGGTGTAATATTGGGTCACAATGTACATTAGGGCAAGGTGTGCCATAAAGGTCCAGTTTCTTCTAGAAAATGTCAAAGTTCTGCCAGATTGGCAAGATGAGATCAGGTGATAAGTATTTGGAAAGGAAAACACTGTTGTATTGAGGGTTTAATTGTACAAGCAAGACGTTCTGTTTAGGTCCTCACTCACAGAGGAGCATTGCTCCTGCTGAACCCCAGGAACATGTTTGGCAGAGTCAGTAACAGCCTGGGGTTTAGACCTAGGAGTTTTCCACCAGGACCTGATGGATCAAGAATAAAATAGAGCTCCTCCATTAAAACTAATGCTCCAACTCCTCTTGGAGCATTAGCAAGAAATGGATGCATGCTGTCATTACAGAGATCTTTTTCCTTCTTTTAGTCTCTTAAGTCTGTAGAGTTATTTCTCATTGGAAAGGCATATTAATTCTAGAAGAGCTGCACTTCTAGCCTTTTAGAGAAAGGTTTCTGAGACAAGCTCTTCCATGTTGACACAGGTGGCCTTGATCCCAGTCTGTTGTTTTCTAGGGCAATGAACTTGCTGTTCTCTTGGTTACCTCTTCTTCAATTAAATGACTGTGACCTCAGAGTTTTAAAATCTTCAATTTCAGTCAAGTAGTTGATGGTACATTGCAGTCACAGGAAGAGAATTTGCATGTGGAGCATGGCTTCTGTCTTTAGCACAGAGTAAAAAGTATAGTTTATTGAGTACACAGTAAGGAAGAAACAGTGCAGGAAATCAGCTTCTTGAGTCACCATCATGAAAAAAGACCTGATTGTGGCAATGTGATAGTTTGGATGTGATTGGCCATATAATCACATAAGGAGTGGCACTATTAGAAGGTGTGGCTTTTTTTGCAGTGAGTTTGGTATTTTTGGAAGAAGTGTATCATCACTGGTGATGGCTTTGGGGGTTTCCTATGCTCTGGATACAGCCAAACATATCAGTCAACTTCCTATGGCCTGCATATCAAGATGTAGCTGGCATCATAATATTCTTCACATCATGCTCCCCACTATTAAGACAATGGCCTGGACCTCTGAATCTGTAAGTGAGTCACCCCAATTAAATGTTTTCTTTATGAGTTGCAGTGGTCATGATGTTTATTCACAGAAATAAAAATACTAACTCAGACAGGGAGTATATAATGGTATGTGCACATAAAAACCTGTGCCTTGGAATAGAACAAGACGTGCTCTGGGAGACTGGGAGAATGTCTACTAAAACACACACTTTGTAGAGTACGTCCCTGTCTGCTGGGATGGAAGGGCAGAGCTAGGAATGCCTGTGCTGTCTGAAGTATTTGCTCTCTACATAGCCAAGAATGGAGCTGTTGATGCTATGTTGTCCAACTGTGTGGCCCCAGTTAATGATGCACTCTGGGAAGGCTTAGCACTCAGGAGGACCAGTTGGAGGTAGCTAGCATGTTCTCTCCAGGATTCTCTTCTGGCTGTCTTGTAGGAGCTATGATGAAGACCACAGCCACAGTCTAGGGCTTCAGAGGAGGAGGGGCAGGTCTGCCTAGCTGTCACTGCTGCTGGGACTGTGAGGGACTATGAGCCATGTGCTGATCTGGGCAGTGGCCCTTGTCCTCTGAGTCTTCCTGGATGTAGGTTCCCAAGGGAGAGGGGGGAGGCCTTGCAGCTTTGGCTGTGGGAAGCTGTGATACTTGAATTATCAGTGTCCAGTGTGCATCCCAGGGTTGCTTTGGGTCTGTGGTGGAACCATATATTGGAAAACTGAGTTTGGCTGCTGGAATTTATGAAAATGGCATTCCCCTTTGTCTTACTCATCTTATACAGGGTTTATAAAATTATAGAAGCAGGTGATGAGGATCATATTTCAGCAATACATGATCAGAGTGCTTTTAACTTTCTGCTACCACCAGCCACAATGATACAGGAAAGTTGAGTTCCAGGGAACAAAAGGAATTTCTGATCTGCAGAGATTTCTCAGGTGTGCATGGTGTTAGATGGGTGGATAGGGCAGATTCCACATGTTGTGTCACAATACACATGGCAGGAAACAGAAGGTAAATTTCTTCTATGTTGTTTTGTGTTTGGTCATCAATTGACCTGGGTTTACCTCAAACCACAGTGGGACATAGGAGTTTGCAGAACCATAGCAAGAGATTAGCCCCATTTGTAGAGAGAGTGTTCTAGACTATGGGGCCTCTCTGTTTTGAAGATATATCGATAGCTGGAGTGTCAGAAGCAGAACAGTAGAATAATGGGTAGCTGGATAACAATAGTCAAGATCTGTTTACCTTTGGTGTTTTGATAAAAAGTTGATTATATTTTCCTGCTTTTTTCTCGGATTTTTCTCTCCATCCCCTTTGTCCTTTCCCAAATATTGTACACCTTCCCAATTGCTATTGATTTAAGTATAGAAGTCACACTGTGTCAGTGTGTATATTATTTTTCTTTGTAATCCTCTTGAGAATTCTGTTTGTTTCCAATTTACATATAGCTTTGGAATCAGATATCCTATTATAAGGTATTGGGAATTTTCTTTGGTTTGTATTCAACTCATGTTGCAAAATTTCCTTATATGGTATATTAATATTGAGGCATCAAGTTCCCAATTATTGTTTACTTCTTAATTTATGTAGCATCTTTCATTCTTGTTGTTTTTAATGTTTGAAGGACTTTTACTGTTTCACCTAAGAAGTACTATGGGGCTTGGCAGGTGGCTCAGCACCTATTCTTCTTGGGGATGACCTAATTTCAGATCCCAACACCATAACTACCTGCTTCTCCAGATTCAGGGTATCTGACACCCTCTTCTCTGGTATGTCACATGTACACACATGGAAAACCTCTCTCACACACAATCTTAAAACACAAAAAGTTGGGATAAACTTGTTTTGAATATTCTTGTTACTCATAATGCAAAGACAGCAAAAACAGTCACTTTGGATACATAATACAAATCATACACTGTAAGAAAAAAGTGTCCATAGTGAAGATGTAATACTCATATATTTGTGACTTTCCTAAGTCAATGAAAAGGGTCTGTTTATGAGAGTCAAATAGGTTGTTGTGTAAAACTGTGTGAATTCAATTTGGAAATATTTTATTTGTTATTCTTCCTTTAACAAGAATATCATGGTGAGGAGGGTAGAGGTAGTGCATACATTTAATCCGTGACTCCATAGGCTGAGGCACGTGGATCTCTATGACTTGGAGGCCAGTCTGGTTTACAGAGGGAGTTCCAGGACATCCTCCAAAGCTACACAGTGAAACCCTGCCTCAAAAAACAAAGAAAAAAAACATATATCACTCTAAATATAAGCCTCATGAGTGTAGAATATGGAAAGAAGCAATGTACCCCCCTTTCTGCACAATTAGAAAATATTAAAGTTATTTAGGAGTTACCACTTTGAATAGATTTGCTGAATGGCATACAAGTTTACAATTAATTGGTTTTTCAACTTCATTGGAAAGACTTAAACAAAATCACACAGCAGAAAAGCCCTATGAGCACTGGAATATGTGAATATTTCTTTTTGTCCTGGTATATTCTCCCAATGTAATGTGACTCACGCTATAGGGAAACTTATAAATGCAGTAAGTATGGCAAAGCTCTGAGTTCCTCCAGTTCTTTTCAAATATGTGAAAAATCCCATATAAAAGAGATGCCATAAATGTGGGCCATGAAATAAATGGTCTTATTATTACAGGTATCTTCAAAGCCACAAAACAACCCCTTATGAAGAGAAGCATCATGAATGTAAAACTTGAGATCTGAT
This sequence comes from Mesocricetus auratus, assembly GCF_017639785.1. NCBI lineage: Eukaryota > Metazoa > Chordata > Mammalia > Rodentia > Cricetidae > Mesocricetus > Mesocricetus auratus. The sequence goes on from NW_024429204.1 coordinate 71,159, forward strand.
TTCACTTTACAATTAGGCCAAACTGTAAATTTTATAGATACAGATAATAAGTTTCAACAAACCCACATGGGGTTCATTGGGAAAGGAAACCGAATGAAGGGATAGGTTGGTGTCAACCAATCAGGAGCAGAATTAGAAAGACAGAGAACAGGCAGGAGGTGCTTGCTTATAAAGGGAAAGGAAGTGGTTTAGAACAAGGCTCTCAACAGTTGAGGCCCTTGAAAGTGGATTCATGGAGCTGCCATCAGCCCAGATACCATGTGCCTCTGCATGCATTATCCTTATACAACCACTTAAGGCATATGCGACACAACCATGCAAACTTTGACTGCCTCTGAGCTGTGAGAGCAATCACCTGTCAAAGACAGATCCTGGCACAAGGGAAGGTCACCTGGAGAAAAGCAGAGAAGACTGATCCCAGGGCAGGGAGGGAACCTGAGGATTAGAGAGGCCCCTAGACCAGGAAAGGTTCCCTAAGAAGAGTGCACAGGCCCTGGAAAGATTGACATGGAGTGACAGATGGGTGCTCAGGAGAAATCACCAGGGTGGGAGAAGGTGAGACGTAGGGAGCAGGAACAGGGCCAGGTTGCCCAGGATCCAGGGAGAAGGAGAAGCCAGGGTATCAACAATTATTATTAGGCAGTACTACACTTTCTGTGTCCTATTATTTCCTTTGTTACTTACAAAATATTTGAGTTGTAAAAAATTATAAAGAGCCTGGCATTGGTGGTGCATGGCTTTAATCCCAGCGCTTGGGAGACAGAAAGATCTCTGTGAGTTTGAGGCCAGTCTGGTCTATAGAGTGAGTCCCAGGACAATCTCCAAAGCAATACAGAGAAACCAAAAAAAAAAAAAAAAAGAATAGAAAAACAGTTATAAAGAACACAAACAGTAGGTGTGGTGGCACAGGTCTTTAGTCCCAACACTCGGGTGGTAGAGGTAGTTTTCTGAGTTTGAGGCCAGCTTGGTCTACAAAATGGTCTCTAGGACAGTTTAGGATTAACAGAGAAACCCTGTCTGGAAAAACAAACAAAATACCACTGTAACAAGATGTTTTTAATTATCACTGAAATTGATAAAACATCTCATGTGTTCTTACTGTCCTCCTACACTTCAAACCTTGCCCTAAGAGATTTCTTTTACATTTTTTACCGGTGAAAAATGTTTACATTGTGTCTGTCATATACAATAATTTTGGGATGGGTTTTTCTCTTTCTTGTGTGGTTAGCCTTTTGCCTATCAAGAAGTATTTCTGGTACAAGTTTGTTATTAAACTTTAATGAACAACATATGAGGTTTTCTCATGCTGCTGGTTATTAGATCCAATTGATCTGGTATCTGTGTTTGGTGGCGAGGTCTTGCTGAATAATAGCTTTATGGCTAGCCTCAATCTTAATATGCTATTTAGACCAGGTTTTAACTCAATGATGAAACTCCTGCCTCAGTCTCCTAAGTTACATGGTACATGTGTGAGCTGCTATGCCTCTTTTTGAGGCAGCTATTCCTGTTATGCAATGAATCATTGCTAAAGCCAGTGTTGTCAGACCTTTTACTCCTTGTTTAACTAAGTTTAACAGTGTGAAGTTTTAGGTGCAAGTCTTTTGGTCTACTTAAAGTTGATTATTTTGTATATGGTCATAGGTGAACAGTCAGCTTCATTATTCAGTGTGTGAATACCCACTTTTCCTAACACCATTTATTAAAAAGACTCATCTTTTCTACTGAATGTCCTTTGGCACACTTACCTAAAATCATATGCCATATATGAGAGGGCTTGCTTGTGGCCATCTATTCTACATCTTTGTCTGTCTGTCTTTCTGTCTGTCTGTTTATGTCAGTCCAATGTAATTTGGTTACTTATACCTTTAGAATAAGCTTTAAAATCAAAAAGTGTGAGTCTTACAGGCTTGCTGGGTTTTTGTTTGTTTTTAATATTTTGTTTTGCTATCTTTGAAATGGGCTCACAAAGCCTAGGTTCCCCTGCAGAGAGTTGATCTTCCTGCCTTAGCCTCCCAAGTGTTGATACTTGCTATAACTGGTTTTAGTAATGTTTTGTAATTTCCATTTTGTGGGAACACCAGACCTTGAGCAGAGACCCATTTCCCCTTCTGCCTGGGAGTAGGCAGCTGTAAGACAATGTTTACTAAAAACATGTTTACTAAAAACAATACAATGCCTGGGGGCATTAAGTTCCTGGAAAAGGCCTGCCCACAGAAACCACCCTGACCTCGACCTTGTCCAAAGACTAACCACCTCTTCTGCCACGCCCAGATCAGTTTCTGGGGTCAGAGCGGAACCAGCCAGGGGAGAGGAGAGAGCAGAAGCTTCTCTGGTGGAAGCCTTTCTTGGGAAGTTTTCTTGAACCTTTTTGGAGCCTGTTTAAAGTTTTCTTTACATCGTTGAACATCGAAGTCTCTGTGTTGTCAATCCCCGACACCCTCCGCACGTTCTCGGACACAGGCCGCGCAGCAGACGCGACACCATTTTAAAAATCTTTTAACTGCCTAAGTTAATTGACTCTTGATGTTACTTTAAACTGAATTAATTTTGCAGTTTTCAATTCAACTGTTTACTGCTAGTATAGGTAACTGACTTTTTACATGCTAATTTTAAATCTTATTATATATGTGTATGACACATATGTTGGTGCCAGCATTCTCATTCCATTGTGTGTGTGTGTGTGTGTAGACAAGAAGATAACTTTCGAGAGCCTATTCGTTCTACCATGAAACACAGACAATTAACTCAGGTCCTCTAGACTTGACCCTGAAAATGGTTTTACCCCATTACCCTTCCTAACCAGCCCTAATTTTATTATGACAATTTGTTGAGTTTATTATTTAAAGCTTTTTAATACAAACATTTGTTTTCATTATGTGAAGTGTTTCTGTATGAGTGTATACCATGAATGTGCCTGCCTGCAGAAGGCAGAAGAAGGCATTGGATTACTTGGAGCTGGAGTTTTAGGCTGTTATAAGCCACTAGCCATGGATATTGGGAAGTGAACGCAGGTCCCTGAGAAGAGCAGTAAGCAGTCTTTACCTCTAACCTAGCTCTACTGCCCCTACTTTTAATTTAATTTAATTACAAATTAAAAGTTTCATTTTTTGTGGGTTTTTTTTTTTTTTTTGGTTTTTACAAGACAGGGCATTCTTTGTGTTTTTAATTACATGTGCTACAACACAGACTTTATCAATCCAAGTTCAACTCTCAGGAGTTGGTTCTAGCTTCTTATCCTTTGAGTCCCTGGAACTGAACTCAGGTTGTCAGATTTGGTGGGAAGTGCCATTTCCTATTGATCTATCTCAATGGCCCTTGATTTTAAATCCTTGTTTCAGTTTGAAATACAAAGTATAGGGTTTCATCATGGCATCCTCAGATACTTGTGATTATGTGCTTTCCTTGTTTGTTTCCTTTCCCTATTACTTCCCCTTTGACCCCCCCCTCCATCTCTGGCTGATTCCCTTTCTTATCCAAATCAGTCCCTGAATTTATTTACTAGTCTTTGCAAGGAAGCTTGGTTAGCCTTTTTAGTATCTGCCAAAATAGACTTCACACAAAAATTAATCAAAAGAGATGGGGAAGAAAACTCCACCAATATGACATTTCAATTCTTAATATCCATGCCCAAAACACAAGATCAGTAAGCATAACCAAGAGGAGTAGACAGGAAGAAACTATTAAATGAGGGGTAAAATTAACAAAATAGAAACAAAGAAAAATACAAGTATTCAATGAAAAAATGTATTTGGTTCTTTGAGAAAATCAACAATACAGACAAAACCTTATCAAAACTAAGAGACACAGAGAGAATATACCAATTAATAAAATCAGAAATTAAAAGGGGGATAACAACAAACAAGGAAATCCAGAGAATCATAAGGAAATACTTTTAAAAAGCCTTTATTCCACCAAATTGGAAATACTAAAAGAAATAGATATTTTCCTTGATAGGTACCACTTACCAAAGTTCAATCAACATCACATAAACAATTTGAATAGAGACCTATAACCCCTAGTGAAACAAAACAAGTCATTACAAGTCTTTCAACAAAAAGCCCAGGGTCAGATGGTTTCACCCCTGAATTTTATCAGATTTTCAAAGAGTGAAACCAATACTCCTCAAATTATTTGATGAAATAAAACATCATCCATTTTATGATGTCATGGGTACACAGATACCCATTAATTCAGGCTCTTGTTTTTAAATGACAATAAATAATATATGCCAGATGCTACTACACCAGATACATTGAATTTGAGACAGAGGACACTGGGAAGTTGGACTAGCCCTTAACCTGGAGACTGCAACATCTGAAGGAAGATAGACTCTGGGGATGCCAATTTCAGGTATTCAATGAATCATAGGCCCTCTGCTTGATGACCTGGAGATCATTAACCTAATTCAGCACAGATCTCTAGTATTGTGACCAATTTCCCTTGTGAATATAAGTGAACAAATACTCAATAAAATACATGCAAACAAATTCCAATACATCAAAAAGATCATCCAAAGTATTTGAATAGGCGTCATCCCAGAGAGGCAGTGATGGTTCAACACACAAAAATCAGTAAATGTAATCCATTATAATAATAAATTAAAAACAAAACAAAACCAGAGTATCATAACATTACATGCTGAGAAAGACTCTGACAAATCAAAGATCATAAAAGTCTTGGAGAGATACAAGGTACATACATAAATTGTTAGGATAAAGCTCAAGGGAGACCTTACATGGGCTTCTTGGCATATTCCATAGCAGGTGACGGTGATCAAGGCAGAGGGACAAACACACCAGGCAGACAGAGCTTCAGTGGGAAGTTTTATTAGAAAGGGGAGGGAGGGGGAAGGAAAGAGAAAAGAGGTAAAGAGACACAGAGACAGAGAGAGGACAGGAGAGAAGAGACAGACAGGAAAAATCCTGTCTGCCCCAGGGGAACAGAGGGAAGAGAGAGAGTGGAGTGGAAAGAGCATAAGTGAGTGGGCGGGGTCTGTCGTTTAAAGGGGTCCTTTGAACCTGAGCTGACCAGGGTGATGCCTGAGTGCATTCTGCCAGGTGACTGGCGGGCCAGCGTAATGCCTGAATCCTTACATTCCCACCTTTATTTATCATTAAAAAAGGTGAGGTGTTAGGCATGGCAGGTTAGGGAATAAGGGTGACGAGTTCTCAAGACTGCTTCCTGTTGACCTGGGGGGCGTTGACCATTTTTGGGGGATACTAGGAAGCTGGAGTACTGCCATGTCCTGGGGTAGCCAGTTGTTTCATCACAGTCCAGGCTGTATGGAACTCTCTGGCACCTCTTCGACCTGGCAAGACATCAGCAGAGCAGAGGATAAAGTTAAGTTAAAAAAAATATTCTTAGGTCCTGGTACTTGAGAGGAGGAGGATCATAAGAGGGAGGAGTTCCCGAGGGGGGTCCCAAGATGAGGGAAGGGGGTCCCGGGACCAGAGAAAGGTTGAATAATATCTATCTGGAGTGAATCTGATCTATTTGGGTGGGTCCAATTCGACTCCCTAGAACTTACAAGCATCCTTTGAATTTGTGACAACGTAAGTATTAGAAACATTAACATCATATTTATGTTAGAAACAACTTGACTGAAAGCATTAACATTTTTAAAACTGACAGATGTTATTAGGAGAATGAAACGTACCTTAATTTTGACTTTGCAGTTATCGTATAGTGGTATAATATGGTGTTTAGTTATCTGTTAGAGTTGGATTAATAGCTCATTCAAACTTTATTGAATAATGTTAAGACTATGAACAGTACCATAATGAGAAAGAACTGATAACTTGTATTTGTACACCTTAAGTTACTTTGTTATATCTTAAAACATTTTTAAACAAAGGAATGGTAAGAAGTTATATTGAAACCAACAGTCATCAAACTGCATCAGGGTTCTTGAGAAGGATAAAATTTTACCTGAGTTAATTATTAGAGAATGACAAAGAATTGCTAACCGGCCACATGGACAGTCACCCCCCAAGGTCACCTTCCATAGCTGTTGAGGGCAGAGGTCAGACTTCCTCCTACACAGAGGCTTTAAGGACACCTTATTTTGTTGATAGTGTGCTAACTGTGAATTAGGAACTTTAGACTTTTCTACCGTTGGCCCACGCAATGTGGAGAAAGTCAATTCCACTGTACTCTTGTCCATGGTCTGAAGAGTCCTTAGCAAAAGTTGAGGTGAAAGGCAGGATTGCTCAGTAGCCAGTACTACCACTTTTGTGGGTGGAGTTTCTTCTTGGAGGAAATGGGGTAGAGTCAGCAGCTGGCCTGTCACTCTGTTATAAAAAGCTTTTTAATAAAACATTTTAAATGCCATGTTCTCTAGATCTCTGATCATTTGAGGGCTGTCTGTCTGTTTAGTGTATCTCAGACAAAATTTGTCTTTAGTTGTTTGCCTTAAGCACATAGGTGGCTACGGATTAGTGTAGGATCTGTCTGGAGAACTTGATTGAAGCTGAGAGTCTGTGGAGGGATGTTTTAATCAGAGCTCTATAGCCCGACTGTAACTGTTTTAACTAAGTAGGCTAGATGTACACCTATAAATAACAAACAAGTAGAGAAAAACTCCCTTTTGTAATAGAAGCTTTACCTCTGTAACCAGCTTACAGGAAAGACTGGGTGATATAAATATTCTGTTACATTGAAATAGACCTTTATAACCTTAAATGTTTACCATTGTTTATGGATATATAACAATTTATAAATATTTGAGACAGCTTAGTTGAATTTAAGTTGCATAGAATTATCAGTGTACAGAGACAAGCAGATATATCACACAAGACTGGATAAAAGTAAAAAACGGAGAACCAGAGTATAATCTCTGGTTTGTATGTTGCAGCAAACAGACAGAGATTTAAAGAAACAGAATTAAAACTGTGACAAGAGAGCAGATCTGCTGCAGATGAAACAGGCAACCTTTTTGTGTGAAATGTGTCCCCTACCAGGCCCTGGAAAGGCACGCCATTCCACAAACAAGCCATGCACAACAGAGCCAGTGAAAGAAATTACAGACAAAAAATAAATAAATAAAAGGCAAAAAGGCATGGAGTGGGCGGACCTAAGGCTAGGCCACAGGGTCTAGATGGCGGCTGCCATAAACACATTCCCATCTGACAGAAGTTAGAGAGTTTTAAGTTATAACTTCGTTGGCGTTTTTCTCCATGAGTGAGGCAGAAAGATGGGCGAAACCAGCAGGACACCAGAGTTCAAGGGCACAACATCCAGAAAGACCACCATAGGCCTGAGGAATGAATGCGCCAGTCTGTATGAGCGGTGCTAGGGCACAAAACCTTAAAACTTCGTTCCTGGGGGGGAAAAAAAAACCAAAAACCTCTCAGAGCGCCCTCAGCAGATGCTGCCCCGGGGCCAGGCCTTTGCGAGCTACTGGTGTCCACCTGGAGAAGAAACACGGTAGAAGATAGGACAAACAGGAGAGGCATTAGGAACAGGAGCGCAAGAGTTCTATTGAAGCAGGACAATCCCGGGGGAAAGGACTAGGCCAGGATGGGAAGCAGCAGGACAGCGCTGCGGCAGGCAGGCAGGCGGCGGGAGAGCGTAAGATCGCCGGAAAGAGAAGGGAAACAGACAAGGGTAAGGAAAGCGACTGTTGAGAGCGAGGCAGAAGCAAGCTGAGATGCATGGTAACACCATTCGCCCGTCTTCTGGCCGTAACTGGAGGTCCAGCGAAACGTTAATGATCTCAAGAGCCACTAAGCCATCAACCTAACGCATGTTTTCCGCGGGTGAGACCAAAAGTGGCACAGGTGCTCTCGGAGCTCATCAGCCTGAGAGCGCAGCCAAGGGGCGAGGCCCGAAGTCAGAGACGCTCAGCAGTCAGTGAGAGACGCTCATCAGTGAGAGACGCTCAGCAGTCAGTGAGAGACGCGGGGTGGCGCACAGGAGGCAGAGTCTGACTGTGCGCCACCCTGCGCCCCACACAGACACGGAGTCTGACTGTGTGTCACCCCGCGTCCCGCACGAGTCTGACTGTGCGCCACCCCGCGTCCCACACGGATACGGAGTCTGACTGTGCGCCACCCCGCGTTCCACACAGATACAGAGTCTGACTGTGCACCACCCCGCGTTCCACACGGATACGGAGTCTGACTGAGCGCCACCCCACGTCACCTGCGTCCCACACAGACACGGAGTCTGACTGTGCGCCACCCCGCGTCCCGCACGAGTCTGACTATGCGCCACCCTGCGTCCCACACAGACACGGAAGCCAAGGTGAAAATCTCTGAAAATCTTTATCCAAAAATACGAAGTGTGACGTCACGGCGCACACGTGTGATGGCCCCGTGACGTCATGGGGAGGGGCTAGGAGCAGGGCTGCTGGGGTGGGCGTTCCCATGTCCTCATGGCCCCACTCCGAGACTCGCATGTCACAGAGGCTCCAGATCGTCACCAATTGCGAACTCCAGATCCAAGAGGCTCTCGGGGCTGCGGGGAGGAGCAGGGCAACGTGAGGGGCGGGGCTACATCACAGTGACTGGGGAGGGGGCGGGGCCTCAGGGAGAGGCGGGGTTACATCAGAGTAACAGGATCCCAGGCCTGCGGGGGAAGGGGCGGGGCCACAGGAGGGCGCGGTTTATAAGGGGCGGGGCCTAAGGGAGGGCGGGGCTACAGGGAGAGGCAGGGCTACATCAGAGTGACAGGGTGCGAGGCCTGCGGGGGAGGGGCGGGGCTACAGGAAGAGGCGGGGCTACATCAGAGTGACTGGGAAAGGGGCGGTGCCTAGGGGAGGGGAGGGGCCTAGGAGAGGGGCGGGGTACTCACGCGTCCTCCTCCTCCTCCGCCACCAGGGCCTCGTACTCCTCGGCTGCAAACCGATCCCAGTCCGACAGCTCGGGGCCCGCGGGGTCCACGTCCTGCAGAGCCGAGTGGTGACATCAGAGTCGTGGGGCGGGGCACCGGGAGAGGGGCGGGGTCACGGATGGCGCCATGAAGGGGGGCGGGGCGGGGAGGGCACTGGGGGGCGGGAGGGGCTGGGGTGTGGCCTGCGCCGTCACGCACCCGCGCGGGCCCCGCCCCCTGCTCGCGCTGCTCGCGCTCCAGGAATTTGTCGGCATTGATGAAGGCGTCCAAGAACGTGGCGGCCATGGCGCAGCGCTTGAGGTCACGGAGCGTGATCTGCCCTGGGGTCGCGGGGTCAACAGAGGCCACACAGGGTCAGACGGGGTCACCAGGGGCCACCCGGGCCGGATGCATGACCCCGCTCACCGGGCACGCGCGGGTTCACCATGTCCAGCATCTGGCACGCGAGGTCACGGAAGGGCAGCGGCTCGATGCCCCGGGCTTCCAGGCGCCGCGCCTGCTCCTCATAGAAGAACTCGAGCTCGAACATGGAGAGCACGCCGTCCCCATCCAGGTCCAGGCAGCGGAACCAGTACTCGATGCTGGGACACACGCGTGACACATACATGACACGCGTGACACACATGTGACACACACGACAGATGGAGAGCACGCCGTCCCCATCCAGGTCCAGGCAGCGGAACCAGTACTCGATGCTGGGACACATGCATGACACACGCGTGACACATGCATGACACGCGTGACACACGCACGACACACGCACGACACACACACGGCATGCAGACACACGTGACGCACGGGTCATGGAACCCACATAAACGGCCGCGCTGCACACACCTGGTGGGCGTGGTCTTGTCCTCCTCGGAGATCAGGAACCACACGAAGTCAGCGAAGCTCAGCTTCCCGAGCGAGTGCACAGAGCGGCCCCTGCAGGGGTTGGGAGGGGGAGAACCCGCCCACCGCTCAGTGACGTCACTGGCCCCGCCCAGTCTGCGTCACAGACACGCCACACAAGAAGCCCCGCCCCCCATCCCCTAGCACCCACCGGGTCACGGCACCTGAGAAGATCCTGTCAATCACCCGGGAGGAAATGGCTGCCAGGAAGAGGGGGGCGGGTCAGGGTGGGCCACACCCACCTATCCCACCACACTTCAGTCACGCGCTCCATGCCCGCAGCCAGACCCCCTCAGACCCCGCCCTCTCTCCCCAGCCCTGCCTCACCTCCATCTCCATGACGACCCATGTCCCGCCTGTCAATCATCAGATCGTGGTCCCCATCCAGCCCCCAGAAGGTGACGTAGATGACGTAGAAGTGGGCATAGGAGAAGAACTCGGGCAGCCGGTTCACGTCAGGCTCCGCCTCCAGCCGCGCCACCTCCTAGGTGGAGGGACTGCAGGGGTCGCCCGGTTCCCGCAGGGTCAGAGGTCCACCCGAGGGTCGCCACGCCCACAGGAAGTCGGCCACGCCCACACGGAGGTCAAGGAGATGGGTTGTCACTGCCACATGGTGAACAAGTGCAGCGGGGCGGGCCACGCCCACGCTGGGGTCTGAGTGTTTACAGGTGACCCCGCCCCCTGCCTGCCCAGCCCCGTTCAGCCCCTCCTTAGTCACACAGGAACCGCCTCTTCGCCAAGCTCCGCCCACAACCATTTCAGGGACCCGCCCCTCCCTATCGGTGTCCTGCCCCTGTCCTCCTGGACCATCCCCTCCCGCCGGGACCCGCCCCTCCCGGGGCCCCACCTGCAGGAAGCGGCTCCGCCTCAGCTCTGCACACGTGATCCGCCCTGACCAGGAGCGGTTGACACTGTAGAAAATCCTCTGGGTGACCTGTGGGTCGGAGATTAGGGGTCAGCGGGCGGAGCCAGCCGCGGTGGGCGGGAGTAACCAGGTGGGCATGGCAAGGGGCGGGGCGGGGGCGCGTCACTCACCGTGGTGATGTAGCGGGAGTGGAACTCGGGCGCCTCCTTCAGGAAGGCGAGGCCAGGGTGGGTGTGGACCACATCCTGCAGGGGGCGGGGTCAGTGAGGGGGCGGGCTCAGTGAGAGGGAGGAGTCACTCAGGGGGGGGTCATGGAGTGGGCAGGGTCAGTCAGGGAGGAGTCTGTGGAGTGAGAACAGGAAAGAGACGGGGCCAGCAATGGGGAGGAGCCAGGGGCGGAGTCAGTGAGGGGCCGGGTTCTGTGAAGACTGTGGCCAGTGAGGGGGAGGAGTCACTCAGGGGGCGGGGTGAGGGGGCAGGGTCAGAGAAAACTGGCCAGTAACGGTGAGGAGTCAGGGGGCAGGGTCAGTCAAGGGTCTGTGTTGGCGAGGGGGTGGGGCTCATCGGAGCAGGGGCAATCCCGGGCAGTATCCACAGGGGGCGGTGGCACTGGGGGGGCAGGGCACCTGGAGGAGGGGCAGGAAATCCTCCTGGGCGAGGCCCCTGCCCCCTGGCACTGACAGCAGCTGCATGAAGCGGGCGGCGTCATCGTGACACGTGACCAGCACACTGGGGAGCGGGTGGGTGACGTCACCGCGGGGCAGGCCCAGACCACTCACAGAGGCTTCCGCCTGGCAGGCCCCGCCCGCCGGCTGCTTCCAGTCTGAATCCCTGAACCCTAACCGCAACTCTAACCCTAACCCTAACCCTAACCCTGCACCGCACTAGACCCGGCCGCGACACTCACTCCCGCCCCCAGCCACACCCCGCGCACTCCTGGCTCCGCCCGCCCTCACTTCCGTCCCCCCCAGACTCACTTCCGCCACATGGCCAGGAACTTGTGCACAGACACTGACCCGGTGCGCGGCCCGCCCACAGCAAAGAACAGTGGGGCTTTCCAGTAGAGCGGGCAGCCGCAGGCCTGGGGGCAGGGGAAGCGGGGTCACCCAGGGTCAGCCGGGACTCGGGGGGGCACAGCAGGTCAGGGGGTCAGAGAGTGACCCCGACCGAGGTCGGTGGGTCAGGGGTCAGCAGCAGGGCCCTACTCCCGCCTACCCACGGTGACGTCACTCACCTTGGCGACCACGCCCATGTCCCTGGGCCCTGCCCGCTGACTCTCGAACCCCGCGAACACCCGCTCCACCCGGGCGATGATGTCATCCAAGTCCGGCCCCGCCCCCGGGCGCCCACGTGGGAAGAAGAAGGCAGGGACTGCGAGACCTGGGGGCAGGGCCGCTGTGGGAGGGGGTGGAGGCGGGGCCAGCGGGGGCTCATGATTCCGGGTCTGCAGCTGCGGGGTCACAGGGGAGGTGTCAGCGTGGTTACTGGGGGGGGGGGGCGCCCAGGGGTACTGCCCAACCCAGCCCCGCCCACACCAGGGGCTGCCCAACTCGGCCACATCTACCCTTCCCCGCCCACACGGCACCATCCTCACGCCCCGCCCCATGTGGGAGGAGTCCTTGAAGCCCCGCCCACACTGCAGCCCCACCAGTATGCACTGAGACCCACAGACGGCCACACCCACAAGCTTCTGTCTCCACCCACATCTTGCTGTCCCTACCCAGCCAAGCTCACATGTGGACACGCCCCAAACACCAGGCCTGACACAAGGTCCAAAGTTGCCCAAATATACAACCCGGACCCCTATATCACTGAGCAGGTCCTGGGGGGGCACGCCTTCCCCAATGACCACGCCCACACCTCTGAACAGATCCTGAGACCATGCACACACCAGTGACCTTGCCCACAGGGTGATTGATGACGAATGCAGAAATATTAAAACATATGCAAATGTGTGGAATGTATAGAGATAAGTCAAATGCATTCAAATATTCCGGATGCCTGCCTGCATGCAAATGTATTCAGATATATTAAAATATGTGTGAACATATTGAATTACATGCAACAAGTATATGAGGAGTATGCTAATACACTGAATGTTTGGAAGCATGCTAAATGCATGGAAATATATTAGGTTATGCAAAAATACTAAATGTCAGTAACTGTACTGAAATGTGTTAAATAAGCAAATATATTAAATATATGCAAATATATGAAATGTATGCAGACATACCAAATGCATGCTAATATGCCCCAAAACATTCAAATATCCTAGATGCCTGCCAGAATGCAAATATATTCAGATATACTGAAATATGCACAAACATATTATATGCAAGTATATGAGATGTATGCAAATACACTAAATGTTTGGAAGCATACTAAATGCATAGACATATATTATGCTACACAGAAATATTAAATGTCCACAACTGTATTCAAATATGTTAAAAATATTTAGATAAATATATGCAAATATATAAAATGTATGCAAATATATAAAATGTATGCAAATATGCTAAATGTTTGTAAACACACCATATATGTTGGGCCCCAACCCCACGGGTCTATTTGAGTTACAACCTGTTTTCCAGTCCAAGTGCTTCCTGTCTTCTAGTCCTGGCTTACTGTCCCGGCCTTGACCCTCTGACATCAACATTCAGCAGGAGGAAAACTCTTATACCTGGGGTTTTTCCACTGTGCTGTAAACCTGTATATAAAGCTCCTCCCTCCTACAAGAGAGCTCTTAGCACTTGTAATGAAGACACACACACACACACACACATTTTCCTGGCAATAAAGGCAGCACATGCATTCTCTTAGTACAAACAGCTGGACGTCTGGTCTCTCTTTTCCTGATACCTCTGACCTGCTTGTGGAAGCCAGGTGCCGCAATTGGAGGTCCCACCGAGATCCAGAGAGACTTGGAAAGACTGGAAAGAAGACTCAGGAGAGGAGAGACTCGAAAAAGAAAAGATTTAAAAACAGGTACCTCAACTTCTAACAACAGTAAAATTGAATGGTCAAATCTAGAGGCTTTTTCTAAGGAGAAGGTGTATTGAATTAATCTCCAGCCTTTGCCCGATCCACTGAGTTTGGGAAAGTAAAGGGAAGCTCAGAGATCGCCCTCAGTTGGGGGGTGGATTGCATTAAATCTCCAGGCCTTTGCCTGACACCAAGGTCAGGAAAGAAAGGGGAAGCTGAGAGATTGCCCTCATTTGGAAGATGGATTAAAAGTGGGTAAATTGAAAATTGGTAACAGTTAATAAACGAGGTACTGGTATTAAGGAAAAGAAAAGGAAAAGAAAAGGAAAAGATAAAGGTATATGCAATGAAAAATACACAGAGAGTCTGGATACTGTATACAGTTGTGTTGTCTCTTAATTGTTTAATTGCTAAGAAAGGAACAAAAACTGCTAAGACATTTGATTATTAATGTTGCCAAATTAATCCAACTTACATATTTTGAAAATGCTTTGACTTCTAAATTTAAATATAAGGACAGGTTACTTGGGAAAAAAATTTCTACTTTTGTTTACACAGAACATAAACTGTAGGTTCCTTCCAGACTAGTATGGTTTGATGAAGCAAGACCACCTGAATCAGTGGCCCAGGTGACCCAACATCTAAGACAGCTGAGATGATGCAGCCTTACAGACCACAAAAACAAGAACTTCAACAGGTTTCTGCGTTTGTTTGTTTTTTTTCATGAACCCCATGGTATTTCAGTGCCCCTTAACAGCAGGAAGTAGTTTGGAAAGAAAGACGCCCACATTCCCAAGTATTGTTTATAAATGTTTGTATACTAAGATTGGCATTAACGTTCTAGTCACCTGAGCTAGGTGCTAATTTATATATAAAGAAGCGGGGAGATGTTGGGCCCCAACCTCACGGGGTCTCTGTGAGTTGTTGGTCAGCCTACAAGTGCAACCTGTTTTCCAGTCCAAGTGCTTCCTGTTTTCTAGTCCTGGCTTACTGCCCCGGCCTTGACCCTCTGACATCAACATTCAGCAGGAGGAAAACACGCTCTCTTCTACCTGGGGTTTTTCCACTGCGCTGTAAGCCTGTATATAAGGCTGCTCCCTCCTACAAGAGAGAGAGAGCTCTTAGCACTTGTAATGAAGACACACACACACACACACACACACACACTCCTGGCAATAAAGGCTGCCCATGCATTCTCTTAGTACACACAGCTGGACGTCTGGCATCTCTTTTCCTGATACCTCGGAGTTGCTTGTGAAACGGGCGCCACAATGTACCCTGGACTTGCTTGTGGAAGCCAGGCACTGCGCATATACATTCAAATATTTAAATACCTGCCCACATGGTAAATACATGCAAATATATGAAAGTATATGCAAATGCCTTAAAATGTCTCCTCCTCTGTCCCTGTCCCCTGGTGTCCCTGGCGTCACCCCCCACCCCCTCCCCCGACCTCCCTCACTCACCACCTTCGTCTTCCTCGAGGCTCTCCTGCATCCGGTGATGTCCAGCGGCGATGCAGGCTGGGCGAAGGGGGCCCCGGTGATGACGTCACCCCGGGCTATGACGTCACCCCTGCCGATGAGGTCAGCCCTGACGCTGTCAGGGTCGCCCCCAGTGATGACGTCAGGGTCGCCGTCCCCCGCTTGCAGCCGCCGCAGCCCCTCTCGCAGGGCGTCCTGGGTGCCGGGGTCGCTGAGCCAGCGCAGGAAAAGCTCGTCCACCTTCATCCGCAGCACGGGCTGCAGGGGCTTCCCAGGCGGCATGGCGGGGGCGGGCGGGGCGGGTGGGACGGACGGACGGGACGGACGGGAGGACTCGCGAACTCGTGGAGGCTTCAAACCGGGCGCGGAGGCGGCGCAGAGGAAAACGCGTCATCACACACGCGCTGGGAACATGGCCGACGCCGGTCTTCAGGCGGCGGCGTCGCCATGGCGACTGTAAACACCACAGCCCCCCCAAGAATGTGGCGGCGGCGGCGCCGGACGATGGCGTCATTAGAGGCGCGATATCAACACTGCGACTGTAAACACAGCGGTCCCGGCAACATGGCCGCGGCGACGCGGGGCGATCGCGTCATCAGCACGCCTCCCCGGGAAACATGGCTCCTACGCGTGCCCCAGCCGCCGACCCGTCGCCATGGCGTTTGCACACGGAAGAGGGTGGTCACCAACGGGGCGCCGAGGGTCATCGAAACGCACCGGAAACAAACGTTTCCGAACGTCATCACGTCGCGCCGTAAACGGACGTAGAGTCTGCGTCATCATCGTGACGCCCGCGCCGTGGTCGCCGTGGTTGCCGTGGAGTCACGCAGACGCTCACGCGGGCGTCACCCGAGGCCGTAGCCGGGACCGCGGGGTTTGCGCGCCTGCGCATTGGCGACCGCTGAAGACGGCTGTGCGCGGGAGCCGCAGCATGGTGAGTGATGCGGAACATGATGGGGCTGGACCTCCTGGTGCCGGGGTGGGAACTTCAGTGTCCTGTGAGGTCTCCTGTGTTCCCGGGAACTGCCTGGCGCTGGCCTATGAACGCTTCACTCTACGGGCTACATCTGTGGAAAGCGTTTCGATCAGGGAGCTTGCTGTCATTTCTGCAGTCAACCCCCAAGTGCTTTTGGTGCATACTGAAGACTCGCAGCAGCCTAGTTTCTCTAGCGTCTTCTAGAAGTTCTGTGCTATACATATAGCATTTGGGTGTAAGATCCATTTGGACTTAATTGTGGGCGAGGTGAAAATGGCATTGTTTTTCTTTCTTTTATTCATTTATTTTTAGTTTTTGGAAACAGGATTTCTGTGTATAGCTTTGGTGCCTGACTTGGAAGTTGCATTGTACAGCAGGCTAGTCCCAAATTCATAAAGATTTGCCTGCCTCTGCCTCCCCAGTGCTGGGATTAAAGGCGTGGGCCACTGAAGACATCTGTAAATGGCATTCTTGGGTTGGGTCACACTCCCATGCTAAGCTGTGATGTGGAAGAGTAGAATTGTTGATAGAAAGGATTTACCAATTCTTAGGGAATAGGGGAGGGACCAGCCACCCATTTAAGCAGCCATGACAGGCTAACATGTGCTCGCATGACCTTGTCGCTCCTGTCCTGGTCACTAGGAGGTCAGATGCCCTCGAGGCAAGGAACCAATTAGAATTTAGCTGGTGGGGCTGTGCTTTACGGACAAGTGCCCAACAGTGACATGCAGAGTATAGCAACCGCCCTGGGAGGGCCTATGGGCCATAACAAACAGTTGACCAATCAACATAAGGCAGGTCACCCAAACCTGGAAGCGCACAAATCCTGAGACTGTTTCATACCCCTAGACACTCCCCTTATGCTGCCCTTTAAGATCCCTTGCCTTACAGTTTCTCAGGGTCTTTTCTCCGGCCTTCACTGCAATGGCCTGAACTAATGGGTTTAGCTTGTTAAATAACCCCAATAAAAGACTCTTTGCTTTTGCGTCGAAATGGGCCTCTTGGAGATTTTGGCGTTCAGAATTTTGGCAAAGCATAGTAAGTTCCACGGGGAGTGCTACCTCTAAAATAACCCAAAGTTAAAGTAGTGTGCTAACTAGGCCTGTTAGAGAGTAAGATGCTAAAATATACATTTGTTCTCCAGGATTGTCCATGACAAAGGAGAAATCCCTGATTTACAAATAGCCCCTGGCCCAATCCCCGCAAACTTTACTATCTAGAGGAATTAAAAGTTATGACAAGGTTTCATCAGGCGAACCTGTGGCAGGATCATTAAGGAAAGAGCAGCAGTTGGTGGGGCAACCACTGCCTCTGCCACTGGACCACGTGCTTCTTGCCTGGAGGCATGCCCAGGGTTGTACTGTTGTGCATGCACCTAGGAGGAGGCTTGGTGGCTAAGAACAGGGCTTTCGAAAGCTGCTCAAATTACTGCGTCACAATGAGCATTAGGGTATGGTATGCCATGCAGGTCCAGTTTTCTTCTAGAAAAAAATCATAGTTCTGCCAGATGGGCAAGATGAAACCAGGTGAAAAGTATTTGAATATGAAAACACTGTTGTGTTGAGGGTTGGACTGAGCAAGCAAGACTTTCTGTTTATGTCCTTACACATGGAGAAGGAACATAGATAGCTCCTTCTTAAACCCAAGAACATGTTTGGCAGAACCAGTAACAGTTTGGAGCCTAGCCCTAGGTGTTTTCCACTAGACCTTGAGGTATCCAGAATAAAATGAGCTCATCTAAAACTAGGAAGATGTTTTAGAGAGAATGTAATGTTCTGGAGCCAGGGCCTTTGTGGAGGGGTTTCTTAAGATTCTGAGGACACAACTCTTCCCATCATATGGAACTATAGTTATTGGTCCCAAGGCCACTGTGGGCTTAGTCAGTAATGTTCTTGGGATACCCTGTGCTCCCGTTGTACTGCATTTTTTTAAGAAACCTTCTCCTGAGTTTGTTCCATAGTGTGATAGTTTCTGCTGACTTCCTAGAAGTCTCCTATTTCCCTCCATTTCCCCCTGGAAGTTGTATACAGGAACTGATTCCTCTGAAGAAGCTTACTTAGAATACGACATAGCTTAAGCAAGACCTCCCAGGCCCAGCTTTTATTTATTTATTTTATTTTGTTTTGCTTTTCCTATCTTTCTCATCTTCTGGCACCTCTACCTCAGGACCTGCCAGTAAAGTATGACATGCTGTTTCAGGTTATTCGTGTACTATGATATAATTATGGTAATACCTTTTCTGTTGAAGTCTTTCATTTGCATAACTAGTCCAAGTTGCAGTTTCCTGTCACTATTTAAATTCTTCAAAGTATAAGCTCATTTAGGAGCCAGGCAGTGGTGTTGTAGGCCTTTAATTCCAGGACCTGGGAGTCAAAGGCTGTCAGATCGTGATAACTTTGAGGCCAGCATGGTCTACAGAGCTACTTCCAGGACAACTAGGGCTGCACAGAGAAACCCTGTCTCAAAAAAACAAAATAAAAAAAATCTGTTTTAGGCTCTCTCCTCTTGGAGCATTAGCCAGAGATGTCTGCATGCTGTCATTACAGAGATTTTCCTTCTTTTAATCTCTTAAATCTGTTAAGATACTTCTCATTGGAATTCTATTAATTCTAGAACAGCTGGACTTCCAGCCTTTTAGAATAAGGTTTCTGAGACAAGCGCTCTCATGCTGACACAGGTGGCCTTGATCCCAGTCTGTTGCTTTCCAGGGCAATGACCTTGCTGTCCTCTTGATTACCACTTCTTAAATTAAGTGACTGTATGACCTCAGAGTTTTGAAATCATCCATTTGAGTCATGTAGTTGACTGTCCATTGTAGTCACAGGAAAAGGATTTGCATGTGAGCATGGTTTCTGCCTTCAGACCAGAGTATAAAGTATGGTTTATTGAGTTTTCTGTAAGGGGGAAACAGGGTAGCGAATCAGCTGCTTGAGTCATCATCATGAAAAATGACCTGGTTGTGGCAGTGTGGTACTTTGAGCGTAATTGGCCCTATCATCTCATAATCTCATAGGGAGTGGCATTATTAGAAGACATGACTTTCTTTTTAAAACAAATTCTTTTCTTTTTTTTTTCTGTTAAGACCTTTAATTTGTCTCTTGTCTTTAAAGGAAAATGTTTCAATTTCTTTTCCACGTTATCTGCATTCTTCCACTGTGTGGACTAATGCTGGAGCTTCTAGGAAGTTTATGCATTGTGTCAGATATTCTACTCAAATATATTCTACTTTTTTTACTTAAATTTAAATTAGAAACAAGGTTGCTTCACATGTCAATTCCAGGTCCCTCTCCTTTTCCCTCCCCTCCTCCCATGCTCTCCCACCAACCACTCCAATATCTCCACATTTCCCCAGGGAGGGTGAGGCCCTCCATGAGGGTGTCCATAGTCTGTCATTCCATACAGGGCAGGGCCTAGACCCTCCCCCAAGAGTCCAGGGTGAGAGTGCATCTCATTGTTGGATGGGCACCCAAAGTCCATTTGTATACCCGGGAATAAATACTGATCTACTACCCAAGGCCCAATAGATTACCTAGGCCTCCTCACTGACACCCACATTCAGGGGGTCTTGATCAGTCCCATATGCTGAATTCCCAGCCATCAGTCTGGGATTCAAGAGCTAACCCTTCTCAGGTCAGCTGTTTCTGGGGGTTAACCCTTTGATCATCAGTCCTCCCTCTCTGTCACTGGATTCCTTGAGTTCAGCTCAGTGTTTAGCTGTGGGAATCTGCCTCTGCTTCCATCAGCCATTGAATGAAAGTTCTGTTTCCCAGACTCTCTGGCCATGGGATTGTAGGCTGGCACTCCCCAGATCTATGTCTAAAATCCATATATGAGTGAGTACATGCCATGTTTCTCTTTTTGTGACTTGGTTACCTCACTCAGAATGGTTTCTTCTAGTGCCGTCCATTTGCTGGCAAAATTTCAGGATTCCATTGTTTTTTTGTTGTTGTTGTTGTTGTTTGTTTGTTTTTTTTTTGCTGAATCGTACTCCATTGTGTAAATGTACCACTCTTCAGTTGAGGGGCATCAAGGTTGCTTCTAAGTTCTGGCTATTACAAATAATGCTGCTATGAACATAGTGGAACAGATGTCCTTGTTGTATGAATGTGAATCTTTTGGATATATGCCTAACAGTAGAGTTGCTGGGTCTTGTGGTAGGCTTATTACAATTTTTCTGAGGAATCTCCATACTGATTTCCAAAGTGGCTGTACAAATTGGCACTCCCACCAGCAGTGGAGGAGTATTCCCCTTTCACCACAACCTCTCCAGCATAAATTGTCATTGGTGTTTTTGATTTTAGCCATTCTGACAGGAGTAAGATGGTATCTCAGAGTTGTTTTGCTTTGCATTTCCCGGATGGCTAAGGATGTTGAGCACTTTCTCAAGTGCCTCTCAGTCATTTTAGACTTCTCTATTGAGAATTCTCTATTTAGTTCTGCAGCCCACTTTTTAATTGGATCCTTTGGTGTTTTGGAGACTTGCTTCTTGAGTTCTTTGTAAATTTTGGAGATCAGCCCTCTGTCAGATGTGGGGTTAGTGAATATCTTTTCCCATTCTGTGAGCTGCCTTTTTGTCTTGCTGACTGTACCCTTTGCCTTACAGAATCTTCTTGGTTTCAGGAGGTCCCATGTATTAACTGTAGACCTCACTGTCTGTGCTACTGGTGTTATATTCAGGAAGCTGTCTTCTGTACCAATTCGTTCAAGGGTACCACCCACTTTCTCTTCTAAGAGGTTCAGTGTGGCTGGATTTATGTTGAGGGCTTTGATCCATTTGGACCTAAGTTTTGTGCATAGTGATAGACATGGATGTATCTACATTCTTCTACATGTCAGCATCTAGTTATGCCAGCACCATTTGTTAAAGATGCTTTCTTTTTTTCTAATTGTATATTTTTAGCTTCTTTGTCAAAGATCAGATGTTCATACATGTATGGGTTAATATGAGGGTGTTCAATTCTATTCCATTGGTCTACCTGTCTATTTTTGTGCCAATATCAAACTGTTTTCAGGACTACAGCTCAATAATAGAGCTTGAAGAAGGGATGGTGATGCCTCCAGATGTTGCTTTGTTGAGCAGGGTTGTTTTGGCTATCTTGGGTCTTTTGTTTTTCCATACAAAATTGATTATTGTTCTTTCAAGGTCTGTGAAGAATTATGCCGGGATGTTATGGGAATTGTATTAAATCTGTATATCTATTGCTTTTGATACAATTGCCATTTTTACTACATTGATCCTACCCATCCAAGAGCATGGGAGATCTTTCCATTTTCTGAGGGCTTCTTTAATTTCTTTCTTTAAAGACTCAAAGTTCTTCGATACAGGTCTTTCACTTGTTTGGTTATCATTACCCCGAAGTATTTTATGTTGTTTGTGGCAATTGTAAAGGGTGATGCTTCTCTGATTTCTTTCTCAGCCCTTTTATCATCTGTATATAGTGGGGCTACTGATTTTCTTGAGTTGATCTTGTAGCCTGCCACTTTGCTGAAGGTGTTAATCAGCTGTAAGATTTCCCTGGTAGAGTTCTTTGGGTCACTTATGTAAACTATCATGTCATCTGTAAATAGTGAAAGTTTGACCTCTTCCTTTCCAATTTGTATCCCCTTGATCTCCTTTTGTTGTCATATGGCTCCAGCTAAAACTTCAAGTACAATATTGAAAAGGTCTGGAGAGAGTGGACATCCTTGTCTTGTTCCTGATTTTAGCGGAATCATGTTGAGTTTCTGTCCATTTAGTTTAATGTTGGCTGTTGGTTTGCTGTATATAGCTTTTATTATGTTTAGGTATGTTCCTGTTATCCCAGATCTCTCCAAGACCTTTATCATGAAGGGGTGTTGGATTTTGTCAAAGGCTTTTTCTGCATCTAGTAAGATAATCATATGATTTTTGTTTCTCAGCTTGTTTATCTGATGGATTACATTGATGGATTTTCATATGTTGAACCAACCCTGCATCCCTGGGATGAAACCTACTTGATCATGGTGAATGATTGTTTTGATGTGTTCTTGGATCTGATTTGCCAGTATTTTATTGAGTATTTTTGCGTCAGTGTTCATGAGGGATATTGGTCTGAAATTCTCTTTCTTAGTTGTGTCTTTGTGTGGCTTGGGGATCAAGGTTATTGAAGCCTCATAGAAAGAGTTTGGCAAAGACCCTTCTGCTTCTATTGTGTGGAATACTTTGAGAAGGATTGATATAAGCTGTTCTTTGAATTTCTGGTAGAATTCGGCACTGAGGCCATCTGGACCTGGGCTTTTTTTTTTTTTGGTTGGGAGGCTTTTGATGACTGCTTCTAGTTCCATAGGAGTTATAGGTCTATTTAAATTGCTTATCTGTTCTTGATTTAATTTTGGCAAGTGATAGCTATCCAGAAAATTGTCCATTTCCTTTAAGTTTTCAAATTTTGTGGAGTACAGGTTTTTGATGTATGACCTAATGATTTCTGGGTTTCCTCGGTGTCTGTTGTTATGTCCCCCTTTTCGTTTCTGATTTTGTTAATTTACATGTTCACAATCTGCCGTTTGGTAAGTTTGGATTAAGGTTTGTCTATCTTGTTGATTTTTCTCAAAGAACCAACTCTTCATTGCATTGATTCTTGGTATTGTTTTCCTAGTTTCTACTTTATTGATTTCAGCCTTCAGTTTCATTATTTCCTGGTGTCTACTCCTCCTGGGTGAGTTCTTTGTGTTCTAGAGCTTTCAGCTGTGCTGTTAATTCTCTAGTGTAACTATTCTCCAGTTTCTTCATGTGGGCACTTAGTGTTATGAACTTTCCTCTTAGCACTGATTTCAAAGTCTCCCATAAGTTTGGGTATATTGTGTCTTCATTGTCATTGAATTCTAGGAAGTCTTTAATTTCTCTTTATTTCTTCTTTGACCCAAGAATGGTGTAATTGTGCATTATTCAATTTCCGTGAGTTTGTAAGGTTTCTGCAATTTGTGTTGTTGTTGAATTCTAATTTTAACTCATGGTAGTCTGATAACTCATGGGTTATTCCAATTTTTTTGTACCTGTTGAGGTTTGATATGTTGCCAAGTATGTGGTCAATTTTTGAGAAGGTTCCATGTGGCACTGAGAAGAAGTTATATTCTTTTTTATGTGGATGGAATGTTCTATAGAAGTCTGTTAATCACAATTGGGTCATAACTTCTATTAGACCCTTTGTTTCTTTGTTAAGTTTCTGTCTGGTATTCCTGTCTAGTGGTGAGAGTGGGGTGTTGAAGTCTCCCACTATAAGTGTGTGGGGCTTTATATGTGATTTGAATTTTAGTAATGTTTCTTTTACGAACATGGATGCCTTTGTATTTGGGGGATAGATGTTCAGAATTGAAACTTCTTCTTGGTGGATTTCTCCTGTGATGAGTATGAAATGACCTCCTTCATCTTTTTTGATTTTATTTTGTTAGATATTAGGATTGCTACTCCCGCTTGTTTCTTGGGTCCATTTGATTGAAAAATCTTTTCCTAACCTTTAACTCTAAGGTAATGTCTGCCTTTGAGGCTGAGGTGTGTTTCTTGTATGCAGGAGGATGGGTTTTGTCTAGAAGACATGACTTTGTTGCAGTGAGTTTGGCATTTTTGGAAGAAGTGTATCATCACTGGTGATGGGCTTTGGAGTTTCTGTGCTCTGGATATGGCCAAGAATATCAGTCAAAAAAAAAAAGGGCCAGGCGTTGGTGGCACACGCCTTTAATCCCAGCACTTGGGAGGCAGAGGCAGGCGGATCTCTGTGAGTTCGAGGCCAGCCTGGTCTACAAGAGCTAGTTCCAGGACAGCCTCCAAAGCCACAGAGAAACCCTGTCTCGAAAAAACCAAAAAAAAAAAAAAAAAAAAAAAAAACCACCAGAAAAAAAGAATATCAGTCAACTTCCTGTGGCCGGCTTATCAAGAGGTAACCAGTACCACATTATCCTTCACATCATGTTCCCCACTATGATGACAATGGAATGAACCTCTGAATCTGTAAGTGAACCACCCCAATTAAGTGTTTTCTTTATACATTTTGTGGCCATCATAGTATTTTTTTCACAGTAATAAACATCTTAACTCAGACAAGCAGATAAAGTAATTTTCTTCTTTAATTTTCCAGGACATATTAATTCATGTCATATAAATGAAGACAGGCCAGATTTGTGGGTTCACATTTTGGGAGGTTATATTGAGCTCAGGTATGCCCTCAGGTTGTGTAGTTGAGAATTACTTGGAAGGCAACTAATCCTGCCTCTGCTGTGCAGTGCTGGGAAGACACTACTGCAGTTCCTTCAGTACTGGGCTTTGAGTGGTCATTGAGAAGGAAATATAGACCATTTCATGAGTGTTTACCAATCCCTCTGACTTGTATCAGGAACAAATGAAGGGAGGTGTATGAAATAATTGAGTTCATTTACCAACTTTGAAGGTGGTGTAGGCACAGTACAGAAAGAAATGCCTATGGTGTCTGAGTTATTTGGTCTGTACATACACTAAGAGGGGAGCTGCTGATACTCTGTGGTCCAACTGTGTGACCCTAGCTATTGAGGCATTTTGGGAAGGTTTGGCACTCAGGAGAACCAGTTGGAGGTAGTTCTCTCCAGGATTCTCTGCTGACTCTATTGTAGAATCTATAATGAAGACTACAGTCACAGTATGGTGATTGTGGGGGCTTCAGAGCACGAGCATCAGGTCTGCCAAGCTGTCTTTGCTGCTGGGACTGGGAGGGACCATGAGCCATGTGCTCTCCTGGGCATTGGCCCTTGTCCTGTGAACCTCCCTGAGTATAGGTTCCCTGAGAGAGGAAGGCCTTGCAGTCCTGGGTGTGGGAAGCTGTGACACTTGTAATATCAGTGTCCAGTGTTCATCACAGGGTGGATTTGGGTGTGTGGTGGGACCATACATTGGAAAACTGAAAGTTTGACTTCAGAAATGTATGAATATTGAAATCCATTTTCAGGTTTGTCTTACATGTATTATACACAGTTTAGAAACTGATAGAATGAGGTGATGGGGATCATCTTTCATCAATACATGATCAGAATGCTTTTAACTTTCTGCTACCACAAGCTACAGTGGTGTGATTCAGGACAGTTGAGTTCCAGGGAAGAAAACGAATTTCTGATCTGCAGAAGTTTCTCAGATGTACATGGTGTTACAAGGATGAATAGGACAGATTCCACATGTTGTGTCATGATACATGTGGCAGGAAGAAGACGTTAAATTTTTCTTGTACGTTATTTTCTATGTGGGCATCATGGGGCTGGATTTGCCTCAAACCATAAGGGGACATGAGAGTTTGCAGAAACATTGCAAGAGATTACCCACATTTGTGGAGAGAGCTCTAGACCATGGGTCATATCTGTTTGGAAGAAATATCAATTGCTGGAGGGTCAGAAGCAGACCAATTTAGGGGTCCTTTTGATTTAATTTTGTCAAAGTTGTGAAGTCTGTTTATGTAATATCTAGATACATGGAATCATGTGTAGCTGAGTAACATTGGTCAGGATCTCAGTTTACATGGCTGAGTTTCCTTTGGTCTTTTGATGAAAAGTTGATTATATTTTCCTGCTTTTTGTTCTTGGCTTTTACTCTCCATCTCATTTATTCTTTCCCAAATATTGTACACTATCTCGATTGCTGTAAATTTGTTGTAAGTATAAAAATCACCTTGTGTCAATGTTTGTACTATTTTGTAATCCTCTTAAGAATTTTATGTTTCCAATTTGCATGTGGCATTTGAATCAGATTCCCTGTTATGAAGTGTTGGGCATTTTCTTTGGATTGTATTCAGTTCCTATTGCAAATTTACCTTGTACAGTATCTTAATATTGAGGCATCAAGTTACCAATGATTATTTATTTACTTCATTATTTATGTAGACACTTTTATTCTCATTGCTTTTAATCTGTGAAAGATGTTTAGGGTTTTGCGCAAAAAGGACTGTAGGGCTTGACAGGTGGCTCAGCACATATTCTTGGAGATGACCTGAGTTCAGAACCCAACAACCAAATTTGGAGGCTCATAACTACCTGCTACTGTAGATCCTGGTTATCTGAGTCCCTCTGCATTGCCTTGTCACATGTGCATACTTGGAAAACCTTTCTCACACACAAACATAAAAAATTGGGATAAATTTGTTGTCAAAATTCTTGTTACTTATAGAGAAATATAGCAAGACCAGTCACTTCGGGTGCATAATATAGATCATACACTGGTTTTTTAAAATTAATTTTAAAATTTTACTTTAGACTTTATGTACCAACCCAAGTCCCCCTGCCTCCATGTCTCTTGGTCCCTACCTCTGTCACTTCCCATCACCCATTCAATCCTCAGAGGGTGTAAAGACTTCTTTTGGGAGTCAACAAAGTCTGGCATACCAAGTTGAGACAATACCAAGCTACTCCATCCTGTATCAAGACTGGGCAAGGCATCCTACCACAAGAAGTGGACTACAAAACAGTCAGTTCATGCACCTGTGATAGGACCTGGTGTCCCTGCCAGCCCCACCCAACAGATCAAGTTACATACCTGTCACCCACATTCAAAGGGTCTAGTTTGGTATCATGAAAGTTCCCCAGGTAACACTCCATAATCTATGAGTTCTCACTTGTGACACTAGTAGGAGGTGTGCCTTTGTTGAAGTGGGCTTTTCCTTGTTAGAGGAAGTACGTCACTCTGGGATCAGGCATTGTGGTTTCTTGTACTCCGAAATATCCAGTTGCCTCGGGATGAAGCTGTAAGGACTCTCACCTTCAGCACCACATCTGCCTGAACACCGCCATGCCCCCTGCCATGATAATGTTTAACTGAACCTCTTAAATCTTAAGGCAGACACCTCAGTTAAATGTTTTCATTGTAAGAGTTGCCATGGTTCATTGTATCTCTTCATAGAAATGAAAACCTAGCAAAGAGAGAAGTTGATACCAGGCACTGGGATATTGCTGTGATAGACTAACCCTATCATACAATTTCTCTGATGTGTTTTCAGTAGTGTTGATCTGCTAGCTTACCTCTCCCTTTATGTCTGTTCATTGGGATTTCCTTCTCAAGGATATATAATACTTAAAGGGCCAAGTAATGTGCATGTGAACCTCTTATTCAGTTTGCTTCTAAAGTGACTGGTGAATACATTATAATGTCCATGTCATTAAATAAGTGTGGGAAGCACCAGAGATATATGAATGTATTGTCAAAGAAGTATACATTTACAGTGTGAGTTTCTCGTTTTCTGTTTTATACGTGTGTGGGTTATTTTAGGGTGCAGTGACCTATGATGATGTGCACATCAACTTCACTCAGGAAGAGTGGGCTTTGCTGAATCCTTCCCAGAAAAGACTCTACAAAGATGTGATGCATGACACCTACAGCAACCTCACTGCCACAGGTAAGATGAATTTTCCTTCTTGATTTAAAATAAAGGAATGACTTTTTCTTGGTTGTTGATACTCTTCTGTAATTTCCATTTAGAAAAGAGAAAATTAGGTGAATAAAGCACCATTACAGTGTTCACTGAAGATGTTAACTTATATTTCATACAATTTTCATTAATATACCATATAGTTTCTGATTTTGTATTTTAGGCTACAGTTTGGAAGACCATTATATTGAAGAACATTGTCAAAGTTCTAGAAGATGTAGAAGGTAATTTTCATGTGCAAGTTTATACAAATTTGCTCCTGAAGAAATTTCAATGTGTCCTGGAAAGACATAGTGTAAATAAGTACAGTTTAAAGTATACTGATGATTTTTAATTTTTCACAAAAAAATGTGTACCCCAATGTCAGGCAACCTTCGGTAGTTGCAAGGCATTCCTGTTAAAAAGAATACAAAGAGCCGGGCGTTGGTGGCACACACCTTTAATCCCAGCACTCGGGAGACAAAGGCAGGCAGATCTCTGTGAGGTCGAGGCCAGCCTGGTCTACAGAGCGAGTTCCAGGACAGCCTCCAAAACAATACAAAGAAACCCTGTCTTGAAAAAAAAAGAATACAAAGAAACAATGCCTTAAGAGATACGACCATTTGAATATAGCCCCATGAGCACTCTGCTGTACAAATGCTAATCCATTTAGTTTAATACTGCTCAGGTATTTTCAATGGTGTGTACGTGGAATGGATGATACATGTATGTCCAAGACTTCTAAGAAAAAGATTCTATAATACAGTTGGTATTACTCATACATTTGTGACTTTGCTAAGGGTCAGTTTATAAGAATCAAGAAGGTTGTTGTGAAGAAACCTTAATCCCTATACCACATGTCAGTGAGGAAAAGAAAGTCAAACTGTGAATGCAATGTGGAAATTTTTAATAAGAACATCATGTCCCATGGGGCAGAGATAGTGAATACCTTTAATCCCAGCACTTGGAAGGCAGAGGCATTTGGGTGTCTATGAGTTGGGTGCCAGCCTGGTCTACACAGTGAATTCCAGGTCAGGCTCTACATCTACACAGAGAAACCCTGTCTTAAAAACCAAAGAAAAGAATATCATGTGTCACTATAAATAAAAACCATGTGAGCCTAAAATATGGTAAAAAGCAATGTCTGTCTGTCTGTCTGTTTCTCTCTCTCTTTCTCTCTCTCTGTCAGAACAATTAGCAGATATGATAGATATTTAGTAGTCACCCACTTTGAGTATCTTCCTTGAATGTGATACAAGTTTAAAATTAATTAGTTTTCCAACTTTGTTGGAAAGGCATCAACAAACTCACACTGCAGAAAACCCCTATGTGTATTGGATTGTATGAATACTTCCATTTTTTTCTGGTATATTCTTCCAATATATTATTACTTACACTATTAGAAAACTTATGAATGCAATAAGTATGGTAATTTTCTGAGTTCCTCTAATTCTTTTCAAATATGTGAAAATTCTCACATAAAAAAGATACAATAAATATAGGCCATTAGTTAAAGGCTCTTACTATCACAGGTATGTTCAAGACAACAAAACAACCACTCATGAAGAGAAGCATCATGAATGTAAAACTTAAGATCTCATTCCTCTTTACAATTAGGACAAATTATAAATTTCATTTATACAGGTACTAGCATCCTTCAGTATAATGCATGTGGTAAATGTTTTACATGTGCCAGTTATCTTTTCAGGAATGAAAGAAGGCATACAGGAGAGAAACCTTATGAATATACTCAGTGTGTTAAAACCTTGGTGTATTACAGGCATCTTCAAAGGCATAAGAAAGTTCATATTGGAGAGAAACCATATGAAAGTTTTCAATATGGTGAAGTCTTTGCATGTCTCCGACTCCATAAAAGAACACATAATGGAGGGAAAACCCATGAATGCAGTCAATATGATAAAGCTTTTGGAAGTCATGGTCAGCTTAAAAGACATAAAAGAACACATACAGGAGAGAGAGCCTACAACTGTAATCAATGTGGTAAAACCTTTTCACATCATCGTCATTTCCAAGTATATCAAAGAACACATACTGGAGAGAAACCCTATGAATGTAATCAATGTGGTAAAGCCTTTGCACATAACGGTTACCTTAAAAGACATAAAAGAGCACATACAAGAGAGAGAGCCTACAACTGTAATCAATGTGGTAAAACCTTTTCACATCATAGTCATTTCCAAGTACATCAAAGAACACATACTGGAGAGAAACCCTATGAATGTAGTCAATGTGGTAAAGCTTTTGCACATAACAGTCACCTTCAAAGACATAAAAGAATGCATACTGGAGAGAAACCCTATGAATGTAGTCAGTGTGGTAAAGCTTTTTCACAACACTCCTCTCTCATAAGACATAAAAAAACACATACCTGAGAGAGACCCTGTGAATGTAATCAATGTGGTAAAGCCTTTGTAGGTATAATCAGTCTTTAAAATCTGGAAAAATATCATACTGCAGAGAAACCCTATAAATGTAAGCAGTGTGGTATAAATTGTGCACTTTACATATCACAGTAATCTTTGAATGCCTAAGAATATTCATACTGAAGGGAATCTTATAAGTGATTTGTTTTGACCTTCAGCATTATGATATCTCTAGTTTGTTTGCATTTGCAAACTTATATGGACAAATGTCCTATGAATTCATTGATAACTTAACCATTTTGATTTCACACTCTTTAATTACATAAAAAAACCTCATTCAGATTGATCAATTTCTATGAATTCAATTATTTGTGCTTCCTTTCTGTTAAATGAACCAATTCATGATTAAGGGATACTTATGACTTTAAATGAATCAACACCTGGATTACAGGACTGACTCATTACAAGAGAAAATATTCACATTGGAAAATCTATTTGGTTAAAGATTTTATTTTATTTAAATTATGTGATGTTAGTGTGTGGGTCTGTGACTATTTATGCGTGTTCCCAAGGAAGTTAGACCTTTGAGTGTTTCTGTAAAAGAAATTACAGAAAGTTCTCAAAAACCTGACCTAGGTCCTGGCAAAGCTTTTGTCATAATTTTGCTCATCTATAACTCTAACCTTGTATATGTTTTCGTTCTTCTTTGTATCATCTTGATATCAGGTAATAGGGAAGAACTCAGGGAAGAGAAAACCCAGTTCACGTAAACAAACTGTTAGAAGTCATACTTATGTTTAGTCTCAATAAAAAAATGGTGTTAAGGCGGGTTGTTAATTTGTTCACTAGACCCAAGATAAATGATAAGTGGCTGTCTTAATGGGGAACAACTTACACCAATGATAATAAAAATGCTGTATTCCTGCTCCAGAAGATGCATTCTCTGCTGTCTTATGTGATCTGCATACCAAGAGAGAGTACAAATGAGAAAGAGCCTGCCCCACACTTTCCACCTTTGGGTCAGGTACACAGAACCAAAGGCACAGCACACTTACTCTGAAGGTCCCTCCCATCGGACTGGCTTGTCTACTACAGGCTCTGATTGGCTAGTGAGGCCTGAGTGACAGGACCAGGTGAGCAGAAGAGACAAAGCACATGGTTTAATCTGAGCAAAGAATTCCTGTGTGGCCCCAGGGGAACAGAAAGACAGAAACCACAAGGTGAATCCAGAGGTGAGGGATTTTTACCACCCCCACCCCCACCACCTCTGTGGTGGAGCCAGCCATAGTGGACTTTTAAGGGCTTAATCTGGATTGAGGTGACTCCAGATAAGGGCCCATCCTTGGCGCCTTGAGGGTGGGGTTTGGAACAGGCCTACCAAACATTCCAACCTCTAGGCATAGATATAGAAGCTAGTAGGGCTTCCACCTAAACAATCCAGACTCCTTAGGTTTGGGGCGAAGGTTAATGTCTGGCTTCTTTCTGTTGACAAGGGACCATGTGGGGAGGGTGGGAGTTAAGACTCAGTGGGCTCACATTGAGCAGGAGGTAAGGGTGGAAATGTATTCCCGTAGCTGACATCCTGTACCTCACACGTGTATTCCTTGAGGTGGAGAAGTCAGGTTGGGTGAAACTTCCACCTTAACAGGGAGGTGCAGGTGGAGAGAGACTGGTGTGAGTCCAGGTGGTATTTGGTAGAAGCATTCCAAACCCAATCTTCAGGGTGTCATGGAGGGCATCCAGTGGATATATCTCAATTCAGACTCTGCCCTTAAAAACCCTGCCGTTGTCTCCTGGAGAAGGGGAAAGGGACAAGATCTCCTGAGCAAATTGGGAGTATGTGGGGGAGGGGGAGTGTAGGAGAAAGAGAATTGGAGCAGAGGAGGGGTGAGGAGGACATGAGGGATCAGGAAAGTTGAGTCATGGGAAGGATAGAGGGGAGCAAGGGAAAAGATACCATAATAGAGGGAGTCGTTTAGGTATAAAGAAATCTAGCACTAAGAAAATGTCCAGAGTTCTACACGGATGACCCGAACTAAGATTCTAAGCAGTAGTGGAGTGGCTACCTTCAATAGCCTTCCTTCGCCTTATACACCATCCTAGAGCCTTCATCCAGTGACTGATGGAAACAGAAGCAGACACCCACAGCTAAACACTGAGCCAAACTCCTGGAATTCAGTTGCAGAGAGGGAGGAGTGATGAGCAAAGGGGTCAAGACCAGGCTGGAGAAACCCACAGAAACAGCTGACCTGAACAAGTGGCAGATCATGAACCCAAATCTGACAGCTGAGAAACCAGCATAGGACCCCATGAACTTGGGTGTCAGCTAGGAGCACTGGGCAGTATATGGGACCTCTGGCAGAGGAACCAGTATTTATTCCCAGTGCACAAAAGGATTTTGGGATCCCATTTCACATGAGGGATAACTCAACCTAGATACACAGGGGAGGGCCTAGGCCCTACTCCAAATGATGTAAAAGATTTTGATAACCCCTCATGGAAGGTCTTACCATCCCTGAGGAGTAGATGGGAGAAGGGATAGGGTGTTCTGTAGGGGGCATAGGAGGGTGGGAGGGAGAAGGAACTGGGATTGATCTGCAAAGTAAGATTGTTTCTAATTTAAATAAATTTTATAAAATAAAAAAAGAATAGGAAAGATGGGGTGGCAAATACCTTAGCCAACAGTTGCTGGTGCCATAACACTGAAGTGCTGGAGTTTGGGGAGGCGGGTAATGGACACTGTCCTGACCCAGTCACAGTCTCCCTTCTGTGGTCCTCCCAACATGCACCATTGACCATTTTCATCTTGGATGACTTTAGAAAGTACACTTTCTAAAAAGTAATACATAGCAGAAAATGACACAGTTCATTAAATAAAATTGATAAAATTTAGGCAGATTCAGTGATTGTCTTCAAATTTCCAGGATGTATTATTTAATGTCATGTAAATGGAGATGGACCAGATTTGTGGGTTCATATTTTGGGAAGGTTATATTGAGCTCAGGGGTGCCCCCAGGCTATGTGGCTGATAATTTCTCTGGAAACAGCTAACCCTGCCTCTGCTACCCAGCGCTGGGAAAATACTGCTGCAATTCCTCCAAGGCAGGGCATTGAGTGGTCATTGAGAAGGTGATATAGATTAGTTAATGGGTGTTTAACAATTCCTCTGGCTTGTATTGGGCCTGCAAATGAAGAGAGATACATGGAGGAATTGAGTTCATTTACCACCTTTGAAGCTGGTGTAGGCACAGTGCAGGGAGAAGGAAGGAACATGAGCCAATCCCTGCTTACCAGCAGTGGAAATTAGCAGTATGGGGTCTTGTAATCAATTTTAGATTATTAATAAAATGCCCAACTGGCCATTTCGTGTGTTCCACAGACAACGGCAATCAATAATCTGGATAAAGTACTGATGTTATCATGAAACCAAATTGCTATAGTTATACCAGTTCAACCAAAATAGAAGATCTGCATAAAATGGTGTGACCCTGCCTAGCAGGACTGTTATTTTATTAGTTTAAGATGTACAGGCCAAGAAAATACGTGGGTGACCCTTAGGGTTCTCTCATCCAGATCCCTAGTCTCTGGGGTAGATGCCTATAAAGCCTGTTTCAACTTTTCAAAGGAATTCTCTTATTACAACAGCCTCATATTAATAGTATCTATTGTATTTTTCCTGGCTGGAAGGCCTACCATGACCCCTCATTGTTTTCTAGTTTATGGCCTGTTTTTCTTTAACATCAGTAACACAGTAACAATAGAGTGTGACCTATGGAAGTTTGAATGTGACCTCTGTATGCTGTATGACTTTCCAGAATTAAGGAAACCATTGGCTACCCTGGATACCGAGTATGTAATGGTGTGAGTACATAAAAGACCTTATGCCTTGGAAAAGAACAGGAAGTGATCTTGGAGAGTGGGAGAATGTCTACTAAAACACAAACTTTCCAGACGAGGGCCCTGTCTGCTGGGATGGAAGGAAAGCACTAACAATGCCTATGCTGTCTGAGATATTTGGTCTCTACATACCCAAGAGGGGAGCTGCTGAGGTTCTGTGGTTCAGCTGTGTGACCCTAGCTAATGATGTATTCTGGGAAGGCTTAGCACTCAGGAGGACCAGTTGGAGGTAGCTAGCATGTTCTCTAAAGGATTCTTTGCTGGCTGTCTTGTAGGAGCTATGATGAAGACCACAGTCACAGTGAGTGTGGGCCTTCTGAGCAGGAGCAGCAGGTCTGCCTAGTTTTCATTGCTGCTGGGACTGGGAGGGACCATGAGTCATGTGCTCTCCTGAACAGTAGCCCTTGTCCTCTGAGTCTCCTAGAGTGAAGGTTCCTTGGGAAGAGAGAGGGATGTATTGCAGCCCTGGCTATGGGAAGCTGTGATACTTGTAATATCAGTATCAAGTGTGCATCACAGGAAAACTGTAAGTTTGACTTCTGGAATTTATGAAAATTGAAATCCATTTTCAGGTTTGTCTTACATGTGATACACACAGTTTAGAAAGTGGTAGAAGGAGGTGATGGGGTATTGAGATACAGAGCTGGCTTAGTGAGGTGCAGGCTCCTCCTGAGTCGAATGACGCATAGTTTGAAGCATGAGATTTGGCCGACCAAGAATAGCTGGAAGCGTACTTCTGCTGACATGTTTCAAATGATCTGCCAGAATTTGCTACTCAAGATAATGAAGTGTCTCTCAGGGTCAATGAACTGTGCTCCACTGTTCTATAGATATAGGGAAGTGCTTGTTACTACATAGTATTTTAAATATAGTAGAGACATTGTTTCATGGGGCAAGACATCTCCTGATGCCTTGTGTGATATTGTGGGTTTGAAGATTGTGAGACAGCTTGCATAAGCTTATGTATAAAAGTTCTACAAAAGTCAAGTTTGAATGCAGTTGCTTGTCTTCTGCATTCCCTGTGTCCTGATTTTGGTGAGACCTTACCCAGGGACCCCAAAGCACTAGACATTGACAATAGGGATCGTCCTTCAGCAATACATGATCAGAATGCTTTTAACTTTCTGCTGCCTCCAGATACAATGGCATGATTCAGGAAAGTTAAGTTCCAGGGAATAAATGAATTTCTGATCTGCAGAAGCTAGACACTTGTGCATGGTGTTGGCTGCGTGGATAGAGCAGATTCCACATGTTGTGTCACATGTGGCAGGAAGCAGATGTTAAATTATTCTTCTATGTTATTTTCTGTGTGGACATCAATGGGCTGGGTTTGCCTCATACCAAAAGGGGACATGAGGACTTGCAGAAACATTGTCCCCAATTGAGAGAGCTCTAGACAATGGGGAGTCTCTGGAGGAAATATCAATAGCTGAAGGGTCAGATCCAGAACGGTTTAAGGGTCCCTTTGAGTTAATTTTGTGTGGGTTGTTTATTTAATTTCTAAAAATAAATGGAATCATGGGTAATATTGGTCAAGATCACAGTTTACCTGGCTGACTTTCCTTTGGTCTTTAGATGAAAAGTTGATTATATTTTCTTGCTTTTTTTTCTTGGCTTTTTCTATCCTTCCTCTTTATTCTTTCCCAAATATTGTACACCTTCTCGATTGTGGTAGATTTGTTGTAAGTATAGAAGTCACACTGTGTGAACGTGTGTACAATTTTTTTTTGGTAATCCTCTTGAAAATTCTCTCCATATCCAATTTGCATATAGCTTTGGAATCAGATATCCTGTTATAAGGTGTGGGGAATTTTCTTTGGATTGTATTCAATTCATGTTGCAAATTTACCAATTTACTCTGTATCTTAATATTGATGCATCAAGTTCCCAGTGATTATTTATTTCTTTATTTATGTAGGCTCTTTTATTCTTGTTTTTAATCTGAAAAGGAATATTGGGCCTAGCTGGTAGATCAGCACCTAATTTTCCTTGAGATGACCTGAGTTCAGGTCCCAACACCCAAATGTAGATGATCATAACTACTTGCTTTTCCCGATCTGGGATCTCTGACAGTCTCTTCTCTGGTTTGTCACATGTACACACATGGAAAACCTCTCTCACACACAAATTGTATACACAAAAATCTGTGCAAACTTGTTTTGAAAATTCTTGTTCCTTATACAGCAATGAGAACAAAAGCAGTCTCTTTGGGTGCATAATAGAATTCATACACTGTTTCATTTTAAATTTATTTTACAAATTTAGTTTTCGTTTTATATACCTACCTTAGTTCCCCTCCCTCCGCATCTCCTGCTGCCTATCTATTCCCCTTTGCAACCCCATTCAGTCCTCAGAGGGTGTAAGGCCTTATTTCGGGGTCAACAAAGTCTGGCATACCAAGTTGAAGGATCAAGCCACTCCATCCTGTATCAAGACTGAGCATGGTATCCCACCATAGGGAGTGGGCTCTAAAAAGTCAGTTCATAGACCTGGTATGAGTCCTGGTTTCATTGCCAGGGGTCCCCAACAGATCAAGTCATGTAACTGTCACCTGTATTCACAGGGTCTAGTTTGTTGCTATGAATGTTTCCCAGCTCTCAGTGCATAGCCTGTGAGCTCCCACTATTGACAATAGTAGGATGTGTGGCTTCGTTGGACTGGGTTTTTCCTTGTTAGAGGAAGTATGTCAATGTGGCATCAGACATTGAGGTCTCTTATACTCAGGTGCTGCCCATTGTGTCAGTCAAGTTCCTGTTGCCCCTGAGTCAAGATGTAAGAACTCTAAACTTCAGCAGCTCATCTGCCTGCATGTTGTCATGCCCCCTGCCATGATGATGATTAACTTAACCTCAGAAATGTTAAGAGACAAATCTCAATTAAATGTTTTCTTTGTAAGAGTTGTCATGGTTCATGGTGGCTCTTCACGGCAGTGAAAACCTAACATAGACAGAAGTTGGTACCAGGTTCTGGGGTATTTCTGTTACAGGCTGGCACTATCATACAATTTCTCTGATGTGTTCTCAGTAGTGTTGATCTGCTTGCTTGTCTCTCTCTTTGTGTCTGTTCATTGGGATTTCTTTCTCAAGGTTATATGCTACTTAAAGGGCCAAGAATTGATGTGAAACTCCTATTCAGTTTCCTTCTAAACTGACTGGGTGAATACATAATAATGTCTATGCCATGAAATAAGCACCAGAATTGTATGGCTGCATTGTCAAAAAAGCATACATTTACAATGTGAGTATCACACTTAGTATTTTATACATGTATTTATTTTAGGATGCAGTGACCTATGATGATGTGCATATCAACTTCATTCAGGAAGAGTGGGCTTTGCTGAATCCTTCCCAGAAAAGTCTCTACAAAGATATGATGCTGGAGACCTACAGGAACCTCACTGCTATAGGTAAGATGAATTTTCCTACATGATTTAAAATAAGAGGACAACTGTTTCTTGGTTATTGATACTCTTCTGTAATTTTGAGTGAAAAAAAGGAAAATTAGGTGAATAAGGCATACTTCTAATG
Organism: Mesocricetus auratus; assembly: GCF_017639785.1. Lineage (NCBI taxonomy): Eukaryota > Metazoa > Chordata > Mammalia > Rodentia > Cricetidae > Mesocricetus > Mesocricetus auratus. The sequence continues at coordinate 108,372 of NW_024429204.1, forward strand.
TTCAATAAAGATATTAACTTAAATTTTGTACAATTGTATTAATATATCATATATTATCTGGTATTGTATTTTAGACTACAGTTGGGAGTACCATATTATTGAAGAACATTGTCAAAGTTCTAGAAGACCTAGAAGGTTATTTTCAAGTGTAAGTTTATACAAATGTATCTCTGAGGAAATTTATCTCCTGGAAGTTTAAAAAAAAAAAGGAGCAACAGTGTAAATAGGCACAGCTTAAAGTATATTGATGATTCTTAATTTCTCCCTAATAAGGCTGGGATGCAAGGACCAGTGTAACCTTCTGAGCCTGGCTAGATGTTGTCAACCTGTGTCTGTCCTGTAACCTCTGCTTGGGGGTGACTCAGCAAAGCCTGATGTAAGACTGCCCCCTGTCTAGCTACCTGCCAGCTTGGTGGAATATTATTGGCCCTTACTCCTCATATCACCTTACCCCATCCTAAGTTTCCCAACCCCAAACTCAGCCCTATAAAAGTTCCTGCCTGTTGGAGTAAATCGAGCTTCCACAAGGAAGATCCTGCTTCCACAAGTCACCCAACTCAGTGTGTATTTTCTTCCAGGTAATTAGTAGTGGGGGAGGATCTGAGTTGTTGAAGCACTCACCCTCCTGCTCAGCCCCTGGAGGAAACTGGCTGGACCGGCCCTTCCCCAGCTCTACCTGCCAGAGGATCCTGCACAAAACGTGTAACTCAGTGTCAGGCAGCTATTCTGTGTTTGCAAGGCATGCCTGTGAAAAAGAAGAAAGAAAACAATGCCTCAACAGATACCACCATTTGCATTATAGCCCCATGAGAGCTATGCTGTAGAAATGCCAATCCATTTCGTTTCATACCGCTCAGAAATTTTAATCAGAATACACATTGAATAGGAGATACATATATTTCCAGCAGGCTTCTACCTGCTGACAAGGAACAATGTGGGGAGGAGGGGACTCAGCAGGAGAGATGGATGGGGAAGTATTCCCTTAGCTGCCATCCTATGGACCTCAGGCATCTGTTCCTTGAGGAGACAGAGAAGGCAGGTTGGGTGAAGCTTCCCCCATAACAGGGAGGTGGAGGTGGAAAGAGCCTGGTGAGAGTATAGACTGTGTTTTGTAGCACATTTCCAAACCCCTCCCTCAGGGTGGCATGGGTAGACCCACCCCTGGATTCATTTCAGTTTGGACTCTGCCCTTAAAAAGTCCTCCATTGTATCCCAAAGATGGGAAAAGAGTAAAGATCATGGGAAAATGATGGAGACATGAAGAAGCATGAAATTTCAAATACTTACTTATCCACATATCCATAGCACATGGAGCTATGTTGTAAGATAATGGCATGGACACCATGGTGACCGTTGTTGCTTGACAAAGTTCCAGCATTTCAACAATGCTGCATTTCCATTTTATTACGAATTTTTTTCTGAGGCAAGCTCTCTTATGTTGATTCAGGTGGCCTTGATTCCAGTCTGTTGCTGTCCACGGCAATGACCTTGCTGTCTTTTATTTTACAACTTCAAAATTCTTAAATGAATGGACCACCTCAGAGATATAAAATTGTCCATTTGAGTTACATAGTCGACTATCCAATGTTATCACAGGAAAAGAATTCCCATGGGGATCATTGCCTCTGCCTCAAGAGCAAAATAGGAGGAATAGTTTACACTGCAGGAAGGATTCAGAGTAGGCAACCAGCTGGTAGAGACACCATTATGAAGACGGACCTGATTGTGGTAAATGGAAATGATTTTTTTTAATTTCCCAGCATGCTTAAATTCATGTCATGAGAAGAAACACAGACCAGATTGTGTGGATGTAGTTTGGGAAGGTTATCTTAAGCCAATGAATATTGAATTTGCAGTTAGGATAATTCCTGTGCAGATATGTTCTATTCTGCCTGATGCAGTTATGACACCTCAGGTTTGAGAAGCAGGTCATTGACTGTAACTATGTGTCAGTTGACAAAGCTCAGTAGCCAACATATGCATATGGGCAACATCAATCTATCTCTCCTTGATGACTGCAGTAATGTTGTTTATAATCTCACAAATAAGGCTTGCCAGAAGATCAGAGTGCAGAGCTAATTCACTAGTTTGCTACACCCTTAGCTAAGTGCTAAGCCACTAGTTAACCACACCTAAGCCACTAGTTAGACATATAGGAAGGAGATCAATTACTCAAGATCATCTCTGACCAGGCAGTGGTGGGGCATGGCTTTAATTCCAGCACTTAGGAGACATAGGTAGACGAATTTCTGTGAGTTCAAGGCTACTCTTGGCTACAAGACACACACACAGAGAGAGAGAGAGAGAGAGAGAGAGAGAGAGAGAGAGAGAGAGAGAGAGAGAGAGAGAGAGAGAGAGAGAGAGAGAGAGAGAGAATCAGTCTCAAAGAAAAACTGGTTACACAAAGGTTATCCCAAAGTTAATCCCAACATTTGGGATCACACACCTTTAATCCCTGCACAGGGAGGTGGAAATAGGATTGATATGACTGGACAGAGAAAATAATATAAGGTGGGAAGAGACAGGAGTGCATGCAGTGAGAAGATTCAGTCTGAGCTTTCAGTCTGAGGTTTCCTAGAGACAGCGGTCTATTTGCTTCTGTTTTCCAATGTTTGTAGGTTTTTACTAGTTTCAGTCCTTTTCTTCAAGTGATGTGTATTATTGATTTTAGAGCAAAGTCTCCTGTAGCTCAGGCTTGCCTCATGCTGTGTCATTGGGAATTGCTTTGAACACTTAATCCTGCAAAGTGCTGGGAAGACAATCCTGCATCTCCTTCCAGTGTGGGCCTTAACTGATTAGAGTAGAGGAACACTAGACCAGTTGATGAGTGAATGCCAAGCTCTGATTTTTAGTTGGGACTTATAAATGAAGAGGGACCTGTGCAAGAATTCAGTTCATGGACCAACTGTGAAACTGGTGGAGTCACAGTGCAGAAAGGGAGAAGCAGGATGGAGGGTGAACTTTCCTCCTGCATCATAGTTGAGATTAGCAATGTAGAATTAGGTAATCAATTCCAGATGATCCATAATTGCCCTGATTGGCCATTTTGGGGGTTCGCAGATGAGGGGAATCAAGAATCTCTATAAACGACAGTCCTTACTGTGAAAAGAAATTGCTGTAATTACCGTGGTTCAACCAAAATAGATCTGGGTAAACTGTTGTGACCTGCCTAACAGAACTGTTATTTTTCTGGGCTTAGATGTACAGTCTGAGAGAAAAGATTTGAGAAATGTTTGATCTGCTCTAATAGAAATCCGTAGTCTCTGGTGCACATTGCCATAAAGCTCTTTTCAACTTTCAAGATAACTTTTTTAGATCATAAATACATCATATCTACATTCTCTTTCCTGTCCCCAAGCCCTCCCATGACTCCTCATTGGTTTCTAATTCATGGCCTGTTAAATAACAGTAACACAATAGCAACAGATACTGTTTGAATGTGTCATACATTTGGCTGGAGTATTTCCCAGCTATGAAGACCAGGATGTGTTCTAGGAGAGTGGAAGAATGTCTACTAAAATATAAACTTTCTTGACTAGGCCCCGGTCTGCTGGGCTGGAAGGGAAGAGCTGGAAAGACTGTACTATCTGGTCACCTTGTTGGGGAGACTGGTAATATTCTAGGTCCAGCTGGGTAGCCCTAGCCAAAGAGGGACTCTAGGAAGGCTTAGCAATCAGGAGTACTGGTGGTGGTAGTTTGCAGTTTCTTTCCAGAGATCTCTTCTCCTTCTGCTCTAGGGAGTTGTATGGAAGAACACAAGCTCTACCATGGTGAGTGTAGGGTGTTCAGAGCAGGTCTCCTGAGCTGTCCTTTCTGCTGGAATTTGTATGGACCATGAGACAGACTGTGGTTCTCTTGGTTCATGTGGTGACCTGGGCAATTGTCCTTGTCCTCTGAGCCTCACTCTATATGGATTTCTTGGTTGGGGTGAGACTCTGCAACCCTGGTATGGGAGGATATGATGCTTGTAGTATCACTGGCACTATGCCCACACAGGCACTTGGTTTGTTGTGCAGTGGGAGCACAGATTGGAAAACAGGCAATCTGGTATTGAGACGTTCTGAGTATTGTACTCCAATTTCAGGTTTGTGTTATAAACATTACAAACTGTTTAGAAAATGATAGAAAAAAGGTGATGTGGATTGTCTTACAGCAATACAGGATTAGAATGTTTTTAACCGTCTTCTCCGACAAGCCAAAATAACTGTGATTCGGTGAAGCTTAGGTCCAGGGCACAAAAGGAGATTCTGGTCGGTCTGCAGAGATGCTCAGGTGTACATGGTGTCAGGCAGGTAGTTAGGGCAGGATCCATATCTTGGACAATAATTCATGTGGCAGAAAGCCAATTTTAAATTATTCTTCCATGTTGTTTTGGGATTAGGCATCAGTGGGCCTGGGTTTACCTGAAACCACAGGAGGTGTTAAGGGCTTCAGAGCCAGAGCAAGAAATCTCCTTTTGCAGAAAGAGCTTTAGTGCATGGGCTTCTGTCTTTGGAAGAAATATCAGTAGCTGGAGAGTCAGAAACAACAGTTTAAGGGCCACTTTGGGTTAATTTTACTGGAGTTTTGAAATGTGTGTTTATTTAATCTCTGTAAATGTAGATTCATTGGTAGTTGGATAACATTGGTCAAGATCACACTTTTTGTGGATAAGTTTCTCTTGTTCTTTTGATTAATATTTGACTATTTTTTCTAGCCCTGTTTTTGGCTTTCACTCTCCAGACTCTTTGTCCTTTTACAACTACTGTACACATTTTGATTGTTGTAGCTTTGTGGTAAGTATAAAACTCATATTATGTCTATCTATACTATGTTTTCAAAATCCCATTAAACATTCTGAGTATTTCAACTATGAATGTAGCTTATGTATTTATTTATTTTTTATTTATTTATTTTTATTTTTATTTTAAATAGCTTGTTTTACATGTCAATCCCAGTTCCCTTTCTCCCCCCACCATCCCCCATCCTCCCACCCTACTGCCAATTCCTTCCCCATAGGGGATATCTAGAGTCTATCATTTCATTCAGGGTAGGGTCCAGGCACTTCCCTTAGAGTCCAGGCAGAGAGAGCAACCCTCTTTGTGTTATGGACACACGATGTCTGTTAGTATTCGAGGGATAAACACTGATCCACTGCTCAGGACCCCATAGGTTGCCCAGGCCTCCTCACTGACTCTCACATTCAAGAGGTCTGGATCGGTCCCATGCTGGCCTCCCAGCTGTCGGTCTGGGGTCCAAGAGCTCTCCCCTGTTTGGGTCAGCTGTCTCTGCTGGTTTTGCCAGCCCATTCTTTGCCAATTTGCTCTTCGTTCCTCTCTCTCTGTCGCTGGGTTCCTTGGGTTCTGTTCAGTATTTAACTGTGGTTGTTTGCCTCTGCTTCCATCAGTCACTGGATGAAGGCTCCAGGATGGTTATAGACATCAAGTTCACTATCAGGAATAGGCATTCGAGGTGGTCTCAACACTATTGCTTAGCTTGCCAATTGGTGTCATCCGTTTAGATCACTAGAGGTCACAATGGTGCCTGATCTGTCTTCTAACCTATGATTACCTCTTCCCCCTATCCTACCCCCCCCCAGTCAACCTTCCTGTTCCTCCATGTCCTACTCTCTCTTCCACTTCTCCCCCTCTCTATTTCCCAGGTCCCCTTCCCCCACCCCCACCCCTCAATGTGTTACCCATCTGTTCAGAGGATATTGCCTCATTTCTCTTCTCTTGGGTACCATGTATATTTTTAGGTTCTTTCCTGTTTCCCAGACTCTCTGTCAGTAGAAGTGCAGACTGGCACTCTCCTGATCCATGTTTAAAATCCATATATAAGTGATCCATGTTTGCCTTTTTGTGGCTGGGTTGCCTCACTCAGGATGGTTTCTTCCAATGCTGTCAGAATGGCTAAAATCAAAAACACCGAAGACAATTTATGCTGGAGAGGATGTGGAGAGAGGGGAACACTCCTCCACTGCTGGTGGGAGTGCCAACTCATACAGCCACTTTGGAAAGCAGTATGGAGATTCCTCAGGAAAATGGGAATCAATCTACCACAAGACCCAGTAATTCCACTCTTAGGCATATATCCAAAGTAGGCAAATTCACACAACAAGGGCATCTGCTCCACTATGCTCATAGCAGCATTATTTGTAATAGCCAGAACCTGGAAGCAACCTAGATGCCCCCTAACTGAACAGTGGATAGAGAAAATGTGGTACATTTACACAATGGAGTATTACTCAGCAGAAAAAAACAATGGAATCTTGAAATTCACAGGTAAATGGATAGCACTGGAAGAAATTATGTATTTATTTTTTATTTTTTGTGAATTTAGCTTTGTAATCAGCATTTTGTTATGAATTGTTGTGCATTGTCCTTGGATTGTATTCATTTTGTACTTCAAATATGCCATATTCAACATCTTAATCCTACTGCATCATGTTCCCAATGATGACTAATTTATTTCTTTATTCATTTTGGTTTTGTTCTTGTTGTTGGTAATCTATGAAAGAGTTTTGGCTTATAAAATCAAACATGTTATGGGCTCCATCCACAGGACCAGGTAAGCTGGGGCCTGTTTCCAGGCCATGTTCTTGTGCCTTCGAGATACCACTGCAGCTCCCACCCCACTGGGAGCCAATGCACCCCAGTATACTAGTCTCCTTCTCCACCCACAAGACCAGGACTAGGACAAGGAAGAGAAGAACTACCAGAGTATTGGACTTGCTTGAATCCACTGAGAGGGAACCCTGGTCCCCCTACCCGTCAGGAGAGGAAGAGGCTCTGTCTGCAGCCACTGGAAGAAGGGGTGGGAAGGAGACAATACAAAAACACTCAGCAACAGAAAAACAAAGATAACACCTTTAGAATCCAAAGACTACACCAACAAGACTCAAACATTCCAATGCAAATGAAGCAGAAGAGAATGACCTTAAAAACAACTTCATTAAAATGATAGAGGCCCTCAAAGAGGATACGGGAAAATCCCTTTAAAAGACAGAAGAAAAAGCAACCTAAAAAATGAAAGAAATGGAAGAAAAACAAACCAAAAATCCAAAAAATGCAAGAAGGAGAAAAAGACAAATCAAAGCTTGCAAGAAACAATTCAAACAGTGCAAGGGTTGAAAGCTGAAATGGAGACAATAAAAAAACACAGTCTTTAAGAATGCTGGAAATAGGCCGGGCATTGGTGGCGCACGCCTTTAATCCCAGCACTTGGGAGGCAGAGACAGGCGGATCTTTGTGAGTTCGAGGCCAGCCTGGTCTACAAGAGCTAGTTCCAGGACAGCCTCCAAAGCCACAGAGAAACCCTGTCTCGAAAAACCAAGAAAAAACAACAACAACAAAAAAAAACAAGAATGCTGGAAATAGAAAAGCTGGGCAAAAGGTCAGGTACTATGGATGCAAGCATGACCAACAGAATACAAGAGATGGAAGAGAGAATCTCAGGTATTGAAGATACACTAGGAGAAATAGATTCATAGATCAAAGAAAATCTTAAGTCCAACAAATCCCTAACACAAAATATCCAGGAAATATAGGACACTGTGTAAACACCAGACCTAAGCATAATAGGTATAGAAGAAGGTGAAGAAAACCACCTCAAAGGGCCAGAAAACATATTCAACAAAATCAAAGAAGAAAACTTTCCCAATCTAAAGAAAGACATGCCAATGAAGGTACAAGAAGCTTACAGAACACCAAATAGAGTGGACCACAAAAAAAGTCCCCTCCCCACATAATAATCAAGATCCCAAATATACAGAATAAAGAAAGAATATTAAGAGCAGCTAAGAAAAAAGGCCAATTAACATATAAAGGCAAACCTATCAGAATTACACCTGACTTCTCCATGGAAACTCTGAAAGTCTAAAGGTCCTGGATAGATATTCTACCAACACTAAGAGACCATGGATGCCTGCCCAGACTACTATACCCAGCAAAGTTTTCAATCACTATAGATGGAGAAAAAAAGGTATTCCGTGACAAAACTAGATTTGAACAACTCATATCCACTAACCCAGCCCTATAGAAAGTTCTAGAGGAAAAATTCCAACCCAAGAATGTTAACTACAACCAGAAAAACATAGGCAATAGATAATTCCACTTTACCAACAGCCAAAAAAAAAGGGTGGAAATTCACATACAATTCCACCAACAACAACCATTCCAAAACAAACAAGAATGAGCAATCAATGGTCATGAATATCCATTAATATTAATGGTCTTAACTCACCCATAAAATGACACAGGCTAGCAGAATGGATTCAAAGACAGAATCCATCCTGCTACATACAAGAAACACACCTCAGCTTCAAAAACAAACATTACCTCAGAGTTATGAGTTGAGAAAAGATTTTCCAATAAAATTGACCCAAGAAACAAGCAGGGGTAGCAATCCTAATATCTAACAAATTAGACTTTAAATCAAAAGAGATGACGGAGATCATTACATACTCATCACAGGAGAAATCCACCAAGATGAAGTCTCAATTCTGAACGACCATGCCCCAAATACAAAGGCATCCATGTTCGTAAAAGAAACATTACTAAAACTCAAATCACATATAAATCCTCACACACTTATAGTGGGAGACTTAAACACCCCACTCTCACCACTAGACAGGACTATCAGACAGAAACTTAACAATAAAACAAAGGGCAGGGCTTTGGTGACACACGCCTTTAATCCCAGCACTCGGGAGGCAGAGTCAGGCGGATCTCTGTGAGTAAAGGTAAGAAGAATAGTGTCTGGAATTCAGGAGATCCTTTAGGGCATCTCTTGGTGCAACTGTGTCCTGAGATCAAAATTAATGGGAACCTACAACAATCCATTCCAGGAAGGATGACAAAGGGCACAGACCAATCAGGAAAGAAGGCTTGAGTCAAATCTCCAAGAAAAGACCCAAGACCTGCTGAAGTACTTGCAGAGGGTGGAAGAAATATGGAATGGGTAGCAGAGGAAGGTAGTTCTAAATACCATCTAAGGCTACATGACCAGTTTCAGAATCTAGAATTATAACTGACATGAGTGTTTCTGTTGTATTTTGTGAATAATGTATTTGTACAGATATTTGTATATGTTAGTATTCAGGCATCTGTACTGGCCTGCCCTTGGGGTTCTGACAGGATATGACCTCAGCTGCAGTCACTAAGATCGTCACCTGTGCACATTCACTACATTCCCTTTTAAAAGGTTCCTGTCCAACTCCCATCTCTGTATTTCTCTCCCTCCCCCTCTGTCGGTCTGTTCCTCTCTCCCCCTCTCTCTCTTTCTTTCTCTCTGATTCTCTGTCTCTCTGTCTCCCCTCTCTCTTTCTCTGCCTCTCTCTTCTCTTCTGTGATTCCTGTCCTCAGTGGCCACTCTCCCCTCTCGGCTCTCCCCTTCCCCCTTTTCCCATTCACTTTACCTCAATAAAAGTTGGAAGGCATATTTCTCTCATATGATACATTCTTGAATTGCAACAGTATTTTCTTTTAATTTCCTCATCATATGTGGTAACATCAATTAAGTGAATATCAATTGTTATCAGAAGTAAGTTTGAGACACTAGAAAGATGTCTCCCAAGGGACATTGTCATTATTCTAAACTATATATGCATTTGTGATTGTATTGGATAGTTATGTTTAGGCACAGTTATGACCTGGTTACTGTTTTTCATTTGGAAATTAACCATGACAATAGTTGATATGATTGTGTGTCAAGTTGATAAGTGATGGATTGTGATGGCTACTTTTGTGTTTTGACTTGACATTATTTGGAATGAACTATGATTTCAAAATGAAGGGAAGACTTCTGATCTGAACCTTTTAGCAAAATGATAACATGCCTTTGATTCAGATCCTGAGGCCAGATGACACATGCCTTATGCCTGTAAGGCACACCTTTAATCTAAGTCATACTTTATGCTGGAAGAACAACATGAGAAGGAAGGTGGCATGTTGATTCTTTGTCTGTTTTCTCTCCTCTTGCCAGCACACCCATTTCTTCACAGGCATCAAAGCCTACTTCTTTGGGATTCCATCACATAAAAATTTTAAAACAGCATCTGAGAACCCAAGTTGTGGGATGAGCAACTCTAGATTTTTGAGCTTTCCATTCACTGCTAGCCATTGTTGGACTGCAGCCTATAGGGCATTCCAATAAATCCCCATATACACATATGTAGATAGATAGAATATAGATGATAGATGATATAGATAAATACATGATAGATATAGATAGATTGACTGATGGCAGATATAGATAGATGATAGAGATAGATATAGATGATAGATAGGTAGATAGATAGAGGAACTTAGATGAGATAGATGATATAGACAGATAGATACATAGATAGAGTTGATAGAGATAGATGATAGATGTAAAATAGAGGTAGATGATAGATAGATATAGATAGATAGACAGACAGATAGATATCTAGATAGATAGATAGATAGACTGTTGATAGAGATGATAGATGTAAAATAGAGGTAGATGATAGACAGACAGATAGATACATAGATAGATAGATAGATAGATAGATAGATAGACAGACAGACAGAGTTGATAGAGAGAGATGATAGATGTAAAATAGAGATAGATAGATATAAAATAGAGATAGATGATAGATAGCTATAGAGAGATAGGCAGACAGACAGATAGATATCTAGATAGATAGACAGAGTTGATAGAGAGAGATGATAGATGTAAAATAGAGATAGATGATAGATATAAAATAGAGATAGATGATAGATAGATATAGATAGATAGACAGACAGACAGACAGATAGATACCTAGATAGATAGATAGATAGATAAGATGTAAAAATAGAGGTAGATGATAGATAGATATTGATAGATAGACAGACAGATAGATAGATAGATACTTAATAGATGGAGAAAGAGATTATATTCTTAAATTCTGTGACTCTAGAGAATCCTCAGTAATACAGGGGGGTTTCCAGTCAATTAAATATCTGTGCATTTAGGTCATAATTTGGGATTTATACTCTAACTACACATCAGAAAACCTTTAGCAAGTAGTTTTTACCACAATAATTAAATTTGCAGAAAATATCATTTCCTACTGTATAAAGAAAAAGAATGTGGCAGACAGTTAAGCATAGGGTTGTGTGTTATTTCTGATGAAAAGTTTCTAAAATAACCATAGCCATTAGGTACATGGCTAAATTTGGTTTATTTGTTTTGTCAGACTGATAGATAATTGTTACATACTGGAAAACTACTTGTTCATTAATTTAACCTTATAGCCATTCATTTTTAAAACTTATTAAAGTTCAAAAATAAGTAAATTGATGCTTAAAATAGAAACACCATCATCAAAGCTCCAATCACCAAGGAAGGAGAAGGTAAACTCTGTCTCCAGATCTGACACCACCCTTCACAATTATACTTAAAGGACTGAATGATGGAGCTTGAGACATGGTATAACAGTTAAGAACACTGGCTGGCTGCTCTTACAGAGGACATAGATTCAATTCTCAGCACCCACATGGTGGCTCACAATTGTCTGTAGTTACAGTTCTAGGGGACCTTACACCCTCACACAGACATACATGTATGAAAAATACGAATGCACATAAAAGCAAAATAAATTGAAAGTACTGAATGAAATTTGGCATTACCTTCTAACGAGAAATATGTTATGCCAGTAGCATCCTGAATTGATAGATTTCACAGAGTTATGTTTGTAAATGACCACTCCTTGGCTACGTAGTTTTGATTTTTGTTTTTGTTGTTGTTTTTTAATGAAAATGACAAATGTCTGATCCTGACAGCACTGGTATAATTCAGAGAAGATGATGGGCAATAAAGAAACACCACATAGGTTTTATTTTCTTAATAGCAAAAGTAAGTCACTACACCCCCATGGAGGGCCTCACCCTCCCTGGGGAAATGAGAGGATATTGGGGTGGGGGTTTGGTGGGAGGGCATGACAGGAGGGGAGAGAAATGGAGAAGGACCTGGAATTGACATGTGAAGCAACCTTGTTTCTAATTTAAATTTAATTTAAATATGTGTGTGTGTGTGTGTGTGTGTGTGTGTGTGTGTGTGTGTGTGTGTGTGTGTGTGTGTGTGTAAGTCACTGGGCAAGGAAGTGCCCTTGTCTCAACTGCTGACAGTATGCTGTCCAAAATGTGTAAGAAGGACACAAAAGAGACTGACAGCCAACCTTCTAAGAAAAGGTGTGAGTCCTGCAAAAATCCTGCTTCACAAAAAAAGTTTGTCAGAAATATTAGGCCAGTAGACCAAAGATGGATGACCCGATGTTACAGAGGACCCTTGGGTGACTGTCCAGGCAGCCAGCAGTTTCTGTCATTTCTAATATTTTTTGGAAGTCACTTGCTTACAACTCCTGCTTACTCAGGTAGTATTATTTCCTTCTTGTGTTTCTGAGGGAGTTGAAGACTTTATAGCCATAGTTATTGTTTTTCTTGGTATCAGATTCAGAAAAGAAATTCACTTAAGAAATGTAAAGTTATACATTGAGAGACAAAAAAAGATAGCTTTGATAATACAAGTAAGAACAGAAAGTAAATTAGGTACAATCTTTTGGTCTCAGCATATAGGAGAGATGCTGGGTTTTTTTTGTTGTTTTGTTTTGTTTTTTTGGGTTTTTTTGGTCAAATGCCGATGGACTAGACATTGTTGATGCATTTATTGCCTGCATATATTGTGTAAAGCTATTGTAATTATTGTATAGTTTTTCTTGTATTAGCTGTAACCTTTTAATTTTAGACAACAAAGGAAAAATGTGCTAATATTTATTTGTGCTCCTTGAATGCCTGTATTCAGGGAGTTTTTTGGTTGTTGGTCCAGGCCCTAACACAGACCAAATCCTTTCTATAAACAGCTGAAAATGAAGCATAAGCAAGTCACATTGGACATGCAGAGTTTGAGAATGAGAGTACCCAATATTCAGAAAAGCTCAATGAACATGCCAAGAAGACAGGCTTCCACTGGCAAGTGCCTGTCTTGTCAGGGACCACAAATATTGTGGAATGTTCATCTCTGCCTTTCTTTGTCACTGGATTGGAGAGTCCACAGCTCTGGTTCCAGACTTTCTGCTTCTTAGTGAGAAGCTCTTGGATTTGTACCTCTTGAACTCCATTTTTCCAAGTGTTCAAGAGACTGCTAGCTCCCTCCAAGACTATATGGTCATACTCGGTAGCCTCTAGATGAGTGGTTTTCCATGTTCCTAATTCTGTGACCCTTCCATACAGTTCCTCTTGTTTTGGTGAACCCTGAGATAAGAATGTGTGTAAGTAGTTCTGCTTTTACACTGTGATCATGTTCAGAAGTGGATTTGCTGACCGACTATTCTACAGAATAGGGAGAACTCCATAGGAACATTTATGGACTCCCTAAGTAAAATCCCCATGCTTTCCTTGTTTAAGAAAAGTATTGCTTTGGAAATTATACCCATGGTCTCCTTATCACTTGAGGTAAGATATCTTATTTTTTTCTGTCTTGGTTGTTGTGATGGCTATTCTAGGTAGCCAAACTGACTCCATCTGCAATTACTAAAACCCGGTAATCTGGATTTTTTGTTGTTGTTGTTGTTGTTGTTTGTTTGTTTAATGTTTGTTTTGGGGGCTTTTCAAGACAGGATTTCTCAATAGACATGAAACCAGTCCTGAAACTTGCATTGTAGATTAGGCTGGCCTTGAATGCAAAGAGATCCATCTGCCTCTGCCTCTTAAGTGCTGGGATTAAGGGTGCACTCTACCACCTCCAAGAAGGCATTTTTTTTTTTTTTTTTGGTTTTTTGAGACAGGGTTTCTCTGTGGCTCTGGAGGCTGTCCTGGAACTCACTTTGTAGACCAGGCTGGCCTCAAACTCACAGTGCTGGGATTAAAGGCGTGTGCCACCAATGCCTGGCTAAGAAGGCATTTTCTTATTAAAGGTTTTAAAATGGAAGCACGTATCTTTAATTTAGATCTTTGGAGGTGATAAAATTCACCCTTACCAGCTTGGTGTTGGTGTAGATGTTTAATCACAGTCCTCAGGGGCAGAAGCAGTTGGAGTTCCTAAATTTGATGCCTGCCTGGTGTACAGAATGTGATGCAGGGCTACACAGATAAACACTGTGTCCAATAAAACAAAAATTAAAAAAATCATGACAAAAATCCATCTGTTATCTGGGTCATACATTTTCATGGCAGTGTACAGTATAAGGGATATTGAAGAAGGAGAGCTCTCTCTCTCTCTCTTTGCCTGTTTACCCTAGCTCTGGATACTGAGTTTATTTCCTTAATGGCTTTAGAGCCCACTTGTTTGAAACACTCCTGTATACTGAAGAGCAGCTGAGACATCCAAACTCATAAACCAAACAACTACTGGATTCTTCAACTTTCCATTGGTAGGCAGCCATTGTTGGACTAGCAGGGCCAGAGCCTGTGAGACATTCTAATAAATCCACATTCTACAAACATGGAGAGATTCATTCTATCAGTCCAGTTCAAGTGGAGAATATTGGATGATATAAGTATTTTTATACCTGTCCACTGAGGAAAATGTGCTGGCTCACTATAATACTCTTGAAGGCATTCTTCCTAGCTCCATTCTCTCTAAGTATTCAACTCACCGTAAAGACTACACTTTTTATTATTATTCATTTCTGAAGAATTTGACAAGATTTTCAGGAATTAAACTAACAGTGCAATGGAGCTATCACCCAGTCTTCTGGCAGGGGAAAGATATATTGTCTTGTTTCTGATACAGTACCTGCATTTCTCTCATGGTTGTCTGTCTGAAGTGCCGGTGACTATCAGGTAAAAGTAGACTTAGTTTTCCTGAACTTAGCAAGAAGCCCCAGAACAAAGATCTTCTTTTGTATCCTAAAAATCTCTCTTTATTTTTTAATACCTTGAGTGCCCTTCCATATGTTAAATAAGAGAATCATTCAAGTTTACATAGGGTAATTCTCTGTGCAAGCTAGGCACATGGTATGGGGGAGGAGGAAGAGGATGTACCTGTGGACTGCAGGAAGAGAGCTGGGTCATCTACTGGAGACAGGGGTAAGTGATATTGAAATTAGTGTCTCTACAGATCTCCAAAATGTCTGAGTCTGGAGTAGAAGCTGGGGCCAGGGACTCTTGTGCTGTATCTTTAAGGACTCTCTAACCACTAAGGAATTGCTCTTGTCACTCAAGCCTCACTAGCAAATCAGGGACACCAGGTCAACCCGCCAGTGACAGGTCTTCCTGGTCACTTCCTGGAGCCATGTTGCAGGCCTGGTTTTACAGCAGAACAGGCATCAGTGGATTGATTGCTGCACTGTGAGCACTACTCTAGAGGATTGTGATGGAGCATAGATAAACATAGAATCCACAGCATGATGAGTGAGGGGATGTTATCCCGAGATGGAGAGGATGGGATGACGAGGCTGGCTGGGGGTGAATGTAATGGTCTGGAACCAGGGCGTTGGTGCAGGGGTTGCTTCAGATCCTGAGAACACAACTCTTCCCACCACATGGAGCTGGACTCTCTAAGTAAAATCCCCATGCTTTAGCTCTTTAAGAAAAGATTGCTTTGGAAATAACAACCAACACCTGTGGTAAGAAATCTTTCTCATGTTTTCCTGTGTTGGTTGTCTGATGGCTACCTCTGGAATTACCTAAAACTTAGTGAGCTGGGGGATTTTTTGTTTGTTTGTTTGCTCACATGTTTGTGGCTTGTTTATTTGGGGGATTTTTCGAGGCATCGTTTCTCAGTAGATATGGAGCCAGTCCTGAAAATCATTTTATAGACCAGGCTGGCCTTGAACTGCCTGGTCTTTCAAGGGCATCTGCCTCTGCCTTTCAAGGGCTGGGATTAAGGGCATGGGCCAACACTGCCCTGCAGGGATTTTCTTACTAAACTTTTAAAATGGAGATACATATCTTTAATCTACATCTTTGGAGGTCATGAAACTCAACCTTTAGCAGCTTGGTGATAGTGCACACCTTTAATCACAGCCCTCAGGAGGCAGAAGCAGTTGGATTTCCTAAGTTTGAGGACCTGCTGGCCTACAGAAAGTGGTGCAGGGCTACACACAAAAATAAAAAATAAATCGTGAGAAAAAAATCCATCTATAATCTGGGTCACGCCTTTTGGTGTCAGTGTACATATATAAGGGTTATTGAAGAAGGAGAATTCTGTCTGTTTGGATGATTACCCTAGCTATGACTGCTGAGTTTATTCCTTTACTAGCCTACTAGCCTACTTATTTGAAATACTCATGTATACTGAAGATCGACAATATTTCTCTGTGGCTTTGGAGCCGCTCCAAGAACTCACTCTGTAGACCAGGTTGACCCTGAACTCACAGAGATTTGCCTGCCTCTACATCCAGAGTGCTGGGATTAAAAGTGTGTGCCGCCACCACCCATCACAAACACCTTCTTTTGTGTTGTAAAAATCTCTTTATTTAGCCGGGCTTTGGTGGCACAGGCCTTTAATCCCAGCACTCAGAAGGCAGAGGCAGGTGGATCTCTGTGAGTTCGAGGCCAGCCTGGTCTACAATAGCTAGTTCCAGGACAGCCTCCAAAGCCACAGAGAAACCCTGTCTCGAAAAACCAAAAAAAAAAATCTCTTTATTTTTTAATATCATAGGCACCATTCCATCTGTTGAATAAGAGAATCATTCCCATCTGCATTGTGTAATGGTCTGCGCAAGCTAAGCACATAGTGTGGAAGAGGCAGAAGACTATGTACCTGAGAACTGCAGGAAGAGAGATGGGTCATCTACTGGAGACAGGGGTAAGTGGTGTCTCTGCAGATTTCTAAAAGGTACAGGTCTGGAGTAGAAGCCAGGCCCAGGAACTACTGTTCTGTGTCTTTAAGAACACTCTAACCCTTAAGGAAGTGCTCTTGTCACTCAAACCTCACTAGCCTATCAGGGACGCCAGACCAACCTGCCAGTCACAAGTCTTGCAGGACACTTCCTGGAGCCATGCTGCAGGCTTGGTTCTACAGTGGAAACATGTGGGAGTGGATTGATTGCTGCACTGTGAGTGCTACTATGGGGGATTGTGAGGGGAGCATGGATAATCAAGAAAACCACAGCATGGTGAGCTAAGGGACTCTATCCCAAGATGAGGAGGATGGAATGGGGTGGCAGGAAGACAGTACGACAGGCCCCCCTGGAGGCTACTGGGAACCTTTGGGCACATTTTGTATTCTGTGATGTCCTATATGGTCTTAGCTAATCCCCAGATTGTAGTGCTAGCCTATGTATACTTCACTCTGTGGGCTCCATCTGGGAGCTTTGTGTAGAAATATATTTGTAGTTAACACCAATGTGTTTTTTGGTGCAAACATAAGACGACTTGCCAAACTTGGAGAGGCCTAGTTTCTCTAGTGTCTGCACTTCACATTTAACATTCAGGTGTAAAGTCAATTTGGAGTTAATTTTGTGTATAGTGTACATGGCATTCTTTTTCTTTCTTGCATTTATTTACCTTTGGTTTTTTGAGACTGGATTTCTTTGTATCGCTTTGGAGCCTGACCTGGAACATGCTCTATAGAGCAGGCAAGCCTCAAACTCACAGATCTATCTGCCTCTGCCTCCAATATGATGGGATTAAAGGCATGGGCCAGTGAAGACACCCATAAATGGACATGCTCCACTACTAAGCTGTGATGCGGAAGAGTAGAATTGTTGATATAAAGGATTTCTCAATTTTGAGGGAATAGTGAGTCCCACAAAATAGAATTGAGCTGAGGGAGTAATGCCTCTAAAATAACCGAACGATAAGTAGTATGCTACCTAAGTCTACAGGTTAGGATGCTAGGATACACATTTGTTCACCATGATTGGCTAACATTTGGCTCCAAACCATTACAAAGGAGCCAGCCCTGATTTACAACCAGCCACTAGGTTTGTGTCCATATCAAAGAACAGGCCTGTTGTAACTAGCTAGTCAAGGATGTGTTAGAGGGTCACTACCATCCTAAAGGCCTGGTGTAGCATAAAGGTCCAGGTTTTTTTCTTGAGAAAAACATAGTTGTGCAAGCTGGGCAATATGACACCAGGTGACAACTATTTGAAAAATAAAACACTGTTTTGCTAAGGACTTGCCTGATTAATCAAGGCTTTCATTTAGACCCTCAGGCAGGGAGGGGAAAAATTCTTGGGATACCTAATAACAGCCTGGGGCCTAGTTACTGGGAGCTCTCCCTAAGGGCCTGATGCATTGACAATAAAACAGAGAGCCTTGTCTAAAACCAAGAATTTGCTTGGGAGAGCTAGTAATGGTCTGAAACAAAGACTTTATGGGCAGGTTGCTTCAGAGGCAAAGCTATGGTTATCAGTTTCACCAACTTTTGGCTTAGTCATTAATTATCTTGAGATCATTGAGATACCCTATGTTCCCCTTGTGCAGAATTGTTTGATTAGCCTCCTCTCTGTGTTTGCCCCATTGCATGATAGTTCCTACTGACTTCATAGAAGTCTCCCATTTCCACATTGGAAGTAGTATACAAGATGCTATTCTTCTTAAGGAGCTTACGTGGCATGGGGCATATCTCATACAAGACCTTCCCATTTCACCTTTTTTTTTTTCTAAGATAGGGTTTCTCTGTATTGTTTTGGGGGCTGTCCTGGAACTCACTCTGAAGACCAGGCTGGCCTTGAACTCACAGAGATCCGCCTGCTTCTGCCTCCTGAGAGCTTGGATTACAGTCATGCACCACCAACTCCTGGCTCCCATCCCAGTTTTTGTCTTTACTACCTTTTACATTTCCTATTTTCTCATCCCCTGCCACCGTCACCTCAGGATCCAGTCAGTGAAGAAGGTCCTGTTGATTCAGGTCTCTGGTGTACTTAACAATTCTGGGAATATTTTTGCTGTGTAAGTCTCCCATCTGCCCAAGTAACTAGACATGCAGTTTCCTGTCTCTGTTTAAATTGTTCAAATTGTGAACCTGGAGCATGACCCTAAAAGACACTGAAGGTTGACAACATATACAAAATGCAAAATGTGTCTAGGCTGCGCCTTCTTTGAGAATTAGCCAGAGATGTATGCATGTTATTGCTAAGTGTAGTTTTCTTTATTAATCTGCTAAGTGTGTGAAGTGACTGCTCACTGGTAAGGCATATTAATACTAGAACAGCTGCATTTCCATTCACTTAGAAAATTTTTTTCTGAGGCAAGCTCTCTGATGTTGACTCAGGTGGACTTGATTCCAGTCTGTTGCTGCTCTCCAGGACAATGACCTTACTGTCTTCTGCACTACACCTTCAAAATTTTTAAATGAATGGACCACCTCAGATACTTAAAATTGTCCTTTTAGTCATGTAGTCGACTGTCAATACAGTCACAAGGGTAGCCTTGCTTCTGCCTTGAGACAAAATTAGGAGTAATAGTTTACACTGTGGGAGGATTCAGGGTAGGCAACAGCTGCTGGAGTCACCGTTACGAAAAGGGACCTGATAATGGTAGTGGGAATGCTTTTGTAATTTCTCAGCATGTTTTAATTCATGTCATGTGAATAAACACAGACCAGATTGTGTGGGTGTACAGCTTGTGAAGGTTATCTGGACCCAGTGAATACTGAATTTGCAATTAGGTAACTTGCCTGCTGATATGTTCTATCCTGCTTAACACAGTTATGTCAGCTCAGAGTTTAAAGAAGCAGGTCATTGACTGTAACTATGTGTCAGTTGACAGAGCTGAGTAGCCAACATATGCATATGGGCAACATCAATCTATTATTAATGACTGTAGTAATATTTTGTTGATAATCTGACCAATAAAGCTTGCCTGAAGATAAGAGTGCAGAGATAAGTCACTAGTTTGCTGAGACACTAGTTAGCCACACAACTAAGCCACTACTTAGCCATAGAGGCAGGAGAGCAAGTACTTAAGGTTATCCTTGACCAAGGAGTGGTGGGGTACAGCTTTAATCCCAGCACTTAGGAGACAGAGCCACTCTGGCACTCTAGTGGGGAGAGAGAGAAAGAGAGGGGTGAGAGGGAGGAAGAGTGAGGGGAAGAAGGATGGAGAGAGAGACAGACAGATATCGAGAGAGAGAAACAGAGAGAAAGAATGAGTCTGAGAGAAATTGCTGACACAAAGGTTATCCCAACACTTGGGATCGCACGCCTTTTATCACAGCTCTGGAGAGTTGGAGATAGGATTGATATGGCTGGGTAGAGAGAGGAATATAGGGTGTGGAGGACACAGGAGGGCATGCAGTGAGAGGATTCAGTCTGAGCTTTCAGCCAGAGGTTTCCTAGAGACAGCAGTCAGTCTGAGGAGCCAGTGTGAGGACAGGATCACCCCTTTGGTCAAGTATATTACTGTTTTTTTTTTTTTACCTGTACTTGTTTCTGTTCTCCAATGTTTCTAGTTTTTTATTAGTTTCATACCTTTTCTCTCAAGTGATGTCGATTATTGATTTCTGTGTAGAGCAAAGCCTCCTGTAGCTCAGGCTTGCCTCATGCTGTGTCATTGAAAATTGCTTTGAACACTTAATCCTGCTTCTCCTGGCCAGTGCTGGGAAGGCAATCCTGCACCTCCTTCAAGCCTGATCTTTGGCTCATCAATGAGAGGGACACAGAGACCAATTAATGAGTGAACCCTAAGCTCTCTGATTTTTAGTGGGGACTTAAAAATGAAGAGGGACCTGTGCAAGTATTGAGTTCATTGACCAACTTTGAAACTGGTGGCATCACAGTGCAGAAAGGCAGAGAGGCAGGATGGAGGTTGAGCTTTCCTCCTTCAAAAGTAGTTGACATTAGCAATGTGGAATTGGGTAATCAATTCCTGATGATCCATAATTTTCCTGATTGGTCATTTCTTAGGGTCCCCCAATGAGGATAATCAAGAATCTGGATAAAGGACAGACATTATTGTGAAAAAAATTGCTGTAGTTAGAGTAGTTCAACCAAAATAGACCTGGGTGAACTGGTGTGGCCTGCCTAACAGTACTGTTATTGTCCTGGGTTTAGATATACAGTCTGAGAGGAATGATTTGAGAAATTCTTAACCTGCTCTAATGGAAATCCCTTCACTCTGAAGCACATGGCCATAATTGTCTTTGCAACATTTTGTTTTGTTTTGGTTTGATTTTTTGAGGCAGGATTTCTCTGTATTGCTTTGGAGGCTGTCCTGGAACTTGCTCCTTAGACCAGGTTGGCCTCGAACTCACTGAGATCTGCTTACTTCTGCCTCCAGGTCTTTTCAACTTTTTTTTTTTTTTTCGAGACAGGGTTTCTCTGTGGCTTTGGAGGCTGTCCTGGAACTCGCTGTGTAGACCAGGCTGGTCTTGAACTCACAGAGATCCACCTGCCTCTGCCTCCCGAGTGCTGGGATTAAAGGCGTGAGCCACCAATGCCCGGTAGCGTTCTTTTCAACTTTTTAAAATGAATTTTTTAGACCATAGTTACATCATACCCACCTTCTCTTTCCTGTCCCCAAGCCCTACCATGACTCCTCATAGTTTTCTAATTCAAGGTGTGCTTTTCTTAAACAACAGTTACACAGTACCAAGTTAGTTTTTGAATGTGACATACATTTGACTGCAGTATATCCCAGCTATGAGGTCAAGTGGTGGTGCTGCATACCGAGAGTATACTGGAATATGTACACACATATCCCTGTGCTTTGCAAGAGGAGCAGGATGTGTTCTAGGAGACTGAAAAAAAATGTCTACTAAAATACAAACTTTCTTGACTAGGCCCCTGTCTGCTGAGCTAGAAGGACTATGCTATCTGGGTCATTTGATCTCTGAACACCTGGTTGAGGGATGCTACTATTCTAGGCCAAGCTGGGCGGCCCTAGCCAATGAGGGTTTCTAGGAAGGCTTAGCAATCAGGAGTACTGGTGGCAGGTAGCTTGCAGTTTCTTTCCAGGATCCTCTTGTCCTTCTTTTGGAAGTCAACAAAGTCTGGCATACCAAGCTGAGGAAGAACCAAGCCACTCCATCCTGTATCAAGACTGAGAAATGTATCCCACCATAGGGAGTGAACTCCAAAAATTCCATTCATGGACCTGGGATGGGTCCTGGTTTCACTGCCAGTGGTCCCCCAACAGATCAAGTTACATAAGTGTCACCCGCATTCAGAGGGGCTAGTTTGGTGCCATGAAGGTCCCCCAGCTGCCAGTCCATAGTCTGCAAGCTTCCACTACTGACAGTAGTATAAAGTGTCATTTTGTAGGAGTAGGTTTTTTCCTTGTTAGAGGAAGCATATCACAGTAGGGTCAGGCATTGAAGGTTCTTATACTAGTGATGTTGCCCAGTGTGTCAGTCAGAGTGGTACGAATCTAACCTTCAACACCACTTCTGCCTGCACTCTGGCATGCCCCCTGTCATGAGGATGACTAACTGAACGTCCAAAATCTTAAGTGAGACACCTCAATTAAATATTTTCTTTGTAAGAGTTGCTATGGTTCATGGTGGTTCTTCAAAGCAATAAAAACATAACAAAGATGGAATTTGGTACCACGGACTGGGGTATTGCTGTGATAGGCTGGCCCTATCATACAATTTCTCTGATGTGTTCTCAGTAGTGTTGATCTACAAGCTTGCCTATCCCTTTATGCGTCTTCATTGAGATTTCTTTCTCAAGGCTTTATGCTGTGTAAAAGGCCAAGAAATAGTGCGTGTGAACCTCATGCTCAATTTCTTTTTAAAGTGGCTGATTGAATTCTTCCTAAAGTCTATGCCATGAAATAAGTGTGGGAAGCACCAGAATTATATGAATACACTGTCAAAGAAGTATACATATACAATGTGATTATCACACTTCCTGTATTACAAATGTGTGGGTTATTTTAGAGCACACTGACCTATGATGATGTGCACATCAACTTCACTCAGGAAGAGTGGTCTTTGCTGAATCCTTCCCAGAAGAGGCTCTACAAAGATGTGATGCTGGAGACCTACAGGAACCTCACTGCTATAGGTAAGACTGAAGTTTCCTCATGATTTAAGAGAAGGGGACAACTTCTTCTTGGTTATTGATATTCTTCTGTAATGTATGTTGAGAAAATGAAAACTTAGGTGTATAAGGCACAGTTCTAAGATTCACTGAGGATATCAACTTAAATTTTGTACAACTTCCATTCCTATATCATATAGTTTCTGGTATTGTATTTTAGGCTACAGTTGGGAATACTATAATACTGAAGAACATTGTCAAAGTTCTGGAAGACATAGAAGGTAATTTTCATATGCAAGTTTATACAAATTTGTCCCTGAGGAAATGTTAATGTATCCTGTAAGGTTTAAAGGAAAGCAATAGTATAAATAAGCAGCCTACAGTATGTTAATGACTCTTAAGATCATATTTCTCAGTGTCAGGTAGCTACTCTGTGTTTGCAAAGCATTCCTGTGAAAAACAATACAAGGAAACAATGCCTTAACAGATACCACCATTTGCAATAGGGCCCTATGAGAGATATGCTTTAGAATGCCAATCCATTTGGCTTCATACTACTCAAATGTTTTAAATGGTATAAACATTGAATAGGTGATAAGTGTATGTCCAAGACCATCTAATAAAAAAGAGTCTGTTTACTACAGACTTGACTAGCTGACATTACTCATATATTTGTGACATTGCTAAGTATATGGAAAGGGTCAGTTAATGAGAGTCAAGAAAATTTTTCTGGAGAAACTTTAATCCCTACACCACATGACTATGAGGCAAAGAAAGTCAAACTTTTGAATGCAATGTGGAAGCCTTTCATTTGTTATTCTTCCCTTTATAAGAATATCCTGTAGATCCAAGAGATGGTGGTGCATGCCTTTAATCCCAGAGGCAGGTGTATTTCTGTCAGCTTGGGGCCAGCCTGCTCTTTAGAGTGATCACAAGGGCAGGCTTCAAAGCTACCAAGAGAAGCCCTGTCTCAAAAACCAAAGAAAATAAAAAGAATATCATGTTATTCTAAATATAAGCCATGTGAGCATAGAAAGAAGCAATGTCTCCTGTCTCTCTGCCTCTCTCTCTCTCTCTCTCTCTCTCTCTCTCTCTCTCTCTCTCTCTCTCTCTCTCTCTCTCTGTCTCTCTCTCTCTGTCTCTCTCTCCCAGGACAATTACAAAATATGAGAGATATTTAGTAGTCCCCACTGTGAGTAGATTTGTTGAATATGATACAGGTTTACAATTTGGTGTTCCAACTTCATTGGAAAAACATCAACCAACTCACACTGCAGTAAACCCTTATGAGTATTGCAATGTATGAATGTTTCCGTTTGTCCTGTACATTCTGCCAATGTAATGTAACTCACACTTTTGGAAAAACTTACGGATACAATTAGTATAACAAAGCTCTGAGTTCCTCCAGTTCATTTCAAATGTGAGAAAAATCTCATATAATAAAGATGATGTAAATGGGGACCATGAAATAAAGGCTCTTACTATCGCAGGTATCTTCAAAGCCATAAAATAATCCCTCATGAGTGGAAGCATCATGAATGTAAAACTTGATATCTCATTCCTCTTTACAATTAAGACAAATTATAAAATTAATTCATACAGATACTAATTTTCATCAGCATAATGCATGTGGTACAGGTTTTACATGTGCCAGTTATCTTTGCAGGAATGAAAGAAGCCATACAGTAGAGAAACCATGTGAATATACTCAATTTGTTAAAACCTTTGTGTGTTACAGGCAACTTCAAAGGCTTGAAAAAATTCATACTAAAGAGAAACTGTATGCAAGTATTCAATATGGTGAAATCTTTGCATGTCACAGTTGTCTTCATCTCCATAGAAGAACACATACTGGAGTGAAAAGCCATGAATGTAGTGGATGTGGTAAAGCTTTATCAAGTAATGGTCAGCTTCAAGGACATAAAAGAACACATACAGGAGGGAGAGCCTACAAATGTAATCACTGTGGTAAAGCCTTTTCACATCACGGTAATTTCCGAGCACATGAGAGAACACATACTGGAGAGAAACCC
This sequence comes from Mesocricetus auratus, assembly GCF_017639785.1. Taxonomy (NCBI): domain Eukaryota; kingdom Metazoa; phylum Chordata; class Mammalia; order Rodentia; family Cricetidae; genus Mesocricetus; species Mesocricetus auratus. Next base: position 133,266 of record NW_024429204.1, read on the forward strand.
TATGAATGTAATCAGTGTGGCAAAGCATATTCACAAAAATCTAAACTCAAAATACATAAAAGAACACATACTGGAGAGAAACCCTATGCATGTAATCTATGTAGTAAAACCTTTTCAAGTATCAGTAGTCTACAAGCACATAAAAGAACACATACTGGAGAGAAACCCTACAAATGCAATCAATGTGGTAAAGCTTATTCATATGTTAGTAGTCTACAAACACATAAAACAACACACACTGGAGAGAAACCCTATGAATGTAATAAATGTGGTAAAACTTTTTCACGACACTGCAGTCTCATAAGTCATAAAAAAACACATTCTGGAGACAAACCCTATGAATGTAACCAATGTGGTAAAGCTTTTGCAAGTCATGGTGATCTTAAAAGGCATGTAAGAACACATACTGGAGAAAGACCCTATGAATGTAATCAATGTGGGAAAGCATTTGCACAATACTCTCAACTGCAAAGGCATAAAAGAACACATTCTGGAGAGAAACCTTATGTATGTAACCAATGTGGTAAAGCTTTTTCACAACAGGGCAATCTAGTAACTCACAAAAGAACACATACTGGAGAGAAACCCTACAAATGTAATCAATGTGGTAAAGATTTTTCACAACACAGCAATCTCGTAAGTCATAAAAGAACACATACTTGAGAGAGACGAATGTAACCAATGTGGTAAATCCTTTGTATATACCATAAGTCTTTAAAATCATGGGGAAAATATCATACTGCAGTGGAATCCTATAAAGGTAAACAATGTGGAAAAGTTGTGCCCTTTGCATGTTGAGGGCCTGATAAAATGCATACTGCAGGGAATCTTACTATAATGAATTTGGTAAGATCTTCAGCCAACACACATTTAGTTACAAGAGATTCTGGAGAGAAAAATATCTCACAAGTGTCAACAATCTGTTCAAACATTATGATGTCTCTAGTTTGTTTGTACCTTCAAACTGATATGAACAAAATCCTATGAGTTAATTGATAAAATAACTTTTTTATTTCATTATTTTCATTCATTACATTATAAACCTCATTAAGATTGATTGATTTCACTAAATACAATGTGAATACTACATGCTTGCTTCCTGTTACATCAAACAATTTGTGATGAGGGGAAACTGTTAAGACTTAATTGCCTCAATACCTAGGTTACAGGGATGAGTGCTTATAAGAGAATGTATTCACGTGTGAAAATTGGTTTGGTTAGAGATTTGATTTAATTTTAATTGTATGATGCCAGTGTGGGGGTTTATGAGTGTTCGTGCTTATTCTGAAAAAGGTTAGTCCTTTGAGAAGCTATAGAAAGTTTTCGCTAACCTGACCTAGGTCCTGGCAATGACTTATCATATAATTTTGCTCATGCATATCTCTAACCCTGTAAACATTATAAATCCTTTTGTATCATCTTAACATCAGGTAGTAGGGAAGAACTCTTGGAAAAGAATACACAATTCATGTAAACAATTTGGTGAAGACTTCATACTTGTCTTTAGCTTAAATTTAAAAAAATGTTTTGTGTGAAGGCGGGGGTGTTAATGAGTTCACCAGACCCAAGATAAGTGATGAATGGGTGTTTTGCTGGGGAACAATTTGAACAAATAATAAAAGAGCCTCCACGGCCGGGCATTGGTGGCGCATGCCTTTAATCTGAGCACTCAGGAGGCAGAGGCAAGAGGATCTCTATGAGTTCGAGACCAGCCTGGACTACCAAGTGAGTTCCAGGACAGCCTCCAAAGCCACAGAGAATCCCTGTCTCAAAAAACCAAAAAAAAAAAAAAAAAAAAAAAAAAAAGAGCCTCCACAGCCTTGCTGCTCCTGATGATGCAGTCTCTACCCTTCTCTGGGGATCTCTAACCCAAGTGATTGAGAGCAAGTGAGAAAGAGGCCACTCCAAGATTCTCCACTTCTGTGTCAGGTACACAAACCCAAAGACAGCACATGAGAATCTGAAAGATCCCTCCCATCTGACTGGCAGGTCTGCTAGAGGCTCTGATTGGCTAGTGAGGCCTGAGTGACAGGACCAGGAGACCAGAATTGACACAGCACAATGGTTTAATCTGAGCAAAGAATTCCTGGGTGGCCCCAGGGGAACAGAAAACCAGAAGCCCTGAGGTGAATCCTGTAGTGGGGTCTTATACCAACTCCCTAGAGGTGGACCCTGTAATACAGGGCTTTATAGGGACAGAGTCTGGACTGAGGTGACTCCAGGTGGGGGCCCGTCCTTGGCACCTTGAGGGTGGGGTTTGGAACAGGGGATAACAAACACTACAACCTCTTTGTATAGATATAGAAGCTGGTAGGGTTTCCACGTAAACAACCCAGACTCCCTGGGTATAGGGGCTTTTATTAAACTCTGACTTCTTCCTGCTGGCAAGGGTTGATGTGAGGAGGGGTGATCAGGGCTCTGTGGGCTCACATTCAGCAGGAGTTAAGGGTGGAAAACTAATCCCTTAGCTGACAACCTGTAGACCTCAGGCATCTGTTCCTTGAGGAGGTGGAGAAGGCAGGTTGGGTGAAGCTTCCATCATAATAATAATAGGGAGGTGCAAGTGGATAAAGGTTACTTGAGACCTTGATGTGTTTGATAGCACATTTCCAAACCCCACCCTCAGGGTCCCAAGGACAGGCCATCCCCTGGAGTCACCTCAGTTCAGACTCCATGTTTAAAAAGGCCTGCCATTGTTCCTCCAGAGAAGGAGAAAGGGAAAAGACCTCCTGAGCAAATTGGGAGGATGTGTGAAGTGAAGGGGAGCAGAGGGGAAGGGAGGAGGACATGAGGGAGCAGGAAGCTTGAGTCAGGGGAATAGGTTTACAGAGAAATCTGGCACTAGGGAAATGTCCAGAGCTGTACAAGGATGAACCCAACTATGATTCTAAGTAATAGCGGACAGACTACCTTAAATACCCTTTCCCTGTAATGAGATTGATGACTACCTTAAATGCTATCCTAGAGCCTTCTTCCAGTAGCTGATAGAAGCAGAAACAGACACCCACAGCTAAAGATTGAACTGAACTCCTGGAACCCAGTTGTAGAGAGGGAGGAATGATGACCAAAGGGGTCAAAACCAGGCTGGAGAAACCCAACAAAACAGCTAGCCTGAGAGAAAGTGGGAGCTCATGGACCTCAGCCTGACAGCTGGGGAACCAGCATAGGACTGAACCAGGCCCCCTGAATATAGGTGTCAGTTAGGAGCACTGAGCAGTCTATGGGGCCTCTAGGAGTGAATCCACTATTCATCCCTAGTTTACAAAAGAATTTTTGGGAATTCATTCCCCATGGAGGGATACTCTCTTAGCCTAGCTAGACACGTGGAGGAGAGCCTAGACTCTGCCCCAAATGACTGGACATATTTTGATGATCCCTCATGGAAGGTGTCACCTTCCCTGGGAAGTGGATGGCTGATGGGATGGTGGGGGTCTATGGGGAACATGGGAGGACAGGAGGAGGAGGGAACTGAGATTGGTATGTAAAATAAGATTGTTTTTAATTTAAATAAAAGTTACAAAATAAAAAAAAGAATAGCAAAGATGGGGTAGAGATTACCTTATCTAACAATTGCTGCTGCCATATCCCTTAAGTACTAGAGCTTCAGGGAACATTTTGGACACCGTCCTGAAACACTCACAGTCTCCCTGTGTTCTGTGTTCTTCCCACCATACCCCATTTACCATTATCAACTTGGATGACTTTGAAATCCTAAAATCCCTACCTCCACTTTTTTAGGACCACGATTACAGGCCTCTCCAACCATGTCTGGCTTAGGTGGCTTCAACTTCACTTAGTGAGGCATTAGAATGAAGGGATGAGTAACATGAGGAGTTGCATTTGACTATATTAAAAATCTACTATCTCTGTGAGCTAGTAAAAATAATGTATCTCATTGTTGGAAGACCACATTTGATGGATACCTTCTTCTGTTACTATGGTTAGGACCTGAGCCTGTGTCCCAACCAGCCAGGCTAACTTACTCATCTTCAGGAAGCCAATAAAATAAACCAACGTAACTCGTGAATTGCCTAATTATAATGCAGGCACTCTGGAGTCAAGATGGAGAGATCACTCTAATGTCCTAGGAGAACCTAGTCTATAGTATGAGTTCTAGGCCAGACAGGGAGTCACAGTAATAGTATTCTTTTTTTTTTCTTTTTTGGTTTTTCGAGACAGGGATTCTCTGTGGCTTTGGAGGCTGTCCTGGAACTCACTTTGTAGACCAGGCTGGCCTGGAACTCACAGAGATCCGCCTGCCTCTGCCTCCAGAGTGCTGGGATTAAAGGCGTATGCCACCAATGCCCGGCTCAGTAATAGTATTCTTAAAAACAAGGAAAAAAATAAAGAAAAAATAAGAAATAAAAAAGGAAAAAACAGGGGGAAATAATGTAAAAGGGAAAATGACAAAATTAATTAAAATTTAAAACATGTTTATAAAGTTTGACTAATTTGGAACGACAATAAAGAAAATATGTGGCAAATAGTCTATTCCTGGGATCCTAACAGGCTTAGATAGGAAACTAAATCTAATGAAATGAAATAATGAAATTTCCCCATCTCTAAAACACATATTCTCAGTTCCTGTTTTTCCTGTAAGGTGGTCAGATAAGAAGTAAATGTTTCTTCAATAGAGATATTCTTTTTTGGAGGATTCAAGACTCTTCCCACAAAGAGATTCCCAGGGAAACTAGAATTTCATAGATCTACTCTTTCACTAGTTGTAGACCAAAAGTAGACCCCACAAAGTTGATTTCTGGTCTCCACATAAGTGTCATGGTCTAAAAGCCTGTAATCACATAATAGACACACACATATAACATAATTTTTGTTTTGTTTTTAATGTATCTCATTGCCATAACATTATAAAGCATTTCTAGATAATCCCCTTTGAATGCAGTACTTCAACATGAAGTTCTCCATGAGAAAATAATGGGGACATGAAAAAATCATGGAATTTCAAAAAATAATAAGTTATATACATATCCACAGCACATGAAGCTTTGTTGTGAAATAATGTAATGGACCACGTGGTGAATATTGCAGCTTGACAAAGTTCCAGCAACTCAACATTACAGATCGACCTCACTTCTCCAGCACGTGAAGAGGCAGGCAGAGCTCTGTGAGCTCCAGGTCAGACTGGCAGAATGAGTTCTAGGACAGCCAAAGCCACACAGAGACACCCTGTATCAAAAAACATGATGATATTCATATTTAGCTGCTTGGTGGCAGTGCACATGTTTAACCACAGCACTCATGGGGAAGAGGCAGTTAGATTTTCTGAGTTTGAGGCCAGCCAGGTTCACAGGATGAGTTCCAGTGCTACACAGATAAGCCCTTATTGAAAATACCAAAGCAAGTCGGGCGTTGGTGGCGCACGCCTTTAATCCCAGCACTCGGGAGGCAGAGGCAGGCATATCTCTGTGAGTTCGAGACCAGCCTGGACTACCAAGTGAGTTCCAGGACAGCCTCCAAAGCCACAGAGAAACTTTGTCTCGAAAAACCAAAAAAAAAAAAAAAAAAAAAACCAAAGCAAAAAGAAACTAAATAAAACACATAAAGAAAGAATATGATCCACCCCTACTATGGATCGTACCATCTGGTGGTAGCCCACATATATAAAGGTTATTGAAAGAGGAAGCTCGCCGGGCGTTGGAGGCTGTCCTGGAACTCACTCTGTAGACCAGGTTGGCCTCGAACTCACAGAGATCCGCCTGCCTCTGCCTCCCGAGTGCTGCATCATCCAGCTTTCTGATGGGAGAAAAAAATATTATCTTGTTTGTGATCTGATTCCTAATTTTCCTGATTGTCTGAACTTCCTATGACAACCAGGTAAAAAGCAGCTTTAGCTCACCTGACCTCATTGTAAATCCACAAAACAAACATCTCCTTTTGTATCCTTAAATCTCTCTTTAGTAGTTAATACTCTGGGTGCCCTTCCAGGTTTTTGACAGAGAATCACTCCATCCACATAGTAAGCATAGTGGGCTGAACAAGCTAGCTAGCCACATAGTATCCAGGGGATAGAAGTGATGTGCCTATGTAATACAGGAAGATAGCAGGGTCTTCTTTTCAGGGTTAGAGCTAGGGATCAAGTGCTACAGAAATGCATATCTTTGCTGATCTAGAAAATGCCTTTGTGTGGGCTGGAAGGCAGGGTCAGGAATCATTGTACTGTGTCTTTAAGCACACTGTAGCCCTATTGGAGGTGTTCTTGTCAGTCAGGCCTCATTAGCCAATCACATCCCTAGGCGACCTGCCAGTCTGTTGCAAGGCCCTATGCTGCTGTCTTCAGGCCTGGCTTTGAAGAGAAACTGGTGCCAGTGGTTTTGTGTGCTATGCTTTGAGCAAGGACAGTCTGGAAAACAAATGATGAGCCAGGGGCTCTATCCCCAGATGGGGAGTAGCAAATGGTGAGGTGATGGAGCCAGTGTGGTGGGTATTTCCTGGATCAGGGTGGGAAGTTGCAGCCACACTTCCTGTCCTGTGAGATCCTGTGCAGTCCTTGAAATACCCTGGACTGAGAGGCAGGCCTCTCAATAACTTTGCTCTGTGGACTGAGTCTGGTATGAGCATTGGGAGTAGGGAACTAACTGTGTGAGGAAACATCTTTATAGTCAGCTTCAACATTCTTTTGGTGTACCCATGGAAAGCAGGTTGCTAAACTTGAAGAGACCTAGTTTCTTCAGGAACTTATACAGGTTCAGCAATTTGCATTTAACTTTTACTTTAACGATCCACTTATTGTTAATTTTGTGGAGGTTGTAAAAGGCATCTCATGTATTGGGTAGCACTCCACTACTAAGCTGTGATGAATAAAATTGGTAAGACAAAGGGTTTACAAATGCTTAGGAGATAGGAAGTCTCATAAAGTAGAATTTAGATGAGGGAGTACTGCATCTAAAACACCCAAAGATAAGTATATGCTAACGAGGCCTGTTAGAAATTAGGATTCTAAGCCGGGCGTTGGTGGCGCACGCCTTTAATCCCAGCACTCGGGAGGCAGAGGCAGGCGGATCTCTGTGAGTTCGAGGCCAGCCTGGTCTACAAAGTGAGTTCCAGGACAGCTTCCAAAGCTACAGAGAAACCCTGTCTCGAAAAAAAAAAAAAAAAAAAAAAAGAAATTAGGATTCTAGGATATATTTGTTCACCAGGATGGCCTAGAAATCTGGCCTCAAACCATTACAAAAGAGCCACCACTGATTTACAGCCATCAACAAGGTTCATTTCCATATCAAAGAACAAAAAAAAAAGCTGCTCAAGGAGGAATCACAGGGTCACAAGCAACCTTAAGGCCTGGTGTTCCATAAAGTTCCAGTTTTCTTCTTGAGAAAAATCTAGTTCTGCCAGGTGGGCAATAGGACACCAGGTGACAAGTATTTGAAAAGTAAAACACTATTGTGTTAAGGATTTGCCCCATCAAGCAAGGCTTTCATTTAGGCCCTTAGTCAGAGAGTAGAAACATTCTTGGGAAAGCTAATAATAGCCTTCAGACTAGGACGTGGGAGCTTTCCCTAAGGCTCTGATGTATTGACTATAAAAGAGAGCCTTGCCTAAAACCAGGAATTTACTTGGGAGAACTGGTAATGGTACAGAAGAAAGCCTTTGTGGAGAGGTTGCTTCAAATCTGGACAAACAAACTCTTCCCGCTACATGGAGCTCTGGTTTTTGGTTCCTGGACCACTGTGGGCTTATTCAGTAATGATCCTGGGATATTCTTTGTTCCCCTTTTGGAGCATTGTTTAATTAGCCTCCTCCCTCAGTTAGTTCCATTGCATGATAGTTTCTACTGACTTCATAGATGTCACCCATTTTCTTCCATTACCTTCCTGGAAGTAGTTAGACAAATTTTTCTGAGGCAAGCTCTCTCTCTCTCTCTCTCTTTTTTTTTTTTTTTTTTTTTTTTTTTGTATAGGGAATTCCAGTCTCTCACGAAAACATCTTTTTTTTTTTTTTTTTTTTTTTTTTTTTTTGAGGCAAGCTCTCTTATGTTGACTCAGGTGGCCTTGATTCCAGTCTGTTGCTCTCCAGGGTAATGACCTTGATGACATATGTACAACACTTTCAAAATTCTTTTTTTTTTTTTTGAGACAGGGTTTCTCTGTATTGTTTTGGAGGCTGTCCTAGAACTTGCTCTGTAGACCAGGCTGGCCTTGAACTCACAGAGATCCACCTGCTTCTGCCTCCCGAGTGCTGGGATTAAAGGTGTGGGCCACCAATGCCCGGCTCAAAATTCTTAAGTGAATGTACCATCTCAGAGAGTTAAAACTGTCCATTTGAGTTATGTAGTTGACTGTACAATGCAGTCATAGGAAAAGGATTCACATGGGGGAAATATTGCTTCTGCCATCAGACCAAAATAAGAATTTTTTTTTTACAACAGAAAGATTCAGGATAGGCAACCAGCTGCTGCAGTCACAGTTATGAAAAGAGATTTGACTGTGGTATGTGGGAATGATTTCCCAGCATGTTTTAATTCATATCATGAAAATAAACATAGATCAGATTATGTGGGTGTATAGTCTGGGAAGTTTAATCGATGAATGTTGAATTTGCAGTTAGGTAACTCTCCTGTGCAGATTTGTTCTATCCTGCTTGACATAGTTATGTCAGCTCAGAGGTTTGAGAAGCAGGTCATTGAGTATAAATATGTGTCAGATTACAGATCTCAGTAGCCAACATATGCATATGCGCAACATCAATCTATCTCTTACTAATGACTATAGTAATATATTGTTTGTAATCTAACAGATAAGGCTTACCTGAAGATCAGAGTTTAGAGCCATGTCACTAGTTAGCTACACATCTGCTAAGTCACTAGTTAGCCATAGAGGCAGGAAATGGAGTACTCAGTGTCATTCCTGACCAGACAGTAGTGGGGCCCAAATTTAATCCCAGCACTTAGGATGAGAGGCAGAAGGATCTCTGTGACTTCAAGGTCACTCTGGGTGAGTGAGAGAGCGAAAGTCAGAGAGAGACAGAGAAACAGAAACATCTCACCCAAATGTTATCCCAGCACATAGGAGCACATGCCTTTAATCCCAGTACTAGAAAGGTAGACATAGGAGTGATATGGTTGGACAGAGAGGAATATAGGATGAGAGTGGACAGGAGGGCATGCAGTGAGAGGATTTGGTCTGAGCATTCAGTCTGAGATTTTGTAGAGACAGCAGTCAGTCCAAGGAGGCAGTGTCTGCTTCTATGATCCTTCAGCTTTCACCCCTGATAGCTGACTCTGAGTTCTTATTATTAAGAACTATTAGAACTTGTGCTGTAAATGATGTTCTCTCTAGGGAACTTCCTATTTTTTGAAGTCAATATACCTATGTTTTCTAAAATATTTAAAAAGCATTATTTTCATTTCTTAAGAAACCACTTATTGGTATCTTGTTTAATGTTTTCTGTAAGTGTATTACTGCTTTTACCCCTATTTGTTTGTTTTCCAATGTTTCTAGGTTTTTACTGGTTTCATTCCTTTTCTCCCAAGTGATGTTGATTATTGATTTCTGTGTAGAGCAAAGTCTCCTGTAGCTCAGGCTTGCCTCATGCTGTGTCATTGAGAATTGCTTTGACCACCTAATCCTGCTTCTCCTACCCTGAGCTGGGAAGACAAGCCTGCATCTCCTTCCAGTCTGGGCCTTGACTAGTCAGTAAGAAGGAAAAATAGACCAGTTAATGAGTGAACTCCAAGTTCTCTGATTTTTAGTGGGGGATTTATAAGTGAAGAGGGACCTGTGCAAGTATTGATTTCAATGACCAACTGTGTAGCTTGTGGAGTCACAGTGCAGAACGAGAGAGTCAGAATGGAGGTTGAGTTATCCTCCTGCAACAGTAGTTGATATTAGTGATGTGGAATTAGGTATTCAATTCTAGATGATCCACAATTGTCCTGATTGGCCATTTCTTGGGATCCACAGATGAGAGGAATCGAGACTCTATATAAAGGACAATCCTTGTAAAGAAAACAAATTGCTATAGTTAGCATAGTTCAACCAAAATAGATCTGGGTAAACTGTTGTGGCCTGCCTAACACGTTACTTTTCTGGGTTTAGATGTACAGTCTGAGAGAAACAGTTTGAGAAATACTTGATGTAATCTAATAGAAATCCCTAGTCTATGGAGCACATGGCCATAAAGCTCTTTTCAACTTTTCAAAATGAATTTTTAAATCATAACCACATCATATCCACTGTCTCTTTCCAGTCCTCAAGCCCTACCATGGCTCCACACTGTTTTCTAAATCATGACCTGTTTTTCTTAAACAACAGTTGCAGCAAAGCAACAATTACTATGTAAATGTGACATACATTTGGCTGAAGTATTTCCCACCTATGAGGTTAATGGTTGGAGGCACTACACATTGAATGTATAATGAAATGTGCCCATAAAGAAATCTGTGCTTTGCATGAGTAGTAGGATATGTTCTCAGAGAGTGGGGAAATGTCTACAAAAATACAAACTTTCTTGACTCCCTGTCTGCAGGGCTGGAAGCACAGAACTGGAAGGACTGTTTTCTGAGTCATGTGATCTCTGATCACCTGGTGGTGGGAGCTGCTAATATTCTAGGCCCAGCTGGGTGGACAAAGCCTATGAGGTACTTTGAGAAGGGTTAGCAAACAGGAGTAATGGTGGCAATAGCTTGCAGTTTCTTTCCAGGATTTTCCTCTCCTCCTGCTCTAGGGAGTTATAAGGAAGAACATAAACTATCCCATGGTGAGTGTAGGGTGTTCAGAGCAGGTCTGCTGAGCTGTCATTTCTGCTGGAATTTATATGGATCATGGGACAAACTGTGGTTCTCTTGGTCCATGTGGTGACCTGGTGAGTTAATGAGAGTCAAGAAGGTTTTTGTGGGGAAACTTTAATTCTCCCACCATATGTACGTGAGGAAAAGAAAGTCAAACAGTGTGAATGCAATGTGTAAACCTTTTATTTATTATTCTTCCTTCAATAAGAATATCATGTAGAGGGGGCAGAGGTAGTGTGTATCTTTCAACCATGACTCCATAGGCAGAGGCTGGTGTGTCTCTGTGAGTTGGAGGCCAGCCTGATCTGCAGAGAGAGTTCCAGGACACACTCCAAAGCTACATATTGATACCCTGTCTCAAAAAATAAAGCAAGAAAAAAAGCATATCATATGTCACTCTAAATACAAGCCATGTGAGCCTAGCATTTGGAAGGAAGCAATGTAGCTCCCCCCTCACTCTCAGGACAATTCGAAAATATGAACATTATTTAAGAGTTCACACTCCTAAATAGATATGTTGAATGTGATACAAGGTTAGTATTAATTGGATTTTCAACTTCATTGGGAAGACATCAGCAAAGTCACACTGCAGAAAATCCTTATGAGCATCGGAATATGTGAATACTCCCATTTGTGCTGGTACATTCTCTCAGTGTAGAATGGCTCACACTATAGGAAAATTTATGAATGCAAGTGTATGGAAAAGCTCTCAATTCCTCAAGTTCTTTTCAAATATGTGAAATGTCTCACACACAAAAAGATGACCCATAAGTTTGCGTCATGAAATAAAGGGTCTTATTATTACAGGTATCTTCAAAGTCACAAAACAACCCATCACACCGGGAAGTATCATGAATGTAAAACGTAAGATCTGATTCCTCCTTTCAATTAAGCCAACTTGTAAAATTAATCCATACAGATACTAAGTTTCATCAGTATAATGCATGTGGTAAAGCTTTTACATGTGCTAATTATCTATTCAGGAAAGAAATAAGCCATACAGGAGAGAAATGCTGTGAATATACTCAGTGTGTTAAAACCTTTGTGTGTTACTAGCACTTCAAAGGTGTGCAAAATTCATACTGGGGAGAAACCATATGAAAGTCTTCAGTATGGTGAAATCTTTGCATGTCACAATTTTCTCCAACTCCACAAAGGAACACATACTGGAGAGAAAATCAATGTGGTAAACCTTTTGCACGTCATGGTCAGCTTCAAAGACATAAAAGAACACATACTGGAGTAAAACATCATGAATGTAATTAATATGGTAAAGCTTTTGCAACTCACGAACAGCTTCAAAGCCATAAAAGCACATATACATGTGAGAGAGTCTTCAACTGTAATCAATGTGGTAAAGCATTTTCAAAGCACAGTAATTCCTGAGTACATCAAAGTAAGAATACATAATGGAGAGAGACCCTATGAATGAAATCAATGTGGTAAAGCTTTTGCAAGCCATGGGGTGCTTAAAAGACATAAAAGCATACATAATGGAGAGAAACCCCATGTATGTAATCAATGTGGTAAAGTCTTTTCACAACAGGGCAATCTAGTAACTCATAAAAGAACACATACTGGAGAGAAACCCTACAAATGTAATCAATGTGGTAAAGCCTTTGCACAACAGTGCAGTCTCGTAAGTCATAAAAGAACACATACGTGACAGAGAACCTATGAGGATAACTAACTGGGTAAAGTCTTTGTAGGTAACATCCATCTTTAAAATCATGAAGAAAATCATACTGCAGAGAAACTCTATAAATGTAAGCAGTGTGGTAAAGTTGTACACTTTGCATATCACAATAATCTTTGAGGGCCTGAGAAAATTCATACTGAAGGGAATCTTATAAAGGATTCTGTTCGATGTTCAGCCAACAGAAATTTGATTACACAAGATTCTGGAGAGAAAAATATCTGACAAGTGTCAACAATCTGATCAAGCGTTATGATGTCTCTATTTTATTTGCACCTGCAAACTGGTACGGACAAAAGCCCTACAAATTCAATTATAAGGAAACTCTTTTTGATTTCATACTTTACGTAAAAAACCTCATTTAGCTTGATCAATTTCTCCAAATCCATCCTATGTGCTTGCTTTCTGTTACATGAACCAATTCATGATGAAGGAAAACTGTTAAGACGTTAAGTGCCTCAATATATGGGTTCCAGGAATAACTTCTTACAAGAAAAAGTATTCACATATGAAAAACCTGTTTGGTTAGCGATTTGATTTAATTTTAATTATGTGATGTCAGTGTGTGTTTGTGACTGTTCATGCTTGTTCCCAAGAAGGTTAGACCTTTGAGTATTCTTGTAGCAGGAACTACAGAAAGTGCTGGCAGTGAACTTGTCATAATTTTGTTCATCCATATCTCTAACCCTGTACATGTTTTAAATCTTTTTTGTATCATCTTTATACCAGGTAATAGGGAAGAACTCATGGAAGAGTAAACCCAATTTATATTAACAATTTGTTAAAGACTCTAGACTTTATATTTGTCTTTAGTTTCTTTCTTTCTTTTTTTTTTTTTTTTTTTTTTTTGGTTTTTCGAGACAGGGTTTCTCTGTGGCTTTGGAGGCTGTCATGGAACTAGCTCTTGTAGACCAGGCTGGCCTCGAACTCACAGAGATCCGCCTGCCTCTGCCTCCCAAGTGCTGGGATTAAAGGTGTGCGCCACCAACGCCTGGCTGTCTTTAGTTTCAATGAAGAAAGTTTTTCATGTAATGGCACGGTGTTCACCACACCCAAGATTAATGATAAGTGGGTGTTTTATTGGGAAACAATTTACACAGATAATACTAAAGATCTGCCATGGAGTTCCTACTCCTGAAGATGCAAGTCTCTTCCATTCTGACACAATCTGCAACCCAAGAGAGAGAATAAGTGACAGAGAGCCCATCCCACACTTCTCCACATTTGGGTCTGTGCACAGAATCAAAGGTACAGCACAGGAGACTCTGATAGATCCCTCCCATCTGACTGGCAGGTCCACTAAAGTCTCTGATTGGCTAGTAAGGCCTGAGTGGCAGGATCAGGTGAGCACAATGGTTTAATCTGAGCAAAGAATTCCTGGGAGACTCCAAGGTAACAGAAAACCAGAAAACAGGAGGTGAATCCTGAGATGGGGGCTTAACCCCCCAGGGATGGAGCTGGCAATAGTGTGCTTTTTAGGAGAATCTAGACTGGGATAACTCTAGGTGAGGGCCCACACTTGGCACCTTGAGGGCGAGGTTTGTAACAGAGCTAACAAGCATTCAACCCCTTTGTATAGATATAGAAGTCAGTAGGGTTTCCACCCAAACAACCCAGACTCCCTGGGTATAGGGGCTTTGATTAAACTCTGACTTCTTTCTGCTGGCAAGGGTTGATGTGGGGAGGGGTGATCAGGGGTCTGTGGGCTCACATTCAGCAGGAGTTATGGGTGTAGAAGTAATCCCTTAGCTGTCATCCTGTAGACCTCAGACATCTGTTCCTTGAGGAGGCAGAGAAGGCAGTTTGGGTGAAGCTTCCACCAAAACAGGAAGGTGCAGGCTGAGAGAGTCTGGTACCAATCCAGATGGTGTTTAGTAGCACCATTCCAAACTCCACCCTCAGGGTGCCAAGGGCACCCTCCCCTGGAGTCACCTCAGTTCAGACTCCTCCCTTTAAAAGCCTGCCATTGTCTCCCAAATAAAGGGAAAGGGACAAGAGCTCCAGAACTAATTGGGGGCATAGTGGGTGGGATAGGGAGTTAGGAGAAAGAGAAGGGAAGCAGAGAAGGGGACAGGAGCCCAAAGACTGAGTTGGGGGAAGAATAGAGGAGAGCAAGAAAACGGATACCATAATAGAGGGAGCCATTATAGACTTAAAGAGAAATTTGGCACTAGGGAAATGTCTAGAGATCCATAAAGATGACCCCCAACTAGGAATCTAAGCAATAGTGGAGAGGTTACCTTAAATGCCCTTCCCTGATAATGAGATTGATGACTACCTTAAATGCCATCCTAGAGCGTTCATCCAGTAGCTGATGGAAGCAGAGGCAGACACCCACATCTAAACACCGAGCCATACTCCTGGAGTCCATTTTCAGAGAGGGATGAATGATGAGCAAAGGGGTCAAGATCATGCTGTGGAAACCCACAGAACAAGGGGGAGCTCATGGACTCCAGTCTGACAGCTGGGGAACCTGCATAAGAAGGAGCCACACCACCTAAATGTGGGTGTCAGTTAGGAGCAGTCAACAGGGCCTGTGGCAGTGGATCAGCAAGTATCCCTAGTGCATGAATGGATTTTGAGAACCCATTCCCCATGGTGGGATACTATCTCAGCCTAGCTACACAAAGGAGGGCCTAGGCCTTGCCCCAAATGACTTGAGAGATTTTTATTATCCCTCATGGAAGACCACATGCTCCATGGGGATTACATGTATGATGGCATTGAGGGGGTTGGCGGGAGGCATAGGAGGCTGGGAGGTAGAGTGAACTTGGATTGCTATGAAAAATAAGACTTTTCCAATTTAAATAATATTTAAAAAATAAATAAATAAGATGAGGTGGTAAATACATTAGCTAACAATTGCTAGTGCCACATCCCTGAAGTACTGGAGCTTCAGGGAAGATTGTGGACACTGTCCTGAAACACTCACAGTCTCCTGTGTTGTGTGGTTCTCCCACCATAACCCATTGATCATTTTCATCCCAGATGACTTTGAAATCCTGAGATGCCTACCTCTACTTTCTGAGTACTATGATTACAGGACTCTGCCTCGATACCTGGCTCAGGTGGCTTCAACTTCACTTGGTGTGGCATTAGAATGATGGGATGATTAACATGAGGAGTTGCACTTAACTATATTCAAAATCTACTTATCTCTGTGATAAGGCAAACACTTCTCAGATCCTTTGATGAGTTATAACAGAATCAATGATAAGGAAAAATATTTCTCATAGTTGGAAGACAGTGGACTTTCAGGCAGAAAGGCTGCATTTGATGGGTACCTTCTTCTGTTATTGGAGTTAGGACCAGAACCTGTGTCCTCTCTACCCTAACCAGCCAGGCTCAGTCACTCATCCTCAGTGAGCCAATTAAATGAAGCAGCCTATCTAGTAACATGCCCAAATATAATGCAGGCACTCAGGAGTGAAGATGGACAGATGTGTCTGATGTCCTAGGACAGCCTAGTCTGTAGTGGGAGTTATAGGCCAGACAGGGAGTTACAGGTTTTAACAGTCTTAGATAGAAGGCAAATATATGCAAAACTAAATATTATAATGAATCCACATAATGAATTTTCCCCATCACTAAAACACTCCACATCTCAGTTCTCATTTATCCTATACAGTGGTCAGATACAAAGTAAATGTTTTTTCAATAGAGACATTTTCATTTGGAAGACTCAAGTCTTTTCCCACAATGAGATTGCCCGGAAAATTAGAATTTCATGGGTCTATTGTTTCACTAGTTGTAGGCCAAAATAGACCCCACATAACTGTCATCATCTAAAAACCTGTAATCACATTACAGACTCACACATATAACAGAACTTTTTTGGTTTTGTTTTTAATAAATCTCATTGTCATAACATTATAAAGCATCTCTGGATAATCCCCTTTGAAGGCAGTACTTCAAGATGAAGTGCCCCATGGGAAAATGATGGGAACATGAAGAAGCATAGAATTTCAAATAACGATTACTTATATACATATCCATAGCACATGAAAGTAGATTGTGAAATAATGATGTGGGTCACATGGTGACCATTGCTGCTTGACAATTTCCAGCATTTCAAACCAACCTCACTTCTCCAGCACCCACAGAGGCAGGCAGATCTCTATGAGCTCCAGGTCAGACTGGGAGAATGAGTTCCATGACAGCCAAAGTAACACAGAGAAACCCTGACCACAGACCCCTGACCCTGACCTTGGACCCTGACCCTAGACCCTAAACCTAGACCCTACATGCTAGACCGTAGACCCTAGACCATGACTGTAGGGGTGAGCCCACAATACTGTGAGGTATGGACAGGGGTAAGGGCACAGGTAAGGATAAAAGAAAAGGAAAAGCAAAAACTTGCTCTCTTGGAAGCTTGTCACGCATCTCATCTTCCGAGCTTGTATGTAAGTGCTTTCTCCTCTTAATAAAAATATTTGTTTCGCCATTGCATTGATTATCTCCTCACATGACCTTAGACATTAGACCATCCCCTGAGACCATGGTCCTACACCCTAGACCATGACCCTATACTCTAGACCATGACCCTAGACCCTGATCCTAGACCATGACCATAGACCCTAGACCATGACTATAAACCCTGACTGTAGACCTGAAACCATGACCCTAACTCTAGACCCTGAACCTAGACCCAACTAGACCCTAGACCATGACCGTAGACCCTAGACCCTGACACTAGAACCTACTAGACCCTAGACTCCTGACTCTAACTCTGACACTGATCCTAGAACCTGACCCTGACCCTACCCCTAGCCCCTGAAGCCTGAATCCTAAACTCTAACTCTGAACCCTGAACACTCTAACCCTCTAACTCCCTAAGCCTCTAACGCTAACTCTGGATGACCTCCTGGGAGCCGATGATGCAAGGACATCTAATTAATTAATTAGTTATTTAATTATGTAATTAATCAAATCGATCATGATCCATTCGAGGAATACGCAGTCTGGCTCCACCTTGTGGGAGTCAAGTATGCAACATCATCTCTATGGAATTATTGAGTTATTAATCATTTCTTAAATGATTATAGAGTCTGGGATGGATTAATTATTCAAAACCTTCTGATTATCTGGTTATGTAATCATTTAAATAGGTGAATACATCATCTCAGGAGCTCATTATATGACTCTATCCAATTATTTAAATCAGTCCTTGTCTAATCCACAAATGGTGGAGTCTGGTGCCACTCTGTGGTGGTTAAGTAAGGCAATCATTTATTTATCTATTTATGAAAATCGAGTCTGGCATGGTTAATTATGCAAGACTGTCTTTTTATCTAATTATTTAATTATTTAGTTAAGGTGATGATGATGTCATGGATCACAAGTTAAGTATTCAACATCATAAATCATGGAATTATTTATTTACTTATTTGCTTATTTAACCATAACCTTAACCCAGAATCTAACCATAACTCTGAATCTAAACTTAAGGCTAACCCTGAATGTAACCCCGATTCTAACCCTAACCCTAACCCTCACCCTGAGTTGAACCCTAACTCTGAATCTAACTCTAACCCTAGTTTCTCAAAGTCAAAATTCCATTGGTGTTGCCTTACCTTTTTGGCATCATTTCTCCTCTTCAAGAACTAGATTCTCAAAGAGGTCACTGCAGAGGAAGGGTTCAGGGCACTGTCCTTGTCCTGCATCCATTGTTCCTGGTTTGGTCTTCTAGTTACATTCAAAAGTTAGGTATTTTCCTCCTTCACTGACTTGGCAAGTGTTTTCTGTGAAGAGAAACAAAATGAAATTACAGTCGAATGACGATTATTCTATTTTATTATATCTCTACCAGACAGATGTGAATGCCTCTTTGATACACACACGAAGTATTTTCTTACCTTCTCTTCTATTAAGCAGGTTAATATTAACATTGTTGAAACTTGTCAACAAAGGAGCACACATGGGGATACATCATCTACCCTTGGTCTTGAACTCAGGAGAATGAAATATGAGATGTATGAGTTCAAAGATAGCCCTGACTAATTACTGACATCCAGGCTAAGATGGATAACAAACAACAACATCTGAAGGGAATTTGCGAAAATATAAAAAAATAAAATAAAACCAGGAACAAGAAGCTACTAACTTTTCACAGACACCTTTATATTAAGTTTAACATTGCCTAATATTTAAGTAAACAATGAACCACTTAGATAATGGTAAAATCATTCTATACATTTCACCAAGTAAAATCACAACAGAAGATTAACAGAGTCAAAGAAGGAATACATGAACCAGCAAATAAAATTCAGTAAGTTGATTTGTCACATGTACAGGACACTTCAATACCTAGTACAAAACTTTGAAAATACAAACCACAATACTGTGATCTCAGACACCATACTTGAATATATATGGTAAACAATTTACTTACTCAAGCCTATAGTGAAATAGATGTTTTTATTGAATCTTAAGTCAACTGTGATATCTAACATCTTTACCATATTGTTTACATGAGCAGGATTATTCTCATTCCTCCCTGTTTCCTAAAGGTTTAAAATATCATAGGGCTAGAGCTATAGCCAAGCAGTTAAAAGTTCATTCCCAGGACCAAGGTCTAAAATAGTGAGAGGGATAAAGACAGGGCCAAGCAGTTAAGTCAAATCCTTCCCCAGAATAAAGGTGAGGTTTTTGACAACACTCTGTGATTCCTGTTAGAAATAAATACATGAAGACTAAAGGATTTACCATTCTAAGCACATGCACATAACTAAAGACACACTGATATAACAAAATAAAAATTAACAAAAATCATTGCACATTTCCAATCATGGCTATTTTTCTTTTGTAAGCTTTCATTCCTGTAACCCAGATGTTGAGGCATATAAAGACCTACCTACAGCTTTTCTGTATCATGAACTGCTGCATTTAACAAAAGCAAACATGTAGGCTTGAAGTCAGAGAAATCAATACTTCTCAGTTGGTGGTATCATTTGAGATGATTAAGGAAATGATGCCTTGCTGGAGGTAATATGTCACTGGGGGTATGGTTTTATAATTGACATCTGCATACCATTTCCAGTTCCCACTGTCTGGTTCATTCTTCAGGTTGAGGATGTGAGATCTTAGCATCCTGCTATATCTGCCATGTCTGACACCTGTTGCCATGCTGCTTTCATGGTGATCCTGTATCCCTCTGGAACCAAGAGTCAGATGAAACTCTTTCATGAGGTGATGTAGACAGTATGTTATATCACAACAGAAAAGTCACAAATAAACACCCATAAAGTTCTATACCTGAATTAGTTATTTCATGTCATTGAAGAGGAAATCTAAAAGGGTTGTTTTATCATTTAAATTTGTAGGACTTTGTCCATATGAGTCTGCAAGTGCAAACAAAATAAAGATGGACAGTATACTGCTTGAACAGATTGTTGACACTGTGAAATTATTTTCTCTGGAATACTCTTGTTGGCTAAAGATCCTATGAATTCCTTTATAACCAGACTTTCTTCTGTATAAGCTTTTTGAGGTCCTCAAAGACTATTGTGATATGAACAGGCTTTAACAGAATGATCAAACACTAAAAGTTTTACTCTTGTATAAGCACCACCACAAAGTGTAAAACTTTACGACACTGACTACAATTATGGTTTCTCTGCAGTACGATTTTCTCTCATAATTTCAAAGACTACAATGATGTACAAAGACTTTGCCACATTACTTTCATAGAGTTTCTCTCCAATACGTGTTCTTTTACGTGTTAAAAGAATACTGCCTTGGAAGCAACCTAGATAGATGCCCTTCAACCGAAGAGTGGATAGAGAAAATGTGGTACATTTATACAATGGAGTACTATTCAGCAGAAAAAAAAAATGGAATCCTGAGATTTGCAGGCAAATGGATGACACTAGAAGAAACCATCCTGAGTGAGGTAACGTAGTCACAAAAAGAGAAACATGGCATGTATTCTCTCATATATGGATTTTAGACATAGATCTAGGGAGTGTCAGCCTACAATCCCATGGCCAGAGAGTCTGGGAAACAGAAACTTCATTCAGTGGCTGATGGAAGAAGAGGCAGACTCCCTCGGTTAAGTACTGAGCTGAACTCAAGAAAGCCAGTAACAGAGAGGGAGGACTGATGACCAAAGGGATTAAGACTGGTTTGGTTTAACCCCAGAAACAGCTGACCTGACAAGGGTTAACTCTTGAATCCCAGGCTGATGCCTGGGAATCCATCATGGGACTGATCAA
Source organism: Mesocricetus auratus (assembly GCF_017639785.1). NCBI lineage: Eukaryota > Metazoa > Chordata > Mammalia > Rodentia > Cricetidae > Mesocricetus > Mesocricetus auratus. The sequence continues at coordinate 153,919 of NW_024429204.1, forward strand.
GACCCCCTGAATGGAGGTGTCAGTGAGGAGGCCTAGGTAATCTATTGACCCTTGGGCAGTAGATCAGTATTCATCCTGAGTATACACATGGACTTTGGACTCCCATCCAACAATGTGAGATGCACTCTCACCCTGAACTCTTGGGGGAGGTTCTAGGCCCTGCCCTGGATGAAATGACAGACTATGGACACCCTCATGGAGGGCCTCACCCTCCCTGGGGAAATGAGAGGATAATGGGGGGGCTGGGGGGAGGGCACCGGAGGAGGGGAGGGAAAGGGAGAGGGACCTGGAACTGACTTGTGAACCAACCTTGTTTCTAATCCAAATTTAAACTGACAAATTTTTAAAAAACCTGGCAAACCAAATCCAAGAGTGCATGAAAAAAAAATCCACCCTGATAAAGTAGGTTTCATCACAGAGATGCATGGATTGTTCAACATAGGAAAATCTGTCATATAAACAAACTGAAACGGAAAAAATGATCATCTTATTAGATGCTGAAAAAGACATTTAAAAACAGCTTAGTCATGAGCTCTACTACAACCAAGACAAGACTGATTCTTTTTTTGGTTTTTTTTTTTTTTTTTTTTTTTTGGTTTTTCGAGACAGGGTTTCTCTGTGGCTTTGGAGGTCGTCCTGGAACTCGCTTGGTAGTCCAGGCTGGTCTCGAACTTACAGAGATCTGCCTGCCTCTGCCTCCCGAGTGCTGGGATTAAAGGCGTGCGCCACCAATGCCCTGCTTTATGCCTGTTTTTTTAAATGTATATGTTTGTATGTTTAAGACAATGTCTTCCATTTGTGTACAGGTGACACACCAGAAAAGACTCTGTCAGATCCCCTGAACCTGGAGTAGGAGGTAGTTATGAATCTCTTGATTTGTGTGCTGGGATCTGAACCCAGGTCATTACCAAGAAGAATATGTTCTGGGTCACCTGCCAAGCCCAATAAGACTTTTTATCCAAAATTCTAAAAGTCTGTCACCGACAAACAACACATAAATATATAAAGTATATAAAATGATCCTAGAGAACATGATGCAGCAATATTAAGGTGTTCTTTATGGTCAACTTGAACCATAAATGGAATACAATCCAAAGACAATGCTTTTTATAACTATTTATAAGAGAAAAATTGATTCCAAAGCTACATGCAAAGTGGAAACACTCAGAATGCTCCATGCAAATATATATATTATGCACATGGATACAATATGAATTGTATATTTACCATGGAAGCTACAATAATCAAGAATGTGTACAATATTTGACAAGAATAAAGGATGGAGAGAAAAGGCCAAGAGTAAAAGCAGGAAAATCAACTTTTAACCAAACGACCAAAGGAAACTCAGTCCAAAAAGGCCCCATGCTCTAGAGCCAGAAAATGTAAGTGATCTCCTCCAGAGCCTCCTATGACTCTACAGCCCCTTGTTACCCCTTGTGGTTTCAGGCATACCCATCCCCAATGATGTCCAATCAAAAAACAATGTGAAGAATAATTTAGTGTCTGCTTCCTGCTACATGGATGATGTCACAAGATGTGGTATCTTCTTTATTCACCCGCAAAATACTATGCTATACCTCTACAGCTCAGAAACACATTCTGTGCCCTGGAACTGACCTTCACTGAATCACACCATGATAGCTGTCAGTAGCAGAAAGTTGAAAGCACTGCAGTCATGTATTGCTGAAGGGTGATGCCCATCATCTCCTCTCTACCAGTTTCTAAACTATCTGTAACATTTGTAAGACAAACCCAAAACGGAATGCAATAGCCAGAACTTCAGTTTCCCAATCTGTCTTCCCACTGCACAACAAAAGCAATGCCTATGTGTGCACTGGACAGCGATATTAGCAGCTCAGAATCTCCCATGCCAGGATGGTAGAGCCTCCCTTTCCCCCCAGGGAATCCACACTCAACAAAGCTCAGAGGCCAAGGCCCACTGTCTAGGTCAACACGGAGATTAACAGATCCTCATTCTGGCCCATGGTCCAGCCCAGCCCAAGCAGTTCAGATTCTGATAGCTCAGCCAACCTGCTCTACCTGGTCTGGGTACACACACACACACACACACACACACTCTCAAAATCCACGTGTGGGGCAGAAAATAAAAAGTAAGACTGGCTGTTAGCTGAGATCTTTGTGAACCATGGCTTGTGGTCTTCTGTACAGCTCTCCACAGCACAGCAGGAGGAGAATCCTGGAAAGAAGCTGTAAGCTACTTCCCACTTCTGCTCCAGATGGCTAAGCCATCCAAAAGCTGATCATTAGTTAAGACAACCCTGCTGGGCTTCAGGCAGTCACCCTACTGCGTGAGCAGAAATCAAATGCCTCAGACCACACAGGTCCTCCCAGCTTTGCCCCTCCACACTACAGTCAGACAGGGAAATTCATAGTTTAGTAAAATCCTCCACTCTCCCATAGTATTTCCTGTTCCTCTTCCAAGACCTAGGTCCCAGGCTGTCACTAGCTATCCCAAGAATGTTCCTCTATTCTGACTGAGGGCATAAATGAAAGCCTGGCTTAATCAGGCAAGTCTTAACACAATAGTGTTTAGATATTCAAATAGTTGTCACCTGGTGTCCTATTGCCCACCGGGCAGAACTATGCTTTCTTCAAAAAGAAAACTGGAACTTTGTGGAACACCAGGCCTTAAGGTTGTTTGCGACCCTGTAATGCCTCTTGAACAGCTTGTTACAGCTGTTCTTTGATATGGAGATGAGCCAAGTGGCTGATTGTAAATCAGGCGAGGCTTCTTTGTAATGGCTTGGAGCCAAATGTCACAATCCTGGTGAACAAATGTGTATCCTAGCATCCTAATTTCTTTTTTTTTTTAAGATTTATTTATTTATTACATATACAGTTTTCTGTCTACATGCCAGAAGAGGGCACCAGATTGAATTGCAGATGGTTGTGAGCCACCATGTGGTTGCTGGGAATTGAACTCAGGACCTCTGGAAGAGCAGCCAGTGCTCTTAACCTCTGAGCCATCTCTCCAGCCCAGCATCCTAATTTCTAACAGGTCTGATTAGCACACACTTACCTTTTGAGTGTCTTAGCCGCAGTCCTCCCTCAGCTAAATTCTCCTTTGTGAGACTTATCATTTATTTCCTAAGCATCGGCAAATCCTTTATATCAACAGTTCTACTCTTCTACATCATGGCATGTAAGTGGAGTGCAACCAAACGCATGCCTTTTACAACATCGCAACATTGGATGTCTACACATAAAGGGAAAATGCAACATGCTAAATGTCTAGAAGATCATAGAGAAACAAGGCCTCTCCTAGCTCAGCAACCTTTCCGTGGGTGCACCAAAAGCACCTTGATGTTGATTACCAAGATGTTTCTACACAGAGCTCCCTGCTCCCAATGCTTTGAGCAGATTCAGCCCACAGACCAAAGTTATTCAGAGGCCTACCTCTGGATCCGGGGAGTTGAACAGACCACGTGAAACTGCACAGGACAGGGAATCTGGCTACAAGTTCCACTCAGATCTGGGGAGGACCCACCACATTAGCTCCTGCACCTCTCCATCTGCTCCTCCCCTTCTGGGTACACCAGGCCCTCACTCACCGTGTGGTGGTTTCCTGAACTGCACATGCTCTCCACTCAGCTTCCTGTAGCAGTACTCACAGGAATGCACACACAAAAAGGCCCCTGCTCCTCTTCAGAGACAAGCCTGAAACTGGCTCCCAGAAGGGCCCTGTACCTCTTGTGACTGACAGGTAGCCTGGAGTGCCTGATTGGTTAGTGTGCCATGAGAGACAAAAGCACCTCCCACAGGGTTACACTGCCCTTAAAGCTAGAGCACAATGATTGGTGACCTGGCCTTCCACCCCTGACAAAGCTATGCATTTCAGTACAACTCTCCCCAGACTCCAGTAGCAGACCCTGCAATCTTCCTGTCGTCCCTTCTTCCCCCTTGGCACAAACCTATAATGGCTCCCTCTATTAAGGTATCTATTTTCTTGCTCTCCTCTGTTCATTCCCCAACTCAATCTTCCTGCTCCCTCATGTCCTCCTCTACCCTCTTCTTCTCCCCTTCTCTTTCTCCCAACTCCCTCTCCCCTCCATGCATGCTCCCAATATGGTCAGGAGACCTTGTCCCTTTCCCTTTCTCCAGGGGACCATGCATGTCTCTCTTAGAGTCTTCCTTGTTCCCTAAGTTCTCTGGTGGTATGGATTGTAGGTTGGTAATCCTTTGTTCTATATCTAAAATCCATATATGAATGAGTACATACCATGTTTGTCTTTCTGTGACTAGGTTACCTCTCTCAGGATGGTTTCTTCTATTTCTATCCATTAGCCCCTGAATTTCAAGATTTCACTTGTTTTTTTTACTGCTGAGTGATATTCCATTGTGTAAATGTACCACATTTTCCTTATCGATTCTTCAGTTGAGGGGCATCTAAGCTGCTCCCAGGTTCTGGCTATTACAAATAATGCTGCTATGAACATAGTTGGACAGACGTTGGACTCAGTTTTTCCAAATGTGGAGGAAGAGACTGTTAGCTCCCTCCAGCACCATATGGTCACACTCAGAAACCTCTAGATCAGTGGTTCTCCACCTTCCCAATTCTGTGACCTTTCAATACAGTTCCTTTTGTTTTACTGATTCCTAAGATAAGAATGTTTGTAAGTATTTTTGCTTTTACATTTTGATCATGTTCAGAAGTGGACTTGTTGACTGACTATCCTTTGGAATAGGGAGAACTCTGCAGTTATATTTCTGAACTCCCTAAATAAAATTCCCATGCTTTCTTTGTGTAGGAAAAGAATTACTTTGGAAATTACACCCATGGTCTCCTTGTCACATGAGGTAACAAATCTTTCTCATTTTTTCTGTGTTGTCTGTTGTGATGGCTATTGTAGGTAGTCAAACTGACTACCTCTAGTCTTACCTAAAACTCAATAAGGTGGGGCAGTATTTTATTTGCTTGTTTGTTTGTTTTGGGTTTTTGGAGACAGGGTTTCTCATTGGAGATGGAGCCAGCCCTGGAACTTGCTGTGTAAACCAAGGTGACATTAAACTCAAAGAGATCCATCTGCCTCTGCCTCTCAAGTGCTGGGATTAAGGGTGTGTGCCACCAATGCCGGCAGGCATTTTCTTATTTAAAGTTTTAAAATAGGAACACATATGTTTAGTCTAGATCTTTGGAGGGGATAAAATCCACCTTTACCAGCTTGGTGTTCATGTAAATCTTTAATCCCAGCCCTCAGGAAGCAGAAGCAGTTGGATTTCCTGAATTTGAGGCCAGCCTGGTCTACAGAATGTGATGTAGTGCTACACAGATAAATACTGTCTCAAAAAAATTAAATAAATAAATAAATAAAATAAATCATAAGAAAAAAATGCATCTACAATCTGGGTCACACCTTTTGGTGGCAGTGTACATATATTAAAGAAGGAGAGTTCTCTTTCTCTCTTTGCCTGCTTGCCCTAGCTCTGGCTACTGAGTTTATTCCTTTAATAGCTTTCGAGCCCACTTCTTTGAAATACTCTCGTGTACTGATGACCAAATAAGACATCCAGACTCGTAAACAACTACCGGATTCTTCAAGTTTCCATTGGTAGACAGCATTGTTGCACTAGCTGGACCTCAGCCTGTGAGACATTCTAATAAGCCCTCTTCCAACAAACATGGAGAGATTCATTCTGCCAGTCCTGTTCAAGTAGAGAACATTGAATGATGCAAGTGTTTTTTCACCTGCCCCCTGAGAAAGGTATGCTGGGTCACCATAGCACTCTAAAAGGCATTCTTCCTAGCCCCATTCTCTCTGTGTATTCAACTTACCGTGAAGACTAAGCATTTTATTACTATTCATTTCTCAAGAATTTTTTTAGAGTGTTGTATAGTTACTTTTCTATTTCTCAAGAATTTGACATGAATTTCAGGAATAAACCTTCCAATGTAATGGAGCTATTACCCAGTCTTCCGGCAAGAGAAAGATATATCATGTTGTTTGAGACCTGGTTCATGCATTTCTATCACAGTTGTCTGAAGAGCCTGTGACTACCAGGTAAAAACATAGACTCAGTTCTCCAGAACTTAGCAAGAAGCCACAGAACAAACACGATCTTTAGTGTCCTAAAAAATCTCTCTTTATTTTTTAATATCCTGGGCACCCTTCCATCTGTTGAATAAGAGAATCACCCCAATCTGCATTGTGTAATTGTCTGTGCAAGCTAGGCACATGGTGTGTAGGAGGAAGAAGAGGATGTACCTGTGGACTGCAGGAAGACAGCTGGGTCATCTACTGGAGACAGAGGTAATTGATATTTTAATTTGTGTCTCTACATATCTCTATAAAAGGACAGAGTCTGGAGTAGAAGCCAGGCCCAGCGACCCCTGTGCTGTGTCTTTAAGAACACTCTAACCCTTAAGGAAGTGCTGTTGTCACTCAAGCCTCTCTAGCCAATCAGGGATACTAGGCCAACCTGCCGGTCACAAGTCTTACAAGACACTTCCAGCAAAACCGGCATCAGTGGATTGATTGCCGCCCTGTACGAGCTACTGTAGGAGCTTGTGAGGGGACCTTGGATGAATGGGGAAGCCACAGCATGGTGAGTGAAGGGGTTCTATCCTAATATGGGGAGGTGACTGGGAGACATGGGAGACAGTGTGGCAGGTCCACCATGATCTGCATGGGAACCTGTGGTCACATTCAGTGTTCTGTGAGGTCCCATGTGGCCCAAGCAACTCCCCAGACCCTGGTGCTGGCCTATGAATACTTCACTCTGTGGGCTGCATCTGTGGAAAGCATTTTGATCAGGGAGATTTGTGTGAAAATATGCTTTTGGTGCATATTGAAGGCAAATTGCCAAACTTGGAAAGACCTAGTTTCTCTAGTATCTTATAGACGTTCTGCAATTCACATTTAACATATAGGTGTAAGATCCACTTGGAGTTAATTGTGCAAAAGGTGTAAATGGCATTATCTTCCTTCCTTCCTTCTTTTCTTTTTGGTTTTTTTGAGACAGGGTTTCTCTGTATAGCTTTGGAGCCTGAAATGGACTTGTTCTGTAGAGCACCATAGCCACAAACTCAACTTAAAGAGATTTGCCAGCCTCTGCCTCCCGAGTGCTGGGATTAAACGCAGGGGCCACTAAAGATTCTTAGGGAATAGTAAGTACCAGAAAATAGAATTTAGCTAGGGGAGTGCTACCTCTAAAATAACCCAAAGATAAGTAGTATGCTAACTTATCCTTTTAGAGATTAGGATGCTAAAATACACATTTGTTCTCCAGGATTGTCCAGACATTTGACTCCAAACCATGACAAATGAGAAACCCCTGATTTAGAAACACCCTCTAGGTCCATCCTCATATCACAGAACGGGGCTTTTTACAAGCTGCTCAAGGAGACATTACAGAGTCACAATAAACAGTAGGGCATGGTGTGCCGTATAAGTCCAGTTTTCTTCCAGAGAAAATCATAGTTCTGCCAGATGGGCAAGATGAGACCAGGTGACAAGTATTAGAAAAGGAAACACTGTCGTGTTGAGGGTTAAACTGAGTAACACAGTTTAGGTCCCCACTCCTGGAGAAGGAACATAGCTCCTTCTCAAAAACAGGAACATGCTAGGCAGATTCAGTAACAGCCTGGGGCCTGCCTAGTCCTAGGAGTTTTCCATTAGATCCTGAGGTATCAAGAATAAAATAGAGCTCCTCCATAAAAACTTGGGATACGTTTAGGAGAGAATGTAATGTTCTGGAGCCAGGGCCTTTGTGGAAAGGTTTTTTCAGATCCTGAGAACACAACTCTTCCCATCACATGAAGCTGTGGTTACGGGTCCCAAGGATACTGTGGGCTTAGCCAATAATGTTCTTGGGCTACCCTGTGTTACCCCTTGTGCTGCACTGTTTGAGTAGCCTTCTCCTGAGTTTGTCCCATTGCACCATAATTTCTGCTGACTTTCTAGAAATCTCTATTTCCCTCCATTTTCCCCTGGGAGTAGTATACAAGAGGCTATTCCTCCTCAGGAGCTGATTTAGAATAAGACATAGCTTAAGCATGACCTCCCCTCCCCAGCTTTTATCTTTTCTTTGTTCTGCTTTCCGTATCTTTCTCATCTTCTGGTACCTCCAGCACAGGACCTGCCAGTTAAGTATGATATGCTGATTCCTGTTACTCATGTACTATGAAACAATTATAGTAATATCTTTCCTGTTGAAGTCTTTCATTTGCCTAACTGAACCAACTTGCAGTTTCCTGTCACTATTCAAATTCTCCAGTGCAAGCACACTGAAGATGACGGCACATGTGGAATGCAAAATCTGTTTTAGGAGCCGGGTAGTGGTGGTGCATGCCTTTAATCCCAACACTCGGGAGTCAAAAGCAAGCATATCACTGTGAGTTTGAGGCCAGCCTGGTCTACAGAGCTAGTTCTGGGACAAGTAGGGCTGTTGCACAGAGAAACCCAGTCTCAAAAAATCAAAAGGTTGCCAGGCTTTTCTTTTTTTTTTTTTTTTTTTTTTTTTTGGTTTTTCGAGACAGGGTTTCTCTGTGGCTTTGGAGGCTGTCCTGGAACTCGCTCTGTAGACCAGGCTGGCCTCGAACTCACAAAGATCCTCCTACCTCTGCCTCCCGAGTGCTGGGATTAAAGGCGTGCGCCACCAACGCCCGGCCAGGCTTTTCTAACATAGATATACTTTGATAAATATATCATCTCATTCTTATTCAGGATAAGAACTTCCCTTACTTTCCTGTTCAATTTAGAACTTGATCACATCAAAAGACTTCCAAGAGCATGTAAAAACACTTTCCTGTTTTTCTCATAGTCCGTTTTACATTAGAAAACACAATGATTGCTGGGCGTTGGTGGTGCACGCCTTTAATCCCAGCCTTTGGGAGGCAGAGGCAGGCGGATCTCTATAAGTTCGGAGCCAGCCTGGTCTACAAGAGCTAGTTCCAGGACAGTCTCCAAAGCCACAGAGAGAAACCCTGTCTCGAAAAACCAAACAAAAGAAAACAAAACAAAACAAAAAAACCACAATGATTGCTTAATAAATAAATTAAGTATCTAATAATTGCAAAGATCTTGGTTTGATCTTATGTAGTGCGCCTACTTCTGTGAAGATATTGGGGCTTCCTAATGCACTTGTCCTGCTATAGCAAAAATACTCAACACTCCATCATTTATAAGCAATAATAATTTCTTCTCATGATTATGGAAGTTGCGAGTAAAAGGAAAATATTCTGAAGTATTTACTGTCTTGTAAGGACACAGATTTAGCTTCAGGGATCGCTCTTTATTAGCCGGTCTTTGTGATGATTATCACTGTGTCCACTGTGATGGAAGACAGAAAGGTACAATATGGACACAGAGACAGGAAGATCAATCTGAGTTTTAAAGTCTGTGCTATATAGTCTACACACAGACAGACAGACAGACAGACAGACAGACAGACAGACACACACACATGAAAAGAACAAAACTTAATAACTTATAAGAATAGGAACATTGACAAATAGGGATGATACAACACCTATTAAAATCATTTCAAGTGTCTGCCAATAACTGCAATAGAAGCATTTTCAAAATTAAATGCAGCTAATCATGTGAGCACAAGCCCTTAAACCCAGCCACTGGAAGAAACTGAATATTTGACAGTGGCCCACTGACTTACCATGTGACCTGAAATCCAACAAGTCATAAAGTAGGATGTGCATTACAGCAATGTATCAAATGAATGTGATATATAGGAATATGCCTGCTGGATGGTGGTGGCACACATCTTTAATCCCAGCACTAAGGAGGCAGAGACATGCAGATCTCTGTGAGTTCAAGGCCAGCTTGGTCTAAACAGCTACATAGAGAATCCCTGTCTCCAAAAACGAGAGAGAGAGAGAGAGAGAGAGAGAGAGAGAGAGAGAGAGAGAGAGAGAGAGAGAGAGAGAGAGAGAAAGCAGGTCCTGAAGGCACAAGCAAGCTAGCAAAGAAGTTGTCCATATCCCTATGGTTTCTACTCATGTTGCAAGGCCTTCTGCTGCCACCATACACCTATAGCCTACTGGGGTCTTCCGTATGATTTCCTGGCTGAGAAAGAGGATAGGTCCACTCACTATAACCTCAAGTTGTCAACTGGGAAAGTTTTACTTCCTCTTTCTGCAACTCTCAAGTTCTTCTGATCTCAAATTTTTGGTTACAGAGAGCGGAGTGCTCCTGCCAGGAGCCACAACAAACATATCCATAGAACTGAAAACTCAGACTTCCACCTGAACTTCAAATGCCCTTAAACCAACAGACTAAGAAAGGAATAACACCATTAGGAGGGGTGGTATATTCAGATTACCATGGGGAAATTGGATTGCCTCTCAAAAATGAAGGTAAGAATAATTGTCTGGAACCCAGGAGATCCTTTAGGACATCTCTTGGTGCTACTGTACCCTTTGATTAAAGTTAATGGTAAACTATAACAGTCCATTCCGGGATGGATGATGAAGGGCACAGACCCCTCAGGAAAGAAAGTATTGGTCATGTTTCTAGGAAAAGACCCAAAACCTGCTGAAGTACTTGCAAAGGCTAGAAGAAATACAGAATGAGTAGTAGAGGAAGGTAGTTCTAAGTTCTATCTAAGGTCACATGACCAGTTGCAGAAATAAGTTATAACAGAAATGATTATTTCTGTTGTATTTTGTGAATAATGTATTTGTACAGATATTTGTATATGTTAGTATTCAGGCATCTATACTGGCCTGCCCTTGGGGTTCTGACAGGATATGACCTCAGTTGCAGCCACTAAGAGCATCACCTGTGCACATTCACTGTGTTCCCTTTCAAAAGTCCCTTGGCACCTCCCATCTCTCCATTTCTCTCTCTACCTCTGTCTGTCTGTTCCCCTCCCCCTTTGTTTCTCTATCTGTCTGTTTCCCACTGTTTTTTTCTCTGCCTCCCTCTCCTGCCATTACTGTCCTCAGAGGCTGGTCTCCGCTCTCCCCTTCCTCATTTTCCCATTGACTTTACCGCAATTAAAAGTTTCTCTCACATGATACATTCTTAAATTGCAATAGTATCTTCTTTCAGGTTCCTCATCATATGTGGTAAGTTTGAGACACTAGAAAGATGTCCCCCAAGGGACATTGACACTATTCTAAATATATAATGGATTTGTGATTGTATGCGGGATAGTTAGGTTATGCTTAGGCATAATTATAACCTGGTTACTGTTTTTCATTTGGAAATTAATCATGACATAAAGTGATATGATTGTGTGTCAAGTTGACAAAGGATGGATTGTGATGGCTACTTTTGGTTGTCAATTTTACCATATCGGGAATGAAGTCTAATTTTGAAATGGAAAGGAAGAGTTGTGATCTGTTTGAGGCAAGAAGATAACATGTTGATCCAGATCCTGAAGCTGGAAGGCATACCTTTAATCTAAGTCACACCTTCTGCCTGAAGGACAATGGAAGATAGAAGATTACGTATTAGTTCTTTGCTTTCCCTCTCCCTGTCAGAACATTCATTTCTTCACTGGCATCAAAGCCTATTTCTTTGGGATTCAATCATACACAAAGAAAAAAAAAATAGCTGAGACACCATGCTTTGTGAGACTGAGCAACACTAGATTCTTGGGCTTTCCATTCAATGCTAGCCATTGTTGGACTGCAGCCTATAAGGCATTCCAATAAATCCCCATACACACAAATGTATATATATATATGTACATATATATAGATGATAGATTATAGATAGATGATACATGATAGATAGATATAGATAGATAGATGATATAGAAAGTTCTCAAAAACCTGACATAGTTCCTGGCAATGAACTTGTCATAATTTTACTTATCCATATCTCCAGCCCTGTTTACCCTGTACATACTTTAAACCCTTTTTGTATCATCTTGATATCAGGTAATAGGGAAGAGCTCATGGAAGTGAAAACCCAATTCGTGTAAACAATTTGGTAAAGACTTCATACTTGTCTTTAGTTACAATAAAAAATAATTGTTTTCTGTGAAGGCAGAGTGCTATTGAGTTCACCAGACCCAAGATAAATGATAAGTGGGTGTGTAATTGGGGAACAACTTACACATGTAAAAATAAGTAGCTGCTACGGTGTTCCTGCTCTGGACGATACAGTCTCTGACCTTCTGATATGATCCACAACCTAAGAGAGAGAGAGAGAGCCAGTGAAAGAACCCACCCCGTACTTCTCCACATTTCAGTCAGGTCCACAGAACCAAAGGCACAGCACACAAGACTGCAGCAGATCACTCTCATCTGACTGGTGGGTCCTCTAGAGGCTCTGGTTGGTTAGTGAGGCCTGAGTGACAGGACCAGGTGAGCAAAGGAGACACAGCACAATGGTTTAATCTGAAAAAGCAATTCCTGTGTGGCCCCAGGAGAACAGAAAACCAGAAACCATGAGTTGAATCCTGAGGTGCGGGCTTTTACCCAACCCTCCTCCCGGGAGTGGAGGCAGCAATAGAGGAATTTTAAGGGTAGAGTCTGGACTGAGGTGACTCAGGTGTGGGTCTATCCTTGACACCTTGAGGATGGGGTTTGGACAGGGCTACCAAACATTCCAGACTCTGTGCAAACATATAGAAACCTGTAGGTCTTCCATTTAAACAACCCAGACTCCCTGGGTATAGCAGCTTCAGTTTAACTCTGGCTTCTTCCTGATGGCAAGGGTTGATGTGGGGAGGGGTGATCAGAGCTCTGTGGGCTCACATTCAGCAGGAGTTATGGGTGGAGAAGTAATCCCTTAGGTGCCATCCTGTAGACCTCAGGCATCTGTTCCTTGAGGAGGCAGAGAAGGCAGTTTGGGTGAAGCTTCCACCACAACAGGGAGGTGCAGGTGGGGAGAGGCTGGTGCAAATCTATATGGCGTTTGGTAGAATCTTTTCAAGACCCTCCCTTGGGGTGCCAAGGGCAGGCCCTCCTCTGAACTCACCTCTCTTTAGACTCTGCCCTAAAAAAGCTTGCAGTGTCTCCCAGAGAACAGTTCCTGAGCAAATTGGGAGGATGTGGGAAAGGAAAGGGATATAGGAGAAAGAGAAGAGGAGCAGAGGAGAGAGGAGGAGGACATTAGGGAGCAGGGAGATTGAGTTGGGGGAAGATTAGAGGAGAGCAAGAAAAGAGATACCATAATAGAGGGACACATAGGTTAAAATAGAAATCTAGCCCTAGGGAAATCTCCAGGGATCCACAAGGATGACCACAACTAACAATCTAAGCAATAGTGGAGAGGCTACCTTAAATGTCCTTCCCCTGTAATGAGATTAATGACTACCTTAAATGCTATCCTATAGTCTTCCTCCAGTAGCTGATGGAAGCAGAAGCAGAGATCCACATCTAAGCTCTGAGCCAAACTCCAGGAATTCAGTTGTATAGAGGGAGGAGTGAAGAGCAAAGGGGTCAGGACCAGGATGGGGAAACCCATAGACACAACTCACATGAACAAGAGGGAGCTCATGAACCCCAGTCTGACAGCCGAGGAAACAACATACAACCAAACCAGGCTTCCTGAACGTGAGTGTCGGTTAAGAGGTTTGGGAAGTCTATAGGGACTCTGGCAGAGGAATCACTATTTATCCCTAGTGAACAAATGGACTTTGGGAGCCCATTCCCCGTGGAGTGATACTCTCTCAGCCTAGATACATGGGGGAGGACGTAGGTCTTGCCCCAAGTTACTTGACAGAATGTGATGATCACTTATGGAAGGACTCACCCTACCTGGGGAGTAGATATGTGATTGGAAGGGATGGTAAGTGGGGGGCATTGGAGGATGGGAGGGAGAGGGAGCTGGGATTGATATGTAAAATAAGATTGTTTCTAATTGAAACAAAGTTTATTAAATAAAAAAAGGATAGGAAAGATGGGGTGGTAAATACCTTAGCTAACAATTGCTGGTTCTAGAGCCATGAAATACTGGAGCTTCAGGAAAGATTGTGGACTCGGTCCTGAACCAGTCAGTCTCCCTTTGTTCTATGGTCTTCTCACAATACCCCTTCGACTGTTTTCATCTGGGATGGCTTTGAAATCCTGAAATTTCTTTCTCCACTTTCTTTTTTTTTTTTTTTTTTTTTTTTTTTGGTTTTTCGAGACAGGGTTTCTCTGTAGCTTTGGAGCTTTGGAGGCTGTCCTGGAACTCGCTCTGTAGACCAGGCTGGCCTCGAACTCACAGAGATCCACCTGCCTCTGCCTCACGAGTGCTGGGATTAAAGGCGTGCGCCACCAACGCCCGGCTCTTTCTCCACTTTCTAAATATCATGATTACAGACCTCTGCCACCATGCCTGGTGTAGGTGGCTTCATCTTCACTTAGTGATGGATTAGAATGACGGGATGAGTAACATGAGGAGTTGCACTTAACTATATTCAAAATCTACTTATCTCTGTGAGTCTGGCTTTCCCCATCTGCAGAATTAAGGCAGAACTCTTCCCACGTCTTTCGATGAGTTATTATAGATTCAATGATACAGAAAAATAATATTTCTCATAGTTGGAAGACAGTAGACTTTTCAGGCAGAAAGGCTGCATTTGCTGGGTACCTTCTTCTGTTACTGGAATTAGGACCAGAACCTTTGTCCTGGCTACTGTAACCAGTCAGGCTGTCACTCATCCTCAATAAGTCAATTAAATGAACCAACTTGCTGGGTGTTGGTGGTTGCATGCCTTGAATCCCAGCACTGGGGAGGCAGAGCCAGGAGGATCTCTGTGAGTTCGAGACCAATCTGGTCTACAAGAGCAAGTTGCAGGACAGCCTCCAAAGCCACAAACTCTGTCTCAGAAAATAAAAAAAAGAACCAGCTTACCTAGTGTCATGCCCAACTATAATGCAGGCACTCTGGAGTCAAGAATGACAGATCTCTCTGATGTCCTAGGACATCCTTGTGTGTAATGTGAGCACTAGGCCAGACAGAGAGTCAGAGTAATACTATTCTTAAAAATAAAAGAAACAATACAAAATGGAAATGACAAAATTAATAAAAATTTACAACATATTAATTCAGTTTGAGTAATATGCAGCAATAAAGAAAATATACAATAAATAATCCATCCCTGGGGTACTAACAGGCTTTTATAGATGGCAAATATTCGCAAAACTAAGTATTCTAAGGAAGGCAAATAATGAATTTTCCCATTCTCTAACTCACTCGTACATTCTCAGTTCCTGATTATCCTGTAATGTGGTCAGATAAGAAGTAAATGCTTCTTCAAAAGAGACATTCTCATTTGGAGGACTCAAATCTTTTCCCACAATGAGATTCCCAAGAAAATTACAATTTTATGGGTCTACTGTTTCACTAGTTGTAAGCCAAAAATAGACCCCACAAAGTTTACTTCTGGTCTCCACATAAGTATCGTGGTCTAAAAACCTGTAATCACATGACAGATACACACATATAACAGAATTTTTTGTTTAGCTTTTAATAAATCTCATTGTCATGACATTATAAAGCATCTCTGGATAATCCCCTTTGAAGGGAATACTTCAAGATGAAGTAGCCCATGGGAAAATAATGAGGACAAAAAGAAACATGGAGTTTCAAATAATAATTACTTATATACATATCCATAGCACATGAAGCTATGTAGTGAAATAATGGTGTGAATCACATGGTAACTATTGCTGCTTGACAAAGTTCCTGCATTTCAACATTGCAGACCAACCACACTTCTCCAGCACCTGCAGAGGCAGGCAGATCTCTATGAGCTCCAGGTCAGACTGGCAGAATGAATTCCAGGGCAGCCAAAGCCACACAGAAAAATCCTGTGTGGAAAAACGTGATGAGAGCCACATTCAGCTGCTTGGTGACAGTACACATGCTTAACCCCAGCACTCAGGAGGCACAGGCAGTCCGATTTTCTGAGTTTGAGGCAAGCCAAGTCCACAGAATGAGTTCCTGGGCTACACAGATAAACCCTGTCTTGAAAACACCAAAACAAAACAAAACACATAAAGAAAGAATAAGATCTTTGGGAAGATCATCATTAGTTAAGATAACCCCACTGGATTTTAGCAGTTACCCTGCTGGGTGAGCAGAGATCAAATGACCTAGACCACACAGACCTCCCAGCTTTGTCCTTCCACACTACAGTCAGACAGGATCCTGATCTGGGAAATATCGTAGTTTGGTAAAATCCAATCTCCCACAGTACTTCCTGTTCCTCTTCCAAGGCACAAGGTGCTGTATGTGCTCATTCAGTTATTCACTCAGTGTCCATCCTTTGCTTCAAACCCTGCAGCCAAACACAGTTCACATTCAAAGACTATCTGTTGTTTAAAAAAAAATAAAGGCCATGGATGAGAACACAAGGAAGGGACTATGGGAGGCCTTGGAGTCAGGAGAGAGTGGAAATAATGTAATTATAATCCCAAAATACTATGTTAAAAAGTTGAAACTGGGGGCTGGAGAAATGGCTCAAAGGTTAAGAGCACTGACTGCTCTTCCAAGGGTCCTGAGATCAATTCCCAGCAAGCACCTGATGGCACGCAACCATCTGTAATGAGATCTGGTGCCCTCTTCTGGTCATCAGGTGTACATACGTGCAGAACACTGTATCCATAGTAAATAAATGAAATCTTTAAGAAATTTACTGAAAAGTTGAAACAGGCCTTATGGCCAGTTGCTCCAGAGACTAGAGATTTGTATTAGAGCACACCAAGTACTACTCACAGTATTTCTCTCAGGACTATCATCTTAAACCTGGAAAAACAGTCATGTTTGGCAGGGCAACACCATTTTATCCAGTTCTGCTACTTAGGTTGAAATGGTGCAACTACAGGAATTGGTTTCATATTAAGTTCTGTTCTTTATCTAGATTTTCAATGCCTGATCCATGAAACTGAGAAATGGGTAGTCAGTACATTGATGGAACACCTAAAACTGATTACCTGACTCCACATGGCTAATTCAATGACTGTCACAACAGGAAATCTTTCTTCCTGTGCTGTAACTACACCTGCTTTACAGTTCATTTATAAAATTCTAATAGGGGTTCTCATTTCATTTATAAATTCATGATAAAATGTGGAGAACTTGGAGGATATTCATTTACTGCTTATTTTTCCCTCCCAGAGACCAGCCAAGTCCCCACCTAGGAGTTTCATGGCTGTCCTTCCAGCCCTAGGCAGCAGAAGCAGGATTAGGTGTTCAAAGCAATTCTCAGTTACGTAGTGTGAGGCACGACATTGACCAAAACCAATAGTTCTCAACCTTCCTAATGCTGTGACACTTTAATACAGGTCCTCATGATGTGGTGACCCCAATCATACAATTGTTTTCAGTGATACTTCAAAACTATCATTTTGCTGTGGTGAATTGTAATTTAAACATGTTTTTTTCCCAGTGGTCTTAGGCCAGTCCTGTGATAGTGTCACTTGGTTTCCCCAAAGGGAGCTGTGACCCCACAGGTTGAGAACCACTGCTCTAAACTGAGAGATAAAAATAAATAAATAATAGCACTTAAGAAAAAAAAGTAGGCAGGCGATGGTGGCGCACGCCTTTAATCCCAGCACTCGGGAGGCAGAGGCAGGCGGATCTCTGTGAGTTCGAGGCCAACATGGTCTACAGAACCAGTTCCAGGACAGCCTCCAAAACAATACAGAGAAACCCTGTCAAGAAAAACCAAAATCTGCATAAAATGGTGTGACCCTGCCTAACAGGGCTGTTATTTTTATTGATTTAAGAAGTACAGCCAGAGAAAACTTGTGAGTGATCCTTTGTGTTCTCTCCTCCAAATCCCTAGTTTGTGGAGCAGATGGCCATAGAGCCTGTTTCAAGTTTTCAAAAGAATTCTCAAGATTGTAATTGGTATCTATAGTCTCTTTCCTGCCTCCAAGGCCTACCATGACCCCTCACTGTTTTCTACTGCATGGCCTGTTTTTCTTTAACATCAGTTACACAGTAACCATACTGTCTGACCTATGAATGTTTGAATGTGACCTTTGTATGGCTGTGGAACTTCCGAGAATTAAGCAAAGTGTTGACTACCCAGGATACTGAGTTGTAATGGTATGTTCATATAAAAGACCCTCTGCCTTGGGAGAGAACAGGAAGTGTTCTGGGAGACTGGGAGAATGTCTACTAAAACACAAACTTTCCAGATTAGGGCCCTGTCTGCTGGGATGGGAGGGTAGAGCTAGGAATGCCTATGCTGTCTGAGATATTTAGTCTCTACATACCCAAGAGAGGAGCTGATGATACTCTGTGGTTCAGCTGTGTGGCCTCAGCTAATGATGCACTCTGGGAAGGCTTAGCACGCAGGAGGACCAGTTGGGATTAGCTAGCACAGTCTCTCCAGGATTCTCTGCTGGCTGTCCTTTAGGAACTATAATGAAAACCACAGTCACAGCATGGTGAGTGTGGGGGCTTCAAAGCAGGAGGAGCAGGATTGGCTAGCTGTCATTGCTGCTGGGACGGGGAGAGACCATGAGATGTGTGCTGTCCTAGGGAGTGACACTTGTCCTTTGCATCTCCCTGAGTGTAGGTATCCTATGTAGAGAGAAGGAGGCTGTGGGAAACTGTGATACTAGTAATATCAGTGTCCAGTGTCCATCCCAGGGTTGTATTGGGTGTGTGGTGGGATCAGACATTGTAAACTGAAAGTTTGGCTTCTGCAATTTATGAATATTGCTTTCCACTTTCAGGTTTGTCTTACACGTGTTACACATGGATTAGAAATTTGTAGAAGGGGGTTATGGGGATCATACTTCAGCAATACATGATGAGAATACTTTTAATTTTCTGCTACCTCCAGCTACAATGATGTGATTCAGGGAAGTTGAGTTCAGGGGAACAAAAGGAATTTCTGATCTGCGCAAGTTTCTCAGGTGTGCATGGTGTTGGGTGGGCGGATAGTGCAGATTCCACATGTTGTGTCATGATACATGTGGCAGGAAGCAGTCTTTAAATTACTCTTCTATGTAATTTTCTGTGTGGGTACCAGTGGGGCTGGGTTTGCCTCAAATCACAAGGGGACATAAGACTTTTCAGAACCACAGCAAAAGATTACCCCCATTTATAGAATGAGCTCTAGATCATGGGGCATCTCTGTTTGGAAGAAATGTCAATAGGTGGAGGGTCAGAAGCAGAACAGTTTAAGGGTCCTTTGAATTAAATTTGTGTGAGCTGTGACGTCTGTTTAATTTCTAAACACATAGAATCATGGATAGCTGGGTAACATTGGTCAAAATCTCAGTTTTTTTTTGTTTTTTTTGTTTTTGTTTTTGTTTTTGGTTTTTCGAGACAGGGTTTCTCTGTGGCTTTGGAGGCTGTCCTGGAACTCACTCTTGTAGACCAGGCTGGACTGGAACTCACAGAGATCTGCCTGCCTCTGCCTCCCAAGTGCTGGGATTAAAGGCGTGCGCCACCAACGCCCGGCTCCTTTGGTCTTTTGATGAAAAGTTGATCATATTTTCCTGCTTTTGTTCTTGTCTTTTCTCTCCATCCCCTTAATTATTTCACAAATATTGTATACCTTTTCAATTGCTGCAGATTTGGTTTTAGTATAGAAGTCCAACTGAGTCAACATGTGTATTATTCATTTGTAATCTCTGGAGAATTCTATCAGTTTCCAATTTGCATATAGCTTTGGAATCAGATAATCTGTTATAAGGTGTTGAGAATTTTCTGTGAATTGCATTAAGTTCGTGTTGCAAATTTACCTTTACAGTATATTAATATTGATGTAGCAAGTTCCCAATGATTATTTATTTACCTCTTTATTTATGTAGGCTCTTTATTCTAGTTGTTTTTAATCTGTCAAGACTTTTACTATTTCTACCAAAAAGTACTTTGGGTCTTGGCAGGTGGCTCACCCCAAATTCTTCTAGGGGATGACCTGAGTTCAGATCAGAACACCAAAATTTGTAGGCCCATAACTACGTGCTGTATCAGAACTGGGGTATCTGACTCCCTATTCTCTGTTACGTCACATGTACCCACATGGAAAACCTCTCTCACACACAAACTGTATACATTAAAAAATTGGGATAAATTTGTTTTTGAAAATTCCTGTTACTTATAAAGCAATGAAAACAAAACCAGTCACTTTGGGTGCATAATACAAATCATATACTGCTTCTTTTTAAATTTATTTAAAATTTAGGTGTCAGTCTAGATACCAACCCATGTTACCTTCCCTTCCCATCTCCAGCACCCTACCTCTCTCCCTTCCCATCCTCCATTCACTCCTCAGAGGGGGTAAGGCCTTCTTTCTGGTGTCAACAAAGTCAACAAAGTTGAGGAAGGACCAAACTACTCCATTCTGTGTCAAGAATGAGCAAGGCATCCCACCATAAGGAGTGGTCTCCAAATAGCCAATTCATGTACCCAGGATGGGTCCTGGTTTCACTGTCTGGGGTCCCCCAACAGATCAAGTCATAAAACTGTCACCCACATTCAGAGGGTCTAGTTTGGTGCCATGAAGCTTCCCCAGCTGTCATTCCATAGTCTGTGACCTCCCACTAGTGTCAGTAGTAGGAGGTGTGGCTTTGTTGGAGCAGGCTTTTCCTTGTGAGAGGAAGAAATGTCACTGTCAGGTCAGGCATTGCGGTTTCTAATACTCGGGATGCTGACCATTGTGTCAGTCAACTTCCTGTTGCTTCTGAGTCAAGATGGAAGGACTGTATCTCCCTGTACACTGCCATGCCCCTTGCCATGATGATGTTTAACTGAACCTCTGAAATTTTAAGTGAGATACCTCAGTTAAATGATTTCTTTGTAAGAGTTGCCATGGTTCATGTTGTGTCTTCACAGCAACAGAAACCTAACAAAGTCAGAAGATGTTACCAGGGAATGGGGCATTGCTGTGATAGGCTGGCCCTATCATACAATTTCTCTGATGTGTTCTGAGGAGTGTTGATCTGCTTGCTTGCCTCTCCCTTTATGTCTGTTCCTTAGGATTTCTTTCTTAAGGGTATGTGCTATTTAAATGGCCAAGTAATGCTGCATGTGAACCTCCTATTCAGTTTCCTTCTTAAGTGACTGGGTGAATACATTATAATATCCATGTCATGAAATAAGTGTGGGGAGCACCAGAATTATATGACTAGATTGTCAAAGAAGTATACCTCACAATGTCAGTATCACAGTTTCTGTTTTACACATGTATGGGTTATTTTAGGTTGCAGTGACCTACGATGATGTGCACATCAACTTCACTCAGGAAGAGTGGGCTTTGCTGAATCCTTCCCAGAAAAGTCTCTACAAAGATGTGATGCTGGAGACCTACAGGAACCTCACTGCCATAGGTAAAACTGAATAGTCCTTCATGATTTAAAATAAGGGAATAATTGTTTCTTGATTATTGATACTCTTCTGTAATTTTTATTGAGGAAAGTGAAAATTAGGTGAATAAGGTATAGTTCTAAGGTTCATTGAAGATATTAGCTTAAATTTTGTACAACTTCCATTACTATATCATATATTTTATGATATTGTGTTTTAGGCTACAGTTGGGAAGACCATAATATTGAAGAACATTGTCAAGGTTATAGAAGAGTTAGAAGGTAATTTTCATGTACATGTAGAACAAATTTGCCTCTGAAAAAAATTTTAATGTGTCTTGTAAGTTTTAAAGAAGAGCAACAGCGTAAATAAGCACAATTTAACGTATATTGATGATTCTTAATTTCTCACAAAATTATATACCTCAATGTCAGGTAGTACTTCTGTGTTTATAAGGCATGCCTGTGAAAAAGAAGACAAGGAAAAGATGCTTTAATAGGTACCAACATTTGAATTATAGCCCCATGAGAGCTATGCTATAGAAATGCAATCCATTTAATTTCATTGAATAGGTGTTTTGTATATGTCCAAGACTTCCTAAGATAGCATAGACTATAGTGAAGCTGGCATTACTCATATATTTATGACTTTGCTAAGTGTATGGAAAGGGTCTGCTTATGAGAGTCAAGAAGGTTGTTTTGAAGAAACCTTAATCTTTATAACAATGTCTGTGAGGAAAACAAAGTCAAACTGTGTGAATGCAATGAGGAACTGTTTTATTTGTTATTCTTTAAAATAATATCATGCCCAGGGGGAAGCAGTAGTACATACCTTTAATTCCAGCACTCTAGAGGCAGAGACAGGTGGAACTTCATGAGTTGGAGGCTAGCCTGGTCTACAGAGTGAGTGCAAGGACAAAAGCTACACAAAGACATTGTCATAAAAACTAAGAAAAAAATCATAAATACAAGCCATGTGGGCAAAGAATTTGGAAAGAAGCAATGTACCTCTCTCTTTTTCTTAGGCAAATCAGATGATATAAAAGATATTTAGTAGTTCCCACTTTGAGTGGAGTTATTGAATGTTATACAAGTTTACAATTGATTGGTTTTCCAAGTTCACAGGAAAGACATCAACACACACTGGAGGAAAAGCCCTATGAGCATTGGAATGTGTGAATGCTTCCATTTTTCCTGGTACAGTCTGCCAATGTAGTATGGCTCACACTACAGTAAAACTTATGAATGCAATAAGTATGGTAAACCTCTGAGTTCCTCCTGTTCTCTTCAAATATGTGAAAAATCTCATCTGAAAAAAAAAAGATGCCATAAATGTGGTCCTGAAATAAAGGCTCTTACTATCACAGGTATCTTCAAAGACACCAAACAACCCCTCATGAATAGAAGTATCATGAATGTAAAACTTAAGATCTGATTCCTCGTTATAATTAGGCAAAATTATAAAATCTAACTTATACAGATTCTAAGTTTCATCAGTGTAATGCAGGAAGTAAAGCTTTTACATTTGTCAAGTATCTTTGCAGGAATGAAAGAAGCCACATAGGAGAGAACCCCTGTGTTAAAAAAAAAATGTGTTAAAAAAAAACTTTGTGGGGTTGGAGAGATGGCTCAGAGGTTAAGAGCACTGACTGCTCTTCCAGGGGTCCTGAGTTCAATTCCCAGCAACCATATGGTGGCTCACAACCATCTACAATTCGATCTGGTATCCTCTTCTGGCATGTAAGCAGAACAGTGTATATGTAATAAATAAATAAATCTTTAAAAAAAAAAACTTTGTGACTTTGTGTGTTACAGGCATCTTCAAAGGCATGAAAAAATTCATACTGGAGAGAAACCATGTGAAAGTCTTCAAAATGGTGAACTTTTTGCGTGTCACAGTTGTCTTCAACTCCATAAAAGAACACAAACTGGAGAGAAAACGCTTGAATGTAATCACTGTCATAAAGTATTTGCAAGTCACTGTGATCTTAAAAGGCATATAAGAACACATACTGGAGGGAAACCCTACAAATGTACTCAATGTGATAAAACCTTTTCAAAGCACAGTGATTTCCTAATACATCAAAGAACACATACAGGAGAGAAACCCTGTGTTTGTAATCAATGTGGTAAAGCATTTGCAAGTAATAGTAACCTTCAAGGACATAAAAGAACACATACTAGAGAGAGACCCTATGAATGTAATCAATGTGGTAAAGCTTTTGCAATTCATGGTTACCTTCAAAGACATCAAAGAACTCATACTGGAGGGAAACCATATGAATGTAATCAGTGTGGTAAAACTTTTGCAAGTCATGCTCATCTTCAAGTACATAAAAGAACACATACAGGAGAGAAACCCTATGAATGTGATCAATGTGGTAAAGCCTTTTCACATGTAAGTACTCTCCAATGTCATAAAAGAACACATACTGGAGAGAAACCCTATGAATGTAATCAATGTGGGAAAGCCTTTTCGCGTGTAAGTAGTCTCCAGTGTCATAAAAGAACCCATACTGGAGAGAAACCCTATGAATGTAATCAATGTGGTAAAGCTTTTTCACAACGTGCCAGTCTTATAAGTCATAAAAGAATACATACCAGAGAGAAACCATATGAATGTAATCAATGTGGTAAAACCTATTCATATGTCAGTAGTTTTCAATATCATAAAAGAACACATACCAGAGAGAGACCCTGTGAATGAAACTAATGTGATAAAGCCTTTTTAAGAAATCACACTGCAGAGACACCCTATAAATGTAAGCAGTGTGGTAAAGTTGTGTACTCTGTATAACTCAATATTCTGTGCAATCCTGAAAAAATCATATTGGAGAGAATCTTAGTATAAAGAATATAGTAAGACCTAAAATGAACACATTTAGTTACACAAGATTCTGGAGAGAAAAATATCTGACCAGTGTCAGCAATCTGTTCAAGCATTATGATGTCTCTCTTTTGTTTGAACCTGCAAACTCATATGGACAAAAGTCCTACAAATTCATTGATAAGGTAACCCCTTTTGAGTTCACACCTTTGAGATTGGTTGATTTCTTTAAAATCCAATCCTATGCACTTGCTTTCTGTTACATGAACCAATTCATGATGAAAGAAAATTAAGATTCTAAATGCCTCAACACCTAGGAAACAGGAATGAATACTTACAAGAAAAAATATCCACGTGTATAAATCTGTTTGGTTAGAGAGTTGATTGAATTTTAATTATGTGATGTCCATGTGTGGGTTTGTGACTGTTCATGCTTGTTCCCAAGAAGGTTAGACCCTTGAGTATTCCTGTAGCAGGAACTACAGACAATTCTCCAAAACCTGACCTAGGTCCTGGCAATGAAGTGCCATACATTTGCTCATCCAGATTTCTAACCTGGTACATGTTTTAAATCCTTTTTGTATCATCTTGATATCAGGTAATAGGGAAGAAGCCATGGAAGAGAAAACACTATTCATGTAAACAATTTGTTATAGACTTTAGACATTGTACTTGTTTCAATTAAAAAAAAATGTTTTGTGTGAAGGGGAAGTGTTATTGGGTTTACTAGACCCAAGACAAATAATAAATGGGTATTTTATTGGGGATAAGAAAGAGCTGCCACAGCCTTCCTGCTCCAGAAGATGCAGTCTCTGCCCTTTGGACATCACCTGCAACCCAAGAGACAGAGAAAGACAGCCAGTGAGAGAGAGTATGCCCCATGTTTCTCTGCCTTCAGGTCATGTACGCAGAACCAAAGGCACAGCAAGATACAGCTTCTACTTCCTCAGAAGAGCTGAGCAGAAATCCTGGCACCAGAAGAACCCTCCCATCTTACTGACAGGTGGGCCAGTAAATGCTCTGATTGGCTAGTAAAGACTGAGTGACAGGGCCAGGTGAACAGAAGAGACACACATAGCACAATGGTTTAATCTGAGCAAAGAATTCCTGTGTGACCCCAGGGGAACAGAAAACATGAGATGATTCAAGAGATGGGTGCTTTGAATGCCCTCAGGGTGTGGAGCCAGCAATGTCTGGCTTTTAAGGGGTGGAGTCTGGACAGATGTGACTCCATGTGAGGGCCCATCCTTGGCACCTTGAAGGCATGGTTTGGAACAGGGCTCCCAAACATTCCAACCTCTTTGCATAGATAAAGAAGCCTGTAGAGCTTTAACCTAAACAACACAGACTCCCTGGGTATAGGGGCATTAGTTTAAGTCTGGCTTCTTCCTGCTGACATACAGCAATTAGGGGAGGGGAGAGTCAGGATTCAGTGGGCTCACATTCAGCAGGAGGTATGGATGGAGAAGTACTCCCTACATCCTGTAGACCTTGGGCATCTGTTCCTTGAGTAGGTGGAGAAGGCATATTGGGTGAAGCTTTCAACATAACTGGGTGGTGCAGGTAGAGTGGGGCTGGTGTGAGTCCAGGCAGTGTTTTGTGGCACCTGTACAAGCCCTGCCCTCGGGGTGCCAAGGGTAGCCCTCCCCTGAGTTCACCTCAATTCAGACTCCTTCCTTTAAAAAAAAACTGCCATTGTTCCTCATAAAAGTGTGAAGAGACGCCGGGCGTTGGTGGCTAATGCTTTTAATCCCAGCACTCAGGAGGCAGAGGCAGGTGGATCTCTGTGAGTTCGAGACCAAGCCTGGTCTACCAAGAGAGTTCCAGGACAGGCTCCAAAACAATACAGAGAAACCCTGTCTCGAAAAACCAAAAAAAAAAAAAAAAAAAAAAAAAAAAGGGAAGGGACAACATCTCCTGAGCAAATTGGGATCATGGCAAGAGGGAGGTAGGAGAAAGAGAAGGGGAGCAGAAGAGGGGGGGGAGGAAGACATGAGGAGGCAGTAAGATTGAGTCAGGGGAAGAATACAGGAGAGCAAGAAAAGAGATAGCATGATACAGGGAGCCATTATAGGTCTAAAGAGAAATCTGGTATTAGGGAAATGTTCAGGGATCTACAAGGTTGACTCCAACTAGGAATCTAAGCAATAGTGGCTACCTTAAATGCCCTTTCCCTACAATGAGATTGATGACTACCTTATATGCCATCCTAGAGCCTTCATCCAGAAGCTGATGGAAGCAGAAGCAGATACCCACAGCTAAGCACTGAGCTGAACTCCTGGAATCCAGTTGTAGAGAGGGAGGAATTATGAGCAAAGGGGTCAAGACCACGCTGAAGAAACCCTCAGAAACAGCTGACCTGAGCAAGTGGAAGCTCATGGACCCGATTGATAGCTGGGAAACCAGCAATGTACCGAACCAGGCCCCCTGAACATGGGTGTCTGTTAGGAGACCTGGGCAGTCAATGGGGCCTCTGGTAGTAGAAAAGTGTTTATGCTTAGTGCACCAATGAATTCTGGGAGCCCATTCCACACAGAGGGATACTCTCTCAGCCAAGATACATAGGGTAGGGCCTAGGCCCTGATCCAAATGATGTGACACATATTGATAATCCCCCATGGGAGTCCTCACCCTCTCTGGGGAGTCCATATGAGTGAGATAGGGGGTTCATGTGGGGCATGGGAGGATGGGAGTGAGAGGGAACTGGAATTGATATGTAAAATAAGATTGCTTCTAATTTAAATAAAATTTATAAAGGAAAAAGAATAGGAAAGATGGGGTAGTAAATACATTACCGAAAAATTGCTGGTGCCCTAGCCCTGAAGTACTTACTGGAGCTTCAGGGAAGATTATGAACACTGTCAAGAACCAGTCATAGTCTCCCTTTGTTCTGTAGTCTTCCCACCACACACCATGCGCCATTTTCATCTTGGATGACTTTGATACGCTGAAATTCCTACCTCCACTTTCTAAGTACCATGATTACAGGTCTCTGCCACCATACCTGACTTAGGTGGCTTCCACTTAAATCAGTGAGGCGTTAGCATCATGGGATGAGTAATATGAGAAGATGGACTTAACTATATTCAAAATCTACTTGTCTCTGTAAGCCAGGGTTTCACCATCAGCAGAATAAAACAGAGCTCTTCGCAGGTCCTTTGATGACCTATAACTCACTCAATGATAAGAAAAAGTGCTATTTTTCATAGTTCAAGCAGAGTCTGGGTGCTGGCAAGCCTAAACATCCAGGCTCAGTTACTCATCCTCAGGAAGCCAATTAAATGAACCAACTTATCTAGTGACATGCCCAACTATAATGCAGGCACTCTGGAGTCAACATGGACAGATCACTCTGATGTCCTAGGGAAACCTAGTCTATAGTGTGATTTCTAGGGAGTCATGGTAATAATATTCTTACAAAGAAGACAAAAATAATACAAAAGGGAAAATGACAAAATTCTTAAAAATTTAAATCATATTTATTCAATTTGACTAATTTGGAGCAAAAAAAATACAGTAAGTAATCCATCCCTGGGGTCCTAACAGGCTTAGATAGAAGGCAAATATATGCAAAACTATAGTATTTAATGAAGTGAAATAATGAATTTTCCCCATCTCTAAAATACTTCCACATTCTCAGTTCCTGTTTATCCTGTAAGGGAATCAGATAAGAAGCAAATGTTTCTTCCATAGAGACTTTCTCATTTGGAAGAGTCAAGTCTTTTCACACAGTGAAATTAGAATTTTGTGGGTCTACTTTTTTTTTTTTTTTGAGACAGGGTTTCTCTGTATTGTCTTGGAGGCTGTCCTGGAACTCGCTTTGTAGACCAGGCTCTCCTTGAACTCACAGAGATCCACCTGCCTCTGCCTCCCGAGTGCTGGGATTAAAGGCGTGCGCCACCAACGCCCGGCTTTGTGGGTCTACTTTTTAACTTGTTGGAGGCCAAAAGTAGACTCCACCCTGTTGATTTCTGGTCTCCACATAACAGTCATGGTCTAAAGACCTGTAATCACATTACAGTCACACACATAAACAGAAGTGATTTTGATTTGTTTTAAATAGATATCAATGTCATGACATAATAAACCATCTCTGGATAATCCCCTTTGAGGGCAGTACTTCAAGATGAAGTGCCCCGTGGGACATGAAGAAGCATGGAATTTCATATATATAGCACATGAAGCTATGTTGTGAAATAATGTGACCATTGCTGCTTGACAAAGTTCCAGCATTTTGACATTGCATACCAACCACACATCTCCAGCACCTGCAGAGGCAGGCAGATCTCTGTGACCTCCAAGTCAGACTGGCAGAATGAGTTCCAGGACAGTCAAAGCCACCAGAGAAACCCCGAATAGAAAAAGGTAATGAGATCCAGCGTTGTCTGCTTGGTTGCTGTGCACATGCTTAACCCCAGCACTCAAGAGGCCGAAGCCTTTGGGTTTTCTGAGGTTGAAGCCAACCAGGTCAACAGAATGAGTTTCAGAACTACACAGATAAACCCTTTGTTGAAAACACCAAATCAAAACAAAACACATAAAGAAAGAATATGATTCAGCTTTAGTATGAATTGTAACATCTGGTGGTAGCCTGCATAGATAAAAGATACATAAGAAGCTCTCTCTCTCTCTCTCTCTCTCTCTCTCTTTGGCTGCTTACCTTAGTTCTGGTTACCAAGTTCATTATTTTACTAGCATTAGAGCCTACATCTTTGGAATCTTGGTGTATAATGAAGCTGAGACATCCAGTCTAATGAACTAAACAACTACTATAATCTTCAAATTTCCTTTGGTACGCAGCCATTGTTGGACTAGCTCTACCTGAGCCTGCGAGACAGTCTAATAAGTCCACTTTCTACATACATGGAGAAATTCATTCTACCAGTACTATTCACATAGAGAACTTGGAATGATGCTGTTAGACTTTCTTTTGTTTCATTTTAAACTGCTCACCAAGGAAGTTGTGCTGGCTAACTACAGTGTTCATAAACACAATCTTCCTAGTTCCATTACTCTCTAAATATTCAACTTTCCATGAAGACTACCCTTTTTATTATTATGCATTTGCCAAGAGTTTGCATTTCAGGAATAAATTCCTATAGCAATGGTGCCATCATCTAGCCTCTGATGGGAGAAAGACCTATTATCTTGTTTATGATCTGGTTCTTACTTTTCTTTCCTGATTTACTGAAGTTCCAGTGACAACCAGGCAAAAAGCACCTTCGGTTTACTTGACCCCAATGTAAAACCACATAACAAACATCTCCTTTTGTATCCTTAAATCTCTCTTTAGTGGTTAATATTCCGGGAACCCTTCCAGTTTTTGACAGAGAATCACTCCTTGCACATAGGAAGTATAGTGGGCTGTTCAAGCTAGCTAGCTACATTGTGTCCAGGAAGAAGGGGAAATGCCTACTGAGTGCAGGAAGATAGCAGGGTCTGTTACTGGAGTCAGGGGCAGGTGCTATAGCAATGCATATCTGTGCTGATCTAGAAAAGGCCTTTGTTTGGGGTGGAAGGCAGGTGCAGGAACAATTGTGCTGTGTCTTTAAGGACACTGTAACCCTATGGGATGTGATCGTATCACTCAGGCCTTACTAGCCAATCAGGCCCCTAAGTGACCTGCCATGCAGAAGAGGTACACTGTACTTCCTGCCACCGGATTCAGACTTGGCTTTGTTGCCAGTGGTTTCATGTTCCGTGCTTTGAGCAAGGGTGAGTTAGAAAACTGCAACATGGAAGGAAGGTACTGCTGTCCCCAAATGGGGAGTGGCGAGGGTGAGGTGCTGCAGCCGGTGTGCTTGGTATTCCTTGGATCTGAGTGGGAAGCTGCAGCCAGACTCCCTGACCTGTGAGGTCCCATTCAGTCCTTGAAAGGTCCTGGAGCCAGAGGCAGGCCTTTGAATAACTTTGCTCTGTGGGCTGAGTCAGCTCTGAGCATTGGGAGCAGGGAGCTGTGTGTAGAAACATGTGTGTCGTCAACTCCAACTTGCTTTTGGTGCATCCATGGAAAGCAGGTCGCCAAACTTGAAGAGGCTTAGTTTCTTCAGTACCTTGTACTTTTCATTTTACCTTTGTGTGTATGATCCACTCTTTGTTAATAATGTGGAGGTTTTAAAAGGCATCTCATGTGTTGAGTAGCATTCCACTGTTTTTGTTTTTTTGAGACAGGGGTTCTCTGTATTGTTTTGGAGGCTCTCCTGGAACTCGCTTTGTAGACCAGGATGGACATTCCACTTTTAAGTTGTGATGTAGAAGAGGAATATTGGTAATACAATGGATTTACAAATGCTTAGGAGATAGGAAGTCTCATAAAGTAGAATTTAGCTGAGGGAGGACTACCTCTAAAATACCCAAAGATGAGTGTTTACTCACCAGGCCTATTAGAAATTAGGATATAGATTTGTTCACTAGGAGTGTGACATTTGGCTCCAAGCCATTACAATGAGCCAACCCTGATTTACAGCCATCCCCAAGGCCAATCTCCATATCAAAGAAAATGCCTGTAGCAAGCTGCTCAAGGAGCCATTACAGGGTCACAAGCAACCTTAAGGCCTGGTTTGCCATAAAGTTCCAGTTTTCCTCCTGAGAAAAGCATAGTTCTGCTGGGTGTTGGTGGCACACGCCTTTAATCCCAGCACTCGGGAGACAGAGGCAGGCGGATCTCTGTGAGTTTAAGGCCAGTGTGGTCTACAGAGCAAGTTCTAGGACTGCCTCAAAACAATACAGAGAAATCCTGTCTCAACAGACAAACAAACAAACAAAAAGCATAGTTCTGTCATATGGGCAACAGGACCGCAGGTGACAGCTATTTGGAAAGTAAAACACTGTAGTGTTGAGGATTTGCCTGATCAACCAAGGCTTTATCCAGGCCCTCAGGCAGGGAGGAGAAACATTCTTGGGAGATCTAGTAACAGCCTGGGGCCTAGGCCTTCAGAGCTTTACCTAAGGTCCTGATATATTGGCAATAAACAGAGAGCCTTGTCTAGATCCGGGAATTTGCTTGGGAGAGCTGGTAATTTGCGGACAGGTTGCTTCAAATGGGGAGAACCAAACTCTTCCCACTACACGGAGCTAAGGTCCCAAGGTCACTGTGGGCTTAGTCAGTAATGACCTTTTTTTTTTTTTTTTTTTTTTAGTGTTTTGAGGCAGGGTTTCTCTGTGGCTTTGGAGGCTGTCCTGGAACTCACTCTGTAGACCAGGCTGGCCTCAAACTCACAGAGATCCACCTGCCTCTGCCTCCAGAGTGCTGGGATTAAAGGCGTGCACCACCAACGCCCGGCAGTCAGTAATGATCTTGAGATACCCTGTGTTCCCTTTGTGCAGCATTGTTTAATTAGCCTTCTCCCTGAATTTGTCCCATTGCATGACAGTTTCTACTGACTTCATAGAAGTCATCCATCTTCTTCCATTATCCCCCTGGAAGTAGTACACAAGATGCTATTCTTCTTAAGAAGCTAACTTGATGTGGGACATATCTTGTGCAAGACCTCCCCATCCCAGCTTTTATCTTTTCTGCCTTCTACATTTCCTGTCTTTACCATTTCCTGCCACCTTCACCTTAGTGAAGAAGATCCTATGTCAGGGCTTTGGTGTTCTTAAGAAACAATTCTGGGAATATTTTTGATGTGTAAGTCTCCCATCTGCTGAAGTAGCTAGAAATGCTGTCTCCTGTCTCTATATAAATTGTTCAAAGTGTAACCTGGACCATGACCCAAATGCAACATTTGTCTAGGCTGGCTCCTCCTTGAGTATTAGCCAGAGATGTATTTATTAAAAATTAAATGTATTTTTCTTTATGAATGTCCTAAGTGTGTGAAGTAATTTCTCCCTGGTAAGGCATATTAATGTTAGAACTGCTACATTTCCATTCTGCTAGAAAATTTTTTTCTGAAGCAAGTTCTATTATGTTGACTCAGGTTGCCCTGATTCAAGTCTGTTGCTCTCACAGGCAATGACTTTGCTGTCTTCTTTACTACAACTTTAAAGTTCTTACATGAATGTACCACCTCAGAGAGTTAAAATTGTCCATTTGAGTCATGTAGTCAATTATAAAATGAAGTCACAGGAAAAGGACATTCATGGAGGAGCATTGCTTCTGCCTTCAGACCAAAACAGGAATAGTTTACACTGCAGGATAATTCATGGTAGGCAACCAGCTACTGGAGTCACCATTATGAAAAGGGACCTGATTGTGGTAGGGGGAAGTGATTTTGTATTTTCCTGCATGTTTTAATTCCTGTCATGTGAATAAACACTGACCAGATTGTGTGAGTGCACAGTTTGGGAAAGTTATCTTGATCTAATGAATATTAAGTTTGCAATTAGGTAACTATCCTGTGCAGATATGTTCTATCCTGCTTGACACAGCTTTCTTAGCTCAGAAGTTTGAGAAGCAGGTCATTGACTATAACTATGTGTCAAATTACAAAGCTCAGTAGCCAACATATGCATATATTTATCTCTCTCTTTTTTTTTTTGTTTTTTTTGAGACAGGGTTTCTCTGTATTGTTTTGGAGACTGTCCTGGAACTCGCTCCGTAGACCAGGCTGGTCTTGAACTCATAGAGATCCGCTTGTCTCTGCCTCCCAAGTGCTGGGATTAAAGGCGTGCGCCACCAACGCCCGGCTGAGAGATGGCTCAGCCATTAAAGGCTAGGCTCACAACCAATCTATCTCTTATTAATGATGGTAGTAATATGTTGTTTGTAATCTAACAAATAAGGCTTGCTTGAAGATCAGAGTGCAGAGCTAAGTCACTAGTTAGCTACACGCCTGGTTAAATGCTAAGCCACTAGTTAACCACACACACTAAGCCACTAGTTAGCCATAAGAGGCAGGAGATAAAGTACTCAAGGTCGTCCCTGACCAGTCTGTGGTGGGGTACGGCTTTAATCCCAACACTTAGGAGACAGATGTTTATGGCCTTAACATACAGTACAGTGAGTACAGTTTTACAATGCAGTAAAACAGGTTCTATCATTAGCTTTTAGAGTCCAGCCAACTGACTCCGAGGCTGGTTTTCCTAAGGGTTAGGAGGTAGTGAATGGATTGAGGCTTACATGGTCCAACACAGAATCATCTAAGAATGACTTGATTCCAATATTTGTTTCCCACAGTGACTTTCAGGCAGTGCAGCTAGCTCTCTGTAACACAAAGGCTCTCTTTTCCCAATAACAGGATTGCATTGGACTATTCACAAGTTCATTTCATGTACCCCATGTCCCAGTGATCTGAATCCTGACCCTGCTTATTCTCACATTAAACACAACAGAATAATAACTCACAACATTGAAAACATTAAGCCAGTTGTGGTGGCGTGTGGCTTTAATCCCAGCATTTCAGAGGCAGAGGGAGGATAATCTGAGGCAGTCTGGACTACAGTGAGTTGTGGGTCAACCAGAACAATATAAAACAGACCCTGTCTCACAAACAAACCAAACCCCAAGTGAACAAGAACACAAACAGCAGTAACTAACTGCATTCTACCTCAGTAACCAATGTACACTGACAGCTTGGATTAGGTAGGAACTCTTCTCCAAATTAGAGGCCACCCCGTTGTTATGTCACATTTTAAGCCTTGAACAATGGAGGCTATCGTGGAACCGCCTGCTCCTATTAAGTCAAAATCTCTTCTGTTGAAGTCCATCCCTTGTCATTATTGCTTTTAGATTTGCTTCAAAACCTTATAATGTTAGGAATGTTAAGGAACCACTTTTACTAAAAGCAAAAAACGTTTTAGAAAGGCTCTAACTTGGAGAACTGACCAGAACAACTTTCAGGACAATTTTCAAAATATAACCGAGGGTCAGAGGAAAGTTTTTTCTGGAAATTTAATAATAAATTAGCTTTCTAATATTTTAACACAACTTTTAAGATATTCTTTGTTTTTTTTCAAGCAGACTTAGTGTAAAACCCAACTGATCTTGAACTCAAAAGCCCATCTATTTCCCAAGCCCTGGGGTTTTGATCACAAGTGTATGTCCGCATGTCGAACACATCTGGCTTTAGAATCTTTTAGCATTGTGTAAATGCCGACATTACGTGTCTTTTGAACTTTTTTCTTTTTGAATGAAGGAATGCACAGGCACCTGTGACTTTTAATTGCTTTGATTTTTTTTTTTAAATTTCAAGGCAGGGTTTCTCTGTGGCTTTGGAGGCTGTCCTGGAACTAGTTCTTGTAGACCAGGCTGGTCTCAAACTCACAGAGACCCACCTGCCTCTGCCTCCAGAGTGCTGGGATTAAAGGCGTGCGCCTGTTGGTGACAGCCAGGCTGCTATATGAATTTTGAATGTAGCAGAAAGCTCGGTTCCTGTTCTTCCATCTGCAGAGCCCCATCAGAAACTCCTGCTTCACACAACAGGTATCTATCCCCCCTTCTGACCTCCACAGCAGGTCCAGCTCTTACCGCCACCAAAGAGCCTCACAAGTCACAGCTGCAGTGACTTATTTGAAGTTTTTTTTTTAAAGATTTATTTACTTATTATATATGCATGTAAAATAAGTCTGTCTGCATGTGTCCCTGCAGGCCACAAGAGGGCACCAGATCTCATTACAGATGTCGTGAGCCACCGCGTGGTTGCTGGGAATTGAACTCAGGACCTCTGGAAGAGCAGCCGGTGCTCTTAACCACTGAACCATCTTTCAAGCCCCCTATTTGTATTTTAAAATAATTTATTCATTCTTATACTATGTACATTGGTGTCTGCCTACACATATGACTGTGTGAGGGTGTCAGATCTTGGAGTTACAGTTGTTAGTTGCCATGTGGGTGCCGGGAATTGAATTCAGGACCTCTGGAAGAGTAGCCAGTGCTCCTAACTGCTCAACCATCTCTCCAGTCCCCTAATTTGTATTCTTAATTAGCCTATGATCTAAAAACACTGCGGTTTAGTACCTAACTTTTCTGTTGTTTTGCTTTTTGGTGTTTTTCAGGCAGGGTCTGTGTGGCCATCTGTCCTGGAAACGTGTATGTAACAAACTGGCCATCCTGCCTCCTCATTATTGCTAGGATTAAAGGCATGCATTTGATGCTTAGCTCAATATGTAGTTCTCAAAGGAACATTAAAGGAAGTATGATTTGTCTTTCTATTTTTCGCTATTATCTTCCAAATGCCTTTTTTTTTTTTTTTTTTTTTGGTTGGGGGAGTTGTTGTAATGTAAGAAAAGCAGCGCTTGAGAGATGCCATATGACAAGGTTCAAGAAGAGGGGTATTAGGGAAAGGAACCATAAAAATGGGAAAGGGAAGAGAGGAGACAGGAGCAGCAGCAGAGGAAAGGGGGAGAGAGGGAGGGGGATACAGAGAGGGAAAGAGAGGATGGGAGGTGCGCAGGGCCCTTTTAAAAGGGAACACAGTGAATGTGCACAGGTGGTGCTCTTAGTGGCTGCAGCTGAGGGTGTGTCCTGTCAGAAGCCCAGGACAGGCCGGTACAGATGTCTGATTATTAACAGTTGTTGTTTTGAATTTTCTAATCTACATACTGATTAACACAGGGGCATGTGCACCTGTACATACACAGGCACGTTCTATAAGCCCAGATTGGGATACTTAGTTTTTCTAATGGTAGGATGCAAAATGTATCTAGGTAGAGAGCAGTGTTGGGAAACACCGTGTCCAGGAAATCCTTCCCCTTCTTTCCATCAGTCACATTGGACGCTGATTGCCCATCTGTTCGGTGCTGGCTGCCTCTTCCAGCGTCTCACACCTGCAGTTTAGGACTTGCTATGATGACTTCCCACTAGCCCACAGAGGGAATCTAAAGCTGACCATTCCGCTTATATAAAAAGCTGTATTCTTCAGTAACCTGGCTGATTATCTAGACAATGCGGAGACGACTAAAGCAGGCTTTCTCATTTTCAGGCAGTAAAGCAGCAACCGAAACATCTTAGAAGCCTGGAAAAAATTGTCAGAAAAAACTATTACAGTAAGCCGGGCGTTGGTGGCGCACGCCTTTAATCCCAGCACTCGGGAGGCAGAGGCAGGCGGATCTCTGTGAGTTCGTGGCCAGCCTGGTCTACAGAGCGAGTTCCAGGACAGCCTCCAAAACAATACAGAGAAACCCTGTCTCGAAAAACCAAAAGAAAAAAAAAAAAAAAACACAACTATTACAGTAATTATCAAGAGTAAGAGTCTGAATTAAATTCGAACATTCCAACAATGGTTACAATAGACATTTATTTAAAGTGAGGCATCTGCAGAGCAAATAACTCTTAGGTTGTGATTCAGGTTGAAACAACCTCTTAGAAAATGCTGAGACCACGCACACCCATAGATCTCATCTGCAAGATCACTTCTTTGCCCATTCTTCTTTCTCTTTCCTTTCCCGAATAACCTCTTTGAGATAGGGTTCAAGGTAGAATTTGTCCTAAAGAATGAAGAAAAATAATAGGACTTAAACTTCATATTCATTACAACAAACTTTGGCTTGTAACACAAGAAGATATGATCTGAACTTCTAGGAACTACGTGCTTTTTAAATATAAAAGCTCACAAAGATCATGCAGTGAGGAGTCCTAGGGAAAAAAAACACCTAAGGGTCTGCCAGGTTTCAATGACAACGTCCATGCTAGGAACTAGAAGATCACTCAGGGGCTCACATAACTAAAACTCTTCATTAGAGCAGGAACTGAAGTAGAGGGAAAAAACAATGGCCCAACGAGGCAGAAAACTGAGATTCTAGCCCAGGCCTTCGATACTAAAGACTAGCTTAGTGATTGTAGAAGTCACTTCGGCTCTAAGTTACCATGTTGTTCTTTAAAATAG
Organism: Mesocricetus auratus; assembly: GCF_017639785.1. Taxonomy (NCBI): domain Eukaryota; kingdom Metazoa; phylum Chordata; class Mammalia; order Rodentia; family Cricetidae; genus Mesocricetus; species Mesocricetus auratus. Next base: position 190,700 of record NW_024429204.1, read on the forward strand.
AGCTAACAGTTTTCTGCTAACCTCACTTAGCTGTTGAAATGCTACTTATGAAGCATGACTTGGAGAACACTAAAACGCAAACGAATGTGTTTCTCCCATTTCTGATACGGCATGCTGAGTGACCAACACCACTAGACAAAGCAAACCCGTTCTACCTCCTCGTATTTTGTCCACTGCTCCTTAGGCAAGATCTGATGCCTCATGGACAAGTCCAGGGCTCTCTTAATTCGAAACATTCTCTCATTATAAAGATTCTCAGGAAGCCTCCTTATGGCTTCCTTCACATCTTCGGTCTCGTACATGGTATCGTCTCTCATTAGACCTGTGACAGGAATATAAAAACCAGATCAGAGAGCTGTCTCAGAGCATACTTTGCTTCTTCCCACCCAGCCTCAGACTCATGCTTGCCTTGAAATGACCACCTTCTTGTCTCTGTTTCCCCACTGCTAGAATTACAGGCATAACGCACCACATCTAGTAGGAGCTTTTCATATGTGTGTGTGTGTGTGTGTGTGCGTGCACACACATGTACCTCCACATGCGTGTGGAGGTCAAGGGTGTTAGTTCTTGCTTCTCCACTTTGAGATAATCTCTGTGCTACTTGTAAGAGGTAGCCCACCAGCTTCCAGAGATTCTGCCTCCCATCTTCCCAGAGTGGTGCCCTGGGATTACAGCTGCTTGTGCTATTGTTTCAGCTTTGTGGTGGGCTCTGAACTCAGGCCATCAGGCATGTGAGGCTCACTGAGCCATCTATTCCATCCAGGACTTTTCTTTTCTAATGAGCAAAACATCTTTATAATTTATAACTCAAGACTTCACTGAAAAAAAAAAATCACCAAATCACTATGTAAGATGGAAACCAAAAGCAATTCAGACCTGAGTCGTTTCTTGAAGGAATATGTGGGCCTCTTAAAACCACTATTATAAAATTCCTATCTCATATGAACCAGTTTAGAAAATATTTACAATGTGTATCTTTCAATTGAAAACACGAGTAGACCTCATCTCTCCTTCTAATCTGAGATGAAGGAAGAAGTAAACAGGACCAGTGAGATGGCTAGGCACATGAAGGTGCTTACTGGGCAAGCCTGATGACCCAACTTGGATCCCTAGACCCCATGATGGAAGGAAAAAACTGACTCCTAGAAGTCTTCCTCTGACCTCCACAAGCACACCCTGGTATGATCAATTCTTTTTTTTTTTTTTTGGTTTTTCGAGACAGGGTTTCTCTGTATTGTTTTGGAGGCTGTCCTAGAACTCGCTCTGTAGACCAGGGCTGGCCTGAAACTCAGAGATGCGCCTGCCTCTGCCTCCCAAGTGCTGGGATTAAAGGAGTGTGCCACCGCCGCCCGGCTGATCAATTCTTTATTTTCTTTTAGTTTTTCGAGGCTTCGCTGTGTAACTTTGGAGCCTGTCCTGGAACTAGCTCTTGTAGATCAGGCTGGTCTCAAACTCAGAGATCCTCCTGCCTCCCCAGTGCTGGGGTTAAAGGCATGTGCCACCACCGGCTGGCCGGCTGATAAACTCTTTTTTAAAGTCATAAAGAGCTTAAAATTGTACTAAGGAATGCTATGATCTGCCGATGCTTCCATTCAGCTTCTGGACCACAAAGTGAAGTTCACAGCAAAATAGACAGCTCTAAGGAAGCTTACAAATCATATATGGATGAGAAAGCCTTCTCTTCAAAAGATTAAAAAACTCAAAATAGGTTCATTTTAAATTTGATACACACAAAACCATAATAAGACATCTTTTGGAACTGCAAGAGTTCTTAAAAAGCACCACATTCAGGAAGAACAAGATGACCACAGAGAACAGATACTCACCCAGCTTGTTGAATCCTGCAGCGTTATAATACCATTTTCGAAAACCATCGAGCCACTTGCTTGACGCTGCAACTGTAAGTATCACACTGTTAACAGCTATACTCAGACATTTACATCAATAGCCAAAAAACTCTTATACTCCTATAAACCTAAGGATGAATATCCCTTTGTACACAATGTAGACAATCATTTCACTATGACATCAGGGGAGAAAACTGTGAGCTCAAAACTAAAGGTGCCTAATATCCACAGGTATACTTCCTGCCACTTTGGGTTCTCAAATCCCAATGCCCTCTGCCCTGCCATCACCTGCTGTTATCAGAACTGAAAGGACAAGGGACAAGAAAGAGATCTGGGGCATTTCTATCATTTGTGGTGGCAGAACTCTTCTCAAAGAGGGTGAAGCTATGCACGCACAGCTTAGGTGACAGGCTGCTCTTAGTCTCCAAAACTTTTAGTCTACATAATTTCACCGACCATCTTTAAAATATAATTTCTAGAAACTATATATAACACCAGTTAATCATTTAAATATCAATAGATTAGCAAAGAAGCCAATTTTTATTCTTCTAAACAGCTAACTGGACATGGATAAGGAGAAATACTACATGTTAAAATTTACTGTGACATGCATTGTGGATTCCAGACCTTATATAAACAAACAAAGAAAAATTAAAACAAGGTCTGGAAATGTAGCTCAGCCTAGTATGCAAAATACTCCATGCAAAAAACAAAACAAACAACTCATAACTCTTTGGGAAACGAGGCTGAGCAAGTAACCTTAAAGAGGTCCATCCAGGCAGTAGGGGAGTGCCTGATGTTGACAAGGAAAGAAGGTGGAACAAACCTAACCTGTATTTTTAAAATGTGAGGGGTGGGAAGGGGGACAAGCGTGGGCCAGAGGACAACAATAGGTCCTGGTCATGTTTTTACTTTTGAGATGGCATCTTTCACTGGTTTGGAACTTGCCAAGTACACTAGCCTACCCGAGCCTCTCCATCAAGATGAAAACCATGGACTAGGTCTACTGAGGCAGGTCTCACCATGAAAATGGCTGGCCTGGAACTCAGGCTTTATTAAAAAACCAACAAACAAAATAGGTTCTGGAAAATGAATCTAGGCATGTGATTGCACTGCAAAGCAAGCACTTTAACAACGGAGCTCTCTTCTCCATGCCCCAAACTTTTGTTTTAAAATGTTGTCTAGGGCTAGTGTTTCTTACCAAGGAAGAAAAGCAAGTTTTCCTCTCAATTAGCTCCTGACTTCCCATTCCTTAGTTTAGATTACTACATGGGTTCCTCCAACCTCAGAAATGAAAAGGGGGAAATTAACAACTAAGGGCTAATCACTCCGTTGGTAAAGCCCCGAGTCACAGCCCCAGCACCATATAAAATGGGTGTGGGGGGTGCATTCCAATTCCAGCATTTAAGGGAAGCAAAAGCATCAGAAGTTCAAGGTCATCCTTCAGTACACAGTGAAGTCACAGCTGGCTTGGTCTACACTACACCCTGACTCAAAAAATTCTGAAATACAAAATTTAAAAGAGTTAAAAAAAATACCAAAAACAGATGCACAGGAGCTAAGCTGTAAACATAGCTGTGGTTATGATAACGATTGATATCAATTTAACACATAAAACGTGCAAGGCATTACCCTGCGCACCCTTTCCACCTTGTCTAGGTTAAGAGACTGTCGCAATAAATAAATAAATAAATAAATAAATAAATAGGAAGCAGGGTCATGGAAAGGAGCCAAGCAGACCTCTGTTGAAATCAGGTCTCTCATATCAAACACAAACACTGACGCAGAATACCCTAAATTTAGTAAGGCTCCTTAAAACTCTGTCAAGTGGGTGACCTTGACAATGTCTAAGGGCTGTGAGAACGGTGGCCGCTATTCCAATCACGGTTCAAACGCGGCAGGTTTGTTTTAGCGCCCACAGACAACAAGAGCCAGCTCCAGATACACCCCGCGCTGTAAGCAAACACCGCAACTCCGTCCACTCTGGACAGGAGCTCGAGGGGGCGGAACGCCATTGCCTCGGAACGCTAAAGCAGAGGGCAGCGTCCGGCGCCGAGTGCTCCCCCGCTTCACCGCCGGCCCGCCGCCTTCCGCTCGCCTCCCCGCTCGCTTCCCCAAGCTGTCGAGCCACGGCGGGCTCCACCGGCAGACGCCCCCGTCCCGAACCTCAGGCTGGCCGGGGACAGGGCGGGAGGGGAGCGAGTTGCTGTGAAAATAAAACCGCCCCGCGAGCACCACTGAGGACCCGTCACTCACCAGCAGGCCGGCCCGCCATCTTGACCGAGAGTGACGCGCGGCCTCCTGGGAAAGTCCTAGAGGACGCGCAGGGCTCTCGCGCAGGCGCCCTGCGTACCTTGGGCGGGGATAAGGGAAGGAGGGCTGACGCGCAGGCGCAGTTCTGTTGGAGCCATTGCTCAGAGGCAGGTAATGGGGTGCTCGGTGTGAAAGGAGGGGGTTTTAGAACGCCACAGGATGCCTATGGTTTAATACAATCTACGTACATTTCCTGTATTCTTTAGGCCACATCTAGATTACCTTTGATGCAGGATATAAAACGCCACACTGCATTATTTTGGAAATAACACAGAAAAAAATGCACATGCACGTTCAGTGCAGATATACCCCTCACCAGGTAAAGCAAGGTGGATTTTTTTTTTTACTAGAATTGGGAAATCCAGGTTCAAAATAAGGCTTCCTTATTTCTAGGATCATATATGCTGCACAACTAATATCAGAAGACAGAACCTCCAGGCTTCATTTTCTCCAGCTAAGGATTCATATGTAACCATTTTAATAGAAAGTTAGGTTGACAAACTTTAAAAATACTAACTTTAAGGTGGGAGTAGTGACACTTGCCTATGATTCTAGGATTCAGTAGGCTGAGGCAGGAGGATCACTGCAAGTTCTAGGCTGGAGTCGTCTACCTAGTGAATTTGACACCATTCTGGATCACCCATCAACCACTAGCCAAAAACCAAAAAATGTATTAAACCTAAGATATATTTTAGAATCTGTATATAACATTAAAAGCAGAGCAAGTAAATACTGTATACTTTCAAAACATGACGTCTAGGACAGAAAATGGGGAAACTGATATTACCGTTGGGTTTGACCATGGCACAACATTCTTTTCCCTGCTGTCTTAAGTTGAAGCCTGGGATAGCACAGAAGTGTTATCATTATGAATTCAAAATGTTACTTAATGGCTTTAGTCACAAGTTCTAAAGTTCTGTTGCCTTCTCCCCTTCTGTTTCTGCTACCTGATCTCGCTCGGTTCTAAGAGTGTATGCAATGGTCAGCGCACGCGAAGTCTGAAAGACAGGAGTCAACAAACGCATTTGTGCACTGGGGCATTGCTTTGCGAAGGATATTCTCTACAGTATTCACCCTGACAAGTCTCAGCATCAGGGTGAAAGCGGCTGGAGAGGAAGGCCACATGTCAAGGTGGTATCAGATATCCAATATAGTCAAAAGAATCCAACTTTATGGGCAGGATGCCTGGGGCTTAGTGTTTGCTTGTGCTCGTTCATGTTGGTTTAAAATGTTTAGGGGATTGCAGAGATGGCTCAGTGGACACACACCCTTGCTGCTCTGTCAGAGAACCTGGGTTCAGTCTCCTACACTAAGGCCAGGCAGCTCATCACCACTTGTCACTCCTAGCTTGAGGAGTAATGTTCTCCTTCTGTCCTCTGTGGCTACCCACATGCATGTGTGAACATACATCCGCACACACATACATGCAAATTACTACGACAAACCTTAATATTTTGAAAATTGTTTTATTTCTTTCCTCCTGGTATAATAGAGATTACACTACTTTGACTCTTTAAATTTTAGACACATATGTGACGCTTTGGCATTGCCCCTGCAAACAAGTTTTGTTTATTTATTTTTATTTTTTATTTTTGTTTTTTCGAGACAGGGTTTCTCTGTATTGTTTTGGAGGCTGTCCTGGAACATACTCTCTGTAGACCAGGCTGGCCTCGAACTCACAGAGATCTGCCTGCCTCTGCCTCCCGAGTGCTGGGATTAAAGGCGTGCGCCACCAACGCCCGACTGCAAACAAATTTTAAAGAGTAATCTTTAACATCTCTCTTCCCTTTAGAAGATGACGACACTACAGTCATGATGAAAACATCCAGGATACATCAATCTGTTCCATTAAACCACTTGTAGTCTCAAGAAACAGACATATATGGTTTTAAGTTGCTTAAAATTTTAGGACTGCCCAGAACAGCAGCACAGCTAACCTAGTCTGTTTCCCTCTGTGTTTGTGTGTCAGTATGTGTGCATGTATGTGTGCACGTATGTATGTAGGTGTGTGCATGCCAGAGGTCTAAGGTGAGTATCTTTCTCACCCACCTTAGCTTTTGAGATAGGATCCCTCACTGCATTTGGAGCTCACCAATTTGGACAAGGCTGGCTGGTCAGCAAGCCCAAGGGTTCCTTCAGCGCCCATCTCCCCAGCACTGGGATTACACTGTAGCCCTCAGTTATCACATGGATTCTGGGGATTAAACTAAGGTCCCTGTGTGTGAACAGCACTTGCCTGACTAAGCCATTGCCTTAGTCCCAAGTTAGCCTATTTCTGAGGCATTTATTTTTAAAAATACACTGATTTATTCATGTATACATTTACATTTAAACTTTCATCAAAAACTAAAGTGTCTTTAAGAATTTCTCAAAATCGTTTACTGAAGTTTTGGCAATCTCTTTGCAGAATACTTCATCAGGAACAGATACGAACTTGTCCAAAGAGACATAGTTGGGTTTTGCTGGATCGTACTGTGCTTTTCCCAAGTAGGCAAGAAATAAGTGTCTTTCTTTAATTTTAAATACTCTTGTATTAAATACCTGGAAAAGAAAGGAATTTACAATAAAAAGCTGAAATACTAACAAAATGACTTGGTTACTATTTTAGTTAGTTAGTTAGTTAGTGACATTGACTACATGTTCACTAAATATGATTACTGCTACAGGACTTAAATTCTACAATTTCTGTTGAGAAGTCATAGTTAACGAGGCTGAGAGGGTAGATCAATTGAAAGATAAACGTCCAGGATAGAAGAGGATCTGAGTTTGAGTCCCAGTACACATTTAAGTATTATTAGATAAGAAATTATGAGTTGAGCATAGTGGTGTCCAACTGCAATTATAGCACTTGGTAAGCTGAAGCAAGAGTAGTAAGCTTAGAGCCAGCCTACGTCACATAGCAAGTTCCAAAGTAAGCCTGAGCTATTGGGCAGAAGTCCTGGGCTATAGGGCAAAAGCCCATCTTTAAGAAAAGTGAACGAGAAAATAAAGGTAAATTATGATTTAAGAGGGACTAAAAACCAACACACAATGATAATGAAAGAAAGCCTTTGCTGGGCAATGGTTGTGTACACGCCTTTAATTCCAGCACTTGGGAGGCAGAGGCAGGAGGATCTGTGAGTTCGAGGCCAGCCTGGTCTACAGAGCAAGTTCCAAGACAGTCAAGGAGGGCTACACACACAGGGAAACCCTGGGGAGGGGGAGATTCACGGAAGACAGCCAACATGATGACTCAAGACCCAGGAGAGCATTGGAAGAGCAAGTCCTCAGGCCTTACCCCAAAACCACTTCACCCAAAAACTTGGGAACGAGGCACAGACATCTGTTTTAACAAGCTTTTTAGATTCTAGACTACCTGCTAAGTTTGAGAGAACGAAGATCTGTGTCAGCAAAAAGGAATTCATCATCTGTGTAGTGTTGAAGTGTCTCTGATATGATCTTTAAATTATGTTACCCAACAAGAATCAAAGTAAAACGAGGCTGCCCTCTGGGGGGTGAAGAGGGATAACATGCCTTTTCCTGTTAAAATCCCCAAGGACTAAGGAAAACCCAGCCATTTGACACAGGAATCTTGATATGGCTAAATACCAAGAGCCTCCTGTGTCAGAGGTAAGAGGAGGACAAGGTAGGAACCTGCAGCATAAGGACCTGGGGCTCCTGAAGGTGGTCTAAGCACTTGGCTGTTTAACAGACACTGTGGGACACTCCACAGGGAGAATACTTCTCGGCTTCTTTCACAGTGTGCAAAGTGGTAAATGCAGAAGGAAAGACACCAAGAAAAAAAAAAGCTGTCGAAAACTAACTTGCTTTGGGAACAGTGACCACAAAAAGTACACGCTGCTAACCTGGCGTGACGCTGGTATGCTTCTGGAACAAAATATCCCTTTGTGTCTTTGCACTGACGGTCATGAGGTCCACAGAAAAAGAAACGTGAGATGGAGTAACACGTAGAGAAAGGAGGCCTGTGTGGACTAGCACAAGCCATCAGTGCTGACTTCCAGACAAAATGCAGGACTAGAAGCCTCTGTGTGATGTTATGGGGAAGAGTCGGAGTAGACAAAAACAGACTTGACTGCAAAGAGACTGAGGGGAAGACTGTTGGAAATGAGCAACTATCAAGACAGGCAGACGCCTACCCTCAAGACACGCCTACAGCCTACACAATCTTCAAAGCCCACTGCAGGTTTTGGTGAGATGGTGATTCCTGGGCTAGTGGTGGACAGGAATCTCAGTTTGTCCCTTTTTCTCCTTTTGTCAGAAAGGACTATAATGAGTCCATACACTCAAAGCAGTGAGAACTCAATATGCATTAGTATTTCTATGATTTTCTCTCTCCTCTATACTGAATTACTCGCTCCATGAGCCCTCTACTACTGTGTAAGTTTATTTTAAACCTTTGCCTCTCACTAGATTACAAGCCACATATGACTGAGTTCTGTAATCTCAGTGCTCACACATATTCTAATCCAGGGCAGATGGTCCATTCTGTAATGAATGACTGGACCCCCCCTGTTGTGGGATTTCTTTTAATATACTGTACAGATGTGGCTCTGCCTATGGTGCCTTTTGATTGGTTTAATAAAGAGCTGAATAGCCAATAGCTAGGCAGGAGAATAGGCGGGACTTCCAGGGAGAGAGAGGGACTGGGGTAGAGGGAGAGAGACAGGGAGGAGACCCCAGCAAGATGCAGAGCAAGCTGGGCATACAAAATGGGAGAGAGATCAAAGCCATGTGGCAGAATGTAAATTAATAAAAACAAGTTAAATTATAAGAGCTAGTTGTAGAATATTATTTTAAGATGTGCTACATTTGTTTATGCTGTGGAACATTTAATGATGCAAAGATATGTTGCATTCATTTATGTCGCATTTGTTTAACTCTGTGAAGCTGTGATTCTTTGCCTGTCTAAAACATCTGATGGTCTAATAAAGAGATGAATGGACAATAATGAGGCAGGAGCAAGGATTGGTGGGGCTGGCAGGCAGAATAAATAGAAGGAGAATCTGGGAGAAGAGGAAGGAGGAGCAAGATGGAACAAGAGGAGGATGTCAGGGGCCAGCCACCACCCAGCCACAGAGTAAGAGTGAAAATAAGGTATACAGAAGTAAGAAAAGGAAAAATCTCAGAGGCAAAAGGTAGTTGGGATAATTTAAGAAAAGCTGGAAAGAAACAAGCCAAGCTAAGGCCAGGCATCCATAAGTAAGAATAAGCCTCTGTGTGGATTTATTTGGCAGCTGGGTGGCGGGCCCCCAAAGGAGCAAAGAGTAAAAAACAACCAAACAAGTGCTAGTTGGGAACGAGCCTCAGCTAAAGGGCAAGCTTTCATAATTAATAATAAGTCTCTGTATCACTATTGGGCAGCTGGTGGCTCCAAGAAAAGTCCCACAAGAAACATAATTGCATCCACAGAGTAGGACAAGGTTAGATTCTCATATAACCCACTTACAAACATCACTGTCAAGGAAGTGGACTAAATGCATTCTAGTTCTGAGAGTTAATTAAGGTCATAATCTTTGTACATGTCTATACCATTAACAAAGGAAACACTATTTTTAATGGAGAAAACCCCAAGAGACTATGTTTGAGTTTTCGCCTGATTCCAAAAGGCAAAGGCAGGATCAGGTAAAAGCTACAGTGGTAGAGACAAATGGACGCAAGGATCCGCAGGAGCCCGGCAGCTGTGAACTCCCTACAAATGCACAGCACCACACTTGGAAGCCTGACTGCGGGGCAGCTGTCTGACAGAGCTGGGAGATGCGTTACCTGTGGGAATTTGACGATGATGTGGTGGGGAATATTCATCACGTTGTGTATATAATCAAAAGTCTCCGTCAGCTTCCTTTTGTTTGCGGTTAGCATCTTTGGGACTCTGGTGACCATATGTTGGATTTCATTTTGTTTAAAACCAAGTTCAAGGCGGTAAACCTAGAAGAAAGTAAATTCCTGGGAGTCATGAGTAGGAATGGTCTTTTGGCACTACGCCAGAGGGCAAATTGATTCTTCTAAATTTTAAATTAATAACCTTTTAAAATTCGGGGTCATTTATACCCTGCCCCTTAAGGGATTATAACTCACTGGTTGGGGTTACCCAAATTTCAAACCCCTGACACTAGCAAGAGCTTCTCTACATTGATGGTCATGAGGTCCACAGAAAAACGTGAGATGGAGTAACACGTAGAGAAAGGAGGCCTGTGTGGACTAGTACAAGCCATCAGTGCTGACTTCCAGACAAAATGCAGGACTAGAAGCCCCTGTGTGATGTTATAGAGAAGAGTCGGAGTAGACAAAAACAGACTTGACTGCAGAGAGACTGAGGGGACGACTGTTGGAAATGAACAACTATCAAGACAGGCAGACGCCTACCCTCAAGACACGCCTACAGCCTACACAATCTTCAAAACCCACTGCAGGTTTTGGTGAGACGGTGACTCCTGGGCCAGTGGTGGACAGGAATCTCACTTTGTCCTTTGCACTCTGGTATGCAGAGACTCTGTGCCTTCTAGAGAGGTAACATTATTTGAAACTGAGCTACACTGGAGGCTTGAATTTGGGGAACCATGAGACAGTGAGCTGGAATCCAGTCTGCAATTGTCTCAGGGTGAGAGACAGCCTGGGGAGGCAGATGTAGAGACAGAAGGTGAAAAGCCCAGGAGGCCTACACGGTGAATTAATTACAGAAGGATAAGCAATCATGACTTTGGCCGTCAGGAGCGCATCAGCTCTTGGGGACCCATCTCCCACCCACTGCGGTGAAAATGTACCTGGCATGTTCTGGGACAGAAGTGGAACTGAAAAGTGCCATGGGTGCCAAACACAACAATGTTCTGGCTTCTCAAGTTCCTTTGAGTCAGCCTCTGTACTGGCTGATGCCGTGTGTTAACTTGACACAGGCTAGAGTCATCGTTTTTTTCCTCAGTTGAAGAAAGGCTTCAATGAGATTTAGCTCTGAGGCACTTTCTCATTTAATGATCTGTTGTGGAATACTACTTTAACTATGAAAGGTGCGTTACATTTGTTATGGTGCAGAATGTGTTACATTTGTTTATGATGCACTTGTTTACTTGTGTAAAGATGTGTTGCTCTGTGTGCCTAAGGCATCAGATTGGTCAAACAGAAAACCTGAATGGCCAATAGCTAGGCAGGGGAGGGATAGGTGGGGCTGGTGGGCAGAGAGACTAAACAGGAGGAGGGATCTAAGCTCCGGAGAAGGAGAGAGAAGAGAACAAGGGAGAAAGAGAGAGAGAGACGCCAGGGGCCACCAGGCAGCTGCCAGCCAGCCAGCCACAGAAGCAGCAAGAAAAATAGGACACACAGGATGAAAGAAAGGTAAAAAGCCCCAAGGCAAAATGTAGATGAGGAGAAATAGGTTAAAACAAGTTATAAGAGCGTGGGGTAAGCATAAGGCCAAACATTCATAACTAATAAGTCTCTGTATCCTAATATGGCAGCTAGTTGGTGGCCCCAAAGAAAGCCTGCTACAGTGATCACTGGGGAGGGCCCAGCCCATGTGGGATGGTGCCATCTCTGGGCTGCTGGTCCTGGGTTCTGTAAGAAGGTGGGCTGAGCAAGCCATGGGGAGCGAGTCAGTAAGCAGCTTCCCTGCATGGCCTCTGCATCAGCTCCTGCCTCTGGGATTCTGTCCTGATTGAGTCCCTGTCCTGACTTCCTTCAGTGATGAACAGCCATGCTGAAGTATAAGCTTAATAAACCCTTTTCTCCTCCAATTTGCTCTTTGGTTATGGTGTTTTGTCACAGCAACAGAGACAAAACAGCCTCCAACATTCTCAAACCATCAATTCTCATGATAGCAGTTTCCAGGTCCCAATTATACCTCACTGCTTCAGGGTCATGGGTCCTAATGTCTGCAGACTTAGGGAGACTGTTTCATGTGCAAGACCATGTGCCGAAATACACTGTCATTTCTGTCCTTTAGAAATACCCTCTGTTAAAACCTGTTTTGTCATTTTTTTTGCATGATGACAACAGCAATATTTATTCTCTTAAGACAACTTAAGAACATAAAGAAATTAGCTTCTCATAGCTTGAAGATACATTACCTTCATATTTTCTTTCACAGGCTCCAGACTTCCTGTTAGTAGCCTTGGAAGACGAACAACCAGATCTCTAGTCTACAGTTAAAACATAATAATTATCATCACTACACATGCACGTTTAACTAGTTTGGAAAACTAAGGCATTACAAGGAATGCCAAGCTAAAATTTAAAATATGACCCAAACTAAGACATGACAGAAAGCTTGGAAATATGTATCAACTTAACATTATTTGATGGGGAAGCCAACCTGGAAACAGATTTTAAGGAAGGTTTTGATGGTAGAGCATAAAGGGATGGAGCCTCTTGTTCTAGTCTGCCAGGCTCACTCATTTTGTACTCAAAGTGTCATGCATTTATAGGACCTGCGTAGGTCAGGCACTTAGAAGCATAGTGTTTAAAGGCTACTAAAAGAGGGAATACATTTTTTTCTTACTTTTTTTCTTTACCTTCTTTGTACTCAATTCAAGTTCTTTCTGAAAAAATCCCAGTCTGTTGTCCAGTCTTTCCACAGAGAAGCTCAACAGAAACGGTGCTTTTCTCACCATCTGTGCAACATCAGCCTTACTGAAATTTTTTGACTGTAGATAAGCTACTCTGGAGAAATAATAAAAACAAGCATGCATAATAAACATTTCCTAGAGAAATAAAATATTTCATGCTACTTTCTGAAAGAACATCTAGTTTTTTTTTGAGGCTTTGAGTACATACAGGAGTACTGTTATTTACATAATTTCCACCCCCATTCCTCCTGTGTCCTGCCCCAATCTCTTTTCGATTATTACTTTTACACACATACACACACACACTCTCTCTCTCTCTCTCTCTCTCTCTCTCTCTCTCTCTCTCTCTCTCTCTCTCTCTCTCTCTCTCTCTCTCTCTCACACACATTTATACAAATACAAACTTCTGAGCCTACTCAGTGCTATAGTAACATTAAAAAACTTCTCCATAAAAGAGATCAATAAAAGTACTCTGTAAGCTGGGTGGTGGTGTTCATTAGAGACAGGTCCCATTAGAGACAGGCAGATTTCTGAATTTGAGGCCAGCCTAGTCTACAGAGTGAGTTTCAGGACAGCCAGGGATACACAAAGAAACCCTGTCTCAAAAGTCCCCGCCTCTCCAGCCAAAACCTCTGTAATAGCCCAAATGTGGACACATTTTCAGGAGAAACACCTGACAATTTTTTTTATTGGTTTCCATTTATTTTAAATCGGAAAATAATCCTAAAATACTTTGGGAAGATCTTTAAACAAATCATTACCGTGCGAATGGTGGGGAGGAGGAGCAGGTGGAAGTCAGAAGGCAATCTTAGGGGTCAGTCCTAGTCTTCCACCTTCCCAGTGTTCACGGCCACATTAAGCCAGGTTAGCTATGGTCTGACCTCCAGAGGATTCTACTCTCTGCCTCCCATCACCAAAGCCTACTGAGATTACGGACACGTGGCATGGCATCTGGCTTTTTGTGGGTTCTGGGGATCCATACTCTAGTCCTCACACTTGAATGGCAAGCCATCTATTTCCAGCCAAAAGTTTTAGTTTTGAGACACGGTCTTATATACCTAGCTCAGGCTGGCCTTGACCTTTTCATTTTCTGGGCTTAGTTCCCCAAGTTCTGGGATTACAAGCATGTATAGCAGGCAGGCTGGCCTGGAACTCACAGAAATTTGTTTCACAGATTGGTAACTCTGACTGAAGAATGAAGTGCAAAGATGTTTATAAATGTTCTACTTAACAAGGGAGAAAGATCTTGGACCCCAGACTGATGGCTGAGAGACCAGCATGGGACTGAGCCAGACCCCCTGAATCTGGGTGTCAGTGAGGAGGCCTGGGCAATCCATGGGGCTTTGGGTAGTAGATCAGTATATATCCCTGGCACACAAATCCCACAACGAGGGATGCTCTCTCAATCTGGACACTTGGGGGAGGGCCTTGGCCATCTCCAGAATGAAATGACAGATTCTAGAGATCCCCCACGGAGGGCCTTACCCTCTCTGGGGAACGGAGTGGGGACTGGGTGGGGGGAGGCTGATGGGGGAGTGGGCGTGGAGGGGAGGGAGAGGGAGCTGGGACTGACATGCGAAGCAACCTTGTTTCTAATTTAAATATATAATAAAATAATTAAAAAAATAAATGTTCTACTTAAAGAAAGGGTTGTCGAGTAGTCTTGGGTGACAACTGGACTATACCTGGAATCAACTAAACCCAAGTTGCTGGGTACACCTGTGAGGGATTTTTCTTAATCAGGTTATTTGAGGAAGAAGACCCACCTTAAATCTGGGCCACACCTTCCAGTGGCAACCCACATAAAAAGGCCTGGGAGAAGGAAGCTTTTGGTTTTTTGCCTGTTGCTCTCTAGCTGGTGAGAAGTTCTGTTTTTTGTTTTTTTTTGGTTTTCGAGACAGGGTTTCTCTGTATTGTTTTGGAGGCTCTCCTGGAACTTATTCTGTAGATCAGGCTGGCCTGGAACTCACAGAGATCCGCCTGCCTCTGCATCCCGAGTGCTGGGATTAAAGGTGTGGGCCACCAACACCCGGCTTGAGAAGTTCTTTTATCCGGTTGCTTTGGTATTCCTTTGATGGGATCAGTACCAACCTCTTTAGGATGCTAACATATACCACCTACACGCCAGGATTTCTTCAGGATTCAGCAGCAGTGTAGGTCTGCTGAGACTTCCAACCTCATGGACTGAATAATTAGAGCATTCTTGGCCTTTTGGTCATGAGACAGCCATTGTTGGACTAGCTGAATCACAGCCTGCAGTCCATTCTAATAAATATGTATTAAAAGGCTACCAGTGTTCTTATTTAGAGAACCATGGCTACGACAAAGAGAATAACCTTTCAACTTATGGGAAAGTATATTATAAACAATTTGCTCAAAGAATGCTCAATGTCTGCAAAGTAGGATGGTTATGAGTTCAAGGCCAGTCAGGGCTATATAGTGAGACCACGTCTTCAAACAGGAAAAAGTAAAGAAAATCAGTAACATCAGTAACAATCTGCCCAACTTGTAAGCGTACCCTTAGATGATTCCATTATTTGCTAATAGAGACTTTAGAGACAAATTTCCAGGTTCTGAAGAGAAATATCTCAATACTAACTCATCAGTTAAGATGCAAAGAGACATAATTAACAGTCGACAAAAAAACTATTTTAAATACTCTATTTAGATTAAAAGTCCATAGCTAAAAGAACCATTCATGGGCTGGAGAGATGGCTCAGCGGTTAAGAGCACTGACTGTTCTTCCAGAGGTCCTGAGTTCAATTCCCAGCAACCACATGGTGGCTCACAACCACCTTGAATGAGATCTGGTGCCCTCTGCAGGCAGAGGACTGTATTCCTAAAAAAAAAAGAACCATTCATAGTTACTCAGTAGATCACTGATAGCAGACTAGAAAATTTCTCACACATACATAAGTCTTCCACTTCCTAGGTTATGTGGGAATCATTTCAAACTTTACCTTGTCTGAAGATTTTCAAGGTCTTCAGAGAAAATAGTGTAATTTTTTGTCAGGAATGGTCCCAGGTGGCTATCTTCTAAACCCAGATCTTTAAGAAACAGGAGTATTTGCTTAATGTCTTTTTCAAAATCCAGTCTTAGAAGGAGGTTGGCTGCATCGGTATGTCTTTCTATCTTAGACAAATCCACTCCTGTAACAAATGAAAAGGATTGGTTTGAGGGCAGTTTCTTATTCAGCCATTAATTTCATACAGGGAAAACTACTGATGAATAAGCTATTTAAGGGAGAAATGACAGGCAAATGGCAACTTTTTAAATGAAACTGGTTGCAGACATAAATCAGAATCAATTATAGTGTTTATGTCAATGGTCAATGTAGAAAGGAAAACAAAACATCTGTGCTTACATTTCCCCCAAAGAGAAAGTCCCTAAATCACACTGACAGCTGCTTGGGAGGCTGAGTCAGGAGGATCCTAAGCTTGAAGCCTGCCTGGGTTATACAGTGAGCTCATGGTCAATGGGGAAACCTAAAGAGACTAATACAAAAATAAAATTTAAAAAGGCTAGAGAGGTAGTTCAGTGATGAGTTCACTCTTCAGTACAACAAAACAAAACTCATTTTCTAAAATTATTGCTAGAGGCACCTTTATATTAGTCTTACTTATAAAGCAACAAAACATTTTTTCCCTAATAGTATCCACAATCAGAAATATCATCATATTCATTCACCAATTTTAGAAACAAATGTAATCCAAATTTAATTTTTTGATATGACAAGTGTGTGCATACCCATCTACGTCATACATGGAACAGAAACCAGAAACATATCCAGACAGAACTAAAACAATTTACCACACACTAGTGACAGTATTTTAATTCAACAAGAAAAAGAAATAATTAAAGTACAATGAGATCACTAGTTACATTGAAATGTTTCTGTGTCATATTTTCAGATTAATAATCTAAGTACATGTTAGTTCTATACCACAAAAACAAAGAATGTAAGCAGATATTAATTATAGAAAATAAAAAGCCCATGGCTAGCTTTCCACTTACTTTGTAAGAGGAAGCTTTGGAAAATTACTCAGCAAACTGGTAATAGTAATACTTGGGAGCAAGGGTGTCTCTTGGAATAGCTGAACTTCTATCAACTACATGTAATTCTTTTGTAACGTTAAAAATTACACAAAATCAAGTGTAATCAATGAATGAATTAAAAAAATGAGATGGAAGCCAGTTTTCATGGGGAAACATAGCTTCAAAAAATAACCTAAAAGACATGGACTCCAAGTGAGTTTACACATGTCTGAGGGCCTTGCTCAGTGTGACCTGTCACACCCTGGCTGTGAAGAAATGGAAAGCTGCTTTTAAGCTGCAGTGGGAGAGCAGAATCCCATCGGGAGAGCTCAAGTCACTCAGGTCACTGAGGATTCTACTGAAACAAAACACCAGACAGAGACTTCTGCTAAGCACTGGGGATAGACAATGACCAGCATATACTCTAACAGATACTGATGCTGCATCTGTGACTGTTACATATATTTACTCATCAGTGAGGTCTGGAAATCACTAAATGTTATCCCACTGAGCTCAAACAGAAAGAAATGTAATACAGTGGTATGGGCAGAGCTAAGTGGACACACCAAGGCTATCTAGCAGCAGAGGTAAGGAGACCAGGCCTTTTCCAGAGCCAGAGGGAGCTGTAAGCTATTAGCAAAGAGCCACACGACAGGAGCTGTTGCCATGGGAGGGGCAGTTAGTTAAGGGACCTGAAGAAGAGCGAGCATGAGGAAAATGACCTGACCTCTCCCTTCTGGCCTTCACGATGCTCTGGCAGAAGCTGTCTAGGAGCCGGGTGGCATAGGAGCCCGTGAGCACAGGACTGGCCTCCTGGGACGTAGAGAAGACAGAGAAAGGAGGAAAACACACAGAAGAGGACCACGGCTTTATTACTAAAAACGCAGACAAGCAGCACGGGATCCTCTAAGTTACTACCCTTTACAGTTAGTTCTAAGACACGCTATTGAGGTTATTGGCACACACAGAAAGAATGGCTGAGACACATCAGAAAGCTCTAAGTAGATTATTTACAGTCCTGGACCACGTGGCCCCTCCATCACTCTGACTACCTGCTGTAGACCAGGGAAGCTGTTCTGGAAGGAAAGGTGACTTCCTGTCCTGCTCGTAGCGGGTATCAGATGTCATCTTTTACCTCTGAACTTACTACAGAACATCTCCTAAGCTGTGTACGATCTGAGGTTCAATAGATGCTTTTAGGCATATCGAAATTAGTTAATGATTAAACAAAGCTAATTATTGTTATCACCGCATGTATCTTTTTTGCAGGTATTTAAAACATACTTAAGTACATCATAGATTGCCAGAACTAAGTAGGGAAACTTTGTACCCTCCCACCAACATCTCTCCATGATCACTTCCCCTACCACAAACCACCATTCTTCTCTCTCTCTCCTCTCTCTCTCTCTCCCCTCCCTCCCTCCCTCCCTCCCTCCCTCCCTCTCTCTGCTTCTACTGATGAGTCACGACTTTGCATGCAAGTGCCCCAAGTCCTGTTGGAAATGACAGTACTTCAATCTCTGTGAGTGGCTAGTATTCCATTATGTATATGTGCAGCACATCTCATTCATCTATCTATCTATCTATCTATCTATCTATCTGTTTATTTATTTATTTTTGGTTTTTCAAAACAGGGTTTCTCTGTGGCTTTGGAGTCTGTCTTGGAACTCACCCTGTAGACCGGGTTGGCCTTGAACTCACAGAGATCTGCCTGCCTCTGCTTCCCAAGTGCTGGGACTAAAGGCGTGCACCACCACTTCCCGGCAGCACATTTCCTTTAATCATTCATTAACTTATGGATGCTTAGGTTAATGAAAGAGCCCTTGTTTGTATTTCTCATTTTACCTCCATCTTCACCTTGCAGTTCTTCTCAAATAGGTGACTGGCCTAGAACTCACTATGCAGACCAGAACTCCACTATGTAGACAGGGCTGGTCTTGATCTAAGATCAAGCTACCTATGGCTCCACATGCAGAGATCCCATGCCTAGCCTCACACGAAGCTTCCTGAGAACCTAAGTCATTTCCTACACACTTGGGTAATATCTGACTAACTGGGTCCCAAACACTGTCATCAGTGCAGCCATAAAAGCAGGCAGAGTGGAACTCAGAAGGGTCACTGTTCTGGTAGGGCCAGAGAACACATTTCAGAAGCTGCTTGAGCTTGAGGTAATTTCTCTGACTGTTGGTCAACCAAAGGAGTAAAGTAGGCAAGAGAGGAGGCTGACGGGTGAGCAGAAGGAAAGCAGGGACGACTCAAAGGCCTGGGGAAGACTTTGAAGATTTGTAACAGTTAACCAGAGCTGTCAATTGGCAATTTTTAGAAGGAACACTAACACTACAGAGATTTTTCAGGCCCGGACACTGGAGTTAGTTAGGCTCAGGAGGTTTTTGTAAACATGAGGACTTGAGTTTGATCCCCAGAAGCCACATAAAAAAAAAAAAGAAAGAAAAGGAAAAAAAAAAAAAAAGGCCGGGCCTTTAATCCCAGCACACGGGAGACAGAGACAGGCAGATCTCTGTGAGTTCGAGACCAGCATGGTCTACAGCGCGAGTTCCAGGACAGCCTCCAAAACAATACAGAGAAACCCTGTCTCGAAAAAGGGAAAACAAAAAACAAGCAAGCAAACAAACAAACAAACAAAAAACCAAAACAAAAAACCACCACCAACAACAAAAAAAGCCTGGCAGCCAGGTGGTATGCACCTGTAATACCAGCACTGGGTAAGCAGAGACAGACAAATCCTGGGGACTCACTGGCCAGTCAGTTTAGCCTATTTGCAATTTCAGACCAAGGGAAGAACCTGGTTTAAAACAAAACAAAAGGAGCCAAGCAAATGAAAATAAAAATTATCTTTTGGTCACACGTATACATGTATGTGCGCGCACACACACACACACACACAGTGACAAAAGAGTATTAAAGAGTACTAAGAGCAAACGTGAGAGACGGAATATGGAGGACAAGGTCCTGAACAGATGTTAAGGAGGGAGGGAGGGAGGAAAGAAACTAGGACAACTCCTTAGGCTCTCTGTCATGGCACAGGATTCTTTTCCCTTTTCTGATAAACAAAACAGCTTTCCAAGACGTGGGGAATGAGAAATAAAAAAGGGGCTTCTTCGCTAAAACAAGATGTATCTGTATCCCACAAACACAACACACAGAAACAGACTTATCAGAGAGAGCAAGAAACTGAAAGGTGTCTCGTAAAAAAAAAAAAAAAAAAAAAAAAAAGAAACTGAAAGGCCCCAAAACAAGAGTTCTAATGTAAGACGCCAGTATGTGAAACACTTAAAACTTTTAGAATTTGGACTTTTTGGGGTGTTGGATGATCAACTAGAAAAGTCTATGCAAATATTCCGAAAAATAACGAAAAAGCCTGGAATCTCACACCCTCCTGGCTCCAGGTATTTTGGATAAGGAATACTTGTGGTTGTTTCAATAAAAATGACCCCCGCCCTGCTGGCCCATACGGAGTGGCACTATTGAGGTGTGGTCTTGTGGGAGGAAGTGAGTCACTAGGGATGGGCTTTGAGGTCTCAAATGTTCAAGCCAGGTCTAATGTGACTCCCTCTTCCTGCTGCCCGTGGGTCCACATGTAGAACTCTCAGCTCCTCTCCAGCACCATGTCGGCCTGCATGCTGCTATGCTTCCATCCCTAATTAAATGTCTTCCTTGAAAAGAGTTGCCACGGTTATGGCATCTCTTCGCAGCAACAGAAACCCTAACCTATTAAACAACCACAACTAGAAACTGGAGTCCCTAGAGATTAAGATGGTCCAAGATGAAGTACAAGAACAGGGAACTATGCACTTGGGAACTCTGATTCCTCAATCTCTTACCTATTCAATTCCTCTCAACTCCCCCAGGGTCATTCCTGAGAAAATCAAGTAGAAGTGCCAAACTAGACTCAAGAAAGACAGGTCCAGCAAGGTTGTTAGATTACAGATCGGACTGAAGGAAGGTGTGCACCAAACAGCTCTAGCTTCCTTTAATGACCTAGATTCAAGGATAACGTCCTGGACAGCATGTTAAGAAAGTTATGCTACAGGCCGAGAGAATGGTGGGCTCCAGGAGGAAGGCAGGGGAGCAGAGAACGGTGCACAACGGGTCAACAAACGAACACATCACAGGCTGACTGGTCGGGGAGAAACCTACCAAGCTGTACTAGCCGCTGCAACGTCTCCGAGTGATCTACGTAGTCTCCAAGCGTGAAGGAGGACAGAGGCAGCAGAGGGTCTGCAACAATCCGAATAGCCTCCTCCTCTGAAATCGGCTGCATCGGGGACAGTGGAGGCAGGTCGTCCAGTTCTGTGCAGCGAGTCATGAGGGAAGAGAGAAGCAAGTCAGCACGGTCATATACACGTGGGCAATTATTCCTCTAAAGGGGCTCTTGTAGTTGGTATCTTAGCATTTATATCAGGAAGCTCACAACCCTGTAACTCCAATTCTAGGGCCTCCAATACCATCTTGTGGGCTCCATGGGCAACTACACTCATATGTATACACATATACATAATTAAAAATAAAATTCATCTCAAGAAAGAAAGTAACCCAAAAATCTATTTCTATAAATATTCTATCTTCCCTAGTTTGTGTCTTTCATTGGTTATGTACTGAGATCATTTCAGAATTAGATGCTTATGAATTCCAAGCCTAGAGTGATGGGCCACACCTGTAATGCCAGCATTCCACTGGGGAGGCCGAGACAGGAGAATTACAGCAAGTTTGAAGCCAGCATGGCCTAATAGTTGTGACCCCACATACCACAAAGGTCCAAAAATATCTTAAGATTTGAGTAACCAGAGAGACCAACTATTCTCCCTTCAAGGGAAGAAGTTTGTTGGTAAGGTTGAAGGTATCCAATCCATTTCTGAGACAGTGAACACAAACCAGGCAATTATCTCACTGCAGTTTCCTAAATGCCAGGGTTCCAGGGTAACCTTGTCTGAGTAAGGCACAAAACTACTCATCATTTTCATCAACAGGTAAGAATACTAAAGATCTACTGCTCTTCAACCACATTCTGAGAGATGTGGTTTGTGAACTTGGCCAAAAGTACGACTTTTTTTTTTTTTCGAGACAGGGTTTCTCTGTGGCTTTGGAGGCTGTCCTGGAGCTAGCTTGGTAGTCCAGGCTGGTCTCGAACTCACAGAGATCCGCCTGCCTCTGCCTCCCGAGTGCTGGGATTAAAGGCGTGCGCCACCAACGGCCGGCACGACTTTTTTTAATACCCCAAATCAACATTCTGAAGTTACGATATCTAGAATTCACTCATTTTGATCCAATGCTGTCCTCTCTAAATTCTCCTAGAATTTCTGTGTTCCTACCACCTGCAATCCTTTGTCAGTCCTCTATTCTGACCCGATATGGAGCCCTCTGCTATTGTTTTAATACGACTTGGAATGGAAGACATTTGAAATTTTGATTTTAAAGGAACACAGACTGTGATCTCTTACTGTTTTACTCTATTAAACTATCCTTTCTCATTTTTCACAGGCAGCTTCTCCTCCCTACCTCCCCTTTTAGCATTCATTCACATTCTACTAACAGAGTATTATTCTACCCGTGGCATAACAATGTAACCCTATGTCAACAGTCATGGAGAGAGGAGTGTTGACTGAAAAGCAACTCAAGGGAAATTCACTGTTCCCATTCGGCAATTATCACACAATTAAATGTATGTATGTATGTACGTATGTACATATGTCAAAACTGTATACTCCTACAGCGGCATCTTGTTCAGCCAGTGGATTTGCTGTGGTGGCCTAGGGGCATGGCTTCAGGTGACCCCTAATAAGGAAGAGGAGGGGCTGGCTCTCTCTCTTGGGTTGTGGTCAGAGCATCCAAAAGGGCATCTGGTGTGTAGCCAACATCACAAATCCTCTGGCTGAACAGGATGCCGCTACAAACCCCAAAGATAAATATAATATCAACTAAACCCTAATAATTCCAACTAATGCCAAAAAGGACACTTTTCAAAAGAAGCTACAAGATCAAATATTTAGAAAGCAAATGTTTTACACATTCAGCGATGAAATAATCTGACACAAACTAACCTGGGAACTTACTAAAATAGCAGCTTCACACAACTAAATGAACAGAGCCCACATTGCCCCTTTTCCTGACTGGTATAAAATAGGACTTGAAATGGGCATTGTCTAAATATGCAGCATGATAAAGACTACCCCTGAGAGGGGGACTTTCCTCAATGTCCAGAATTACCTTCAAGAGGCAGCTCAGATTCAAGACTGGGTATCATCTCCGGCTTTTCACTTACTGAAGGAAGCAGAGTGCTTTGCGAAGAATTGCTCTCCTGCCTACTGGAGTTGGCAAACTGGGAACTATTCCACAAGGAGGAAGTCCTGTAAGTCTTCATTCCCCACTGGAGAAAGCAAGTGTCAGGGGACAACAGAGCCTGAGTTGAGAAGCCGTTTGACGATGTTTTTCCTGGTCGTGCAGGCTGTTTTGTGATTTGCACAGCTCTAATAAAGCTACTCCATTTAACCGAGCTGAACCATCTGGGTATCTGTCCCTGTAGCAGGGCCATTTTTCTCTTAGTCTACAAAGGAAAAACAGAATCATCAAAAGAAGAAAGATTAACTTACTCAAATACTTAAAACAGTAGTCAAACAGCAGACAAATAGGTAATAAATTGCTTCCTAAAATAAAGGATTTAATTAAATATGTCCAGTTTAATCAAATGCTTCTTATATACAAAAAGCCACAAGCAAAGACAGTCTCAGCTACCAACCAAAACAGGAACTATAAAATAAAGATATGCTTCACAATTTAAAAACAACACAAAGAAGCCGGGCGGTGGTGGCACACGCCTTTAATCCCAGCACTCGGGAGGCAGAGGCAGGCGGATCTCTGTGAGTTCGAGACCAGCCTGGTCTATAAGAGCTAGTTCCAGGACAGCCTCCAAGACCACAGAGAAACCCTGTCTCAAAAAACAAAAACAAAACAAAACCCAACAACACAAAAAAATCTGTACATGCTCAAATTGCAACAATCAAAATCAACTGTTAATCTGCTCTTCAAAAGGAAACTGGACCTGTGATGCAATGAAATGTTCTTGGAACTTGGCTTGAAGTGTATTTAGGAAATACATTGCAGATTATATAATGCTGAGTTATTAAAATGTATTTATGCATATAAATTAGTCACAAAGCAAACAAAAGGAAACCCACTGTTTTAAATGAGTCATAAATAACATTGCTAAATGGGACACTGAAACTGTTGACTGAAGCTGATACCCAGTCCTTCAAAAGAGAACAAAGGCAGTTTGGTAAAAATCCTGCTGCAAGAAAAAGAACAGCTTTCAAACAGAAAGGGTCAGAATAAGGAGCAGCTGGGCATGGTAGTGAACGCCTCCTCTAGTTCCCTCTTGGGACAGAGACAGCATTGAAAGTTTAAGGCAAGCTGGAACAACGCATTTGAGAATGTTGGGAAAAGAAAGAAAGGAAGGAAGGAAGGACAGACCAACAAAACCCAAACAAGTAACAAACCAATTCTAAAACCAAACCAGTAGCAACACTTAAATATTAATTAAGATGTGATTATTATGTGCTAGACAGACAAAAATGTTAGTTATAAATTACCTCTTGCTTACGACTCTGTACCTTTTTTCTCTACACAATGGAATTCAGCTTGTTTCATGCCCTGAATTGAGTGTCTAATGTCTTGGAGGTGTGTAGTATGGGGGTGAGAGTTATACAGGAGCAAATCTCTTTCCTTCTGAAATGACCCAAAGAAGGACGCGTTTGCAATAACCTTGCGGGATGGGTAACTTTTGCTAAATTTCAGTTGGAAAGGAACTTCCAAACCTGTCAAAAATTTCCCTCTAACTTCTTCTGGTCTCCGCAGCGGTCACTCAAAGTGGAAACTCAGTTATGTCACCAAGCCAAGACTAAACTTCTAGTGAAGCTTTAGCACCGCCAAGGAAGGTCTATCCACAAATGGCCAAGGACAGCTCTGAACGGTGTGGCTCAACACAAAACCACAAGCTCTCTTAAAACATTTTCTCCCACGGGGGTTGTGACTTGACAGCCAGGTTCTCGAAGTGAACTCTCGGCAATATCAAGACGGGACATGCCATTCCAGCCCATGATGAAGACTCAAAAAACTACTCTCCACACAATGCTTTTTATACGTGCTATGCTGGGGAAAACTCAACAGCTGTACAGTTTAACCTGCGCGTCCACGCTCAGCTCCAACGCATGTTTTCATGAAGGTGGAGAATACAACCACACGATCAGTCAAAGCACTTTGTGATACTTCCAAGCCAACCCCCAGAACCCCAACTTCATCCTGGGGTCTGTCCAGAATGGAGTGGCAACAGCCCTCCCACATATGAGTGAACTCACTGTTGAATTCCATCTGCATTCAAAGATCTGAACGCTGAAGACTAATTTCCACCCTCCGCCTTTACTTGCCACTACACCCCTGATGCAACGTCTAAACCATCTGAACAGAAGGAAAAAACAGAGCTCCGTCCCCTCCCTGGGCCCACCTTCCCAGGGACCCTTCAAGCTACAACCTTGAACCTCGGGGGGGGGGGGGGGGATTCCAGTGTGTTGAATACCGGGCAAGTGCAGGCCACACACAGCTCTCAGAAACGAGTACAGATTTGCACTCCGCGGCGTGTCCATTAGTTAGACGGAAGAAGAGGGGGGGGGGGAAGATCCTTAACATCTCTCAAGTCAATCGTAGGCTATTCCAGTTCTCGGCTGCACCCTGTATTACACTCTGAGGAACAGGGAAAAGAGCGGATACCGGCTTTTCTGGGTTCGAGACCTCTACCGTTAACTAACCAACCCTGAGCTCCGGAGATGAGAGGCGCACACTTCGTAATAAAGGGCCTCTAGGCAGCGCGGCCTCCCTCCCCCGCCCCAAGGCGGTTCACCTAACCAAAGCGTTCTGCTAGGGCCGCCCGAGAATCCCCAACAGAACTTCCACGGGAGGCCGGGACAGTTTCCGGGCACCGTCTAGCGCCGGAAAAGAAGCCCGGCAGCGTGGACCCCAACAAGGTTCAGGCACGCACAGGACCAGCCCGGACACCACCACCCCTCCCCCGCCAGCCTCCCCCTCGCTGCCCACCGCCGGGTCACCGAGAACCTACCTAGCCGCGAGGCTCGCAGCCGCTGGGTGCAAGCAGAGCGGACTCGGACACCGTCGCTCCCGCTCCACCGGGGGGGGGGGGGGGCAGGTCCTCGGCGGCAGCGGCGGCGCGGAACGCAGCGTGGCGGCACCGCCGGGTGGCCCAGCCGAGCCAGCGACGCGCCGCGCCCGCCCTCCCCGCGCCGTCACCCGCGTGAGCGAGCTGCGCTCCGAGTGGGCGAGACCATCAGCGGCGGATCTGGAGGGGACGCCGGCTGCGCGGGGCCGGCGGGGACGAGAGCCTGCCGGGGTCTCGGAGGCCCCCGCGGCCGATCGACGCGTCGCTCGGACCCCCAGCTCCCGCGACTCTGGGCGCAGGATGCGCGCTCCGCGATGTCGCCCTGCCTGGGTCAGCCGCCGGCGGCCGCGCTCTCCCCCGACCCCGGGCCGCGGTGGTGGCGCCGCCGCGACCCCGCCCTCGCGCGTCGGTCCTTCCCTCTGCTAGCACCCGGCGCGGGGCGCCAGACCGGGTCCCAGCGTCAGGCGGCTCCACCGCCGCTGCCGCCGCCGCCGCCGCCGCGGTCCGTCCGTCACTGCCACTCGCCGGGGTCCCAGCCTTCGCGGGCGGGGGCCTCCGCCTCCGCGGCAGGACGGGGAGAAGGACCATGGCGTCGTGCGTGGGGAGCCGGACTCTGAGCAAGGACGACGTGAACTACAGGATGCATTTCCGCATGATCAACGAGCAGCAAGTGGAGGACATCACCATAGACTTCTTCTACCGGCCGCACACGATCACCCTGCTCAGCTTTACCATCATCAGCCTCATGTACTTCGCCTTCACCAGGTGAGGTGGGCCCGGCCGGCCGTGCGCGCGCGCAGGGGCGCCCGAGCCGGGAAAGGGTGGCCCCCGGTGTGACTGGCGGTGGGGAAGCGAGTAGCTGCTCCGCGCGCGTGCAAGCTCGCGGACGCGCGGCCCACGCAGCTCCTCCGCCCGCCGCGCGGCTCGCAGTCCTCTCAGCCTACTCTCTTCTTCCACCTGCCACCCCTCGCCTCCAAATCCTCTCTCTCATTCGGTGCCTCGGGCCACACCAGGAGCTCAGGGCAGGTCACCTAGCCGGGTCACCCACATCCCTCGCTCTGCATCATCCCCCACACGTCACTGCCGGGACGCTGTGCTCCGCCACACTTCATCCGTGGTCGGTTCCTAGCACACCGCATGAATCATTCCATGACTGCACCGCTTTCAGGGCAAACTACACACACACACACACACACACACACACCACTCCGTACGCAGGCCTGGTATACAACTAGATTCCCAATGAACCCCTCTGGTATTCAGTTTTGCCGGGCACACACACACACACACACACACACACACACACACACACACAATGCACATGTGAGGTGCATCACATTGTTTTTTCCAACGCCACACCTCTTATATGCATTGCATACAATCATCTAACATAACCTTCCCCCTGATCTCAAATGGCACCCCTATGCCACAGCCTCAACACGCATCCCAGTGCACACCTCCCATCAAGCACAGCCCAGTACCGACCAGCTCCAGGGCACTGCATAGACTATAGCTGATCACCCATCACACGGGGCAGACCCCGCCCTGTCATCCATCTCCTGACATGCATGCTGAGAAGAGATAAGGTTGAGCAATGGTGTGGTACCTGGAGACTACTAAACACTACGCTAAACAACCACATAGTGTATGCAGCACAACACAGCTCTTATTCCCCTAAAAATATATGCATATCTTCAAAGCACTTCTAATGGGTGCATATGTTCTTACTTTTCAAGGGCGCTGCTCCCGTGGCTCCCCGACCCCAGCCAAGGAGCTACTGGATCCCACAGCACACACACCCCACTTCTATTTATGATTTATATTGTCTAAGTTATATTTTTTTTAAAGGGAGGGGAGTCATACCCTACCCACCACACCATTGTGACTTCCAAGAGAGACTGTTGGTTTCAAAATTGGCTGTGGTTTTAGTGGAGTTACTTAATTTTGTTCTGAGTGTGAGGGTCTGTGCCTGCAGAACGAATAAAAATGTTTGTATTCAGCTCAGGGTATGAAGACTACATAAACGTGTGCAAACCTGTTAAGCAGAGTACCTGCCCCATTAATGGCAGCTTTCTCAAGTGTCCAACCCCTTCTTTTAATTTTTGTGAAAAAGGATTAGGCAGGCAGCCCAGGCTAGCCTTGAACCCCCACTCTTCTGCCTTGGCCTAGTGTTGTGAGCACAGGCTTGTACCGCCACGCCCAGCTCCTCTTGATATTTTTGTGCAATAATCAATCAAAGCCTGGGGGAAAGATGCAGAGATAGTTGACCAGTCACAGGTATTGGAGAAGCTTCCGTTACGTAGTAGAGGGGAAGACAAAGGGCATGTGATGCTTCACATGGGGCAGCATTGTACAACACAGACTCAATTGCAAACGTTTATGGTATGCATCACCTCAAAGACAGAAATAGCAGGTAACAGTTACTCTGTTCTTTGTTAGAGGCGCCACGACCATCATCGTAAAGTCCGCTGATATTTTGCAGTTGGGACCTCCCTCCCCTCCTATAGTTTCTAGCTTTGGAGAGGGCTCACTCCTGAGACTAATTGTGGTTACATTCAACTACTCATTATGCCAACTGATTTTACCACATAGAATATATGCCTGCATAATTTCTTAAGCCCCAGTTTCCATATCTGTATGCAAAGTGAAAATGTCAGTATTATTGATACCTTGTAGGATTTTGATGAGAATTAATCCTTTTTTTTTTTTTGTACTTGTTTAGCTCACTGTTTGGCACTGGGTTAAGTGGTTAAGAAGCATGATTTCATTGTCTGATAATGCTTTCTAGATTATGTTTGTTGCTGAATAGGATATGCTTTGTTCTGGAATTGAGGGGGGAAAGGTAGAGGCATTGGAATATGGACTTAGTATAAAATACCTATTTCTTTCACATTAACTTCATCTAGTAGGTGGGTTTGAGATGACAGAATGGTGAGGGGGGGTCTTTAGAAATGAAAGAAACAAATATACTATTTTATTTTAGATGGTGAAAAGAGAGAATCAGCCCTATGTCTTTAGTATTATTGTAGGCCATTTCAAAATAGATCTGCCTTTCTCTTTTCTAAGGCAGAAAGTAATGTTCTGGGATCTTCTTTTTTTGTGTGTGCTGTGTTCTGTCTAGTTGATGCGTTGTGGCAGTGAAGTGGGAAAAATGAGTACGAATTTTAACAGTTTGTCAAAAGTAATAAAAAAAATAATCTGAACCTTGGGCTATGGACCTTTCCAGAAGTTATGACAATTTTATTTCTTATGCTAATTTCATAAATAAATCACACAATGAGGAATGATTAATCATGCATTTTATCTTACATAAAGTTAGAGGCATAATTAGTAGGAATTATTAGCATCTACTTTTTGTAAAAACTTAACGATCCATGTAAATGGGATATTATAAAGATAGCTCAACTTTGCTCCAGGAAGATCAAGAATAATGTGGGGTTTTTTTATTTTATTTTTATGTTGTTTTGCCTGCCTGTATGTCTGTGTGAGGGATTTGGATTCTCTGGAACTGGAGTTACAGACAGTTGTGAGACACCATGTGGTTGCTGGCAATTGAGCCCAGGTTCTCTGGAGAGAGCCTTGAGTGTTCTTAACCACTGAGCCATCTCTGCAGCCCCAAAAGTAATGGCATCTAAACTGAAAAAAATTTCACACTATGCTCTTTTGTAATGACTGACTGACTGCCGTACCTTATATGAACTTATACTTAGGTAATGTTCAGTGCAATTCTTTCAAACTTTTAAAACATGTCTTGGTGTTTGTTTTTGCAAAGACCTACTTAACTAAGAGAGTAGAATACTTTGGGAGTTTTGTATTACCAGGATGTAATAATAGTGCCTGGTGAGATTATGTGCTATGAATACCCTGCAAGAATTTTGGAATGTGAAGGATTTGTCACCTCAAACAAAAGTCTGAGGTAAGGTTGGGTTTGTCCAGGAGTTCTTCTGTTAGAGAGTTCCTTTGGGTTGAGTATCACTCAAGGGCACTTACTGATGGGAAGTTAAGTACAGGGTTTGCTATTGGGAGATGGTAGAATCATTCAGAGATAGTGCCTATTGGTAGGTTCTTATAGTCACTGAGGGCATGTTCTTAGAAGGTTGCTTTTATGTATCCCACCCTGAATCTTCACTTGAAAAGTCTTATAAATGGAAGAAACCTAATCTCTTGTCCCCTGCTTTAAATGCAATTATTTGACATAGTGACTTCCCAGCAGCCAAGGCTACAGAGTAGTAAGACCCTGTCTCAAAAACAAAATAAATAACCCCCAAAATTGCAATCCCACAAGTTTCTGCCATTGTTACCCACGATCTGAAGAGGTGTAGTGAATTGGCAGCCTTGTTGGCACTTGCAAATAGAAATTGTTCCCTGTCTAGATTGCCTCATGGCAAATAACTGTAACTATTCGATCGTAGATTCATTTGTTCTTGTTTTCTCCAGCTATGGAACTAAGAGGATAGGCAGCCGACAGAAGAATGGGCAGATGTTTGATTTTTTTTTTTTAAGTAACTGTTCTTACTTAATTTCTCTTACCAACTTCGGAAATTTTACTTTTTCATTTTTCCTCGAACCATATTTCTGGGTCTCTTTAAGGTTCTCTAGGGGTTTCTCTCAGCTTTCCTGATTTCTCCCTCGAAACAATATAAAGACCCAAAAGAAAATGCCTCCCAATACTACCAATGAGGTTGTCTTGGTCCTGCTTTCCTATATCATATCTTCTTTTCTCTATGTACAACAGAAACCTTGGTGTCTCTTGCACCAGCAATATTAATTGATGGCTCAAGAAGTACACAGCTGAAGCCAGACCAACCTTTTGAAGGCCAGTTAACATTGCTCCTCACCATCTCTCTTTCCCAGTTATTTGAATCATTTTACAATTAGAATTAGATAAGCATGTTTATAGGTTTTTAAACTTATCTCTTTTTTTAATGTTTCTTTTAATATTCCCCTAATGAGATCATAAACTTATTAAAGGGAAGAGCTATATATTTCTTTGAGGTCTCTGCAGTGAATAGGCCCTTGGGTGACTCAGATATTTATTTGGTTTCAATGGTACCTTACCCCAAAGAGATTATATACCAAGGAATTACTGCCTCTTGGGCTCCTCTTTAGCTAATTCAGGTTGGTCCTTTCAGATACTTGTTTACTGTTCCACACATCACGGTTTATCTTGTGATAGTATCCTTGGAGCTCTAGATTTGTGTCCAGGAGTCAGCTGTATTTAAATTCAAAAGCCAGGACTTGTCCAGTCAGTTTGGTCTGCCTCCTTGGTCTGCCTTGTGCTCAGTGCTGCTCAACAGCAGAGTAATCCCTATGCCAATCAGCCTAACTCTTTGCTATTCTGGAGTTTACCTGGCCCGTAGTAGATCTTTTGGGCCTCAGCTGTTCAAGCTTTAGCTCAGCAAATGGTCAGTCCTTTGGAAGGGCCTATCCTTTGGGCTCATTGCTTGTTAAGCCAAAACTGTGATCCTGCCTGCCCCCTGCTGGTTGGGTAGCTATGTGCCTACCACTTGGGGAAAGTACAAGCTGGGTGTGGAGGCTCTACCTCACGGTGTAGGTTATCTTTTCGACTTTTGCTCCTCCGTGTCTGCACACAGCATACCCTTCAGGCTTAGGCAACTCCCTGGCTCACCCGTGGCTCACTTCTGTCTCTCCTGGCTCCTCTTGCCCACAATCAAGCACACAGCACCCTTCACAGCTCATTTGGATGGTTCTTTTCCTGAACACCTTTCTTGATGTTCCAAGAAGCACAGAGGATGCCTTTTGTATATAGTTCTCAATGTATTTTATTATAGCTACTCTCATTGTTTTCTGTCAATATTT
Organism: Mesocricetus auratus; assembly: GCF_017639785.1. Taxonomy (NCBI): domain Eukaryota; kingdom Metazoa; phylum Chordata; class Mammalia; order Rodentia; family Cricetidae; genus Mesocricetus; species Mesocricetus auratus. Next base: position 222,452 of record NW_024429204.1, read on the forward strand.
GTTTCCTGTGAAATGGTTGGGGCCCAATATCTTTCATCCTTGGAAGGCCCAACATCTTCCATCATTGAAAGGATGAAGGACGCCCTATGCAAACTTGAAAGTAGTTCTTTAGTGGATCTTTGAGCAAGTAATTCTTGATTCAGCTCCCAAATTCCTTTAAGATAGAATAAATGCTTTGTTAAAAAACTACGACATCTGGTTAACATAGGTCTACCTTGTAATTTAGGATTAGATTTTTCCACTGAAGAGATGATTCTTGGTTGTGACATGATTTATCTAATTCACGTACTCAAAGGAAATCCGAGGAGAATAAGGATACATAGCCTAGAGGCCTTTGGAGTCATGGTGAAGACTAGATCTGGTCATCTTTCTGGTTCCTTGGATAAAAGCCTTGTCTAAAGGTCATGAATAAGCGGGGTTGCCTAGTCTCCGGAAGACTATACCCCAGTTGTCCATAGATGTCAGAAATGGAACTGACACAGAATCTGAGTCCCAAAGCTCGCCTGACTTGTCCTTTACCTGCTCTGGTTGTCCTCTCTCTGGGTGGTTTCTGTACCACTTTACCCATGTTCACTGAGAGGTGCTTGCAAGCCTGACTAGGCTGTTAATACCTACTGTGGTCTCAGCAGGCCCTTGCAAGCTGACCCTTGCAGCTGACCCTTTGCAGGGGGTAGGAAAGTCTGTCAGTGGACTCTCTAGGTTAGGCTGGGATCGCTGTCGTGTTACCCGATTCCCCACCCACTCTGCCATATCATCCAGAACATTCTTGCCACCTCCCCACCCCCCACTATATTGGAGATGCTTGCTGTCAACCTGCTGTGAGCACGGAAAGTCCCTCGACAGAATCAGATGGGACCTGTGCCTTGGGGACCTTAATGGCAGTCTTATTCACAGCTGGCTCCTTTGCATTGTCATTGCCTGGCCAGTGCCCTTCAGCACAGATCAAGTTTAGCAGAGAGAAGAGGACTTTGCCCCACCCCAAGCCCATGTAATGATGAATGAGAAGCCTTGACCTCGAACCTGCATTTCAAAGTCCCCCAACACAGCACCAATTAGATGAAGGAGCCAATGGAAACAACAGCAGGGTGTGGAGACATGGACTAATGAGAGTGGGCCCTTCTGTACTACATTCCTCTAAGTAGCAGCTAAGTCATTTAATCCCCATGAGGATCCCATGAGGTAGAACTTGCGACTAGTCTTTATTAGCGGAGGAGGAAACAGGCACAGAGAAGTTAAATAAACCGCCTAAGGTCACAAAACTGGCATTTCAACTAGGAGAACTATATGGCTGGTCACTGCACTGTGTAACTCCTACACGGGAGACAGCTTGGGACCAGTCCTGGGACCAGGATTCATCAGTAAGATGTAGCTATGATCACCTCCCCTACCTTAAGTGTTCGGAAGGCTGAGTAGGCGGTTTACTCACAGAGCAGGTAGTTTGATCAGTGAGGCACAGAACACAGTCGATAGCCATAGATAGAGTCCGGTTCTCGCCTCTGAGTGGGATTGCTGGCATCTCTAAGTATGGCCCTTTCAGCCAAGTTCCTTGTTACGCATAACTGGAGACTGTCTGTGCACCGAAACCCAAGGCTACATTTCCCCATGACTTGGCGGTTGGAGAAGATGGACTCACAGCGGGCCTTGAAGTATGGCCTTGTGTGCTCAGATCACCACGAGGCTGGGTGGGCATCCCTGCAGTGCATTTGGTTCCTTTTGCACACTCTTACCTGTGCTAAGTGCAAGAGACACCACACCCTCTCTGTGCCCGAGGCGTGCCAGATTGTGAGGGAAGGGCCGTGGCCTGACAAGACTCAGATTCTCCCCTCTTCAAACTCACTACTGAGTCTGAGTCTCCTGTTTAGGATTTTTTCCAGTTCACTAAAGTCCCCCTTGTCTTTAAACATCTTTTCTAATTAGGCAAATACAGAACTGCCATTGTTAATATTGCTTCATCACCTTTTTTCCTCTCAGACATTAAATAGACCGTATTTGGTTTTGCCCAGTCATGTTGCTCGAAAATTAAAGCTACAGGTTTGTTTTTATCATTAATCATCATCATAATAATTACCAATAACAATTGCTATTGTTATGATTTATCATTATTATTATTTTGAGATAGGATGCTTGCTTTGTTGCCCAGGCTGACTTGAAACTGCTGTGTATCCCCTGTTGGCCTCAAGCTCCCGATCTCCCCTGCATCAGTGTCCTAAGTGCTGAGCTCACCAGAGTGATTTACTGCACTCAGCTTTGATTTTATGTCCTTAGTATTAATCTCAAGTTCTTTTGCTGATGTGTGTTTTCACTAGTCAGAAATTATTTTTGAATTAAGAAAAATGTATTATTGTGTGTATGTGTGCATGCATGCGTGTGTGTGTGTGTGGCATTGGGGGGCTGTATGTATGTGCTGAGGTCAGAATACATATTTGTGTATGTGCAGATCAGAGCACATCTTTGTGGAGTCACTCACTGGGGATTGAACTCCAGAGGTCAGGCTTGCACCAACCCTTTATCCCCTGAGCCGTCTCACTCGTCGATAATTTTAAAATGGAGATTGATTAGCTGGTTTCTGTAGACATTTATTCACATCGTTTGAAATCCAGGTTATACCAGAGGTTTGTGTAGGGGAAAGTCTCTCCCAGGACCTCTCTTTCAGACCCTGTCACTGAATAAAGCCTGTTTCCCTGTTTCTTGAGTGGTTGTGCACAGACATTTTTAGGTAGCTACAAGCACACATTATAGCTTATATTCCAACATATATTAACCCTTATTTGTGCAAACAATTGCTTATCAAAACCACTGTTCTACTGTTTTGTTTTTACTTCATGATGTCTTTTTAACTCCATGGAACAGTTTAATTTGTAGACACTTTCATTCTTTTTTATGGCTGTAAGTTTTCTGCTATGAGACTAGACTGTAATTTAATCAGGTTTCTTTGGTAACTGTCTATCTTGTGTCCAGTCTTTTGTGAATCTCTCTCTCTCTCTATCTCTCTCTCTCTCTCTCTCTCTCTCTCTGTCTCTGTCTCTCTGTCTCTGTCTCTCTGTCTCTGTCTCTCTCTGTCTCTGTCTCTCTCTCTCTCTCTTTGTCTCTGTGTGTGTGTGTGTATTGGCAATTAACAGTCAAGTACACATGTCACTTCACATTCACAAGAGAGTGTCTGAAGCAGAGATACCCAGAGTGGAATAGCTGAGCCACAGGACACACATGGTATATTTTCATACAAATGGAATTAATGCACAGGGTGCCTGCTTACCTATTTCTTCATAGCCTCCCTTGTTTCGTCAGATAAAAGTGGTCTCTTGGTGTTAGTTTAATTTGTCCATCTCTTCCCATGAGTGTCTTTCATTCCCTGCCCAATGGTAACTCACTCACAACCCTTTTTCCCACTTTCATTTGATGTTGCTGTGGCTGTTATGCTTTGTTAGTTGATTTCTGAAGGAACGCTTTCCGGGTTAGAACACTCAGCCCGTTGTCTTCATAGGAGCCACACACAGGTCCCTTCCTCAAGTTTGGATCTCCTTGGCACTCACTGCTGATTTGGCCTCCTCCACTTTTTTGCTTTGCTGGTCTGTTATTTGCGCATGGTTTCTGTGTGTTGTGCTGTAGTTCAGGAAAATGTTTCCACTATGAGGTGGTTGGCTTGTTTTTAATTAGTCAAATCTCTTTAGTAGACTCCCCCCTTATTTTCTAATAACAAACAATATTTTGAAGTAAAGTTATGGAATCCCCCCCCCCCTTTCTTGGAACTAGTGATTAATTTTAGCCTCGAGTTTAACTTGTAGTGTGTGTGTGTGTGTGTGTGTGTGTGTGTGTGTGTGTGTGTGTGTGTGTGTAGAGTGAGAGAGTGCCTGTCAAAGTCCTTCCTGCCTACTTGTTGCTTCTCTCATTACTCGGACTTCCTGGGTCAGGAAAAACCCAGCAGCTGGGCATAGGAGAAGCGTCATCCTTGGGATCTAGCAAGCCCTGGTTCCAATGCCCATGTTGCATCTTCTAACTTCCTGAGCAGTTGTGTCATTTTTAAAATGTGGTTGACGATATCTATTCTGCATTTGTCTGTGGGAATTAGCAATAATGTTAGCTGCCTGTCAAGTGCTTTATACAAACTAGATGCTTGATAAAGAGGAGCTGCTATCGTCACTATCTCACAGGAAGGGCAATGGGACGTTGGCCTGAACGAAGATGTTGCGTTCCTCCTGTACAGCCATTTGCATAGCCCTGACTGTCCTGGAACTAACTTTGTAGACCAGGCTGGCCTTGGACTCGGAGATCCACTTGTTTCTGCCTCTGCTTCTCCAGTGTTGGGATTAAAGGTGTACCCCACCACTGCACAGCATAAATGCAGCTTCTTTTTAACCAATTTTAGTTGCTTGCTGCTTGTCTCCCAGTCTTTAAAATATCTCCTTCCATTCTACTTCATGTCATCCACTTTCTGCCTACTCATTCTGCGTCTTAAAATCTGCAGTGCTGAGCTTTCTTCTCCCAAGCTTCTCAGAAATTATCAATAATTCAGGAAACCTCCTTCTTACATTTCTGTTTCCTCCTTTACATTCGCTTTTCTTTCTTCCTTCCTTTTTTTTTTTCCAAGACAGGGTTTCTCTGTGGCTTTGGAGGGTGTCCTGGAACTCACTCTGTAGACCAGGCTGGCCTGAGAGAGAGAGAGAGAGAGAGGGAGGGAGGGAGGGAGGGAGGGAGGGAGGGAGGGAGGGAGGGAGGGAGGGAGGGAGGGAGGGAGGGAGGGAGAGGGGAGAGGGAGAGAGGGAGGGGAGATAGAGAGGGGAGCGAGAGAGAGATGGGCAGGGGTCAGTCCTTTAAAGGGGTCCTTTGCATCTGCATGGTTCTCACAGAACTCTGGGCTGGCCAGAGAGCTGCCTGAGTGCATCCTGCCAGGTAACAGGGCAGGCCAGTGTAATGCCTGAACCTTTCAGGGAACACATCAACCTCCAAAGGTGCCAGTCCAATCGCTGGGGTGATAGGGAAGTGGTGTTAGAGAGGCCATGCATGGGAGGAAGGGTAGCATTTCCTTCTTTATCATTCTGCGTCTGTACTGATCTTAAATCTTGTGATTTCTTTTCTCCCCTGTTGATTTTCTTTTTTACTGGTCCCTTTCTTGTTACAGGCTTTCATGCCTCTTCCTACATTCTTTTTTTTTTTAAGATTTGTTTATTTATTATGTATACAGTGTTCTGCCTTCATATATTTCTGCAGATCAGAAGAGGGTACCAGATCTCATTACAGATGGTTGTGAGCCACCATGTGGTTGCTGGGAACTGAACTCAGGACCTCTGGAAGAGCAGCCAGTGCTCTTAACCTCTGAGCCATCTCTCCAGCCCCCTCCCTACATTCTATAGGTCCTCAGCTTCCCATTTTCAAGAGTAGTTGATATAATCTTGTTACATTGCTGCCTTCCTGGTTGGTGATTTCTTGTTCCATTCTGAGTTTTTGAAATTTTTCTTGCCACTTCCTGGGCAACGAAGCGCATCTTTTGTTATTTTTATCATCAAAAGGCATTTCTCAAAAACAAAACCTTGTGCTTTGACATCCTGGGGTTTTGTTTTTGTGTTTGAAGAACAGTGGGTCTCAGATGCATGTCTGAGTAGAATGTAAGTTGGTGCTTAAGATGATCGGGTTTATTTATATAATTTTGGTGGTGGAGATGAGCACAGCACTCCTGAGCTATACATTCAGCCTCCAGAAGCCTTTCCTGTAAGAACTGGTCTTTATTATGAGAGTTGTTGGCTTTAGGAAGTGACACTGACTCGTAAACTGCGTGTAGTGACTTCAGCAAAAGAAAATCTGCAGTCTCTGGGTATTAGACTGTGGAAAGTGTACTGCTTTTTGGTTTCCTGTTTAGATCTGAGAATGAATTCTCCGTGTGTTCTATTTTCAGGGATGACTCTGTTCCTGAAGACAACATCTGGAGAGGCATCCTCTCAGTAATTTTCTTCTTTCTCATCATCAGCGTGCTAGCCTTCCCCAATGGTGAGTGATGCTCTGATCTGTTGTAGTTCTGGACGCCATGCCCCTCTGACTTTTTGAGATGCAAGTCGTTTATAAGATGGGTTTTGTGTAGCAGTCATGGGCACAGGCTCAGCAGGCAGATTGCCTGTTCTGCCTCCTCTCAGCTCTGTGGCCCCTACTGTCCTTAAATGTGTTTCAGTTTTTCTGCTGTGTGATGGGGATGACAGGAAGATATTGTGAGAGAGAGAACTAATTAATAATGTTAAACGCATGGGTTGGCTTGTTTTGTTTTGTTTTTTATTGCTGTAACAAAATATATGGGGCTTTGGTGACGCTTCTTGTCTTGGCATCATGATGCGTTGTCTCATGATAGAATTTCGTGCAAGAAGGGGCCCAGGGGACCCTACCTACTAAGACTGAGTTTGATATTTTATAATGACCCTTTGATGATAACCAGGGTCCTGAGAGAACTGCACTATTCATTTTGAGGGCAGCACTCAGTGACCTCCCACTAGATCCTGCCTCCTACAGCGTCCGCTAACTTTTAATATTCCCACACTGGAATCGATCTCCTGACGCATGCGCCTCTGGGAGCCAAACCACCAGCAAATTGTGAAGAATGCTAAGTTCTCTGTAACTTTGTGCTTTTTTGGCAGGGTGTGGGGAGGTGTGGCACAAGATCTCTCTGTGTATTCTAAGGCTGTCTGGAAATGACTATACAGCACAGGGTGACCTTGACTGGTTGAGCTTCCTACCGTGGTCTCCTGAGTGCTGGAATCACAAGCAATTACAGGAGTAGACTACCATGCCCTGCTCAACTGTTCTTTTCCTTGATGGTTTTTCATTGTTACCAGCTGTGTAGCACTCAGTTCCTGTCGGTCGTGTCCCCCCCCCAAAGACAGCAGTAGCTCCAATTCGTGTTTACTGCTTACACAATTTGCCATCTGCTGTCATAGTTATCTTTGCTGATTGTGGATTTGGACCAGGCAGACATTTGATGGTTACAGACCTGCTCTGTCAGGGTTAGAGAAAGAAGCAAAAACCTTTCTTCCGTGCGTCCGATTAGCTCACACCTTCCCTCTGACGTGTTCCTTATAAATAAGCTGCTGTATTTTGTTCCTAGTCCCTTTCCACATCTCCTTCCTAAACTATTCAGTGCTTGTCCTCTGTACCCTTTTCTTTCTTTCTTTCTTTTTTTTGTTTTTTTGTTTTTTTTGAGACAGGGTTTCTCTGTATTGTTTTTGAGACTGTCGGTCCAGCCTGGCCTCGAACTCACAGAGATCCGCCTGCCTCTGTACCCTTTTCTAAATGCTCAGCGTATGTACTTTTCTCTGAGATTTTTCTGCCGTCTTCCTTACGGGTTATGCTCCATGGGTCTCCCCAGATTTAAAATGTCATCCTTCAAGATGTACTCAGCACGCAGACTCCCATGCTTCTATACATTGCCATGTATGGCAGAGGAATCTCATTCTGAATGTCACTGGATGCTGTCAGACATGGTCTGTGGCAAGGGCCCTCAGGTCTCCCAAGGTGGTGGCAGTTAAATTGTGTTTTGTTGTTTTGCTTCTCCAGTTGTAGCACTGTGCTTTATAAAGTTATGGTAGTTTTTGCTGGTAGCATAGAAGTCAAGACAGTAAACCCACAACGCCTAGTTTCTTCAAGAAGGAATTGTAAGTGACCTGTTAATTGGGAGCTAAGTTGAGCTTTCCTAACATTTTAGCCTGCATTTGTTCTCATTTGTGTGGTATGTGTGCTTGTGTGTGTACATTCACAACTGTATGTGTGTGGAGTGGAGGCCAGAGGTCAGCACCAGCTGTTTTCTTGGCTCAGTATCCATCTTATGTATTGAGGTAGGCCTCTCAGTCGAACCTAGAGGTCGCCAATTCCTCCAGGGATGCTCTGACTTTACCACTTCTGCTGGGATTACAGGTGGACCATCATGCAGGGCAGGCAGCTGTGTGGGTGCTGGGGATCTGAAATCTGGTCCTCGTACTTTGGGGACAGCTTCTCTACCTGCTGAGCCATCTCTCAAGACCCAACTTCAACTTTTAAATTGAATTTACCTTAAGTGGAAATCTTACACTGTATGCAAACCTACAAACCTTAAGCAGATATAATACTTTTTCTTGATGATTGATGGTTATAATTATTCGTAGTTAACTAGGATAGGAAGACAAGTTTTATATTATTGACCTTGTTGTAAAATTTGCTAAGAACAACCCCCCCCCATATACACACGTTATCAAATGTCTTCTTGGCGCTGCGAGCTTTCATTTTCCTCCATCTATGCATCATTTAAGGTCTTCAGATTTTAAGCTGAGAAGGAGCTCTTGGTCATACAGCCCCTTGTTTCCTTCAAGGGCGCCGTGTTGGAATGCTGCAGAAGTAGCCAATGTGAGTGTCTCCCCTGTACTGTGAGACTAATGTTCTCATCAAAAATGGTATAAAAATACAGCTTTCACAGTGATCACTTTTTCATGAGTTGAAGGCACATTTGTTTGTTTTCCGGTTATTTTGAGCCCAGAGCTTTCTGGAAATTCTAGGTGAGTCTCAACAGCCCTGATTTGCAAGTGTCTTTCCTGGTGCTTCTTCAGTAACTGGGCACTGGGGTTTCTTTCACAGATGCCAAAGGCTTGGAAGTGGAGGGATTAAATCTCTTGGAAGTAATTGGTGCGACTTGTGGGTTTTCCTCCATTTTCCATTGAAGCCCTCTTTCATCATGGGACTGTGGTCTTGATTTCATTTGGGAAGGTAAACCTGTGCCATTGGTCCCTATGCATTACCTTATTCTTAGCCAAACCATGCAGACTCTAGACTCCAGGTGAAGAGAGGAACACCAGTCCAGAGCTCATCTAGTTCAGCCCGCTCAGTTTATAGATGAGAAAGCTGAAACTTGTGACCACTGGGGTCATCACCTGAGGTCGCCTGCCAGCCCTATCTGCCTGGTCCTTGCTGCAGCCATCTCTCCTATTAGGTGCACGATGTGGGGCCTTCACCCGACTGTAATATGCTTCCCCTTCCTTCTGTTTCCGTTCCTTCCCGCCAGCCTTTCTTTTCCCATAGCGTGGGCTTGGTTGACCTACACATTGCATGCTTTGGATGTTGGAGGCAGGTGAAGGTAGTCTATGATTGGAAGAAGCCAGGAGATTGCTCTGAGCCTCCCTGTTAAGAGAGAAAACAGGCACTGACTGCCCTTCAGATAAATAACCCAGGCTTGTGAGAACAAGAACTTAGTCAAACCCATGAGAATTAACATTAACCTGACTAACTAAAGAGTTGCATTTGATCACCCAAACACCTCTTAAAGGCCCCTCCTCCCAGCACCACCTCAGCCGCAGTCAACCAAGGCAGCAGTCGGAGTTCAGCATGCATTTCTAGAGCATCCAGGGGACAAACCATATCAAACCATAGCATCAGCCAGGCAGGCAGTGGGGATGATTCTCTTGGAACCATGCTTGCACAGCATACGTGTTTACGTAATTTGTTTTGTAAAGGTCACTGGTTCACACATTACATAGGTGGTAAAAGTTCATTTTTCCCTGTGGAAGAATGCTTTAGAAATAGCTTCAGGTGGTCCTTTCAGAGGGCTTTGTATCCTTTCTCTCAGCTCCAGCTTTCAGATTGCCGGCCTTCCTGGGAGGGGCACATTTTCAAGTAGATTATCTACTACAAGACTGTTGTTTGTAGAGAGAAGCTTTTTCCTTGCCAGCCGCTTTGGTTTTTCCCTACCAGTCGCCTGGGCTCTGCCAAGTTGTAGTCCCCAAATAACACACAAGACGCTGTATTAATTATGAAGCTGTTGGCCTTGCTTGTTTCTTCCTGGCTAGCTCTGACTTAAGTATTTACCCCATAGTTGTTAATCTAAGTATTTCTCTTACCGGAGAAAAGTTCCGGACATCTTCTCTGGCGGGCTACATGGTGACTCCCTGTGTTTCTCCTACCCAGAGTCCTCCTGGACTCCTAGTCCCACCTATCTTGCTTCCCTATTGGCCAACAGTGCTTTATTGACATATACGCAGGACTTCCCAATCAGTTGTTACCTTATTCTCTGTGCTCTCCACCCTTGTCACATGTTCCCAAATAAATTAATGAAAACGAACGTGAAGATGGGAGTCCCAAACTCGTGTTTTCCTTCAAAGACATCTGGGGGCATGCCTTCAAGAGGATGGCGTACCCAGAATGGTTCTGTTTTGGGGACTTCATAGGCATTTGTCCTTGACCTTTTAAAGGCTGCTCCAAATGCTCGTATATAAGTCTATGTTTGTTCATGACCATGTGCTTCGAGCATGTGTGAATTCAGGATATGACATCAGTGTGGTAGTTTTGGTCTTCTTTCATGGACAGGGCTCTGTGATTCTATTTGTAGACTCTGAATAGCTCGCGTACCAGAAAACCCTTAAATAGCTTAAAGGATGAGGAAATTGATTACTCTCTTACATAACGTTGAGTTCAGAGAGGCCCCTTGAGCTTGGATAATGCAGCAAGTGGCTGTAGAGAACCACATTCTTCATCCCTTCTGTGTCCTTGTGAGCAGTTATCCCTGGGCCTCTCTACCAAGATGGTCTTAAGCTGACACCCAGGGCAAGTATTGTCCAGCAGCAGCTGAGTGAGCTTGGATGGTTTTCTATGTTGTTAGGAGTGAAGCAACCTGTTTGTGATTTTTAATCATCGTTGTGTATGATGGTATGTATGTGCTCATGTTGATGTGGGTGGGTGCAGGGACGTGTATGCTATGGTCAGTGATAAGCTTGGGTGTTTATTGGTCTCTTTGTTGTTTGTCAGGGCATGTGGCTTGTGAGCTTCTGGAGACTCCTCTGCCTCTGCCTTCCATCTCAGCATTGGAACCCTGGGATTATAAATGTATGCTTTCTGGGCTTTGACTCAGGCCTTCACATCTGCCTAACAAATGGCTACCCACTAAGCTACCTCCCTAGCCTCCTGTTTTTGATTTTTGAGACATAGTCTAGTTATGTAGCTCAGGCTGGCCTTGAACTCCTAACCCTCTTGCCTCAGCTTCCAGTGCTCTTAGATGATAGGCTTGTGCCATGACACTGAGCTTGAAAAATTCCTACTTGTTCTCCAGTCTTTTGGGCTAGAATTGAGGCATGTACTTCTCCTGCCCAGTCCCGAGGACAGGGATTTATAACACACTGAGTCCAGTGGGCATATAGATGTCCAATAGGTGTATGCTGACTGAAAAGTCTCAGGGGACTAGAATTACCTCTGCTGGTTTAGCATGCACTCGAGTTAAAGAGGAGAGGGGTGAGACACTTCGCCAGAATCCCTTTGACAATGCGCGTGCGTGCGTGCGTGTGGTTTCAGTTCCTAGGCTTCTTCCTAGTCCTGTAGGGAGGCATCATTCTACAGGGAGGTGTAGTATAAGAACCCTTGGAAGGCCAGGGAAGGAGAGGGTATGATGTCTACCATACCCTGCCATCTCCTCCTTTTCTCTTCTCCATTCTTCTTTGTTTTTCCTTTAGCAGACAAACAACAACAAAACCTGGAAGCTTTTAAGTTCTACCTCTATCCCAGGATAGCAAAGGATCATCAAGTGCAAGTTGAATTTTAACTAAAACACCCCATCCCTGAGGTCAGATGGAGCCCATCTGAACCTGCAGTTAGTTAGTTATGAGACTTCTTAGAAGAGGACCTTCCAGTGGCTCTTCTGGCTTTTCTGGGCCCTGGGTATATTCTGTAATAAAGGCCTCCCCTCAGACTCTGTGACCTCTCAGCGACTCCAGACCTGATTATACTATTGGCAGGCTGTGTGACTGGAGGCAGATTACTTCATCATTCTAAGCCTGTTTCCTCATCTTGCTGTTCCCCAAACCCGCTCACAAAACCTACTTGGCATGATTGTTTTGAGCAATGGATACTAAACAAACAAAACGAGGTTGTACTCTGCTACTTCTACATTGAACCCTACTGGAACCATCATTGCCATGACCCTCAGTTCCCAGATGAGGGTGCCGCTTAACCACTGCTGCCCCTGCTATCTGGAGCCCGAGAAACACGGAGGATAGCTGTGAATCCTTCCCTGTTTTGTTACAAGCTCCTGAAGTCAGTTCCGGCACAGGGCAACTGAAGGCAGAGCCTGTGCTTACGTGCCTGGCATGTCCCTCTCGGCAGGTTGGGTTCATAATTCTGCAGTTTTCCAAGGTTAAGAGGGCTGCTTGAAAAGGCGTGGGGAGAGAAAATAAAAATTAACAGCGGAGCCGGGCGGTGGTGACGCACGCCTTTAATCCCAGCACTCGGGAGGCAGAGGCAGGCGATCTCTGTGAGTTCGAGGCCGGGCTGGACCGATAGCCTCCGAAACAATACAGAGAAACCCTGTCTCATAAAAAAAAAAAAAAAAAAAAAATTAACAGCGGAGAGCCTTTCTTACTGTTCCCTGTATGCAGATCAACAGAGTTTTCTTTTGTGGCTCAATCCAGTTTATTCTAACTTCATGTCCTTCCTATCTTTGCAGGTCCATTTACTCGACCTCATCCAGCCTTATGGCGAATGGTTTTCGGTGAGTCCCGTTAGTAGATGACAATCTACTTTCTTTTCCTGCCTGGCAGTTGTGGTGCACACCTTTAGTTCCAGCACTCGGGAGGCAGAGACAGGCAGGTCTCTGTGAGTTCAAGGCCAGCCTGGTCTACAGAGCAAGTTCCAGGGCAGCCAAGGCTATACAGGCAATCCCTGTGTCAAAAAAACAAAAACAAGGCAAACAAAATCTTTTGTCTGTGTATCATGGTAGTGGTTTAATATCATAGCTTAAAAACAAACAAACAAAAATCCAACTTTTTAGTGTACCTAATACGAAAATGTTACTAAGATTCTTTGATTAAAAAAAATGGTTGCTGTTAGCATAAATTCCTATACATAGGTACCATATTTGTTCCATGTGCCTGCTTCTAATACTTTTGTTTCTTAGTGTATACAGAGCTTGGCTTCAGCAAATGCCCCAATTTTCTGACTTGTTTTCCTTTACCAATGCAAGCTCACGTTTATGCTAAGAGCACATTAATCTCGTTAGTATCTGCGGAAGCCCAGCAATTTAGTTTCTAGGAATTTGGAAACTAGAAACTTCTTCTGGAAGACAGATCCCTCATTTGGTCTGAAGTTTGTTATTAAGTATATAAATATTGAATCTTATTTTTACTTGATTCTGTCATCCAGAAAGTCAAATGACCTGAATGAGTGTAAAATAAAATGTTAATACTTAGTGTGTTAATCTTGCCTAAGTAAGACTTGCAATAAATTATTGTAGGTTAAGGAGGTGTAACCATATTTGGAAATGTAAGAGGTTATTTTACTAAAGCTGCCCGCCTTACATCCTTCAGCTGGTAAAGTTAACTCTTCATCTTTGTTCTGCTGTTTTGAGACAGAGCTGTGTAGCCCTGGCTGTCCTGTATCTCACTATGTAAATCAAGCTGGCCTTGAACCCGTAGAGATTCCCAAGTGTCGGGATTAAAGGCGTGCACTGCCACACCCAGCAACTCTTTACCATTTTGAATTTACACGTGAAGTTTTATACCAGCTCTATTCACTGAGTATGTGACAGATTTGAAGAGCCGGGGGCTCTCCAGGAGAAGAAGACAAATAAGACCTTGTCCTTGGGAGCCCCTCCTCCAGCCAAGGACCAGAGGACGCTACAGGGAGCAAACTATTAAAGTAATCGATAGTCAAAAACTATAAACTGTAACTGAGCGTTAGCTAATTAAAACTAGGTGAGGAGACAGTGACTGGTGATTCCACTGGAATAATGAGGAAAGGCCTGAGGGAGTGACTCAGTCTAAAATTTGGATGCACAGTGGGGGAGCCAGGCCTTAGCTCAGGAGGCTGCAGAGGTGACCTCATGGCAGGCTCAGAAGTGTGGTATATAATATAAAGGATATTGGGAGCAGTCCCCCAAGGTAGTTGTCATGGATCAGAAAACTTATGTTCCTTAGCCCTGGGATGTGTGGCTGGGTTGGGCCTGTTCTACGGGGGGCCTCAGTGCCCTTGGTGAACAGAGAGGGGTCAAGTTAGAAGCCCTGGGGCTGTAGCCCTCGTCACGTATTCATCCCAAATACACACATCCTCTTCTCTGGGGTGGCTATTTGGAGATGAGAGCTAGGCCAAATTTGTGATTCACTGATCTAATTCCAGCAGGCTTGACAGAAGAAATGACAGCTCCCTCTAGTGGCGGGGTTAGGGGGAGTTGTCAAATCTTTGGAAAAGTAACATACAAGCCTTTGACTTGCAGTGTGTTAGTGGCTTTGCTTTTTTGTTGTTTGGTTGATTTTTTTTTTTTTTTTGAGACAGGGTTTCTCTCTGTAGCTTTGGAGGCTGTTCTGGAGCTCGCTCTGAAGACCAGGCTGGCCTCAAACTCACAGAGATCTCCCTGCCTCTGCCTCCTGAGTAATAGGATCAGAGTTGTACACCGCCACTGCCTGGCTAGCTTTACTTTTTTGAATGACATGGAGTTTGTTTCTTTAGGATAGCAATTGTGATAGATGTGACAAGAAAATAATACTTGTCACAGAAAATAATACTTGTCACGGCTAATTTGAAGGATAAGTCTCAGATAGAATATGAAAGTGTGACCCTCCTGCAGTCCACTCATTCACCTTCATAAAACATTGTTTCATTCATTTTTTCCCCCATTGACCTTGGGAGGAAAATCAGAAAGCCCTGCCTTGTCCCCTAATCTTGTCACGTAAGTGTCTGTTAATGTATTCCACTACCAGCATTCACCCCAGCCTCACAGCTTCCCCCTCTCCATTACCTCAGCCTCACAGCCTCCCCCTCCCCATCACCTCAGCCTCACAGTGAGGTAGTTCTCTTCAGGGACCCATTTTCATGGCCGCTCTCTACTTCATATCAGCTGACTGCTGATCCTTCAAGGCTTCGCTTAAGTAGCATTTCTTCAGAGACAGGAATCCCTCTCAACCTGAATTAGGACTTCGTGTCAGATCCTCTCACCAAAGAAAAATACCTGGCTATGATAGATTCCTAGAAGGCTACATTGTGATATGTATGCCTCCCGTAACTCCCAGCCACTGGGTCTATCCAATGCGTGTCTTTCCTAAACGCGACCTTGTTTTGTTTCCATCAGGCCTCAGCGTGCTGTACTTCCTCTTCTTGGTATTTCTCCTTTTCCTGAACTTCGAGCAGGTTAAATCCCTAATGTACTGGCTAGATCCCAATCTGCGATACGCCACAAGAGAAGCAGACATCATGGTATGTACTTGTTAGTGGCCCAGTTGTGAACTTGGTTGTGTTCTGGGTGTAGGAAAGATGAGTCCGCATCTTTTTTTGTTTGTTTGTTTGTTTTGTTTTTTCAAGACAGGATTTCTCTGTATTGTTTTGGAGGCTGTCCTGGAACTCGCTCTGTAGACCAGGCTGGTCTCGAACTCACAGAGATCCGCCTGCCTCTGCCTACCAAGTGCTGGGATTAAAGGTGTATGCCACCAACGCCCAGCAGAGTCCACATCTTAAGCTGATCCCTTTCCTTATTTCCTGGGTGTGCAGCTAAAAACTGGATCTCAGGGGGCACCATTGTGTAGATTTTACCAAAGCGATGTCACCCAGGAAAACGAAAACCTCTCATGAAACAAGGGCATATGCTAAGAAGCATACACACAGCACACACACACCCACCACGTGGCCTTGGTCCTGAATTCTGCTTGTGTCACTTACCTGTTCTGCAAGGTGAAATGGTAATGTGTGTGGTAGATGGGGAGGGCTTACTATTGAACAAAGTAGTGATGGCTATGAATCCCAGAAGGCCTGCGCAGTGCTTGGCATACACGGATCTATCTCGTTGGCTCCTACTGTACCTGTCAGGGTCATGCTTAGTATCTCTGCTATTGTGCCTGCAGCCTGGTGCTGTAGTCTTCTACCTGCTTGCATAAAGGGTCAGATTTCATTTGTTACCTGTTTAGAACACACATACGTGAACCCTTTGTAGTCTTAGGCTTTCTTTTATTGATAAGACTATTTATTTGGGAGGAAAAGTCAGCATTTTTTCCTTTATGCTCACAGCGATCATTTCTTTTTTTTTGGTTTTTACGAGACAGGGTTTCTCTGTATTGTTTTGGAGGCTATCAGTCCAGCCCGGCCTCGAACTCACAGGGATCCGCCTGCCTCTGCCTCCTGAGTGCTGGGATTAAAGGCGTGCACCACCACCGCCCGGCCACAGCGATCGCTTCTGCGATGTAGGCTTTGCCTACGTTATTCAGTTCCCCGGCTCCTCTGACGCCAGCAACACTACCTCCATGAGCTGTTAGTTCCCATAGCCAAGAAGCCAGTCCTCAGGACGGTCTGTATTCCATGTGAGTCACAAGTCTCTACTGCCACGCGTGCTTCCGAATAGGCAGCCACACATAGGAGCATTGCCCTGTCTTCATGACTTCAGCCTGCAGGACTCAGAGACGCCTTTTACCAGTTCATTTAAAGGGATATGGATTAATAGCCAGAGAAAAGGTACTTGGCTTGAGGGCTGGCAGGGTTCCAAATGCACTAACCTCGGTCCCTTTAGAGGTAAGGTGTACCAAAGTCCTAGCATGCAAATGTGCCACTCTCCAAGCCCCTACAGTGGAGCGGCTTGCATGACGGTTTTGTCACAGGATGCAGGGTGGGACTGGAAATCTGGCCTCTAATACTTCTTTTGTCTTTAGAGTGCTGAGCTCCCATCCTGGAGCCACCAAGTGTTGCCTCATTAGAGTAAGAGACACTCCAGACATTCTGGGATTTCCAAGGCCTTAGGGAACTCCCTCTGAAAGAGTTGAAAGACCATTCGTACAAAAGATGCGCTCGGTACCCTTTCACCTCAGGAACCTGCAAGGGCGCCAGGGGCTAAAACCAAAGTCAAGTAGCTGTTGTTTCTTACTGTGACCTTCTCATCTAGTGTTTTGAATGCCTGCTATCCAGTGCAGGTTGAAGGAAAAGCTGGTGGTGTTCTGGAGAAAAGAATAGGCATTTGGGGCACAGACATTTGCTCTGGGAATTAAGAAATAACAAAGGGATTAAAAGATCAGGAAATAATCACCATCACAGAATGGCTAGAACTTTCTTGGGATGACACTTGTGAATGTTAACTTTGCTGAGTTTCACGATGAAAGCAAAAACAAGGGTTCCTTTGGCTTTCGTGTCCCAGTTACAGTTGATCATTGAAGGACAACAGGGCACGAACTCAAGCAACAGCAGAGGTTGGAGCCATGGAATGCTGGTTACTGACTGGCTTGCTCCCTTGGTTTGCTCAACTTGCTTCTTACACAGCCCAGGACCTGCCCAGGAATAGTACTTCTCACGATGCACTAGGCCTCCTAATACAGAAAATATCCCACAGTCTAATAAAGACAGTTCCTCAGTTGAGCTCCTCAAACACCTAACCAGCCAGCACTAGGCTGGGATGGTGTGGTAGTTTGAATATAATTGGCCCCCAGAGTATCATGGGGAGTGGCAATTTTAGGAGCTGTGACTTTATTGGAGTGGGTGTGGCCTTGCTGGAGGAAGTGTGTCGCTGTGGGGGGGCGGGTTTTGAGGTTTACTATGCTCAGGATATGCCCAGTGTCTCGGTTTGCTTCCTGTTGCCTGCAAGATGTAGGACTCTTAGCTGTTTCTCCAGTCTTCCTGCATGTTCCCTGCCATGGTGATAATGGACTGAACTTCTGAAATTGTAGGAAAGCCACCCCCAAATAAATGTTTTCTTTGTAAGAGTTGCCCTGGTCATGGTATCTCTTCACAGCAATAGAACCCCTGACTAAGACAGATGGGATGGTACTTCCTGCTCCATTATTGTGGTACTGCATCATAGTTAGTACCACTCCCAATAGCATCCATTGTTTCAGCTAACTTCAAATCAAAAATATTCAGAAGGGGAAATTATCACGTTACTAAACATAATACAGACTATTTAGAACATTTCTTCTGTGTTAGGTAGGACATGTAACCTAGAAATGACTTAAAGTCTGTAGGAGGATGTTTGTAGGTTGTATGCAAAAGCTGTCATTGTACATTAGGGATGTGAGTATCTGGATTTTGATATCCTCCATGTATTCTGGGACCTATCCCTTGGGAGAGAGGAGGCAACCAAACTGCTATGCCTACACCTCAGGGACCTCCAGAAGTGATTAACTGGTTAATCTACTCTTTAAAATTCTAATGCTAGGATATGCAACTTAGATCTTTATAGTTTTTTTAAAATGTCTTTCTGTAATAAAAGCATAAATGTATGTTAAAAGCCCCCAGAAGCACTTCCAGTCGGTGATTATGCTAAGAGTTGCCACTGAAAACAGACACACCCAACCTAGGTCCCTATCGACCCCTAAGCAGCCTGTTTCAGAGTAATCATAAGGTGAGAGGTTGAGGAATTCTGGACACGTGGTACCTTGTCACTCTCCTTAAATTAATAGACAAGTGGCTTTAGCCCCAGGTTGTTTCTCTGTCAGCCAAGAAGACCCTATAACCAGAACACATTGTTGCAGGACCTGGGACCTTGCCTCTAGGATTCCTGCAGTAAATGAAGAGTTTGATAGGACTCCAGCACTCCTACATTTCCCGCTCAATTTAGAAAGGCTTATAGCAAGAGGCTTAGAGTAACGTGTCAGTTTATAAGTGAGTTACCATGAGGAGGTTTTCTAATTGGTGGTTTCTAAATGACAGTTGCAACACTGATAAAATGGGAAGCAAAGTAATTCGGCAAATGTTCAGCATATCTTTAAAAAGAGACATCACATGTACCTGTCCACTGAGAAGCTTAATAAAAGCTAACAATGAAACATAAGGAGTCTGGTAGACTTGGAAATATAAAAGCACTCTCTAAACATCGTGGGCTGAAGAAGATATGGCTGAAAGTTTGTAAATGTCCTATGACAATGAAAGTGCTGAGAAGATGCAGGTGAGGGACTTCTGGGGAAGATGGAGAGCCTGAACTGCCTGACTGGACAGGAACTGATTCACTCCAAGGGAAAAATGCCCACCCAAAAATGTATTCAGTATTACATAAACTCAGAGCGGAAAGTCCTCAAGCCTGTGAGGATGTCGGTTCCGTTTCTGATCCTAGCTTTGATGTATTATATATTTCTGAGTAACTTTAAATATTACATTTGTTGTGCAAGCAGTTATCACGTTTGAACCCTTTATGTTAACCAGGAGTATGCTGTGAACTGCCATGTGATGTATTGTATATTTCTGAGTAACTTTAAATATTACATTTGTTGTGCAAGCAGTTATCACGTTTGAACCCTTTATGTTAACCAGGAGTATGCCGTGAACTGCCACGTGATCACCTGGGAGAGGATCATCAGCCACTTTGATATATTTGCATTTGGGCATTTCTGGGGCTGGGCCATGAAGGCCTTGTTGATCCGTAGTTATGGGCTCTGCTGGACCATCAGCATCACCTGGGAGCTGACAGAGGTAAAGCGTGGACGTGGACGGGGGAGAGGAGGAGGTAGGGGACGCACAGTCTCAGTGTTTGTAGAGGAAGCTGCAAGCTGTCAGATGGTAGTCAGTCATTTCATCTTCCAGTCCCTGTTGTGCAAAGCAGGACTTATAGCATCCCGAGGCAGTACTGTATATTTTTGTTTAAGAAGCAAAAACTAAAGCAGAGCTCTCTATGTCCTCGAGGACTTCTGCTCCTTTGTGGTCTTAAAAAAACAAAACAAAACAACAACAACAACAAAAAAAGCACGAATGAAACCAAGTTAGCAGATGAAGTTGGTGTCCAGGGTGAGACAGATGGATAGAGCGAGGGAATCCGTGTAGGAGTGAGTCACTTTGCCTACACACCAGCTTTCTTTTTGAGATCTGTAGAACTGGATATCCTGGACTACAAGAACAGGTATTTTATCTCTGGTCAAGATTTGGCAATAGAGCACCGTTACCTGTGATCAAAAGCCCAGCAATTAACGAGAACTATACCCTGAGAAACTATTAACAAAATGAAAGCTGAAGAACAACTTCCAATTAGTTTTACATTTAATAATCATTCCCAGCACACAGAATTTGGCTATGTGCAGAGTGTATTTCTCAGTGCTAGCCACTGCTGACCCGAATTTACAGAGGCATTCCAGCGAGGTGGGCTCCTATCAGTATACTCACCCAGTTTTGGAGGCTAGAGTCTAACCAAGCTATGGGCAGGGCTGCTTCCTTCTGAGCCCTGCTACAGCCCTTCCAAGACCTCCCCCTCTTAAGAGCCTTTACCCACTGGATGCAGTCTTTAGCAGCCTTGACTTACAGATGCACCACTGT
The DNA here is from genome assembly GCF_017639785.1 of Mesocricetus auratus. Classification (NCBI taxonomy): domain Eukaryota; kingdom Metazoa; phylum Chordata; class Mammalia; order Rodentia; family Cricetidae; genus Mesocricetus; species Mesocricetus auratus. The sequence continues at coordinate 242,636 of NW_024429204.1, forward strand.
GATCTCTGACTTCATCATCAGGCGGCTTTCTCCCTGTGTGTCTGAGCTTTTGTGAGCTTCCTTTTGCAAGGGCATCATGAGTCATAAATGGGTCGGGTCTTACTCGACTCCAGTGTGACCGACCTCAGTCAGGGTGAGTCCATGCTGTCCCCACAGTCCAGGGATGTCACCACTGTGACACTTGCCCAAGTCTGGTTTATTTTGAGATTTAACAGCCTAGGCTTCCTGTTATCTGATCACCATGCACACCTTGGTGCCTACTGAAAGATGACATTGCTGGGTACCAATACTCTAAATGTCCTGTTGAGCCTTTCCGTTTCCTTCGCTATGCCATCAGCAGCCAACCTTCTGCATTTATTTATCTACCTATCTAGCTAGCTATTTATTGTTTTTTCGAGACAGGGTTTCTTTGTGTAGCAGTCCTGCCTGTCTTGGTACTCTCTTTGTAGATCAGGGTGACCTCTAACTCACAGACATCCACCTGCCTCTGCCATTGGGATTAAAGGTGTGTGCCACCATCACCTGGCTTCACCTTCTGGTTTTACAGTGACTCACTGATTGGCCACCATACTGGAATTGTTCCCAAACACATAGCTTGCATTCTCAAGCTTCCATTTTGAGGGTTTTTTTTTTTTTTTTTTTTTGGTTTTACGAGACAGGGTTTCTCGTTTTGGAGGCTGTCGGTCCAGCCCGGCTTCGAACTCACAGAGATCCGCCTGCCTCTGCCTCCCTAGTGCTGGGATTAAAGGCGTGCGCCACCACCGCCCGGCCATTTTGAGGGTTTTATAGCACTTTGTTGTCAGCTTTGAAACCTGTGTGTTTCTTCCCCTTAAAGATATTTTCGTGCGTCACTAGCCAGTGTGACTCATTGGGGCTGCCACTATTCTTTGAAAACCAGGTTTTTGTTTTTTGTTGTTTGTTTTTTTAAAGGAGAGCTATTTGGGTAGATAAATGTTGTTTGCAGAATCCTTTCCCTATAGAAAAGCAAGAGCCTGTTTCAGACTTTGTCAGTGTTACTTTTATATGCATTAGGTTGGGGAGAGGGAAACACATTTTCTGAAATAGTGTGTAATGTAAAGAGTGTATATGCATGGTGCTCCATTGGCAGTGTTTTCCCAACTGTCTTCTCTTGTGTTCTCAGCTTTTCTTCATGCATCTACTGCCCAACTTTGCTGAGTGCTGGTGGGACCAGGTCATTCTGGACATCCTATTGTGCAATGGTGGTGGCATCTGGCTGGGCATGGTTGTTTGCCGATTTTTGGAGATGAGGACTTACCACTGGGCAAGCTTCAAGTGAGTCCTCTTTGGAACCTTGGTCACAGTGTTGTATATGGATTGGGCTTTACTACAGCTCTCACAATTATAGATGAATGGTGCATTGTCAACTGAAGCACAGATGATTATAAATCTGACTTCAAATGTTGCTGCGTGTAGTGATTCACAAGTGTTATCCCAGCACGTGGGAAGCTGAGGCAGGAAAAGTATGGAAATCCAAGGCCAGTGTAGGTTATGAAGTGCCTTTCATGCCAGCTTGGGCTACATCGTGAGACTCTGTCTTAAAACATGAAAAACATGTATAGAAAACGCTAAATCATTTACCATTTCATCTTGGAGCACCCTTTTGGTTCAAAATAATTCTCACAGACACTCCTTGAATTTAACTTCCTCAGCCTGAATCCAAACTCTTATCCATAGATTAAAGGGTCTGCCCCTAGGCAAGGTTTTTCAATTTTTGTCAGACTGTTGTTTGAGTGAGCTCTTAATAAACAGTAGGTTTGTCCTGTCACACATCCTGTCTTAGTTGGGGATTTTTTGCTGTGAAGAGACACCGTGGCCACGGCAAGTCTTATAATGAAAACATTTAGTTGGGGCTGGCTTACAAAGTTCTGTGGTTTAGCCCAACATGGAGGCATGGAGGCAGACATGGTGCTAGAGAAGAATCCCAGAGGTTCTACATCTGGATCTGCAGGCAGGGAAGAGAGAGAGAGAGAGACAGAGAGAGACAGAGACAGAGACAGAGAGGAGACAGACAGAGAGACAGGGAGAGAGGAGACAGAGACACAGACAGAGAGAGAGACAGAGAGACGCACTGAGCGTCCGAAACCTCAAAGCCCACTCCACCTCCAGTGACACACTTCCTCCAGACAGGCCACACCTACCCCAACAAGGCCACACCTCCTAATAGTGCCACTCCCTATGAGCTTATGGGGGCCGTTTTCATCCAAACCACCACATAAGTCTGTTACGGCTTCTCTAGTCTTAAGTGCAAAGTCCTATCTGCAGGCTGGGAGGGCAGACCCTTTTCCATGTCACAACAGGAACCTAAAGTCACATAGCCATGTGCAAGCTCCTTCACTAGAGACTTGGTCTGCATCGTGGAGACTAGGTTAGTCCTGCTTTTCCCTCGCTGGCCCTGATTACTTGTCCTCTCATCGGGAAAGCTTACTTGGACTCCAGTTTGAGGGTTGCCCCCCTGCTCTGTGCATGTAGGAGGGCAGTTTGTGTCACCGCCATTACGTCATCCATTCATTACTTCATTCTGCTTCACTCATTGCTTCATTCGCTGCTCCTTAGCTTGTAGCGGGGACCATGGTTGAGGAGAAGAGCTGAGGTGTGATGACGGCATGGTAGATGTTTTCATTGCATTAGGAAGTTTATGTCACAAAATATGAACCTTTCCCCCCAAATCAGCCAAAATTCTGCCAAAAGATGATTTTAAAGGACTTTCCCATACATGTTCCAATTTATGCACAAACCGTAAAATAGTAACCGGTTCATGGTCACTCAGTTGCTTAATTGTTTCTAAGGTTTTACTGTTACAAAGGCTGCAGTGAAAATCACGGTGTATCTAAGTATCTCTCTGTGCATTTCTAGTCCTTTCTCTCTCTTTTTAATTGTAAGCTTCTCACAACCAGAGTTCAGTGATTTAAAGTCTCGAGCCATCCTGAGAGTGTACCTGGGTTCATTCACTGTTTCCTTGAAATCTATTTTTAGACATTTCAGATTCATTCCACATTAAATTGAAAGGGTTTCTGCCTCTTCCTTCTGGAGTTTCTCTTTCGCTGCCTTTTGTAGTTCAAGAATGCTTGGGCTGCACGTTGGCCACAAATGGCCCTTTAGCTTTCCGTTTTGACTTGCCCCACCCCCACAGTGGCTGGACTGAGCCCAGTACCTGCGTACGCTAAGCAAGTTCTCCGCCACCAAGTCATACTCAGCCCTCTTTCCATCTCCAATCCCGCTAAATTTGCTGTGGTGGCCTTCAACTCACTCCGTAGCCCAGGCAGACCTTGATTTTGTAATCCTCCTGCCTCAAGCTTTTAGTCACTGGGATCACAGGTCAGCCCACTGGGCCCCACTTATTTCAGCGTTTTGACTGTGTGTTTTTCATTAGAAAAAATATATGTATTTGATCTAGCTCAGAGCAAATTTCTGTTTATTGTTTGTTTGTCTGGGTTTTTTGTTTTGCTTTGTTTGTTGGTTTTTTAGGTGGCATCTACTAACATAGCTTAGGCTGACCTTGAAATCCATCCTCCGGATTTAGCCTCCTGCTTGCAGGATTATAAACCTACACAACCATGTTTAGCCTAGGTCAGATTTTTATAGGTGTGTGGTACAAAGGAGAGATTTTATACCTTTTGCCCTTAATTATCTAGTCTATCCTCTTTAGCTTATTAATAATCCCTTCTTTGCTGTTGACTTGATGCCTTTGTAATTATTTAAAAGTGGCCTACTGTGTAGATCTGTATCTGGGCCAGACAAGCAAGTGGAGCAAAGTGCCTTTATAGAGCCTTGCCTGAGGATAGTCACTGCCCCTCTCTTTGGGATGGTAATGGTGAGGTCCAGGTTCAGAAACTTGCCTAAGGAGACATGGTCATTAAGCAGTGGAGTGCAGATTTATACCAGGGTGACTCTGATATGACCACAGCCCATCCCTGTATTTATGCATTTATTCTCCCAAGTTCAACTTCAGAATCATTTTGTCAAGATGCCAGAATATAAGCCCATGCTAAACAAAGGCTCAATGTTTTGAAAGCCACATTAAATGTACGAATGAATATAGACTATTTTAAACTCAATGAACCTCTTCGGTACAGTAAATATAATCTATTTCTGGATTGTGATGTATTTCAGTTTCTGTTTTGTTACATTTGGCATTTTGAAAATATTCTGTTCATAGTGCTATTGTGCCTCCAACCTTGCTGGGATGTCTTCTCAGCACCTCTGTTGAATTATAATACCCACCAGCTATTTAAATAGCTTGGGTTTCGACTTAACTGGGCTAGTTGGCGGGCTGGCAGACCTTGTTCCTATTTTGACAAAGCTGGCCTTACACCATCTTTGAACCTAAATCTTCTCATGGGTAAAATAGATTGTTTGTTACAGGGAGACATTTGAATGTGTGATTACCAGGATTTAAATCATGAAAAGTTAAACATCACTGTCACCACTAACTCTGGGGAAGGATGGGGAGAAATAAATGACTTTGGTGAGCTCAAGAGCTTGAAAGATGAGCCCTTTTTACCACAGCACCCCCTCGGGAGACAGAGTGGGAGGGAATAGTAGCCTTGCCCCAGGTGCATTCTTCCCGGGTGCTTCTAGGTTGTATCTTTAATTCCTGTTACCCTCTTTTCACACCCTTCACAAACTTAGCCCCCTCTTAGCCCAGCAGCACCCAGATCTCTGATGCCGTTGACATTCCTGAAGCCCCCCCCACACAATCCAGTGTCGTCCTGGGACCCAGGCTCCCACTAGGAAGGGTCCCCTCCGTTCAGAGGACTTGCTAGAATACCATCAGTGCAGTTTTTACCTTTTTCCCTCTTTCTTACCCCTGGATTTTCACGGTTTCCATTCTCTTCTTCCAGGGACATCCATACCACCACGGGGAAGATCAAACGTGCCGTGTTACAGTTCACCCCCGCCAGCTGGACGTACGTCAGGTGGTTTGACCCTAAGTCTTCTTTCCAGAGAGTGGCTGGGATATACCTCTTCATGATCATCTGGCAGGTAATCTTAGAGCTGCCCATTCGAAGGGGGAAAAAACCAAAACATGAGTCTTCCTGGAGGCTGGAATTAATGGTGGATTAAGTTTCATATCAGCTAAACACTTTGGGAGAGAATTTGTAGCTGGCATATAGGGTAATTAAAATCTAGGTTATGGCTTCAGTGTGGAGACATTTTAAAATTGGAGTCTCTGAATTACAAATTAGGAACTGATTTTCTGGGAAAGGTCATATTTAGCACCCATCACCCAATGAATTTAGGTGTAACACTGTTCTGAAGAATATTTTCAAAACCAAAGGAACTATGTGAACGTTTTTGTTTTTTTTTTTTATTTAATTTGTAATTTTAGTTTTTGCAGTATTCATAGTGCCCAGGGAATGTCCTGGAACTCATCCTCAACAGATAGATACTGGGGGAAGTTATAAAATTGGGACAGTAAGTGGGTTGGCATTGAGTTTTGTCCTTTCCTTAATTAGAAGGAAGTACGACTGGGTTTTCCAGAGTCTTGCACCCTACCACTGAATATTTTATTGTATTCCCAATTCACTCTCCTGGTATACAAAATTGCATCTCAGCCTTTCCCAGTTTGTATAACGGTCAAAGAGCTGTCTCAGCTGTGGAAATGGGACCCATGGATAGTGTGAACCTTGCAGAAAACTGAGGGAGAGAAGCATTCGAGGTGGAAGAAATCTCAGTAGTCACTGGGTAACGATTCTCATTCTCATACCTCTGGTTTTGGAGATAGACTTTTTTTCCTTGCTGTCCCCAGGGGTTGTCACAGCTTCTGGGGTTCTTGCAGAATCATCAAACATAGAATTTTATGACCTTCATACATTCACTGTACGGCACATGTGCCTACACCACACATACAATAAGTATATAAATGGTAGTTAAAAATTAAAATATGATGGAAAAGACCAGTGCATATCACTTTTAAGAGTGAAAATTCTTGTTCACACATGGAAAGCAATTCCTTTCTTTATTTTTTTATTTTAATTAAATTTGTTTTGTTTTGTTTTTTGAGACAGGGTTTCTCTGTATTGATTTGAAGGCTGTCCTGGAACTCTCTCTGTTAGACCAGGCTGGCCTCGAACTCACAGAGATCCGCCTGCCTCTGCCTCCCGAGTGCTGAAATTAAAGGCATGGGCTAGCAAACACCCGGCTAGCAATTCCTTCATTGATAGACAAGAGTTTATATTTACAGAAGTACAAGTGAACAAATCATTACTGAGGTTTGAAGACATCACTCTGCCTCCTTACCTGTGAGGTCCATATCTGAAGATTCAACCAACCGCAAATAAGAATACTTAAAAAAAAAATCCTTACAAAATGGGAGTGGTGGCTCACACTTATAATCCTGGCACTAAGGAGAGTGAGACAAGGGGTTTAATGCAAGTTCAATACCAACCTGGGCTACAGGGTACCAGGCCAGCCAGCACTGCAGAGAAAGACCCCGTCTCAGAACACCACCAACAAAAGTTGCGTCTCCGTCCTGAACATACACACTGCATGCCTCTGGTAGTCAGGTCTCCGATGGACCTCAGACGTCTTTAGGGCAGTGCTGACTTACCTAGAGTTGGACTTTCTTTACACTGGCCTGATTTCCATAAGCCCAGAAGTACTGACTTGTACGATTTGTCCTGGGCTCAAAGTCTGTCCTGACTGTCTCAGCAGGCCACACAGAGGAGCAAAGTGGCAGAAATGCAAAACAGGAAATGTTTCAAATAGCCGATGACCTTCCCACCACTCCAGTGATACACATATGGGCACATGCACACACAGGCAGAGAGACCCGCTCCCAGTTAGTTGGTCAGTGGTTATGCATTGTCTGTTACTGCTTTATCAATCCCTGGGAGGCCCCCATATATTTTTTTTGAGAATGCTTTGGACACACTGGTTACCTTTTAGCTCCAGGAAGCCTGTCTCAGGAATGTATGCTCATGATGTAACCCGGCACAGGGTGACTGATTTCTCTTCTTCCCAGTTGACTGAGTTGAACACCTTCTTCTTGAAGCACATCTTTGTATTCCAAGCCAGCCATCCCTTAAGCTGGTGTAGAATTCTCTTCATCGGCTGCATTACGGCTCCTACAGTGAGGTAATTCCGGCCATCCCCACTGCCATTTGTTGAAGAAACATACTTGCTTTGTGTTTTCATCCCTAGCATAAGGGCTGTCACATCAACTAACAGATTTTTCTGTGAAAATGTTATTCTAAGTAATTGTCCAGAATATCAAGGACGTATTTTGATCTGAGACCTCAGTACAACAGAGAGAGTTTTTAAAAGAAAGTGCTCACCTAGTGGCATTCCCCTAGAACTACCCTTGTTTTCAACAGTTGTGCAGTCTGTCCCTGTTGGTCCTCTTACATCCCGTTACAAAGTATTAAAGGTGACACTAGGTTTCCTAAAGTGAGATTATTGGTAAGTAGAAAAATCTGTGTGCATATATTACATTTTTTTTGCCACAGAGTCTCTCAAACCCACAAGGGAAACCCCCTTCCCCCCCAAAAAATGGTGAGCCCCTGGGTCACTTGCCTTCTGCAGGCATGGTCAGGGCTCAGAGTACTTGTGAAGTTCCAAATCTCACTGTCTTATTTGACACCCACTCACCAAACATAGCAAGTCCATACTGAAATGTTTTTGTACCTGTAAACACACATTTCACACGAGTTCATTCAAGAGCTATAGAAAATACCACATTCTAGTATATTGGTATAGTTTATATATCGGTGACTTTATTAAAGTGACTTTTATCTGTCCTTATCTTCACGTGACAACTAGAGACATCTGAAAGGGGTCTCCGGCTCGTATGTAGTTCTGTCAGTGGGTGCTGCTCTGAGCACTTGAACACTCTTTGCTCATCATCTTGTCAGCGACATTCAGAATCCACCCTCCCTACCTCCCCATCCCCCGTCATGCCTCTGAAGTGAAGTGCAGCTGGGATCCTTCCAGTTTTAGCAAGGCAAAGATGTCCGCGTGTTTACTAGTATAAGCAACACCCATAACCCTGAAGATGCCAGAAGAGACAGTTGAAGAAGCCTGGAGCTGACCCTCTGGAGTGGTCTCCACTCTACGGAGAGGCTGGATCAGGCCCAGGTTGACTTGCTTAGGGCTGTGCTGGACCAGTGCTGTCTTTGCCAACAGTGTGATCCTGTAAGCTGAGCTCCCTTCACTGCCACCCAACCCAAATTCAGAATCTCCTACGGGAATGTTTGAATAACCCTGGCTGGCTGTTCCCTTGAGTGTAACTAGACCAGGCAGCTGGAATACAGTAAGCAAGGCAGGGCAGGTTTTTTTCACTCCCTGTCAAAGTGATATCATTGTGCAGAACCTTGGTCTGTAGAGGTGCTAATATGTCCCATTCTGCTCTTTCAGACAATACTATGCTTACCTCACCGACACACAGTGCAAGCGCGTGGGGACACAGTGCTGGGTGTTTGGGTGAGTATCTGTGACTGCAGGGGTTTCGAAGCATTTTGAGTCCCTAAATTTCTTTTTTTTTTTAATTTTCCATTTTAAATTTAGATAAGAAACAAGATTGCTTCACAAGTCAGTTCCAGGTCCCTCTCCCTTTCCCTCCCCTCCTCCCGTGCCCTCCCCCCATCCCCCCCCCCATTATCCCCTCATTCCCCCAGGGAGGGTGAGGCCCTCCATGGGGGTGTCCATAGTCTGTCATTTCGAGTCCCTAAATTTCTTTGAATATTTCTTGTTCAGAGTCTTCTAGGGTAAATTCCCCCATAAAGGAAGTTGATCAAGGTCAGAAACTATTTCCCAAAGAACTCGAGAGTCCTTAGTTTATAAAATAAATTAGATCCAGTATGGAACGTGTTTGAGTTTGGGACATCATCCTGTCCTAGGTTAAGCTACACTTCATGTTATTTTTACCTTAGAAGATCTTGCTACATACCAAAGTATAATATTATTGCTCCAAGAATTAACACAGCCACATGGTTGCAAATTGTGGGTATAAGAGCTGTTAGTTAATATACCGTTTACTGTTCCATACTCCCGATTCCCCCCTCCAAACCCTTTTATGGGTGAACGAGCCTCTTTTCTGTGTGTCAGATTAAGTCATTCTGCTGCTTAAACACCAACAATCTACCATCTTATTTCACACCCAGAGTTCAGGAGGAATCTGGGCAAATCTGTGTAGGAAGATGAGTCCCTGAGGTAGCCTAGGTTCAAGACCTAATTTGGGTTCTAATTTGAGTGTGGAAGTATAGGATAAATGACTTCAGGCAGAGGTAGAAATCTTTGCACATACGGTGAAAACGTCTAAGCAAAATGTCAAAGAAACTGTCATGCAGAGAAGACCCAGAGATGACTGCTGTGGTCTTCCTTCCCTCCTGAGTTCTCCTGTGTATGTATGTATACACATACCACTGTAATGAAGATTCTGAGAGGTTCCTCTGTGGTGTTAAAGAGTAAACATGTAGATACTCAAGGTAGAATTCAGGAAGTTCTTCTCCAACCGCAGGAGACAAAGGGCCATTGTCACTGTCTCTCCTGAGTCTGTGGGTGAGCCTGTTTTCCCGCCCAGGTGATTACAGCATTAAGAGTGACGAGGTAGATTAAGTTTCCTTTGTTTAGTGCTGTGTGGGAAGAAGGAGAATTCAGATCTAGGACCCTGGTGGGCTCTGGCAGAGGAGGTCCTCTGATGTCATGTGTTTGGTTCTGGAAAGGAGGGGTGTTAGCTGTTCCTCCCCATGTCAGTTGAAGGAGTCCTTCCAGCCATGAGCTCTTGACTCTCAGCTAGGGATTCTCCCCCACCCCCATGTACAGCTTTTCCTTCATGCTTAAATGTCTTCAGCAAAGGTCTTCTCCAAAGAAGTGTTATCAATTTACTAGTGGAAGGAGACATGGTTCAGACAGGTGGGTGGTGATGTGACAGTTTCCTTCTAATTGCGTATCCAAGAAATACAGTCCAGGTGGGCAGGAGAAACAGCAAAGTCAACAAGGCTAAGCAGAAATAACTGTTATAGAAAAGTGTGCCTTATCGGACAGCGATTAAAATTAAGTTCTGGGGTCTAGAGCAGCGTTTCTCAACCTTTGGGTCACAACCCCTTTGGGGAGGTCGAATGACCCTTTCTTTCACGGGGTTTGAAAATCAGATATCCTGTATGTCAGATATTTACCATCTGTAACAGTAGCAAAATTACAGTTATGAAAGTATCAACAAAACAGTTTTATGGTTGGAGGTCACCACAACACGAGGAACCATATTAAAAGGTTGCAGCATTAGGGAGAGATAGTTAATCATTTAGGAGCTCATAGTGCTCTTATAAAGGACAGGAGTTCAATTCCTAGCATTCGTGTTAGCAGCTCACAACTGCCAATAGCCTATACTTCCAATCTCTGGGGATGTGATACCTCTGGTCTCCTTGGTCACTTGTGTTCCCTACACACACACATGCACGCACGCGCACACACACTTAAAAATAAGTATAAATTTTGAAAATATAAAGTCAACTCCAAATGTGAGCTGTTTGGGAATTGACAATGAATGAAACAGGCTTGGAAGCACTGGGTGTTATCTTTTAAGAACTGTGATTCCCAGAGCCCCCAGGAAATTATCTGGTCCTTGATCAGGTGTTATCATTTAAGAACTACAGTTCCCATAATCTCAGGAAGTTACCTGGTCTTTGGGCAAGTGGGCCCCTCGAGGGATCATTGGAGATGGTCACCCAAAGACTATTTCATATGTGGTGAACGTTTACCGATTGGTATTACATCATACTCTGAGAAGGTTGTAAGGCAAGAGGTCAGCCCAGTTATCAGTCTACAGCCTATATTTAGTTAAAATCCCTTCAAAGTTCTATTGTCCTTTCTCTTTCCAAGGATGATACATGCAACAAAGTTTCCAGTTCTGTTAAGAGCCTTAGGGAGCAATTGAGACAACTTGGCTATGAAGGCACATGGTTAGGCCACAGAGATATGGGGAGGCCAAATCTGGGCATAATTTCCATTATTAATCTCTTAGCTACCACTTGGGGTACTTTCTGGTCAGGTGGGTGATGATGCTACGCCTTGCTTTTTTTGTCCTGGATGGGAGAATACTGACACCCCATCAAACACACTTACATCCCAGATTGGGATCTCAACAGACAAGATGGTGGTTTAGCAGGGGAGCTTCTGCAAATGCTTACTGCTTAGCTCAAGCTGAAAATACACCTCAGAGCCTTGCAACCTCCAAGATGTGCACCTCCTGAGGTGACCTGACTTCAGCCCTAGAGTTCTGGGGTGAAGGTCTAGCTTTAGAATTTGGGTAGGTGGTCGGATCTCTCAGAGGCCTCCAGAAAATGTTAATCCCGTTGGGCAAGAATAAGAGCACTACCACAATTTTGAGCCAAAATTGAAGCAAGCTTGTTATTTATTGGGGTACGCACAAGAGCTGGCTAGCAACTGTCCCCTAAGTTGGGTTAAAGAGACCAGGCCTTAGTCTATTTCTTGGTCCTCTTTTAAAGAGTAAAATCATGAGTAGTTATAAAACAGGTTTACAGAATAGAGACAGTGGAGCAATAAAGAAATATAGAAAAATTGCAAAACCACATATCTGTGGAGGGAGGATTAGGGAGGGCCAGGGTGTTCTCAAAAAACAGGGTCATGGGTTGGGGCAGGTCAGGCTCCAGAAAACAGACTTAAAAGCAGCAACTCAGCTTTCGCAGTAAATAGAAATTTATTTTTTGACAATACAGCTAATGGCTCCTGCCTTAAAATGGAGTCAGGTAAGTTCTTCAAGTCTCTGACTGAGATGCGTCCATGTACACAAATAATGGCTAAACTGAGACGTCCTCTATCCTGGAGATCCTGGTGTTTAAAAAAATCTGCAGATCTTTATGAAACCCACTGAGTAGATTCTGGTCAGCATTTAAGAGGGCTAGAGAGATGGCTCAGTAGTTACTGGCTGCTCTTCCAGAGGACCTGGGTTTGATTCTTATCACCCATACAGTAGCTCATGACCAACTGCAACTCCAGTCCCAGGGAATCTGATGCCCTTTTCTGGTCTCCACAGGCACAGGCATATGTGCAGGCAGAACACCTATACATGTAAAACAAAGAATGAAGGGAAAATAAAGTAAAAATGAAACAATGAAAAAAACTACCAAAGTTGGTGTCAAAGGACAAATTACAGTTTAGCTGAAGATCTTAATTCTTCTATTTTCTAGAATTGGGGAGCACTTATTCTGTAAAGTACAACGAGTGCTCCAATAAGCTGATGAGTATAGGTTCATATCAGTAAGGGTTAAAGGCTGGGGAGAGAACAGAAACAAAGAATAGAAAGATTATCACAGCATTATGCTCTTCTCAGATAAAGATAAGGAAACAGAATCATATCAGCTTACCTTCCATATAGGGTTAGGTGGAAGAACTTCCTTATGCCCATGAAATTGGCCTGTTTGGCACATTTTACATTTTGTGATCTCTAATCTCAGTTTCTTAAATCAGATAAATACCTTGGTTCCTACTTGGTGGCAGGAAACTTCTTTGGCATGAGTGACTCCATCCTGACTTTTAGCCTGCTCTGTCAGGACCTGAGGCAAGAGCTTAGCTGAAAACAATGGTCTCCTGTAATTTTTACTTAATAAGAAAATTAATTATTTTAATAAGTAAATGCAATTATTTTATGAGGCTTCTGTTGAAATGGTGTGTATGTGTGTATGTGAGAGGGAATTGGAAATGCATTGGGTGATGGCTATGATTTTTGTCTGCCAGTGGAGAGAGGGACCCAGATATTCATTCCCCAATAATTGACTGTCTGAATTCTGTTGCAAGCACAGACTCTCTAAAGTGCGGTTGTTTAATACCTACGTTCTTTAACCATCTTTGTATCCCAACTAACTCATAATCCTCACCGCATCCATCCTTATCTCCAACCTCTGAGCCTTAATAAAGGCCTAATAACTTTTCTGTAGTGTTTTAATTAAATGGAAATTACGAATTATTTGTGTGTGTTGACATCTTTTTGTTCTTAGCAAAATTGCTTAAGAGAGGATAAAAGGCTTTATATTGTCAGTAAAACGAAGGGTATTTAATCATGAAACTCTTGAAAGACTAGGAGGGGATGTGGTTGATGCCTTCAAGTATTGACAGACTGCATTAGAGGGCTCTCACCCTATCTGTGTCTGCCAGAGGCTATGTGAAGACAGCACATGAAGAAGGTTAGAGGAAGCAGTCTCCAGGTCACAACACCCAGCTCTCTAGTAGCTGGATTCTGACCAGCAAACTGAACCACCTCTCAAAGATAGTGGGGTCTCTGGGCTTCAGAGGGTCCCCGAGTTGGCATGAGGTCCACTCTCAGCTGATGCCGAGGGTTTCTAGATATTAAAACAAAACAAAACAAAAAAAAAAAAAGTGAGTCAAGATTTTAGAGAAGAGGGGGGAAATACTTCTAGAAAAAAAATGTGGTAGGAAGGAACTCTGTAATTTTGTAGAGGACCCCCTACCAGTGTCTAGAACAGAAGTCTTGGCTTTGAGACTCATCTGTTGCATGTTCCTGGAGATGGACGTGCTCTGACAAGGTGAACTAACATTGAACTTGTTGCTCCTTGTCTGCTTAGGGTCATTGGTTTCCTGGAAGCTATTGTTTGCATAAAATTCGGACAAGACCTCTTCTCTAAGACCCAGATACTCTACGTCGTATTTTGGCTCCTTTGTGTGGTAAGTTATTACTCTCACACCCCAGCATGTTAACTGAACTCTCTAGCTGTCTGTATGGATTCTCTGGTACACTAAGTTTCCTTAGAAGCGTATACATGTTTTCTTAAAAACGTAAGACCGGACACCACACGCAGAATTTGAGATTAATGTAGAAGCAAACGTTGTTGAATAACCACCATACATTTTAATGTCCGTCACCATATTGTAAAGCCAAGGTGAATTCTGCATGTTCCCTGCTATCTATGGGTTCAGACTGCCTGGCTTCCATCCCACAGAGTTTTCTGTCCTCCCTCCCTTACCCCTCTCTAAACAAAATCTATGCAATTACTATTTTAAATCCAGACCTTGACATTTTAAGTGGGTACTTTCCTGGATTTCCACAGGTATGATTGCAAACCTATAAATTACCTGCTTTTTTTTTTTTTTTTTTTTTTTTGTCTCCTGAACCAAGTAGAAAATGAGCCTCTTGTACCTAGGTGAAGCAATTAGGTTTGGCAGCCACATCAGGCCCTTTGTGTGGTGATCATGATGATGAGCACATTTCCTTTGCCACCTGCCTGTGTTTGCCCGGTCCTTCTGCGAAGCCGGCTCTGGCTGCTGTTTCCCATTGGAGAAAGCCCCAGCTGCAGCCTCACGGGAGATGAGAAAGGAAAGAGCTTGCACGCCTGCCCTCTGGTGGTCAGAATCCATAATGGCGGGCCAGTGGAAGCTTTACTTTCCTCTTCCGGGGCTCGTTCCACAGTCGGTATGGGCAGAGAGGTACCTAAACACCCCGTCTCCCTGTATGCAGCTTAAGACATCCTGTTGTGCCCTTGTGAAAGCCCTAACGCAATGGAGGTTCACACGCGATTCGTTTCTGCTTGTTGTTATTCTTTCCCTCCCATGGAAAACGGCAAGCTTAATGTTGGTATGTGTTGGAAAATTTGGACGAAGGCTAGTTTGCCTATGGATTGGGCTTCATGCTTTCTTGTCAGCCATGGCCCCATCACAGCCTCGTTGGTAAAGAAGGGGGCAGCCAGCTGGAGCACTGAGATTCCTTTCTTTCGGGGCTTTGGAGCACGCTGACTTCAGAGGCACTTAGCAGATGTTGAGGACAGGTTCTCAATTCTGCTACTCAGTCCTGTCTGTGCCTCACCTCCTAGACTGTGTCTGTGCAGCGTGGGCCAGGCCGGCGCCTGCTGCTCCGCGATGCCCTTGTTTTTCTCAGCGGATGGAGGAGCTCCGTGCAGGGATGGTGATTGGAAGATGTAAAGACACAAAGCTGTTGTGCCCAAATTCTGAACCCCCAAATCACCAAGAGGCCCATTTCAATGCAAAAGCAAAGAGTCTTTTATTGTAGATGTTTAGCGAGCTAAAACCATTAGCTCGGGCCCTTCACCCCTCCACCCTGGCGAATGGCTGGAGAAAGACCCCAAGCAACCCCGAGGCAGGGATCTTAAAGGGCAGCGTAAGGGGGGTGTCTAGGGGTATGAAACAGTCTCAGGATTGGTGCGCTTCCAGGTTTGGGTGACCTGCCCTGTGTTGATTGGTCAACTGGTTGCTATGGCTTATAGGCCCTCCCTGGGCAGTTGCTATGTTCTGCACAGTCACTGTTGTGCACTGTCCGTAAAGCACGCCCAGAGCCGTCAGCACAGCCCCGCCAGCTAACTTCTGATTGGTTCCTCGCCAGAGGAGGGCATCTGACCTTAGTGACCAGGACAGGAGCGGCAAGGTCATGCAAGCACACGTTAGCCTGTCATGGCTGCTGAGATGGGGGGGCTGGTCACTACAAAAGCCAGTTTCTGATTAGAACAATAACATCTTTAAAACCGGAACCTGGCCTATCAGGAAACCTGTGTTCTGGCTCCAGTTTCTCCCCCATGCCACCTGAGGCCCTGGAAGGCGTTCACCTCTCTGGGTGTGAAGATAAAGAATTTCTGAAGCGTCCTTTTAGATCTAAAGCTCTGATTCCCAGAAAGAACTGAAAGTTTGATTCCATACCTGTCCCCGTGGTTGGGATGAGGTAACAGGTAACAACGTACTCGAGCATCCATAGGAAATAGTGTGAGCTCTCTGGGTATTGCGGATGGCTTGGTGTAAGAGGTCTGGAGAGCAGGCTGCTTCATTTGGTTGCTTTAGTTTATTTCACTCAACTCTTCCTGGTCCCTCCTTTTCCCCTTACAACCCTTTTCCGCTGACCGTCTTGTTCCCTCTCTCCTTAGTTTTTTGGCACATTTTGAAATCCTGTCTTCTCAATATCCGTGAGAGATGGGTTCCGTCCCACCCCCTTGGAATACACAAATCCAGTAGCCATCAAGCCCTACGCTCTCATTGGCATTGCGCTTGCAGAGTGTGTTCATAACCCTCCAATAGCATTTAAATCACTTGTAGATAAAACATAAATACTGCGTAACTTGTTTTTGGGGGGGAATGATGATGAGCACTTAAAAATTTTTATATTTGGTGTCTGTTGGGAGAAGCCTTTTCCTTGCCAGCCGCTTTGGTTTTTCCCCACCAGTCGCCTGGGCTCTGCCATGTTGTAGTCCCCAAATAACACACAAGACGCTGTATTAATTATGAAGCTGTTGGAGGTTTGCTTGTTTTTTACTGGCTAGCTCTGACTTAAGTATTTACTCCATAATTGTTAATCTTAAGTATTTCTCTTACCAGAGAAAGGTCAGTACTTTTTACCCCCATGGCCACTACATGGTGACTCCCTGTGTTTTTCCTCCCAGAATCCTCCTGGACTCCTAGTCCCACCTATCTTGCTTCCCTATTGGCCAACAGTGCTTTATTGACATACACAAGGACTTCCTCATCAGGTGTCAATACACTTTTTTTTTCTCCTCAAGGTATTTCTAAACAGGTTTGTTGACTCTGAGGATGGGAAACCTCTACATGCAGAGGCCCAACTGTCTGTACTTTTGTCTTACGCTGGAGTTTCATTTAAGGTGCGGTGCTGACTCAGTGAACGGTCAAGGCTGAGGCAGAGATGCCTGGCTTCTGCGTAGCCACTCATCTCTCTTGGGTCATTGCAAAGTATTTTCAGTCTCTTTGTGTTCCTGTCTACAGAAGCAACAGCAACAAGGGTCAGGGTGGGGCAGCTGGCACCAAAAAGCCAGGGCAGTAAGCACAGCATTGCCCTTCTTGCTCTGTTCATAGGGATGCCTTCCCAGGCATTGTGTGACAAGGCTGAATGTGACTTTTCTATCCAGAAGTTCTCTCTTTTTTTTTTTTTTTTTTGGTTTTTTGTTTGTTTGTTTGTTTGGAGACAGGGTTTCTCTGTATTGTTTTGGAGGCTGTCCTGGCACTCGATCTGTAGACCAGGCTGGCCTCGAACTCACAGAGGTCCACCTGCCTCTGCCTCCCGAGTGCTGGGATTAAAGGCATGCGCCACCAACGCCCTGGCCAGAAGTTCTCTTTCTTAAGCCGAGTCTCTTCACTCTTTAGAGATGGATGCCTGATAGAGCCGTATGTCTGGTCTCACCACAGCCCTTCTTACAAACGGAATATATATTGCCTGCCCAACCCCAGTCTGCCAAACCCGTTCCTGCTCATCTCTTGACTGCACATTCTGGCCACATCCCTGAAGACATACGGCAAAAGGCACTGAGCTATCGTCTGGATTCTCCCAGAAACCCAAGTTCTGGGAAGTGAAGTATGTGCACACTGTTAGCTATAAAGCGGCTTTGTGTCTTTCTGTCTTCCAGGCCTTCACCACGTTCCTGTGTCTGTACGGCATGGTTTGGTATGCAGAGCACTACGGTCACCGGGAAAAGGTAGGAGAAGACTGGGTTTCATTTGAAAGACCCAGCAGGGTTACCCAAACATGAAGAGGGAAAGAAATGGCATTAGCAACCTTAGGGAGCAATGTCAGTCCTGCTATACATTTGTCAGAATGTGCTCCTGTTACGCAGCTGTGCTTGTTTGTAGCTGGCTTGGTCAGTATTTTTAACCCACTTTTGCAAGGGGTTTAAAATCTTAGTTATTTGAATAAAAACATTTAAAAATTAGCTAAAACAAATGTAGACATTGGAAACCCCTGAACCCATTCTCAAGGTTGTTTTGTATTCTGTCTCTTTTGCCTTTTCAGACCTTTTTATGTGTTCCAGTCCAGGCTCCCCACCTGTGCTGCCTGTGTCTTTCAGTTGGAGGATGGTCTGAGTGGGTTTTAGCATTAGTGTGGTCCTGGGAATATGTGTGCGTGCATGCGTGCGTGCGTGTAAGAGGATATGGGTGGGGATAGCTTTTTTTTTTTTTTTTTTTTTTTTTTTTGGTTTTTCGAGACAGGGTTTCTCTGTGGCTTTGGAGGCTGTCCTGGAACTCACTTTGTAGACCAGGCTGGCCTCGAACTCACAGAGGTCCGCCTGCCTCTGCCTCCCAAGTGCTGGGATTAAAGGCGTGCGCCACCAACGCCCGGCGGGGATAGCTTTTATGTGGAGGCCAGAGGCTAGCTTCGGATACCATTCCTCTTTGTGTACCTGTCCACGGCTCCGTTCTGTTTTTGCAATCCCTCTCACTGGTTATAATAAGCATGAGCCACCTTGCCAGGCTTCTCTATTTGCGTTCTGGAGATTGAAGTTAGGTCTCAGGCTTCCATGGAAAATACTTTACCGACTGAGCTATCTCTCCATCTCTGTCTTTGTTTAAATAAAGATAATGCCGTCATCCTTTATTCATAACTTTGAGCTTGGATGTCTGTGATATCACGATCAAACCCAAGGCCTTGCCCATGCTATATCCCAACCTCAGAGCTAATGCTTTCTAGAAGGTTGATTCTGTGTGGTCTGGCAGAAGGTTGTAGGCTTTCTAGCAGAGAAATACAAGGTGAACCTTTGTCACACTCAGCCTGAACTCACTTTTTTTTTCATCCTCTTGGGATTCCTCTTGGGATGACCTAAAGTTTACCCACTAAACCTGTGTCTCCCTCTAGACCTATTCGGAGTGTGAAGATGGCACATACAGTCCAGAGATCTCCTGGCATCATGGGAAAGCCTCAAAAGGTAACAACTGTCTTGCTCATTGTTTAGAGCTTTATGGAGTCCTCTGTACCCTCAGACCTACTGTGGAGATTTGGGTCTGAGCATCAGTGAAGACACTGAAGTGTCTTAAGCCTACTCATCACATTCCACATGTCACTTGCTAAGAAACACACAGTTTCCGCAGACTCTAGCCAGAAGTCTGCTTTGTGAGCCTAGACTCCAGACTGAGTTCTGCTTTCCTCAAGCCCCATGATGGGAGCACTCTCCCTCTTGGCTTTCACAGTAAGTGAAAATGCTTAGAGATCCGTGTGCGCTCGAGGGAAGGCCTTTCAGAAGAGGCTGCAGGATTCGATGGATTTCATTCTGGAGGCAGAGCCGTGTGAGCCTTTCCCTGGGAAGCATTTTGTAATGATCTAGGGTGACTGGGCTATCTGACAAATTTAAATTTATGAAACACTGGCAGTGAAGAGGCTTCCATCTGCCAGTAGTTTTCAGTACTTGTGAAAACCAAAAAGCGTGGTGGAGGAGAGCAAACTGAGTCTGAGAGCCTGAGCTTGATTTGGGAAGGATCAAAGGCTTGTGTGAGTTTCTTTACAAACCATGCGTAGAGATGACCATGGGGCGTTGGTTCTGGAACTCTGCTCAGTTCCTTACCACCCTGTAGATTGTTGACATGTGTGGGTCAAGGGGCTCACCAGACTGACCTTATCTGGTTCCATCCAGTTCCATACCAGCCCTGGGCACTCCTGGTTCTCCAGTAGAAAGAATTCATGGGTGGAAGAGATACTGCTTATGAAGAATAGTTAAAAAAAAAAAAAAAGAAAAAAGAAAAATCAGAAAATTTTGGACTGTGACAAATGATACTTAGAATGAAGATAAGATGCTGGTGTGGGCTTTTGGGCAGTGGGAGTAAATGTCTGTCTTTGGAAATATTCTTAGGGAACTGAACCAGAACTCTGGGGCTGGGAGGAGGGGGTTAGGCTTAGCCGCTGGTGTAGGGACTGGACACAGGCTCTGTTGGAGGAGTCAGCCCAGTGTTAAAATGTCACCTCAGGCTGTCACTTATGAGCAGCAAGTAACTGTCTTGTAAAGATGTTGATCTCTCTGCTAAAGTTTTAG
Source organism: Mesocricetus auratus (assembly GCF_017639785.1). Lineage (NCBI taxonomy): Eukaryota > Metazoa > Chordata > Mammalia > Rodentia > Cricetidae > Mesocricetus > Mesocricetus auratus. Next base: position 262,375 of record NW_024429204.1, read on the forward strand.
TTTTATGAAGTCAAGAATCTTTCCAGCTGAGAGCTTACAAAGTCCGTTTAACAGTTCAGTGGGTACAACTTGGGGACTCTACTGTTGTTGTAAGCTTACGATGGATACTGATGTTGCTGGACTTTTAATTGTCTGTTGTTTGGGCTTTCATTTGTACTCGCACTTCTGGTCTTCATGACTTGCTGTGTCCAGTCTATTTTACATACTACCAGAAGAAAAATTCCTCAGGACCCAGGTCTTAGGGGGCTGTTGCCTTATACACGTGAGACGCTGTTAGGCTCACATGGCCTTAATTTATTGATGAGGCCACTAGAGGGAGACCAAGTCTCGGGTAAGAGCTGGCTTCTAGAGGACAGGCTAGAAGGGAGAACCACAGATCCCGGGAGCCAGCCAGCCGCAAAGCCCGGAAGCCCCTGGTGATGGTGTGTTGACTTCCTTTGGGTAGGTTCTGAAGACAGCCCACCCAAGCATTCAAGCAACAGCGAGAGCCATTCTTCCAGAAGAAGGAACCGGCATTCCAAGTCCAAAGTCACCAACGGAGTTGGAAAGAAATGAAGGGGCCTCATTAATCTCAGATGTTCCAGAGAGTGCCTAGACCTGAGAGGGCAACAGAACACATACGGACCTTCCTATGTGGAGATCAAAATGTACAGAGCATACAGGAGGAACAGAGGGGACTTTGGGGATCATGATTTGAGAGTGTAAGTCTTGTCTCCCATAGTCCTGAACACACATTAGGCTGAGCATGACTTGGGGTCCTTTGACAACAGGAGGTGTCTCCTAACTTCAGCACGTGGCCTGTGGTTGCTGGTAGCTATACATTGTGCTGGAAGGACAGGATAGCCGTTTGCTCCTGGTGGCCAGCAATGGCTCTGTGCTCATGTGTCTTGTGGACGCTGTATGAATATCTTCGTTCAGATGTCGACTTAACCAACCGGTTAATGAACTGCTCACTGGGTTTTATTTTTATGAATCTGCCTTTCCATTCGACTGATTGTTTTAAGTTCAGTTTGCTTTTCCATCTTCTACTTGGTGTTTCCAGGTTAGAATGCTTAGAAACTTCCAGAACCCACTGCTGAAATTGGGGTTCCCTCTAGAGACACAATGGGGGGGGGAGCTTTCGTGTCCCTGCAGAGCATACTCGGCCCCTAGCCACATGACAGATGACCAGCAGCCTAAGTTGGAAGGCTGTTTGCAATGGAGCCCGAGCTTCAGATGGGAACCTGTTTTATTCCATTCCAAACGCTGTTTGTCCCAACTGAACGCACCCAAGTGACCCTGCTAGAGGATCTGGGGCACTGAGGCTCCTCTCCTGCCAGGTGCCTTCCCGTGTGCTTGGTTTCCCTTCTATGGTATGTTGCCTACTTTGTCTTTCTGTCTCATGTGAGGTGCTAGTGAGTATTAATTAAATCTCATCTGTGCCATGCTCTCCTAGAACATTTTTCCCACCCTGGATCTTTGTTTTAAATAAATCAGTTCACACGAAAAACTCCTCAAATGCCTGTCTGTTAGAATGACTCTTTTTTTTTTTTTTCTTCATATCTTTTTGGTCTTTCAACTGTTTATAAGCAACCTTGTATTTTACAGCTGACTTTAGGATAATGCATGTGCGTGTGTGTTCTATGTGCCGAAGAGAAAAAAGAAACAGCATTTTTAAAGGGCTTATGGAAGTGTAGCCATTGTCTGTCACCGTGGTCATGCTTACCAAGTTGGATTTTTCTTTCTCAAACAAGTGGCCCGTACAGATACAAACTTGCTAGCCCTTTCCCTTACTTCGCCGTGCGCGCAATGATTTCTGTGTCTTCGCCCTCTTAAAGGAAAGTTTTGAACTGCAGATGTTATGTTTTCCTTCTTTCAGAAAGAATCCCCAGATGAGGGGTTAAGTGAACCATGAATAGTCAGGGTCACCGTCACTGCTCTGGGTGAACCCTTGAGTTAGAACCACCCACAGACTTGCTTCTTCAGCCAAACAGCATTGGGAGTCCAGGGCAGGCCACAGTCCTCAGCTTCCTGTGTCCCACGAACGTGCGTGCATGCTGCATGGACTACCTGCCATTCCCCATCCCTTTTTTCCTGCAGTTCTGGAACTGAACCCAGGGCCTCTGGTGTGGTAGACCAGAGCTTTGCTAACCAGCTTTGACCTTCTCCCCACATTTCCATCAAACAAGCGTTTATGAACATAGTTATGACTTTAAAACATCGCTTTGCAGGTAAGGTGAGTTTGTTTGGTTTCTGTGCAGTTTTGATGAGCCCCCAAATTTGTATCCCTCTTATAGGTTCTATGGCATGTCATTGATGGTTTCCAAGTTCATTTTCCCAGGAGAGCTGGGTCTCATCTAGTGGGTGGCTCAGCCCCCTCCGAAGGGGCACACGCCCGTTTTTCCACAAACAGACAGTTAAGTGCCTGGGGAGTTGATGGTGAACTTGACATTGCTGTGGTGTGACACAAGAACCAAAATACACATGAAGCAATGTTCCCTCTCTGGCTCTGTAGGAAACATCTAGGAAAGCACGTTGAGTTCAGAACTTTCTGTTTTTCCCTCTGAGTAAGTGCTCTTAGCTGCTGTAGTGACCACACCAACACTTTCCATGGCTGTGTTACTGTTACCCTCTGCACCATACCACTGGTCCTGGCCTACAAATCATTTGTCATCCTTGGTCCTCAGAGGTCTCTCTTCCTTCCCTCCTGTCCCTTTCACCATTCATAAAAAAGAAGCCTTGACCAGCTGCTCTCCCACCCATGACCAGATGTTTCACTGCCCCGTGGAGCATTTTTGTGACACCTAGCACCTGGTAAATGCCAGTCTTCACTGGAACTGCCTCTGTGGTAAAGTTGGAAATCAAGTTCTCACCCCCGGGAGAAATAAAATGGGTTATGTCAGTCCCAACCTTCTTGGCCCCCACTCAGAAGTCACTTGCCTCAGAGCACCCCGAGAAATGGTACCTGCTTTGTTAAGGCCTACATTTTGGAATTGGGTTTCTAGAATGTTTGGGGTACGTGGTGCATTTCGAGGCCCTCACAGAGTGACTCATAGGGAGGTTGCACAGAGAAGGGAAAGGCTTACTACTGGATGGGAAATAAGAAGTGGGACCTTTGGGAGCAGATTCCACTGGCTGTGCCCACTGACTGTCATAGGATGGTGGGCGTACCACAGTGTTTACAAGGTGAGTGTGGCTTAAACATCCGGAAATCCCACAGGCGGAATATTGTGCCTTTGTATTTCCTACTTCTGCGATGGAAAAAGACCTCTGGCTTCTGCATCCCACCACTGATGCTGCAACGATAAACGGCACACTTACTGAAAATAAAACTATTTATTGTAGAAATTACTCACAAGAGCCCAAACAAGTAACCCAGATGAGCCGAGTAGTTTTCCTGCTGCCGAACTGGAAGCCGAAAGCCGGAAAAAGAGACCAAGACTTCCGTTGTTCAGTCTTTTATACCTTCCCCCGTAATGCCCCTAGCCATGCCCAAAAGTGGGCCTGGCTAGTGACGTAGTTCACCGCCTACGTCCGTATACGTCTTTAGTCATGCCTAAAGTGGGTGTGGTTAGCGGTATGGTAAACTGCTCTTTTATTACCTCATCTGTGTGTGCCTCTAGTAAGTCACATGGCTAATGGCGGCACACTGCTTCCTCCTACACACCACCCAGTGGAACACCTCTTCTTCATGTGTGTGCATGTTCCCATGGTTATATTTGAGATTTGGTTCTCTGCAGCCGGTATTTGAATGGCTGACAGTGATGGCCACAATCTTACTGCTCATCCATAATTACTAGATTTTTAAATATTCTAAACCTTGTGGGGAGATGGTCACAGTAAAGGTTATAGTAGTTTTTTTTTTCAGTCAGACTTTGGAATTTGATACAATAAATGAATATGGATTTTTAAATTTTGCTCTTCTGCAAACTTAAAGCAATTTGTTAGCATATATTGATTGTATAAAATAATGGGTTTCTTTATGTCATTTTCATATGTATACAATGTACTTTGATCATATTTCTCATTACTCTTTTTTGCCTCTCCCACCCAGATGGCCCCTTTTCTCTTCGCAAATAACTTAAAGGAACTATTATTGTTGCCTACAAAAGAAGAGGAAAATGGCTGGACTTGAATTGTTTAGTTTGCAGGCATGCTGAATTGTAAAAGATCTTCCTTGTCTCTGATGTCCACTAAAAATGCCTTTGGTCCACTTTAAAAATTTCACCTGTGACTTTGTCTACCCTGCTATTCTTTTCTTGCAATGGATTGAAGAAAAAAAGAAAGAAAGAAAGAAAAACAACCCAAGGGTTTTCTATGTAGCTAAGCCGGTGTTGAGTTCACAGAAGTCTTCCTATCTCTGCCTCCAGAGTGCTCTGATTACAGGCATGTACGACCTCACCTGGCTTGTTGGGTAGAAATTTATGAAAGCTTCCTGACCTCTGAGGTGACATATTTTGCCACACTCCCACGCTGTTCAAAGGTTTGCTTAGTCCAGGTCCCATCAAGGCTTCTTGTGGCTCAGCTTAGCTTACGACTTTTTGTGATCCGGTATCTCAGTATTCACGTTGAAAGCTGGTCTTTATGTTCAGTGTACCTTACTAGCTAGAGAAGTGAGCGTCAGGACAGCTTCCTGCCCACAGTCCTAGCAAAGACTTCCAGGACCCCAGCCTGACTGCCCTCTTAAGTGGGAGAAGAGGGTATTAGCACATCCCTCCCCCCAGAGCCTAATAAGGACAGGAGAATCACTGAGAAAATAGAATTTGCTAGAGGGCTTTGCTGCCCAGTTGAGTCAACCAGCTTGGGCATCTCTTTAGCTGTCTGGACTCATGCTTACATGTTGTAGTATAACCATGTGTTAATTACTGCATTTTCTTTGGTACTGGAATGCTATTATGCCATTGAAACTATAAGGGTCTGCATATTGGGGGCTCCAGCACCATCCTGGGACAGCAGGAAGGTTTTCTCTCAGATGCCCACACCCTCTTCTAGTAGTCAGACGCTCCTGTCCCAGAGCAGAGAGCCCCTTCCATTTTCTGGATGCTAAATGAAGGACTCTCTAGCTTCACAACCCACAAGAAATGAGGTTTGTTGGTCTTTAAAAGAAATGGCCCTTAAAATCTCATACAAAAGAACCAAAAAAATTACATCGCTGTATGTAAGACACATACAATACCCTTAACTACAGGACCAAATCGCATGCAGGATAACAGAATGCCCCCTTACTAGAAATGTGTACTGTACCCTTGACTATATAACAAAGGCTACTTGCATTTGCTCTCACCAGTCAGATTGCTCTATACTACAGGTTGCTGAGGTTCTTTCTAGACAGGCACAACTGGGGAAGACTTAAGCTCTCTTGTTTGCCTTCACCTTCTCTTAAAGTGGAGAATGCCTAGATCCAACTGCAAAAGGGTAAGTTTTGGCACCACAGGAAAACAGCTCTTCAAGACAAAGGTGCCTTTGAAATAACTCTGGATGCTCTGGATGTAGCTCTCAGAATCCCTATCTTCCCAGCAGCCTCTAGAGCACAGGGCTTGCTTCCCTTGCGTGCCAAATGCCAGAGTAATAGCCCAATTCCAGAGGAAAGGTTGTCCTAGATCCTCAGGTGTGTGTTCTGTGAGTCCTGTCAGTTCAGTGGTATCTGGTTGATTTCTAGGATGAGATGGCATGGAGCAGTTGAGCCCTTGCCCTCAGGTACTGAACCACAAAGGAGCTGTCAGGTCAATCCAGGACCCCAAGGCTTTTCTTCGAGATGTCTGGACATAATGCTTATGTTCCTGTCCTGTTTCCCCATCATCTGACAGCCTCCGTGTCTCTACCCATAGCCTCTTAACCAGCGTCATCAGTTTGCAGATGGCTGGTGGGCAGTCAGATCTTTCGAGAATCACTCTATGTACCCTTCCTCCTTTCGAAGAGATTCAGATCTCTGGGACTCTGGGGTTGCCTTCATTTGTAACGACCAAACTGCCAATGCACTCTCCCTGTGCTGACGGCTAGAAAAATTACTGGTACTGGCAATTAGGGTCTATCCACAGCTTTTCTATCCCTTTGTGCCTATGACCTGAAGTGGGCTAAGATACATCCCTAGACAAAGAGCTCTGCCTCTCCACTGGAGTTCTTTTTCTGGAGGGTTGATGTGTGCTGTCAACCTCAAGGGCAATTTGTTCCTGCTATTAGCTCCCTCTGCCTGCAGGAATGTGATTTACACTCTAAAGCTCTGCCCTTCCCATCTGAAAAAACAGCAAGTATGGGAAAGAATGTAAATTATACATAACAAATTCCTATGGTCAGCAATAACAGGATGGCTGGAGTGGGTGGTTTTTTTTTTCAAATAAGGAATGCATATGACTTTAATTTCTAAGGGGCCCACCATATCTCTAGGAAGAACAGATAACAGTGCAAAGTTCTGCTGAGATACAGTGTTTTTCCAAAATGAAAAATAGCATGTCTTGGGTGACTCACTAAATACTACACCATTCCACACTAATAGGGATGGGCCAGTAGGTGGCAGTAACAGTCTAACCCTTGTAGGATTAGTTGTCTGATGTCACCTTCCCCACCCCATTGAAAACACACACACACACACACACACACACACACACACACACACACACACAGAGAGAGAGAGAGAGAGAGAGAGAGAGAGAGAGAGAGAGAGAGAGAGAGAGAGCCCACACCCCTACCTTCCAAATTTCACCTCCCAGGAGGTTTGGCTAGAATAGTTTTGTTTTCCTCTTTACTCTTTTGTTAGTGGAGATTCTGTCCAGGGATCCTACTGCTACTGTAAGCAGATAAAACAGCCACAAAGTTGTCCTGAAACATGGTAGGTCAGCCAGCTCGGGCTTCGGCTCCACAAGCCCGGCAGTAGCGGCCCATGACCAGCCAGGAAGGGAGGGAGCCACTTGTTGCCTCACATATTAGGATCATCAGACCACAGAAGCTGGGGTGGTGTTGGCTTTACTGGTGCCGAGAGTTTTCCCACTCAACCCGGTCTCCTCCCAGTTCAATGCGGTGGCTGAAAGCTGAAACAACACTCAGAGCTCAAACTTCCCAGGCCACTGTCATAACAGCCCATCTCTGCCAGAGCACCTATTAAAGTCAACATGAGTCTGTTTTTCTTGGTGTGGTGAGTGACTATGCTGACAGCAGAGCCGTGGTGTGTGTGTGTGTGTGTGTGTGTGTGTGTGCTTAAAACCACATATCCACTCACAGAATTCCCCTACAAACACCCATTCATTCACAGACCCCCTTTTGCCTTCCTGTCATTTTCTTTGAGCCATGTTTGATTCATAGAATATTAGTCTCAGCTGGAGTGTAAGGTAGAAGAACCATTGTGGTTTCCCAAAAATGCCAGAGTGTGTGTGAATGTGTTGGCCACTCAGATCAGCGTAGCTGGGGATTCCCTATTGAGTACTGTCTGCTAGAAATTTATATTTGTTCTGATCAAGTCATTTTTTTTTTGTTTTTTGGGGGGGTGGGTGGAGACAGTGTTTCTCTGTATTGCTTAGGAGCCTGTCCTGGCACTCACTCTGTAGACCAGGCTGGCCTCGAACTCACAGAGATCCACCTGCCTCTGTCTTCCAAGTGCTGGGATTAAAGGTGTGCGTCACCAACGCCCGACTTAGAAATTTACATCTGTGTGCATCTAAAATTTCAACATGAAGTGTCTAACGGTGGTAATAACAGGGAATGTCTATGTCAGCCTCAGATTTGTAAGTTAAACTTGTAATGGGAAATGACAGAGAGGCATGGAGTAAGAGTACTGGCCACTCTTACTGAGGACCTGTGTTCACCCAGAACCCATATATGGTGGCTCACAACCAGCTGTAACTCCATCTTCAAGAGATCAGGTGCCTTTAACTGCTGTGGCTACTGGGAGTGCACATAGTGTGCAGACATGCATACAGGAAAAACAGTCATACACAAAGTTTAAAAAATAACTTTAAAAAACAGGTAAGTGACATAATCAAAGGTCTGTGGCTAAGTAGAAAGCTCAGTTAGTAGCATGCTGCAGTAAAAAGCATAAAGACTTAGGTTTATAAAAGTCAAGTGTGGTGATGGATTTACTTAACCCCATCACTGCAGGCATGGAGACACGCTCACTCACAAGGCAGTCTGACTGAATTGGTAAGCACCAGGATCAGTGAGAGAGCCTGTCTCAAAAACTAAAGGTGGAAAGAGATGGAGGAAGACACTTGATGTTGCCCCCTGGCTCCCACTTTCAGGTACACAGAGAAGCTCTGCTTTGAAGTTCGTTGCAATATAAGTCAACTTTTTCACACAACGATGCTGTGGTTAGCAGAATTCCCGTTTAGGTTTTGCTCAACCATGTAAGCATAACATCTGGTACTCTGCTACAAAACTGATTGGAATCTTGACACCCAAAATAAATGTTACAGAGTAAGCCCAAGAATGGAAACAAAAACCTACAGCATTCACTGCCTCGGTTTCCCCCACTTCACCTATTTCAACCCTTGAATTGGTATTTTTTTAAATAAAAGTTTCCAAGTGAAGAAAAATTTTGAGTGTCCAGCTAGCTGTTCAGATTGAAAAAGAAAGGGAATATTTCCACTTCCCAAGAAAATTTTGTTGCATTAATAAGTAGGCAGAATTTACTGTTGAGTTGCTTAAAGTGATTAGCAATTGCAGCTTTTTGCAACAATAGTATTAAAAACTAACACTTGGGTAAGGGATGTGGCCTGATTGGTAGAAAGCTGTCCTAGCATGCTGGAAGCCTAGGTTCAATACCTCTGCACCACATAAACTAGTGTGATGTATGCCCACAATCTCAACACTTGAAAGGATAAGCAGAAGTTCAAGGTCATCCTTGGCTACATAGTAAGTTTGAGGCTAGCCTGGGTTACATGAGATTGCAGTGCATGAATAAAAGTGAAACTAACTATTGAGCTGCCAGTATAGCTCAGTGGTAGCTAACTAGCTTGAAGCCTAGGTTCAAGTCCCAGTACTACAACCATAAAAATTTAAAGCTAATACTTAGGCTAACCATGTACCAGGCAGGAGCTATGAAGTGACTTCCATGGGTCCTCTGACTTAGGGTTGAAAATGGAAACAGTTTGAGCACCATCCAACCCTCATCTTTCTCTCTCTGCTTTCCCTCCTTGGACACATTGTGACCAAACTGTCTCACACCCCTGCTATTGTGGTTGATGTTCAACGTATATGTTCAAAGTAGGAACCAAAATAAACCTTCCTTTCTTACATTGTTTAGTAAGTAATAGAGGCTGATCTCGATTTCCTTGATTCTGCAGAAGTCCTTGGTCCTCTGCCTATGCACATCTGGCCTGCACCTGCTCTGCTTACTTAACTTCCTCAGCTGCCACATTTCACTGTGTCCTGTATTTTGCGCATTTCGTTTTCCTGCTAGAGTTCAGTCAACCATGGAAGTCGATAACCTTTCTTTTTACTTAGTGCTAATTAGAAAATACATTAAGCTGGGTGTGAGCGCACATGCCTTTAATTCCAGCATCCAAGAGGCTGAGGCAGATCTCTGCAAGTTCCAAGACAGCCATGCCTACATGATAAGACCCTATCTTTAAAAAAAAAAAAAACAACAACAACCAAAAGAAAAGAAAATACCATAATACCATCCTTTGGCGATAACTGCACACTACTGGTCAGTTCTTAGGACTTGGACTAGGGGAATGTTCCAGGAGCATACTCTTCCCCCATAACTGGATATTCAGGCTTTGTAGGACACTCGGGGTTTACAACCTTGAGGTCTTTTCTATGAAAAAAAAATACAAAAAGTTCTTGATCATAATGTTTCACAAAAAGTAATGCCATGTGGCCTCATTGTTAGGCTACCCCTGGGAGTCTTGGAAAAGCCTGCTTGCCAAAGGAAGGGACTCAAAAGCATTGGTTTCATTAACTTCATAGAACCAGAATAACTCACTTCACCTGCTTAAGAATCCAAACAAGCTACATCTTGTATTTTGCCCCCATAAATTGTGCAAATCCCAAGATGCCACTGTCCACAAGAAATGTAGTAGTCCCTTACCCTCTGGGTCTTCTAGCCAAATTTTCTGAATATTCTGATTATCTGCTCCCCAGGGCCAGCAAACTCTCTAGTCTCATCAATTCAGACTCACTCTGAGGTGTTCCCATTCTTGCTGGCAGAGCAGGAGGCATGGGATAAAAGGTCTTTTCTTCCTCCAGGACCAGACTCAGCCCTTGTTGCTTAAGGAGCCAAATCTGCTGTCCAGGCACCCTCTTTCTTTGTGAGGAACCTTCCTTTGGGGTCTTGGTATCTACTCATCGCCATTGGGACTTATTCAATCCAAGAAAGTCCTATGAGGGCTGCTTCCAAAAGAAAAAAGTGTAACCCTTAGTCCCTTTCTTCCCCATTGGTCTGCCTGTAGATCCATCACTTTCCTTCTGGGATTCTAGCTGGTAGGGGGTGAGGCTAACAAGTCTCCTGCCAGGTCCACAAAGTAGAACTGAGAGGTTCTGCTGCTGCAGTCTCCCATCTCCCAATTTTATTTTTCCTTCCCCTTGGGGGCCAGGACCCGTCATCAGACCTGACAGTTTATAGAAATATTCCTGCTCCCATGGAAGTCTCTTCCATCCTGGTGGGACCAGTAACCACTCTGGTCTTCAGATGGAGACCATGGTAGGGGTTCCGGAACTTAGCTAAGCTACAGAATCTGGGGTGGCAGGGGCTGCATCTGTTCTGTATCTAAGGAAGATGTTCTCTATCTTGCAAGGCTGCTCATTGCTTTAATGAGTACAGAGCTCACAAGAAAAGGCACTTCCACCGGTGGTTCTACCCAAACTGAACTAATTATCTTTCATCTTGCTAACTCTCCTGCTGGGAACAGTTTAGCTTAAGGAACTATTTTTTGCCTTGGAACACAAATGTTCTTCTTTCTTCCATCCATTTACCACAAGTTTACCAGATAAGCAATAATGGGCCACTGCGTTAAATGTTTTCTTGTGAATAAAAATGTGTTTGTTTTTTTTTTAAATGTGTTTCCCAGAGAAAACCACTCTCACATGCAACATCCGTTTATGAGAGAGTGTCTATACTACTCTGACTCTGGGGAGCCAAGGAGCCAAGGAGAGATCACTCATCTGGCCTCAGGGAGAGGCCAACCCTCCATTCCGCAAGATTACTACCCTGTAATCACCCCCCAGTTCCTTATGCTGATAGGAACCAGAGGGTTAGGCTATATTAAAAGAAGGCTGAGGAAATGAAACAGAATCACACATTTTCACTCCCTTTCCCACCCAAAGAAAGTTGCTTCCAGATGCTCTGCCTGTGGTGCAGTCTCCAATTCCAAATGGTTCAAGGAGGAGGGGCTAACCTGGGTGGTGCCAAGCACTGCTGCTGCGGACTAGTTGAAGGAACAGAAGAAAGAAGAGCCGATGGAAAAGTTGGGGGGGGGGACTCCAACACTTCCTAGGTCAAGACACCAAGGCTCAAAACAGTTAAAACACTGGGCCAGAGCTGGCTATACCCGAACCAGGGTTCCCACCCATCAGAAGAACTACTCGGGTTCCTGCCCTATGTGTGGTGTTCACCGACAGCTGCCAAAAGCCTGCTGTGGCTTATGAATTGGGGGCCACTGTCTTCTCAGTCAGACTTCTTCCTCTCTTCCTCAGCCTCCACATTTCTTACGCCTCCCAGGACCCAGACCTGTTCTCTCAGGGCTTCTGTCATCTGGAGTTCCAAACATCAAAGGTAGTATGCAAGAAGTGTACACGGATGGAGGCATGACGCTGTTAGTCACTTTGTCCTTGCTGTGACCAAATCCCTGATAAGGAGCGATGTTAAGGAAGAGGGATTATTTTGGTACAGTGCTTGAAGGTATAGCACGCCCCAGCAAGAAAAAGCACAGCGGCTGGTCGTATTGTACCTTCTGTCAGGAATCGGAGAAATGGAAGCTTGTCCACATTCACTTCCTCCTCATTCAGTCCGGGATGCTAACCCGTGCAATGGTACGGCCCACATTATTGGGTCTTGGATTTTCTGTTGGATGAATGGCTTATGACTTTGGCTGTGTTTTTTTTCTAAGCCACAGGTTGTGTTTCCTGTTCTCCCATTGGTTTCCCTGCTGTGTAGAACCTGTGCATACCTAGGAAGCCATGGATGTGGCTTCAAAACCCAATGACTGGAACCCGCCCCCTCCTGTTTTCTGTTAGTTTTCTTTCCGGGTTTTATATCTAATGCTTTCTGTGGCTTTGGTTTGTTTTGTCTCTGCTAGCTCTTTGTGCTGAAGGACAAACACGGCAACCCTATGGCTTGCTTTTCGTCCCCCTGAGCTCCATCATTTCTGGACAGAGACCTGTTTGCTCCACATGGAGAATGTCTGGGTTCAGGAAAGTAGGGCTGTCCCAGCCCAAAAGCCTACCCTACTTAGCAGGGCTGCACAGGACGAGCTGGTTCTGATCCTCAGATGCAAGGAAAGTCTATATTCAGACACAACAACATTTGATGAGCACCTTTCTTGTGCTGAATTCTGTGTCAGTTGCTTTAGCAGAGCTAATCCCACTTAGTCTCCTATCTAAATTGTCTGAAAGCATGCGCTGACTCAAAGAAAACATCCTCAGTCTGGTCCAACTGTGTTGTATGCACAATGTCATACCAAGGCTGCAACTGGTAGAATCATCCGCCATGTGGGGGGAGGAGGCCTCCTGAAATGGGAATACCAGCCCCACGCTCTGGTTACTGGAGGGTGATGTTTTTAGCTCAGCAGCACCAGGACTCAGAGTTACTTATGGTTTGTGAATCACATTTAGCCAGCAGATGGGAGTTTTGTTTTCATTTACGGAATCTTATTTTTTTCTCCATTGTTAGAATGTATCTTTTTGTTGTTGTTATTGTTTTTTCGAGTCAGGGTTTCTCTGTATTGTTTTGGAGGCTGTCCGGGAACTCGCTTTGTAGACCAGGCTGGCCTCAAACTCACAGAGATCCACCTGCCTCTGCCTCCCGAGTGCTGGGATTAAAGGCATGCGCCACCAACGCCCGGCAGAATGTATCTTTTTAAACATCATTTTTTAAAATGATTTTTTGGGAATTTCCCATCATGCACCCCAATTCACCTCCCAGTCCCCCCATATCCCTTCACTCTTCTAGAATGCCCCTAAAAGAAAATTATCAAAACAAACAAATAAAAAAATAAAAAATGTTAATTAAAAAAGCAAAACAAAAGCAAACAAAAAAGCACCTTTCCCTGTCCTTTCCACCTCTTTATCAACTCTTCATTCATCTAGTGGTGTTGGGAGCTGTGGGGTGTCACACAGAACAGCGTTTTGTCCAAACAGTTTTACTTGCAAATGTTCATCATGTAATGAGTTGTTGATCTGGATCAAGGCCCCTAGTTTCTGGTACACCATCAATATTGGACTTCCATTGAAATGCCTCTTGGATATACTGCTGTTGTCCCAAGTCATGAAGGCGCTGTGGCTATGGTTCCAAAAGACTGGTCCCTTTACCCACTCTAGTAGGTCATAAAAGGGGTAGATGTTAGGAGGCTTCAACTCAAAGCCCTAGATGTGTGCCTGGGTGGTAGCTGAGTTGGCCAGTCTGGGGTGCTGGGACCACCCACGCCCTGGCAAGGTGCAGAACCACCTCCCCCACACCTGTGATGAAGAGTGGGGCCAGTTCTCCCATGAGGGTCCAAGCCAGTTCTCCAGTGAGGGGCAAGACCAGCTCTCCTAGGGCCAATGGAGGGCTGGGCTGCCTCAGCACTGCCCTTGGATTTCAATACGCATGGTTTGCATGGGCATCTGTGGTAACATAGGCAATGGACATCAACACAGACCCCCTGCGGCAGCAGGACCATGGGCCCAGAAGCTTGGGCCCGTATGTTACAATAGTCCTGGTGACGATGAAGACCACCCAGATCAGTATGGTTCAAACAGCAGCATGGCCCTTAAGCATCAACATGGCCTCAGGTAGTGGACTAGACCTGGGGCATCTTCACAGCCTTCAGTGATAACAGGAGCCAGGAACATCAACACAGACCCAAGACATGGTCCTCAGCAGCAGCTCAGGCCTGGACAACACCAAGGTCCCAGGTGGCAGCACAGGCCACTCAAATGGGCATGGTTTCAGCAATGGCATAGTCACAGGTGGTGGCCCAGTCACCAGGCATCCATGTGGTCTTTTTGTTTGTTTGTTTTTCGAGACAGGATATCTCTGTATTGCTTTGGAGGTTGTCCTGGAACTTGCTCTGTAGACCAGGCTGTCCTCGAACTCACAAAGATCCATCTGCCTCTGTCTCCCGTGTGTTGGGATTAAAGGCGTGAGCCACCAACGCCAGGCTCCATGTGGTCTTTGGTGGCAACATGGGTGATGGACATCAACACACACCCTGGCTGTAGTAACACCATGGACCCAAACATGGTCCTTGGCAGGAGCTCAGGCCGATGTCACCATGGTCCTGCATGGCAGTGTAGGCCACTCAGATTGGCATGGCCCAGCAACAGCACGGCCCTTGAAAATAACATAGATCCAAGTGACAGCCCAGGCCCTGGGCATCCGCATGGCCTTCGATGGTAACAGGAGCCACAGACATCCACACAGACCCTGACTGCTATAGGGCCATGGACTCAGACATGGCCCTTAGCAGCAGCTCAGGCCTGGATAACACCATGCTTCTGGTGGCAGTGCAGGAAGAATATTATTTTTTAATTTGAATTTGTTTTAAGAATCCTACACATGAGTATTGTATTTACATAGTTTCTATCCCTCTCTTTTTCCACTCCAGCTTCCTCCATGCTCCCCATTCCTTTTCAAATTAATGATTTCTTTCATTATTATTGTTACACACACACACATACACTTGCATACACGCATGCGCACACTCACACACACACACAAAACCTACTGAGACCATTTAGTGTTGTTTTTATGTACATCTGTTTGGGGCTTACTATTTGGCTACTTGGCACTGAATGACCTATCAGGGAGCCTGTCCCTATATAAAATTGATTCTTCTTCTCTCAATACCCATTGATTGTCTGTAGCTCTTCAACTATGGACAGGATCTTGTGAGATTTTTCCCATTCATGTCTACATGTCAACTGGTTTTGTCATTGCGCAGATCTTGTTTAGGCCACCATATTGTTCAAATTCCAAGGATGCAGCTTCCCTACCATGTCTAGAATATACTATTTGTCAATAGGAATCCTGGTTCTCTAACCCTATAATCTTTCTGCCCTGTCTTCCATGATTTTCTCTGAGCCTCAGGTTTAGTGAATGCCTTGTAGATGTAGTTGGGTTGGGCTCCCCACAGTCACTCAGTCACTTAGTCTCTGCATTTGACTAGTTGTGTAACTCTGTAATTCCTCCAGACAGCTGTTTGTGAACACCGCTTTCAAACCAGTCTGCTAGGAAAAGGATCTGCTACAAATCCCAATTTGGTTTTTAAACCTAGATAATGTGGGTATTATGGATGCAACAGTCCTACTGGGGTGACTGGCATTATCCTCCATAGGGAAAGACTGAGAGTCCCTGAGGTTGACAGTGAGAAATAAGATGCAAGGAAAACCCTCGTTCTTCAACTTAATCACTGTTTGTAAAGTAGGCAGAATCCAAATGCAAACCACATTTCCCAAGATTTTCCCCCTCATTTCACCAATCTATGTGTACTATATGAAAAATCTAATCCTTATGTTTCTTACTCATTTACACTTACCTCATCAAAGCACTTCCTCTGTAGAATTATTTGATGTCCAAGGAGACTTTAAAGACTTTTTTTTCTTTTAATGAACCTTTGTTCTTGGAAATAAAGTAGCTGTTGAAGCTGTATAGGCAAAGAATAAATGAACTTGAACTCCAGAAGGGTCAAACTTTGTTTCAAGTCTGATCTATATTTGGAAGAAACAATTTTGGGAATGTGCTCTTTTTCCTTTGAGGGATTTCTCTTTTTATTTATTTTTTAAAGAGGAGTTCTTAATGGATACTTGGATTTTCATACAAAAACATTTTCCTCTGGATAATGGTAGACATCATTAGGTGAATAAAGTCCATCTTCTTCTGGAGCTCTAGGGTGGTATTCAGCTTTTAGGTGGAAGACATGGGTAACTATTTTGACTTTTGAGAGCCTGTGGCCAAATCTACCTCAAGAAAGTTGCTTCCTCCTAAGACCTTAGCCTGTCTATTCTGGGAAAAAAAGAGTTCTTTGGTGGGAAAAAATGTCATGAATCCTTAGAGCTGGCCTAACTTCTGTCCTTCTCAGCCCTGAATTTCTCATTTCATTTGCTGGCATTTCTTTCCTTGACTCATGTCTGAGTGGAGCTGTGTACTGGAGCTTCAGGGATAGGAAGAGTTGGAAGATGCTGCTCTTTCTCTTGAGAGATTAGCAATTTTACTGAGAGACAAAGCAACCAGGATGTGTTGTCAGTCAGTCAGTATTTCAGACTTCCATGAAGGGAAGGGTGGTCAAGGTCTGTCAGAACATGGGAGACTTCCCTGAGCAGGTTGACTTGAGGACCTGGTTACTGCAGCCTGGACATTGTCAGACATAGGGACTTGGGATGCCATCAACTGGACACGCTTTCAAATATATGAGATTAACATTTTTGTTTGGTATTTCCATGCAGAAGAGAGTGTGGAGGGCATGCAGGACCAAGGATGGTGGTATCCAAAATTTTTGATGATTTTATAATTGTGCTCTCCTAAGCCAAACCCAAACTGTGTCAATCAGTTGCCAGGACTGCACTATGACCATCAACTATTATTCCTTAAGCCACTTGGGAGTCCTACAATACACCCGAAATGATCTCCTTATATTCTATAGTAGATACACATTTCTTCATATCAACACATTTATAACAGGATTTCAGTTCACTTTTTATTCTATTCAGGGATATCTGTCTGACAAAGATGACATGACATGTGATAATATGCTAATATGTGGCTCAGAATATAAGAAAGAAAACAGAATGCTAAGGGGAAATATGGCCTAAGGACCCATTTTTTTTTGTTTCCCCTATAGGAACATTACAAAAAAAATGTGTACTTGTTTCCTATAACAACTCTACGGAGCAAACACAGTGATAACCATTTTATAGATGAGGAAGGGGGTATCTCAAGGCTGACTCACTTACCCATGGGCAGTCAATTAAGAATGAGAGAAACCCAAGACAGGCTTAGGTTAATATATGATAGCCATTACTGGCCAAGCCAAGGGCATTCTTTTGGGCAGCAAATCTTCCAGCCAAAGGAGAAGCAAGGAGTTGGGGTGTTTACTTTGGGAAGATGAACAAAGAAGGTCAGATCTGAGTGTGGAGGCTGAATGTTGATGCTGATGACAGTTGGAGTCAGGAGCAACACTGAGATGTCTCTGAGGACTATGCCACATAAAAGCATCAGAGGTAAAGGTGGTGGGAGAGGGGAAGGACATTCTGGTTCTGAGAAAACATTGATGGCAATGATCCCTACATGTCAAGGAAGGACACAGGTTTGAAGGGGAAGATGCTGAGTATGTTGTGTTAAAGATTCTGGGGGAGCACCTGTAGTTCAGGCTTTTGGCTCAGGCTAGACCAGAGGTCTGTCCTCATGTTGAATTGTTACAGTCCAAGGTGGGACCTATAGATGGATGGGACTATTAGTCAAGAAAATGGAGCAGCCCACCGAACACTGACTCTTGGGAATAACCAGACTGTGCCTTTCAGATACAGATTTGTTGGTTCTGAGGAGGTTATGCTGCATCAAAGCGAGAGTTCTGGAAAAGAGAGGGGTGCTCAATCTTAAGCACCAATGACAGAACTGTTGTGACCTCCAATGGATATGAAGGTACCCAGGAATACATGATATGCTACTATCCATATGGCGATTTCACAATGAAGTATTACTGTTGGATCCACTTATTTCTTATCATTCCAATAGGGCATTTATTTAGTTTCAAGAAACTATTTAGAAGTCTCTGAGCCTGGTACCTAATTACAATTTCTATAGACTTTTTATATTTGTATTCCATTTGTATTTACAATAATTTTCATAATAATATGAGCATATAAATAGAAAATTCTACTTTGTTTTATTGGAGTGTATTGAAGTGTTACATCTTAGGAAATCTCATCTCTGATAGAAATACTATTGCTAGTCTCTGAGGTAGTGTTGCTTGCCTGTATCCATTCAAGCATCTGACTATACGAACTTCAAGTAGTTATGTTTAAACATGACTTGAAATGCATTTTCTCTTACAGAGTCCTTTCCTTTATCTTTCATGTTATAGTAAGGTTATTATCTTTGTAAAAGTTTGTAAGTGTAGATAAGTGATATGATTTGTGAAATTCACTTTAGGAGAGCAAAGAAGTAGCTAAAAATTAGTTCTCGTAAGGGAGGGTTGGGATCGCTGGGGTTGATAGCCAATGATTTAGGCTATTGCCATCCAATAGAAATGTACTATGGGACAAAAATTTAAATTTAAGTTTTATACCATTTTAAAACAATTTTCAAAAAGGAATAGAATTTATTTAAAAAGGAAAGTAAGCTCTGTCCCATGCTATAGCACAGATGACTTCTGAGGACATTGTGCTAAGTAAAAGAAGCCAGTAGCAAAAGCACAAATACTGTAGTTCTAGTTCTCTGAGGTGTTTGTATAAGCAGTCAAGCTTGTAGAAACAGAAAGTGGGGTGGTGGCTGCTAGGATTGGGGGGGAAGGCAAATGAAAAGTTACTGTTTAATGAGCATGGAGTTTTGGATTTGAAAGATGAACTTCTGGATTCTCCACAGCAATGCAACATTATTGAACTACAACACTTAATCATAGCTAACATGATGAATCTTGTACTATGTGCTTTCTTAAAACCACAATAAAAAATTCAGAGTGAGGGAAATTAATCTTGACAATAAATTTTTTATGTTTGTTTGTTTGGTTTTGGTTTTTGATTTTTACAGACAGGGTTTCTCTGTGTAGCTTTGGAGCCTATCCTGGCATTCGCTCTGTAGACCAGGCTGGCCTCCCGAACTCACAGACATTTGTGGAAAAAATTACCAATGAGAAATTTTATGTTTCTTTTTGTACAAAGTCTGGGATCTCTATGCGTCTCATAGTGCTTATCTGCCATTTCTAGTGCTGTCCGTCACCTGCAGCCAGTAGCTGCAGTGTTAGACAGTGAAGCTCGTATTAACAGCTGACACTTACAGAGCACACCTCAGGCGTCAGGCACTGCTGAGAGTCCTTTACACAGAATGACTCTTCATCT
The DNA here is from genome assembly GCF_017639785.1 of Mesocricetus auratus. Classification (NCBI taxonomy): domain Eukaryota; kingdom Metazoa; phylum Chordata; class Mammalia; order Rodentia; family Cricetidae; genus Mesocricetus; species Mesocricetus auratus. The sequence goes on from NW_024429204.1 coordinate 281,536, forward strand.
TCAAAAGGGCCCTTTGAGAGAGATGCTAGCACACTCAAGCTCAAGAAGCCTACTGGAGGTCAAGAACACAGCAGCCAAGTGGAGAGGTGGACCCATGCATTCTAGATCTAGAGCTTAGTCTTAACTACTGTGCTGTGGGCACCTTTGTCAAGCTCTTCCCTAGGATGCTTTTCTGTCTCACTGGAGACTGAACTTCATAGGAAGTTACCCAAAGTGTCTTTTGTGGGCCTGGAGTAGCAGAGCCCTAGATGGGCAAGGTGTAGGGCATTGGGTATCTGTCTAGTAAGCTTGTGTTTTCCTGCTTTCCTGTGTGAGTCTGGTAGAGGTGGGGTTTCTAAGCAGCAGAAAGAAACTTGTTTTTGCTACACACACACACACACACACACACACACACACACACACACACTTGTATTGTTCCCTATTCTGTGTTTCTAGGCTTTGTGAATCAGGACAAAACACAGCTGTGACAAAAGACCCTGTCCTGACACACACACACGTCTAATAAGACTTGCTATTAGGACTTTGCTGGTGAATTGCCTACATTCCAATATCTTTTTCTCCTGAGTGTTCCTTAATCAAGACAGAGCTCTTCATTTCCTGGGGCTCGCTCAAGATTATTCTGACAATTTCCACATTAATTATCAAATTATGCCTTTTTACAAAATGATTACATTTACTTCCTACCTAAACATCTCCCCTTGTTTATGAAAAGCCTCATTTAAACTAATATGCTTTTAACTTGCTTAATTTCAACACCTCCATAGAGGCTCCTAACAAGTTGATTCTTTGCTTGGCTGGTGCCTCAGCCCTTCCTTGCATTCTCTGTTCCAAGACTAATTTTGATTCGGCTGCCCAGGAAAGGGAAGGGCATGCTCTTGGAGTGTAGTGCTTGGTTTGAGCTTTTCTGAGTGATGGGTAAACATAAATAGGTGAATCCAAACCATCCCCCAAAAGTTGGGCTGTATTCCTTGCTTTAGAAGTGTAAAAATGGGACCAAAAGAGTAAAACACCCTCCCAGTTTTAACTGGGCAGCTTAATGAGTCATAATATCATACCCAGATTCCCTTTACAGGAACCTCTTTATTATTAGTTAATAAAGAGATGATTCCAGGCTATGACCCGCAAGGCTAGAGATATTATAATCTCATAGCTGGCGATATGCTTTCTCCCAGATGTTGTCCTCCTCTGACAGGGGGAACAAGACACTTGAAGACCTCTCAGTCCTGCCTTATGGAGAAGAGCCTGTGCCAAGAGCTCCTCTTCCTGGCACTGTCTTCTCCAAGGTGTCAGCTGGGTCACTTTGCTGGAGTGCTGGGAATCAGGTCAGTCTGTTCCTCTGATTAACCCTGATCTCATTCTGTTGGCAACAGTCAGTAGCCAGATGCCCTGCTGCTTTCCGAAGGCTGCCTACTCATGCCCAGGGCACCTGGGAGGAGGAAGAGTTATGAGTGCATACTGCACACTGTGAACCCAGTTGGATTCTAAGAGCTTGCAAAGCCCAGGGCCTCCTGAAGCTTTCGTGTTGGTATCACTATACCTCTCTCCCCATTTTATAGATCAGGAAACCAAGACACGTGGGTTAGTAACATTTACAAGGCCACATAACTAAACACTGGGAGAGCTGACTCTTGCTGGACCAGAGCAGTCTTGTCTCCAGAGCCTAAAGACTTGAATCCTATGCTGTCTTAGCAAGAGTAATGGTGGGGAAGGAAATTCCTGGGCTGTGTTTGCATGTCTAAGATTTTAATAGCTTATGTGTGGACATACATTGTGACCAGTGTTTTGTTTCGTTTTCATTTTGTTTTTTGTTTTTTATGATACATGGTTTCTCTGTATTGTTTTGGAGGCTGTCGGTCCAGCCCGGCCTGGAACTCACAGAGATTCGCCTGCCTCTGCCTCCCGAGTGCTGGGATTAAAGGCGTGCGCCACCACCGCCCGGTGTAACCAGTGTTGATGGTACATTATACTCTGGGTCTTCTCCATGAGTGTATGCACTCAGCCATGATGGCCTCATCCTATTCATAAGCCTTACACTAGACATGAATCCATTATCCCCACCGGACCAACAGGTCTTTCCTGAGAATTTTCCAATTTAAACTAAATAAAAATAGATAGATGGAACTGGATAAATGTGAACCTCAGACTGCCCAGGGCGTGCTATAAGCTAATGGTGCAAACAATAAAAACAAAACACAGAGACAACCCCAATGGCATTTGAGCCTCCCATTAACCCCTGTAGGACAACTCTTATGTTTCATACAGCCCAGATCTGCTAGTCAACGATGCCCCCTTTACCCAAGCTAGCCCTAGTCACTTCCGATTCAAAGACTTCTCATGTGTCATGCTCTGGGATTTGATTGTCTAGGGACAAACAGAAGTCTCTATGGGATTTCATCTGTGCTTTAGAAAGGCTAATGTGGTATTAAGGCACAGGGGCTGAAATGGAGTGCAGCTGCTTCCTGCGGTGTCGGCCATGACACTGATCCAAAGGAGACATGGAGAAGGTCAGACCCAAGGCCAATGACTGTGGAGCAGCAGGAGCAAAGTCAAAAGATGTCATTGGTGAGAAGTTCTTAGGCTCGGTGATTGTGGCCAGGAATTCTGGCTGCCATGAGTAGTCTTTGTCAACTTGACACAAACCTACATATAACTGGGGAGAAAGGAGATCTCAGTTGAGGACTTGCCTCCATCAGATTGGCCTGTAGTGTCTGTGAGGCGCATTCTTAATTGCTAATTGATATAAAAGGGCCCACGGTGAGTGGGTGCTATACCAAATAAGCCTGGGCTGTCCAATAAGGCTGAACAAGTCAGTAAGCATGACAGTCTCTGCTTCAGTTCCTGCCTCCAGATTTATGTCTTGTGCACCTGCCTTGGCTTCCCTTGATGATTTGTAACCTACAAGCTAAACAAACCCTTTCAATACCTAAGTAGCTTGCAGTCAGTGTTTTATTATTGCAGCAGAGAAGCAAACTAGGACAGTTGCACATGCCTGAAATCCTAGCACTTGGGAGTTCTTCCCAGTAGAAGAGGGGGAACTAAGAGTTCAGAGTCATCCTTGGCTGTACAGTAAGTTTGAGGCCAGCCTGGGTTACATGAAGCCCTGTCTCAAAAAAAAAAAACTAGATAAATGATGATGTCAGCAGCTAAACAGGGAACAGGTGGCAGAGCAGACTCATAGGATGTACATGGCAACAGTAGGTGATGAGCTTGATTGCAGACAGCTCTGGTCCAGCAGGGGGACGCTCCATTAAACTAGCACAGTATGTTCTGACGCTATGACGGAGGGTATACTGTGCCATCACCTACAGCCCACAGCCTCGGTCGTGACCACTCATCCTGGCCTGTACCTCATACCTGGCTGTTCTTGCTTCTAGTACTATCAGTTGCCAGCTACTTTTGCTTTTGTCTTTGAATCAGCCTGCAAATTTGGCAGTACAGGTATTTGCTTTCTGTTAGGACATGGGCACTTTTCCATGGAAATCTGCTTCTTCCTGCTGCTCAGTTAGACTGGCCTCCTTTGCTCACTCCCTCCTGGAATGGAAAGGAAGGATGGCTAGCACTGTTAAAAACAAACAGAGGACCATGCTGTGGAAAATGGGCTCCTGCCAATTTGGCTGTGTCTACTCAGTAAATTCTTTTGCAAGATATCTAGAGTCTATCGTAGTTAAAAGAGGATATGGGTATTAGATCACCTCTATTTCTGCCTCCATCCCAAGAGTATTGAACTCTGCTATACTTACAGCTTTCAATAAGCATCAAGTATGATGTTTCATTTAAGCCCAAAACATTACCTCTATGTCTGACATATACTTTGCTTGATGAGTGAATATTCTAGGAAAGGAATTCGGTAGATCTTTTGGTCAGAAGTAGGCAAAAGAATCCTGTATTAGCTGTGGCACAGACAACTAGTTGTCTAAGGCTTAACAGGCCATTAGAAAGGAGGTACAAGCTGTTAGATGCAAAGAATTCTTAGAGTCTGGGCCAAACGAGTATGGAGAGTCCCAATCATATTCCCAGGCACCTGTACAGTTTATACACCATTCTTTTCACCAACAAAACTAATTTCTGGACTCATCATAAAAATGAACAAACCATCAGTTGTTGAAGGGAGATGAGGACTGCTGAGGTTCTTGCAGAAACCAGTTTTGGAGTGTGGACTTCCAATTAGAGTCTTTAAACAAAACTAATGAAACATTCTGGAGTGTGTGTTCCTGATTGGGGTGCTTCACACACACATTAATGAATTGCTCCTATGGTGCTGATTAAAGCTAAAGCACATTCCTTGATCCAAGCTGAAGTTCATAAAATAAATGACGTGTAGTATTGTTCACATTCTGAACTTTTGCATAAGATGTTCTCTGCATACAATGTCCCCATCCCCTTCTCATGCATTTGCCAGAGTAACTCATACTCATACTCAATCCAGAACGTAGCACGATGATCACCTCTTCCAGAAAGCCTCCTTGACCATCCCTCATCAAAGTAAAGTTGAGTGTCACTCTCATGTATACATTTAGCATCTTCATATAGTATTAGCTTCTTATTTCTGAGGGTCATTTGGTCTGTCCCCTTCACATGATTTTTTTACTCCTAGTCTTTGTACTTTTAGTGCCAAGCAGACAAAGGTATTCCATTTGTTCATGAAATAGATTTCGTTTTTTGAGATAGTATCTTGGTATGCAGTCCTAGCCGAACTGACACTGAATGTATAGACCAAACTTGCTGTAGTTAATTATTCTGCCTCTGTCTCCTAAGTGTTGAAATTTCAGGTGTTAGCCTGCTTGTAAAGTTGAATTAAGTTTAAAAGCAGATAATGTTTTTTCTTCATCCCCACATATTGAAAGAGGAGACTGATAGTACATGGGGTCCCAGTGCCATGTCAGTCCCAAATAACACACAGAGACTCTGCTAGTTATAATGCTGTTGGCCAGTGTCTAGGGCTTCTTATTGGCTAGCTCTGTCTTAAGTATTAACCCATTACTATTAATATATGTATTTCTACAAGGTCTTATTTTACTGAGAACGCCAGACTCATGCATCCTCTCCTCCCGGGATCATATGGCGACTTCTAACTACACTTCCCAGAATCCTCCTTGTCTCCTAGTCCCACCTATCTTGCTTCTCTATTGACCAACAATGTTTTATTCATCAACCAATAAGAGAGCCATATTTACAGAATGACATTTCACATCAACCAAGTCTGTTTGACTCAGCTATGTTTCATTTAAATAAGCCATTAAGAAGGTAAGAGGATAACGGGGCGCTCATGCATTCAAAACATGTAAAGTTTATGCCTTGGGGTCATGTAGGAAGTATTGTGATCAACCAATAGCTGTTCCCTGGGGTCCCAGAAGAGGAACCAGAATCAAGAGAACAACATATTTCCAGTTTCTCTTCTGCTCCTTGATTCCCAGCCTTTATCCTTCTTATTCCTAAGTCCAAGATGTTATGTCATGAAGTCACATCAGGTCTGCCATTACGGGGCAAGAATACCATTTAGGAAAGCTAGATAACACAGGGTTGAAATCATAGTTTGAGGAAACACACTGGACAGTGGCCCCTAAGGATCCTCTGGCTTGCCTTCAATTAGAGCTGGGAAACCCATCCTGAGAAATGCTTTTGTTTCCTCACATCAAGGCTATTCAGTGAATGCAACTTCAACTCAGTAGGCTATGTTCTTTGCTCTGGAAATTAGTAAATGTGGTTAGAGGATCATAGCAGGCGTTTAAAATCTTCTGAAATACTTTCAGCGCAGTCTGAATTCGGAATGAATTCTGATCTTGGATCTGTAATCAAGTGTTCCTTGGATGCTATTGTCCAGCTTAGGTTTTCAGTGGGAAAAGACTAATTCCAAATCTCCTTCTCATTAGGAAGCCCCTGTTGTGCCTTCAGGTTTCGGGGGAAATGAAAGTAACCACCCTCTTCCTTTGCCAGCATTTCTTCTCAGAGTTGTTCTGGCTCTCTGAGGATGTGTTTTCATTTTTCTTGCCTCTGCATTCTGCTTAAGGCAGCATGGCTTCCTCACCCCTGTTGATCCCCAAGATATGGAAACAGACAGAATAAGAACAGCTAACGTCTGACACTATGCTGAGAGGTTAGCTTCACTAAAAACCTACCTCCGGCACTATTCAGCTGCTTATCGGGTTCCAGTAGTTGCTGATATTTGTAGTATGCTTGCTCTGTACAGAGTATTGTGTTAAGAGTGTATCCTGGAGGAATATTTGACCAAACACACACTGTTCTTATTTTTTATTGATGAGGAAACTAAGGCTCAACAAGGTTTTATAACAGGAACCATATAGTTACTAAATACAGAAGCTGACTTCAACACTAAATCATCTAACTCTGCTGTCATGACTCATTAGGGTGAATGAAATATTCTGTAGGTTCAAGGACAGAGTTTGGGAACTGTGATATCATGGAGTGATGATGGTGGTGCTAAAGAAAGATTAAGTATAAAACAAACATCTAGAGTCTGAAGGAAGACCATTCATTGGGTGTAGTAAATGCTAACCATCACCAGTGTAGTGTGTTCTATTTCTCAACTGAGAGATGACATCCATAGCTCTCTCAACGTCTTTTTTTTGTTTTTTTGAGAAGGGATATCCCTGTATTGTTTTAGTACCTATTCTGGAACTCTCTCTGTAGAACAGGCTGGCCTTGAACTCACAGAGATCTGCCTGCCTCTGCCTCCCGAGTGCTGGGATTAAAGGTGTGCACTCTCAACATCTTTTAAAGTCAGGTCTCAAGTATAACCAGCATCTAGATGCTGTCAGTCTTTCCTCAACATTTTCTAGCAGTGATACAAGGACAGTGTCCTTGGAAACAAGTGTACAGAGTGAGATTTCTCAATAGAAAGTTTGTTGGGAGTATTCTGGATGACCAATGGTAGGACCCGAAGGAAGCTGGCTTGGGCAGAGAAGTACACTGTAATGCTGTTGCCACAAAGACCTCTTACTACTCCATGGGCTGGGCTGAAGTGAAGGTAGTCTACGATGTCCACTCTCTAATATACATACTCATATATTTTTGTATATCGGAGGCTTCTCTTCTCTCTGATGCTACTTATCAAAGTATTAGGAAGAAGCCACTTTTTCTATTCTCAGCCTTGGACTTGAAAGGTCAAGATCCTAGGTATATTCTGGTTGTGGGAGACCCCTAAGGCACTAAGTCTTTTCAGTCTTGTCATGCTCTAGGGCGCATTTCAGTCTGGAGTGTGATAACCTTGGGACTATGATTTGAGCTGCCTTTGCTTACTTTTTAAGGGGTGAGAAGAAAACATACCTATCTATGGCCAGAGCAGTATTTACTTAGTAAGCCAGTGCTAATATTTTGTTGTGGAATATTATTTTAACTACGTAAATATGTGTTACATTTGTTTATGCTGTGGGGTATGCATGCCTAAGTAGACCTGGTCAAGGCATAGTGTCCCCCCCCCCCGCATTGTCACTGTCTTAGCTCTAGTCTCTTCAGCAAGGTGTTCTGACAAATTTTCGTAACTAAGATCTCTTTCCCAGAGACAAGATCCCTCCTTTTCTGATTGGTACCTGGATTTAGCCTTTTTCTTCTCTCAGCATGTGATTCTCAAGGGGTACATCCTGAGTTTTTTAGGGGGTGGGGAAGAGCATTGTTTCAAAACTTCAAACGGAGGGGCACATGTATCTCTTTAGAATGTCTTCATTCCTGTCAATCTGATTTCAAGGGAGTGATGGGTAGTGGTTAGGAAAGGGTTTAGGTTGGTCTGTGTTTGAACCACTGCAGGAGTGTCCTGCAGCAATTGTCAGTGATGATGGAAAATTGACAGAGAAGACTCACGTGGTCTCACCAGCAAGATGAAGCTGGAGAGAGACAACAGCAAAACACCACGTAAAACCAAAACAGAAAGTGAGGGGATGCCAGGACAGAGTGACAGGAGCTATTCTGGACAGGAACGAGATGGTGAGAATGTGTGTCTCGCTAAATAGTCTTTGGGTGTCCAAATTACCCTGTGAGGTTTTCCTGTTACTTACCATAAAAGAGACCAAACGCAGACATGTGACATACAGAAAACTGATGAATTAAAGTGATGGTGTGAAAACTGTTAGGAACAGGAAAACAGGGATAGTCTTCTGACTTGAATATATCAACAGGAGGGTTTCTTCCTGACTCAGGGATGGGACCAGACCATGAAAAAGCAAACAAATATTAGTGTACCACCTTGGGTAGAATGTCTTAGCTTATCTTTCTGTGTTTACTGTTTCTCAAATTTGGAAATGTTTCTTTCACTTTCTCACTGGATAGCATATTTGATTTGAATGTGAAGAACAGAATACTGTTGGACTGGAAAAGACAGAGTACACACTTTTCTTGCTGTTTAGGGAAGTTGTTCTACTAAGAGATAAACATATTCAGATCTCTGTGGATAAATGCATGGAGGATAAATTGGCCAGAGGTAACTCATTCCATGCCTTTAGTAATCCCCCTGATGGTTTTGACTCTTTCTCTTGACTCTTCCCCAAACAGATCAAGATGAAAATAGCAGAATATGAAAACTAGGGCAGCCATGTAATTTATTACCCAAGCTGGGACCATTTCCCAGTGGAAAACAATGCTGATCATAGTTGCTCCAGGGTAAGACTCAAGCAATGATGCATGGTCACCCTAATAGCATAGGAAATACCACGCATTCTGGAACCAAGTCTAGATTCACATTCTCCCTTTGGTCATTGTAAAGCAAAAAAATATTAATACCTACTTTGCAAGATTGTTATGAAGATCACATAGCACAAGACTAGCACTCTATGTATATTCATATTCCTTACTTTATATCAACATGCTAGTATTAGTGAATTTACTTATTTATAACATTATTCATACATCCATGTGTGAATAGGACAAGCATTTAATGAGTAAGGCCAATGGAGCAGTAGAACCAGTAATACTCCACAGATGATGCTTAGATAATTCATGGAAGTGCATTTGCTTGTCCCAGTGATTTATGGGTGTCTACCGGTATTCAACAGAAGGGTGCCAGGGATATAGGGCATCTCATAATATGATGAAAAATTAACTCTCACCCCTCACAGCCTCCCAGTGTCTCACTGGGATATTTATATAGTTAAAACCATCTTTATATTTTTTGAGCCTACAGACATTTATTTTACATAAAAGACAAAGCAATTTTACAAAAACTTCTAATATGCATCGGGCTCTCCCAGAATGTATCAGCTGCATATGTTAGGGAGGACATCTTTGTTCAGATTTTCACCGAGAGCTGTTCATCAGTGTCTCAGGAACTTTGTCACTGGCAAGGGATACTGAAGCTAGACATGGTAAATTAAGAAGGATGTGGTAGACACTAATACAACACACCGGTTACATCAATCATATTAATTACCTTCACAGTCAAATGATTCTTCACATGGACCTAAGCATTTGGTTCATGCCCTCTAGTGTGTCCATCTGAAGGATTTATATAATTAGTATTATATCATTTTAACTATACTTTTTAAATCTCCTTTTTATTACGGGGACATTTAGTTGTAGCAGAAGCTTCTAGATAATCCTTGGGGTCCACAGTCTCATCTCTTTCTTGCCTCCAGTCACCTTTGCAGGTAGTTATATTCATGTGACTAAATTCTAGCTAACAGACGCTGGGCAGGAGGAGTAAAATATGTATCTTCCAGGACTATACCACAAAAACCTCCACACACACTTCTGTATGTCTCTGTCTCTTTCTCACATGTTACTTATCTGCATAGTCCAATCAGAGGAATTGAAACAAACTTCTGTTGTGTTGAATCCATTAAATAATGTAGGGTCTACTTATTTTAGCAACTAGGATACTCTTAACTAATATGGCATTCTTAATTAAAACTTACTTGTGAATTTCACCTTAAGCTATTAAAAAGAACGTTAAAACATTAGCTAATGAAAGAGATCTTAGGTCTGCTAGGGTTACAAATTATTGATCTAGATTATGGAAGATGTCTTAGGAAGTATAAAGAACAGTAATGAGTGTTTGGTATTAAACTGGGTTTATAGTTCAGTGAACACAACACACACACACACACACACACACACACACACACACACACACACACACGTGCAGAGTTAATCATTAATCCAAGGAAATGTATGATAAGAAACTATCTATATGGGCCCACCTGGCATCCTGTACCACTACAATGAATGGGTATATGGTGGATAAATGGGAGAGTAGGAGAAGCTGAGAGGCTTGTGCACTATGTAGAGACACAGAATTGAAGATGAAAAGGTGGTGAGGAATGAGCTGATATGGGTGGTCTATGTTGCCACCTGGGGCCAAGTGATGTCTGCACCTGTGCTGGCCCCAAGGGCCGTGTCCGTATCCATGGCTCTACCACAGCTGGGGTCTGTGTCGATGTCCATGGTCTGTGTTAACAGAAAAAGCCATACAGATGCCCTTGGTCTTGGCTGCCACTTGAGGCCATGCTGATGTCCAAGGCCAGTCTAATCTGACTGGCCTGTTCTGCCACCCAAGGTCATGGTGATATCTGGGCCCAAGCTGAAGTGGAGGGCTGTGTCTGGGTCCATGGCCTAACTTCACTAGGGGTCTCTGATGATGTCTGTGTGTCATGTTACTACCTGGAGCCATCAGGAGAGTTGCCCTCTCTTCCTGGGAGAGCTGGTCCCAATGGTATGGGTTCGGGAAAGCTGGCCCAAACCATCTATGGCCCTTGGATAACTGTCCCCACAGTAGGGTGCCACACTAAATGAGCTGCCCCTACTCCTTGCCATGCACCAGAGAGCTGGCCCTGACCTTTGCCTGAATGGGGAAGTCCCAGTGGAGGCCTAGACTGACCAATTCAACTACCATCCAGGCCTACATGCAGGACTTTGATTTTGATATCCCCCCAACATCTACCCCATCTATGACCCGCTGAAGAAAGTGAAGGAACTGATTCTTGGGACCATAGCCACAGGATCTCCATGACTCAGGGTAACAGCAAGATATCTGAAAGAATTTTCGGTGAGGGTCCAGTATTGATGGTGTACTGGAAGCCAGAGGCCTTGAACCAAACCTACAACCCATTGCAATGAACATTTGCAGGTAAGCCATTTGGGCAAGGAGGGTATGCTGCGTAATACGTATCAGTCCCCAAGGCCACTGTAACAAATAAGTGACGGAGAGACAGAAGAGTTGGAGTGAATTATTTTTTGTGGGGAGGGGGGGCTACAACAGTGGAGGGAAGATGTAGAAGGACTGGGAAATGAGTGGGATTGGGCTTCATGATGTGACATTCCCAAAGAATCAATTTAAAAGACTATGAAAAAAAAAAAAAAAGAAAAGAAACAATCCATAACGCAGAGTACTAACCACCGTAAGATCATGGTCAGAAACAACCCTGTTTGCAGAGTGACCTTCAGACTCTTGTTTTGCAAACTTATTGGTGCTAAGAACTTTTTGAGTAACACTGTGTATATGCATGCAATATATAATATATATTATGTATAATAGAACTCAAGACAATATCAGTGATACACTATTCATGTTATATATCATAAAGAAAGAAAGATAACACTGCTAATTAAGTCACACCTTAGACTTTATTTAGGCACCAATTTTAAACTTTCCAAATATGAAAGATATTAAAATGAGGAATACCATATGCTTTAAGAACTGATAAAATGTATTTCTAAATTACTATATTATGTGCATCCAGAATCATACAGTCACAAAGATGGAAGTTCTAAAGGGTTGAGAATTTATAAGCAAATATCCTAATATTTTCTCATTGAGTCCCACAGGACTGCCGCAGGCAGCTGGAGGCCAGTGGCATAGACAGATGTCCTCAGTAGGCTCTAAAGAAACAAGGTGTTTCTGTTAGCTGTGTCTATGGTTCTGGATAAGCCGAAGAACGTTCCAAATTAGAAAAGTTGCCAAAGCACATAAACAGAGTGAACTGTCTGTCTCAAAGGTGTTGAGGGAGAAATGAATAAGCCTCGGGGCTAGAAAGTAACTGAACTTTGGAGCCTCACCACTAGGGCCAAAGAAAGGAGAGGAAGGACAACCAGGGTTGGAAGCCACTCTGGGGAAAAGATAAACGACATAGCACAGAGGCCGTCCAGATGGAGCTGAGCAGGAGAGAGCAAGCAAATGACATCTGGGAGTTGTGTTTAATGTCAGCATGAGCAAAAAACAACAAAAGGATTCTCGCAGGTTCCGCTTCAGGCCAATTTTATAAGCCGGGTGAGGTATGATATCCTTGTGAGGAAGACTGAGCCAGGTTCTCTTAGCCCAAGGTATCAGGGTGCCTCAAAGTTCTCTTTTGGAAATTAATCCTTCAAAAGTAAGAGGCAGACAGCCCAATCAAGATACAATGGCCCCCCACACCCTCAACAGATGTAACAGATGTCTTTGTTTGTTATGAGTGACTGGTAAGAGGAAAACACTGTAGACATATAAGGAGAAGAGCTGGATGCGGTAGGCTGCCCCTGCAATCCCAGGTCTGGGGATAGGAGTAGAGGCAGAGGTACAAGGAGTTCAAGGTCATCCCCAGAAATACATTCAGTTTGAAGCCAGGCTGGGAAACATCAGACCCTGTTTTGCAAACAAAAACATTAGGTAGGCTAGAGGTAAGAACAGACCCAAGAGGAGAACCACTGCCTTAACAGGAAGTGACTAGAGTCTACCTAAGTGGATCCGACATCCGCAGCTCCAGAGAGGCCCCATTTCATTTTTCAGTGAATTCTCCCCTTCTACTCCTCTTCCGTCTCTGTCTATTCAGCTTTTCTCACGAGGTGGTTTCTAGAAAGATGGAAATAAGATAACTCAGAAATAAACATTTAAAATTGGGTTTTTTTTGCCTTCCTCCTTTGGAGACAGGGTCATGCTGTATAGACCAGGTTGGCTTGCACTCACTGGGTAGCCTAGATTAGCCATGAATTCATGCTTCCACTCTGAGTCCTGATTACATAGGTCACCAGGCCAAACCCCATTACAGCACTTTGAAAGCTTAAAAACAAAAGATGAAATCAGAAGAGAATAAATGGCTAAAGCTGAATACATATCCCGCTTTACCCATGGAGATACATTTCCAAGACCCCACATAAATGCCTGATACCATACTATGTTTTTTTCCTAGGATAAAGTTAAGTTTATAAATGATATTCAGTAAGATATTAATTAACAACACCAACTAGCCATCAAAGAAAGCAATTATAGCATATAATTTGCTCAAAAAGATTTTATTTTAGTTAATGAATTATTTACTTCTAGAATTTTCCATTTAATATAGTCAGATCACAGTGGACCATGAGCAACTAAAACCATAGAAAATGAAACTGTCAACAAAGGGAGACTACTTAGAGAACAGTCTTCTGCCCATGGTCTTTCTGTCGTGAGAACTCCAGGCTGAACCATCACTAGTTTATATGCGAAGGGACTACATTAACATTTTCATGTCGGACATGCTATTAAGCACTTTGGGAAATAATCACCTCATTTGTCTTTGTGATTGGATATCTATGGAAACAGCTTACTCAAGGGAGGTAATCCTTTACGGACAAGTCTCACAGACCTAAGGCCTGCCAGGACAGCTTCTTGTGCTATGTACTAAGAAACCATTCATTTATACCCTTGTAATAGTCAGGGCAAACCATCCTGACACACTGAGACACTCAGAAAGAGGAGGGACTAACTTGAGACCACTTCATGGGGGTCATGAGACTCACAGTGCTCAGTTGACTACCATGTTCAAGGACTCATGAAACAGGAAAGCAAAAACAGATTTGATAAAACAGCAGCATCTTCCCCAAACCAGGCAGGGTTTCCCCCAGTGATGAGAGAGCAAGTAGCTTGTCACCTAGCTGACTGCCCCTCCCTTATAAACCTGTACTTCTGCACACAGGAAATGACGACGGTTGGCACATAAAACTCAGCCAATTCATTTGAGCCAATCTTTATTTTGCCTATCATACGAGACCCTTCAGCACCGATTTTTAAAACAATAACAAAGCCAAGTTCTACACCTGAGAAACTCCTAAGCCTTGACTGTGGTAAAAGGACCAGTCAAACAAACACACCCTGACCCTGAAACCAGAGGAGTGGAAACTTCGTCTGAATTATAAAATTAAAAAAAAGGATTACCTTCTACAGTTCCTATATAAGAGCTCAAGAAATTTAAATCCATGAGCTGAGGGTATATCTCAGTGAGTAGTGTTTTCCTAGCATGTTCAAAACCCTGAATTTGACCCCTACCACCGCATTAAACTGGGTGTGGTGGTGTACTCTGTAACCCTAGCACTGCAGAGCGGGAGGCAGGAGGATCAGAAATTCAAAGCCATCCTCAACTACATAGAGAACTTGAGGTTAGCCTGGGCTCTTTTAAAAGAAGCTGGGAATGGAGTCTTCTATCCATCATCCCAGCACCCAAGAGGTCAAGCCAGGAGGATCACCATGAATTTGAGGACAGCCTAGGCCACAGACCCTAACTTAAAAACCAAACCAAAGCAAAACAAACAAACGAAAACATTGAAAGAAAAGAAAGGAGAAAAAATAAAGAATAAAGAAAAGGAACTTTAAATCAGTCTTAAAACATACTTTGAAAGGTCATTCACCTGCATCAGATGTGGAAGTGCATTCCTGCGATTCCAGCATTCTCCAAGGCTGAGGGAAGTTTAAGAACTGAAGGCCAAGATAGGCTTTAGGGAAAAAAAGCAAAGTGGCCATCATCGATAAGCCAGTCAGAGGACCTTCACCGGGAACTAGATATATCAGCATCTTCATCTTGGACTTAGAAATAAGCAGATATTGCTTAAGTTACTGCTTTGTGGGACTTTATTTAGCAGCCCAAACAGACTGACAAATGTATCAAACAAACAACAAAACCCCACACAGATAAACACACAGATGCAGACATTCATCAGAGACTATATCTACCTAGATCTCAAGCAATTAATTTCTTTATCAAACTAGTTTCCTGAGTTGACATAATTTGATTGAAAAGTCTTTTTATTATCCATTTACTTGTCTTGATTTTAGAAGATAAACTGAAAAGATTCATAGATTGATGACAGGTGTGTCTTAAGTACATTAGTCCTGTTCCTCCTAGATCATATTGTATTTGATGCCATAAACACCTGGGTTCCCTTGATGTGCAAATGTGCATATTTGCAGAACTCTATTCATTCCACTTTTGGCTTCTCTCTCTCTCTCTCTCTACTCCTCCTCCTCCTCCTCCTCCTCCTTCTTCTCCTCCTCCTCCTTCTCCTCCCCCTCCATCTCTCTTATTTCGTTTGTACAGGGGCTCGAAGTGAAATTAACATTCTAATTTAATTAGTTATCCACCATCGTTCCTATGGGATTATATACTGAAAACTTTGATTCTGCGTTTCCTTTTGATTCATTGTCTGTAAGTCATGGCACAGAGCCGGGCAAATACAAGGCATATTTGTAGGGTGAGCAACATGACAGGTATTGCACCTTTGTCTTTGACATGTTCTGTGCCTAAGTCAGAGCCAGCCATAGGGGATGTTCAGACAACATGGGAAGAAGGCAATGAAGGAAGGGGGAGGAGGGGAATGAGGTATACAGTTTAAGGCCATTCTAGAAAAGCTGGCCCAAAGCCTGGTGCAATTTGACTTCATCAAATTGTACAGCTTTCAGTGTTTTACTTCCAATATGAATTTCATAAAATCACCCATTTATGTCCTGGTATTTTTGAAGCTCAGAAGTCTGCAGAACACAATGAGCAAAGGGTTCCCCATATGAAGGTTGGCTTGGGACACACCCAGGGGTGTTTGTCTGGCTGGGTTTCCTGCCAAATGGCTGCCTCTCTTTCATTTACCACTTCATGTCTCTGCACAGATGAAAGATTTTCTTTTTTACTCTCTACATTAAATAAATATGATCTTCCCCAGGCTGGTTCCAGACCTGGTGCCGACAGGCTAGAAGTCAACTGCAACTCAAACACCCCAAGACCAATGATAGAAAAGATTTCTACCTAATCTGGGTGAATGGTATCATTGATATATTAACTGTCTCACTGGCCCTGGAGATCTAGCATTGGAAGAGGAATCAGAGGGGTCAGAAAAGGCAGAGAAGAGATGTATAGACTGTGTCAAAAATGCTGCTAAAAATTTACAAACTGCACTGGAGATACAACCCAGTGATAGGGCAGAACCTTGGCCCAAGGGCAGAGTTGGGGTGGGGGATTTCCACCTGTTCAGAAGGAAGTTTGGAGACCACCTTCCAAGACCACTGTCAATTCTTTTGTGTTGCCTTGCGGTCCCTCCCAGTTCCTCCTCAATCTTCTCCCCACAACCCATCTCAAGCCTTACCCATAGCTCCACCTTTCAGCCAACTGATGACTGACACTCCGGCATGATCACATGCATGTCCTCCTGCATTTATGGTATAACGTGTCTTCCCGCTGTTTTGAGCTCCAACAAATCAGGAGTCGCAGGAGGAAGCTATTCATGGGCGCTGCATCAAGTCAGAGTTTCATAGACCCTTGGGAAAAATGAGTTCCCTCCAGTCTATGCCAGCTTTCCTGATCACTGTCTTATCCTAACGGGATGGATGTTTTCACCCCTTGAGAACCCACATGTGTAAGTCCTGCACCCAGTAGGATGGTACTGAGTAGGAATTAGATTTGGTTGCTGTCCTGAAGGCAGGTGTCTCATGATAGGATTAGTGACCTTAGAAAATGAATGACTATCCTGCCTCCTTGTCCTCTCCTTTCTCTCCAGCAAGGAAAGGCCAAGGGAAGATGCAAGACAGTGACCATCACTAGTAAGCCATTCAGGGAGCCCTCCCCAGGAACTGGGTCTATTAGCACCTTCACCCTAGGCTTAGAAACAAGTACCTATTGCTTAAGCTACTGACCTGAGGCATTTTTAAAATAGCAGCCCAAACAGACTGACACATGTATCATTGCACTTAAGTCTTTGATGACAGAGTCCCTCACTTAGACTGTAGCTTTGCAGGATCTTCTCATTCAGCCTTGCCCCTAACCACAGGGACTTGACTACAAAAACAGTTATTAGACATTTGATAACTCTTCAGCTTTCTTCCAAGGAGTTTGGATTTCATCATTCATGCTATGGCAGTCACTGTGCATGACTTTGCACCTAATATATAAATCTCAGGCTGGCCTTGAACTCCCAGTGACTTCTGCATCAGTCTTCTGAGTGCTGGGATTATAGGTTATGTGCTAGTGCTTATATTTTAGAAGGCCTGGTCTCTACTAAAAGAAATTAGGTTACAGAAGCACAAAAAGATGGGCAATTATTTGACTCCCAGGTCCCTGCAGAAATCCAAGCTTTCCCTAGGAGTTCTTGCAGCCCTCTGACACAGGCACATCATCTGCTAAAAGACCAGTCTGAAGTACTGACTTTATTTCCATTTATTCAAGCTGAACTGACCTTGTGATTGAGTCATTCTTTTTAAGCAGGGGAAATGTCCAAATGTGCAGGGCATTTGAAATCCTTCATTATGGGGAAAATGTCCCATCATGACTTGCAGCTTTCCTTCTAGGCAGCTAAGTGAAGATTCCTTTCTAAGTAGCTAAGCTTCAGTTTACTGTCCAAGAACTACTGAGAGAGATCGGTTCTTGACATTGACTTGCTAAATAACAAGTGTGCAACTCTAAAGGCTATCTACCGTCACAAGCACACACACACACATACACACACACACACACACACACACACACACACACACACACACACACACGCCTGTTGCTGCCACTTCATCCTTAGGGGATGACTTAGCTTAGAAACATCACAATACACTAGACACTTTCTAAACTGTATCCCAGCTAAGTGATATTTCCATATATGGAAGTGTGACTAAGAGCAGAGAGGAAAATGTGGTAGTGAATGCTGGCTATGAATCTTGAATAATTCCCTGAGGAAGGGGGAGAACAGGAAGCAGGGATCACAAACCTGGATGCCACAGGAAATGCTTGGCTAGCATAATGGAGAACACATTCATGTGTGAAAATGCACAGGCTGGCAGGCACAGCTTCTAGCAAATGATGACTTCCAAATGCTCTCTCCTCATTGCTGTCCTTTCAGATTCTGTAGGGGCTTTTAAAAGGGATGGTGGCTCCCCAGGAGGCCAGGACGTTTTGAACTTCCTTTCTCATAAGGTTAGCCATATGTTCTTTGCAAACTCCTAAATCCTTTAACCTTGAAAATTGGTTCTGAAGTCATGAATTTCCCTTTAGGATTCTTGGTTTTCAGAACCCAACCCAGCATGTTCCATTTGTGAACAACTGTAAGAAAGCAGCTTGAATGCTGAAGTAAAAGAGAAATGTAGCCTGCGTTGGCTTTTAAGTTTATATAAAGGTATGCCCTGTCTGCCAGATGTGGGTATGTACCACAAAATTAGTTATTTAATCCTTAACGTTGCACTGATATTTCTGGTCTAAAAATATCCCAGCGGGCTAGAATGCAAGGCTCAATGAACAAATAGAGACTAGAAGAGACGGGGTGGAATATTCCTAGCTTACCTATAAAATCCCAACACACATTGCATTCAAGAGTTGCTGAAATGTAAGACTACTATCTCTTGTTTATTTCTACTGTGCCATCTGTAGCTACTCCTCTCACCCCCACATCCAGGAACATGTGTATCAGTTATTTTTCCATTACTGTTACCAAATACTTGACAGAAACAGCTTACAGGAGGAAAGCCTTTTTTAGGCTCCTGGTTTTGAGGCAGACAAGCATAGGAGACAGTTTAGTACCCTGGGACACCATCACTGGTTTTGGTTGTGCATTCCCTCATCTTATTATTCACATGCTAGGCTCGTTCCTTCAAATATGTACACACACAATGGACTCCAAACATTGTACCTCACAATCTCTGAATCCCACCTGCATAAGGCTACATGTATTCCCATCTCTGAACAATAGTGTAAATTTCACTGCCCCTGGTAATGCTCAAATTAAGTTTCTATTCAAGTGTATTCCAACATATTGGGTCTGAAGAATACAAGGGCTGATCTGGACTTTACTGGTTTTGAGTATGGAGTAAGGCAAAACTGTGTCCTATAGGAGGAACTTTTTAGTGAGAACTCCCTATTTACCATCAATATCTATGTATAGCTGGGCACACATATGACTAATTCGCATGCAACATGGGAAGGAACACGTGTAATAGGAAAAAAAAGGATTGTGGCCTAATCTGTCAATCAAAATAGAGCACCACCCAAACCATGCCACTTATTAACCAACTTCTCTTGAACCTTCCCACTCATGTAACTGCTGTTGATCTTAACAATGTCTCTTCTCTTCGGCAATCGGCACTATCATTTTTGTCCAAAATAAATGTATCTCCCTGACTTTAAAAGCTCATGTAAATCCCAGTTTTCAAGTCTTTCAGTAAAAGGCCAAGAAATTGGCAACACCTGACCCTGATCTTAACAACTGTCAATAGTTTAAAAAAAGTGCAATTCATTATGGCAGGGGCAGCATAGTGGGGGATCATGCTTGCAAGAGCATGTGGTGAAGGTGTGTGTGTGTGTGTGTGTGTGTGTGTGTGTGTGTGTGTGTGTGTGAGAGAGAGAGAGAGAGAGAGACAGAGACAGAGACAGAGAGACAGACAGAGAGACTGAAAGAGAGACAAAAACATACAGAGAGAGAGAGACAGAGACAGAGACAGAGACAGAGAGACAGAGACACAGACAGACAGACAGAGACAGACAGACAGAGACAGAAAGAGAGACAGAGAGACAGAGAGACAGACAGAGACAGACAGAGAGACAGACAGAGACAGAGACAGACAGACAGAGAGACAGAGACAGACAGACAGACAGAGACAGAGAGACAGAGACAGAGAGACAGAGAGAGACAGAGACACAGACAGAAAGACAGAGAGAGAGGATGCCCACATAGTAGAACCAGAAGTTGGGTTAAAATCTTCAACAGCCTGCCCTTAACCACCTGTTTGTGACAGCCATGCCCACCTCCACAAGACTGCAGAGTCCCACCTAAACAGCACTGTCAGCTCAGCCATGGAACAGGCCCTTAAAACATGTGCCTTCGGGGGACATTTGAGCTTCAAACCTAACAGTGCAGTGGCATCAGGCAGACCACCCACACTGCAGCCCCGCCCATCCTTCACACAGGTGTGTGTTTGGTAGAGGAGTTGCTGGGCCTGAGGTTAGGATTACAGGGAACCTTTTCCAGGGACAGGTGGGGACCAGATGAGATGACAGGTGTGAAACACTTGGCACAGTGCCTTAAGATCTCATTAAATAAAAGACTGTTGTTATTAGGGATGTTCCTTTGTATCTGGGTGTCATTTTAGAGGACAAATTGAGCACTGGGCTCAATCCAGCTTGTGCTATCTCTGATATAGCCCAATTCTGTAAGGACCATTACACCAAAAGCCACAGCAGGAAGGGTTTCTTAGGAACAGCTTTAAGATGCAGACCCAGAAGAGTTTTGAAGCCAAACACAGACTCTGAGTAGTTGATAATATGATGGTGAATCTTGGCGGTCCATTTGACAGAATCTGGGATTAACTAAAGAGACCCACTCATGGGTAGTCTCTTTAGTTAATCCCACTGAGGGGGAAAAGTGTCTTCCCCAGAGTGGGCAGCTCCTTCCAATGCAAGGCTCAGATATAACGAGGGTACAGCTGTGCTGCCTGCTTGCATTTTCCAGTTACAGCAGCAGTGCTCTGCTGCCATTGGACTCCAGGTTCTGTGGCCTCCAATGTGGTCTCCAGGCCTCCAGAGGTCTTCCTGGTGTTCAGCGTCAGACCAGGGATGCCGAGTTATCATCAGGATTCATGGGCAATTCGGCAAATAACTGGGTTCTCAACCGACTGTTGCACACAGGTGCTTGTGAAAGCAACTCATGGCTTTGAGTCTTTTGTTTTGTTGGTGTGGGCGACACCTGATTCTGAGGTCATATGAAACCCAGCCTTGCCTTTGTTTCCCTCATGAACTTTCTGGAAATGTCCATAACAGACCATACAGAAGGGACAATAGCTACCTTATCCCAAATCTAGAAGCAGTATGCTATCCACCGAGAGTTCCTAAGACCCAAGGGACCAGTTTATATAAAGTCATTTTTATGAACATCTTGTCTTATTTCAACTGAGTTAGCATCACACATATTTGGCATTTCTTTGAAGAAGGCTATTCCATCAGCCAGAAAAACATGAAATGGAGCTGAGCTCCCAGCAACGTCAATGTTGACTGCGCTTGAAGTTATTAAATCTTGAATGCATGGAAAAGAAAATGTTATAGTGCTACCAGCAGAGAAGAGAAAATGCACAAAAACCTGCTAATGTGAAGACAGAATGTTGGGAAATGAAGCAAGGGGGAGTTTTTCATTGCCTCTTTCTAACTTTATGTTCCAGGGAAGAGGATTGTCTTCTTTGGTTGGTTTTATGTACACCTACTGGAAAACTACCTAGAATTTAATCAAATATCTTGGTTTTTAGCTAGCAAGCAACCATGACAGTAAAAGAGAAAAAGAAGAAGAAAAAAACACCCAAATCTGAAATATTCCTGTCTTAGACTTAATAAGTGTTCCTTTTCAACTTCAAGTTGAAAAGAAAAGATTCTGAGATGGAGACAGGGGAGCTGGCTTTCTTGTTTTGTATTTTTGACTTTCTTAGACAATACACTTATTTTATTGTTCGCTCTTGGGATTCAATCTCAAATTGCAATGCATTGGAACACATTTTTGAAGTAATGTTGGAGATAAAACATTGCATTTCTTTAATTAATTTTCCCCATTATCAATAAAGGTCATATGAAACTTTCCCCAGTATTTTTCACTCTCACATTCTACCCTAAGCTTTGTCTTTTGGTTTAAACCTGCCAAAGCAAAAATCTGTCTTCTCAAACTATAAGAAACTTTGAAAAATGAAATTCAAGCCACCCAACTTTGACAATGAGGACAAGGTTCAGTTGTATGTTTTGAGTATAATTTACTGTAATGTCCACAAAATTTTATATTTATATGCAATTTTTTAATCCTAGGAAATAGGTAAGGGCCTCTGGGGGAAGGTAGGAGGCGGTAGAATAAAAAAAATGTATTAGTTCCTCAGCTCTGCAGTGAGGTTTCCGATGGCCTCACAGAGTCCATAAGCTAAATTTCTGTAGGTATCAAGAAAAACTGCAGTGGAGTATGGTGCTGCAGGCTGGTGAGGTAATGGTGCTTGCTGCTAGGCCTGACAACCTAAGTTTTATATATGTAACCCAGATGGCGGAAGGAAAGGGCTGATTCTTCCAATCTTTCTCTGTCTTCCGCATACACACATGTACACAGAACCCACAAACAAACAAACAAAAAAAGATTAGTATAACAATTACGATGGTTGGAATAGGAATGTCCCCATAGGTTCACCGGTTTGAATGCTTGGCCACCAGTGAATAGTCCTATTAGGAGGTGCGGCCTTGTTGGGGGAAGTTATCACTGGGAATGCGCTTCGAGGTTTCAAAGGCTCAAGCCAGCCCCAGCATTTCTCTCTCTTCCCGCTGCCTTCTGATCCTAATGTAGAACTCTTACCTACTTCTCCAGCACCATGTCTGTTTGCATGCCTCCATGGTTACCACCATGCTGATAATGAACTAAATCTGAATCTGTAAGCAATCCCCAATTAAATACTTTTGTTTATAAGAGCTGCCATGGTTATGGTGTTTCTTCACAGCAACAGAACATTAACTAAGACAACCATTTAGAGTAGTAAGAACCATGAACACAGAGACTATCAAAAGCCAGTAGGAATGCAAAAAAAAAAAAATCTCACTTACTACTGGGAGAATGTATGATGATACAGTCACTGGGAGGTAGTTTAGCAGTGTCTTAGAGAAATGTCACCACACAGCACAACAATCATATTCACTGGTATCTGCCTGAAGGCAGTAGAAACTTTGCTTCACAAAACCATCCTTATGATGTTTGTAACAGCCTTGACATAATCACCCAAACTTAGAAGAAAATATTATGTCCTTCTGAGAGTCAATGGATACAACAACTGTGAATTCTCGGCTTATAAAATACTGTTCAGCAGTGAAAGGAAACCATGGGATGAGTCAGAGGAGAGCTAAATGCGTATTTACCAATGAAAGAAGCCACACTGTACAATCCCAACTGTATGAAAAGGCAAGCTGTAAAGGCAGTTGAAGCATTAGTGGTTGCCAGGGGTGGGAGGAGGGTGGGTATACAGCTTTTTTTTAGGGTAGTGAAGCTCCTTTGCATGACAACACCGTAATGGTGATACACTTAGATACGTGTGTCTAAGCCTAAAGATTGTATAATGCAACAGTATCAGGGAGCTCTAATGCAATCTGGGGACCCTGATAGCTTCATGTAGGTTCGCCAACAGTATGAAAGAATGATTCCTTGGCAGATGTTGCTAGCAAGGGAATATAGTGGTTTAAATAAGAATGCCACCCACAGGCTCATGTATTTCCATGTTTAGTCACCAAAGAGTGGAACGGCTTGAAAGATTCTAAGGAGTAGTAGGTGTGGCCTTGGAGGAAGTGTGACACTGGAGGTGGGCTTTGAGGTTTCAAAAGCCCATGCCAGGCTCAGTAGCCCTCCCTTTTCCTGCTGCCTGCAGATCCAGATATCATTTCAGCTACTTCTCCGGCACCATGACTTCCTGCAATGATAGCAGACTAACCCTCTAGAATGCTTGGTCATGGTCTCTCTTCAAAGAACAGTGACTAAGAGAGGGAGGCCATGAATGTTTGAAGGCAGAGGATGATGGGGAAGTCCTGTGTATATGTCAATAAAGCCCTGTCGGCCAATAGGGAAGCAAGATAGGTGGGACTAGGAGTCGAGGAGGACTCTGGGAAGGAGAAACACAGAGAGTCATCATGTAGCTGCCATAGAAGTAAGAGGTTCAGACCCTTTCTCTGATAAGAGAAATACTTAGATTAACAATTATGGAGTAAATACTTAAGTCAGAGCTAGCCAGTAAGAAACGAAGCAAACGGCCAACAGCTTCATAATTAATACAGCATCCTGTGAGTTATTTGGGGACTACAACACGGCAGAGCCCAGGCAACTGGCACGGAAAAACCAAAGTGGCTGGCAAGGAAAAGGTTTCACCCTACAAGATGATACATGGGGCTCTGAACTTCTGCTTGGTTTTTATGGAAACTAAAACTACTCTTTTAAAAAATTCTCATTTTAACAGCATAGCCAAGTGGAAGATGACCTTAAGAAATGCTAACCAGTAGCCTCACAACTCTAAGAGCTGGGGGAAAATCCCTCAGTCCTTTCTGAAAACTGATCAGAGTCCCACTTCAACTTCAGATCCTGGGTGATAAAATTTTTATTCAAGAACTTAAATTATTCCACAAAGCATTTTGCCGTTGCCCAACTCAATCCTCTTTATTTTCAATTTTCCCCTGTGACAATGACAAGAAAAGTTAATCACATTATAAGATCTTTCTAGAATTGAGAATAGTACAAGGAATGCAAACTTCAAACAATACCATGAAGGAAACAAAGAGAACTCTTTATCCACCCAAGCTCCGTTTTCTTACACCATTTACGTCTCCCAGTTGCCCAGCATCTTTACCTTCTTCGGATGGTAGATGTCCTTCTGTATATATGTTTCTCTTATTGGTTGATGAATAAAACACTGTTTGACTGATAGAGGCAGAAAGATAGGTGGGGCTAGGAGAGGAGGAGAATTCTGGGAAAGGTAGGCACAAAGGATGCCATGGAAGGACTAGGAGGATAGGACATGCCAGGCATTCTCCAGTAAGATAAGACCATGTAGAAATATATAGATTAGTAGTTATGGGTTAATAATTAAGACAGAGCTAGCCAATAAGAAGAAGCCCTAGCCATTGGCCAATAGTTTTATAATTAGTGTAGCATCTTTGTGTGTTTCTTTGATGCTGAAGCGACAGCGGGACCTCGCGGGACAAGAACCTCCAGCTACATTCTTTCTTCCCCTCTGCTTTAGAAGGAGAACTGTCAGGAATGGATCTCTGCCCCTTTCAGACACCCACCTTCTGTTCTGTGAGGAATCAAGATGTCCCCTGGCTCCTTCCCATCTGCCTGGTGCAATGACCTGCCAGCTATGGAAATGTACCTTTGGTTCTGGCATCTCTGTCCACACCTGGCCTCTGAGCCAGGTTCTAAGTTCCTTGAGTGTCAGAACCATCACTCTCTCTGAGGATATGGTGCCTCACAGAAGAAAAAAAAACCCTGCACCTTAGATGAGCTTCCTTCCAGCAAGGTGCCAGGGTGGATGGTCAATGTCAGCAAACCATCAATACTATTGAACTAAACCTCTCCAATAAGTGACATGCAAGAAGCAGGGTTCCTTAGAGAGTGGGGAGGACCTACCCCTGCGTTCCTTCTGGGGTCACTGGCTCGGTGTCCTGTCATTCTGTGTTTGTGAGAACCTCTAGAGCATCATTGGCATGAAGTTGGAGAATCCAGTGCATCGGCGTTTTTACCAGGAGATCCTCTGGATGTCAGGGATAAATGAATGTACAAAGTCAGTCACAACCCACCCCAAATCCACAGCCTACAACATTCTACACAGATGTCCTGAAAGGTGGAAGAGCATTCAGCTGTCTACCCACTTCCCAGCCTGGGGTTCCACAGTGGGAAATATGAAGTAGAAAGCAATTATTTTCAACACTTACCCTCTGCTAGAGACATCATTGGATGATTGTGTGTGTGTGTGTGTGTTCTATACAACTTATTTTTTAAGAAAAATATAATGTTTTACCTAACCTTCAGGTCAACAATATTCTAAATCCAGATTCTTTATTAAGGATTAAAAACAGAGATAAGTACCAAAACGTAAATCGTACCAAAGTTCCATAAAACTGATTAGATTAATATTGAGCAAAATAGGTCTTTACTACTTGGAAAAACGCAAATAATTGGAAAAATGCAAATAAATGGCTTCAAAAATTTGCTACTGCTAACTTCAATCTAGGCTCTATTAATTTTGCATGATGTCTCTCCCCCACAAGAGTCAGAAAAATAAGAGAAACTACACTTAAAGCAAAGAGCAAAAATAAAAACTGTAAATTGTGGCCATAGCAATGATTTCCACAAATAGTTAAGTGGTTTACTGCTTTCCCGTAGCCTCTGCAACAAATGACCATAGCTCGGTCTGTTTAAACAGCACAAAGGTGTTTTTTTTTCCAGGTTCTTGAGGCTAGAAGTCCAGATTTACTCTCCAGAGTCCTCTCCCTCCGGAGACTATAGAAGGACCATATTCCTGCATATCTCAACTTCTGGTGGCTGATGACATTCTTTCCTTGTAGCCACACCCCTTGTAGCCACGCCCCTTTCCTAATTTCTCTCAGTTCCAAGTTTCCCTCTCCCTCCCTCCTCTAATGCTCCTAAGATAGCCTGGAGGGCCAGCCAACTAATCCAGGATCATTTCTCTTTACTGTAATCAGATTTACAGTGTTTCTTTTTGCTACATAAATATACCTTCATAGATTTCTGTGATTGACTCATATATTTCTTTTTTAGGGAAAAAAAGAGTATTATTTTCCAACTACAACTGGCAAAACCAATATTAAACACATCTGGTCACCAGTGACCAAGGGCAATGAAAGCAGAAGCAATTGCATGGTGGAACACTGTCCCTGATTTCTGCCCTCATACATAGGCCAGCTAGGACTGGCAGAAACCACAGTGAGGATTGGCACTGACATTTCCCAAGTGTCTTGTTGTCTGCCCGTTCCTGTCCTAGGTTCCTATACTTGACTCTGAGGGTCCCGCAACTCTGGCATGAGACCCGTAGGTTCCCATACTTAACACGTGTGGAAATGGAAAAAAAAAAAAAACTAAATCTGTGTCAATGCCTGGAACCAGCATTCAATGCTGGAAGTCTGCTCCTTTGTCCTTCCTCTGGTTCACTGAGGTGAATCCTACTCTCTGAAGAAGAAGAGCCCACGTCAGGCAAGAACATCATCACTATAGACAGACAGTATCCAAAAATGCTGAACTGAGACACTGACCGTGTCCCTTCAAGTCACTAACAATGGCACAGCTATTCGGGAGGTCATTTTTTCAACACGTTGTACCCAGGCACAGCTTACTCTTCTGCATCTCAAAGGAGCACGTCGAACATGCAACCTTCCATTTCCCCTCTCAGACTCCAGCCCCAGCCAAGCACTGCAGAAACAGCGGCTTCTGTCACATTGGGCTTGAGCAGGGCAGGAACAAGCCAGACCCAGGAAATGCCTGTTGCAATGTGCCAGATACACAGCTGACGTGGATTAAATAGTTTGGACAACCATTTTCTGAGACGAGTGCCTCCTTCATTGTCCTGGAACATGCCTTCTATGTGTCTACTTACCAATTCCCTAATTACTCAGCATCATACGCCGAACACGTGTGATGGCCTTGGGCCGGCCCTGCTCAGAGAAAGGCCTCTCAGGAGTCCTCCCAATGGCTGAGCCAAGAGTTACAATCACAGAAGAAAAGAGGCAGGCAGGCAGTTTATCCCAACATTCTTATTCTGCTAGGAGTTACTCTTACATTCAGAAAATATTTGGGGCCATTCACATTGCATCAGGCAATTAAAGAAATAAAAAATGCAAGTAACAAAGAAACATCACCCAGACTGAGAACAAGGGAGCTAGTGCTTCTCAAAGATGTTGCTGATTTCCCTTGATGTGACAGACATATAGGGGTCACCTAGACCCATTTAGAGAATTTTCCAGACAGTAGAGTAACATCGTAGGCTGGGTATGAAGGACCAGCTAACCTAAGCTTGGCAGTTAGGACCAGAACCTGTGGGACCTAAATATCAAATAGAGGACTCCAGACTTACCCCAATAAGAAAAGGAAATCTTCAAAAATTTGAATTTTTAACCAAGTTGATTTTCTTCACAAGAAGCACCTAGATACACCACACAATTAATAACAGAAGTTTGAAAGCTGCATTATCTGTATTATTCATTTTCTATTGAAACTTCAGTTTCAGTTTTACCATCTTTTAATTGTATGTATAATATATATAATATATAATTGCTTGTATAATATATATGTATGAAGACCAGTAAATTTTTTTATTTTAATTAGCATTTTTTCATTTATTTTACATATTGACTACAGTTTCCCCTCCCTCCTCTCGTCCCGTGCCCTCGCCCCTCCTCCCTTCTGTTTCCTTCCCCAGCCACTTCTCCTCCGTCTCCACTCAGAAAGGCACAGGTCTCCCACGGGCTTGAAGAAAGCATGACACGTAAAGTTGAGGATGTAATTTTCCCTGGAAATTCTGTTCCTCTTCAAGTATTTTCCCCTAAGACTCAACAGGGAACTAATGTTCCTCAAATCTCTTATCTGGAATTACTAACTGTAACTCCTAATCCTGAGAGAGATAGTTAGGCACATGTGAGAAAACACCGCTTGGAGTATTAACTGTGTCTCACAGTTCTGGAAAGGGAAGTAGGGCAGGAACACACAGAATAGGTAAAAAGCCTTAAGAATAGACATAGTGCCAACTGTTGACAGTAAGTTCCCTGGACACCAATTATACCAAATCAATGATAAGGTCTAGTATAGTCTGGTGGGAATAATGCAATATAAAATATGGGATCGATAGATCCATCTTTACTATACATAGCTTGTATTGTGGAAGAAGTATGGTATAGTAAGATGGAGAAGGAAAGCTATGTCAGAGTCTGCCTTTTGCAGGGAGACTGAGACATGGGACTCTCTTGTAGAAAAGGGAACTGTATAAAAATATATCTTGCAGATATGGAATAACTGTCTGGGTTTGAATATCGTTGTCCTTCAAGCATTGTGTCCATGTCTATTAACTTTTTAACTTTGTAACCACAAGTAGCTGCCAGTTGACATAAGTACTACAAGAGCATGATGTGTCTGGCTTGACATTTAGTTAAGCCTGCAAAAATGCTGAATTCTGTTGGGGAAGTCCTGTGTATATGTCAATAAAGCACTGCTGGCCAACAGGGAATCAAGATAGGTGGGACTAGGAGTCCAGGAGGACTCTGGGAAGGAGAAGGAAAGTCAAGATGTAATGCCATGGGGTAGGAAGCCCAGAAAGTTCTCTGGTAAGAGAAATACTTAGATTAACAATTATGGGGTAATTACTTAAGTCAGAGCTAGCCAGTAAGAAACAAGCAAGGCCAACAGCTTCATAATTAATATAGCCTCCTGTGTGTTATTTGGGACTGATGCGGCTCTGGAACTAGGCTGGCGGGAAGGCTTCTCTCAAGGCGTCTTGTGTGTTATTTGGGGACTGCAGCGTGGCAGAGCCCAGGCGACTGGTGGGGATAAACCAAAGCAGCAGACAAGGAAAAGGCTTCCCTTTACAGAACTCTGTGTCTAGAGTAAGGTTATTCGGGGGTGGGAAGGTGTATCACAGAAGCATAAAGGTGAACAATGATCATCATGATCGCTATGTATTCCTTAAATTGTGATGTATTTCTTGAAGTAAAAAAATTAGAAGTCAATAATAAAGCCATTCGTGTAGCCCTGGTAAGAAATAACTCTGTTTAAGCATAAATAAAGATGGCCTGAGCTATTCAGGGCCACTCGGTGGTCAGAAGTTTTCCTTGTACCAGTGCCTGGACCCAAGCTAAGGCTGGACCCCAGCATCGACATCAGAGAAGATTAGAAGTCACTAGTCCTCTAGCATTTTAAGTTAAGGACGGTAATGAATAATCCGACTTATCTCTTTGGTCCTCTTCAGTGAATGATTTGTAGACTTCACTTGGGGGAAAGATTCTGGGCAGACAGACAGATAGACTTTATCTGTCCCTGTTTTCCCCAGCAACTCAGTCTTAGGGACCCTCCTTGCTTGGGTTGCACAGGCAACCTTCCTCAGTGGCCACTTATGTGTAGACATTATGTGCAGTCACAATGACTTGTGTGTCATGATCCTCCAGGGAGCCAGTCTGGCTCCAGAACTTCCCATGGAGTCAGCTAAGGCAATGGTAGGGCTTCATAGTGTCTTGGATTTTCCCTTTGCCCACCCATGATGCACCCCCCTTCTTTGTTGTATCCCCATGAGTGTCTGTATAAGCCCCGGCAGGTTTCCCTCATGAGTTTTCTTCCAGACATCTCAACCTAGGACAAGGAGGAATGTGTACCTGCCTGGGGTCAGGTGGCAGAATTTCCAGGAGATGAAACATTTGTATTCACTGAAAAGGCAATGGGATAAAAGGATAGAGTATGCTGATTTCTGCGCATCGCCATTGTTCTGTCTCCCTGTTTCTCCTGATATCTGTAGTCTGTGTACGTGTGTGACTATAACAGCCTCGAGATGCCTCCCTGTGTGTTTCTCTCTATCTGTGGAGGTTTGTGAACCGGACACAGCTCATACTTAGTTAAATAAAACTGTAAAGAGAAGTAAGCAGATGCTACCCTGGAAGTTAAAGCTTCCTTCCTACATGTAAAGTGCCCAAGGGCCCATGGGTAGGATATCTACTCTCTCAGGCTACTCTGAGAGTTCTTTGGTTTCTTTCTTGGCTCTATGTTGGGCTTCAGAGGGTAAAGCATGAAGCAAGTTGGGATATTTGCTGTTATATCCCAGAAGTCATGTTCCTTGCTCTCCTTGGTGCATATGGAGCTCAAGTCCAGGATGGTCTCTCTTTAAACACCCTTCTTTGGCATTCACTTACAAAAGCCTGCCCACATACATGTTCATCCAGGAAGGAACATAGCCTCCCCATCTCTGAGTTGTGTGTGAAGGGTATTCATGATCAAGGCAGGGAACATTAAGGGCCTGGCAGAGGAGCATGGGTTCCCTCATCATCATCCCGTCAGTTCCCACCTCTCCTCCATCTGTGGACATCAGTCGCACCAAAAGCTGAGTACCCCTTTAAACCCAGCTCTTGGAAGGCAGAGATAGATTGATCTCTGTGAGTTCTAGGCCAGCCTGGTCTACATAGCTACATAGAGACACCCTGTGTCAACAAAAAAAGAAAGGGCAATAGTTACCAAATGCTGTTTCATTAGGAAGAATGGAGAACTCTTATACTCAGTTGGTCAAAGTGCAAACTAATACAGTCCTTATAAAAGACAAATATGGAAACTGTCTATACCTCTTATGAGTCTAAATTTAAAGAGAACAAAGTCAAAGTGTTTAAGAGTTATCTACCCCTTATTCCAGTTCTGTTCTTGTTAACTAGGATAGATCCTGGTGTGCTATGCCATAATGGGGTAAATATAGTTAAACATAATATCTCATATCTCAAAAGAGAAAATGTTGAAGGTATTCATCCTATAAAAGCAAAAACTTCAGGTGATAAATTGACTACCCTAATTCCAACATTGTACATGAGATATTATGTAACACCTCATAAGTAAATACAACTATTTCTCACTTAAAACAGGTTTGTCATATAGATATGATATTTTAGAATGTATCTGTGATGTACTGAATATTGGTGGGAATTAAATCAATAAAAATGATAGCATCGAACTGATAAAAAAAAAAAAAGCTGAGTACCAGAAGTTGCTTTTCATCACTGTGACTCAAAGTTGATGCTATTTATACAGTACCTATGAATACAGTCATCTGGCGAAAAAGGGAAATTTGTGGTAGGAAAAGTTGGTCACCCACTTCTTTGGGAAGTATAGATTCTAAGTAAGATAGCAGCAGGCATTCGTGATGCAAGTCTGCGTGCTGTGTGGCTTTAAGGCTTCCCTGATCACAGATCTCTTTGCTTGTCCCATTTGTCTCTGCCAATGACTGATGCTGACATCTTTACCTGTTTGAATTTTTCAAATGGACTTTTTAAGTAAACTTGAGCAACCCCACCCCACAAACATTTTTTTTCCAAGCAGGATTATGGGCAGTCCTCTGCAGTTTTCTTCTGGCTTATTTTAGGAGAAATGGAAAAGATAGATAAGCAGACAGACAAATAATTTTGTTTTGGAGGTTGACTCCATGCCAGGCCTCTATGTAAATGTACATAGAGGCTTTTATTCATCTCCCACTGTTGGGCAGCCTGTTGCCTCGAGTGCAGTAGATAATGAATATTGAGGAAATGAATAGAGCTATGAATTGAGTGCCTAAAGTACTGAATATTGTGGTAAGTTTTAATTGTCAACCTTATACAACATAGAATCACTTGAGGGAGAAAATCCCAATGAGTGATTTTCTACATCAGGTTGGCCTGTTGAGTATGTCTCTGGGATATTATAGACTGCCTTAACCGATCTGGAAAGACCCAGCCGAAACGTGGGCGGCACCTTTGGGTAGTGGCCCAAAGAAAAGGACACGGAAGAAGCTTTGCTCTTTGTTCAGTTGATCTTTACTCTTACAGGTGAGTTTATCTGTCCAGCTGCTGCTGCTGATTTCTCTGCAGCTTCTTTGAACACCCAACATGGGTCTAAAGTCTTATGATTCTTTTGCTGATATTAGAGCCAGCTTATTTAGGTTTCCAACATGGAATGATAACCAGCAGCTACTCAGGAGCGCCCCCTCCCCAGATCTTAAAAGCCCGATTGGCCTCCAGAGGGACCCAGCCCTGTAGACTGATCAACTAATGACTTCTTGGCCTCTCCAGTGTGGGACAGCCATTGTCGGACTAATCTGACCACATCAGGTAAACCAACCAATAACCTCTTTAATAGATAATCATTCTATCACTCTGTTCTTCTCGACAACCCTAACTAATGGAATGAATAATAAACATGAGCATGGGAAGTGGAGGACAATGAAGATCTAGGGTGTACATAATGGGTGTGGTACAAGAACCAAATGGTCACTCCAGGTGAGACCAGTGACACTCAACCCTGCCTGCACATTGGAGTCACTTGCCAGGGCCTGTAAAGGATAAGGCCAAACATCCCAAAGCCTGGGCTGCACTCAGAGTGGACAGATATCCCCATTTGTTTCATGTTCCTCTGGAGAATTCAATGGGCAGGCAAGGCAGACGCCAGGACCGGGAAAGAGGCTTGTGTGAGCACCCTTTGGCAATGACCATCGTTTTGCCTTGAAGAAATGTGGGAACTCGGTGATTAGCAAGGCCTGATTCCTTTTAAACTCAGTCAAATCTCCATCCCATCTCCTTCACCTGGTGCGGACATATGGTAGGGATTTTCACAGGGCATCCGAGTTGCTAAATATTTTGTTGTTGTTTCTCTCCCCTGGACCCACCTATGTGAGAACCAGCCCTTACCTAAGGTATATAAAGGGCTTAGCTAGGGATCTGAAAAGAATGCCCTCCATAGAGCTAGCTGACTTCAGGGGACTGCCCATCCTCAAGAAATATCTGCATCAGCTGGAAGGATACAGTTCATGTCTGTGTATGAAATGGCAGGTTGGATGCACGTGAAAAGGCAGTAAAATGCAAAGGCTTACTCCCTAACTCCTCCACCTTTTGACTCAAATCCTTGGAGCCAAAATTATAAGGTCATCAACTGTACTTGTAATGTACTTGATGTTACTTGGCATTCTCAACAGTTCCGCCAGAACTTTTTTGTGTCAATACACAAAAATCGTAGGTCATAAAAATACAATAGCTAGAGAGAAACACAAGTAATAATTGGAACATAGAGACTAAAGAGAAAATTAGAGCTATTAGAGGAGCCGCACAAAAATTAGCAAGAGCTGCCGGGGAAATTTAGGGCAAGCCTTTGAAACAAGTTAACAAACAAATGTGCCCTCCAGATGAAAACAGATTGGGTCACTCAAGAAAGGGATAGTCAGTTTGAGGTTCAGCTCAAGGCCTGAGGGGTCAAGTGAAAGAAACAACTCAAACCACAAACCCAACACAGAGAGGTGGTCATCAGGAGGGCAAGCGACTCTTCCAAGCACACAAAGAGCAGGTCAGTGAAGACACAATAATGCAGGGACCTTTTCTGCAGATCACGAAGTATGATTGTTGTAGGAAACCACAGCAAAGGTTAAGCAGGATTGGAAAGGAAACATACGCCCCAGCATGTTCTGATGAAACTCCCAAAATTTAAAAGGGAAAACTTTAGCTTCACAGATGATAAACTCTGCTGTATGGGAAGCACATAGCACCAACTTTACAGGTGTTTAACCCAAGAAGCACTAGAGTAGCCAGATTCCTATGCAACCAGTCAGAGATCCTCAGTGAGAAGAGATGACACTTGGGGTATATAATAATTCATATGGCTCTAGTATCCCTGTATCCTAACTGACAAAACACCACAAAGAAGATTGTAATCAAACAATGACTTAATCAGAATGGGGGACTCAGAATCAGGGAAGATCAGATTGGGAGCAGAACAGAGAGAGAGAGAGAGAGAGAGAGAGAGAGAGAGAGAGAGAGAGAGAGAGAGAGAGAGAGAGAGAGAGAGAGAGAGAGAGAGAGAGAGAGAGAGGGAGAGGGAAGGATGAAGGGAGGGAGAGGGAAGGATGAAGGGAGGGAGGGAGAAAAAGAGAGAGTGAGTGAGAGAGAGGGAGAGAGAGGGAGGGGGAGAGAGAGAGAGAGAGAGAGAGAGAGAGAGAGAGAGAGAGAGAGAGAGAGAGAGAGAGAGAGCAAGTGAGCTCTGGGGCATGCCCTTTATACAGATAAGGGCAACAACTAAACATACAAAATAATGGTCTGAAAATGTATAAAATAAGGTCTAAATAAGATCCTAGAAACAGACAAGGCAATCCTAATAATTATTTAGAATAAAAAACACATCCACATCTTGGTAAAAATCTAAGAATAAGGAAAGGAATGGTGGGCAAGAGTATTGGACAGGAGAATGAAAAAGATGTACTCTACAGGCGAAGGAGACATCGCAGCTGGGCAGACAACACTGGAAACAGAAACAGTAAAGTAGTTTAACTGGTTCTTCAAAACTTCAACCCAAATAATAAAACATCTCTGAAGTATAATAGGGAAGAAAAGCCGTGGATAGATAAGATTGGAAATGAAAACAGCCATAGCTACAGATATAGAGGGATTTAAATAATTTTAAGATTTATTATATACCAGCTCCACAACAATAAAGCTGAGTATCTACATGAAATTGCCAAATTTAATCCTGGAAGTGAGAACCTGAATAACTAATTATAACTGGGGAGAGGAGATGAATTATTAAAGTTCTACCATTGAAAAGGATATCAGGATATATGATCCCACAGCTCAACTTTCTAATCTTCAAATAATAGAAAATATCAGTGTTAATTAATTTATTCTAACCCAAGGAAAACTAAAAGCTTCTCAATTTAGGAAGCCAGCATAACTTTAACACTAAAGCTGAATAAAGACAATGCAAAAAGAGAACTATGGGCCAATCATAAATCTAGAGGCAACAATACTAAGTAAAAGACTACGGAAGAGTCTACCAATGTCTTAAAACCCTAACACGGTAACTGAGCTGGCCATTCTAAGTTACAAAGTTTCAGCCAGGGAAATTCATCAACAATTTTTTTTACCAATAAAGTAAAGGTAGAAAACTATATGACCTTATAGTTTCCAAAAGGCGCTCAATAAAATTCCACAGCCATTCTATTTGAAGCTTCAAGGAAAACTAAAATGAAATGAGTGTTATTGACTATAATAAAATCTATCAAAATCAATGCTGTAACAGACATCATTCTAATGAGTAAAATCCCAAAAGCATTTAAGTTAAAGAACCAGACAAGAACAGCCAGCATTACCATCTTAATTCAATTATAAGCAAATGTGATAACATAAGAAAATGAAATGACTGGCATAAACATTTGAGAAAAGAGACAAAATATTGAATATTCATTTCTGCTCAGGATTTTATAAAGACTTGTGCCTGCTATTACTAGTATAGGTTAATATACCCTTGGAGCTTTGCAAGAAACACAAAAGTATAAAGTTAATGGACATAATAACATGATTATATTTTTAAAAACTGAGTAAATTAAACTTTTCTTTAAAAATTTGAATGAAGATTACAAATACAAAGAATTACGTAGAAAAATAAATCATTTTTCTTTTCTATAGTACATTCATGTAGAAATAGAAACGGGAAAACAAGCACAGTTTTGGTGATAAAAAATTCTGTAAATTATTGAAGAATAAATACAAAAGAAACATTCAGTACTACATTTTTAAAAAGTGTGTAAAAACATGAAATTTGACAAGATCCAGAATGTTCAATGTTTGACATCATAGACAAAACACAAAATCTGAATATGCAGGTTGTTGAAAGAAATTAATAGTATAAAAATCAATTCTCTTAGCCAGGCACTGGTGGCACACACCTTTAATCCTAGCACTCGGGAGGCAGAGGCAGGCGGATCTCTGTGAGTTCTGAGGCCAGCCTGGTCTAGAGTTCCAGGACAACCACAGAGAAACCGTGTCTCGAAAAAAGAAACAAACAAAAAAACAAAACAAAAAAGAATCAATTCTCTCAAAAGATACAAATGTAATACCATGGTCCTAGAAGGCTTTGTTTGTTTTCCAGACAGAGTTTCTCTGTGTAGCCTTGGCTGCCCTGGAACTCACTCTTTAGATCAGGCTGGCCTTGAACTCACAGAGATCCCCCTGCTTCTGCCCCATGAGTGCTGGGATTAAAGGCATGCGCCACTACCACCCAACCACCTGGAAGGTTTTTTGAGTGTAAACAGATTTGGTGTTGAGGTACAACATACATAAAACGTTGAAAAAATAGCAGTAAGCCCCTGCAACTTGACCTCTTACAAAGAGAGTGTACCCAGCTCTCAAGTGCCATGCCACTGTCACCCTCTGCCTTGATCTCTGTTTTGCTGCCATGTATTTATTTAGTTGCTAAAGCTCTTATTTTTTATATAAAATGTGCTTACAACTTTATGTAGAAGAAGAGGGGTGTGAATGTGTGTGTGTGATTTCAGTATCTTTTATTATTTATAGAAAATAAAGCAATAACTGGCTTAAGGAGTGCAGGAAACCTCTAGAAAGAAATGGTGTGTTTTACTTAAATACGTTACAGACAATGATAGGCAAGTGGTGTAATGTGGTGGGCTGCATAGATGTGTGCATTTTCTTCTGCAATTGGACAAGGGCAGTTCTTTGGGGAAGTGGACAATGGCTACAAATTAGTGACTACAGAGACCACACCCCAGTGCTCAGCCATGGGTCTGAAAGATGTTCAGGCTCAGTAATCATTAGCCAACTACAAGAAGTCCAGTCTCCCCTGAGGTACAGCTTTAAGGCTATCACAATGGAGCACATTATAACAAGAGGACAACAGCCATCATTAGGAGGGCTCTGGGTAAAGAGTACTAATGTATTTTGCTTCTGAAAATATATTCCACGGTTTTTGAATGCAATCTTGAAATACATATGTTCTAAAAAGCACATGCCATTCAGGCCTGAAATCCATTGACTGGTTGCAAAAACATCAGTGTATGAGATGTGTGTGTATCGGCTCATTGAAGGACCTGGTAAAGGAAATACTCATAAGTACAGAAAGAGTTATATAAACCACAAAAGAGCCTCACCATATATTATTAGGTACCCATTACAAATAATGAATATAGCAGAGAACTGAGAAGGGTTCCAGATAACACCCCTCTCTGCATGTGAGTTTGAGATGTGTTTACGGGGGTGGAGGTAGGCACTCGAATGCCAAGGTATACATGTGAAAATCAGAGCACAACCATTGGCTGTCTGTCCTTGCCTTTATACTTTGTCTGAGACAGTGACTCTGCTACTTTGTAAACCAGGCAAGCTTCTGGATATTCATGGTCCATTAATAAGCCAGAGTCCAACTGTAAGTCCGCTTGTTACAATGATTACATTCCAGTCTTCTTTTGTGTTTGTTGAATTACATCAAGGGAACCAATCCACAAAGAAACATCTAAAAATGCTCTTTGCTTTGGAGTGATGTAAATATTTCAGGATGAGGAGGAAATAGTTGGTTGCATAACCTTTTGGATAAAGAATGTGCCTCTGAACTCCTTATTTATAATGACTAAACTCATATTATAA
Source organism: Mesocricetus auratus (assembly GCF_017639785.1). Classification (NCBI taxonomy): domain Eukaryota; kingdom Metazoa; phylum Chordata; class Mammalia; order Rodentia; family Cricetidae; genus Mesocricetus; species Mesocricetus auratus. The sequence continues at coordinate 319,353 of NW_024429204.1, forward strand.
GAATGCCATCCTACTAAATTATTGCAAGGAATGACCTATCTCATTGCCTAAGATTGCTTGGCTATCATACTCTCAAGTCTTCCACAAACGTACCTGGAAGTCCAGTCCATAATTTCCATTGGTTTCCCTTCCTCCCATCTTTTCACCTGATTTTCCTCTGTGAACCTTTTCTTCTGGTTCCACATCTCAAAAATCTCAGCAGTTCTCTATATGGACTACAGGAAACTTTTTTTTTTTTTACTTTGACGGGTGTCGAGAATGGATGATGAGAACATTTACTCATTAGCAAATTTTGTCTCTTTGCATATGAGTAATTTTATGAATACCTACCTTCTGCAGCCCATTTCTTCTACATCCATTTGTCATCTCCACTTGCCCCAACAGGCAGCCCCTGTGGTGGGAAGTCCCCATATGAAGAACTCCTTTTGAATGAGGTCAAGGCATCTCTCAGTCTCCATCCCAGGAGCCGGAGATGGATAAGAGTGCATCATGCTTGACAGTCACAGACTCAGAGAACAGGGAGTTTGGTTTATTTTTTTTACCATTTGATTTACAAGGTTGTACCCTTTAGTAAAACAGCCTTGAGGCCAAGCACAGCAAGTACAGGCACAATGAGATGACATTTCATTAAAACACAGCAACGGAACCAGTAGGCATCATGAGGGAATGACAGAGATGGCCACGAAACAAATACCATTCAGCTGAGAACAGACAGTACAAGGAGATCAAAGTGTCACCTGGCCAGTCAGGTCTGCTACCTGTGATGGCCTCAATGCCATCAGTCTGGCCTGTCAGCATTGCCCCAACATTATGATCTGAGCCTCAATGCCATCGGTCTGGCCTGTCAGCATTGCCCCAATATTATGATCTGAGCCTCTGGCTTCTCCATTCCCTACCGTGTCAGAGGCTGCCTTCTCAAATAGTCTCCCCCCCCCCCCAGGAGTGCCAGCTGAGACACAGAACACCATTGAAATCAGAATTTTAGATGAGCAAATAATCCATGAAGTATGCCTCATATAACTCATTTCCACCTGCTCAATCTGGGGACGCTATACTTTCCCCTAAATACAGGCTTTTAGAGCTTGGGAGGTGGTGGTTTGCAGTAGGGAATGCATTTACTAAGTCTTACCAGCATCACAAAAAGTTGTTCTGCAAGTTAGTGCTGTGGAAAAGTTTTTGACGTATATGTGTGTGTTCATATACGGGTACACGTTATGGGTACTTGTGCACATGTGTGAGTATATTTGTGAAGGCCGTAAGTCAACCTTGCTGTTATACCTTGCAGTTTACCCTGTTTAGGACAGGTCTCTCGTTGGCCTGGATCACAATAGGTTAGGCTGTCTGGCTAACAAGTCCCTGAGACCTGCCTATCTCTGTCTTCCCAGCATTGAGTCTACACACGTGCATCGCCAGCATTTAGTCTACACACGTGCATCACCACACCTGGTTTTTTTCACATGGGTTCTGGGGAATAAAGTCAGGACTCCATGCTTGTATGGCAAGTACTTTGCTGACTAAGCTACCTCCCACTCCCTCTTTAAAAGGAGAATAGACTTGCTATTCAAGTCCTGGCTGCATCACTTCCCTGCTAGTTAAACTTGTAGAAACCTTGCCCATTCTCTAGGCAGAGTTATAGTAGCAGGGCTTGTTTATAGGGCCGCTCTAGAGAGGAATAAATATGAGATGGTATGTTCTTCTGTGACACCCCACAGGGTGCTTCGGTCCAACCCCACGTCTCACTGGGCACCCAGATACATCAACCTTCCAGTGATCTCTGTCAAGCAGTTCCTATGGGCCTTTATGACTCTGATCTCTTCACTTTTCAAAACTCAATCCATTCAGTCCATCTGTCTCTTCTCCTCAGCCACTATTGTCCAACAGAATACTCGGCAAACTTGGAACTTTAGAGAAACAAATGTCCTCAGGTACGTTTCATGTAGTACTTTTATTTCTGTCTGTGGGGTCTGGTCACTCTTCACTCCTCATTCTTCACCGAGTGCAGGCAATGGCCCTAGCTTTAGAGACATGGTTCCCAATCTGTGATGATCACTAAAAATTTCAACGCCTGGGTTCTAGTTAAATCAAGGTACCTGGTCCCATGAAGATCTTTCTGAAGCTTCCCCAGTGCCTCCAATGTGAAAAGGAGCTACTTCGGGGAGGTCTGGCTTTTTCTGGTTCTAATCCTTCTCTCAGAATTCTCTGCTTTGTTGGTGGAAGGAGAAAATGTGTGTGTGGGGGGGGATTTACTTTACTTGATTGTCAGTTGTAAAGCAAGCCTGCAATCCTCTCTGTTGCTCATCACAAATTTTCTATTTAACATGGACAGTGTATTTTTAAAAAGTGTATGGCAGGTATCAAATATAGGCTGTCCCATGAAGCCCATTTGTTGTCACTGCAGGACTTCGGGAAGATATTCTTTCTGCCTGGACCCTGGGTGAGAGATCAGTACCAGTCAGCCCTACTCAGATTAGCTCTCTGTTAGGAGTCAACTGTTGACCTCCAACACCTGTACTGAAGGGTCTGTCACACTGGTAGCCATGGGTGGTGTGTGGCCTGTATAACGGCAGGAAACCATACGCTGTATCACACCCTGCAGGACTCAATAAGCTTCTAGGAGCTTCAAATTCCTGGCAACCAATTCTTGTTAGAAGGAATGTTAGCCTGGCCACTTGTCTTTTCTTTTCTCCCTTTTTTAAAAAATTTAAATTAGAGACAAGCTTGTTTCACATGTCAATCCCAGTTCCCTCTCCCTCCCCTCCTCCCTTGGCCCTCACCAACCCCCTATCCCATCCCCTTTCTGCTCCCCAGGGAGGGTGAGGCCTTCCATAGGGGATCTTCAAAGTCTGTCCTATCATTTGCTGCAGGGCCTAGGCCCTTCCCGGTGTGTCTAGGCTGAGAGATAATCCCTCTATGAGGAATGCAGGTCCCTTGTCTTAACCAGTCCTTGGAAGAAGGGATGCCTTCACCAAGGTCCCTTGTCTATTTCTGTACCATAGAAGTTCCTACCACTGTACTTAGACACACACACACACACACACACACACACACACACACACACACACACACCTACTTAGCAGCTTCCCTATGACAGGCTATGCCAGTACCCAAATTAAGGCACAGGCCACATACTCCCAACTTCACACTCCCCACAAAGACATGAACTGAATATGCAGAACTCTCCTCCTCCTTCTAAGTCCACAAGGAGGAGATGGGTAAGAGATGTGGGTATGGATTCTGGGGTTAGGACTTCTCGGTAAGTTCTATGGGGGTTCAGTGGCCTCCAAGCACCGCAGTTCTGGGAACTGTGAGAAGTGGGTGTTCAGCATCTCACTCTCAGACGAGGGATCTAGTTCCTACTTATTCCTTTAGGGCTTCTACATGGTTCACGCTTAAAAGTTCCCATCTGCTGAAAACTCCCATGTTGGCTCCTGAAGGGCTATTTCATACGATCTCCCTGTTAATCCTCTGAACAGGGCAGGAGATAGGAGTAACTTTTCCGCTTTCCAATTAAAAGTAAATTTTGACTAACACAGTGAAATGATCTGTTGAGGTCATATAGCTAATAAGAATCAGAGTCCAAATTTGACTCCAGAGACCTGGCTTTGCCGTTGTAACTTACAGTACCTGCACTTCCTCTCACTGTGATGTAATTTGTGTGCTTAATCTCATCTTAGTGTCTGGTTCACAGTAGGCACCCAACAAACATCAATTCTCTTTCTGGATAACTCTGAAACTGGAAATCTATTATTAAGTGCAATTTTCCGATGTTTAATACATGTTAGTTGGAAACCATTTAAAAGTTCAATTCACCATCCCTGTATATGAATAATGATTTAGTCTGTTAAAATTCTAATATGTGCAGACACCGTGCTACTATTAAAGATAGGGAATAAAAATGTGTTACTATTTTGATATCAAATTACTACAAACTAGGTGGCTTAACCCAACAGGAACTTATGTGATTGTAAACTAGGGAGGTGGTGTCGGTGTCAACTTCCTTGTGAAGACCATTCTTGTCTTTTCTGGTGACTGCAGTCATGTTCTACCTGTGGTTCCATCCCACAAGGCTGTACTTCCATCTTTGAATGACTTTCTTCTCTTTTTCTGTCTCTTCCAAGGATTCTTGTCATCAGATTGGGGCCCACTCAAATAAGAGGGGATCCTAATTACATCTACAAAGACCCCGTAGCAGTCCATTTTGTGTTGCTATAATGAAATATTGGAGACTGGGTAATTGTATAAAGGAAAACGGTTTATTAACTCACAGACCTAGTGTTTCCAGGCCCTGAAACTGGTGATAACTTTCTCGCTGTCAGAGTCACATAGGTGCACAGAGCAACACACAGTAAGAAAAATAGAGTGTGTTTGTGTGCCTGGCCTGGCTTCCTTCCATTTTTAACAATTTTTATAAACTTTATTATAAAAAATTTGCAAACAAAAAATATCGCACACAAAAACCAAACAGACCCAAGTCTATACAGTTCGATGAAAAAAACATCAAGAGAAAAAGAATGTTTACATGGCTTAGCCTAGTTGCTTTCCATTTTATGATAACACCCCTAATAGTCAAGCATGAGGCCCCAGCATGGTGACCTTAACTAATTGTACTTATTCTCCAAAGCCATTGTGCGAAGCACTGGGGATTAAACTTCAATACATGAATGCTTCGGGGACTCACTCAAACCATACTCACAAACATTGCAGAGCTCTTTTCCAAATAAAGTCACTTTCATAGATTGTAAGCAGTAGGACAGAAACATAACCATTACATTCAGTCACTCAATGCATCATTAACTCAATACAAAATTATAGTCTGCTGTTCTTGGGTCTTAGTTTCATCTGTACAGATAACAAGCATCCTCAACTTTTGCTCCGCTTAGGAAATCATCTGATGCATTCCATATTATAACTAGTCTTTCTCAATAAAAACAGTGATGATAGTCTGTCTCACAAAACTTTATATTCAATGACTAAATATCCTTCAATTGTGCAGATTCTGATTAATTTACTTAATCTCCTATGGATTATAAACTTGTCTTTTTGCATTTTAAAATCTTTGTAAGCAATGTTACAGTGAAGCCTTTGCGAATAAGACCAGGTACCTAGCCATGATGATTATCTTAAGAGAAATGCCCAGAGCAAACAGCATGCATGCTTTTAAAGAATTCAAATAGGATTCAAGCTCCCTTTACAAAGGTCATGCCAATTTATATTCCTGGGTCATGCTGGGAGCATAGAAGCCTTTCCAGTGCGTCAGTAAAGTGTACCTTTTAAGATATTAATTCAGGAGTACATTGACCATGCTAACCAAGCATTGTGGAGGTGGACTTCACAGTCAGACAGATCTCGGTTTTAATCTATGGTTCTTTCTAGTTATATGACCCTGAGCCACCTTGCATTTCTGTATATTAAAATTAATGCACAGGACAAATGAGCAATAATACACAAAAGGCTCTCCTCATGATATCCAGAGAGTATCAGTTGCTTCTAACACAGGAGGGTCAGGTTTACAGAGGAGGAGGGGATGGAGCTGGACCAAGAAAGAAGGTATGCTATCTCTGGGCAAAAGTTACGAGAAAAGAAATTCCATACTTGGGAGACAGCACATATAACCTTGGAGCATGACAGACACTGTCTTAGTTGGAAAATTATAGGTGTTTTTCAATGAGCTGCCACCAATGGGTGGAAGCAGGCAATGAGAAGCAAACAGTGGACAAAGGCAGTGAGGGGGCTTTGTGAGTCCTAAAGTAGATCATGCTGTTATTGTTGTTCAGTATGTAACTGTCAGCTATGTGTCACATTAACCACAATTCATGTGCTCAGCAGGCACTAACACTGGTGGCTGTCATATCGAACCATGTACACAGACCATTCCTGTCAACATGAAGAATGCTATTAGGCAGTGCAGCCCAAGATCCTGTGTGTGTGTGTGTTTGTGTGTGTATAAACACACACACACATATATATATAGATATGTGTACACACACATATACATGCACATATGTGTACTCACCCACAATCACACACACTATATATATACACATATATATATGTACACACTCACATATATATACAAATATGTGTACACACATATACATGCACATATGTGTACTCACACACATATACATGCACATATATAAACATACATGTACACACTTACATATATACACATACGTGTACACACTTACATATATAAACACATACATGTACACACTTACATATATAAACACATATGTGTACACACTTACATATATATATACAAATATGTGTACACACATACACATGCATATATGTGTACTCACACATATATACACATATGTGTACACACACATATATATACACACACATATGTACACACACACAGGTATATCCTCACTTTGACTTTGAAAGCTCGTGCTATAATAAAACTTTTTCTGGGGAGATGAAACACATGTCTACTCACCCCTGATAGGAAGTCCAACTTGGTGTTCTATGACGGTTATTTTCAGTAGTTTTATTGTATACTTTAGGGAAGGAGGGTCCTCTTCCTAAAGAATCTGGTCAGTTTCAGGGACTTCCTAGAGGAATGACCAAGAATGGCCATCACGCCACTGCCCCAGGGACCTTCATGAAACAAACAACATGCTTGATTGTACAAGGCAGCAGGGTAGTATGATCAGAGTGAGGGGTGTGGGAGACTTGCATGGCACAGCTTAAGGGTACCAATGAATGACACTAAGACACCACTAGAGGAGGTGCTGATTGCAAAAACGCCACATGCTCACAAAGGAAAAGGCAGAAAGTGGCTGGCACAGGAACGAGGACCCGCCCAGTAAGGGCCAGGAAGGAGTGCTGGCCTCACATCATGTGCTAACGGGAAGCCCTGCTCTGTGAGTCCCTGCTTCACTTCCCATCAGGAAAGTCATTAAACTAATTGCCTCAACCAGGACTGTATTTCATCTGTGTAATACCCATAATTTGGGGTTTGAATACAATTGCAGTAAATTATACTAATCACAGGAAAACTTCATTAAACCAATATAGGTTCATTCAAAGAGTGTAGTTTTAAGCAATTAGCATTCCCTAAATGAAATGATGCCTTCTCATTTTTTATAATAAAAGATATTGGATACTTCAAAAATCAGCTAATTTTCATCCTACACACACCTCCAAATAATGGAAGTTTTTAAGCAAAATTTTATCCATTTGGGGATTTAATCATCTTTCAAACCAGGACAAAAAATTCTTTTTTTAAAAAAAAGATTTATGTATTATTATTATGCATACAGTGCATGTCTGTCTGTAGACCAAAAGAGGACATCAGATATCGCTATAGATGGTTGTGAGCTACCCATGTAGTTGCTGGGAATTGAACTCAGGACCTCTGGAAGAACAGTCAGTGTTCTTAACTGCTGAGCCATCTCTCCATCCCTCAAACCATGACCACAAATTCTAAAAAAAAAAAAAAAAAGAAAAACATGGAAGCAACCTTAAATAGAAAGTCTTCAAACTTAGTTCTCTATTCTGGAAATTTCTGCCCAGAGGGCAGGGGCAAGATAAACATTATGCACTTTAAAATGCTTAAAATAGCATCAATTAAGACAGAGGAAACACCTACTGTAAGATATACAAAGTTGTACGCACGCATACTCATACACACACACACACACACAGACAGAGACAGAGACAGAGATGGAGAGAGAGATTTACTGTGTTTGTCTGAATAGGTGATTCTCAGCATGTTCACTGAGGACAGTTTAATAAAGATGGTCATGGGTCATGGGAAGGAATCTCAGCTGAGTTCAAGCAATCGACAAGTGTGCCAAGCCTTAGCATGTATTCCATATGTTTATTGATAAATCGATGAAATACAGAAGACTTCTAGGTAAGGTGGCAGACATGAAACTGCTTCTCTTGTGACCCTTTGACAGCCAGGACAGGAAAAATATAGACTACGTTCCAAAGAGGGAAAGAAAGGAAGAATTTCTGAGAAGTCACAGAGGCAGTGGAAAAGTGACACAGTGAAAAGTAAGACAAATCTGGGCATGGTGGCACATGCCTTTAATTCCAGAACTCTGAAAGAAGATGCAGATGCATCTCTGAGTTCCAGGCCAGTCTTGAACACTTGGTCTACGGAGTGAGTTCCAGGACAGTCAGGGATATACAAAAACCCTGTCTTGAAAGAAAAGAAAAGAAGGAAAATGAAAAGTAAGATGAGAAGTGAGTCAGGCCACATGGCTCCAAGACAGAAGGAGGAAAAATAAAGGCCTCATTCTACAAACAAGCAAACAAAAACAATTTGTTTTCTACTCGGAGTGGGGCCAGTGACTGAGCACACATAAGCAGGCTACTTAAGAAGAAAGTCTCTAGATAAAACTACTAGAGATGTCTACACCAACAAACCCATCAGTCTTTGGAAATGTTATTACTAAAATAAAACAGTGGCTCAGACAGGATATGAACAAGAAGATTAATTCAATCCAGAGAATCACCAGGTCATACTTTGAAAACCTGTACTCCACAAAATTCAAAAATTTAAAGGAAATGGACAATTTTCTGAATAGATATCACTTACCAAAATTAAATCAAGAACAGATAAGCAATTTAAACAGACCTATAACCCCTAATGAAATAGAAGCAGTCATCGTAATTCTCCCAACCAAAAAAATCCCAGGGTCAGACGATTTTACTACAAAATTGTACCAGAAATTCAAAGATGAGCTAATACCAAACTCCTCCAATTGTCCAACACAGTAGAAGCAGAAGGTTCATTGCCAAACTCTTTTTGTGAGGCAATAATTACCAATTACGTTGGTACCCAAGTCACACAAAGACACAACCAAGAAAGAGAACTACAGACCAATATCCCTCATGAACATTGTTGTAAAAATACTCAATAAAATACTGGCAAATCAAATCCAAGTACACATCAGAGAAATCATCCATCATGATCAAGTAGGCTTCATCCCAAGGATGCAGGGATGGTTCAACATACAAAAATCAATCAGTGCAATCCACCATATAAACAAACTGCAAAAGAAAAACCACATGATAATCTCACTAAATGCTGAAAAAGCCTTTGATAAAATCCAACACCCTTTCATGAAAAGGTCTTGGAGAGATCAAGGATAACAGGAACATACCTAAACATAATAAAAGCAACATACAGTAAACCAACAGCCAACAGCAAACTAAATGGAGAGAAACTGCAAGGTGATTCCTCTAAAATCAGAAACAAGACAAGGCTGTCCCACTCTCTCCATATCTCTTCAATACTGTACTTAAAGTTCTAGCGAGAACAATAAGACAACAAAAGGAGATTAAGGGGATAGAAATTGGAAAGTAAGAAATCAAACTTTCACTATTTGCAGATGATATGACAGTTTACATAAGGGATCCAAAAAACTACCAGGGAACTCCTACAGCTGATAAACACCTTCAGCAAAGTGGCAGGAAACAAGATAAACAAGATCAACTAAAAAATCAGTAACCTTACTATATACAGATGATAAATGGGTTGAGAAAGAAATCAGAGAAACATCACCCTTTACAATAGCCACAAACAACATAAAATATCTTGGGGTAACGTTAACCAAACAAGTGAAAGGCCTGTATAGGAAGAACTTCGAGTCATTAAAAAGGAAATTAAAGAAGATACCAGAAAATGGAAAGATCTCCCATGCTTTTGGATAGATAGGATCAATGTAGTAAAAATAGCAATCTTTCCAAAAGTAATCTACAGATTCAATGCAATCCCCATCAAAATATCTGCACAATTCTTCACAGACCTTGAAAGAGCAATATTCAACTTTATATGGAAAAATGAAAGACCCAGGATAGCCAAAATAACCCTGTACATAAGGGAACTTCTGGAGGCATCACCATCCCTGACTTCAAGCTCTATTACAGAGCTATAGTCCTGAAAACAGCTTGGCACTGGCACAAAAGTAGACAGGTAGACCAATGAAATCTAAATGAAAACCCTGATATGGACCACACACCTATGAACACCTGATTTTTGACAAAGAAGCTAAAATTATACAATGGAAAAAAAGAAAGTATCTTCAATAAATGGTACTGGCATGTAGAAGACTGCAGATAGATCCATGTCTATTGCTATGCACAAAACTTAAGTCCAAATGTGTCAAAGACCTAAGCATAAATCCAGGCACACTGAGTCTCTTAGAAGAGAAGTTGGGAGGTACCCTTGAATGAATTAGTACGGGAGACCACTTCCTGAACATAGCACCAGTAGCACAGACACTGAGATTGACAATTAATAAATGGGACCTCCTGAAACCGAGAAACTTCTGTAAGGCAAAGGACACAGTTAACAAGACAAAACGGCAGCCCACAGAATGGGAAAAGATATTCACCAACCCCACATCTGACAGAGGACTGATGTCCAAAATGTACTACAAAGAACTCAAGAAACTAGTCACTAAAACACCAAATAATCCAATTAAAAAGTGGGGTACAGAACTAGAGAATTCTCAATAGAGGAGTCTAAAATGGCTGATAGACACTTAAGAAAGTGCTCAGTATCCCTAGCCACCAAAGAAATGCAAATCAAAACAACCCTGAGATACCATCTTACTCCTGTCAGAATGAGTAAAATCAAAAACACCAATGACAATTTATGCTGGAGAGGATATGGAGAAGTGGGACACTCCTCCACTGTTGTTGGGAGTGCCAACTTGTACAGCCACTTTGGAAATCACTATGGTGTTTCCTCAGGCAAAATGGCGATCAGTCTACTAGAAGATCCAGCAATTCCATTTTTAGGCAAATACCCAAAAGATGCACATTCATACAACAAGGACATCTGTTCAACTATGTTCATAGCAGCATTATTTGTAATAGCCAGAACCTGGAAGCAACCTAGATGCCCCTCAACTGAAGAGTAGATAGAGAAAATGTGGTACATTTATACAATGGAGTACTACTCAGCAGAAAAAAAAACCAATCTTGAAATTCGCAGGTAAATGGTGACACTAGAAGAAGCCATCCTGAGTGAGGTAACCCAGTCACAAAAAGACAAACACAGCATGTACTCACTCATATATGGATTTTAGATATAGAGTAAAGGATTACCAGCCTGCAATCCACACTGCCAGAGAGGCTGGGAAACAAAGAGGACCCTAAGAGAGACATACATGGTCCCCCAGAGAGAGGGAAAGGGACAAGATCTCCTGAACAAATTGGGAGCATTGGGTGAGGGGAGAGGGAGGTAGGAGAAAGAGAAGAGGAGAAGAGGAGGGGAGAGGAGGATTGAGTCGGGACAAGAATAAAGGAGAGCAAGAAGAGATACCATAATAGAGGGAGCCATTATGGGTTTAAAGAGAAATCTGACACTAGGGCAATTTTCAGAGATCTACAAGGATGACCCCAACTAACAATCTAAGCTATAGTGGAGAGGCTACCTTAAATGCCCTTCCCCAATAATGAGATTGATGACTACCTTAAATGCCATCCTAGAGCCTTCATCCAGTAGCTGATGCAAGCAGAAGCAGACACCCACAGCTGGGCACTGAGCTGAACTCCTGGAGTTCAGTTGCAGAGAGGGGGAGGAGTGATGAGCAAAGGAGTCAAGGCCAGGCTGGAGAAAGCCACAGAAACATCTGACCTAAACAAGGGGGAGCTCATGGACCCCAGACTGACAGCCGGGAAGCCAGCATAGGATCAATCCAGACCTCCTGAATGTGGGTGTCAGTTAGGAGGCCTGGGCAGTCTACATGGGCCTCTGGTAGTGGATCAGTATTCATCCCTAGTACACGAATGGACTTTGGGAGCCCACTCCACATAGAAGGATGCTCTCTCCGCCTAGACACATGGGGGAGGGCGAGACAGATTTTGAAGATCTCCCAGGAAGGCCTCACTCTCCCTGGGGTTCAGAAAGGGGATGGGATAGGGAGCTGGTAGGGTGCAGGGGAGGAGGGGAGGGAGAAGGAACTGTGATTGACATGTAAAACAAGCTTGCTCCTAATTTAAATAAAAAGTAAAAAAAAAAAAGAAAAAGAAAAGAAAAACCTCATGAATAATAAAACTAATCCCATCCACAGGGATAAGTCCCAGCAATAGATTCATCAAGGAGAGAAAAATAAAAGAGTATGAAGGAAAATGGATAATGTCAAGATATACTGCAACCAAACGTCACCAGCAAAGGAAAATACATGAACAAAGAGATGTGACCACAACATCCCCACATTCTGAGATAAGATCAAGAGACCAAATCCCAAAACCCAAAGGACCCAATAAGGAGCTGAGAGAAGGAATGAAGGCACCAAGAACCTAGTCACTCAAACTATAGCAGAGAATTCCATGAATCTAGAGAAAGAGATGTCTATCCAAATGCAAGAGGCAAATAGAAAAAATCTCGAGTAGAATCTCCCCATGACATGTTATCGGCAAGATGTCAAAATACAAGAATCAAGCAATATTAAAAGCTGAAGTGAACGATGTCAACTGCCTCTCAAAAGCAAACACATCAGAACAGCACCGGATAACTTACTGACAGAGAGAAGAGTCCACAATTCAGAGTCACTCAATGTGTGCGTGATATTGTGTAACACTGTGACGGGACAACTTCACTTTGAAAGCCATAAACCTGTGTTGTTGTTGTTGTTCCAAGAGTTGTGAAACGTGAACAATGTACAGTGTTGTAACAGTTTCCCCAGTAGTCAAGGTTTAAACGTTCAATGTGATTTCATGGCTAGAAACAGGTGAGGGATCACCTAGAATTAACATAAATACAGCCAGGTAATTCAAATACAGGGCCTAGGTGTTTGAGAAAATAGCTTCCTATTGGCTACCTCGGTGGATCAAATCGGCCAGTTCAATTTTCCCCTTCGGTCTGGCTGTCGAAATACCAACCTGCCAGCAGAACATCCTTTTCCTTCTGCAATTACATGGCTATTTCTACTACTAAACTCTGCCAACAAAGCCGAAACGAATTTTCAAAGAGTTCTGAACAAACAATTTCACACCTTTCACCAGCCTGTTAACAGCAGATGACAGGTCCAGTTATTATTAGGCCATTGTTGGCAGTATGTCTGAGCCCGCCCCCTTATTTGTATGATGAGCGGCTAGCCTTTGATCCCCTTAGTCCCTAGCAGTCCCAACTTTGCCTATGACTCTGGGCTCTGCATTCCAACCTCCCAAGTTTCCATTGGAAAATGATCTTGTTTTACAGTCATCAGATATCTAGACATACAGTATTTACTTTTTATGAAACAGTGTGGCATTTGACCCCTTCAAAATATAAGGGTTGTAGAAGACAATATTTTGTGCGTTCTGTTGGGGACAGGTTTCATACTTGGGGGTGCAGGGAGACCAGATCCATCTAGTATGTTTTTGGTGGGTTTTAATGATATGGAGAAGTAAATTCTGACCTCTTGTTGGCAATTCAGTTTTCCCTGCAGAGCTGACTAGCTGGCACTGAGCCATCCCCATTTTCCCACCTGGTCTCCTTGGTAACCACAGGCTTAGATCTGTGGGATATTTGCAGGACATCTGGCAGGATAAAGGTTCAGGCTACAACTATCAGAGATCAAGCCCACAGCCTTAGCCCTTTGAAGATCTCCAGCTAATTAAAGAGTGAGCTGCCACAGACGGGGATATGGAATGACCCACCACTGCTGGTGGTCAGGTGAGCAGAATGGTCGACTGCTTCAGAATCAGACCACTTGGAACCAAACTCTGACTTGTCACTTACTAATGGTTGAATTTGGGGCAACTTAACAAGCCTCCCTGCGTCTCAGTTTTCTCATTTGCAAAGTGATTTTAAACTAAGTACCTTTCTTGTGGAAACAAAAGGCACATAGAACTATACATTGCAAGGGGGCCTTCCAAATCTCCCAAAAGTGCTAGCAATGCTATAACCACATGACATCAATAACAAGACAATCCTGTGCTCCCATGTTGAATATGGAAGGTTAGACCATCTGGGCAGGTATCTGAACACTGTCCAAGTTAAGACTATGAGTTAGATTGGAAACTTATCCCTGCAGATCTCTAACTGTGTAAACCTAAGTTAAATTAAGTTGAATGAGGATAAAAACAGGACCTGTCTCAGGAGGTTGTGTGAATGACAAAACGGACAATGCAGGAACAGACTATATTCTGCTGGATTTAGAAAGAAGACAGTAAATGATAATGACTACTTTTACTGTATTCAATCATGCCCCATATGACCTCAGTTATCTCCCATGTCTCTAAATTCATGAATATCTTTTACATTTCATGTTTGCCAGTTGGTGTCTTTTATCAAACGGGATACCGGGGAACTCAAAAATGAAGAAGAGAGAAGTTCATGCTAAGTATCTCACAGTAGCCAAGAAGTGAATAATGGAGACACCAAGGAACACCAGAGTCATGAGGTGAGGCACAGACAGACAGGTACATGGTGCTGGTTTCTAGAAATGATGGCTATGGTGGGATCCTGGCTAAGAGGTTTTTGTAAGATGGTCTTGATGGCAGGGCAGTATGGCCTTACCATGAGGTATACAGACCACAGACTAAGACCTCCAAAGTCAATGGTCCCAGCTCTGCTACCATGAGCTCATGTGACTTTAGGCAAGTCCTTGAATCACCCATAGCTCGGTTTCCTCAGCTGAAATGGTAATGGTTACAACATGAAGTGAGTTACAGCATGGGAAGTGCTTAATGCTGCCCAGCTTGGAGATAAACGTTAGGTTTATGCCATGATTAGGAAAAAGAATCTCCGGACAGTTAAGTTCTCTAGAATCCAGGCAAGGTTTTGAGGCAAAGACTCTCCTGTCTCCACCTCCTGAATGCTGGGGTTACAGATGCAAGCCATCATAATTGGCTCTCTCCAAAAAAAACCTAGACATGTCCCTGTATCCCTACCACTGTTCCCCCTTGAAATTTGGAAGGGCAGATATTTTTCAGATAAGGAAGCACTCCAAAGATTGGCTTGAATATTTATCTTCCTTTGGGGTACCTTTCAGTATTGCATTTCAGTGTTGCATGGACATGAAGAAGGTCCTTTTCTCTGTTCTCTGAACTGCCCACCTTCTCCATCATCTCCTCAGGGTTTAGCCTACCTATGCCTGTCATTGCCTTGAAGTAGAACTGATGTCAGTGCTTGGTGTTTCTTATGATTCTTCAACAGGGGTCTTGTTTCTGTTTCAAGTGCTGCAGATGTCTCTGCTATACAAACCAGGTAGCCTATCACATGAGCAGGACTTCTCCCTGCTTAATCAATAATTCCCCCAAAGAATAATCTGCAGCTATTTTATGGTAAAATAACCCTACCCACTAACAGAGGATAGGGAGAGACAATGTAGGTGAATATAACATTGAGTTTACAGAAAATAAATTAAAAAATTTGTACTGAATTCTCTGCCCTGATGTCTGATACAGACAGTAGCTTGTAGCTTTCCTTATGACATCACCCTACGCCAAGCTGAAACCCCTGAGATCTCAATTAGAGGGTTAAGGATTTAACAGAAGATTCACATTGCCTATCAGCAGCTGGACAGAAGTGCCATTCCCCAAGTCCCAGCAGCGTGGACATCTTATCTCCTACCCACCATGACTCCGCGAACAGTCTGGCCCAATGTGTCACCATGATGTCCACAACTGAAGGCACTGGTTGCACTGACCATGTGATGATTCGGAAAAGCTCTTTTGCAGTCTGATGATCTGGAAATGATGGGGCTTCTCTCTCCACTCTGTGCTGCCCACTCTTTAGAAGAGTGAAGGTTGACACAGCTGACTCTACCCTTGACACAATCGAAGGGAGTCTTTGGAGCTGAGTTGTTTTCATGTGTACATCACTCAAGCTGGAACATCTTGTGGTGGTAGATGGGTAAGGACCAGAAGTTTAGAACTACTTATCAGTAAGCAGCATTCTGGAACAATTAATATGTGTCAGACAGGGCTAAACAAGAGAGATACAGGGATAGACAAGACAAATAGCTGATCCAAGTGGGGCAGAAAGAAGGGAAAAGTAGCCATCAAAGTAAAGTAGGAAAAGACCATAGGAGAGAGGATTCGTGGGAGCTACAAAAACCCAAAGAGGCTGATGTTTGATTTAGAGAAAGAAAAGAAAAAGACTACAGAGGCTGTGGGGATGTCTCGGTGTATAATCGTGCTTGCTGTACAAGTACAAGGCGGACCCAGGCTCAAATCCCAAGCACTCACACAAAAAGCCTGGCATGGCTGCTTGTATAAACACAGAATTAGAAGGCACAGTCAGGTGGATCCTGGGAGCTGTCCAGCCAGCCAAGCCAAATGGCAAGTTTCTGGTTCAGTGAGAGACCCTGTCTCAAGGCAGTAAAGCACAGAGTGATAGAAATGAACCTAAAGGCATGCATGCAAAATTAACACACACACACACACACACACACACACACACACACACACACACACACACACACACACACTAGTTCAGCATCTACTGTGCCTGTTCAGACTCATTCTCTCACCGAAGCCACACAACTAAAAGCCAGAGTTTGAATCTAGGGTTTGTACTCAATGTCACTCCAGCCCATCCTACTACTCAGGAAGCAGGAATGTCTGGGCAGATGGATAGGGTGGCTTATCAGCCCAGGGATTATCCTGCTGTGGAGATAAGGAACAACAGTGAACTGAAAGTCAAACAGAAAGAATGAGTGTAGACATTCTCACTCAGGTCTATTGCAGGGGCATGGCACTGCTGCTGAGCCCTGATGTTGCCTTAAAACCCAAGTCAACTCAGAATTGCATGCATCAGATGGAAAGGCCGATTGTCAAATGACTAGAAAGACCTGAGGGAGCCTCTGGGGTTCTTAAAGAACCACATGAGGTTCTGGATGGATGGTTCTTGTGGAGCTCTCAATTTCCTGGGTGAGGTGACTAATTGCTAATGTAGCCTCAAAATGTTGAAGCTAATGCTTATCTACTGAATTTAAGGTCAGAATGGTTTTCTTTGGTTCACAGTCTCACAGGTTGCAGTAGTGGAGGATTTTACCTTGCACAACTCTAGTTGGTGGTTAATCAGCCATTGCCTCCTGCCTGATTGTGGAGCAACCATTCCAGACCCATGATTGCTGGGGGAGATTTCACAGAAATAAACCTACTGGCTGTAATTCTTCAAATTCTTTTGGGGCTGGAGAGATAGATCAGCAGTTAAGAGTACTTACTACTCTTGCAGAGGATCTGGGTTTGGTTTCCAGTGCCCACATAGTGGCTCCCAACCGTTTGTATGTAACCCCAGCTCCAGGGTACCCAACACCTCTTCTAATGTCTCCAGGCTTCTGTTTGCATGTAGCGCACATGCATACACTCTAATAGGCACCCAACCACACATATACATACTAAAATTGATTAAAGAAATCTTCTTTCTAAGACGTGACTATTTAATGTGTAGTCAACCTCCAAGACCCTAAGTGTGTAGGGGGCCAGTAGGTGGTGCAAACAAGAGTTGGGGCCATAAAGTCTACTTGGTTTTTCATCTTCAGAAATTAGTAGAAATTAAATTCCAACCCTTAAACCTAAAATCCATAGCAATGTAAGAGTTTCTTAAAAGTTTAGACTTTGGTTTATTGAGATGCTAACACTATCTGGAGAGCAGGTGGCAGCAAGCTACTAAGCCCACACCAATCAGTTGGCTTATTAATGAGTTAATGGGAATAAGATATGATACCCTATTACTGGTAGGTGAGAAACCCTGGCCCATGGCCTTTCTGCCCCTAGCTTGGTCTCCTTATTGTAGTATCCTTTTTCATGTTCAAAGAATGATTGAGCAGCAGAGGTGACAAGATTCCAAAAACCAATGTCCGAGATTTACCTGGTCTCTGTTTCTTTGGCAAATTCAAGTCAAGAATCTTTTCAATTAAGAAAATATGAAATCAGCCAGGTGGAAGTCTGTCTAGAATCTAGTTAGAATCAAGACTCTGGATGCAAGGCATTCCTAGAAGTCTTATTTGAAAGTAAAATTAACAGGGAGATTGGCTCAGTTTCAAAACATGGAGAAAATTTATTGAAATAATGGATGCACGACATTGGGAAGAACTTACTATTTCTATGATCACTTATTTGGTCTCCAGTGCATAACTCTGAAACAGGACACAGGTTGACACACTACTAACCAGAGCCATGATGTTCCACAGGTCAATCCTACCCCCAACCTGACAACTCTGTTCAGATCTAATTTACCTATTAGAACTATATTAAGACATTGTTCTAATGTGAATTTAGTTAGTGAATCCCCAGGCATGATAGCAAACTCTGTGAAATATGATATGTAATCAATTGGTTTGAATCCTGATTTTAATTTCCTCAAACTTCATTACTTTTTGTTAGCCACTTACTTTGCTTCTCAATTTGCTTACCTGGAAAATTAGAGTAACATTTGATTCTTCTCAGAAGGCGATGAGAGTCACCCACAAATGTAGGTAGAACAAGTAAATGGAGACTGGGGGAAGGCTGGAAGACTACTGCAATAATCGTGTATCAGATGACAGTGGCTTAGTGACTAAGTAAGGGTTTGGACTCTGAAAATATGTTAAAGATAGACTCATAGGGTTCGTTGATGGATAAATATGGCAGTCTAGGGAAAAAATGAGAAGAATTGTAAAGGGTGCCAAGGTTTCCAGCCCCAGCAACTGGAAGGCAGAGCTGTGGCAGGGAAAACTGTGCAAACACAGTGAGAGAATGACAAGGCTAACCTGCAGAGAAGCAAAGGCAAGAGATGGACTCGACTCCTAATAAACTTTCTGCCCTCCAACAAGATTTCAGAAGTGTCTTGACTCATCACAGGAGGCATTGTGGCCCTTCTCATAACTTCTCCGTTTGGTTCAGGCCAAGGGAATTGGTTTCTGTGGTCTGCAACCAGATATCCTTGTGACTGGAATTGCCAAATTATCAATGTGCTCCGGTGGGTGTGCTAGATCCTAGAAAATGGGCAGGAAACAAGCTACAGCTGCTAAGTAAGTAAAGGTTTTCCAGTCCATATCAATATGTTCATTGCATATATGCATGTGTATACATGTTTATGCATAGATGTATATAAGGGAGTCGGGGTGAACAGAATGACTGATCCATTTTAAGGAACTGGCCCATACGACTACAGATATTGACTAGTCCAAACTCTGCAAAATGGACTTGCAGATACCCAGGGAAGACTAAGAATGGCATCCTGAATTTGAAGATTGTCTTGGGGCTGAATGCCCTCATCCTCAAGGGAGGTCATACTTTCTCTATTAAGGCCTTCAACTCATTAGATAGCCCTTCTCTTCAGCTTGTGAAGGGTGATCTGCTGCGAGCAACAACTATACTAGGATTTAACCATTTTTTTCTGGGTATTTTGGTCTAGCTAAATTGACACATCAAATTTACCATTACAATATCTAATAGGGAAGGGAGATAGGTCAAAGGCATCCTCTTAGGATCAGTAGTAGTCCTCAGTCTTGTTTAATGGTAGAAACATCTGAAGATATTTTTAAAAATACTGGTTCCCAGTGCTCAACTCAGACTAATGACTTCTGGGTCTAGGATGAGACCAAAGTAAGGGTATTTCTACAAAGCAACCAGTTCAGTGGTTTCATTGCATAGCATGGTCCAAGTTAAGAGTCATTAGGGGGCAATTAGATAAGTTCTTGTCTCTTTTCTGCCTCTGTGTGATAAAACAACCTGACAAAAAGCAAGTTAGGGGAGGGAAGGATCTATTTCAGCTTCAGGTTACAGTCCATCAGTGAGGGGAGTCAGAGCAGGAACCCAAGCAGAAACTTAAAGTAGAAACCCTGGAGGAATGCTATGTGCTGGGTCTCTGGCTGATGAATGCTTAGTTAGCTTTCTTTTCTCTCTTTTTCTTTAACATAATATTTTTATCGCTTATTTGGGAATATCACATAGTGAACCCCTATCAACCTTACTTCCCAGCCCTCCCAGGTTTGTTCTTCCTTGTGCCCCTTCCAAGTAAAACAAAACAAAACAAAGACAAGTCCAGTTTGTGTTGTCCATATAGTCACTAGAGCATGGTCAAATTCCCAGCGACCAGCTCCTTAAAGAAAAGTGAGTCCTTCCCTACCCCACCACCAGTAGCCCTCTTTTGTAGAGAGCTACACTTCAGCATCCTTATCATGATCTTTAAGAGTTCTCTTCAATGGCTTCCTATCTAGGCTGTTACTTTTTTGGGAATGGGGATGGGGGTTGTCACAAAGCCTTCTACGTCTCTCTGTCTCAACTATGAGTCTGCAATAATCAAAACCACTGCAGGAGAAGCTTCATTGTCCTCTATAGTCAGTGGGAGTGCTAATCATGGACTTCCACATGGCATCTGGTAAAAGCACAGACTACAGACGTCCACCTGGCTTCCAGCACCAACATGTGCCATGGAGCTTTCTTATAAAGTCCAGAAGGCTCTGCCTAGAGATGGCACCACCTACGATGGGTTAGGCTCTTCTGGGCCAGCAATCAAAACAAAACCCTGTAAACATGGCCACAGGCCACTGTGATCCAGGCAGTTCCTCAGTAAAGGTTTTAATCTTAGATAACTCTAGGCTATGTCAAGTTGTCAATTAAAACTAAGACAGGTAATGAAGTTCAGTGGAAGAATGTATCTGCTCTCTCACACACACACACACACACACACACACACACACACACACCCATAATGATTACTTTTCTCATTGCTGTGTCTAAATACCATACTATAAAAAGCAATGCACTAAAGGGTTTCCTTTGTCTCAGAGTTGGAGGGGACATACTCCATCATCCTGAGACAGGCATGATGGCAGGGCTGTGACGTGGCTGGTCATAATGTGTCAGAAGGAGGAAAGTGGAAAGGAAGTGAGATTGAACTATAAAACCTCAAGGCCCCATGCCCAGTGACCCACTTTAAGAGGTGTCGTCTGTCATGGGATATTTGTACACTGTGAAGATGTATTGCTGTGATTGGTATAATAAAAAGTTAAACAGCCAATAGCTAGACAAGAAGGGAAATCTCCATAGGATTTCCCAGGAGAGAGAGGAAGAGGAGGGGAAATCTAGGCAAGTGAATTATGCCAGTGAGATACCAATGAGACAGAGAGAGAGACATAGAGAATGAAAGGAAGGTAAAAAAGCCAAGCAGTAAAAATGTAGACTAATAGAAGCAGATTAATTTAAGCTATTAAGAGCTAGTGGGACAAGCCTACGTTAATGCCAAGCTTGCACAATTAGTAAGAAGTCTCTGTGTCATTATTTGGGAGATGGCTGTCAGGGCATCACCTCCTAAAGGTTCTACAATAGTGCCATCAGCTGGTAAATAGGTGTTCAAGGAAAGGGGACTATGGGAGATGTTTCACATCCAAAGCACAGCATATATCATCATTTAAACAAGAACGGTTATCTCCTGTTGTCAGGGTGGGACTTGCCAATCTGAATTTACACAAGAATGTTTAGGACGCCTTATCCTCAGCAGTGGATGTGGTTTTACAGCTAGGAAAAATAAATTCTGATGTTGTGTGGACTAGGAATGTGACTAGGAGTTAACAATAAGATATCATAAATTTCAAAACCACTGTGAGATAATTTCGAATATTCTCACCACAAGGAAATGATAAATATTTGAGGATTTGAATGTATTAGTTACTCTAATTTGATCATCATACGATGAATTCATGCATTAAAAGTACATAGCACACTCCATAAACTTATATGATTATTGTGTATCAAATATTATGTTAAAAATAAAATTTGATCATTTTAAAGGATGGGAACTATTTAGAGATGGGTTCTAACTGATGAGGAAAAGGAAAGCGTTTCTGAAGTGAAAACTACTAAAAAGTATTTGTTTTTCAGTTTTGCATATTAGAATTGTAATTTTGTTCAGAGCTTCCAATCATAGTCACTGACCTGTGAATCCCACCAAAACATAGCATTTTATGACCAGTGTGAGAGACAGGATTTCTCCAAAGATGTGTTCCCTTCCCAGTCTCTTTTCTTCCCACCCTCTGTGCCCCCTGCTCCTTGGCCTTAGGCACAGGTGGCGGAGCGCTGGGCACATTGGCCTCTCTGCTTTATCCCCTGTACTGCTGTAGCTTATCTCAAACATTACCCAGATGGCCTACTCTGCCTGGTTCCTGCCTGCTCAGTCTTCACACCTGCCTCTTCCAGGAAGCATCCCTGAAGCAGAAGGCACAGCTTGGTGTTAAAGGCCTTCTGCAAACTGAGAGTGCCTCCAAGGTGCCTGCATTGCCTCTGAGTGCAGGTTTATGGCAGTTATTTCTTCTTAATTTTGAAGAGCAAATCTAAATGAGATTCGCACGTTTTTATGCTTCTCCAGCCCCTGTGGGGGCAGCTGGGTTCCTCTGCCTTCAATATTCTGTAGGAAGCAGATTTGAAAGATTATAGCAAATGGATGTTTGTTGTGTTTTTTTTTTGAAGATTTGGGAAAGCCTGAGGAGGGCTTTGGAAAACAAGCTCTAAACTGCGGCAGGTGGTGCCATGCTGGAGCAGAAAGGAGCTTAAGAAGAGAAGTAGCTCTGTGCTCAGGAGTTTCTGGAAGTATGCCAGGCCCTTGCCTGAGCACAGCTTCAGCTCTTGAAGAGACAAGGAACTGGGTCCCAAGAGGCCCTTTGAGGGAGACAGAGTCTTGGTAACTATCACACTCTTAACTAGAAGTGAAATCTCTAATAAATATTGGTTCTCTCTCTCTCCCTCCCTCTCCTCCACTCTCTCTCTCTCTCTCTCTCTCTCTCTGTGTCTCTGTCTCTGTCTGTCGGTGTGTGTATCCTGTCTCTAGGATTCTCTCTCTCATGATGTGAGAGAGAGAGAGAGAGAGAGAGAGAGAGAGAGAGAGAGTGTGTGTGTGTGTGTGTGTGTGTGTGTGTGTGTCTTGACTCTTTAGGATTCTCTATGCCCAAGAACAGTTTTAATGAAGTCAGGAATTCAGCCTAGAAGTGGAGCAGTCACAGTATCATGGCTTGTTTATATGGGGACATTAAAGCTATGGTTTGGGACAAGAAATGTCAAGTGAGTACTGCCCTGCTTAAACAAGTGAACAGTTACAATTATGTTCTAAGTGAAAATAGGATAACAATTTATGCGATGTCGTCCTAAGTCAATTTCATAAACAAGTGCTGCTCACAAAAACCCCACGAGGGGCTGTTGAGATGGCTCACTGGGCAAAAGTGCCTTCTGACAAACCTGATGACCTGAGCTCAATTCCCAGGATCTCCATGGTGGAGAGAGAATGGACTCTTGAAAGTTGTCCTCTGACCTCTACGCATGCATCATGGTATGGCCACCCTCGACCCTCCAAATGCATGTGAAAAAATTTAAAAACGGAGCTTGTGAGAAATGCCAAGCAGGGTCTCCATTTGTCTAGATGTTGAGACTGCAGGTAATAGCTATCCTTGTTTGTAATTTTTGGTGCTTATTATATTTTTATGTGGGACACACTTGGATTTTGTAATAGGAAAGCTGTAAATGTTATAAAACAATAGTAAGTAAACAATAGCAAATGGAGCAACGAGGTTGGTTCAGGAAAGCCATGAATCTGCAGAGTAAGAGCACTGGCAAGGTCACGTCTTATGCCTTATCAATTTGGGAAATTAAAAATGATCCTGTTGTTTACTTTCTACCCATCTGAATAAGCAATGATGCCGAACAGTGGGACCACCGTGATATTCTCTGCATACCCCAAACTCATACTGCTAACCTGGGTGAACTTCCTTGACCCAACTGGTGGATAGGCTCTCTCTGTTTGCAGAAGCAGACCTACCCACTGGTGAAGAGTCTCAGCTTGATTAGAAAACAAGGAGGAAAAGAGAGCTGAATCAAGTCTCATCCCCCGCCATCAGTTGGAGTGCTCCCATGAGGTGAAAATCATCCTTTGTCCTACAAAGTTGCATGAATGCCTCACTCTGGATGTCCCTAGGAAGTCCTCATGATGTTCTGAGCCATGATTTTCTGACTTTCATGCTAACAAGGGGATTAGTGTTAATATCTGTTAGGCTCATCCCACACAGGCGAGCTATTGAGAAAATGCTTCAGTTTCTGAGCACTGTTACCACAATCAGCACCATTACCATCAGCGTCATCATTACTAACTCCAAGTAAATTGACTGCAATCTTCATAGCACTTTATAGCTGCCTTTTGCTGAACCAATTTTCTGAGCAAAATCTTACTAGATTTACTATAGAAGCGAGTGAGACTTTAGCTCCTATTGCAAAAGAGAATTGGTGTGACCTCATAGCAGGGTATGCAGGTGAAGTGAACACGGGAAATGCATACAGAAATCAGATAAAAATCATTGATGACTATGATTTGCATAATAAAGGATGGGATCACCAGAGCAGTGACTCATTTTTATATATATTTTTAAATGAGCAACTTTTGGGACTGCATAGTGCTATGATATTTTTTTGTATCACTTTATCTTTTCAGATATCTTGTTATATAGCCTAGGCCAGTATACTCCAGGTACGGTGTATTTGGATCATAGGGTAGTTTTATTTTTAAGGGTCATTTTTTAAATTAATCAATTAAATTAGTTCTTTGGAAGGTCTTTTTAATTTTTCATTGATTCTTTGTGAATTTCACATCATGCACCCCAATCCAACTCATCTCCTGTTCCTCCATATCTGCCCTCCATCCCTACAACCTCTCCCCCCAAAAGAAAACAAAAAATGATACAAATTAAAAGCAAAACCAACAAATTATCTTGCTGTGGAAGCTGTGGTGTGTCACGCAGCACACACCCTTTTGCCCAGTTTTGCTGGAAATTGTTCATTGCAATGAGTCATTCGTTTGGTTTGAGGCCTCTGGCTACTGCTATACTCTCAATACTGGGACTTCTCTAGATTATTATGCCGTTGCCCTGTGTCATGGAAATCCTACATCTTTGGTTCTTCAGGACTGGTCCCTTCATGTGCTCCAGCAGTTCTTTGATGGGGTAGATGTTGGAGTGGGCCAACTCAAAGATCTGGGTCTGGGTGGTGGTCAGCTGAATTGGTCAGCCCACCTGCCATCCTACACCTGCACCTCCAGGGCCAGCTCTTCTGCTTTTCCCATGTGAGGGGTGGGACCAGCTCTCTCAAACTCACACTACCAGAACTAGCTCTCCCCTCACTGCCCTGTTGAGGGGTGGAACCAGCTCACCTGAGTGCCAAAGCCAACAGGGAGTGGGACCAGTTCTCTCCCATCCACATTTCTAAAGCCAGCTCTCCCATGCTCTCCAGGTGAGGGGTAGGCCATCTCTTTCACTTTCAGGGTCAGCAATCTCTATCCCTTGCCCACATCACTTCACAGCTGATGAGGAGAGGGGCCAGCTCTCCTGAGCTCACATAGTCCTAGGGCATCAACATGGCCCCAGGGTGAAGCCCAGACCAATGACATTGGCATGGCCTTTGGTGGTAACATGGGCCCCAGACATCTACTTAGACCCCTGATGCTGCAAGACCAAGGACTAGACGTGCCCCAAAGCAAAGGCCAAGACATCTCCATGGCTTCAGATGCAACACAGGCTACTCATACCAGTTTCTTCCTCACCACCCTTGTATCTCCAGTTCTGCCTCTCTTCACGGTGCACAAACCATTCTGTTTCTCTTTATCTGCCATCTCTGCACCACATACTTGCTCGTCACAATGGTACCCACCCATGTTTTGTGGCTGTGTGCAGGTCCTCTCTGGAGTCTCTCATGCCAGGCTTGTGCATCATGGATGCAGGCAGGGGCCTCCTGAGTGTCTTCCACCAAGCAGGCTTCATGTGGCTTCTGGCTAAAATGTATGTTTTTTAACATGAATTTCTTTGGCACCTTATGCATCATGTGATCTCTGCAGTGTGAGGAATTTTATGAAAACCAACAAAGCCTACACATTAGTTACATCTCTGTTTGCTGTGGGAAAACTGTCATGACCAAGGCAAAATTTGAGGAAGAAAACTGACTTTGGCTTATGATCCCAGAGGAATAGAGGTCATCACGGCAGGCATAGTGAAAGAATGTTAGCTAGGACAGAAAGCTGAAAGCTCCCATCTTCAAATTGGAAGCTTGAAGCAAGGAGGGAAAAAAAAATTAGAAATGCATTTACATTCTGAAAGCCTGCCCCTAGTGACCTTTCTGGGAGTTTTACAGGACATGTTTAGTGATAACATTCATCCCTGTCCCCTAACTCTTCCTCATTTCACCCTGCCTTTTGTGTCATTGGAAAAATATCCTTCTAGACCAATTTGTGTTGCCCAAACATTCTTGGATGTGTGGTCTTCTACTGGAGGCTAGTTCACTCACTAGGGGCTACTTTCATAGGGATAAGAGACTTTCTCTCTCCCCGGAGCAGCTAACAATTGCCAATAGCTCCATGGATGGGGTGGGACTTTATCTCCAATTCCTCCTTCCTCTCTGAAATTTGGTCTGTCTTGGGCTTGCACGGTTTTCACACAACCACTCTGAGTCCATATGTGCAGCTGCCTTGACATGATCCATTTTAAAAGCTCTATGGCTTCAGACTCTATACAGATCTATGATACAAGTTTCCTATAAAATGTAAGGCTATGCCTCATTTATGCTTTCCCCTAAAGATGTCCAATTATTTCAATACCACTTGTTGAGAAAAAAATCACCAGAAAACACAAACCAATTGGCTATATTTGTATGGATTTATTTTTGAACTCTGGGTTCTGTTCCACTGATCTATGTGTGTCTATAACCCTTCACCAGTATCCACACTGCCTTGATCCCAGTAGCTTTATAAGTTTTAAAAGCACATAGCTGTGACCCTGCAATTCTACCCTTTTTTTTTAATAAAAAATTTGGCCAACTGTTTTCAGTGAGCTTCTGTGATGACCCTAACACCAAGCAAAATGCATTCGTGGGCCCATTTAAGCTTCACAACAGAGTCTTAAGGTGGCACACCAGGTACAATCCTCCAGCAAGTAGAAGCTCAGGGGTGTTCAGCAGTGCAGAGAAAGGATGATGGTGAAGGAAGCTTGAGTAGAGGACCTGGAGCATGCTACAATTCTAAGACCGTGTCAGCCAAGAAAGCACAAAGCAGCAGCAGGTGACAAGTCCTGCACTGGGCAGAACTCAACAGGCTTCTCCATCCTCTGTTGTGCTTAGTTTTCGGCTGACTGCAGAGTAGTGACAGCCTTGATTCTGAAAGAATGTAATTCTTGCTGGGCGTTGGTGGCGCATGCCTTTAATCCTAGCACTTGGGAGGCAGAGGCAGGAGGATCTCTGTGAGTTTGAGGCCAGCCTCGTCTACAGAGCGAGTTCCAAGACAGCCTCCAAAACAATACAGTGTCTGTACGTGTATGTATATACATAGTATGTCATTGTACTTCTTAGTCTTTGTCAACTTAATACAAACTAGACTCACCTGGAAAGAGGAAACCTCAATTGAGGATTGGTCTGTGGGGCATTTTCCTGCTGACTAATTGATGCAGGAGAGCCTAGCCCTCTGTAGGCGGTACCATCCTCAGAAAGGTGGGCCTGGACCATATAAGATGATCAAGCCAAAGAAAGAAAGACAGTAAGCAGCATTCCTCTTTGATCCTGTTGCAGTTCCTGCCTTAACTTCTCTCAATGATGGACTTTAATTACTTCTAGACATGGTGTTTACTATAGCAATAGAAAGCAAACTAGGATAGTCAATCATAAAAAAACGGCTGTTTAGTTTCATTGCCATGAGTGTATGATATGGAACTAATAGAGCAAAGATGGTCTCCATTGCTAGGAGCTTGACAGCCAATGGCAATTCAGCACAATGGTCTTAGGGGTCTTGCAGTAGCTTTATGTACCTCTTGTATGTATGTATCAGTAGAAGCAATAACAAAGAAATTGAAAAGCACCACAAGAGTAAGTGATCAGGATAAGGTATGTGCCAATAAAGCTAGGGTCCCTAACCATCATCCTCAGAAGGCCACCTGGGTCAAATGACTTCCTGGCAAGAATAGTCCTCATTTATTTTCAAATAAAGTAGATTTCCTCACGTCTATAACTTGTTTCCAGTTACTTGGAACAAGAAATAAGATCTCAATTCTGGTAACATTGTCTCATGGTTAGACTTAAGGATGATATTAAAACATGTAAAATAAATAGAACCTGACTCTGCTCAAAATAGAATAGATCAAGACTGGTAGTACATGTTATCATTGTTTTCTACAATGATTCTGTTATGACCTTTAGAGTCATTTCCCTGCCCTAAACAGGGAGCTAAGCTTGGAATCTCCATCCTAGCCTGGCTCCTTGTTAACCACTATTTTTTTTTTGCCTCCATACTACTGTTCTCTCTGCTTCTTTATTTCTCCTCCCCTCCCCCATAAATTGATTGCAACATCAAAGTCCCTACCCACTCTAACCTCCTGTCTGATTAACAGAGGTCAGCTGCTGTCTGCTCTATGAGAACACAAAATTCAGGACACCTTTAATTGACATCCCCGTGTGCCATTTTGTAATAAAATGCTACATTACTCTACAGGTGAGACCTCTTTGCAATGCCCATAAAGGCTGGCAAGCATTTCCATACATCCTGGCACACTTTGTGAATCTTCAAGGAACATCTGTTTGTTTGGGGTCTTTTCTGTGCATTCTAAATATGTATACCGACAAACATCTGTCAAGTCTAGGCCCCCTTCTTCACTGACCCTCAGGAATCTTTCTATTCTTTTAAGAAATCTGTCTCCAGGCAGTGGTGCTACATGCCTTTAATCCAAGCACTCAGGGGGCAGAGGAAGAAAGACCTCTTCGAGTTCAAGGATAGCCTTGTTTACAGAGCGAGTTCCAGAATGGCTAGGGCTACACAGAGAAACCCTGTCTGGAAAAACTGGGGGGAAAATGGAAAGAAGAAATTTGTCAATTTTTTTGTCTTTTTTATTTTAATTTTTAAATTTAAATTAGAAACAAGGTTGTTTCACATGTCAATCCCAGCTCCTTCTCCTTCCCTTCCTCCCACACCCTCCCACCAAGTTAAAGACATTGTTTCAACAGCTATAACTTAAACTTGAAAGTACAGAATTCTCTTTTCGTTTGGAATGTGCTTTTTTTTTCTTTAACCCTGAAATGGGTCCAAGAGAGAGGAAGGACCAGTGTCATCACCTTTCCTTTATAGATGACAGAGTGTGACCAGAAACTCAGGGAGGCATCTATGTCGAAAGCCTAAGTTTTTATGAGAGCCTGTATACAGTACGGCAATGTGTAAACATAGAAGATATACAAAATGTCACAAAGGGAAATGGCTGACAAGAAGGTTTAAGTGTCTGTGGACATGGAACATGCTAGACATATATATATGTTTATGTGAGATCCAGCTATCCACTCTAATGAGGATGACGTACAGTTGGATGAATGAATGAATTGGAGCCTGCACCAGATCTGGGGCTCACAGGGTCTAGTCATTTCAGAACACCTCTTCCCATGTCATATATATATATATCCCCACACCCAATATTCATTTTCTCTAAAGCTCTGGAAGTAACACTCTGCTAACAGACATAACGGAAACTACACACTTGGGATGGATTTTCTAGTATTCAGATGAGGTAGACAAGAGGGAGAATGACGATATTGGTGATAATCATGATATTATCAGTTAACATTCATTAACTGTTATTATCCACTAGGAACCATGCTGTATCTTTACACTTATAAATCATACTTAACTCTAATACCAAATCTTTTTAAGGGTTTTGTGTGTGCGTATGTATATGTGATGGATGAATATGTGGAAGAGGGTGCTTTCATTTACATGTGAATGTGTGAGGACCAAATATGGGGGTAGAGTGTTTTTTTTTCTGTCACTCTCTATCTCCTATATAGTTAGTAAGGCCCTGGGTTCTACCTGTTTCCACCCATTGTTAGAGTTACAGACATTCATCCCTACACTTGACTTTTACATGGGATCTAGGGATCTGAACTTGGATCTTCATGCAAACGCAGCAAGCATTTTACCCACTAAGCCATCTCCTTGGCTTCCCTATAAGAATTTTTACTAAACACACACACACACACACACACACACACACACACACACACACACACACACACACACACAGAGAGAGAGAGAGAGAGAGAGAGACAGACAGAGACAGAGACAGAGACAGAGACAGAGAGAGAGACAGACAGACAGACAGAGAGAGAGAACCGTGGCAATGTTTTGTCTGTTGGGCTCCAGGAGACAGTAATTGCTGTGTTACTCTGGCAGCCATATTGCCTAATCCAGAAAATCCAGAAAGTGGACTCTTGGCACAGACCATAGTCTTTCCAAGAAGACTGGAAAAGAACCAAGCCACCTTAGCTGTAGGCTAGGACATTACATTTAAGACTGATTATCCTCAAATAAAAGTTCTGCTTTTTAGTATATCATGTTAAACAAATACTACTTTGCATTAGGAAAAGTAGGGGAAAAATGGGTGCCTTGTTCAAGCAACCCCCAGTTGTAAGGAGAGGAGGCCCGCACAGAACATACACTGAGACTCTGAGACTCTGACACGAGCCCTCTGTTTTGACAGCTGCTCATTTGTCTAGACAGCTATGGTTCCACAACTTTGTGACTATATCCAATGTGCCTACACTATGCCAACTGCCTTTTAGCAATTACCTTAATCTTTCCAATATCCTTTAATAAAGTACAATATATTCTGTTCTCAATTTAAATCGGGGGATGGGGAATGGATAATTTTTCTGAGATCACAGATTTAAAAATGAGTAGCAGATTGGATTCTAGGCCAGGTCACAAGATTACAGAACCCGGATATGACACTTCATCTTCCCTGAACTCTGAACCGGAAGGTGTGGCAGAGATCTGGCAAGGCTTTCATGAGAGGAGAGTGTTTCCAGAGCATTAGCTTGGTGTAGGGAGACAGCTCTGTGAAGATTGACAATGGCTGGAGCCAGGGCAGCCTGACCTTTTCACATTAGCCAGCAATATGGGCAGAAGTTTATAGAGTTGGGGTGGACATCTTGCCTTCTACTCGCAGATGGTAGACTAATATGAGGACCACATCCTGAACCATTGGGCATGAAGAGATGTGGATGCTATAGCCTAGGACTCTACAAGAGAGAAGAGAAGCAACTCTGAGGCGTGGGTAAAGGAATGATGAATTCCTACTTCTCATCTTTTCATCTTTTCTTTTAAGCGGGGCGAGTCCTGCTTAGAGGAGTGGAAGACTTATGTCCTGGATAGCCATTTCATCACTTTGTGAGAAAATTGACTAGTCAATGGATAACATTTGGAGCACTTCATATGTGCCCCATGTAAGCTGTGCTCCCCTTAAATCTTCATTGCTACCTTGCCATTCATTGGCTAGTAACCAATACAGATTTAATAGCTTCTTATTAACATATATTTAAAGCTGCTTACAGATGAGAAAGGACTGACAATGATTGGAGTTAGACTACCATTCCCCTAATTTCTGCTTCATTCACACAACCAATAAGCCAACAGACATCCTTACTCATAGATGTGATGTCATAAATTTAAAAAAAAAAACAACTAAAAAAACGAACTCTGAGCTTTAATTGTTGAGTTAATGACAATGAGTCTAAATTTCTGACCTAAACTGACTGTTGAAACATCAATTTTCTGTTTAATAAGAAGCTTAAACACATCTTTCTTGAAAGAAAGGAGCTATAAATTATGGGGCTTCTTTTTGAGATAAAGGCCAAAATGCTATGTGTTATCATAACACAGCCATAAAATTCCATTCTGTGCCTCGGCATGAAGCAAACAAAAAATTTAACTAAAGAATATAATCCGATGTTTTGATGTCAGCTTCAATCTTTAGGTGTTACAGTAATGGCTTTCATTGCTCGTGTTTGCAATCAATTATTACTTTTTTTTCTTACGAGTTTTTTTTTTTTCAAGACAGGGTTTCTCTGTATTGTTTTGGAGGCTGTCCTGGAACTCGCTCTGTAGACCAGAGCTAGTCTTGAACTCACAGAGATCTTCCTGCCTCTGCCTCCCGAGTGCTGGGATTAAAGGCGTGCGTCACCAACGCTCAGCCTACAGGTTGAGTTTTAAAGTAGAGCAAAACATGGAGAGATGCACTAGCGGTTTTCAGGCACTTTTGAATCTTACTCTGCATCTGGCCACGCACTGAATTGTGTATCCTTTAAACACCTGAGAGTGTCATTTCAGAATTCAAATTCAAGTAACGGGAAGAGTGGGTAGGAAGTTGGAAAATAAAGGTCCCTCAATTCTGAAAGAAATAGAGGTACACAGACCAAAAGTCCCTCACAGAAGAACAAATAAAACGCTACCTGTACCTAGAGCTGACCCAGATGTCAGGGTCACAGGTGAGCCAGCCCGGGGAGCTTGAGAGCAGATGAGCTGATCACGAACCCCCCCCCCCCAAAACAGTCGGGAGAGAGGGTCCTGCACCTTGTCTGGACAAAACCATAGAGGTGACCCTGGCGATTTGAGTGCGGGGGAAGGGAGACCTGGAGTTGAGGGCCTGAGAGCAGGAGCCCGCTCCTTGCTGTCGGCTGCATTGGGTGAGCTCGCCCAGGGCAGTGCGGGAGAGCTCACCCGAGCTGACAAAGCGAGCTGACCAGCCCCACCACCACCCAGGCCCAGAACCAGGGCTGTGAGTTGTCCCATCCAACATCCGCCCCATCTATGAACTGTTGGAGCACGTGATCCAAAACATCAGGATCCCCATGACATGGGACAACGACAGGATGTCCAGGAGGAGCCCCAGTAAGAGCCCATTATTGGTGGTGTAGCAGAAACCAGAATCCTTGAGTCAGACCAAGGACTCGCGGCAATGAACACTTTCAAGTAAAGATGAATGGACTAAAGGGTGAACACTGTGTGTCTCAACAGGCCTCACTACAGCTTCCTCGATAAGAATCTTCTATTTTTTAAAAATTTTTTTGGTTTTCGGTTTTATTTTTATTTTGGTTTTGATTTCTCCCTTTAAATTTGCTTTTCTTTGAGGGAAGTTTGCAAGGGCAGAGGGAGGAAGTGAGGGGACAGAGAGACAGATGATCAGAAGGCATGATGTGAAATCCACAAAGCATCAATAAAGGTACAAAAAAATGCCCCTTGTACATATGAAGGAACCTTAAAAAGGAAGGGGATTCTGACACCTGAGGCAACAGGGATGAATCTTAGGGATACCCTGCTAGGTGAAAAAAGCCACTCAGACACAGGAGGAATTCCTTTGTTTCCAATTTTAGGAGTTTCCTGGCTATATAATGAAAATGGAGAGCAAAAGTAGGGCTTTGGAGGCTAAAGAAAAAGGAGTGAGGAAATTGTTTTATTCCTTTTATTTTTACCTTTATTCATTGTGTGTGTGTATGTGTATGCGTGTGTATGTGTGTGTGTGTGTACACTTTTATGCTCACTGTAGAAACCATGTGCTCACTGTAGAAACCAAGTAGTCAGAAGGACTACTTGTCGGAGTTGGTTCTTTCCTTCTGCCGCATGGATCCCTGGTATTGAACTGAGGTTGTCAGAGTTGGAAGCTAGCCCCTTTAGTTGGTGAGCCACTTCACTGGTCCAGGACACTGGCTTTTAGCGGGGATAATATCTCAGGTTTGCAAGATGAAAAATGTTTAAAGGTTCACAGAGATGGAGGAAGGCACACAAAATTACACTCTGGCCTCTACACACATGAATACATTTACCCACATGCATGTGCGCACGTGCGCGTGCACACACACACATGCATATGTTATACACATACACACAGTGAATTTTTTAAATTTTTAGTTGTATCAATTGGAGTAGGCTAAATCTCATTGGCAACCTGATCTCCAAATGTCTCAACGAAAGTAGTTGAGTTTTCTCTCATATAACTGTATAACTACATATAACTATCTGTGGAATATAGTAAAAAAAAATTGTTAAATGAATGAACAAATGACTAAATGCATTTGTGTCTTGAAATGGAATGGAGTCCAGTAAAGACTGCCAGACTCTAAGACAATACATTTGTGTTGTTTTAAGCTACAAAGTTTGTGGCACTTGTCACAACAGCCACAAGAAACGGTATGCCTTGTCGACAATTTTCTAGGAGTGTTTACTAAATTCTGAATTAGGAGCAACATGGGGAATCTAGGGAAGACATTGAATATGGGCTCAAAGCAGGCCACCTGGATTCAACACTTAGCTCGGGTACTTGGTGTGCAACTGTAGTGACATCAGTAATCTTTCTTTGTGTTAGTAACTCAGAATGAGAACAGTACCTACCTCATCAGCTTATTGTGAAGATTAAACACCCACTTAAAGGAAGAGTTCGTGATAGTGCCTGGTGTGTAGGAGACATTACACTGTGGAAGCATTTCTTGTCATTTATTCTTGCTATTATATTCTCATCCTATGCTGGGAGCAGTTCGTGCTGGTGACCTCTGTTCCCCAATTTAACACACTTCCATTCATTGGAGGGTTCTGCCAAAGCACCTCATCTCGGGGCAGCCTATTCCAGGCTGCATGTCAGTTCATTCTGCTGAGAATATTCCTTCTATTCCAGAAACATGATGGTGACTCTCATGTCAGTCTGACAGAGATTCGGGGTTCCCTGGTCCCTAGATACCTTGCCACCCATTTGCCTACCATTAACGTTTTTGTCTCTTCAGCTTGTGAAGAGGCTAAGACTGAAGGCTCAACCTTGTCGATTTTGGTCAGGCAAAGCCTTCACTCTGTTAGATCCCCTCTGAGGAAGGCTGTGTCAGTTCTGCTTCTGTCACAGGGCAGGAAAACTCCAAAACCTAAAAACAGCTGGCTCAAGTGCCCTTCTCCCACTGAACCCCCCCCCAAAGTATTATCCCCCATGAATGGACAAAGTTCTTCCCTGGTTCCTGTTTCCAGGCAACACAAAGTAAAATGCTATCTAAGACCTCAAGACACTTGGTGAGGTTGTTTAAGTTCACAATATCTGAGGCCATGAACCAATAAAGAAATGTGGGATTATAGGAGGGAGATCGGGACTAGAAGTATAGAAAGGCCTGGTTTGAGTCAACACACGGCCTGGGTGCACTTAATTGAAGCCCACATGTTTAGATCACACTTCCCTTCACGGCCACTATTTCATTTTCAGTCCAACCTTAGTTGTCACTAAGCCCACTTTGGAAGGAAAAGAAGGAAGGGAGGGAGGGAGGGGAGAAGGAAGGAAGGAAGGAAGGAAGGAAGGAAGGAAGGAAGGAAGGAAGGAAGACAAAACAGAAAACCAGTAACACTTCTTTCCCTTAAGGCTTTCTTTAGTTATGGGTCTTTAAGAAATAAAACTTAAAAACTCAAATTTTGATGCATAAAGAAGCTAAGACTAGTAACGTTGTACTTGTAGTTTTTCCTGAAGAGATCAAACACAAAAGAAATGAGCCAAACCATTAAAATGGTTTATATCTCATCAATTCATACCACTATCCTTTTGTTTTGCTTTCCAGAAGGTCATACAATGCTGAATATTAACTGCTTACTGCCACAGCAGCTCAATACTTTATGATTTTACTTTAATGCATTTTCTGTAGTTTACATCTTTGAATTTCCTCCTGACTTCCCCACCATTTAAGACAAGGCCTGCCTCATTGAAACTCTTCTTTCTGTCATTGTCCTGCAATTGCAAATCCTTCCCGTCCCCGTAACAAAAACATCAGAACAGTCTGGTCACTGGAAAGCAATTTTGGGAGCTGTAAGAACATCACCTTTTAGTTCCACTGAGGGGGAAAAGAAACCAGACAGAGTCCCTGAAAAGACACTGACGTACGTATGTTCATTGTGGTCTAGATAATAAGTTTGACCAACAGCATCCTCCCCAGGACACAAACAGATTTAACGAAAGGAGTCCCTTACCACTGAACGAGACAAGGAAATGGTCATCAGTGGCTCCACCACCCATTCGTGTCTTTATCTCCTTTCCTCTCACCCACTGCTACTCAGAGTATGTTTGTACAGTTTCCAGGAACCAAGCACAGTGGTGGGAACTGCCTCTGGATGACTGGAGGGAG
This sequence comes from Mesocricetus auratus, assembly GCF_017639785.1. NCBI lineage: Eukaryota > Metazoa > Chordata > Mammalia > Rodentia > Cricetidae > Mesocricetus > Mesocricetus auratus. The sequence continues at coordinate 355,209 of NW_024429204.1, forward strand.
GCAGGGAGGCTTCTCCAGGCTTACAGGACACCGGGGGGAAACAGTGCTATAGGAGAAGCCTCACCAGCCCTGGCTGGCTGGACCAAGATGCTTAAGCATCACAGGGGCAGGGACAAAAGGACCAGGAGGAAGCTCAGCAGTGGTGTACTCTCCTAGTACGTATAACCCCTGGGTTTCATTCTAAACGCATTAGTTCATAAGTAAAAGGTGAGACATGGAAGAAAAGGGAGAAAACTGTGCTCTCTGGTCCACTATAGTTTTCTGGCTACGGATAGACTAGAAAAATGCTTTGACACGCTCATGTTGAGAATTTTCAATGTTTTTTTTTGTCTTTTTTTTTTTTAAATTGTTGTTCTTGTAGTATAAACTTGCAACTTGGAAAGGACAGAGAGAGAATACTGCTCTCCCCATTTGCTGCTTTCTTTAAAATATACACTAATGGGGCTGGAAAGATGTCTCAGTTCTTAAGAGTGTGCACTGCTCTTGCAGAGGACCCAAGACTGGTTTTCAGAACCCATGTCTAGTGGCCCACAATCACTTATAACTCCAAATACAACGTGTCAAACTCCCCCGTCTGGCCTCAGGGGCACCTGCACATACCCACACACAAACAGACAAACATATACGTAATTAAGAATAAAATAAATTTTTAAAAAATTATATACAATAATATATGTGGGACTTTGCTGAGTTTTTTTCTTCATCATTTATTTGCTTCATCATTTTTAAATGTAAACAAGAATTGGTGACAGACTAGAACCCAGATGCCTTATAATTACTTCAAGGAGAAATGAGGACTCATGCTAGCAAATATATCACATAATACTTAATCATACTAAATTGTTTTTTGTTTCTAATGCCCTGTAAAACATGGGGTAATCCTTATTTAAAATATTTAGAGAAAAAAAGCAGACAGAACAGAATGACTTTCCCAAAACTCACCACACTGTAACAGAAGCTAAGAATTCTTTGATCTGAACCCCAAAGAGCTTGGGTAGCTTCCAGCTCCATGGAAGAAAAGAAAAGCTGCCGTACACATTTTAAAGCATAAAATAAAAATATGAGGTCTAGTCTATTGGCTAATTCTGCAGATTAAGAGCTCTAGTCAATTTCAACATTTTCCGGCATTTGTTTGTGTGTGTTGAGAAAGGGTCCCTGGCATCCCAGACTGGCCTCAAACTTGTTTATGCAAGATCAACACTGGGTCCCTTTTCCTCTTGCCTCTACTTCCCCTGTGTGCTTTCACTGAAGGCTCAGTGTTGAACAGTCCTGTGAGTTTATCCCCGACTTCAACTAAACCTTCGTTTAGACTACTGTGAGCAGCATTACTGTTTTACAGATTTACTAAGCAGCAAGAAGTAAAATCATATAGGTTGTTCTCCCTGTTCCTACCCCTAACTGTGAATTCTTTTGTTCTTAAACACGATCAAGCTATCAACACCAGTCTCCACCCATGCTGTTAGATGCTTTCATGACTTACCTCTTGACCTTGAGACGACTAAAGTAGAACTGTAATTCAAGCACAAGTCTTTAAAAAAAGTATCCTTTGGTCTATACCCATGGTTCTATAGAGAAAATGTTAAAATCAGGCACACATGGAGAGGAACCAAGAACATTTTTCCAGAATTTACTCTTTCTTAAAAGTGTAAGGCTCGGATGGCTGGAAAGACAGCTCAGCAGACAAAGTGCTTTCCACCCAAGCTCTAGGACCGGAGTTCAGATCCCCAACACCTCTGTAAATGCCAAGTGAACAAACACTGTGACCTGGCTGTAATCCCAGAATACAGGAGGCAGAGTCATGGGACTCCCCAGAGCAAACCGGCTAGCTAGCTATACTACTCAAATGGGAGACGCCATCTCAAAATAGGAGCTTGAGAGCCATCAAAGAAGACACCTGGTGTCAACCACAGCCCCCACATACATGTACATACATGTTCATGTGCACCCGCACACATACATGCACCTCCACACATGAGAGCATGCATACACTACTGTTACATTCACCACACTCATACGAATGTGCAAAACAGTTTATGAAGCTTGAATAGATGTCTTTGCTTGCGTTAATAAAAAAAATATAGCTAAAAACACGCTTATTACTTTTAGTGACAGATTAAATCTCCAATAGTGTGATCTTGTACTTTAATTGTAACCAGAAAGTCTTGTTCCATTTTCATGAACCACTGGCTAAATGATACCACTAGCCATTTGATTATTTTTGCTTCTTGTTTTCCTGTTTTTTGTTTGTTTGTTTGTTTTTTTGGTTTTTTGGGACAGGGTTTCTCTGTGGCTTTGGAGGCTGTCCTGGAACTCACTTTGTAGACCAGGCTGGCCTCGAACTCACAGAGATCCGCCTGCCTCTGCCTCCCGAGTGCTGGGATTAAAGGCGTGCGCCACCAACGCCCGGCTTGTTTTCCTGTTTTTAAAAAACCTGACAATTAAATTTATAATTTGCAATTCTGTTTTTATTTGTCCTTCCTGTTGTTTTTTTAAAAACAATTTCTTTTTCTTGTTATTTTTATTTTTTCACCACTATATTAACGAGGAAACAATTTCTATTTCGAATTCTATCAGTATATGTATTCCATTTACTAGGTCCATTAGGACTAAAATAGAGTTAAGATCAGCTAAAATTATAATGAATGTTATTTTGATCATTAAACTGCCAGTGTTCTCTGTGCTATTGTTGACCACTACCATTTGCACAGCCAGAATACAACATGGACTACAAGAGGTAAATGGTTCATAAGCCAGTAAGAGTTTTTTAATGGAGTCAAGTTCAAAACCTTTATCTGCAATGCTAATTTAAACTTATTTAGGCTTATGATCCTTAGGGAGATTTGTGATACATATACAAATTGTTATTACAATATAGTAAGTTGTTTTATTATAGGGGTCAAAGTTAAGGGAGTGAGCATGATTCTATGACTAGAAGCAATTTTCCTACAGAGAGTAAAAGGAGCGCCAAGGGTTAGAATGGAAACTTCCCCCCAGAAATATCTGAAATGAGCCAGATGGTGGATGTTCTTTCCAGGACGATTCAGCTCCAGCTGTCCTGGAGACTCTTCCACTCCTATAATCCGATGACCAGTCTTTGGGCAGAACCGTTGACTCCTGCTTGGATTGTCACTCTTCCTGTCTGAGGGCAATGAGGACCAACACAGTTATTATGGGGGAGAGCCTTTCTGGTTTACAGAAACCCTTCTTTGCTCTGTGTCATCACAGAGCAGAAGGGATGGGGACCTAATCATTTCTCAAAAGGCTTTGCCAACAAACGTCATCACATTTGAGGATTAGGCTTCAATACATCAGTGAGGTGTAGGATACAAATACCCAGTCTCTAACACTCTTCCCAATACTGAAAGAAATGTTTGCAAAACATATATCTGAAAAATGATTGCCCTCTAAACACACTAAGAACTTAACAAGAGAAAACCAGGTTAAAAAAGGGGCCCAAACCTTACCAAGGGAGATAAAGACATGATATAGAGAGTATGTCTATATTAGGGAGATGCAAACAAACACAGGGGTACAAAGCTACTACACTCCTCCTATAAAGAAGAAAATGCTGACCCCACCAAATGTTGGTAAGGATGAGAGACAGCTCCCACTCTCATACATGGCTGGTGTGAGCACAAAAGCAATACAGCTACAGAGAACTATCTCTTTATACCTAAAAATGCCCCTACTATATGATCCAAGAATCATTACTCAAAGACTTAAAAAAAATCTATGGACACACAGGTGCAGGGGTGACAGGTGCCGGGGAGACAGAGCAGGGGAGAGACAGCAGGGAGACAGACCCAGGGGATATTGACAAGAGACTGCTTGTGTCTAGAAGCAAAGCTATGGGAAGAAATGTTAAAGCCTGACTGAGAACAGTAATTTTCTAGCAAAATTCAAATATCAAAAATTGGGGGTGAGCCGGGCGTTGGTGGTGCACGCCTTTAATCCCAGCACTTGGGAGGCAGAGGCAGGCGGATCTCTGTGAGTTCGAGGCCAGCCTGGTCTACAAGAGCTAGTTCCAGGACAGCCTCCAAAGCCACAGAGAAACCCTGCCTCGAAAAACCAAAAAAAAAAAAAAAAAAAAAAAAAATTGGGGGTGGAGGCTGAAGAGATGTCTCAGAGGTTAAGGACATTGAGTTCAATTCCCAGCAACCACATGGCGGCTCCCAACTATCTGTAATGAGATCTGGCGCCCTCTTCTGGAGTGCAGGCAGAACACTGTATACTAAATGAATACAACCTTTTAAAAAACAGAGGAGGGGAGAAGAGTGGGGGGAGAACTGGAGGGATCAGGAAGATTGAGTCGGGGGAACAATAGAGGAGAACAAGAAAACAGATGCCATAATAGAGGGAGTATAGGTTTAAAGAGAAATCTGACACTAGGGAAATGTCCAGAGACCCACAAGGATGACCCCAACTAACAATCTAAGCAATAGTGGAGAGGCTACCTTAAATGCCCTTCCCCTATAATGAGATTGATGACTACCTTAAATGCCATCCTAGAGCCTTCATCCAGCAGCTAATGGAAGCAGAAACAGAGATTCACAGCTAAGCACTGAGCGGAACTCTTGGAATCCAGTTGTAGAAAGGGAGGAGGATGGAACAAATGGGTCAAGACCATGCTGGGGAAACCCACAGAAACAGCTGACCTGAGCAGTCAGACAGCTGGGGAACTAGCATAGAACCAAACCAGGTCCCCTGAACATGGGTGTCAGTTAGGAGGCCTGGGCAGTCTATGAAACCTCTGGTGGTGGATCAGTATTTGTCCCTAATGTACAGGTGGACTTTGGGAGCCCATTCCACATAGAGGGATACTCTCTCAGTCTAGACACATGCGGGAGGGCCTAGGTCCTGCCCCAAATGATGTGACAGACTTTGATGATTCCTCACCCTCTCTATGGAATGGATGGGGGTGTGGGTGGGGGGCATGGGAGGATGGGAGGGAGAGGGAACTAGGATTGATATGAGGTAAGATTGTTTGTGATTTAAATAAAATTTATATATATAACAAAACCAAATATCAAAAATTGGTCCCAAAGAAATACTAAACTAGAATAGACCAATTATGACAGAAAAACCAGGAGAGCTGTCACTGAGCAGATACAAGGACTAAATGGGTTTAAAGAGTGTAGAAATGACCTTTTAATGCAACTCAAATTAGTCCCAGACAGAGAGGAAGCACTCTCCTGTTGATTTTACACAGCCAATGTAACTCAAGGGCATGGCCTGTTCTAGCAGAAAGTGTTAGGGAGGAGACATTAGCAAGTTCTTGAAAAAAAAAGTGCTCTGAGATCAAACAAATTTTATTCAAGGAACATAGGAGCTGTCAAGAAAAAAAAAATCCCCTGGGAACACCAGCACAGTCTGTTCTATCAACAAACTGAGGGGGAAATACACAGGACACTGTCAGCAAACCCTGAAGGGACATCAGTAAAACCCACCAGCCTTTCTAATATAAATGCAACATAAACAAACATTTTGATAAACAGATGACTATATCCAAGCCAACCACAAACGTCATCCTAAAATTATAAACTGTGACTCATTAAAATCATTTCCATTCAAACCTGGAATTCATTATACAAACTTCCGTTATTCAATAACCAGTTCTGAATTCCAAGTCCTTTGTATATACTCCGTAACTTTCAGTTTATTACTTTTATGGAATTCTTGAACGTGCAAACAAGTGGGTCTCTGATTCTTTCGCTTCCTCTTGGGGATCTTTTATTTTTGTATTGGTTTGTCTAACCCAACTTCTAAACGATGGTTTTTGTTTTATCTACTTTTCTAATGAGAGATAGAAAGGGAGTGGATCTGGATGGAAGAGGAGATGGGGGAGCTGGGAGGAGTAGAGAGAGGGGAAATTGTATTCAGATTATACTTATGAGAAAATAATCTATGTTTAATAAAAGGGGAAAATAATGGGTGTAGACATCAACAAAGGTGTAAACCCCATTTTCAGCTGATGATAAAATTTTATACCTAGAAATACATGAGACTATTAGAAAAAGGCAGGGCTTCAGTAAAGAATTTATTAAGATACTAATATGCCAACAATATCTAAAGGTAAATGATTTTTCTCTAATCTACCAGTAGATTGCTCAATGGAAGTAGAAGTCCTTTGTAATAAGGGCACAGTAAGTAATAAGAATTTAACAATAACTTCATATGATCTACAGGAAAACTAATAAAATGGAATGGGTGGAGAATAAAGCTCATTTGACAGAAAGTTTAGCTTTGATCCCAATTCCTAGCATCAGGCCGGGCGTTGGTGGCACACGCCTTTAATCCCAGCACTTGGGAGGCAGAGGCAGGCGGATCTCTGTGAGTTCGAGGCCAGCCTGGTCTACAAGAGCTAGTTCCAGGACAGACTCCAAAGCCACAGAGAAACCCTGTCTCGAAAAACCAAAAAAAAAAAAAACCAAAAAAACAAAAAAACAAAAAAAAAAAACCAATTCCTAGCATCACATAAAATCCAAGCATGGCAGTCCACATCTGCAATCCTAGTTGTCAGAAGACAGAGGCAAAAAGTCCAGGAATTCAAGGTCATACCCAGCTACATGCTGAGTTTGACACCTGCTTGGGCTACATGAGACTGAGTATAGATAGACAGATAGATAAATGATAGATAGATAGATAGATGATGGATTGAGGCCTGAATTGTGTGTGCATATCTCATGAAATTATATATACATATATATGTATATATATATATATATATATATAAACCTTTTTTAGCTTGAGATGACTTACTATTACAAAATGTTTATTTCAGCCGGGCGTTGGTGGCGCACACCTTTAATCCCAGCACTCGAGAGGCAGAGGCAGGCGGATCTCTGTGAGTTCAAGACCAGCCTGGACTACCAAGCGAGTTCCAGGACAGCCTCCAAAGCCACAGAGAAACCCTGTCTCGAAAAAAAAAAAAAGTTTATTTCTCCAAAATCAATGTATAAATTTAGTACAATTCCAAATGGGATTCATTTGCTTACTTTAATTATTTGAAGCATCCTTAGAGCTTATATGAATGAAAAAAATTCAAAATACCCAAGGAAGACATGGAATAAAACCAACCTAACTAATCAAAATGAAACACCCTGCTAGTGTGTGGTTAGGAAGCACAGGGAGACAGGTTTTGAAAGTATGGAGCCTTGGTGATCAAAGGGAGGCATCACGACATGGGAAAAGGTAGTAGACTACTAGGTGAAATGCAGAATTGGAAATGGTTGCAGAATGTAGAAGAATTTATGTAAGACGGACCAATGAGATCAATGTTAATAACAGTCCTGGGAAACCTAAGGAAGAAAGGTATATTACCTTGAAGAAGGAGAAAACAGTGAATACAAAATCCCAGCTTACCTACTCCAAATAGAATAAACCCACGGAAAGATTCTCTGACGCACTGGCCATCAGGACTCTGTGGGTAACCTGAGCCGTGAGCCGTGTGTCCCTTCATACTAGCATGCTTCCTCTGGGAGGAGAGAAACATCTCTTGCTGGCTGGGGTGTGGGGCAAGAAGAAGCAGCTCTCAGAATTCCTGGTGGGTCCGTGAGAACTTCTTGTCATAAAATGGCCAAGAAACAGCTCATAAACATAAAGATATTTTTAATTTTCAACCAAACAATCCTACTCTTGGGAATCTGATCCACAGAAAGGAAACTACATGTACTTGAATGAATATGTGAAAGGTATTCCTGTACCGTCGTTGTGCTGGTGACGGCGGTAGGGGAGCCAACAAGCATCCTTCCGGGAAACGGGATCACATAGGCGACACCAATGCCAAGGAGCCAAGGAAGATCTGTCAAGGGACTTGGTGTTCAACAAGATGAAGAAAGCAAGAAAATGCATTTGCTGGAATCCTTTTCTTTTTTTTGTAAAACAAGAACAAAATGCATAGAAAACCCCTCTGTGTGTGTATTTCATATATGCGAGTGTGTGTCCACACAGGCTTAGATGAGCATCGAAGAAAAGGGATAATGATTCATGCTTGGCTGTTTACAGGGCATATGGTTTACCAGCACTGGTGTGTTCCTTTGGGAAGCAGGGATTGAGGGAGCTGTCTTTATTATAAAGAACTGCCCAGGCTTTGTCATAAGGAAAAGAACAGAAAAGAGGCATTTAACTTCTGACTCTGAGTGTTTTATCTTTCTTTCCCTAAAGCATTTCCACTACCTTCCTCCTCCTCTTCCTCCTCCTCCTCCTCCTCCTCCTCCTCCTCCTCCTCCTCCTCCTCCTCTCTCGCTTTGGAATTTTATGCTTTTTCTCTGAGGCTTTATGTCATTTACAGCTTCCTGTGGTACGTTCATTAAGCGATAAGATGGAGTGTACTTCTGTTTCCTATTCGCTCCTAATGTCATTCAGTTGCCTGTACTTTTAGCAAACAGAACAGCTTTCTAAGAGCAAATTTTACAATGACTCAATTTTTTAATGACTAAGTTACACTTAGTGGGTGGTTACTAATTGTCTGAAAGTTTGTTCCCGAATCCAAGGGTGTCATGGAAGGCTTCTTGGAGGTATGTGACTCACATTCATATATTTGCTAACGGGGATGCTTCTAAGCCGATGCTTAAGGGGCACTCAGGAATAGATTGCAGAGAGAAAGGTGAGAAGACAGATAGATTCTTCCAGGCAGAGAAAATAATAACCATATTGACATTTATGACAATGGACACGTATTGTAACAACATACTACAGGCATGTACAGAACATTCACCATGTGCCAAGTAACTTGCTGAGTATTTAGTATTATTAGCTCATATACCTCCTTACATTAACCAAAACATAGCCAAACTACAGATGAAGGGACTCTAGCCAACCTGAACATAGCAAACGTGGCTCTGTCAGGAATTTTCCTTCTCCCCCATTCCCTCTGTCTTGCGTTAGATTACATTCCTAAAGCTAGCCACTGAGGTCTAGTACCTTATGTCCACTTTCTCCTGCTGAGACTAAGGTCCGGCTATCAAAGTATTGAAGTCCAACAATCAAAAGCCCCTCTTTGGCTAGCCTAATTAACCTGCCTGATCAAAATTAACCAACTCAAGCCGGGTGTTGGTGGCACACGCCTTTAATCCATCCCAGCACTAGGGAGGCAGAGGCAGGAAGATCTCTGTGAGTTTGAGGCCATCCTGGTCTACAGAGCAAGTTCCAGGAGAGCCTCCAAAACAATACAGAGAAACCCTGTCTCGAAAAACCAAAAAAAAAAAAAAATTAACCAACTCTTCCTAACAGGGTTACCTTTATAAAATATCATTTTCCTAGGTGCCTGTCTGCTCCCTATCCAGAGACAGTCCTTTGTTCACCTGGACAAATACCCTCCCTATCCCTCTCTCCCTTGTTCCTTTCCTCTTCCTCCTTGTCCTCTATCTCCTGTCTCCTTTCCCCTGCCCTTTATCTCTCTGGAGCAAGTAAATCTCCTTTGGGCTGAGAACTTGTGGTCTTGAGCAGATTATGGCCCCTTCAGGCTTAAATTTAATGACCTACTCATGCATCAAGGCCTTATGAATGAAGTAAAAAGTAGAAATGGGAGCTGGGAAGTGACTTAGAGTTGAGAGCACAAGTACAAGGGTCTGACTCCGGATCTCCAGTGCCCATGCAAAAAGTTAGGCATGGCCACACACATCTCTATAACCTCAGATCTAAGGACTTGGAAGAGTAGCTGGGGTTGCTAGCCACCAGCCCAGCAGACAAACCATTATCTCCTGGAGTGACATCTGATCCTTGGCCAGGCAGCGGGGAGGATTACAGGAGAGGGTGTGTGTCTGTGTTCCCTCTCTCTCACACCCTCCCACAAATTCAATAATAATGCCTCTAAAAAACCCGTGAAAATGATATTCAAACCTCTGCCTGTTGCTCCAGTCAGAAGGGGATAGTCTGCCATTTCAAACAACAAACGAGCCTGCTTTATCTGGCTTCTTGACATGTTGACTCATTCAACAATTCTTCAGGCGTGGTTACTGGACCTGTCACTCATTTTACTAGTTCAGTAGCATTTTTTCACATGTGCGTATCTGGGAATTTACAGTTTAGATCTTTTAGAGAAAAAATTCAATGAAGCAATAACGTGCAACATCAGTTCGAATGTATTCATAGCATTAATACTATTTCATCTGAAAAATTTCTATGTATTTATTTATATTTTCTTCCTTTCCTCTTTTTCCTTCCTTCTTTTTTTTTCAAGAGTATCTGAGATACCTAACTCTACAGGATAACCTCTTTTGCTTTAAAATTTGCTTCCCCTTCTGAGAGTCAGTGAGGAGGCCTGGGAGGGGCCATGAGCAGTGGATCAGTGTTTATCCCTGGCATACAAATGGACTTCGTGTGTCCATAACACAAAGAGGGATGCTCTCTCAGCTTGGACTCTTAGGGGAGTGCCTGGACCCTGCCCTGAGTGAAATGACAGACTCTAGATATCCCCTATGTGGAAGGAAATGGCGATGGGGGAGGGATGGTGGGGGGTGCAGGAGGAGGGGAGGGAGAGGGAACTGGGATTGACATGTGAAGCAAGCTATTTAAAATGAAAATAATAATAAAAATTTGCTTCCTCTAATCTAAATAACTTTTTGCACTGATAGGAACCTGATAAGTTTAACAGAGGGTCTGCCTTTATTTAGCTTGTTCTGGGCCTATACATGCCTCATTGATCACTAAATGGCAAGGATTCCATGCTAGCTTGGAATGAAAATAAGATAGTCACAATTCTGCCTATTTGTATGTCTTCTTTGATATTATTTGTATATAGCAACAGAAGGAAAACTCTTCTAATTGTTTTTGTTTGTTTGTTTGTTGTTTTTTTGTTTGTTTGTTTTTTCGAGACAGGGTTTCTCTGTATTGTTTTGGAGCCTGTCCTGGAACTTGCTCCGTAGACCAGGCTGGTCTGGAACTCACAGAGATCCACCTGCCTTTGCCTCCCGAGTGCTGGGATTAAAGGCGTACACCACCAACACCTGGCTCTTTTGTTTGTTTTTGAGAAGGAAGAGGAATTTGCCTTAAGGATATCAGGTTATCTTTTTTTTTTCATTTTTTAAAAATTTGAATAAAAGCCGGGCGTTGGTGGCGCACGCCTTTAATCCCAGCACTCTGGAGGCAGAGGCAGGCGGATCTCTGTGAGTTCGAGGCCAGCCTGGTCTACGGAGCGAGTTCCAAGACAGGCTCCAAAACAATACAGAGAAACCCTGTCTCAAAAAAAAAAAATTAAATAAAAACAAGCTTGTTTTATATGTCAATCCCAGCTCTCTCTCTCCCTCCCTTTCTCCCCTGCCCCCCACCAGCTCCCCTATCCCATGCCCTTTCTGTCACCCAAGGAGGGTGAGGCCTTCCATGGGGGATCTTCAAAGTCTGTCATATTGTTTGGAGCAGGATCTAGCCCCTGTGTCTAGGCTGAGAGAGTATCCCTCTCTATATGGAATGGGCTCCCAAAGTCCATTTGTGTACTAGGGATAAATACTGATCCACTGCCAGAGGCCCCATAGATTCCAGGCCTCCTAACTGACACCCACGTTCAGGGGGTCTGGGTTGGTGCTATGCTGGTTTCCCACCTATCAGGCTGGGGTCCATGAGCAACCCCTTGTTCAGGTCAGCTGTTTCTGTGGGTTTTTCCAGCCTGGTTTTGATCCCTTTGCTCATCACTCCTCCCTTTCTGAAACTGGATTTCAGGAATTCAGCTCAGTGTTCAGCTGTGAGTGTCTGTTTCTGCTTCCATCAGCTACTGGATTAGATGAAGGCTCTACGATGGCATATATGGCAGTCTTCAATCTCATTAGTGGGGAAGGGCATTTTAAGGCAGCCTCTCCACTATTGCTTAGATTGTTAGTTGGGGTCAACCTTGTAGATCTCTGGACATTTCCCTAGTGGCAGATTTCTCTTTAAACCTATAATAGCTCCCTCTATTATGGTATCTCTTTTCTTGCTCTCCTGTATTCCCCCCCCCCCACTGGATCTTTCTGCTCCCTCATGTCCTTCTCTCCTCTCCTCTTTTCCCCTTCTCTTTCTCCTTACTCCCTCTCCCTGTCCTCCATGCTCCCAATTAGCTCAGGAGATCTTGTCCCTTTCCCCTTTTCTGGGGGACCATGCATGTCTCTCTTAGGGTCCTCCTTGTTTCCTCGCTCCTCTGGAGGTGTGGATTGTAGGCTGGTAATCCTTTACTCTATGTCTAAAATCCATATATGAGTGAGCACATGCCATATTTGCCTTTTTGTGACTGGGTTTCCTCACTCAGGATGGTTTCTTCCAGTTCCATCCATTTGCCTTCGAACTTCAAGATTCCATATTTTTATTCCACTGAGTAGTACTCCATTGTGTAAATGTACCTCATCTTCTTTTATCCATTCTCCAGTTGAGGGACATCTAGGTTGCTTCTAGGTTCGATAACATGTCACCTTGAAGATTCTAATGGAAGAAGTGGATCTGGATGGATAAAGAAAATGGGATGCCATTTATCCTTACAGGGAGGGAAATTTCACTTATTTGTGATGATATGCTTGAATCTGGAGGGCCTTCTGTTGAGTGAAAAAGAGGCACAGAGGGCCACATGCCGCATGACCTTGCTGATATGTGGGATCTATAAAAGCTGAATTCATGGAGGCAGAATGTACAGCATTGATTACCCGAGGCCGGGGTGGATGTGAGCCAAAGCATTAAAAATCCAGTTAGACAAGAGGAATAGACTTAAGAGCTCTACTGTAACCGTTTTAAGTAGAGTTAATAAGAATCTATTGTGTTTTTGAAAATAGATGAGGATAAAATTTAGGGGTTTTTTTTTCATCACAAAAAAAGGTGACTAATTAGCTTGATTTCATCCTTCTACAATGTGTGCACATTGCAAAACAATTTCTGTACAGCACAACTTTATGCCTGTCAGAATAGTCAAAAAAAAGATTGATGACAGCTCATGTTGGAGAGGATGAAGAGTAAAGGGAACACTCCTCCATTGCTGGTGGGAGTGCAAACTTGTACAGCCGCTTTGGAAATCACTGGTGGTTTCTCAGAAAACTGGGAATCAATCTACCCCAAGACCCAGTGATTCTAATCGTGGGCATACACCCAAAGGATATGCAACCAAACCACGAGGACACTTGCTCCACTACGTTCATAGCAGCATTATTCATAATATCCAGAACCCAGAAACAACCTAGATGTCTGTCAACCAAGGAGCGGATAAAAAAAAAGGTGGTACATTTGCACAATGGAGTATTAATCAGCTGTTAAAAGCAAGGACACCAGGAAATTTGGAGTCAAATGGATGAAACTAGAAAAAATCATCCTGAGAGGGATAACCTGTTGCTGGGTCCTAACGACTTCCTTGGAGGGAGGGGGTGAGAAGGTGCTGTCTTAACAACACAGACACTGAGAGTCAGGTGAAAAGGAAACAGCAGACTCATTTTTTTAGCAATGGGGGGAACCTTATATACCCTCCCAGCATCCAGGTTTCCGATCAGTTGACATTGCGTGGTTACCCCCTCATTGACTAGGCATGATCAGGACCTCTGGCAATGCCAGACAGACTCCAGATTGGCTCATCTCTAGGCCTTGAAGGTCCTCACTTCCTACAGTAACCCAGACCAACAAAGACAAACATGGTATGTACTCATTCATAAGTGGATATTAGCTATAAAGTAAAGGAAAACCACGCTACAATCCACAGACCCAGAGAGGCTAGGTAACAAGGAGTTTCCAGGTAATAATGAGGATCCAAGTGAGGCTAGGGATGCATGGATTTCCCTGGGAAGGGGAAATAGAGGAGATCTCCTGGGTGAACTGATGGCTGGTGGGCATGGGAACTTGAGGAATCTGATTGAGGGTGGGTGGAGGGGGACAGGGCTGAGAGAGATGACTGGAAAGGGGTACTTTATGGGGTTGGGTAGAGGGCTGATGCAAAGGAAACTCCCATGAGTCTACAAGAATGACTCCAGCTAAGACTCCTGGCAGCAATGGATGCATAGCCTGAACCGGCCATCCCCTGTGATTGGATGGGTGACAACCCTGGTTGTCATTGGAGAGCCTTCATCTAGTGACTGATGGAGGCAGACTCAGAAACCCAGAGTCAAACACTGGACCAACTGTGGGAGTCCTGCTGTGGAGAGGGAAGAGGGATTGTAGGAGCCAGGGTTGTCAGGGACATTGGAGGAAAACCTACAGAAACAGCTAGCCTGGGTCATAGAAACTCACAGAGTCTGAACCAGCAACCAGGGTTCGATCTTGCATGGGACCGACCTAGGCCCTCTACATATTTGTGACAGTAGTGTAGCTTGGTCTATTTTGGGGACTCCTGGCAATGGGAACAGAGGCTGTCTCTGGTGCTTTGGCTGGCTTTTGGGAACTTACTCCTCATACTGTGTTTCCTTGCCCAGCCTGAATATAGGGAGAGGTCTTGATCTTATGGCAGCTTGCTACGCCATGCTTTGCTGATGTACATGGTAGGCCTGCCCCTTTCTGAGCAAATACAGAGGAGAGGTAATTGAGGCAGGGTGTTTGAGATGTAAAATAAATGACTAATCAAATAAAAAGATAAATATACCTAAAAAAAAAAAAAGAAAGAAAACTCACAGGGCTGGAGAGATGACTCAGTGGTTAAGAGCACTGGATGCTCTTCCAGAGGACCCAGGTTCAATTCCCAGCACCCACATGGTATTCACACCTGTCTGTAACCCCAGTTCCAGGGGATCTGGTATCTTCAATGTACATAAAGAATAAATAAATCTTAAAGAAAAAAGGAAGAAAATTCACCTGCCTACCCAAGAGAGCACTCTAGCAAGACAGTCATACCCATTTGCCGACAACCTTTAAAGAACTGTACTGCTAGAGAAGCATTTCCTATCTTATCCTAGGGATCCGTTATGTATTTTACAGTTACTTGTGTTTCTTGTCTGTCTCGTAGCAATGGAAACATGAGTTTTGTTCTATATCAGCACCATGTTGATTTTGTAGAACTGGAAGCAGACAGCTTCCCTGGCAAAGGGCTGGCTGGTGGAGGGCAAGAAACAGTGGAAAGTTTGATGCTAAAAATAGATTTCTCTTGGATTGCCCGCAGATGTTCGTCACAGCCTCAGCTCACTTGCCGTTATTAGCAATGGGTGATTAATCGTTGGCCGACTAGGCTTCCTCTGCTTTCAAGTACTCTTACTTTCCCGTTCCTATCACTTTTCAGGCTGGTACCTCCAAACTGATTTCTAGCCTAGACCCATGGTGACATTTCCGTGGAGCAGCAAATGGGAGAACAACCAAAAACTGTGAGGTGACATCTTTTTGCTTTTACAATTGTCCATACTTGACAGCTCACCTTGGAATTGAAGCACCTGTTTGTCCGAGGTCAAACTTGACCTTAGAAACGCTAGTGACAGAATCCAATGTGCCCGCTAAAGTGGAACACTGTCTTTTGTTCCTATTTTTAAAAGTTTATCTGGTTTGGGGGGCTGGAGAGACGTCTTAGCAGTTAAGAGCACTTGTTGCTCTTGAAAAGACCCCAGTTTAGTTCCTAGCAATCATTTGGTGACTCACAATAGTCAGTTATTCTGGGTCCAGTGGTTCTGATGCCCTCTTTTGGCCTCTGTGGGCACTGCAGGGACATGTCACACATACATGCATGTAAACAAAATACATTAAATAAAAATATACAAATGAAAAATTACTCCAGTTATCTCTAACGTTTTCATTTCTTCACCTAGCCTCTACATTTTTGTTTGTGTTATATGCCTTCTTATTCTCAATTTTAGACACATTTACTTATGTGGTGCTATGACACATGTATGGTAGCTGACACTCTCTTTCCATCATGTGGGCTCCAGGGGTAGAACTCAGGCTGTCAGCCTTGACAGCAACTGCCCAAACCTGCTGAACCATATCACCGGCCCTCATTTTATATATTTTCTTCTGAGATGTACCACTAGTAAAGGTACTTGGAAGACATCAGTTAAGAAGATTTCCTTGCTGTATCCCACAAAGTTCAGCCTGCAAGCTGGAAGCCCTCTGAGCAGATAGAGAATGATCCTTGGCCTAGCCACAGCTATCTTTTCTGCATCAGATACACTTCACAAAATTCAACTGAATTTTAGTCTCTCAAATTTTATTTAAAAAATTCACCTAGCAAGATGCAGACATATACCTTTATAATTTCTAGATTTAGAGACATGGCTGATGAACACTAATTGCCATTGGCTGTACCCTTCTCCCATCCTTCTTCTGCATGGGTGACATGGATAGCCAACTCAGGGGGAACCAGTCCTTGTATTTTGGTTGTGAGCCTAGTCTTCTTATACTGTCACATTTTCCCTCTCATCTTACTTGTTGATACCTTTGAACACAAGATGATGAATAATTACCTATTTTCATGGACTTTATAGTGACTCTCAACATGGTACCAATTCCCTTATGTGGTAAAGGCTCAGGCTTGAGTTTTTTTCTTCAAAGTGTAAGTCATGGAGAGTCCAATAAAAGCCAAGAGCTTTGGAGTTTGTCTTCAGGGAAGCTGACAGATACATCCCTTCTGTAGATACATCTGCTTATTAATTTTATCACTTCCTGTCCAAGCTGAATCAGAGCTTCTTGTTAGGTAGATACTTGACAAACAAAATGAACACATAATCCAATTTTCCTCAAGATGGAAATTACTTTTATAGTTCTTCTCTTCACATTTCTCTTATGTCTGCTATTATTCAGGGTCTTTATCCAGTTCCTCATCAACTTGTAGCCTTATCATAGCTTCCAAATGTTAAATGCTGGAGACAACAGAGGTATGAATATGAGACCTAGCCTCAAGAGTGAAAAATCAACTGAGTCCTTTGTGGGAACAGAGATGATAATTTATAACTTAAAACAGATTTATTTTATTTTTATGTGTCTGTGGGTTATGTGCATGGGAGGGTGGGTGACTGTTGTGGCCAGAGGCTTCAGATCCCTCTGGAGTTACAGGAAGTTCTGAGTCATCCATTGTGAGTCCTGGGAACCATACCTCTGCAAAGTGATATGTGCTCCTAACTTCTGAGCTGTTCTGATGAAACATTTCCTGGGGAGACACAACTCACAGGTCTACTCACACCAGATAGGGAACTCAAGACAGGCCCATGTACAATTACCGCTAAAGTCCAGTTTGGTGACTCAATGAGTTTTACTAGGGTTACCCTCAGCGGTATGACTGAGGAGTCACTTACAGGGGGCAGAAATGACTCAATGACAGCTGCATCGTCAAAGCCCTCTTCTGCATGGATGACAGTTCACAGAGGTAGGAACCTGGTACATATTGCACACCAGCAGGCAGCTCAACGGGTTTGAGAGTGTCCTTTCCAGGTGCCTCAGTTTGTCTAAACCTCTTCCGGCAGCTGGTCTGGTCTCAGTCTTCCTGAAACTTCTCCTCCAAGAGTTTTTTGGTAGCTTAGCTCTTTCTCGTTTAGTGGGAACTCTGTTTCTACTGCTTACTCTGGCAGGGAGTGACCTGGTGACAGGATCAGTTTCAGGGACTCCCTGAAGCTATTTTGAGTTGAGTACCTTCCTTCCTGCTTGAGGGGTTTCCTGCAGGATGGAATGTTTCAGTCTTGGAGGAAGCTTTTACATGCTCTCTCTCTAGCCCCCTGACTTACAGCTTTTTGAATGAAGTGTTAATTTTTATTGTGAAACCTCAGTACCTTCTTTTTTTTTTTTTTTTTTTTTTTTTTTTTTGGTTTTTCGAGACAGGGTTTCTCTGTGGCTTTGGAGGCTGTCCTGGAACTGGCTTGGTAGTCCAGGCTGGTCTCAAACTCACAGAGATCCGCCTGCCTCTGCCTCCTGAGTGCTGGGATTAAAGGCGTGTGCCACCAACGCCCGGCTAAACCTCAGTACCTTCTACTTCTCAAGGTGTTCTTCAACCACAAAGTGCTCACCTTACACATAAGTCTACAGTTGACTGTTTCAGAAGCCAAGCTCGCTCTTCTGTGTCCCTATTTCCCCCTTTGGGCTGCTAGCGTCTTAGGCTGCTCATAAACACCGGGCAGGAAGTTGGTAGTTCTCTGAGGTAGAATCGATATCTTAATTTAGGATTATGATTCTCCTGTTAATTTTTCCTTTGAGATCCATAACAGTAATTTATCAACGAAACAACCCAACAGTCACTTTAGATGTGACCACAGTTTAGTCTTAGTTCTAAAATGACTACAGCCTCAAGGCTGTATCTTTATGTATGAGTGTCTTAAAGGGACACAATTTTTATATGATACGGCTTGAGCTTTGGAGCGGTATTTACCTACAACATAGTTATTGCATATTTTCTAATGTATCCCAAATGATAATAAAGTAGTGACCAAGTCTGAAAAGTTCTGGCTTCTAGGAATGGGCAATGTAGAAGAAAATGAATCCATAATTCATTCAGTCCATAAATCAAAGAGGAAAACAGTGGTAGAAATTAGGAGGGTCTGTGCCTGCCTGGTTCTGTAGCACAGCACAGCCCTGAGCTGCAAGGCAAAGCCTGATACTTCAGATCAGTCTCCTCTACACAGGGAATGCATATTCATTATTTTCTTCAAGCCAGAAACGACTTTACCCTTCTCTGACCTTTTCTTTCATCTGCTATTATCTAGAATTTCTATCTAATTTTTCATTCCCATTTGTTGCTTTCAAATGTAAACACAGTGGAAACTGAGTTTAGATGATGCCTAAGGGGTGAACATAAACTGTGAGCGGCAGAAATGGCTTTTAAACCATTTACGAAGCTGCACTTTGGAGATGTTGCGTTTTCGGATTCCCCTTCCTCTGATTTTTTTTGGGGGGGGGGGGGCTCGAGGATAATCTTAACACGCGCTTGTTATGCTCGTTCTCATCTTTTCTGGATTGCAGTTTACATGATCTGGTGACCCGTGAATACTGTAATTTAATCTATAAACTTTCTCATTTTCCCGATTCTCATCGCTGTTTCTTCTAGTGACCTAATCCTCATAAACCAGAAAAGGATCAGTGTGCCGATCGCCCTTCACCGATTTTTTTTTTCTTCAGAAAAATTAAAGCGAAGAAAAAGGAAAGGAAGGGAGAAGAGGGGCAGAAAGAGGTGGTGGAGAGAGGAGAGGCGTTGAGAAGGGGAAAGGGGAGCAGGAAAATAAAAGAGCACTGAGGTTTGCAGAGGCACGTTCCTGGAGCAGCCACAGCACGGAATCGAGGGCTCCCACTGGCTCTGGAAGCTGCCAATCGCAGTGTAATCCTGTAAGAATTTCTCCCGGGTTTATCCTGGAGTCACCGCCGCCTCCTTTCCCCTAGTCGTCAGAAGGAACCCAGAGCTGCGGGCGTGGAAGAGAGGGAAGGTGGGGGCGGAGGAGGCGGAGGCGGAGCAGGACCAGGGAGAGGACGCCCGAGGGGGTGGGGGGTGGGATCGAGGGGAGGACCCGGGAGGCGGCGGCGCGCAGAAGGAGGGGCGCAGCAGCCCAGCCTCTAGTCCGGCCCCCGAGCGCTTTTCTCCAGATACCCCCGGAGTTCAGGCCGCGCGTATCGCGCGTCCCCGCCGCTCTGCATCCCAAACTTCAGCCGCAGCTCCCTTTCAAGCCATCGGCTGCTTGCTTCAAATCAGACTGCACTAAGACCGGGACTCCGAGTCTTCCGAGTGAAAGCACGCCGCCGAGCAGGACCAGCCCAGGAAAGCAGCCTCCCGAGAAGCAGCAACTCCGGTTGGGAGAGCAGAAGCCAACAAGTGAGAAGGAGCCGCGTTCCCGGGGCGCAGCGCGAAAACCGGAGCAAGCGCCAGAGGAGACAGCAGCTACCGCCCGGAATCTGAGCCCGAGCTCGAGCCCCTGCCGTGCTCCCTGCGGTGGCTCAGCTCCGGTATCTCTAGGCCCGCTGCTCTGTGCGTGGGGCTTCGTTTCATCCGGGTTGCGAGCCACGTCCCCGGGGGAATATGCAGAACGCGTGGATCCTGCTCACCTTGGGCTTGATGGCCTGCGTGTCGGCGGAGACGGTGAGTG
This sequence comes from Mesocricetus auratus, assembly GCF_017639785.1. NCBI lineage: Eukaryota > Metazoa > Chordata > Mammalia > Rodentia > Cricetidae > Mesocricetus > Mesocricetus auratus. The sequence goes on from NW_024429204.1 coordinate 375,119, forward strand.
GGCCAGGCCGGGGACGCGCGCTGTTTTGGGTGCCCAGGCTACAAGAGGAGCTAGAGGGTGATTGGGGAGCGCCACCCGGGGTATCTGCCACCCGTAGACGTGGAGCTGCCGAGAATCTGCCGGGGCAAATGAGCTTGCTTTTCCCACAGCTTGTCCCTGGTCCCTTCCTTTCCCCTCTTGCAGAATTATCCATGACTTCGGGGATGGGGGCACCAGAATTGCATCTCGGAGACTCCTACAGTCACTCCCAACTTTTCGCCCTCGGGGGATTTTGTGGTGTGGTCCAGGAAGGACGGAGGTCTTAGAGTGGCGGGTCACAAGAGCACCGCTAAGGGTCAGGGATGAGCTGGAAACTTTGGGGAGTGTCTGTTCTTGGAGACACTATCCCTCTACTCCAGGTTTTGTGCCTGACTGAATGCAAGTTTAGGGAGACGGGGCCCATATTAAACTCGAAAATATGGGGAGAGGAAAGTTTGTAAAAGTTCATTTGTTTGATGCCCCCTGTTGCTGTGGCTAGGAAGCCACACTACGTGGAGACACAGTCGGTGGTCTAGTTGGAGCTCCCCCCCCCCCCGGCCCCCCCCGGCTGCCCGGAGCTTTCGGGAACAGGCCAGAGCTCTGCCCTCTGACGTCTTCCACGAACCCTTCTCATGGAGAGAGGCCCGGGGCTTTAGGGGAGAGGGGAAAATTTAATCCGATGGCACTGGAATGCTGTAAAATGGAAAAGTGAGGTTGCTGGTGACATTGCTATGGTCCCCACAGCCTCTGGCTTCTGGGGAATGGAGACTTCTCTCCTGCTGCCCCCAGGAACCTGTGGGTTTCGCACTCCTGTGAGAATGTCTTCTTACAGTGCCAGCATCATCCCCTCTCGGGGGCGGTAGGAACTTGATTTCTCCTCAGGATTGCGTTTCTGGGGTTGGAGTTTGTTTCTCCGCATTGCCCAATGAACGCCCTCTATTGGTAACTGCCTCCCAGGCTCCCGACTACTGCGGTTGCCCCTACCTAGGCCACTGCAGCTGTTTTGGCAGGTGGAAACCCAAGCACGCAGTCCCAGGGCGGCCTTCTGCTACTGTTTCCTTTCCTCTTGTTCTCTACGGCGCTGCGCTGGCATCTAGTAACTTGCCCAATTCAAATGAATAGAAATGTCCCTTCGAAAATACTGCACGTCTTTAGCTGGGCTTGGGAGTCTCTTTTTGACCCCAGGCAATTAGGGATTGGGAAACTTTTTGGCATTCAGCCTAAAATAGACAGTTGTGATGGTGGTGTGTGTGTGTGTGTGTGTGTGTGTGTGGCGATGGTTAGAAGGTCGCTGTACATTGTTTGAGGCTGGGGAACTTAGAATTGGAAACTGGATATTTGAGCTATTGGGATGTAAAATTACAACTCTTGATATTTACAGGATTTCTCACTGACAAATGATGCTTAATCCGTTGGAATTAGTAATCCCTCCCAGCTCGTTCTGAATTTAGGCTTGTTGTAAAACCAAAAAGGGAGCTATTCTGTTTATTTAGGGAAAAAAATTCATTGCTCATTCGATGCAAAGCAAGGCAAAAGAACAGCTTAGCTAAATGATTTCCAGAGTAGATTCCTGTGAAACTGTGCAGAGCTGGGGGACATTTTCTTGAGAGATTTGCTAGGAAACGTTCCCATTTGGGGATTCCAGGCAAGAGAAACCCTTTGGAGTCTCTGTGTGGGTTTGACAGCTACTTAAGGTCTGGTGGGGTTTGTTGCTTTTTTTTTTTCTGAATTGTGCTTGTCTCCCCTCCCTGCCAGATTTCTCTTGAAGTCTCTTATCTTTGGAGGCTCTGCCATTTTTCTCAGTTCAAACCAGAATTGAATGTTTTCCAAGTGAACAGCTTTATTGGAAGATTATGTTTTGAGCCCTTGAACTATCATTCGAAGGGTGATTAAATATTTTTAAAATGTCAACTTGAGAATCCTACCTAGAGCCTTTGTTGGACAGTGAGTCAATCTTTCTCAGTAAAAGCTATTTTAAAAACCCAGACTGGCTGATAGTCCGTTTACTCTGTTTTCCCATCTCTAATTTACTTCACCTAGAACAGCATAAATATACCCAGACTTGAAACTCAAGACTTTTAGAAGTTCAGCTGCTACAAAACATTATTTCCAGAACTTTGTAGTTTTAATTTGGAAACTGCAGTGGTGTCCTGGGATTTAAAAGCAGTGATTGACTGAGCTCTAAGACTCCATTGGCAGCCAGTGAATTCTTTAGTTTATCTTAGACTTAGCTCAGAGGGGAAGGGGCGCTTCTCAGGCACTGGGGTTCAAAACTGTTTGGGGAGAGGAACTAGGGGCCCCTTCCTCAGGATACAGAGAAAGCAGGGAAGCCTGTTTCTCATGCCTGCTCGTGCATTCCACTGGCAGCTGAGGACTCTCACTACTGGAAGGATGGTGAAGGGATAGGCCAGTTGAGTGGGTCTGCAGCGAACATGCTGCTAGTTTTTCTGTCCATTTTTTTTCACATGACTGTTTATCTTTAGAAATAATACAGCGCAGACTTCTATAAACATATAATTTGAACTGGAAATATGTTTAAGGAAAGGAAGCATTTTGAACTGGTGGAGTTTTATAAACGGACTTAGATGTGTGTAAATTAAAAGAAACTGTCAGGTCGTTTGGAGGCATGCGCTACTTCAAAAGGCATCATGAAAGCCAGGCTCTGGAAAGTTTGTGCTAGAAAGGAAATTAAAGTTGAAATACTATAGTTCTTAGCAGTCTTTCTTTAAATGTATTTTGTCAGTTCTAATGGGCCAAATTACTTGCACCGGAGAGTATGACAGAAACAAAGGCTCTTTATCTGTCCGTTCAATATTAGTAGTAGACGGTGTCATTTAAGAAGGAAAGCTCAGAGGATAGGTGATCAAGAAGGAATCTGAGTATGTCTTGCAATGCTTGCTTATAGAAACTGGTATGCCTTTTTCTTTTCATTAAAAATGCTGATCAGTAAGTAGTACTTTTGCATGCTTATGAGATACCCTATGATATTTTGATTCATGCATGCATTATGTGATGTTCAAATCAAGGTCTTATATCTAGTTTTGGTGTTGTCTGCCATTTCTGCCATTACACGAGCAGCCTACCAATGGGCCAGATAACATGACCATTCAAATGGCACCTTGGGTAATCAATAGTTGAGAAAGAATTTTAAAAGGCAGGCTAGTTTTCCCAAAAGCAAAACTTATTTTTTCAAGCCTCCAGAAGTCCCCCAAACACATACACACACACACACACACACACACACACACACACACACACACACACACACTTCAGACCTGACCTATAGGTGACATGGAGTCTTTTAGGGACTATCTGTCTGGAGACTAACTTGGTCATACAGAGCCCAGCCTGCTCTGTCATTAAGGTTTACAACAAGTCTAGCCAAGCCATTGTGCTGTTGACATGTCTTCTGGTTGGTGACCCAGCAGGTCCTGAAAGGAATGCCTCCAAGCAGAAGTTCTCACCAAAATGTCCTCCCTCCCCTGCCAAAAAACCAAATGACAAGATCTCACCCATCATTCTGTGCTTCCCAGGGCAGAAAGAAGGCCTGTCATTCACACCTGTGCCAGCAGTACATTCCAGTATCTGAAAGTCACCTCATTCTTTCATGGAGTAGGAACCAAAATAAAGTCTCAGAAGAAACCCCACACCACAAAGAAGAGTTTCTGCTGAAAACAAGGCCATCCTGTTTTAACTTCTTAGTCTGCCATGGACTGGGATTTTGAAGAAATCCTTGATTCATTAATTCATTGTGCTTCTTGTCTGTAGCCCACCTTTAAACTCACCAGTGTATTAACTCTACCATTTACTCAGTAGGCAAGTCTTCCTGCAAGGTGCTCACGTGCTGGGGTTGAGCCTGCAAATCTTGTGTGTCTTCTTAGTAGCTGTGTAGCTACCGTTCTTGACCAGGTACTGGGACATGCTCTGTGGGTGCTGGGACCTGCTCTGTGGCTTATGCTTTTATCATCTTGATGATGTTGCCTATGATCTAGTAACTACCTTGTGTACTCGTCATGGCTTGGAGTCTGCATGCCTTGGCCAGATTTGTAAACTGCTCTATGCTAGTGCCATTCCCTAGTTAGTCCTTCCTGGTCACTGTTACGATCGTTCCTTAGACACGGCTGACTTTTAAGCGTCCCTCCTTTAAAATCCTGTGCATTAGACCTAAGCTTTTGTAGATTTTCATGGTTGTTCCAGTCTAACCTCCTCTTTTTGGACTTCTATAAGTAGGAAGACAGACTGACAAGAGTCACTGGAAGGACATAAAAATACAGATCTTGGAGGCTTATCTCAAACTTGCACAGTCAGAGCTCAGTGAGTATGTGTGTGGTGGGATAATTTGTATCTTTTACAAAGCATCTCTGATGGTTATAATGAGTCAGCTGCCCCTGGGAATCACAGGTTACCCCATAATTATGGACTGCTCTGTATCCCTTCCAGACCTGTCAGCTGTGGCTAAAGTGGTTTGGCTTTGGGAGGCCAACAGGTCTGGTTCCTGTGATGATGTAATGCCATCCATTCGTTATGTCAGAGCTCACACAAAACGTAAAGCTCGAAGCCACTTAAAAATGCATTTGTGTGAGTGAAATGGACCCCCAAAATTGTCTTATAACATGAATGCTGACTGTCTTGAGGGCTCAGTAGGGGTACCTATGAATGGTAGTAAGCGCTGCGTGATTTTCTTCCTTTCTCTTGGCTTGTGTTCTTGGCTATGGAATACAGATATTACACAAAGTGTTCTTTACCTGCACATCAAGATTGGCACCATCTGAGGGGTGGGTGTGGTGCTCTGCACAGCACTGAACTCAGGTAGGAGCCAGGACCAGGTAAACCACTATGGATCGTGAGATTTTCAGCATGGACCCTAGAGCACTGGGCAGACACAGAGTAATGGGTACTTCTCAGCTCAGTTTTTTTTTTAATTTAAATTTAAATTAGAAACAAGGTTGCTTCACATGTAATTCCAGGTCCCTCTCCCTTTCCCTCCCCTCCTCCCACGCCCTCTCACCAACCCCTCCAATATTCCCTCATTTCCCTTTGCTCGGCTCACTGATGCTAGTATGCCTGGGGTTCCACGAGCTCCACGTGGCCTGGGCCATTTTGCAACTGTGTCCTTTCTGCCTCAGCTTCATTTATCATGGCAGGGAAAGTGAGAAGGTAAACAAGACACAGATGCAGAGGCCCAGCATGTTAGTGGTCGTGGTGCTCATTTACTCTGGTTCCTGCATTCTTCAGCTTGGTTGAGAGACTAACCAGACATGCAGAGGTGCTGCTGGACATGTAACATCAGGAGGAAAAGTGTCAGCAATATGGGAACCTGGATTCATAAAGGGAATGTTTTCTTTTTTTTTTTTCAGGATTGTAAATGTAAGGAAACTCTCCACTTAGCTATCTGAGCATCAGGTCCTATTATTAAATGTATACAACACCTTTAATGCCAGCACATGGGAGGCAGAGATAGGTGTGTGTCTTGTGAGTTCAAGGGCAACCTGGCATACCTAGTGATCTCCAAGCCAGGCAGGGATACATTGAGATACCTTGTTTCAAAAACAGATAATCACACCAACACTGTGACAGCCCATTTCTAGGACAGATTGGGTTTAGACAAGTATGGGGGAGGGTGGTTCTGAACTCACAGGACAGGACTGGAATGGAGTTGTGAATGTCTGTCCTTTGCTGGAATGTCTCAAAGAGTCGGTAAGACTTGGGGAAGAAGAGAACCTTGGAGTCAACAGAGATTTTCTGTTTAAATTTCTTAGCAACAGAGTGAAGAATGCCCATTCATGACCTGGCCTACTAGCTGAGAAAACTGCCATTAAAGACATGCTTTCAATTTTCTTTCCTCTATAGTTGAATCTATTTTATGAAAAGTGTTACACAGATGCAGAGACAGTGTGACCTCTACACAGTATTTTGTTGTTGTTGTCTCTTTCCTTATTGTACAAGTACACCCAATACCAATAGTATTTATCGATACTGAGCCTGCAACAAATAGGGAAATGTCACATGGGACAAAATCTAGACTTATGAGAAAATTATAAAGAGTTATAAATATATCTATCTATATCTATCTATATATCTATGTCTATCTGTCTATCTATACACACACACACACACATACATATATATATATATATATATATATATATATATATATATATATATAAAATTTTTCCCTTAGAACTGAAAGGAAAAGAAAATGAAAGTAAGACATCTTCAGATCAGGCCCAAATGGGGCATTGTACACACATTGTCAAGGAATGCATCTACAAAATGATAGAGCTGGACTGGAGAAACTCTCTGCCATTACTATTTAATTTTTTCTTCTTCTTTCAGGCTATTGTTGGGGAAGCATTAGATTAATCCAACGAATAAGTAATTGAGTTCTTGCCAAACAATTCGTAAGCTTTTAAATTAACCAGTCAAAATCATGTGTACTTGTGTAAATTTGTTTTTAAGGTGAAACACTTCTGAGTTTAGTTTTAATTTTAATTTTATTTATTTATTTATTATGTATACTGTCTTCTGCCTGTGTGCCAGCAGGGGGCACCAGATCTCACTCAAGGTGGTTGTGAGCCACCATGTGGTTGCTGGGAATTGAACTTGGGACCTCTGGAAGAACAGTCAGTGCTCTTAACCGCTGAGCCATCTCTAGCCCCTGAGTTTAGTTTTGAAGCAAGGCATTCTCTCCCATAGCAGAAAAGTTAAGTTGTTTGTGGTCGTCAAAGTGACCTGTTAGCTTGAACACAGCATTCATCAGGTACTAGGATTGGTTCCATTGCTCTGGGGACTCACAACCCAGCTTGTAGTGGTTTCCCATATGTTAACAAGCTAATATAATTATCACATTGTGGCCAGTTGATGGGGTGGGATTCACTTTCGTTCTGGATAGAGGTCAGCATGACTCATGGATGACATGTGGGAGGCCTTAGGCCCTGATACACGTGACATCCACTGCTTCCTTCTTCAGCGATGGAGTTTGGTCTGAACTCTGTGGAGAACATAAGCAAGAATGGGAATAAGCAGCCTCTTTGGTAGCTAGCTAGCTTGGAGCCATCCGGACTCTAGAGTTAAGATTAGTCTGGGGTTAGAGTATATTTACCCTGTAATATGGGCATATTTATTAATCTCTGTGCTCATTTTTGTCACCTGTAAAATGAGCCATGCTAAAATGATTTCTTAGGGTTTTGTGAGGTAAAACACGTAGGCTTTTTAGTAACTGGCATATGTATGCCCTGTGCCATGTTAGTTATAGCTCCTGGTTTTCTGCTTCCTAAGGAGTAGGAGCTTGACATAACATACCTCATGAGCTCATGTGATAAGCAATACCCGAGAGGGACTCAGAGCGTCCATAACAGAGCTAGCTTTCCTTCCATAGCTAGCTCTCGCTTCCATCTTGGTCTAAATCAACTCTACGCCAAGATATGACGTGTATGCTGACACCAAGCTGTTCTCTAAAGTGAGTGATGTGAGACAATACATCATTTATTTTATCTCCGATTGCTGAAAGGCCCCTCACAATGACTGGACAAACAACATAGGTGTTCGATGTGAAAAACCCATCTCTGGGTGTGACTTTTACCACTACAGATCTGTTCAGAGGGAATGGTCTTAGTTGGGTAAATAGTGTTTTCAAATGTACTCACCGAAGCTCTGCAAATAGTTAAAAAAAAAAAAAAGAAACAGCTGGAGTATACAATAATAATGACTAGATCAAAAACTCCAGTGCACATTAAATATTAAATCCCACGTAACCGTTAAAAATGCATTTGCAAAATATAACTGTTGGCCGGGCGGTGGTGGTGCACGCCTTTAATCCCAGCACTCAGGAGGCAGAGGCAGGCGGATCTCGGTGAGTTCGAGGCCGGGCTGGACCGGCAGCCTCCAAAACAATACAGAGAAACCCTGTCTCGTAAAAACCAAGATATATATATATATATGTATATATATATAACTGTTGGGGGGACTTTATAGATTAAAATTAGGATTTGAAAATTTGCATAGTAAATAGCTGTTTATATTAAGACTATATAGACATGTAAATCTATACAGCTATATATTATACAGCTATCCATCTGAAGCACACGGACTTGTATGTATATGTGATGGAATTGTAGCGAGAATGAGAAACACACACACACACACACACACACACACACACACACACACACACCAGTGCTATAAATTGAATTGGGAGTATCAGAATAAAGTTGTTGGATCACATTAATATCTTTATTGTGGTATTTACTATGGCTTTTGTAAACTGTTATGAGCTAGTGGGCTGGAAAGAATCTTGCTGATTATTTCTTACAACCAGGCATGAACCTGTAATTGCCTCCTCAAAACAAAAACAAAAAACAACCAAAAAAGACCCCAAACCTAGAGGGTTTTACTAGTCAGCATTGCAGATCCTTCAAGGAGCGAGTAATTATTGTTCCAGAGTTCAGAGAATGATGTGATTGGAGGCTTTCCTTTCCCAGTGCATGTGGTTAGCACTAACGTATGTCAAAGTCAGGAAAACAAATCTATAGGTCAGTTTCACTCACCATTGGTGCCATAATTTTAAATAGGTATCGCCACATTGCATGTATCCACTGTGTTCATTAGAAGAACAGTATGAGTCAATATAAGTTCTATCCAAGGAGTGCTTTGACATCATGAAAGCAATGCGGTTATTAACAGTTCAAGGGGAATAGTAGATGCAGAAAACCGCCTGATATAAGTACATGGAAAAGTTTCCAACACTGGTCTTTAAATTATGGCAAATGGGAGGTTTACTATATTAGGGTTAGTACATCTGTGCCAATGACTTAATTCACTTGACACGTTTAGGAACCGAAAAGCCACTGTTTATGAAGTTGTTAGGCAACAGTCTTGTTGTATGGGTGACAGGTGTGTGGCAGTCCACTAAAGGCGAGGCTGGAACGCATTGGTTCTAACTCAATTGGAGTTCTAGTTCAGTGTTTCCAGTCACCCCGCCCACCCCCCCCCCCCACTCTCTGGATTCAGACAAATGCAGTAGATCGTGTTAAGGTTTTGGAGTTCTATAAATTACAGTCTGGTTTCTGGTGAATCAGAGTTGTTTCTTACCCCTTCCAACTTTATTTCTTAATGCGAAACTGAGGGCTTTAGTATTTGCTGTTGTGATGCTTTGAAAATTAGCTTTAATATTTTGTTGCTTTGAAGACTAGCTTTAGCAGCCAACATACAGCTTGACCTATAGCTGACATTTTAAGCATGTTTGTTTTACTTTCGAGCTTTATGATTCTGAAATAGTCTCTGATAAAAGTTTACGAAATATGTATGTGTATAGAAATATGTATGGATATGTCCTAGCATTTCTCACTTGTGGCATACGCCAAGTGGCATGCATTGTCACAAATACAGGACCAGCTATCTGTTTATTTGGCCAGGGTGGGTGTGCTGCTGAGTTTTATGTTTGCTTTCTCTCATCATCACCGCATTACTTGAGTTACACCTAAAGCACACAGAAAACTTACAAAGCAAATTTCATGGAGACAGAAAGGCAGAGAGTAACTCTTGAGTTTATAGTTGTAAACTGCTCAAGGAAGGACAACATTGGATCCTTAAACCGTAAACGCTAATTGAACTAAGTTCCCTAATACATTAAAAATTCATGTCCCTCTTCTGACATCACTTATCTAAGAGTGATATTTTGATTTGCTTATATTATATTTGATTAGATTTTATAATTATCCTGATTAGTTACCGAATTAAATTTTATGTTTAATTCACCTTTATCACTTAACACACATCATTATGTAATAGCTCTTGACTAGTTTTTCCAAACTAAAAACAAATTATGACTTGGAGCTTACTCTTTAAGTCATCTCTCTTATCCACTTTTGGTTATTTATTCTCTTGGATTCTTCCTTTCCAGTCCTTGTAATGATTAGTGGATGTTGGAGCTGAGTTTTTTTTTTTTTTTTTGAGGCAGAGTCTAACTATGTAGTCTATGTCTATAACTTTGAGACCTTCCTACCTCAGACTCTTTAGAGATAATATTATCAGCAGATGTCACCACATTCAGCTGTGATTTGTGTTAGCATGGACTTTGTGTGTGTGTGTGTGTGTGTGTGTGTGTGTGTGTGTGTGTGTGTGTGCACATGAGTGCAGGCACACATGCATGTTCATTCCTGGCATGTGTGTGGAGGTCAGAAGGTCACTTTCAGGAGTCATTTCTCTCCTTTCACTATATATACTCTGAGGATCAAACTCAGGTCTCCAGACTTGGCTGCAATAATTTTTTCCCTGCTGAGCTTTCTCACAGGCCGATGGATTTGACTCTTAGGATGTCATGCATTGACTAAGGCGCCATAATTAGTGACATAGAGTTAAACATAGAATTCTGTTTTCCCTTTTTGGTTTCTCCCGGATTCCTCTTGTTACTGTTCTGACACACATGTGAAGAACTGAAACACCATCAGAGCATGTGTTATATGCAATATACAGCATCAGTGTAGTTCACGTGCTCTGTGTAGCATGAATAACTTAAGGTGGTATTTGGCTAACTTATTCATTTCTAGCAAAATCTGTACTCCAGATAATTCCTTTGCTGGTTCATGAACCTTCTCGATAGTCGTGGGAGGAAGAGCCAAGACCCCAGGGATTTGGAAGAACCAGATGGATCAGGGACTAAAATCAAGTTGATGTGTGAATCTTAGGAATACTGTAGAGATAAAAGCTTCCTGGAGATAAGAATTGGGACTAGATGCGAAACCCTTGTGAATTAATACTGCTTTTTTTTTCTGATGGGAAAAAGCTGCTATTGTAGATAGAGATATAAAGAGCATTTCTTGGATTTTTTATGCTAAGAATATGTCAGCAGTGTGCAGTAGGCGAGTCCAGCATGCCCTTGGCCCAGGTGAATGAAGACTCTTGTTTGCTACGTTCTTTTTGCCAGCACTGGAAGTAGATTAATCCTTTCTTTCAACAGTTCCCTCTTAAAGACGGCTTTCCTAAATTATTGTGTCGTATAAGTGCATTTGTTTCAGCTATTTTCAGAAAAGAAGTTTATGGGATGATTTAAAAAAAAAGAATTTATTGAAGGGCCATAAAATTAAAGGTGACTATCTCTGCTCTCCTGCCTTGGGGGTTAGGATTGTGATCCATATTTGTGACTGTCACCTGACTCCCAGGAAGAGTGACTTGGCCAGCTTGTAGCCTACGCTCCCCGCCCCTCGTTTTTTCTGGCTTGCTGCAAAGTCGTGTAGTGATACCATAATCTCTCAAGAGTGTAGTGAAAGTTTCAAGTGTCCCTAATTTTAATTCAGTTAATGGGTTCAGGCCGCCATAACAAAGTGCTGGCTTCTTCAGTTGTCTGACTAGACTAATTCTTTCGGCCACTAGGATTCAGAGTTCTTTACAAGCATGGAGTATTTTGCTTTGATTGATTGTGTCTACATGCTTTCCATTTGTGGTCAGGAAGCTAAGGGATAGACTTCACTAAAATGTATTTGTTTTGGGTATTGGACATTTAATCCAGGTCCTCACCACTGAACTGCACCCCGAAGCCTCAGTGGGAACTCCTTAAATTCTAGGTCTGCAAATTTCTGGTTGTAATGTAGGAAGGCCATGTAACTTATGTACACCTGTGTGTTCACGTCTATAAGAAGGTGATTGGGTGCCAGGCATTGGTGGCACACGCCTTTAATCCCAGCACTCTGGAGGCAGAGGCAGGTGGATTTCTGTGAGTTCGAGGCCAGCCTGGTCTACAGAGCGAGTTTCAGGACAGCCTCCAAAACAATACAGAGAAACCCTGTCTCGACAAACAAGCAAGCAAACAAACAAACAAAAAAGGTGATTGGTCACAGTGGCCGCCTCTCTGAATTGCTGGCATGGGTCGGAGTTGACTGGCAAGCCAATCATTTAGAAGACTATCCTGCCATGAAGTTCACAGTGTCGGTGCTCATGATGATTGAAATGGGTGGTTCATAAAATACATCCATCAGACAAGAGTGTCCTATGAACGAACAATACATGTGGGTGAGGGCTGGGGGTAGGGGTGAGGGTGTCGAAGACCAGGTAAGAACATCAGAGGGAAAGTGTGACCTTTGTCCTTTCTGCCTCCCTCATCCCTGTTGTTTTTAACCCAAGTAGGCTTCTCATCTGGGTGTGGCGGGTTTTACTGTAGAGCATTCTTCTCAACAAATGGTACGCCGTATCACATCTGGAGGTTGCTGACTTCGTGCCTGCCATCCCAGCATTCAGGCCAAGGCAAGCAGAAGTGTGAGTTCTGGGCTTGCCTAGGCTTCATCCATCGTAAGACTCTTATTTTTTTTTATATAGTGCCCTTTTCATATAGGCCTCACATTCATAAAACTGGTCTTCAAGGCTGGGGCCCAGTTCTTGGTTTTATAGAAACTTCTCCAGTGAGTTTTATCTTCTAGAAGATAGGAGAACCTTTGCTTGAGATGGCTTTTTGGTCTTCTCTGCCCTAGCCCCAGGAACCTAATGGCTGTGCCAGGCTGGTCTTCTTCTCTTCCATCCTCTTCTCTTTCCCTCAATGAAATAGGATCTACTGGCTGTACTTTTTTTTTTTTTTTGATAATTGTTTCCTTGAGTTATGATAGAGCTGGGAGTTCTTGAGACCAAAGATGATACATTTGGAAATTAATTTTGCCTCACAAGGAAAAGGATGTCCTTACAGAATAGAAACAGGGAGGTGGTTCCATCCATAAACTGCCTTCCTTGCAAGCACGAAGAGCTGAGTTTCATCTCCAGCATCCACCCAAAAGCAGACTCAGGGGCACGTGTTTGTAATCCTAGCACTGGGGCCACTGGCTGGCCAGCCTAGCCTAATTGACCCAGCTGCAGGCCAAAGAGAGACCTTGTCTCAAGAAACAAGGTGGATAACTCCTGAGGTTGACCTCTGGCTTCCACATGTAGATTCGCCCATATATGCACCTGCACACATATGTGCACATTTGGTGAACACACATCTAATGGAAACATTTACGTTCTTGAGGAAAGCTTTCCCTAGAGGAACAAAGGATCTTTGTCCTCTCTTCTGTAGCAGGAAACAAGTTTAGTCAACTTATTAGACGTGCCCTAGCTATACTCTTGAGTGGAGGACTTGTGTGTTTGGTTGACTGGAATGGATTCCAGGATTTGTTTGAACACACCGATCACGTGTTAAATCTTACACACACAGCTTCAAAGGTTGTTTTCTTATGGTGCCTACATTTAAGTTCCATGCCATGAACCTGGTTCGAATTGCTGCCTTCCACACAATGCCATCATTTGCCATCAACGAAGGAAGAGAGGGCTTCAGGCTGTGCTGGGAACAAGACATCTGAAACATCTGAACTGCCTTTAGTTCTTGCTTAAGCAAAAAGCAGCAGCCCATTATCGAATCTATTCATAGTTTACTTTGTTCACGTATCTAATTTGGGAGCATGTTTGCCCTCATTCAACCCTAAAAAACACAATTTTCCATCTGTTAAACAAAAGAGGGATATCTTTAACTGACAGAGAAGGAAAGAAAGACCTTGCAAGTTACTAAGAAAAATTCTGGATTTCTCAAAGCTTTTAAGAACTATTCTGCAGGATAGCATTAAAATGCTAACCTTTTAGAAACTGCTAGTCCACATGTATCTTGTATTATAGTTGAAATGAGAGGAGTGCTTTGAAAAAGCTGCAATTATGAGCCACTCATGGTGGCTCAGAGGCTTAGAAACCGAGTAAGTCTCTGTGTCTAGAAGGATATCCAGTATTACTGCTTAGTTTTTGGTGATGACAGGGTTAAATGTGCCTTCAAAAAGTATCAAGCACAAGTGTAGCTTAATCTTAGAAGCCAAGTGAGTGGAAATAGGATTTCCCCTTCCCTGCCTCTCCACTGTGTGCCTGATAGGTAGGTAAGCATCCCAGAGTATTAAATGCAATTATTATGTAGCGGTGTTCCTTCAGTGGATGTTGAGGCCTGTGAGTTGGTACATCCAGCTTTGGGCCAGTGGTACTCAATGTATGTGTGCCAGCAATCCGCCTCAGGCGGAACCTGTGTGAAAATGCAGATCGTGATCCTCCCTCCACACCCACGCATCATTCTCCTAACGTCCCATTGGTCTGAATGTAGTCATGTGACCGGGAAAGATGCCTTGTGCTGGGGACCACAAAAATCCCTCTGAAAGATTCAGTTGCAAGCTAGCTTTGGAGAACAACAGATCCTTGGCTCGCCTTGCTCACAGCACAGTGAGAGCTCCGGGCTGTAGGGCTGGATACTGGTTTCAATCTTTGCAGCTGCCCGAGAGATTGCAATCCTCAGATGTGGAGGCCAGTGCTTTTGGACCTTTGCTACCCAAAATGTGGCCTAGACCAGCAAGCGGGAGCATCACCCGAGAGCTTGTTAGAAATCCAGAATCTGGAACCCCACAGGGACTTACTGAATCACAGTTTGCATTTTTAACAAGATTATTTAGTGACTCACAAGAGCACATTAGAGTTTGTGGAGAGAGCTGCCTTATAGAAATAACGAGTTTCCTTTGTAGAAGCCAACCCCTAGAATGCCTTTAATTTACAAGTTTGGAGAGGAGGCAGAACAGCTGCTTTGACTTCTGCCTGGCAGTCACTCAAGGAGGCGACCAACACAGAGCAAAGGACAGCTTCATAGTGGTTGCTTAGAAGGGCGGGGAGCATTCTGACAGGGGCAGTCTGTCAGCCTCTGTGAAGTGAGTGACAGCAGTTAAGATCCCTGCAGGGGCACATAATGAAGATCCCACTTCCAGGTGGGCTAATACAAGGGAACTTCTTGGCTCACATCATGGAAGAAGGGTGCAAACTTACTGGCTTCAAGTGTGATCTCAAGACATCAGGTTGGATCTCACTCTCAGCTCAGTTTCCCTTCGTGAGGGTCACTTCCTGCCTGGAAAACAATGGGGCCAACAGCTTAAGTTACTAAGAAAAAAGTCCTCAAGTGTTAGTGGCGTACTCGGATTTATTTCTCTTTACATAACAACCCAAAGACCGGCCAGAAAGCTCACAACACTTAGCCCTTAGACAGGGTGGCTGTGTCACACTTACAGTTTCCCAGCTAGGAGGGAATCAAAAAGGCACACACAGCCTGGAAGTGACATCATTCCCCTCACATCCCATTGGTTGAAATTCTGTCACGTGTCCAGAACAATGCTACGCACAGTGGAGAATGTGTAGTGACCAGTTCCCCATTTTAGCAGCCATTACAGGCTAACATGTGCCTGCATGACCTTGCCGCTCCTGTCCTGGTCACTAAGGTCAGATGCCCTCCTCGTGGCGAGGAACCAATCAGAAGTTAGCTGGCGGGGCTGTGCTGACGGCTCTGGGTGTGCTTTATAGACAAGTGCAAAACAGTGATGTACAGAGCATAGCAACTGCCCTGGGAGGGCCTATGGGCCATAACAACCAGTTGACCAATCAACACAGGGCGGGTCACCCAAACCTAGAAGAGCACCAATCCTGAGACTGTTTCATACCCCTAGACACTCCCCTTACGCTGCCCTTTAAGATCCCTGCCTCGAGGTTGCTTGGTCTCTTTCTCCAGCTCGTTAAACATCTACAATAAAGACTCTTTGCTCTTGCATCGAAATGGGCCTCTTGGTGATTTTGGGGTTCAGAATTTGGGCACAACAAATGCAGTCTTCACACACATGGCTGTGTGCCCACTCACACCTGAAGAGAGTGGGAAACTTTTAGAATTTGATGCCCACGAGAAAACCATCCCCTGGTGGCAACAAGATGGGCTATGGCATCTCAGGGTAAGAGAATCCAAAGTTGGTTTCTTGTTGACTCTTCCTGGGCCTGACTTACATGCACCGAGCTTGAAGCCACATATGGAGAACTCATCACCTGGGCTATAGTAGAAAATGGATGATTTCCAAATCTGGATGGAAAGGCTCTTGCCTGAGAGGGAGTTCTGTGGCATGGGTCCCATCTCCCGTTGGTTCCTTCCATTGCCTGTGTTCTGGCTTCCCATTGTAACGTCCTTGATCCTGACTTTAATGTAAGACATGCGTGGGACACACAGCCATTTGCCTTGGCCTCGTGATTCTGAGGCACCATCATGGATATGGTTCAGGTGTCATCACCCTTTGTGTCTGTCTGTTCACCGGCACATTGAATAACAGGCTTAGTGCAGAGTGAGTTGTGTCTTACACTTAAGCAGCTGGCAAGAAAGAGAAGTAGAGAACTTTGGTGTGGAGCCTAAAGCAGACAAAGAATGTCACTGTCTCTTGGCATCATTGTGTTTGGAACACTTGCAGATTATGGTCCTGTGGGAACAAGGTCACTTGTTGGCTGTATTGGTGTAGTTTTGAATTTTGCATGTTTTACTTTAGTGGTTGGTAAATATGAACCTAAATGAAGATAAATCTGTTTACCTCTAGAAGATGTTTTTCTCAAATACCCTAAATTAAGTGAATTAAATGTTTAATTCCTACAGATGTGTAGAGGCTTATAGCCAAACAATGTGTTTTATAAAAAATAATGATTTGAGCTCACTTCCCATGTCTTTCTCAAGCTTTTGTTTGCTGTACTGTGTTTTTTTTCAGACCTTACTCAGGATCAGAAGTGATGTCTAAAACTAAAGGCATTAATCTGCAGGAATGATGCAAATAGTAAAATTAGATTGATATGCAGCCAAAGTGCTTTAACATATACTGTGTGACGCTTTAAAGAAAGCGTTTTGACGTCTGCGGTGATAAAAAGTAATACACAATTGTCAAATAACATGCCATTTCCCAGCCTTTCAGCTGAATACTTACTGCCCTTTTAATAAAAATGGGGATTGTAGGCACATCTGATGTAAATGAACTGAGATTTTATTTGCCAGAACTCTGTGTATTCCGTTAATAAGATTTACTCCAAACACTGTTGTTGGTTTAATAAATATTAAGGGAACATTTGTGATATGCCCCCTGGCGTTTTGCTGTTTTTCTCCTCTGAGCTTTAACTACTCTTGTGAGTCTTTACCAGGCTGCCTTTGTTGTTTCCTGCCTCGAGGTACAAAATTGAGACAGAAAACCCAGAGGGTTCAAACAAATTCCATACCGTAAACTTTTTACAGATGTGTTTAGTATTCACCGAATTAAAACCTTTTTGTTTATTGAATGAAAAGAAATATTTTCTCCTTAGAGTTTTATGTGTGTAGGAGGTTTGGGTTTTATTTTACTAGAAAATTAAAAAACAGTAATAAAAGTTACCAGACAGATGAGATGACTTGCCTGGATCTTCTGTTCTCTTGGACATTGGTGTGAAGGAGTGGCAGATACCTCTGAGGAGACTGATTTGGGTTGGACACAAGAAGAGCGTCCTAAATGGCAGGCAGATGACTTGGCCAACTAGGAAGTGAGGGCCGAAGCCTGGTGTGTGCGGCTGGCTCTTTGTTTCAGATCTTCAGAGGAGATGCTGCCCACCCTCTGGCTGGAGATAAGCTCACCTTTCCCAGTTCCTTGTAGCCCTAGAAGATGCTATTGTTTCCGCAGCTTGAAGCTGTACACTGAGCAGCTCAACATGCATTTTACCTCGCTGTTTTGATGACTTGGCCTCTGATGGAGGCTGACAATCCTTTGTCTATAGTAGAATTGTGGGATTTTAGGATCTACTCACCTAATGCCAAATATTTAGCTTGGGGGGAAACAGCCGTTGAAATTTGACATTGTCTTCAAGAGATTCTGGCAGGCACCTACCATGGGGAGTGGTCAATTTTACTCTTCTTATGTGATTCAGAGAAGCCTGATCCTGGGGGTGGGGGGTGGTAGGCAAATCCATGACTCAGCAAGAAGCCTGGAGGAGGAGGGAAGAGAGCCTCCCAAGGGGTTAGTCAGAGGCAGTGCAAACCACTTGGGGGTGTAGCTGGATGGGCCACTGAACCAGCCTGTGGGGCTTGGTGAGGTAGTTTTAGTTTTCCAAGAGTCCATTGCCCTATGCATTGCCACAAGAACCAGCATTCTTTCCAAGATGCTCATTCTGTGCCGTGGGCCATCAAGCCAAGCTTTCTGTATGAGGCTTATGCAACACCATTGACATAGTAAGGGTCAGGAAACTCCAGATTAGGAACTACTTTTTCCACTTGTTTCTTTTCTACTAAAGCTCTTGTTTCCATACTTTTGGTGGCCAATAATTGGCTAGAGCTCATACAGGCTGGCTTTTCTGTCATTCGCTAGCTTAGACCATTGTCAAGTCACACAGACTTTGTTAAAGTCACTCCCCTGTTGGTCTCTGCAGCCCGGTGCCCAAAGGTCATGCAACGACTCTGCTTTTCGTTGAGGAAGCCGTATCCAACACTTTCACCAAGCGCATTAAAGTTCTCTAAAATTCAAGTGGGTTTTCTCCTTGTGTCCCATTCTCCTCTCTTTCCTTTACAGCCAAGAAGTTGTCAGGTAGAATGTAGTAGCTGTTCATGACTAACCATTACCTCTCCAAGATGCATCTTCATGTAGCTCCTCTCAGATAGGATGGAAGGTACTTCTGATATGGGGAGTATAAGTTGGGATAGGAGGTGAAGTTCTCACTGTAGGGGGTAAACGTATATGTATTAGGGAAAATCCCTCACCTCAGTTCCTTCTACAATTTAAACTCTGAATTTTACCCACTGAGTAGAGCCATGGCTCTTTTGGAACTGAATAATTTTCCTTCCTTCCTTCCTTCCTTCCTTCCTTCCTTCCTTCCTTCCTTCCTTCCTTCCTTCCTTCCTGCCTTCCTGCCTGCCTGCCTGCCTCCCTCCCTCCCTCCCTCCCTCCCTTCCTTCCGGTTTTTCGAGACAGGGTTTCTCTGTGTAGCTTTGGAGCCTGTCCCTGTAGATCAGGCTGGCCTCGGACTCACAGAGATCTCCCTGCCTTTGCCTCCTGAGTGCTGGGATCAAAGGCATGCACCACCACTGCCCCGTGACCAGTTTTCTTAAATATGAGCGATTGTATATGCCAAAAAGGACTGTATTATGGGGGCCTCAAGGAGTTGATAACGATTCTCTTCTACACAGCGTGATAGATCTAGGACCTTTCCACTAGAAAGTTTCCCAAATGCCCATGAACTTGGTGGCAAGACTTCTTAGAGCAGAAGAAAGCCCAGCTCACCTGCATTCATAACACACCCAGAATGCTCCGAAGGTGACTTGCTCACCCTAGTTCAGTCTCACACTGCTGAAATGCACACTCATGGTTCCCACTCCCTACTCTGTACTGTCTGAACACACTGAAGCTTTGGATTCACTGCTTGAGGCTAATAAATAGAAAGCTCAGGGTGACTTCTGTCAGGCCTCACCCCTGTGCCAACCATACTAGTTCCACTTTAAAGATTCTCTACAAAATACAAAACTTCATGCAGAGCTTAAAAACAAAAACATTCATCGGTTTATTTGGAAATTGCTTATGCCTCAAAGGTAGGACATAATCGTCAAAAAATATTTCATGCTCACAGTTGATATGTGTCTACAATGTATATAACAGATCTGTTAAGATATGATTTACCTACCATAAATAGCCACCCCTTTCAAATGTTATGTTGAGTGGGTTTTGATATATTTAGAGTTCTGTAAGACCAGTCACCACAGTCAAATTCTAGAACATTTTTATTATCCCTCCTCACATCCCCATTATCAATCATTTCTTCCACCTACACCAAGTTTTAGGGAACCATAATGCTACCTTGTGTCTATAGATTTGTCTATTCTTGTCACTGT
This sequence comes from Mesocricetus auratus, assembly GCF_017639785.1. Classification (NCBI taxonomy): domain Eukaryota; kingdom Metazoa; phylum Chordata; class Mammalia; order Rodentia; family Cricetidae; genus Mesocricetus; species Mesocricetus auratus. The sequence goes on from NW_024429204.1 coordinate 394,806, forward strand.
AGTAGTCAGAGATCATTACAGAAAATCACAAACAATCAAAACACAGAGTTGTGGAGTGTAGTCCCAATGAATATATCTAAAACAGAACAACATCCCCCCTTCCCCGCGCTTAAGGTTCAGGGTACATCACACAGAAGAGGTGATGAAAAGATTTTGAGAGCTCAAGGATCAGGTCAGTCCTGAAGACAAATATACAAGTGACGTTATACAGACTGAGAAGGCTGTACCTAGAAATATATACGTGTATACACATACATGCATGTAACAACAGCTAATGTAAAAAGACGTCATGAATTTGAAAGAGAGAAAGGAGAGGTTTATAGGAGGCTTGGAGGCAGCAAAGAAAAGGGAGAAATAATGTAATTCTATTAGAATCTCAAAAAAATAAAAGTAAAAATAAAGACAAAGAAAAAAGTAGCCAGGCACTGTAGGCATGTCTGTAATATCAGTACTTAGGAGGCAGTTGTGTGGTTGAGGTCATCCTGAGCAACACCTTGAATTCTAGAGGAGCCTGGGGCTGTAGAGAGAGCCCTGTAAACAGCAAAACAACAACAGCAAACAATTGAACCCTAACGCAAGCAACAACGACAAACTAAAAAGTAAGTAGCAGACTGATTGGTTTGCTGATAGTTTGGTCTGTTTTCTTTGCTCCCTGACATAGGAGGCATTATGGAGTCTTCTGGAATGTTCATATTGTGGGTCTGGTCCTTGGCCTGTCCCAGCTAGTAAGTAAGGACTTAGCTAAATGATGAGCTGAAAAGATTTCCACTCCTATAAAAAAATCAGTTCTCTAAGCTGTTTTATTTTATGGTATATGAAAGCTTACATTTGTGATCTTTGAAGTGTTTCCTGGTTATTTTCTTTTCAAATTATACAATGTCTGATACAGAGTTGGGAGGGGAGTTAATCCAACGCTTGGCTCTGACCCTTGTTTCTTCTCGTGGATATAGTTGAAGGCAGATTGCTGTACTTAGAGAGCTGTTAACTGTGGAAAAGTATCTGCATGTTCTTACAACATGTTTTGATTTTATTCTTGTGGGGACTTAGCACTACAGCATGGGTTTTTAATTGTTGACAGCTGGTATATTAATATAGTGATAATAATAATTGGAAATAATGTGGTTCCACTCCTAAGCTGTTGGCTTTAATGTGCTAGATGCTTTTGATCAGAAGTCTGGCCAAGCCTTCAAGTAGAACCATTTGGAGGAGACCCATCCTAATTTTTAGTAAAAATCTGTTCAGAGTGTGTCTTGTTGTGATCCATTACAATGATTTTCATTGTTTGATTGTAATGTCTTCCACATAAAAACGCAAAACCAGCCAACACTCAACAACATCTACCTAAACACACTCTGTGGAGTCTATAAACAGAAGCAATGATGTGTCTGTGTTCTCTGAGAACTGACAGGCTCTGTGGGGCCACACACACCAGCAGAAGTCTGCCGGGAACCAGGCCGCAGGAGATGGATGCAGAAGCCAAAGCAGAAGCAACTTTATCACTTCTGTGGCATAAAGGCAACTTTCCCATTCTCCAGATAACTGTCTAGAAACCATAAAGGAGATTTACAAAGTTGTTTTTTTTTTCTTCCCTCGCTGTTTTTAGTGAATCTTTCAAATTTTAAAACATAATTTATGAGTGAAATTCATTTTGCATGGGTTCTCGAGTCTCCGTAATACATTTTTCAAAATGTTTCAACATTGTGGGTATTCACTGGTGAGTAAGTCTTCTAACAAAGAATGTGCTATTGAAAAGTGACAGAGTTGGGGTGGGGAGAGGTCTCAGCCCTGAAGATGATGGAGGGCTGGGGTGGAGAGATGGCTCAGCCCTGAGGAGGATACACTGCTTTTCAGAGTCTGGTTCCCAGTGCTCCAATCAGGCCTCGCAACCACCTGCAACTCCCCCTCCAGGATCCATCCACACGTGGTGTACATTCACACGGGCACATACATATTAAAGAAAAGAAACAAAAATAAATACTAAGAAAGTTACTTGGATAGAGATTTTGGGGGAAGCTTAAAAGAAAACCAAATAAGGTCTTGTAATTATATTGAATTATTAAAAGATAACTCTTCTGCTTCAGACATCTTCTGCCACCAAATTATCTAAATTTGTGCTTAGTAATGAAAAATATTTTAAAGTCCCCATGGAGTTTGGATTGTTTGTATGTTAGACGCAGCAGTATCCAGCTAACTATATGAACAAATCAGTAGCCTCTTATGATTTATGCTGGCCCCTAATTTGACACATTTAGTACATAACTGTTACTTAGAAATGACTGATTCTCAAAAACACCTTTACTTTTCTCCAGAGACTTCTTGGCACAAGATGAGTTGTGCTAATTATAGCCGATCTAAGAATACAGTCAAGAAAACTTTGTAATGATGACCTTATGTTCTAAATACACATTGCAAATCCGTCTCTCAGATCTACAAGTAGGAAATATTTTTTGCTAAAGCTAAGTTGTTAGTCGTGTTATATTTCTAAGAGAGCAAAACCGAAATGTTTTCACTTTCAAGTACCATGGGATTGGATGGGAGAGGCGTGATTAAGGACAAGGGACATGAGACTGGGTTTAGGAAGCAGTGTCAGAGCTATATACTTGGCAGTACTTACAATGGCCACCTTCGTTCACCTTCACTGTTGTGTGAAATTCTGCCTGTTTATGTTAACGCTGACAGAGACACAGTTGTGTGAGCAGCGGGGTTTTCACATCCCTGGCTCCCTAGGCACCTTCCCACCCCACACCATTTATATATGACATTCAGTGTGCAGACAGCAAGCAGGCTTCTGTTTGAAGTGCTTGCATCTGGAGACGCAGCTTGATAAAGCGAAACAGAGAAATCTGTTGGCATTTTGAGAATGGAGTCCGCAGAAGATGTTGTTTGCAGTGTTCTGAAAACATAAGGTCCCAGCAGCCGGAGCAGGCCTGGTGCCAGGCAATCTCTCACTTCCAGAGAATAAGGAGGGCTGAGCGGGTCCTCTAAGGATTAGCTCCAGCTCAGCAGCTGCTGTCTGAGTCGGATTGTGCATATCCTGCTCTAAGAGACCTGCATTAACCCTCAGCCCCTGGGGAACCTCAGGGCTGTCTTTTAAACAAAAGTCTCTTCCAGGGACAACCAAGGACTAAAGCCAAGACAACATGGAGGTCAAAAGAAGGTAGCTCTCTGGGAAGACTGGATTTGAGGGAGTAGCTGAGCAGAAGTGAGGAACAGTCTTTTTAGACCCGGGGAGGGAAGGAAGCTTGAGGATCTGAGAAGGGTCGAGGCTCAGAGAACTTGACTGTCTTAGTCTTTTTTTCCATTGCTATGAAGAGACACCATGACCAAGGAAACTTATAGAAGAAAGTGTGTGACGGCTGCTTAGTTTCAGAGGGTGAGTCTATGGCCGTTATGGTGAGGGACATGGCGGCAGGCAGGCAGACATGGCACTGCAGTAGCTGAGAGCTTACACTTAGTCCACTAACGTGAGGCAGCCAGAGGGAATTAATTGTGAACAAAGTTGAAATCTCAAAGCCTGCCCCTAGTGGCACTCCTCCTCCAATATGGCCACCCCTCCTAATCTTTCCCAAATGTTCCACCAATTGGGACCGAGTATTCAAATACGTGAGCCTATGGGAGGCATTCTCATTCCGACCACCACGGTGAAATCCATGTGTTCCTGTTCTCCGGTTAGACCTTATATACCACACCTATTGCCACATTTCCAAGGTTGTTATCCTTACCTTGAGATAACCATGTGTATTTTGGGGAACTGAGCTCAGAGCAGAAACTTCTAAGAAAGCATTTTGGAAGCTGGAGAGGGGTGGTTAAGAATACACATAGCCAGGCGTTGGTGGCGCACACCTTTAATCCCAGCACTCGGGAGGCAGAGGCAGGTGGATCTCTGTGAGTTCGAGGCCAGCCTGGTCTACAGAGCGAGTTCCAGGAGAGCCTCCAAAACAATACTGAGAAACTCTATATACACAGCTCTCCCAGAAGACCGGTGTTCAGTTCCCAGCACCTACATCCCAGGGTTCACAATCCCTGTAACTCCAGCTCTGAGATTCAATGCTTCTAGCCTCCAAGGGCATGTACACACACAAGCGTACATATCCGTACACAGTTAAAAATAGCAAAAGTATGCTTTTGAAAAGCAAAGGAAAAGCATGGGCTGGGAAGATGGCTCAGCTGTAAAGAGCATTAGCTGTTTTTCCCAAGGACCATGGTTTGTTTCCTGGCACCCACATAGCCATTCCTGTCTGTAACTGTCTGTAACTGCAGTTCCAGAATATCCCGTGCCTTCTCCTGGCCTCCATGTACACTAGGCAGACAAAAATACCCACATGCGTAACATAAATACTTTTTGTTTTTTTAAAGAAGACAGTGTCATGGCGTTGTACGTTAATCACTTTTGTGGACTACCCAGGCGTACTGGGATATCTTTTTCTCAAGAAGCATCTTATCAGTGTGCCAATGAGTAGTGAATGGATCATTGTAGTAAATTCTGTGTATTTTTAAAGGGAGGGGAAGCGTCTCTGAGGGTGATGCTTCTCTAAGGGAATGAATTATTTTGTTAACTATGGTGGCATGAGGCTCAGGGCTGCACTCTGGGAGAATTTACAGGCTGAAACCTCCGGAAGGCAGGTGGGTTTGCATTATGTGTTTAAGAATGTGTGTGGGGTCGCTGAACCAAGACTGTCCAGGAAACAGAAGGCTTTGTTGGAGAAGATGGACATCTTGAGGTTCTAACACGCTGCTGCTGTTATGTCACCTCTGTGCTGACTACTGAGTGACCCCCATGCTTTTCAGTTTTAAAAGATCCCTAGAATCCTTCCTGTCAGCGATTAGGACTGATAATTTCAGGTAGGAACTAACACATTAAATGCAAACCAATCAGGGGAGCATGTATGCTCTCTCTCTCTCTCTCTCTCTCTCTCTCTCTCTCTCTCTCTCTCTCTCTCTCTCTCTCTCTCTCTCTCTCTCTCTCTCTCTCTCTCTCTCTCTCTCTCTCTCTCTCTCTCTCTCTCCCTCTCCCTCTCTCCCTCCCTCCCTCCCTCCCTCCCTCTCTGTCTCTCTCTGTCTCTCTCTCTCTCTGTCTCTCTCTCTCTCTGTCTCTCTCTCTCTCTCTCTCTGTCTCTCTCTCTCTCTCTCTCTCTCTCCCTCTCCCTCTCTCCCTCCCTCCCTCCCTCTCTGTCTCTCTCTGTCTCTCTGTCTGTCTCTGTCTGTCTCTCTCTGTCTCTGTCTCTCTCTCTGTCTCTCTCTGTCTCTCTCTCTCTCTCTCTCTCTCTCTCCTAGCTGGCCATTGAGCGAGCTCCAGGGGTCCTTCTATCTCTGTCTCCTCTGCACTGGGATTATAGGCACCTGCCAGTCACACCCCGTTTTTTATGTGGGCATAGGGATTAATGTCAGATTCTCAGGGTCCTGTGCAAAGCACCTTACTTACTGACTGAGCTATCGACGCTGTCTCCTATTTTTACACTTCTTAGTAGTGGGATCGATCTCTAATTACGTTTGTTCACTCTCAGAGGTTGAGTGTGAGCCCACTATGTAGTTGTTCCCTCCATTCTCTCTCTGCAAAATTAAAAATTAGATGCTACGTTTAGGATGCCTTACTGGGATGCTGCAGCATAGCTGTCTCTGCACGTATCCTTTTCCCACGATTTTGGTGACACACATAGGAAACGTATCTTCCAGGAGACCTGTGGTTTGAGAAGTGCTTTTGTCCAGTCACCTCCTAAGAATGTACTTGAGTCCATTGGTTGATTGGTTAGGCTTTTGAAGTACCTGTTGCTTTTCCAAAAATGAGCACATCAAGCGATGACCTGAGTTCCCCCATCACTGGCTAGAAAAACGTTTAGGATAGAGGAAAAGCTCTGTGCCCTTTTGTTCTTCCCCCAAGGTACAGTTTTGGGTACTTTGGTGAGAGAAGACACCAAAGCAAGCAAAGATCCAGATAAACAAACAAGAACAAAACCAAACTGACAACTAAAAGAATCCCATCCCGTTTTTTCTGGGTTCCTTTGAATGGTAGTAAGTGTGTCTTCATCCCAAGGATGTGTATTTTTACTGGTATTATTTTGCCATGAATGGAATCTGAGGGAGAACATAAGCGGTGGTCTCTGTAGGCAGTTGTTCTAATTCTTGAGATAGATCCAATGAAGCGTTCGGAGAATCTGCGTTTGGACTGCTAAAGCAGAGGAAGTAGCTTACTGATCTGTGATGGGTATTTGAAGTCATTGTTAAGCTGTGCCGTCCGACCGTTAGAGGGTAAAATGAAGAGATTAAGGATGTAAACTGCTTCTAAACTGGTGACACTGGTTTATCTGGGAGCTGATATGTCTGTCCTTAGAGTAGCTTTACACAGTGTTTCCCGTTTTCCCCTTTCACCGTCTGCCACTTCATATATGGCTAGAAATGTGTCCTCCCTTCCCAAGACAGTGAATTATGTGGTTCTTCAAGGAAGATTTCTCTAAGGAGTTCTGAACTCAGCTGTTCCTTCCTTAGCGGTTACAGTGATAAACGCTAGAGTTTAAGATCTCTTTACACATCGCCTTGCTCTTTCCTTCCAACATGTATGTGATGGGTTATTGGGCATCTAAAATCTCACACTTTTTGGAATCTCTTTTTTAGATGCTTTGGTAGTTTTTCTGTTCAAACTCAACCACATTAACCGGGAGTTGAGACTTTCCGACTTAGAGAAGACTTTTTTGAACGGCTCACAGCAGGGGATCTGGCCCCTGTTGTTACAGCATATTTGGAAGTATCACTTAGTGACTTTCTTGAGTGTTAATCTTGTGGCTTTTCCGGGGGTTTCTGGGTACCATCGAAGAGGAGCCTCCATTGTTGGCATTCTGGGAGAGATTTACATCTGTAGACTGGATAAAAACATGCGGGAAGGTGATTAGTTTAATTGGCCCGCAATTATAATTATTCAGTAGGAGGTGACTGTGGGATTGCTGTTATAGCTCCAAATACCTGCTGGGAAGGGGAGGGAAAAGTCATTGAAAACAGCAACAATCCTAAAATTTTAGTAATAACAAAGTATCCTGGCCCTTAAAGGATAGAGAAATTCTTAACAGCTTGTTTCACCAATTCTTCTGAAAACGAGTTGGACTTTTTGTTCAAGGGTAACTGGGAAACTTTTCAGATGTTTTCTTTTCCCTTGGCACCCTTGGTGTGGAACAGTTTTAGGGAGAGGTAAACCCTCAGTGACTTCATAACTTGATGATGGTCTCCCAGGGTTGGGGAGACTATCAGGGTGGCCACAGGAGTTGTGTTGTTTTAGCTTCTTTCCAAAAAGAATCCCCATCCTTGTAATATTGTAAAGTGGAGTATTTTTCTTTCACATCAAAGGGCAGGGAATGTTCTACAGACAGTGAGCTAAGAAGCAGGGAGCTGACATTACAGTTCTCGCTTTGGGAAACTATGTTAGGAATGCCATAGTTCATGGACCAGAAACCCTGAAGTGAATCCAGGTGCCTGTGTGGTGTGCTAAGTTATCCCACAATGAAATGACTGCAGGCAGAAACTGCAGCCAGATGAACCCCAAATAAAACTGATGGCTTTATTGAACATTCTTTTCATGCGATTTAACTTTCTAGTGTGCTCATATATCACTCTGGCGATGTCATCGTAAATGGCTGACCTTTGTTTGGGGGAGTTGTTATGAGTTCTCTGTGCAGCTCAGCTTTGATTTCTGCTCACATCTGTTAAGCATGTGAGATATGCATGTGAGTCTACACACACACACACACACACACACACACACACACACACACACACACACACACACACACAAGGCACCTTGACAACTGGCAAAAAAAGACTCAATGAAAACCACTCAAAGCTAGTTTCAGCTGATGTACCAGTTTAGGATAACAGCTTCTCTGGTTTCAGATGCTGCAGTTGTGGCTGCCTTAACTGTGTGTGCTGAAAGTTGCATTAAGAAGTCTCAGGGGCAGAGAGCTGGGGTTCTTTGTTTTGCTCCCCCCCACTCTTGCTATGGTTAATGATTGCAGGATGTCTGGGAATAATGGGCCCACTCTGCAAAGCTTGTTATCAACAAGCTTTGGTGATATTTAAATGTCATTCCTCCACCCTCTTTTGCCTCTCCAATAGGAGTCAGAATGCTGCTGTAGCTGCATCTAATAAATAGTGCAGGCTTCACTGGGCTGTTTAATGAGACCTAATGTAGTGCCATTTGTGCAGCTTGGTGGGTGGTTCCCCCCCACCCCTCCACCCCCCCCCACCCCCACCCCCGTTCTTGAAAACATGTAACGTCTGAAGAACTTCCAATGATAGTCTTCTGTTTTTGTAAATTCTGTTTTGTTTTTAAGACAGTATCACTCTTAACCCAGGCTGACCCTGAACTCAGGGTGTAGTCAAGATTGACCTTGAACTCACAACCATCCCACCACTGCCTTGGACATGAAGGGATTTCAGGCATGAGCCGCCATGCTTGCTGTGTCAGTGACATCCTTTGATTTCACTAGAATCTGAGTGAGATAAGATACTTAACAGGATACCTGGATTTCCCTGAGCTTAGAGGATGCAGGAGAACTTGAGTCTGACCCTTCCTCCGGCATGTCCTTGTCAACCTCAACCTCCCAGGGTTCACAGATGCCTGTTTTCACACTCCTGGTGTGATCTGTCGTATCTTTTGCTAGTCTAGATTGAAAGGTTGCAAGACTTCTGGCCAACCAATGATGATCCTAGGCCAGAGATAGCACTGTTTTGGTCTGGACCACCCTAAGGAAGTACTGTTCCTTGATTATGGTTGTACCCTTTGGGTTTTGCAGCTCCTTTTATTTCTCCTCCAACAGCCACCACCCCTCCCCCCCATTCAGTTAGAGTTGTGAGCCTCTTCTCTGGAGTGGAGTACCTAATTCTCTGGGTGTTCTTTATAGTAACATACTTTGGTGTGGGGAGGGGGGAGGGGCATACACCACCCTGTTTCCCTGTCTTGTACATCTCTATCCTCACTTGAATGCACTTATTTAGTAGCTATTTGGCACTCAAGAAGAGGGTTCTTGTCCTGGGAGCCAGGATTCAGGTACAGTTTCTCAGATCTCTGTTTTCTCTTACAAGCTCTTTGGTGACAATATCTTCAAACTGGTCACCATCCAGACAAGTCTATTGCTGGAGTTTCTTGTTCTGCCAGGCCCCGCAGTCATTTTAGCCCCAAATTAGCACACAAAGACTTATATTAATTATTAAACTGTTGGCTAATGGCTAGGGCTTCTTATTGGCTAGCTCTGTCTTAATTATTAACCCATAACTACTAATCTATGTATATCTACATGGTCTTATCTTACCAGAGAATGCTTGACTCATCCTATCTTCCTGGTCTCTACATGGCACCTCCTTCTGCTAGTCTGTTTCTACCTACCTTTCCCAGAATTCTCTTCATCTCCTAGCCCCTCCTTTCTTCCTGCTTCTATTGGCCAAACTGTTTTAGTCATCAACCAATAAGAGAAATGTATATTCTGAAGGACATCCCCCATCACAAGTTAACTAATATCAGACCGTGAAGGAAGCTAGTGCTTGAAGTATTAGTTTACTAAGGACCTTACCTTACTTGGGAAGTCAACCCCCCATCTTTGTTCCTGAGTACTTTCAAAACCTTGATTTGTGGGATCTTTCATATATTGCTTAGGCATGAGCTTCTCCACATGTGAAATCAGAGTAAGACCCTCACATAGACAAAGGGGATGGTGTTGAGAAGAAAGAAGCACTTGTAGGACAAAGGCAGGCATAAAACCCGTTGCGCACACTGCCGGAGTGGGACCTTACACAACCTGTAGACTAGGTATCACTGACCTCATTTCATGGATGTAACTACTAAGTCCAGGAAGATTCAAATGAGCTTATCAGAGCTGGACATCTGGTCTGTGGTTTAGGCATCATATGACTTTTGGATATGACTCAAAGATTTTTTTATCTTGTAGTTATTTCCTGATATTTTGGTTCTGAAGGCTCCTCCTGTGGCTGTGCCTGCTATGGGTCTATGAAGTAGGAATTCTGCAAATATATGCTAATTATTTGTTTTTGGCTTTATACGTGGAAATCTTTAAAGATATGCAATTGTCTTTTAGGTTTCATAGACAATAAAGCACCCCCAAATCATCATTTATGTGTGTTTGTGAAGACTGCTTCCAAGGTTCCTTCAGATAACCAAATGACATTCAAGTATCCTGTCCAAATGAAATAGTATTTGTATGTAACAGTAGCGATTGCACGCATATCTTCTCACATACTTCAGAAAAGTCCTCCCATTAGTTGTAACGTCTTATAAGCAATAGTTTATAGTAATAGTGTATACATCCTGCATGAATAGCTATTATACAATATTGTTTAGGGCATGGCAAAAACAAAGTATACTTGTTCAATTTGTGTAATTTTGTTTTAGAATGTGGTTCTGTCTGTAGTTTGTTCAGAAGGCTGAAAAGAATTGGAAGCTCACAAGTTTGCAGCACAGAACTCATCTTCTTAAAGCAGTTTCTCAGTGTGTTTCTTGTTGTGAAGTATAGCACCAGTAGATGCATAACCAAATTATCTCACAGCTACACAGATTTCTTTTCTGTTTTCTGTGAAATTTAATATGGTATACCAGATGTCTTATCGTTGGCAAGATGGGGAAGGGAAGACAGACAAGTATCTTTTCTGTGTTCTATGAATGCCAGCAGGGAACTTGCAGACAAAGCTGCCAGTCTACCTAGTGGGGAGACTACAATGGGAAAAGACCTTTTCTTTTTCCTGAGAATTTTTCTTGGGGACCTTCATAAGTACATGGTTGGTATACTTCACTAAGACTAGGGGTGTGGCAGGCTTTTTTAACATGGTGAGAAGATAATGTCTAAGGATAGGTTTGTAAGTTTCTGGTCTATTTGAAAGCCCCACCACTCTCAACAGTGGGGTTAATCGTGTGGGAATTTGTTCTCCATTGCCACAGACCCTTGCTACTGCCCTAGAATAGATATTACAGGAATATCTGACCACAAAGAAATTGCCAGTTGTGGTGGCTCACACCTGCAACCCGGGACTTTGAAGGATGAGGCAGAGGAATATTATGAGCTGGTGACAGGCTGGGTCGTATGACACATGGTAGGCCAACCTGGGTTACAGAGTACTAACCTGACCCAAAACAAACAATAAAAACAACAGAACCAACCAGATCCACACTTATAACCACCATCCTCATGTTCCTAAACTTGTTTGGAATAAGTGATCATTGTGTCTGTCAGAGTCAAGAATCTAAGAAAGGCACACACGCACACGTACACACACACGTACACACACATAGACACACACAGAGACACATACACACAGGCACACACACACAGACACATACACATAGACAAATACACATACACAGGCACACATACATACACACAGGCACACACACACACACACACACACACACACACACACACACACACACACACACCCTGAAACATTAGCCTCCCAGGGCTCTTTCTCTGTGTTTATTCATTTCCAAGACTGTTGAAGGTTTAAGAGGCACCCTTTGGGCAGGAGACAGAAGCTTCTTATTTGGGGTTGCTGACACCAGATGTCTTCTTTCTATTCTTCTCCTAAATGTTTTCTTCTCTTTTTCTTGGGACTGCTGAATGGTTAGCTATTTCTTTCTTTGTTATTCTCAGTCCCTTGTGTGTATATAGTTAGATGTCTCCTGTGGCCACTTAGCTAAGTGATGGAGATTCTGTTTTTAACTTGTCCCTCTTATGCCACCCCATAGTTCCCGGCTCATTATGGTTTGCCCTCTCCTCACTCCCTCCCTCATGCTTATTTACATCTTTCTTCTAATGAGATGCCTAGAACTTTCCAACCTATTAGTTTAACGCAGATTTTTTTTTTTGGTAAGGTAGGCTTTTTTTTTCTTGATCTTTGTTGCTTTTGTTCCACTTTTTGGTAGAACACCTTATTTTCTTGGTCTTCTGAAAAGAGTTTCCATTGACTTTTAGTGTTTTAATCCTTTGAAGTGTGATTGTGGAGCTGGGGGGGGGGCACAATTGGGTAGGGTGCGGTACTTACGCCATGCTTCATACAATTGATCTGGTAGAAAACATGAGGGGGGGTTGGTTCGCTGAACTCCGATGCCTCTGCTTAAGCATAAGTCTGTAGTGATTAAAAGCTAGGCTGACATATCACTGGTAAACATCAATTTACTACAGTTATGTTACTATTAGAACTATTAAACACCGGGTTGTGGTGGCACACGCTTAATCCCAGCACTTGGGAGGGAGAGGCAGGAAGATCTGTATGCATTCGATGCCAGACTGAATTCCAGGACAGCCAGGGCTACACAGAGAAACCCTGTCTTGAAAAAACCCAAACCAAACAACAATTCCCCCACCCCCACAAAAAGAGAACTTAGTTAAACATAGGTATTTTTCTTTTATTTATATACTGTGAAAAGATTTTGTTTGTAGAATAGGTAAAAAAATAAAATACCAATGGGAATCTCCAACTAGTAGCCAATAAGAAGTATTGTAATTAAACCTAAACATTTTCAAGCACTGTTACTGTTTACCGTATGTCATTGTAATCTGAAGCACCGTGGCAAAGTTTGAAGTGTGCGGCACTTACCAAGCATGACGTCCTTCATTGTAGAAGATAAAACTGCATAGTTGGCTGTAGTTGGTACTTTGAGAACACTCAAAATCACAGCAACAAAATGTCCATGTAGTATGGACTAATCTAGTGCCTTCTGACCATGAGACATACTGGTAAGGGTTGCAGGATACTGTGGGAAGAAATGGCCCCTCTAAGCCAGGAGCGATGTACTGGGAACTTGCATCATGGACCCTGGGCAGTTGTCCTGGGTGCTGATAGGCAACGGAAACTTATCACAGTGGGGCTAAGGCATGTCTCTTGAGAAACTGTGATCTAACCCAACTCTCTCATTTTATAAATGAAGCATATTTTTGGTGTTTTTTTTTTTCAGCATCAAGATTAGGAGATATAAAGTAGCTTTTTCAAGGTGACACAGTGACTTACTGATATGATTATACATAGAGTTTAAACATTTTAGATGTTAAAGTCTAACATATACTTCTCTTTTGCAAAGGATGCCTTGTGATGTTGTTCTAGGAGACCACAGACCTTTTAAGAGGTGTGTCCTCCCATAAGGCTTTTCTCTTTGATACAGTTGAGAGGAAGATGGGGGTAGTAGATACTAGATATGCTTCTTGGGAAACCCCAAAACTGAAAAAATTGCTTGAAAAACACCATGTTTGGAGAGGTGGCTCAGCTGCTAATAATGTGTCGGTGCTCTGAGTCCTGTTCCTAGTACTATGTCAGGTGGCTCAAAACCACCTATAAGTCCAGCTCTAGGGATCCAGTGCTCTCTTCTGGCCTTTGTGGGCACCGACACTGATGTGCACAGACTCACACACAGACAATAGATATTGATATAGTTAAGAACAATAAACAAATCTATTGTTTAAAAGTAATTTTAAAACTTAAGGTTATGAACAACCCCCCTTTTTTGAAGGTTTTTATGTTTTTTCTTTTCTTTTTTTACTAATTTATTTTTTTACATTCTAATCCCAGTTGCTTTCTTCTTTTTTTATTCATTAATTTTTTTTACATTCCAATCCCAGTTCCCCTCCCACATCTTCTCTTGCCCCCCCCCACTCCCCTCTCCTCCCATCTGCTCCACTGAGAGGGTGAGGTATCCCCTAGGGAGTCTACTACGTCTGTCCCATCATCTTCTTGAGGCAGGATCAAGACACCTCTCCACCCCCACTCCCCTGTGTCTAGGCTGGGCAAGGTGTCTCTCCATACAGAATGGGTTCCACTTAGTCAGTTTGTGCATTAGAGTTAGATCCGGGACCCACTGCCAGTGGACTCATATATTGTCCCAGTCACACCATTGTGACCCATGTTAAGGGAGTCTAGTTCGGTCTTAATGAACACCCCCTTCTAAGGCTCAGGGAACATCACAGAAGAGGGAGCTGGTAAAATGTAAACATTGGAAGACAGAAGGTCTGTGAAATGCTATCTTCTGGGCACTGCGTAGCCAATTCAGCCCTCATCTCGTGGCGTTTAAGGATGCCTGCAGTGGGCTTTCTCAAGGCTGGACTCTGTCAACAGTAAGTCTTGAATCTAGGCAGGAAGTCTACTGATATAGAAGCAGCCATTGGCTTCATTTGCATAGCCACTGATATACCACAAGGCTCCAACAGATATTTCGAAACCCATGGTCGCCACACAGATGACCCTGGTAAAACTTAGTGGGTCACAAAACAAAGAAGACAGGGATGTGTGAAAGAGGCTTGAAGGAAGGAGGTGTTGGGGGGATAATAGAAGTGGGAGGGACGGAAGGAGAGTGAAAGGTGACAGGGATCAAAATACATTATATGCATGTATGAAACTGTCAAAGAACAATTTTAATAAAAGCTACAAAATCTGGTCAAAACAAATCACCAAGACTACATAACTAAATGCAGTCTAATGTATGTAAAAACAGCCAAACCACTTAAAAATATTCTGTTTACACAAAGCAAGAGTAAATGCAGTATATGGAACCCCACCTTAGCAGTTGTTTTACTTGTCAAAATTCAAGTTGGGTGTGCAGGCACATGCCTGTAATCCCAGCCACACAGAGGTAGATGTAGGAGGATGACAAGTTTCGGGTCAACATATGCTTCATAATCTTTCCGCAAACAAAAGAAACAAAACACCAAAGCAAAATGGGGGAAAATGGTATCTATTACTTATCCATTATTGAAGTTCTTTAGAAATACTAAGAAACCATGGTTATATTGCATGGTATTGTAAGTAATTTTTCCTTTCTTTTAACTCTCTTCAATTTCCTGACTTAATGCACTGATTTGAATGTAGTTCTGTTTGGTTCACTCTTATACAGGTTCATGTGTCTGCCAGGCAGTGTGCACATGGGAACAGGATGTCTCAGTTCAGTTCTTTCTGAGAGCCACAAACTCCTAACTCCCGTGTTCCCGCTCAGGACAGCTTAGTCTCAAGGCAGAAGTTACAAACTAGCATTGCCCACCGTTAGCAGTGATGTACTTTGGGAATCTACCTTTGTCTCTACTTTTCTCACCTGGAAAATGAGGTGTATTACCACTAACCTGTGAGGGATGTCCCACTGCAGAAATAAGTCAGTCGATAGAGAAAGTCTTAAGGATAGTGTCTTGCACACATAAATATATACAATAAATAAACAAACACAGTAGTCATGAGCTAGTCCCATTGCTGTTGATTTAGTGGCCTGGCCGGATTGCCATTGAGTGGGGATCAGTAAGGGGCCTCCATTTATAGCCAGTACCTACCCCACTACACAACCTCACTACTCTGCCTATTGTGATTTTATTTTTTTCCACTTTGGGTAGAAGAAGAATCACTTCATAGGACATTGGTAAAGTATTACTCCTTTTTGTTTTGTTTTTTTTGTTTTGTTTTGTTTTGTTTTGTTTTGTTAGTATTAATTCCAGTCACAGTTTTGGGGAAAAGTTGAGGAAGAGAAAAGGGGGGTAAAGATTACAACTTTTTCCTTTTCCAATGTAATGGACATCCAGACAACACCACACTTGCTCTCAATGTGCTCCCTACCCTCAGTCTGAGTGAGAGGTGAGAGGTGGGAATCAGAGAGGCTGAGTGTCCTGGGACCTGCTTTTGCACAGCCCCACGATTTTAGGCTGGAGCTATCCTTTAGAGGTCCTGGAGGCTGCTGTGTTTGGAACATAGGTTGTGACCCATAAATCATAGCTCTGTTCTCACTTTTCTAACTTCGACTTTGAAGAAGAGACTGCTAACGATTTTTTTTAAAAGATAAATAATTAATTAATTTGGGCATAAGGTCTTGAGTCTAGGTTCATTTCAGTGCACCGTCTTAACAACCCAACTTTTGGAGTACTGGAGTTGCATGGGTGTTGCTGGTTTTCTTGTCCCGCCAGGGCCTGCTGCTTCACCCCAAATGAACACACAGAGACTTATACTAATTATAAAACTGTTGGTGAACGACTAGGGCTTCTTATTGGCTAGCTCTGTCTAAATTATTAACC
This sequence comes from Mesocricetus auratus, assembly GCF_017639785.1. Lineage (NCBI taxonomy): Eukaryota > Metazoa > Chordata > Mammalia > Rodentia > Cricetidae > Mesocricetus > Mesocricetus auratus. Next base: position 410,831 of record NW_024429204.1, read on the forward strand.
CATTTCTATTAATCTAAGTATTTCCACATGGTTTTGGCTGACCAGAGAATGCCCAGACCTGTTACTCCTTCCTCTGCTACATGACATTTCACTGCCGTGTCTCTCTCTGTCTACCTTTCCCAGAATTCTCCTTGTCACCTAGCCCCGCCTGTCTCCCTGCCTCTATTGGTCAAACAGTGTTTTATTCATCAACCGGTAAGAGAAACATGTATGCAGAAGAATATCCCCCATCACATGGGTGTGTTACCAGGCTTGGTAGAAGTCAGACTTTTTATTGCACATGTTTGCACTTTCTTGTTGTCGTCTGAGGCTATTTCATGATAATGCCTCACTCAATTTCAGTTACTGGTTCCCAAGCTCTGTTACCTATATCCTTACCCCCCCCCCACAAACATTTTATTAGCTCCTTTCAAATTAATTTGGCTCCTTTAGTATGTATGTGTGCATGTGACTGTTGTGTGAATACTTGTGTGTGTGGTGCACTGCCCTGTGCACGTGTGTATGAAGGTCAGAAGTTGACTTCAGGTAGCATTCTCTACCGTGCTCCACTTTGGTTTCTAAGTCAGGGCCTCTTATTGAGCTAGACCTCACCATTCCAGCTAGGCTATCTGACCAGGCTCCAGGCTCTGTCTCTGCCTCACCAGTGTTGGGGTCCACCATGCAGAGCTTTTACTTGCATCCAGGAGATCTGAACTCAAGCTCTCATGCTTGTAGAGCAAGTGTGCAATTTATCACTTGAACCTTTTCCAATACTCAGTTTTGTTTCCCCCATCCATCATATCCTCTATCCTTTTTCTAATGGCTTAGCCCTTTGTTATTTCCTACCATAAATAGTGTTGGCAGGTAAGACAGAATGCTCAATTAAAATGGATCTATTTTTAAATTTTATTTATTTAGTTAGTTTAGATTTAAGTGTATTCCAGGCACTGTTTGGGTTATAAACTAAAAATTGTTTATTGTTTTCAGAAATTAAAATTTACCCAGAGGCCTTTTATTTTTATATGTGAGTCTAGTTATCCCATGAATATCTGTACCGGTTGCATTATTAAAGCTTTTCTTCCCAGAGCAGCATGTGCTTGCCTTCAGGACAACAAAATGAATAACAGAAGATGCCTAGTTCCTTCCTAAGGCCATGTTTTGACTAAATTGAAAATGCCTGCCAGTCAGTAGGAGAGTCTTGACAACCTAGAGGGGTTGCTGGGACTTCAGGGCATGAGATGTGCATCATCCTCGATTTAGGAGATCACATGACAAATGTAAGGAGCCTGTGTGTCATTCCCAGAAGTAGGAGACACCTAACAGATTTTTATTCACATGCTTTGCACCTCAGTTCAAAATGTAGACAATTCTCGCCTTCCTTCCATAAGTCACAATCCTAATTATCTGGCGTTCTCTGAACAGAGCAGGAATTCTGCATTGAAGGGTGTGTGGATGAGATAGACTAGGAAGAGACAGACATATGAGTTAAGGATTACATTAGGCAGTTTTATGAATCATAAAATTGGCATTTTCATGGAGCTCAAGGGCATGATGCTTGAAGGAATAAGACCAAAGAGGCATAGTGTGTCTATCAGTCTTCTGACATGTATGGACAAACATGTATGGACATACACCACTCAGATGCTACTGCCTTTCTCTGACAGGCATTTAATGTATGGGTGAGAAACTTGAAAATAGAGTGGCTTATCTTAGTTCTTCTTTTTTCTTCTTTTTATCTCTTCCCTACTTCAAGACAGAAGTAGGCTTGCCGTGGCTTTGCATAGCAACAGTCAAATGAAGGCTGATCATGGTATGACCACTGCCAGGTTTAGACACATTTCTTAAGAAGCTTACAGATGTGGTCATCATCAGACTTGAGTTCTTCCATGAGCTGGGAAGGGCTTTGCATCGTAGGTCCTTGGGGATGTAGCAGTGAATGGACCAGATACAGTCTCCGCTCTGTGTAGTTTGTGTTCTGTCACATAGTTATTTGAGAAATGCAATGACCGCTCAGAGAGGAGGGTTCTCTGTCCTCTACTATCCCCTTAGGGTTCTTTGCCTCTGTGTCCATTAGAGATGGTTGGCTTTTGACAAGAATTCTGGATACCTGGCAGAAATCTACATTGTTGGGAAAACTAATTAGACTTTAGGTGCCTGGCTGGGGAGCTGTTACAGAGTCTTCAGTCTGGCCCGACAGCAGCCAACTTCAGTCAAACCATAGATCAATCAACCAGTTCACCTCTTTGTAGAATACTGAAGGCATGGCCCAGCATGTGGCAGAATGTCTCTTTACATTGGTGACTCATGCCCATAGTCTTAGTTTTTTTGTAGACTGAATCATGAAGATCTCCAATTAAAGGCCATTCTGGGTTACACAGTGAGACTTTGGCCAAAAGATAAGGAAGGGGAATGGAGGGAGATCTTCTTATTGGTGCCTTGTCATACCTTTGTGGGTGTTTTAGTTAGGGTTTTTGTTGCTGTGAAGAAACACCATGACCACAGCAACTGTTATAAAGGAAAACATTTAATTGGGGCTGGCTTACAGGTTTAGAGCTTTAGTCCATTGTTGTCATGGCAAGACACGGCAGCCTGCAGGCAGATATGGTACTGGAGATGAAGCTGACAGTTCTACATTTTGATCCACAGGCAGCCGAAGCAACTGTGTGCCACACTGAGTTTCGCTTGAACAAAGGAGACCTCAAAGCACACCCCCACAATGACATGCTTTCTCCAACAAGATCATACCTACTCCGACAAGGCCACACCTCCTAATAATGCCACTCTCTATGGGGACCATTGCTTTCAAACCACCACAGTGGACATTATTATGAAAAGTAGTAGGACTTGATTTATCTTAATGGCAGCTTGATTGATTTTAGGAGACTAAGGAGATGATGCCATATTAGTAAGGTTTATAGCTTTTCTCACCAAAAGAATTTATAAATATTACAGGGAGGAACAGAAGGCAAAATAGAGAGAGAGAGCTATTGATTTTGAAAGTATACTCTCTCACATTTTAAGACAATGGGAGACACTTCCTTATTCTGAAGCCCCTTGAGATTTGAACTCTTACCTGTGTAGAACATTAGACTTCTTGAGTTGTGTTGAGGTCCCTAGTCTGAAGCTCACTGGATTCAATGTATTCATATCCAGACTTATCTCTGATTCTCAGAAAAAAATGAAAATAGCATACTTAAGAGACAAATGAGCACAGTGGGAACGTTCTGTGGGTGTGACAGAGTTCTCAGTCAGAGGAAACGGGAGAGCAGGTAGTAATGAGAGCAGAAAAATTGCATGGAAATCGGAACACGTTAATAACCTTTTCTCTGAGCAATTCTTACTTTGGAAATTTTGGTTAGTATTTTACTTGTTTTAAACACTATTCTAATGAGCCCTATATTTTATTTTGCTGTCACCGGTCTTAAGAATAACAGGGAAAAGAGAGAGATCATCTTTCCATTCTATAGGGGGGCTATGCTGTCAACTTCCTCTTATTTAAAAGAGACCCTGACTTCAGACCTGACTGATTTCTGAACATTTCTGTGTTATGTTATACCTTATGTATTATGCCTTCTGAAGGGGACTCCTGAACAACTAGGACTTCTCCCCAGATCCTAAATTAAGCACAGACCACACCCAAACACCTGTTTTCACAGAGCTCCTTTATTAAGCAGGAAAGAAGAATTAAAAGTGCTGCTTTCTGACTCAGGCAGAAAAACAGCTGCAGATGACCTTGCAGGTGTAATTCTAAGGGGAGAAAAGGAGAGGTCTGTGCTAGACTGGGCTAGGATGCTGTGGATAAGGAGACAGGGGACTGGCAGAAAGGGAAGGGGACAAGGGACATTTGTTCTGGAGAGTCAAAGGACTGCCTCTAGATAGAGAGAAGACAGGTGCCATACAGGCAAAAGGTGGTCTATAAAGATAAAGTGGGAAATCCCATGTTAGGACGAAGTGTTTAATTTTAATTGGGTTTGTTAATTACGTGAACCAAGGGGGGGGAGCTTGTGATTGCAGGACTTCTATAACTGAGCCTTGGTTGTCAGCCTCAAGAGGAGGAAATGGCCAAATAAGGGAGTGGACCTTGGTGGCTAGCTTTAGGATATAATCTAACTTTTTTTTTTAAGGCAGAGGGAATGGGGAGAAGGGCAAGGCCTGACAGACCCATGCTTGCCACTGGACAGAGTCCCTTCACCTTCCATTCCCAGAAATCTATTTCAGACTGTATGATAACAAGTGTTTGCTAAGTATTTCAAACCAAAGATACTACAGGTAAAAAGATATTTTGTTGTAAGTTTTACTTTTGGGTATTTTTTTCTAATTAGGTTCAATTGACTGAAATGTGTATGATTTCTATGTTAAATCTCGCTAAAACAGATTAAGGCTCTTTATTTAAAATATCTTCGAAATGTGTTGTTGTTGTTGTTTTTTAAATAGAGCTATTTGCTTCAAATTCTGCAGTATTTGAATTGATAGACATGAGTTCCTTAATTGCTAAAAGTTGAAGGGGCAGTTTCCATGGCAACTTCTTCAGTCACTATGCATTTATATTTTAGAAGGATCTTCATTGCTGAGCTGTGAATTCAGTATTAAGAATTCAATCAAATCTTTGCCATGTGAAGAGCAATTGCTAGAGAGATTCATTTACCCTAAGCATCTTTTTTATTTATTTATTTTTTTTAAGCAGCTGACTGAGTCTATGGCTTCTCGGCTGGCTCAGCCTTGCTAATCCAATCTACTGACCAAGACATTATCTTTGGACACTGACTTTAACAGGGATGATTGACATCTAGTGTTTTGACATCCCTATGGTAAGCAATTACAAAATAAGCTGTTTTTAGTTGATGCCTGTATTAGCACATATTGCTTTAAACTGCTTGTTAGGAAATTCTCTACTTGCTCCCCCAAAGTAAACAAATAATTAAATTTGGCCAAACGACAAAGTCCATTTTCTGGTTTTCCTTTTGGGCGTAAGGAGGCAAAGCAAGACTATCTTGCCATATCCAGTGGTGAGCATGGAATTTTGTTGAGAGTGCCACCACACAAAGCACCGGAGTCTCTGTGGAAAGTGACTTTAAAAGAAGGTCTTTTATCTCCCATGTTTTCAAAGGCGAAACACATCTCAGCATGGGAAGAGATGGCATTAAAGAAGTATTTTCTTCAAACACTTGAGTGCTCAATTTTCCTTATGGACCTTCTCAACTAGGCTTGTGTTTTTGTGGGGTTGCACACATGGTAAAATCCTTATGTGTCTGTGGGACTCATGTTATAATGACTTATTTTAATGAATTTGAAACCTTTAAAAATTTATATTAAGTTGGAAAAGAGCAACACCAATCTTGGCTATCTTCTAGTGTTTATGCAAATCAACATGTATTAAGGATTGTTGATGTGTGCCTAGCCCTGTCCTGCAGGAAGCAAAGGAATTGGAAGAAATGGCCGTGCTGCTTAACTTAAGATGTCTGGTCTGTTCCCTGACTATCCATCAGTGTTTTAAAAGCAATATAAAGTGCACTTAACTAGGTTTTTACTTTATACCCACTTTTATTTTCATTATTCATTACTCCGGCTTTTTTTTTTATACTTTGTTAAATAGCTTTGGCATTGTTTATACTATAAACAACTTTATAGCCTTTGCTGGTCATTCCTATACTCAGGTTTTGAAGGTGTTATTTCTGGAACAAGGTACCGTTTATCCGGGTTCTTCTCTCAGGACGTAGTAGGACATACCTAAGCAGAATTACAGTCATGTTTGAGTGAGAATATCTCCCATAGGCTCTGGCATTTGAATACTTGAAACCCCTTGCTGTCCCAGTTTGAGATTTCGGGCGTGTCTTTCAGCTTCTGCTCCAGTCACCACGCCTGCCTGTGGCCGGGCTTCTGTGGTGGTGAGGGACTTGCTCCCTCTGAAACCTTAAGCCCAAATAAGCCTCCCTTCTATAAGTTGCCTTGGGAGTGCTGTTTTGTCACAGCAACAGGAAAGTAGCTAGGACAGATGGACATTCATAACCTTAAAATGGGAGAAAAGGAAGAAAGAAATTCTCATAGGCTCAGCCTTGAAGACAAAGCAGAAACGGTCAGACACTCTCAACGGGGCGTTCCCCGGGATCACCTGCCCTTCTCCGGCCGGTCTCTCTTGTGGAGACAATGATCTCTAAAGCTACTTCTTCACTCGACACAACAACACATTTCTTTTTCAAGCTTCGGTGGCTGATCAAAACCAGGACTTCAAAAGGTTTGTCGCTGTTTATTTTATCTTTCTGGCAGTGATTTTCTTTTTCCAGATGAAGAGCTGTTCTCTCGGCCTCCAATGAAGTAAGTTGTACTGCAGCAGAGGCATTCAAATACACGCTGAGAAAAAGCAAAGCAGTTTACCAGGAAAGTCTCAGCTCACAGAGGCCAAGGGGATTGTTGAGTTCTCCGGTTTCCTTGATGGAAGAATACAGAGGACAGACAGCCTTGGGGAACATTTTTCTTACCTGCTTTTGTTTTTTTGATTTCCAATTCATGTCTGTCTCTGTAGGCAGTATCAAATATTTACTCCAGCACAAGAAAGAGACTTGAAATGTCCCTCACATTGAACAGCAAGTGTGAATGTGTTCCTGCCTTTGAAGTATAGTTACTTCATTGATTCAAAATGCATTTACTGTGGGTAAACAAAATGTGCTGAACCCACATAGAACACTTAGGTGTGGTGGTGTATACCTCTGATCCCAGCACTCAGGGAGTCCGGGACATGAAGATTTCAAATTAAAGGCCTTTTCTGGCTATGCAACAAGGCCTTGTCTCAAAAACAATTTTTAAAAAAATTTTTTTAAAGAAAAGAAAAATTGACATCCACTACCATTGAGGTGAAACTGGAGAACATACTAGTTGAAAGAAGCCAGAGAGAGAAAGCCCCAAAACTTGTTACATGAGACACCCAGAAGACACCCAGAAGAGTTACGTTTATAGAAAGAGAAAATTCAGTGCGGGCTTCCAGGGACTGGGAGAGAAGCCCGTTGAAGGCTAGTGTTCGATGGGTTTAAAAGTTTCAGTGCATCGAGGTGAGAAAGTTCCGAGTGTAGACGTGATGGTGATTGCACAACCGTATGGACACCTGTGGTGCTAGAATTCAACCAAAGCCACAGCATCCTGCGAATAAGCCTTTGCCAGCGTGCCTACTGCTCTTTTCCAAACCCGGCACGGTCCTTTCGCACCTCTGTTTCTTGTGCACGCGTGAGTCTCTTGTTCTATGTACGGTCCACACCGTGTTCCCTCTTGGAGTCTAGATTCAAAGAGGATGTGGGCTCTGCACTTTGAGCTTCGCAGAGCCCAGCACAGCAAACCGTACTTAATGAATGTTTTGGGTAAGGAGGAGGCTCTGAAGGTGGAAGCTAACGTGTCTAATGCCTATTTAATTGAAGGTTATTAATGACTCTTCAGTGGTGAAGGACGGTGTGCTGTTTACAGCAGAGAATGAGTAAATAAATGCTCATGGTTTTTTTTTTTTTTTTTCTCTAGTGGTCCTAAAGAATTCTGTCAGATTATTGCTCTGTGTTGTATCTGAGTTAACATTCCAGAGCGATGAAGTGAGGACAAGCAGCATCCATTGAACAGACAAGGGTCTATGCATTTTTTGTTTTTTTTTTTATTTCCAAAGTAAATGAATAGGTTTAGTGGTAGTGATACCTGAGGCAACTGTAAAATTTTTCAGGCACATGGATGTTATGAAGAACCTTGTTAGTGTAATTATCACCTGGTTTGTCCATAATTAAGAAACACAATTACATATATATATATATATATATATATATATATATATGCAATTGGTTATCCTGCTTTATTTGTTGACTGCCCTACATTGTATGGGCCTACCATTTCATGACATCACATAGGTGATTTTAGATATGTTCCTGTGAAGAGGTGCAGAGATGGGTTCCTTCTAGAAAAGTTCAGTGGTTTGTCTCCTTGTGTTGCAAGTGTATCCTGATGGGCTGAGTTGGAGCACAGCTGACTAGCTTTGTTCCTGTGACTCCTACTTTGGCTAAGAGACAGGTTTGACTATTTCAACTCTGCTCTGCCTAGCATATAGTTCTGGAACTATCTTGGTGTATTTTTTGTTGTCCTTTTAAGTAGCTTAGTCTTCGGTGGCTTGTGAGAGTTCTATTATGTAATCTTGGTTTCTTGAATGTATATATATATTTCATTGCCTGTCTCTCAATTCTATAGCGTTTAGCCTGTCCCATGATTGGCATTTTTAACAACTTCTCCCCTTTGCCTTCCTGAGTAAAGTCATTCTGATGTCAGGAATCAGACAGAAATTAGTCAATAGAGACAGACACCAAAATAGAACAGTATCCAGGAATAAGGGAGTTTGATGTAGGCCTTCTGAAAAGTGTAAAATGTAGGTAGGCAGAAAGGGGATGGATCTTCCACAGAAGTGACACACAGAGCAAAGGCCAAAGCAAGGCTGAATGCATAGCGTTCGAAAGGCGTGTGGCCACAGACTCATAACCAAGCTTCAGTGAAAGATGGATCTCTGTAGAGCTGCGGGTGCCTCAGAGTCCAGGAAGCTAGGTAATCTTCCACATTCCTGCGTCTCCTTACCCTGAAATTTTGTTCCTTGGGGTTGTTCTGGGGTTACTGTTCTGGGATTAGGGTTGAATCTCCTGGAATCTGCATTGCCAGCAGGCAATCTGAGTGAGTTTGGGATGACAGAATCCTCTTTACTGGAACCACTCCTCAGTGGGTAGAGCCTGTGCTTCTGCAGCTCCTAGAGTTTGCAGTGGAGTCTAGAGATTTAAGAGGAGTCTGTGCTTTTCCTGGAAGATCCCTTCGGGCAAGCTGAGGAATTCTCAGAGGTTAGTCTTGTAGAAGGGGAGCAGCAAGCAGAAATTCAAGGTAGAACTTTTCCAGGGCTGAAGGCGTGGACAGCTGAGAACTGCTGAGAAATTTCAAAGTTTTTTTTTTTGTTGTTGTTTTTAATTTGCCATTCACTAAAATGTTTTAGAAAGACAAGCTTTTAAGTCTATTCCTCCAACGTTCTGATAATAGAGAGCCTTGGGTCAGAAATTGAGCCTGCAGAGGAATTTGACTTCGGATCCATGAGCTCTACATGTATTGGGGGCCATTGAACTAGTGGAGTTGCATAGACATTTGTTTTACAGGGAGAAGAGCTGTAGCTTGACCTCATCCTCAAAGATACCCTCAATGAGATTTGTCAAAGAATATAAAGCAGTTGGGAGTTGTAGTCGGGGAAGGAGTGGCTGTCTGTCTTGTAGAAGACAGTCCCTTTGTTTCTCTGTGGGTGGGCCGCCATCATTAATAACTGGGAAAGGGGAACAGAAAAGGAAGTATTTTGTAGCATATATGATCTTTTTTTTTTTCTTCTATTCCTTGTGGAGCTAGGCTTAGGCTGAAGTACAAAGGGGTAGCAATTTTAACAGCAAGGAGATGAGTTACTATCCAGTTTGGAGCTGGGGTAACAAAACTGGCGTGTGAAGTAGGATCATGTGTGAAGGGTTCCTCAAGTGTTTCATTAAAGATTTGTCAGAACAGTTAGCCCTCTAACCAGGCTCCAGTATCTGGCTTCTGATGCCTTTGTGGAAATGCTTTTAGGAAGAGGCGCTAAACAAGCCTTTTGTTTGGATTTCCATATATTGATTTATGGACCCGGTGAGCATCCAGCTGTGAACCCCTTCTGCCAGTGGTAACCATCACAATGAAGGAAGCTTTTCTGAACTGGCACTTCCAAGGACCCTGTAGGCTGCTATATTGGGTGTGACAATTTTTAAAAGCCACTGTGCTAGAATGAAAACAGACCATTTATAAATGGCCTATTGATTTGCAAAACCTCTTTGTGTTGGACTGAATGGTCTCATATCTGAGTTGGGGGGAAAAAGATGCTGACCATTTTCAATTTATTATTATGTCTTGAAGCTTTGGGCTGACAACATTTCAGCGGTGGTGCATGCCTCCTGTGGAAAGCCCTGCTTGGTCTCAAGCCTTAGCCACACACGTGAAAATCCAATTCATTATTTTATACGATAAAAGACTTCTACGGTTCAACCGCAGTGCGAGTCACCGTGATTGTGATTGTGGATTTAGAAATCCTAACTACGACTCAGGCTTATCTACCCTTAAACTTGTGGACCACCTCCCCACCAATGCTCTGCTCTGGGCTATTTGTGGGAGGAGTTGTTAGGTGGCTTTTGTGTCAGGCCCACAGGGATAGTGCTCAGTCTTAGAGTGGCTGTGAGTTCTACATAAGAATTACAGAAGGCAGCAGGTAGAGAGACCAGCTCAGTGGTTAAGGGCACTCAGAGAGACCAGCTCAGTGGTTAAGGGCACTCACTGCTCTTCAGAGGACCTGAGTTCAGTTCCCAACACCCACTTCCAGAGTTCAGTTCTTAACACCTAGGTTAGGCAGCTCACAACTGCCTGTAACTCCAGCTCTGGGGACCACACATCCTCCTATGGCCTCCTGTCTTAGTAATCTTTTCTGATGAGGTCTGAGCCCTATTTCTCACACCTCTAATGTATGTTTCTGTGTTGTTTGTTTCTTGTAATTTCCAATTATATAAAAAATAGCGATGATACATCAAAAAGGTGGTTGTGGTATCTGCTGTATGACAGATGTCCCCTCAAACAGGGCCTGCCAAGGAAAAAAGACAGGTCTCACCATCGCCGATACTTTCTGCTGCAGATACACAGTGTGATCCATCTTGTCAGAGGAGTTCTTCTTATGGTCTTCTGGCTGGAGCACGTACTGGGGTCATTTCTTAAACGTGTTTTTTAACCCGTATTTGGTGTCATCACCGTGGTACCACCTTTTAGCCAACGGGATGGAGGTCCTGGAAGCGAATACAGCCAGAAACAGAGTCAGAGTAGTTTAAACTTTCAGTTTTAACTTGGCAATACACATTGAGAGAAGAACAGAGTTGAGAGTAGTGCATCTTACTGGCTTGATGTCAAGGTCTGTGAAAGCTTTGTTCCCACGTATTCATATATATATATATGGAAGCTTTGGCCTCAGTTCTGTATGTGGAACAGGACAGCCCCTAGCATATCTTGGCAAGCAGTGTACACGGGGAGCAGACGTGGCATTTAGTGAGGCATCACGGCATTATATTGCGTTGTGTACACGTCCCTCTCGCCAGCATTTTCAGCAAACTGAATTGAAATGTGCCCAAGAACCTGTTGTCGCTTGTATTTCTTTACAAACTGTGTCTGTCGGGAGCATTTCTCGAGCGGTCTATGTTATAATAAGTAAAGGGCTTGAACCTTGGCAGATTCCATGGCAGGCGAGTGTGACCGAGGTGGAGGGACAAACAGGCCAGGCAGACAGAGCTTAAGTGAGAAGTTTTATTAGAAAGGGGAGGGAGGGGGAAGGAAAGAGAAAAGAGGTAAAGAGACACAGAGACAGAGAGAGGACAGAAGAGAGGAGGGAGACAGGGAAAGCCCTGTCCGCCCCAGGGGAACAGAAGGAAAGAGAGCGTAAGTGGGTGGGGGTCTGTCTTTTAAAGAGGTCTTTTGCACCTGCGTGCAGACTAGTAGTCATGGAATCCTGGACTGACCAGGGCACTGCCTGAGTGCATTCTGCCAGGTGATGGGCAGGCCAGCTCGATGCCTGAACGCTTACAGTCTTAGTAAAGGAATCTGGACACAGTGCCAACAACAGAACCCCTTTGTACTAATATTGAGGAGACACCCTGTTAGGAAAACATAAAAAAGTATGTTGTTTAAAATCAATTTTGACTATTTACAAATCTCCCTCACATTTTCCCTCCTCCGCATTTTCCTCCAGCTACAGGTCTTTGCTTACAGAAAACAAAATAAATAGTTTTTTATTTTTTCTTGCATGTCTGACTTTTTTTTTGTTCCTGATTGGTTTTTTATCTTTTTTTAAATTTATTTTTAAGTTTAAATTTAGATTAGGAACAAGGTTGCTTCACAAGTCAGTTCCAGGTCCCTCTCCCTTTCCCTCCCCTCCTCCCGTGCCCTCCCCCAACCCCCCCCAGTACCCCCTCATTTCCCCAGGGAGGGTGAGGCCCTCCATGGGGGTGTCCATAGTCTGTCATTTCATCCAGGGCAGAATTGGACGCAAAGGAAATGAAAAAAAAAAAAAGGCTAAGAATGGAATAGCAAAAACCTTATCATGCTGGTAGCCCTGGAAAATGAAGTCTTGTCTTTGAGAACTATGTGCAGACATTTGTAAATGGTGCGGCTTGTGAAGAAATCAGTGGCCCCAGAGCTTTGGGCAAGAGCACTTACACAACTGATGGATAGATAGGAGCTGTTGTCCCCCACCTGATAGGCTAATTGCAGCCAATAATTTGAGGAATGTTTCTTAATTGCCCATTTGTTTCCATTGTTTGTTTAGGGAAACATCACCAGACTGTTGCCATGGTATCTCCCATCAAAGGAAATTTAGTTTTAATGGACTTAATACCAATTTCTGGTCTGATGGCAGAATATGTTTGCATCGCTTCAAAAATGATTTTATTTAGCAAATCACTGAATAGTATTGAGGTATTGACTTTTTAAAAAATTTAACTAGCATATTTAAAGCATGCTGCTTCTGTAGAAATGTAGTGGCGTGTGGACCTCTTTTCACTGACAGACTGGGATTCAATAACCTTTCTAACTCCTCCATCTTAAGTGTTGAACCTGAAACCTGGGCTTGGAAATAGACAGTTGAAACTTTGGGGTCTCCATGGTCATGTAGAGCACTCCCAAACACATCGAACTTCTCCAGGCTAGGAGTGGCTCTGTGTCTCAGAAAGTAGAAACTCAAAAAGCTTGTTAGAGATCTCAGATTAAACATACAGTACTGTTAAATATAAGAATTAAACTCCGGACAGAAACTAGGTGTCTGCCCCTAGCTCTTTGAGGTTTTGAGAATAATTGTAGTTAAAACACTTGTGCAGAATATCTAGTCATTTTCAGAGGGAGACAAATTGTGTTACAGAATTGAATGGCTGGTGGTGTTTTCATTGTTGATGCAACACTTCTCAAAGGTGCTTTTGAAGTAGGGGCTTTGATACTCTCCAGCAAGTATGTGTCACCTGCTCAATTCATTCCTATGTGTACACAGATCCCCAGAGTACTAGGGAGGTAACTTAGTAAGAGTTCCCAAGAACCCAGCTCTGTTCTCTAGGTATGTTGCATCAGAAAAAAAAATTGTTTTAAAAGGTCTAGTTAAAGGAGACTGCAGTGATTCTTAGAAAAGTTGAACAGTTCCTGGGTGGTGGTCCATGCCCTTCCGTGCTCCCCACAGCCTCCTATACAGGGCTCACCCATGAAATAACAAGGTTCAAGTGGCTGCCTACTGATGGCTGTTTTGTACTGTTTCCTAGGCTCTGGATTATTGGTCCTTGGTTTCTTTCTTCCAGCAGTGTCTATGATCATCCATCTGGTGAGACCGGCAGGTGTTCCCAGGGCAAGAGTTACTTCAGGAGGGATCTGCCTCCTGCTTACACGAGTCCCCACTGGCAATGGCAATGAGCAGAGCTACCAGAATAGTAGGTGGCTTTCTCCAGGGAACCTTGCCTGGTTCAAGCACTGTGACTCTGGAGAGGGTGTCCCTGTCCCACACCTACCTTAGGCAGGTGGTATAGAGGTAGAGTTCATGTCACTGTTGCCAGGGGTTGCATCACATTCCTCCTAGAAGTCCCACGAAATCCACCCACTAAAACGCGAGGGAAAGCACTAAATGCTTGTCATTTTCCTAGTTAAGGCCCACAGCTTTTGGTCTGCATGTATGTGGCTGTGTGTGTGTGTGTGTGTGTGTGTGTGTGTGTGTGTGTGTGTGTGTGTGTGTGTGTGTGTGTGTGGTTGCATGTATTGCAGGGCATGGGGCAAAGGATTATATAGAAATAGCCTTAGGTGTTCATTGTCCTTCTAGGCAAGCCCCCCCCCAGAACTGGAGCTTACCCAGTCGTGTAGGTTGGATGCCGAGTAAGCCTCAAGGATTCTCCCATCTCTGCCTCCCCAGAGCTACAAAACTATTCAGTTATTTGACCAAGTCTTGGGAGTGGTGGGTCCAGGAAAAACCCAGATAGCGACGGGTCCCCAGTCTTAATGATCTTAACAACCAATACCCCTGTCGCCAAGTGCAAGATGACTTCTGGGTGGTTCCATTCGGATTCTGATGGTCTTTTCCAGAGACTGAACTTAATTCTAAGTGTGGGTGGATCGTTTTGTCAACATTTGTGATTCACCAAGAAGACTTCACGAGCACAGCACACTAGGCAGATCTTAGAACCCTGGGCCATCTTCTTGCTCCCCCTGCTTCTGCTACTCTGGACTTGGCTGACATGTTCTACCGTGCTCATTTCCTTTTTCCTGGAATAGATTTTTTTTTTCAGATATCTCTTTTCCCAATCTTTTCTTTCTCCTTCCTATTTTCTGAAATGAGATTAGCCGGTTTCTTGTGTGTGGGGTCAAAGGACTCAAGGACTCGCAATTTATGCTGCCTCCCTAGAATGCCTGCTTACACTCCTGGTTTGGCCAAAATAGCAAATCCCATCGTTCTGCACAACAGCCAGGGACACATGAATGAGAGAAGCTTGTAATAGGGTGCTGCTGTGTTTTCTGTGGGTTTAGCCAGAAGCCCTGATTGGTTCAGATCTATTCAGTGTCTTACCTCCAGGTCAAATAAGGTATGAAATACTGATTCCACAAGGTAATAAAAAAAAAAACAAACTTTTTTTTTATTCTGAACTCCGTCTTGGGATTATGTTCTGTGCAGAGGCCTGGAGTTGTGTTTATCCCTTTGTTTTGATATATGAAAGTTCTAGAATCATATCCTGTTACTGATCTTGGCAAAGGTGAGTTTCAGAATCAAGAGAGCAGCGATCGATATCATGTTACCATACATTTGGCTACACTCTGCCCAGCCACTGAGGGAAGGGATTTTTAGCCAGCTATGATTTATTACTATGAAGTCAGTTTACACTACCTTAAAAAAAAAGTGACCTTTGAGACACGCTGAATGTGTCAGTGAGTCAGCTGTTTAAAACAGGGATCTAAATCTGTAGACAAGCGATACATTTGACTTATATATACTAAACTTTGGACTCTCTGATTTTTTTTTTTTGGTCTTTTTTTTTTTTTTTTTAACACGAACAGTTGCATAGTAAATCTTGAGGAAGTTCACCAATTCCAAATTATAGCGCAAGACAAAACTAAGGGGGAAAGTGATCAGTTTATCCATTTGGTCTGTGCCCCTTGTAAAAGTTTTTTTTTTCTTCTTATTGTAAAGTTAGGTGCTTTACTTTAAACTTTGAGCCTGAAGGGGACATGGATTTGTGGGGTTTGTCACTGACTGGTGGCATGTGACAGTTTTCCCTATTTTGAAGGCCTGACTCTGTTTTTTTTGGGGGGGGTTGCATTCTTTGTTCTTTAGAAGGTATGCCACTGTTTATTGTTATTTGTTTTTTCATATAAAGCAGTGCCCCCCACCCCATACCTCCCCTCATGTTAGAGCATTAGGAATGTCGAAGTTCCCCTGGGGTCTCAAAGCCTCTTGTTAAAGAATAATGTTTCTCTCATTCATTAATCTTCTAAGGATTTTCTGGTATTGAGTGAAGAAGAATTGTAGGTATTTCAGGAATTCCCGAATGGCTGTTTATGATCAGCCCAGTGAAAAGAAAGCTGCTTTTAGGCATGGGATAATGCAAGTTGCAATTTTTAACAGTGATGCAAAAATCTGCACCATTATTTTTACAAAATGTTTTTTTGCATTGAGGAAAAAATGCATAGCAGGTATAAAGTTTGGTTTCATTGTGTTTTTAAAAGATGGATGTGATTGGGGATATAACTTTTAAAAAGCTCCTACGACAGTATCTCTATTGTTCCTAATTTTAGAAAATCTTAATTGCCGACATGTCATTTTGATAGCTGATCTCATATTGTCCATGCAAGTTGTGTACTGTTTTATTTTTATTTTACAGATGATTTTTTCAGATAATGACTCGCTTATTGTAAGAATAATTGACCCATGTTATGCTTTATAATGTAAATTTTAGCATTAAAAATGACTTGCTTAATGAGTTAATGCTGTGCCTGTCTGATACTTTAGCAGCCTCTTCTCAGGGAGGGTATAAGGGTAGTGGAGGTTATAGAAATAGACTATAATATGCCAGCATTAATATCAGAGCATATTCCTCGCTTTGCTCATTTTTGCTTTTTTTTTTTTGGCACAAAGAACTGCACACACCAATAATGGAGCAGATAATAAAGTCATTTATCTCCTTTTAAAAACTCACACTGCCATTCTCTTTCATTACTTTATTACTTGACATTAAAATGTTGGCTGGATGGTAAGAGCTCTTCTGCATATTGGTGGTTTTATATGAAGATTCTTAGTCTGACTGGCTCTGAGTTCTCTTGGCAATAAGGTAATTAGCTTACGACAGGCAAGCCTGGATTTACGCCTGGACTATTTTTTTTTTTTCTGAGAAAGTTTCTATGATTGCTTTAAGTACATGATTATGTCTTTTAGATTATTTTATAGCCTGCCATTTTAAAATCAACGTATTTATTTATTTATATTGAAAATAGATTCTTCTCTCATACAACACATCCCAACCATAGTTTCCCTCCCTCCACCCCTCCCAGCTTCTCCTTCATCCTCTCCCCTCCGTCACCCTCCGGAAAAGAATAGGCTTCCAAGAGATAACAACCAAACATGACAAAACAGAATACAGTGAGACAAAGAAAAAGCCCTCACCCTGAGGCTGGACAAGGCAACCCAACAGGAGGAAAGGAGTCAAAGACACACCGGCTCCCACAGTTGGTCCCACAAAAACGCCAAGCTCACAACCAAAACATATACACAGGGGTCCTGGTGCAGACCCCTGCCGGCCCCATGCTTGGTTATTAAGTGTGTGTGAGCCCATGTGCACCCTGCTTAGTTGATCCAGAGGGCCATGGTTACAGCCTACTAGCTGTAAAGTTATAATGCAGGTTAACTTAATACATTTTAATAAAAAAAACTTAAGTTTTGTGGATCTTACTCTCTTAACACTTTCGATGTATTGGTATATACTTTTAGAAACTATATCTCTTTGGACATGTTTTTAAAAGTACGTCTTTGAGTTTTAAAAGAAAAAAACAAGAGTAAGTTTTAAGCAGGTTGTAGTTTGTGTTCTAACATTTGGTTTTCCAAGCGAATGGTATTGTAATGGTATCCATGCTCTGAATAGTTTATCTTTGCATCGCCGTTTTTGTATCCTTTATCTCTTCCATTCTCCCCATCTGTACCCTGGCATAGGAGTTAGAACTTGAGTCTACACTACTAGGATGGGGATCAGATGCCCAGCATCCGTTAATGGTTGAGCTGGCACCTTGCTCTCAGGTTTAGGCCATCCATGACACAGGTTTTTCTTCCTTTTTATGTAAAGGTAAAGACAGATCTTTACCTGGGCTACAGGTCTGGCTGTGCCTGATTGCCTGTTCTCTTCCCACAGTCCCAGCTATAGGTAGAACAGGCTAGTAGGTTAGTGTATGTTTCTCCTGTACCTAGCCTAGCATCTTCCCTCCTTTTGTGGAATGTATTATTTCTGCATACAGTCATTTTTCCTTCCTTTGTTTTTTTCCTCCCTTACTTCTTGTGGCTAAGCCCTAATTATCCTTTAGGATGATGTAAAAGCTTTTCAAACCATCCTCCAGTCCCCGTCCCAGCCCCCTTGCCTCCCATAGTTTCACTTCCTTCTTGCAAACACTTTTCATTTACAGTTTGCTTTTTGTGTCACCTGGTTTTCTCCCCCATTAAACTGAGCTCTTCTTTAACAAGCGCGTTGCCTAGTTTTCAACTTACTGTGTTAAGTTGACACATAAGAGGCACCTATATAGATGGATGGTTGGACGGATGGATGGACGGACAAACAGACGAGAGAATAAATAAACTCAATGATTGTAAAGATTTTGCTTGCCTCCTTTCTCAGTACATTATAAAATGGGGAGCCCATGGCATGAAGTTAGTGTTCATGGAAGGTGGCTGGTATGGTTAGCCTCAGACACAATAGGAACCCTTTGTTTTGTTTACTTCCAGCTCCAATAAGTTAACCAATATTTGTGGAGTGTGAGACAGGGTGTGACCTGTTGTACCTCTGCCATTTTCTTTATTTCTCTGTCTTAGCATTTGAGCATTTTTACCCAACAAGGAAGGTGATACTTGTAGTTAGTGGCAGCTACCAGATGGACAAGCACAGATAACAATGTGAGAAGAACTACAGGACCATTTTCACACAAATTCTGTGCCACTGATAGCATATAAACCAGGCCAGATTTCATGTAATATGTCATGGCTTTGAAAAGTTTTCAAAATACTAGGTACCTGATAAATTGTTCCATGTAAAACAGTCTTCAAATGCAATGGTATTTTCCATACATACCCATTTATTGACCCTGAAAGTTGTAATGTACATGTAAGTCCACATATTTAGAAACTTTCACAGCTGGGCATGGAGGTACAAGCCTTTCCAACCTTTGGAGGCAGTGTGAGTGTGAGGCCAGCGTGTTCTACATAGTGAGTTCCAGGACAGTCAGGCCCTGTCTACATAGATAAGCCCTGTCTCAAAAATAACAACAACAAAATGAAACACCCTAACCAATCTAAATAAGTAAGTAAAAAATAAGAACTCTTCTACCTGGTGCAAGCAAGATTTGAACAGTATTTTGGGGTGCAGGGGTTTTGTCTGTTTGTTTCCAACTTAAAGAATAAATTGTTTAACTTACTGAAAGGCTATACCTTTGCATTTATTAAGCTTGGTGTGAAATAAGATTTTAGAGTGGAGTTGCAGAATGTGTATACAATATGCAAATGTATACATATTTCAGAATACATATATAATATGCAAATATGCATGGTATGCTCAAAAGTCAGAATGGACTAAAAAAACATATGGCTTGGATTATTTCTGTAAGGCTACTGCATTTTTCTTATTGGTTGGTCTCTGTCTCTCTCTGTCTCTGTCTCTCTCTCTCTCTCTCTCTGTGTGTGTGTGTGTGTGTTTGACATTTTGAAAAGTTACCTACATACTTGCTCTAGACATTATTCTCATATTTGCTCTGTTGGAAAGAAATTAAACATGGAACTTATTGAACTCATTCCTATAGTATTTACGAAGCCCTCCTCCACACACAATTTCTAACTATTTTTGCCATATGTGTGTCTAGTTTGCCCCCATCCCTTCTAACTTTTGTCCCTTAAATGGCTTGTCCTAAACCCCAGCACATAGGTGCTTTGGTGTGTGGTAGAATGCCAAGTTTAGGATGGTTTAGAAGGAGGGACAGAAGAACACAAGTACACAGAGCTGATGCCAAGGACAGATGTCAGGGTGAGCTGATGCCAAGGACAGATGTCAGGGTGTGCCAAAACCATGTCTCCATTCAGTGTGTTTTGTAAGGAAAACCTGTAATTGGTTTGCAAGAGTAGTCAGAGGGGTTCTAATTGCAGGAAACTCCTTAAGCAAGAGATCCATTCTGTTCTTGGTGGTTGGGAAGATTATACGTGTTGAATGGAGTGTGTGTCATTTAGGGCTCAGCCATGCTGTTTCTCTGGTGGGTGGAGAGTTGAAAGGAAATGTGTTTGCCGTCATGCTTGGCAAGAAGAAGGGGATTTGTGACTCTTTCTCCAGGATTGGGACAATGGAGACTAATTAAGCAAAGGATGAGGCTTTTGGTGGGTTTGTGGTGAACAGTCTTCACCAACAGGTGTGTTCCTTGTGTGGGCATCTGTGTGACTTGTCCTCAGTTTTACCTTTGACATTCAAGAGTATATATAGCAATGAAGAATTTCTACGTTTCGCCTCCTGAGACTGCCTTGTAAGCATCCAGAAACACTGTTGAGCAAATGAGCGAATGCACTTTTGACTTGTGACGAGTCTATGTAAGTCAACATGCACATTTTTGTGTGTGACTTGTTTTGCCCAATTCTGATCATTGTGACCATAGTAGTAAACTAAGGGTTTATGTTTGAGAAACACTTCAATGAAAGGCTCAAATCAAACACTGGTTTGTTTTTTTAATTATTGTTGTAACAGTGAGCATATTAGTAGTAGTGGGCACCTATTAAAACAATAATAAATTATTTTAAATTATTGTTGTAATAGGTAAGCTCATGGAGGTCTGAGGAACTTTCAGGATTCTCTTTCATCTTGATGAAGCAGGAACTCTTTAGTTTCTGCCACTGTGTAACATATTCCAGACCACCTGGCCCTTGAACTTCCAGGTGTCTCCACAACCTCCCCTGAGTTCTCTGCAGGAATCTTAGAACTACAGACCTATGACACCATGCATGGCCTTTCATGGCTTGGACTCCGGTCGTCAGACTTTTGCAGCGAGAACTTTACACACTGAGCCCGTGTTGCTGGGCTTCAGACTCTACTTCAAAAGGTCACACCCAAGTCCCAGATTCTTTCTTATTTTTGAGCTGTCTTTCCATGACTTAACTTAGATTCAGACTTACAGTTAATCCCAGAAATCTGAAGGCTAGACCATCAGTCTGTACTTCTGATGCAAGGGAAAAGAGAGGAGGATCAAAACTAGGGAACTAAGAAGGAGGTGGCGCCAGATGAGAGAAAGGATGACTCCAGAGTCCCCACTTGCTTAGAGATGGGTGTTGCACGTGGATTGGGGAAGAGGGAGTGCCGTCTATTAGTAAGAGGTGGAGAGCTAAGAAGGACTGTGAGGCCAGGCAGGAGGTAGGGTTTTATCAAGGAGGTTCAGGAAGCACTGCAGTTTGCATAGAGAAGCAGGAAAATGAAGCTGCAAACTCAAGCTGGCTCTCTGGTGAAGTTGGTCTAATTTGCTGTGTGTGGAGCTCCACTCCAGGTATCGTTTCCAGTGTGTTTTGCTTTCCTGATTTATCGGCATAAAGGGAACTTCCGGTAACGATGTAGTGATTAAAGCTGGGTATTGCATTCATGTCTTGATCTTGGTGTGTCACTGGGTTCCCGAGTGTGAGTCTTGAACTCCCAGTTCTGCAGGAAGGGAGATGTTGGACTCCTGAGTCGCCAGCAGATTTCCAGCCATGTAGAACCCAGCCCAGAAATACTTGAGTGACTTTTCTCTTTAAGGGATATTGAACAGCTGAATGTGAAATGAATTGAAAAATACCTATGTAAACAAAACACCGAGACCAGATGTTAGCGTCTCAGGTGATGCTTTTCCTTAAAGATGGCAACAGCAGAAATTTATTTTCTCTTCTAAATTTCCATTGATTTTTTTAAACGGGCTTCTGGAGCTATCTTTCATACACCATATGGTATATCCACTTAAGAAGTATAAATTTAACCAGTTTACAGTGTATTTGGTCCTGTGCAGACATCTTCACAATCTAAGTTTTGAACCTTGCCACCGCCTTCCTAAGGCTACGTCCATCAGCATAATTCCATCTCCCCACAGGTCCTCCCTTCCGCCCCCTCCTGTCATTTAATATAATGGATGATCCATACAGTCTCCACATGCCAGCAGATGAGACCCTTGACCTTGAGAGATAATAACTTGCCACACTGGACAAAGAAGCCCTGCATATTGGCAGGGAAACAGTCAGCCAGCTTAAGCTGTGGTACCGTTGTTCTCTATGTAAAAAGTGTATTGGCATGTGCTTGCTCAGGCATGGGGATGAACACTGTTAGTGCATCTTAGTCACATAGACAAGGCGTAAAGACTTCTGGCCCTCAAAAAAACAGGATAAGAAAGAGGCTGAAATGTCTTTCAGATTGGAGCAATACCCCTTGGGCCTGTACCTTTTTGACTGTGCATATAAACAAACATCAGATTCCCAATGGAGTCCAGGAAAGTGGGGGAAATTCAAGGCAGTTTTACTGTTTGAGTGGGTACATTCTCCAGATAACTGCAAGTCATACACTACATGATACCGTTGTTCATTTCACAGTTTGTTAGATGGCATGGCGGTATAATATCAAAGACTTAGCAGGGGTGTCCGTACCATGTCTAGAAAGCAAATTTCGTCCATACCAAACCCATTTTACCAGTTATTTGCTGTGTCTGTTAACCTTCTGTTACTGTGATAAAGCAGTAACTCATCGAGGAAAGAGTTTATTTGTTTTCCACGTCTTGATCACAGTCCATCATTAAGGAAAGCCAAGGCAGGAACTAGAGAAGAGACCACAGAGGATGCTGCTTCTGACTTGCTTTCATGGCTTGCTTAGTCTGGTGTCCTGTACAACCCAGGATCACCTACCCAGAGGTGGTACCATCCACATGGGCCAGACCCTCCCACATCAATCATTAATAATAATTTTAAAAATGCCCCACAGGCTTACTATAGGCTGCTCTTATGGAAACATTTTCTCAACTAAGGCTCTTTTTTTCCCAAGGGACTGTAATGTATGTCATGTGACCCAGAAACTGATACACTTGCTTGTCTTAACTTAGATGTGTTGTAGGAAGGGTCCCAGCGATGCTAAGAACACATCCCAGAGGGCTAGTGAAAGGAGAGCAGGATAGAATGAAAACCACATGAAATACTGATTTATGACAGCTAGGTGCACCCTCTGGGTAAAGGGACAGGCCACTTGTTGTACCTGTGTATAGCTGTCCTTCCCCGTGTATGTATTCTGCAGGTCACCAAGACAATACCTTTGAGGGAGATTTTGGGACACTGAGTATAACTAACTGCTCTTCTCTCGTTGCTTCCAAACTTCCATGAGGTAGCAACTTGCTCTAACTCTCGTCCTGCTCTGCTTCACCACAGGTCCCGAAGTAATGCCACCAAACTGACCATGAGTTGAAACCTCTAAAGCTATGAGCCAAAGCAAATCTTCTCTCTTTTTAGAGCTGATTTATGCCCGGCTTTGTTGCTGTGGCGGAAAGCTGACATAGCCATTGGTTGCTCAGGGGCCTGTAGCAAATGGAAGTGGGTCAAAAGTTTAAATACATATCAACTCCTATTGCGTGCTAGCCCACAGACCCCTTGTCTGTAAATGTGCTGTTGACTTGGAGGGCTACATTTCTGCGTCTCTTTATATGTTAGGTGAGGAGAGTTGCCTTATTTAGTTCTGGGCCCCTTGCAGCTACACCATCATTACAAACCAACAGATACCAGTTAACTCCCGGTTTCTGAATTTTCCCCTATGCCTTCCTTATTCAGGCTGAAATCCTGGCTCTTTACCTAGTGTAAGGCCATAGGGTGTATTTTGTGTTTTGGGCATCTATAAACTTAAGATGCTTGCCTCATTCTTGTTTGCTTTGAGTTAAAAAGTTGTATGAAACTCAAGCCTCATTAACTCTGTGCCTGTTCAAAGCCTGAGGGTCGTTCCTTACTCCCTCAGAAGTTCTTATAGTAATTACCCTTGGCACACCAATTGTGCTGAAAGAATGCATTTCCTGGGAGTAAAAACTAAACATGCTCTATAATGAATGACACTATTGGTCAGCCCAAAGAGCAGGTGTAAATGAAAAAGGTATTGATGTGAATGAATGTCTTTTATAGTTTACCTGTCAGAGAACCTAAGAAATTATCCAGTTATTAAGGAGAGTTTCTGGTAAAGACCAAAGGTAGGTCTGTGTTTGCTACACGGACTGTGGTATATGTGGGTAGAAGAAACTCACTTGCTTATCTAAGGGAAAGCCTGGAGTCGGTACTCTTGCTTAGCGTGTTAGCTTCATAGGTAGAAATAAGGTTATGATGGCAGAGCCTGTACCATCTTTTCTTATATTTGTACATCTGTAGATTGTGAACTTACCAGAAACGGTACGTGAGTGTGCGTGTGTGTTGAAGTCAGGAGCTGCTTAGCGTGTTCAGGTCTGGGACAGTGGTTCAGGTCACAGTTTTGGAGCTGTGAGTGTTTACTCTTAGGAGAGGAAACAGAAAGTACATTTACTGCATTGTGATGGGGCAACGTGTGTGGAGGGGAGAATCCTCCATCTACTTGAGGTAGAAAGGCAGAGACAGAGTAGATGCAAGAAAGTGTGGAGAGTAAATAAAAACTTTTGTCGGCCGTCAGGGAATGAGAAGTCCCATGGGATTGGTGCTTGGAATGGAACTGTAGAATGTTCTTTCACACTCAATCACCCACCCTTCTTGCTGTGTTCTCAGTCTAGATGCCCTTTCCTCCATGAAATTCCTTGCCTGTCCCCCATCCACCTGAGTTAATTCTTCTTCTGTGGGATTCTTGAGTACAATATAATGTCTTCCTCCTGATTATAACTGGCTGCCTGACCATAAGCTGAGAGCAAGGGTCATGCAGACACGGTGCTTCATACTTACGAAGGACTTAATACTTGCTCAACAAATTAAAATGAGGCCATAAAAGTTATAGCCTAATTGAGAGACCTCTGTCATAATTTTAGATGGTATTTATTGAGCGCTTACTATGCGTTACATGCTATACAAATCTTCAGGTGGGCTTTGCCTCATTTAATTTTCCAGCCAACTATGCAGCCCGTATAGAGTTACTGTTCCATTTTATAGAGAAAGAGTAAAGATGTGAAGCTGAGTGTCTCCTCAAAGTTTGTCTTCTTTGCTCCTTGCCTCTAGCTGATTCTTGCTGGGGTGTTAGTTTGGCTCCCAGAGGCAGTAAATGATGCCTGTAAGAGGGGTAGAGGAGTAGGGGGTAAGGTCTGAGTATGAGTGCCCTCTGGCATGTAGGTAGACTGTGCAAAGCATCTGAGCCAATACAAAGTCACCCACCCCTGGAATAGCAATAGTAAAACGTGTTACTGTGAGTTATTAATCCAACACATTCAGAACACTTACACAAGGCGACTGTACGCAATGGCACCGAACTATGTACTGAAAACCGGGTTAAATGGTAATGTTTGCTATGTGTATTTCACCACAACTTTTAAGTGCTTCCCCTGTGAAGCATACGTTTTTAGAAAATAGGTTTTACTACTAGGAGTTTTAAACTGTCACAGATGATTCTGGTTGTATTCCTGTTAGGCTGTCCTGGGATAGAGACGCTTGAAGGAGAAATCTGAGGCAGAGGAAGGGCGGAGGCAAGACCCCTGGGGTGGTGACATGCTCTTATGTGTGGGGAGGCGGAATGGATCGGGTTGCTGGGAGTAGGACCATGAAGCTTGTATGTTCCTATTCTCCATACAAGTTGAGAGTAGAAGCAAAGCAGCAGGAAAAATGGAATTTTCAGACCAGCAGGATGACTCAGGAGTGAGAATGCGTGCGTTGCCAGCCTGACACCAGAATTTGATCCCAGCACCCACAGTGGAGGAGAGAACTAGCCCCTGTCCTGAATCGTCACATGTATGTTGTGGGGCATATGCATTCTCTCTCTCTCTCTCTCTCTCTCTCTCTCTCTCTCTCTCTCTCTCTCTCTCTCTCTCTCTCTCTCTCTCTCACACACACACACACACACACACACACACACACACACACACACACACAGGGAGGCACACTCAGAGGCACAAACACTCACATTTACATGTGCACCCATAAATTATAAATTTAAAGAAATTTAAAATTAAAGTTGGGAATTTGCCTGTAGCTCAGATCACATGAAATGGGTGACTTTATTACCTACACAATGACGGTTTCGTCTGGTACTGTTGTAGTTTGGAGATAGTGACTGCTTCCAAATTAACCTGTTCAGACTGCACCCAGACTTGACTGATCTCTGCTTAGGTGTTCCTTGGTGGCTGCCTCCCAGACAGCCCTGTGTCCTGCTACTGGCATAGTACAATGCTCTATAATAAATGTGCCATGAAATGGAAGAAAGTCTTGCTGTCACAGACTAAGACTGTCACACATAAAAACAAAACAAAACAAAACAAAAAAACCTGGGAAACCTGGGAGGCCTTAACCTTGAGTCTTTTCACTCTGGTCAAGCCCTGCCTTGTTTGGTGGTGCTTAGATCCCAGGGGGAGAGATGAGAGTATTATTGACACCTTTGGATCCTGATCCAGTCAAGTTACCAGGGCAGTCATTATTATTGTGCAGGTAAAAATTTCCTTCTGGGAAGGCCTTGGCACAGGACAAGAAAATTAAAGGGTTGACTTTCTCAGTAGGGAGGGTTGTTAGGCAGGAAGACTGGCATTTGTTTAGCCTCCTATTAAAGGCCATCCCTGCTGGCTCTATATCTTAAAAATCTTTCATTGCATGGAAATACGTTCTTGCTTTTGAAACATCTCTGGCTTTGTGTTGGGGATCTTTGATTCTAGCAGTGATAGTGGGCCTGCTTTGTTCTAGCTTTTTTTTTTCTTAATGTTCTGTGTTATATTTGAACTGCTCTGTCATGGGGTTCAAGTGTCATCTCTGTTTCTGGGAAGTGGACAGGTGACTGCAGGGTTCCTCAGGCTATGTTGAATTTTCAAGTTCGCAGGACACTCTGTGCTCTGCTGAAATTCTGGGGGTATTGCCTCATATCCTAGCTGTGTAAATTAATTTGCTAAAAACAGCAAATATTTAGTCTCTTGCGTGTTACATAACTATTGGCGTTTGAACCACAATCTAGAAATTGTGATACACTTTCTAGAAAGATTTCTCAACTCTGCACATACGATGGGCCATTTCTTTTTTTTTTTTTTTTTTAATTTAGGTTAGACACAATCTTGTTTCACATATCAATCCCAGCTCCCTCTCCCTCCCCTCCTCACCCGCCCTCCCCACCAGGTCCCCCAGTCCCCTACCCAATCTCCAGTCTGATCCCCAAGGAGGGTGAGGCCCTCCATGGTGGATCTCCAGAAACTGTCATTTCATCCAGGCAGGGCCTAGGCCCTCTCCCAAGCGTCCCAGCTGAGGGAACCTCCCATATTGTGGCATGAGCACTCAAAGTCTATTTGTACACCAGGGATAAATATTACCCAAGGCCCCATAGATTACCTAGGCCTCCTCACTGACACCCACATTCAGGGGGGTGTGGGTCAGTCCCATGCTTTCCACACAGCCATCAATCTGGAGTCCAGGAGCTCCCCCTTGTTCAAGTCAACTGTTTCTGTGGGTTAAACCAGCCCACTCTTAGCTCCTTTGCCTACAATGGGCCATTTCTATAGGGCCACTGTTGGGTCATCTAAAGTCAGGCCAAAGGGGCCATTCATAATCCGATGAGAACATTGCTCAAACAATTTCTAACCTTAAGGAAGGCTTTGCCTTGATGGGCAGGTTTTTATTTCGTTTTTTTGTTGTTGTTGTTGTTGTTGTTGTTTTGTTTTGTTTTGTGGGGCTGGATTTCACCACAGCCTCAGAGCACTTCTTCATTGACTTTCAGTCGTGATCACTTTGTTTGTTCTGCTGATTACATGTCACGATCATCAGGCTCACTCTGACCACCTGGCTTAGTTTCAAGCACTCCCATTCTACATGGCACCTGGCCTGTGTGCCCAAGAGGGCAGGTGCAGCCTCACACATAGAAGGAACTGTTTGAATGGTTTCCTCTTGAAGTATGTTTTTATTAACTACTTCACGCACTTTATCTCTTTTTAGCCTTTCCACGAAATCTTGGAGGCAGTCATTACTGTTTTCTCATTTTGAAGACAGATCTGAGTTTCAGTGTAGGGTTGGGTTCTCTTTCCCATATATCCCGTGTTGATTTTCCTTTTGGAAGTGACCAGAAGACCTTCAAGAGCCCAACCATTTAAGCTGAGAAAATAATTTTCTGTCAAATGTTACTTCCATGTTTTATTTTAGTAACTCCTGTTGGCTTGTCCCACTGACTCATTCCTCAGCTTCACAGGGTAGGCACTCAGTAGATACATGAATTAGCTCTTGGTTTAAGTGCATAGTGGTGGCCACCATCTTTAGCCTGTGGAGTCCTTAAAGTCTCCAGTTTGGAGAGGGCACAGCATAGGTCCTTTGGGTTAATAGCAGAGCCACCCAGACAAGGGGGAAGAGAAATGATAACATGGTCACCATAAACCGCTTGCTTTACCTGCAACAGGAAAGCCTCCCGGTGGTTTCCTGAATTTGGGTTGACTACAGCAACCTCTGGCTCAAGAGTAATTGGTCTAGAGTTGCTGTAACTTGTGTATTAAGCATTTACACAGTGATTGCCTCGTAAGAAAACGCATGTTGCCTTGTCCCACAGGTGACAACCAGGTAAGAGTGTGCTATCTATGGTTACTAGGAACTAAACCTCTACTAGCTGAAAACCAAGTCAGGTTTGCTGTCTGTCCATTTGTCCAGCTTGGGGATCTTACTCCATGGTCATTTCATAGCTACCTACTGATGGTTTTGAGACGCTAGTCTAGACTCCCTCTTTTATGAGAAACACAGCTGACACCCCTCTTTATTTCATGGTTAGTTTTTTGTTTTTTGGTTTTTTTTTTTTTTTGAAAACTGTGTTCTGTTGAAAAAATGTACTCCATTACATTTCTGTTCGAAACAATCATAAAGCCAAGATTATCTCCTTTACGAACATGGAGTAGAAAGGGAGGGATTTGCTTTACTTCTGTAGTCTCCTAAGTATTCTGAGTGATTGGCTCTGTTTCTGGATTAGCTCTCACATACATAGGCATGTCTGGAAAAGAGTCACAAGATGCACCTAGTGTGTATCCAATGGCAAACATGTATTAGAAAAGCTTGGAGACTGGGAGATAGCCCACTCTGTAAAGTCTGATAGGCAAGTACAAGAATCTGTGTTCTGAGCCGGTTGTGGTAGTGCAAGCCTTTAATCCCAGCACTTGGGAGGCAAAGACAGGAGGATCTCTGTGAGTTTGAGGCCAGCCTAGTCTACAAAGTGAGTTACAGGACAGGTAGGGCTATTATTACGCAGAGAAACCCTGTCTAGAAAAAAGCAAACAAAGCAAAAAATACAAACAAACAAGCAGCCAAAAGGAATCTGTGCACCACCACAGCCCTTATGTAGAAGTCTAGATATGGTGGTGTATATTTTTAATCCAGGCACATGGAAAGTCAGAGATGGTAGGATCCTGGCACAGTTGCCAGCTAGCCTCCCCTAACCCATGAGCCTGGGTCCCAGAGAGACTGAAAAATCAAGGTGGACAGCTTTTAAAAAATGACATTCACCCATAGTTGACTTTCAGCCTCCACACACAAGTGGCACACATATGCATGTACACTTATACATGCACTTCACATACATAAATATGTGCACAGATAAATTAAAAGAGAGAAAATGGGCTTCATTTTCTAAGGCTAAGGTTACTCCCTTTATTATTTATTCGAGTCAATTTTATACTGAAGTATAACAGAAAAGTATACAAATCCAAAGCGTGCAGCTTGAATTTCAAATTGTCTTTTTAATGTATCAATTTTCAATATACAAATAATTTTGATATTCATGCTGTGGCCCATTTCTTGGCTAATCAAATTGAGTGCTTTGAATTGTGCTTTCTTGTTTTTCCCTTTGCTGCTGGCTGTTGAACCTGGAGTCTTGTGTATGCTGAGCATGTGTTCTCTCTCCAGACTGCACGCTCGCACCTGGATTCTGCTCTCCTGACATAACTGTGCAACAATATCTCCATGGTCACTTGTTTGTTTTTTTCCTGGTGATAATATCTGAGCCACTCACAGTTCATATTTTCTTTTCCCTTTTTTTAAACCCCCAATTCCATTTCTTTAGTCTTTGAATAGATACAAGAATTCCATCACAGCTACACAAGCATAAAAATTGCTCCTGTTCTGTGAATCTGATGTGTTTGTCCAATGAAAAGGCACCAAATTATTGGTTGCATGTATCCTTCCGACAAATAAGTTCCCTTTCTTGATTCTGTTTTTTTTTTTTTTCTCCCCTTTGAAGACTCCTCCCTTTACCTTTAGGCATTCCTCCATAATGGTTGTTTTTATGTTGCTATAAAGAAATACCCAATGCCAGGTAATTTCATAAAAGAAAAGAGACTTATTTGTCTTACACTTTGGGAAGTTCAGAGCATGGTACTGTCAGCAGTGGAGAGCTGGTGAGGGCCACCATAGAGAGTACCAGAATGGCTGGAGTGTGGTGTGTCAGGGAGGGGTCCTATCCCCAGACAGGAAGCTAGAGGCCTCCAGTTGCTTTTTTGCAACCATCTGCTTTTCAAGAGTCCAAGGCTTCCTTCCACAAAGGCTACTTCAGATCTTCCCAAGACCTAAAGACCTTCTGCTGTGCCACACATTTAAAGGTCCTGCTAGGCTTGGAAGGTGCTTTTTGCAAGCCTCATAACCTGAGGTGGTCTCCAAGGCCCGCACAGTGGAAGGAGAGAACCAACTCTTGCAAGTTTTTGTCTAACTTCCACATGTGTGCTGTGGCACATATGTGCCCCACCCCAGCACGAAATAAGCAAATGCATCTAATAATTTTTTAAAACCAAACCAAACCAACCAACAAATGAAAAATAGATCCTACTACCTTTCACACAGTTCCTGAACTCTCAGGACAAACCACATCCAAACCATCATATTTCTCTTTCTGTCCTTAATGAAGCTTTTTCCATTTAGGATGTGATGATCTGTTGTTAAGTACCTTTTCTCTGAGACAATAATCTGATAACCACACCCCCTTTATATCTATTATGAGTCCCAGCCACCTACAAGCTGACATAACTCTTAGTAAGTTCACTTTGCTCTTCTGACCGGTATGAAAATAGTGAAAGCATTTTCAAACTGGGATCATCCCCTACCTCCACGTTTTAGTTGTAAATTCTCAAATGTATGGAAAAATTAAAATAGCAGGATAATATCATGTATCCAAATTTAATAATCGGTGGTATGTTATCATAATATATATGTATGTGTATATGTCCTTAGGTGGTTCCATCAGTAGGAAGTAGAGGATAGTGCTCCCCTGAAGACTTTAGTAGTCCGCCATATGAGTAACACTGTTCTCACCTAAAAAATCTAGTGCTTCAACAGTATTGTCTAATATATATCCCACAGTCAGATTTGCTAGTTGGTCTCAAAAATCTCTTTTCTAGTTTTTTTAAAAATGTGATCCAATGGATCTTTTATATTCTGAAATTAGGTTAACATGTCAGAGACTGTTCATGCAGTCGTGACGGCTACATGGATGGATCAGTGGCAACTAGTTGTGTAAGATATGTAGGCAAATGAGCTGTATTTTATAGTCTAGTCTACACTTGCCTGTTGATTGATGGCAGGTTCTTCTCCTCTGGAGGTACCAGCAGGGCTGTGCAGAACAATCAAATGGGAATGAATAGAAAACACTCTCCACACTTATGAATGGGTCACGTGGTAACATGCTGAAGTCTAGACTGTGTATGTGTTTGTTGATGCCGAAGAGTCTGGTACCATGAAGACAGATGAGCACCCAGACGTTTGCTGACCAGGAAGCATCTCTTTGTGCTGAATTCCTAAGAAGACACCTACTTACTGTAGTGGGGACCATAACCCAGGCCACAGCTCAGAATATGTGGGAGGCCTAAGGAGTGCACTAGGAATTTGGCTTTGTGAAAATTGATAGTTTCAATTATTGGTACCATCTTAAGTTTATGGGATAATCGAGTAGGCTGCACATAATATTTCCCATACCTTCTGTTTAGTTTAATTTCTGTCTCTATGATAAAATGTCTTGACAAAAATAACTCAGGGGAGAAGAGGTTCATTTTGGATCACAGTCCCAGGTGACAGTCCGTCATAGCAGGGAAGTCAAGGTGGTAGGAGCCGAAAAACGGAAGTTCACATCATATCCAGGATCAGGAGCAGAAAGAAGTGGATGTGTGCCCACTTGTTTGCTTGTGATGACCTCAGTTTCTTCACTCAAACAGTTCAGGTCACCTTGCCTAGGGAACGGTGCTACCCACAGCCATTTACCCAATGAAGATAATCCTGGAAAGACATGTCCATCAAACAGCCCCATGTAGACCACGCCTCATCGAGAGTCTTTTCCAGGTTTATCAGAACTGTGTTGACCACTAAAGCTAAAATTCCCTCTTCCCCCACTTTATATACTAATACATCTTATGTTAGTGAGGTGCATTTTTTTTTTTTTTGCAATCGGTGAACCAGTACTGAGACATTATTATTAACTGCAATTCAGAATTGATGTTAAGGTTGGTTCTTCACATTGCAGTATTCTGTGGGTTTTGATGATTTCATATTGTCATGTGTCCACCATTACAGGATAATGCAGGATATTTCAGTGCCCTAGAGTCCAATATACCGTGCATATTTATCTCCCTCTTTTTAATGCCAATTCCCTGGTAACTCATGATGTTTCTAACATCTCTGTAGTTCTGCTTTTCCCAAGATATCCTGAAACAGCATTATACGATATGTAGCCTTGCCATATTAGCTTCCTTTATTGAGCAAGATACACGTCATACTTCCTCCATATGTCTTGATAGCCCATTTGTGTTTGTTCCAGTATCCTGATGTACCCATTGGTCTAACCATTCACATCACTTACTATTGTATATTTTAAAGTGTGTGTGTGTATGTGAGTGCACACACACACACATGTCCATGTATGTGGTAGTGCATGTGTGGAGGTCAGAAGACAAACTGTGGGTGTCTCTTCTCTCTTCCTATCACATGGGCCCTGGAGATCCAACTCAAGTCTTCAGTTTTGACAGCAGGGCACCTCTACCTACTGAACTGCATCACTAGCCCTTACTGTTGTATTTTTAAACAAATAATAGAACACTTCTGTACATAAGAGCTGCTGAATCAATAGTCATTAAATGACCTAGTTAGATAGATGGGGATAGACAGGGCAATTAAGTTGTTAGACACTGACTACTGCAAATATACAGATAAGCAGCTTATCCAAGAGGAGAATGCTTAGGCTGGCAATATAGATGGCTTTTGAGACCCAGGCTTTTAAGCATCATCTCAGATCTCTCCAGAAACACATTGTTCAATAACGCCAGCCACCAGCCACTTGTGGCTACTAGAACATAAATTGATTAAAAGTAAATCAAAAAAGCGAGTATCTCAAATTGCACGGGCTACCTTCCCACTGCTCCATAGCCATCCGTGGCTGGTGGCTACCATTTTGAACAACACAGATGCAGTTATTTCCTTCACTGCAGAAACTTTCACTGGCTTAGCCCTGATTCACATAAAAGCATTCCGGCTGGGGGATGGGATTGGAATTAGTTGACCAAGCTGATTCTGGTTTCTCTAATGCATTAGCCTTTTTGTGTAACCACCACTTTACAATAGAAGAGATGAAGCCGAGAGATTTGTTTGCTGGGGGAAAAAATGTTGCTTAAAATGACTCGCTGGGGGATAAAAAGACTGTCCAGGCCAGTGAAGCTGTGAAATGCCCCCACACGACAGCCCCAGGATGCTTGGCTTGACAACAGTCTGGACCCTTGATCAGCTAGTGTTAAGTAGTCTTACAGAACTCCCAACTCTTGCAAATTTAGTTGGGTGAAAAGCAAAGGCTTTCTCTAAGGGAATGGGATAGGTATGGAGAGGAGTTCGACTTCTCAAGTGAGAACTGAGAAGTTTATGCCCATCCCTTCCAAAACTCCTATGGCCACTGCATGCCAGGAATGTGAAGCCTGAATGAATAGCTGACATGTGCCACAGAAATTGTAGCTGGCTCCCTTGAAATTGAAATTACTGTTATTTGGGAGCAAAACAAATAGCAGTTAAGTTTTTCCCCTTTTGCCAGCTCTTTGGATGTGGTCAGATCTGATTTCATTCCCAGGGTGGGTGTAACACTGTGCTGTCACTCTGTTTAGATTTAAGTCTTCTGTTCATTTTACATATGGTGTTTTGATAGAGTCTTCAGGTTTTTCCTCTGAGGGAAAAATTGCCAATAACCAAGATTGTATTAAATTGTGTTTTTCCTTAGTATCTAATCTGGAAATTTGCTGTTGACATTGGCAATGATTTTTAGTATGATTGTAGAGGCAAACGTGAAATTGCATTACCTGTACATTGAAACTTTAAACACTGACTTCTTGCCTTTTTAAATGCCTGAGACCTACTAATGAAAAGGTGAACTTGACAAAATACCATATCAACCATAATTCCTGTGAAAAGACTTAACGTATTGTGGTATTTGGAGGTTCAGTCAGGGTGTGACCACTTGGAATCATAGCTGTCTATAAATACAGGCCTAGAATTGACAGTTTTCTCTAAAAGCAGGCACAGAGAAAATAGTATATTATCCTGAAAATTGAGAATTTAAAATGCCAGATCTCAAATGAAGTTGAATTTTCAGTCTTTAATCCACTTTTGCCTGCTAAACAACTGTTGCAAGAGTAGCCAAAGCTTAATCAGTATTTAATAATTATTGAGCTTATTCAACTGACTTTACAAAGAAAAAAAAAAAAAACAAGACTCTGTCCCCTTTGGACAAAAGGCAGAGTATTAGATGAGTTTGTCATATGTGGTATGGTGTGTGTGTGTGTAATTTAGATAGTGTTGCATGTTAGTGAAGCCTAGAAGAATTGTTTATGGTTTCTTAACATTGAATTATTTTCTTAAAAGCTATGAAAGAGGAAAGAGTCAATATTAAGTCTTTTGGAAGGGCAGCTTTTTACAGATCCCCACCCACCCAGAACAATTGATTACAGCTACTTTTATACGGGATCTAAAGGAACGATCTGTATTAAAAACAGCATTCTTTTGGGCTGAGCTTGAACAGCTCCAAATGGGTTTCCATGGGGGCTGCCCTGCTATGTGACCACTGGAAGAAACTGTGACCATTGCCAGTGGGATAGGGCCATCCAGGCAGGAGAAAGGCACGTAAGTGAGGGGTGCCTGGCACGCATGCCAGAGAGGTTGTCCTGGCAGCTGTGCTCATTCAGCCGCATTCTTCATCCTCGAAAGCAGGAGGGGCAGAGGCAAGCCGCTCTTGGACAGGCGACAGTGCACAAGGTTACGCTACAGGTAGGGGAGTCTCCGGAGCATTGGGCAGAGCTAGGGGTCTCCAGTCACAGCTGGGGCTAGTGGTGAGGGATGGCTTCCCAGCCTCCGGGGTCTTCAGCTGTTGTCCCGAGGCTCTTGGGGGAGTGGACGCATCTTCATTTGGTGTTTCACAGTGCAGCCTGACCTTGCTAGTCGGGCCACACGTTGACCTACACCCAGTTGTATTCCTGCACCAATTAATTCTGCACTAATTGCATTCCCTGGATAATAATTAAGATGAAACTGAGTAGGGGGGGCTTTCATTTAAAAGAAAATTAGGTAATACTTTTTAGGTTCGGGGGTTTTTTTGTTGATGCTGTTTTGACAGATTCTCACTGTGTAGCCCAAGCTGGCCTTTAACTTGTGACTCTACTGCCTCAACTTTCCCCATGGCTGGCATTGGCAGATGCCTGCCCAAGGAACACTTTTATACACACGCAGCCAAAAGCTGCCTTACAGAAGACATGTATGTATAGGAATGGATCTGCCTTACAGAAGACATGTATGTATAGGAATGGAGCTGCCTTTTACTTTGGACACGCTGAAGATTCTGGTGAGAGTGGGCTCTCTAGAGAGAGGTGACTTCGTATCATCATGTTTGGGTGGCACTCTTGGGTGCTGGATCATTGTGGAAGAAAACCTTTGGTATGATTTCCTACAAAACCTTGTGGGATCGGCTGGTAACTTCTGTTGGCCTTGGACAGAGTTGGAGAAAGAATTCTTCGAGTTGCTGGGATGCTAAGATTTACTTCTGTTAGTCTCTCATATTTTTTTTAACAAACTAAATGTCTGATCTGTAATGAATTGGTGTTTACGAGTGTGCATTCTAACCACTATGATCTGTAATGAATTGGTGTTTACGAGTGTGCTTTCTAACCCCTATTTTAGTAGTTGCTGGTGAATTACCATACATCATCCTTCTTTGAGGCAAAAAAAAAAATAATAATGAACTATGCTGCTTTAAAAAAAAAGCTTTCATGTGGTTCTTAAATATTTTTGACAAGGCACATAATTTTATCCACCTTGCAGCCTCTTTCTTAACTTCCTCTGTTCTCTACAGCCTCATAGCATAAGTCATGTGATCCTGTGAGCGGCCTGTCAGGGTGTCTTCTTAGACAGGTCTAAGTTCCTATGGAAGGAGATCAGAATCCCAGGGAGTTAGGTTGCCTTTCATACATCAAAATATGAATAAATAAAATAAAAAAGAGCAGTTCCTTTCTATAAAGAGAAGAAACATCTGAGTCTGGAAAGAAAAGGACAGTTTTTCCAGGACGTTATCAGAAGAGAAATAATCATTCTCTTGGACACATGCAACTGCATAGTGACTTCCTGCTAGGTGCTCATGGCCTGTCATTCAGAACAGCTGCTTCCACTCTACCTGTGAGAAAGCACTGTTCTTATCTAACCTTTGGGTTTATTGCTTCTGTTTTATCTTTATTGCCTTTGTTTAGGTTGTAGGTTTTTTTTTTCTAAGTGTTTTGTTTTTCTCCCCCCTAAGTGTTAATAAAGTGTTTTCAGTCTTCTATATTGTAAATGAGTAGTTACAAACGCTGGCTGTCTTCTGCAAACAGCCCTCCTAGGTGATCCAGTCATGGAGTCAACTCAGGCCAGCCGAGTGGCTCCAGTTGCAGGTAACATCTGTTTCATAGCAAGGATACTGAAAGCCAGGAGCAGTTCAGACACTGGATAGCTAGCTGGCATTTGAGACCTACAGGTGTCAGGACAGTATACTCTGGTCGGCGCTGGAGCCAGGTTAGAAACCACCTTGTTAACCGGGTAACCAAGTAACTTCCCCATAACTTGGAGTGGATTTTTCTGCCTGAGGTGATTAGGATCAGGAAGTAGCTAAAGAAAATTGGCAGTTAGTTCCTGGACTCTTGTCTGTTTTATTAGATTCGTTGCCTTTATGACCTTAAATAAAACGGATCAGGAGTGGTCCGAAAACTTCTATGATCCTGGCACACCTTCCATGGTGATGTCTGCAGATTCTTTTATGCGTTCATGTGTGTGCATGCGTGCTCATGGAGGGTGTGCATGTGTATGGAGCACACAGGTGTGTGTGTGCATTTATGTATAGTCATTCCTTAGTAGCCCTCCACCCTGTTTGTTTTGGTATTTTGAGACAGGGTTTCTCTGTGTAGTCCTGGCTGTCATTGAACTTGCCATGTAGATCATGCTAGCCTCTTAACTCGGAGATTTGCCTGCCTCTGTCTCCCGAGTGTTGGGTTTAAAGGCATTGTATAAAGTGTTGACGTGACCTCTCCCAGGGTATGGCTGTGGGAAAGGTTTTATTGTAGAGATGAGGGAGAGTACTTCCAGAGCATATAGAAAAGTCCAAAGTAGCGAGAGAAAGTGATATATACTCAACATGGCCAGCAGAATGAACCAGGCCGTGACAGGAAAAGAGAGGGGGAAGAGCGAGAGAGGATGAAAGGAGAGGAAGATAAAAAGAGAAAGAGCAAAGAGAGGAAGACAAAAGACCAAGAGAGTGCATGGTCAAAATGGAAGGGTTATATAGGAATGAGAAGCTGGCCTTTAGGGTAGAGGATGGGGTGAGAAGAACCACAGGTACTGATTGAGCCTGGAGGCCATCACACTCTTTGGTATGGTGATAGGCACCACAGCTAGCCATTTATCATGACCGTAGACACCACTGTCATTCTTATATTTAAAATATTATTTTCTATGATAATTTCTGAGGGAAGACCTATGTGCTCTAATAGTGAAAGTTTTTATGATTTCCCTTCCTTTTTTCTCTCCATCTCTCTCCATCCCATGTGGCCCAGACAAGCATTGAGTTCATGGTTCTCTTGCTCCCTCCTGAGACCACACCCCCAGATTTGAAGCCCCTCAAAACCCAAGGTGATTCCTAAAGGGTCTGAGCCTCTGTTAGTTAGTACTGTGTGGATAGCACAGGATTCTTTGTATGGCAGTGATGGGGTGCTGTACTCCCCTTCAATATTCAGACTCACTTCTACTGCAGTTCTCTGCAACACCGGTGAGTTGGAAATTCTTCCATCACTGCTACAGGCCTTTGAGCCCTGGATCATTCTCCAGCATTGCTTCCCATGGCATTCTGTCATCCCTGATTTGGGTGGAGAATGCACACAAACCTAGAATCGTAGGCGTTGAAAAACTCCTTAGAATGAATTATTAAATCCAAACCAGAGCTTGTTGGCTTCCTGTGCTTGGCTTGGAATCTGTTCTATGATGATAGTTTTTATAAAGCACTTATGAATAGGAAGTAGACTCCAAATATCTTTGCTCCCACCTCCTGCCAAACTCTACTAGGAAACAGCATCTCATTACTTCCGTTAGGATTTATTAATACTGACCTCAACACTTGGGTCTTTCAGGTTTGGCTCCCAGTGCTTCTATTTTTACTGTAATCTAAACTGTGGTCCTATGGATATCAAAATAAATACTGGAATTTTCTAGCTTGGGAAGGGGAGAGGCAGCAATACTTACAATAACATTATCTACAAACATCTTGCTTCCCTCTGCTACTCCAAAAACGGGAAAAGGCGTGAGGTAGAGGACATCTGCAAGTAATAGACATTTTCCTTTTGTGTGTCATGTATATTCATCATAACCCACTCACCATCCCAGGCCCTGCCTTACTGTGCATTGCTTTGGAGATTCCTGTTTCTGTCGCCAACAAATTTAACTCAACACAAAGGGTGCTTGGGAATCTGAAGCCATCAGTATAAACGGAAGTATGGCTACTCAGTGTGTTCTGTTCATGTTTTTTTCTCTTTCGTCCCTTGATCCCTTGATCACCTTTTCTGTTGTAGTTGTTACCAAGGAAGAAGACTCCTATTTTGTTTAGAAATAGCAATAAACCAACTTGTTTCAGGAAAGGGATTGTGTGTGTGTGTGTGTGTGTGTGTGTGTGTGTGTGTG
This sequence comes from Mesocricetus auratus, assembly GCF_017639785.1. Taxonomy (NCBI): domain Eukaryota; kingdom Metazoa; phylum Chordata; class Mammalia; order Rodentia; family Cricetidae; genus Mesocricetus; species Mesocricetus auratus. The sequence continues at coordinate 449,439 of NW_024429204.1, forward strand.
TGTGTGTGTGTGTTTGTGTGTTTGTGTGTTTGTGTGTGGTATGGTATGGGAGATCAACCCCAGGACATTACACTTGCTAGTCAAGTAGTCTACCAACGAACTGCTTCCTTAGCCCCAGAAAAACACTTAAAAAGCAGATATGTTAATTAAGATTTGTCAAGCAATGGTATCAAAATTAAGAAGTTGCAGAAGGGCAATAGGTGAAAATTGCCTCCAGATGGAATATTTTTACTCTTAATAGGTTTCCTCTGTAATTACTACAAAGCCGGAGCCGTGTCAAGAATTTAGGTGCAGAGGCTTAGATGTCTTTCCTACTCTGTCCCTTCAGTTAAGTGTTCTTCATCACGAAGATGCGGCCTGTGGAAACCAACAGATTGTGTGCATAACGTTTGGAGAATGGTATGTCAGGGTTATGGTTGTCAGCAAATGAACGTATGCTTTCTTGATAGTATGCATGATCAGGGCTACTCCTTGTCACCAAGTTCTAGACTAAAGAGAAATGGGACTGGGGAACAGACATCGCGTTTTGTGTATTCTACTGCATGGGGCGGGTGGGAGCAGGAAGAAGGTGGCTTCATTCTGTTGAGTACGCATGTAAGATTGTCTGGGCCCCAGATCTGACGTGGTACTTTAAATTTGTCCAGCGGCCTAGCTTTCGAGCCAAGCATCATTTCAGTAGAGTCTATCCACAACACAGTTGGAAGCCCAATAGTTTTCAGTGACAGTATACTTTGCATTCATGGAGTGAGGCCCCCTTTGAAAGCATTGGATCATAAATTCTGGTTAGTGTCTGTGAGTCACACAACACCCTGGCGAGATATTTTGGTTTAGGTAAAGCGCGTATATGTTGATTATGGTGCTGAACACTGAATCACAGCACAATTTTTATGTGAGAATTTTTGCTTAGGACCGCTCTTGACTGCTTGCAGGCCTTTGTTAATACCCTGCAGTAACGCAGGGTTACTTTGTAAAAGCTATTTTCAGCCATTTTCCCCTAAGACTAGCACTTTGCTGGCTCATTAGAGACATTTAGTTCTTCTGCAGATGAGAACACTAGGACACCCACTATGCCTCCGCTTTCTCAGTAAATTAATTTCTTACCCCCTTCCTTCTTTTGATGTTGCTTTTGAGACAGACTCTCACGGTGTAGCCCAGTTTGGCCTACAACTTCTTTCGCCAACCAAACTGACCATAAACCCTGATCCTCCTGCCCCAGCGTCTTAAGTGCTGGGGGATTACATATGTGAGCACCATCATAGCGGGCTCATTGGAGATACTCTTAATGGGTCAGGGTCTCTCCCACAGGCGTGGGCATCTTTATTGAGAGCTTTTCTCACAGTTTGGAGCTAACTCCAGCATACCCTTCTGTAAAGGCAAGAAAACGTCCATCTGTTTTTTGTTTTTTTTTCTCCCAGATGTGGTGTCAGCTAGGTCATCTTTAAAAGGCCTAAAGAATCAACCTGCCAGAAAACTTGGGCTTCTCTGCATTGAGCCTACTTCTGCAGGCAGACGGTAGGCAAGGGAGGAGGATGCAGAAGGCACTGAAGTGGGCTCTGTGACCGCCAGCCACACTATGTTTATTACTTTTAAAGGGATTTTTTGTCAAAGTACAAAATCAGCTATTTCTCATATCGGGCTTTGCTCTTGCTGTGTCTTCCGCTAGCTTCCCCTTCGTACACATTCTGTTTTTAAGTCGCGCACATGCGAATGCATACACACGAACACGCGCGGGCATGCGTGTGCGCGTGCACACACACACACACACACACCACTGAGTTTTGTTGTAGTAGTTGGCATAGTTCTTCTCTGTGTGTCTCTCACTTATAGGATCTAAGAGTTTTTCCCCCCCATGCTTCCCCTTTGACCTTGCCTTTTTATTTTCTTTTTGGTTTTTCTAGACAGGGTTTCTTTGTATTGTTTTGGAGGCTGTCCTGGAACTCTCTCTGTAGACCAGGCTGGCTTCGAACTCACAGAGGTCTGCCACCAACGCCTGCCGACCTTGCCTTTTTCTATGAATAGCTCAGATTTTAGTATGTGTAGGAAAACGGTGTCGGCCTGGAAAATTGTTAGACAGTAGACAAGTCCCTTTGCACGAACCCTTGAAATGGGTGCCCGTAAACATCCCTGGGCTTGTTCTTCTGTCGTATCCACTACGGTAAAGGGCGAGGAGAGTATCCTTGTCCAAAGCTAGGCAGGAAGTTCTTTCTGCTACATTTTAATGATGTAGACACTTCTCAAAAGTAATGAAAGGCAACTGGCACCTGTGGCTGTAGGCAACCTCATTCCCTGCGAGGGGGGGTTGGGTCAGTAGGATGTTAGACAGGGAATGAACTGTGGAGCCAGTTCCCACCCTCCCATGCTTCCCCCCCTCCCCACCGACCCCCATCCCCGTCAACTCTTCTGCTCCATGGAAAGGGTGAGGCCTTCCATGGGGGAATCATCAAAGTCTTGTCACATCATTTGGAGCAGGGCCTGGGCCTTCCCGCATGTGTCTAAGCTGAGAGAGCATCCCTCTGTGGGGAAATGGGTTTCCATTGTCCATTCGTACACTAGGGATAAATACTGTTCCGCTACCAGAGGCCCCATAGACTAGCAGGTTTTCTTCTTCAGGCTACTTCCTTGCTCTCCGCAGCTTCCCCTTCTGATCCTGAATTCCCATCTTGCAGCGGCCAGGAGGGGGGGAGAGGTCTGAAAGGTCAGCTCTGTTGTTCTCTGAACCCTGTTGGCCAACAGAGTCAGCTCTGCCTCATCGTAGCCATGGCGCGAGCCAAACTAAACAGCCTCTGTATCCGCTCCACACGCCGGCCTCTGCGCCTTTCCCCTCGATTACGTCATCCAGTCCCTCTGTACCACTGCACCACCGAGCGTGTGCAGAGCGTATGCTGACAGCGAGAGAGGGAAAATCGGTAGCTGGGAGTCGTCATCGTCGCCCCCCCCACCCCCGTCCCCCGTCCCCCTTCGTGGCCTTAGAGAGATAGATGCACATCACCAAGTCTTAAGGGGAGGCTGGTGCGTGACTTATTAGCGTTTTCAAGCGCATCAACCTCAAAATCCTTTACCAACACAGGGTGTGAAAGTCTTCAGAAACGAATCCTGCGTTGGTGGCGCACGCCTTTAATCCCAGCACTCGGAAGGCAGAGGCAGGCGGATCTCTGTGAGTTCAAGGCCAGCCTGGTCTACACAGCAAGTTCTAGGACAGTCTCTAGAACAATACAGAGAAACCCTGTCTCGGAAAACAAAACAAAACAAAAAAAACCAAAAAACAAACAAACAAAAACAAAAAACAAAAGAAAGTCTTCAGAAACGGCATTGGTCTTGTTTGAAACAGTGTCTCGGGGGGGGAATGGGGCAACAGAGAATTCATGGAGCATTATTTGCTGCAGGTGAAATGGACCCTGCTTGGTCTTAAAGTGTACTCTATAGAAAGATGTGGCTGATCACCGCCCCTCCTTGTGTTCTCAGCATCCTTGAAATCTGAGCAGGAGAGAATGACTTTAATTTGATGTCAGTATTACCTGCACCCCAATGAGTGATGGAAAAACAAATAATTTTGGCCGCCTCTGAACACATTAGACATCTGGGCAGCCCTGAGCCACCCTGGAACTGGAGGACCAAAGTGACTTCAATCAGGCCTCTCTAGGTGTCTCTGTCCCTGTCTCAAATCCTATAGTAATCCAGACCCCACAGCCACCTCTTAAGCCAATGACTCATCATAACACACAGTGTGCTTAAAATGTGATGTTTCTGGAATTCTCCAGGAGAATCCCACCTGCCAGGCATTGTGACAGTTCTGGTCCAGACAACCGGATCGTCTAACAACAAGAAACTTGGTTGCTACATAAAAATAAAGTATTTCAGTATTAGCACTGCCATGCCAGATTTCTTTGAGTGAGAGATCCAAGAAGAAAATGAAATGCACCCAATGTCAAGAAAAGAGAAACTGGTTTCTAAAATGTTTTTCTTAACTTTTACGACTCTGGGTCACTTAAGTAGACGTAATGCATGGTGTGGGAAGTATGCGGCAGGGTACCTCAGAGGCTTGAATTCAAGAGCATTTAACTATAAGGATCCTAGAGGTCTTGGGGTGTGTGTTTCTGAAACCTGAGTCCAAGTTTGCTTAAGCCAGTGTGGTTTGGTAATCTCAGCTGACAAATATTTATTGAGTACTCATGCACTTTGAGCTGGACAAAGAACAAGGTCACACAGGTTATTGAAGACCTGTATCGACACGTGGTTTGTCAACCAGAGGCAAGGAGAATACATATGAGCCGATTAACAATAACAGCAAACCTCTGTCTTAACTGGCGCATGCACCACAAAGTCAAAAGCAAGTTCGTAACTAGGGGGACATACAAGAAAAACAGCTAGAGAAGTCCGAGAGTGTTTTGAAAAGCAGGCAGGATTTGACAGCGGTAAACGGGTCCTTAGGTTAGTTAATAAGACAAGGTTTAATCCAGTAGCTTTGGGGTGGGAGCACAAACTAGTTCAACACAAGTAGTGTTTTCTGGGCACCTACTATGTGCCAGACACTGGGATTTAGTGCTGTGGAGTGGGGAGGCTTTCTAGAAGATCCTGATATAGCAGGCTGAGTCCAGGATGCCCCTTGTATACCAACTCCCACAAATGCTCAAGTCTTTTATATAAAACGACAGGTTTTTGCACATGAGTTGCACATATTCAGTTTTTCCCTGTGTACTTTAAATCATCTCTAGGTTACTTACAATAGCGAATACAATGTAAGTGCTATGCAAATAGCTTTTGTTTGCTATGACAAGGAAAAAAAGTCTGCATATGCTCAGTACTGATTTTTTTCTATTTTTGTATACTTATTTATCTTGAGACGGGGTCTTATTAGATAGCGTAGGCTGTCCTCAAACTTGTGATCCTCCTGCCTCAGACTCACTAGTATATGTATACATATATATTTTTTTTCAATCTCTAGTAGTTTGAACCCATGGATGTGGGTCCCAGGAATGTGTAGGGCTATGTGCACAGCCTTCTCACTCAAGCGAACTGAGAATGTAATGGCGTCAGTTGCATGGAGCTACAGCATGCAGGAGTCTCCATTCAGTTTGCAGGCTTTAAGAATGAAAGTGTGGGATGGACAGAGGCTTGAAAACTGGTGTTTTGTAGAATTGCCTCAGATTACAGAGGGAAGCACTAACTGTGTGGCAGGAAGGCTCCAGAACATTCCTGGCTAGAGTGGGAGAGGTATTACTCATGCCTGCAAACCAGCCTGCTGGAACCCAAATCCCTAAGGGCGTGTCCTCTGAATCTGTCAGTGTGATAGCTTAGACAAAGTGATTCCCATCCTTTTTATTCCTTGGCATCAAGGCCCGTGGAGAATGTGGGCTCACATTTAAAATCCTCCTGCCTCTCCAGCCAGCCCCTGAAACTTGAGAGGATAAAGTACTGCTTGTTTGGAGCCCATGCCTGCTAGTCTTCCCAGGAAGGTTCACTAGCATTGACTGCTAAAACCAAGCTTTATTTTTAGCAAAAATCTAATTGAAACCAACATAGCAAGGGAAACATTTTTTATAATTCCTCTGAGAGACAAACATCCAATTTGATCATTAAAAGTAGGATAATAATGCATGCCACCAGTTCCAAAGTTAAACTTTGTTTAGAGGCTACTAGTCTGAGATACTGGTGGTAAAATAACCAATTAACTAAAAACCACTTTTAAAAATTCCATGTCTGCTTTATCTGCAGTTCATGCAAGTGACTCCTTTGGCAGGATTAGATGAATTTTAATAGTAACCTCTTACTGAAGAGCTGAGAAGCTGTGGAACTGGGGTATTTGGTGACTGGTCCCTCTCCACATTAAGCCTATGCTTTCCTGTCATCAAGTGCCTGTAATACAGGAAAAAGTGCTCTTGTGGGTTTATCTGTATTTGTCATTAAACTTTGCTAAGCCAGGAAGCCTGAAAAGTGGGCTTGCTGTGGGCTCTTGCCCTTGGCAGATAAGCCCCACAGGCCCGGCTCCACACAGGTTGCCTTGCCGGGCATCAGTGTGGGTCTGTTCTGTACAGAAATCCCTGGACTTCCCTGTCATCTTGGGAGCACGCATCTGTACTGAGAAAGCCAAGCTTGGCCAAGCCTGTGAGTGTCTGGTGTGTCTTAATGGGTCTCTAAGCGATGATTTAGCCCAGTGTCCTAATACCTGGCTTTATGTTTCCAAGAAAGCCTGTGAGTGTTCTGTAGCTTAGCGTTCTCCGTCCAGGAATCTCATTTGTGACAGAAGGAATGTCTCAGATGGTTTATTAGCTTGGGACAAGAGATACTCGGACAAGTGGAGTGGAGTGGAATGAACAAAGTCTATGCCAGAAGGTGGACGACTTTTACAAGATTAGGTCGCATGAATTTCCTTGGGGGGCAGGAGTGTGTGTGTGGTCAGCCCTTGATGTCGTGCAAGTTGCTGAAGTGTCGTGCATGAGGGGTGGCTAGACAGGAGGATCCAGAGCACAGCATGAGGGGTTCCAGTCCCTGGTGAAGGATGTGCAGAGCTCGAACAGTAGACAAAGCGGCAGCCTTTTTCCGATCCGACCATCCTGAGTTGCTTTGTCTTTCTTTTCTCAGAGAGCAGAGCTGACATCTGATAAGGACATGTACCTTGACAACAGCTCCATTGAAGAAGCGTCAGGAGTATACCCTATTGATGATGATGACTATTCTTCTGCCTCTGGCTCAGGTAAACCTGCCTGCTGGATACCGTTCTCTGTGCCTGGGCATGCGCGGAGTGTGTCAAAGTCACAAGCATAATTTTGGGGTGCAAATTCTAGTTTTTTGCAACGTAAGCTATGAGATCTTGGGAATTTAAGTCTCAGTTTCCTCGGTTACAAAATAGGAATAAATATTTAATTATACATAATATTTTATGTACATTATATATTTAAGTGTTTGTTTTTTATATAATTTTTAATTTAAATTAGAAACTAATTTGCTTCAGGTGTCAATCCCAGCTCCCTCTCCTTCCCCTCCTCCCTTGCCCCTCCACCAGATCCCCAGCCCCCACCCAATCCCCAAATATCTGTATTTTTATATATTCATAAGTAAATAGTTCCAGGTATTTGCTACATAAAGTGTTTTTTAGGGATTAAGGAAGTTGAGATGTTAGCCTTAAATTTGATTGTTAAGATTTTCAGAGTATGGTGATAGAAACTACCCTTTAAGAAATCCTGCCAATATCAGTTTCATAAAATGCCTGTTCTATGTTAAGATTATACTCGAAACTGAAACTTATAGGCTTTTACTTATATCACTCATCAGTAGGAGGAACAGTGTAGCAGCCGTGTAATATAAAGGTAGCTTTGTATATTTGACTCCATTAGTGTATTAGTTATCTGTTGCCTCTGCAATGCTGCCTAACAAACCATTCCAACACTCAATAGCTCGCAGCAATAGGCATTTACTTAATTCATTGTTCTGCAGGTTTGCCATTTAAGGCTGGCCGCTCACGTGTTTGCAGCCGAAGCTTGGCAGATTTTTGGCTTAGCCCTGTCATGTGTCTGGGAAAACTGAGCAGACTTGGCCTTAGTCCACATGACCTTTCATTCTCCATGTGGCCAGCCATTTGTTCACAGAGTGAAGTAGAAATCTAATCCTAGACTTAGAGCTTGGCACAGCATCGTGTGTGTGTGTGTGTGTGTGTGTGTGTGTGTGTGTGTGTGTGTGTGTGTGGCAGTGCCAGGAATCAAAACCAGTATATTTATTGGCTCTATTATTCTTGTGACCAGTATATTAGCTTTATTATTCCTGTGACCAGGTCCCTAATAGAAGTGCCACAAGGGAGGAAGGATCTATTGTGGCTCGTGGTTTCAGAGGATTTGTTTGACCCCATGTGCCTATGTGGAACATGGCAATTGGTATATTTAATGGAGGAGGCCCTTCGCTTCATAGTTGACAGGAAGCAGATGATGTGGAAGGCAATGCTGACTATGTATAACCTCCCAAGGCAAGCCCTGTTACCAACATCCCCTGCCTTCTAAAGTTTGTACCGCCTTGCAAAATAGCACCACTAGGTAGGGACCAACTGTCCAATGCAAGAATCTGTGGGGGCACATCCCATATTCAAACTATAACGCCCAGGGTCCCATGCATGCATACCACTGAGCAATGTTCCCAGCCCTAAGTTGCATCTCTTAGTGGAGGGAGCTATCATCACATTGCAGAGGATTCGGGTACAAGGAGGAGTAAATGAGCTTGGGCACTTCCCCCACTATATCTTACCTGGAAATGCTTTGCCTGTGCCAGGAATGGCTCCCAAGAAGTCGAGAAAAAGGAAGACCTAAGCAGGTAGTTAGTGGATAAGCCAGCAGTATCTGGCTGGTAGCATGTAAGAAAGTCTTAGCAAAATCTTTCTTGGAGTGTCTATTACAGATTAGATTTAGCTCTGGTAACGGTTATTATGCTGAATATAAATGTGTGACAGTGGGGTTGGCCTAGGTTTCAGAAGGCCCTAGAACCAACAAAAATCAAGATCTAGACTTATAAGGATATTTGATTTTTGAAAATGGCCAATCTGAAAGACAAGAGGCAGTAGCTGACCTGGGAACATCGCGTTTCCACCCCATCCTGCTGTAAAAATAGCCCTTGTTATTCAAGGGAGCGTGATCATCTCTCTCTCACACACGCAGAACGGGTGCGAAGGAGTTGCTCTCTGTAGCCCACAGGACTATTAATAGCTTTCACTCATGGCACTTTTTTTTTTGTTTAGCACCTCAAAAGTGCCTTGTAACTGTCATCTCAACATGTCCTCGTAAATAATAAGTGTAGGCCCTTGTGGTCCCCATTTCGTCACAGACCCTAGGATCCCAGGGCTGTTGTGGTTCTGTGGAGGCTGCGTGCAATTCATTTTGCCAACTCCTCCCAAGATTGTGTTTACTTTAAGTATAAGGGGAAATGGTCACGGTGTTCACATGCCTCCCTTCCTCATCCAGTTAAGCCTTGAACCCACTCATCCAACGGGCTGGATGGAGATAAGACTTGAATGTGGGCGAGTCTCTTCAGCCACAGATCTAGCTTTGGGCAGATTGTTTTTTTTTTTTTTTAAGTATAAAAAAAAACAGAAAAGGCATTGATCTTTAGAAACTACGCTGGACTGGGGACAGTGCTTAAAGGTTGTATTGTGCATAACTAAAATCTGTGAAGCACTTTGTGCTAGCCGATACTCTGTTCTTATAACAGCCCTATCCCTGCTTCTGTTATTATTTCCACTTTCACATGAGAAAATCCAAGGAGCTTGCTCTTATCCATCGCAGTGAGGCTGGGACAGGGACCAGGAAGTGGAGCTTGAGAGAAGGGCTCGTCTTTCCGTCCCTTATTGTTTTACTTCTTGTGCTGTGAAATCCTGTTCCGCCATTAAGAGGCTCTGCCTCCTAGATGCCCAGTCCCAGCTGTAACACAGAAATCCTCAGTGTTCTGTCCAATGTGCCACCTGGGCTCTTTCCTCTCACGCTTTTCAGCAAATGGCTTGGAACAGAGTGTCTGAAGGCCTGGAGAGTACATTCCAGCAAGGGTACGGGAACCCGCATTACATAAATATGGGTTCTGAATGGGAAGCAACAAATTGAGAGACTCTGTTATGCACCGCTCCAAGGGTTACACTCTTGAAACACACAGAGGAAAAAAAAAGATGTTTCCTGTCCTCTGAGAGGAATCTAGAAATAAAAAATAATAATGACAGTGCCATGTGACTGGTGACAACATCGGAAGGTACTCTCCAGCATAAATAAATAATGGATTTCTGGTTAAAGATGACAAATCGAGCAAAACACACAAACCAAAAAACTCTGCTGCGTTCGAGATAAAGCGATATTAAAAGAATCAGACAAGAACTGACCAGACAAGTGAGATGACAGTGACTCTGACCAAAGCCACAAAGGTATGAGGCATGTGGGCATACGGTACCAGTGTTGGCAGGCATGAGGACACCTAACTGGCCAACCCCGGGAAGCACCAAGACACAAACCATAGCACAGCAAAAGGCTACACATGCCCAGCAATGATGTCACAAATGGAGGGTGAAAGTTGTGCTAGCCTCAGGGTGAATCCTTGAAAATCCCTTTAAGAAGTAGGTAGACCCTTCCCTCCGTCATAAACAAAGAGGCGCATACTCTGACCCCAGATTAGAACCACAGATTTGGTTATCGAAAGTAAAGCGTGGCACTGGTCAGCGGAGTCCAAGAGACTTCCAAAACAGTATAGGCTGTTGCTGTTGGTCGTCCCCGGGAAGTTTAAGGTAAATCTCTATTGCTAAAGACACCATGAATTCCGGACGCAAAACTTGGAGCGTTCGAGCTGGATAAGACCTGAAAGCCTGAAAATCAAGAGAGGACAGGAGCTCACAGAAGGCGACGACGAACAGAAAAACTAATTCCTCCCAAGAGGCATGAAGAGCCTTTAGTGGTGAAACAGTAATAGGATACCATAAAACAGAAATGTTCATGAGAGTGGAATGCCATTGTTAGAAATGAAAAAAAAATCCTGTTAGAAAATGAAGGTAGTTTTTCATCCAACAGGCGTTGTTAATTACCCACTTAATGTAAGAACAGACGTCATTCATTCTAGGAACACTTCAGTGAAAAAAGCAAATAACAGTGTCTTCTATGTTAGGGAGGCCCTTCCCTTTATCCCTTTATCTGTTTCCAAATTTCATCCATGAAAATAGTTTATTTGTAAAACATGTCTTAAATCATCTTGGCCCACTGGGGTGCTATAACAAAATGCTTCACAGTGGGTAACTTAAAAAAAAAAGCACAAATATGTTAAATGTGTTGGCCACAGTTGTGTAGGCTGGGAAGTCAAAGATGAAGGCACCCACAGATGTGGTAGGTTTGAGTGTTTGCTTTCTGCTTCAAAGGCGATACCTTCTTGCTGTGTTTTTGATAGACTAGGCAAACAACTTCCCACTGGCCTATTCTATAAGGTGCTAATTCATTCACAAGGGCAGACAAAACCCTCATTGCTCAATCACATCCTTAAAGTACCTTCCTCTTAACAGTATTGTGTTGCAGACAATGTTTCCCTGTGAACGTGGGATATGGGGTGTAGCATAATTAGAAAGCATTGTTATTACACACACACACACACACACACACACACACACACGCGCGCGCATGCACGCACACGCATGCATGGGAGAGATGTATTGGGAGCTTAGAAACAGCTCCGTGATGGAAAGACAATAGAAAACTTTAGAGGGGGTGAAGAGAAGTGTAGATGGGCTTTGGTGTAGAGCCTGGGAGATGTTATTGAGGGAAATACCCTGGCTTCTGGTAGACAAGACAGTGAATCTTTTCATTTATCATAATATAAGCAGAGTCTGGGATGGATCCGCATCTTTCTCCAACTTCTAAAATGCTCACTTGAGGGCATCTTCTCCTTGGCATATCTCTCTCCCTCAGTTTCTCCTCACTCCTAGCTGGGTGATTCACATTTAGAATCCTTTTGGAACATGGGGAAGGGTCTTGAAAGCCCTTAATTGAAACTTATCATTCCTCACTGAGATTTTGTTCTTATTAAGATAATGATTCATTGAAAATAAAATGACTCATTGTAGTAACAATTCAAGTAACAAATGTCAAACTTCAATGGATAATTAGGTAGTCCAGTATGAAAGAGCCACGTATTTTTGGAGCTGTCATTATTAATGGCTCGTAATATTTTACATGTACATTTTGCCTCTAAGCATACATCACACCTGTGAATGATACATTTTCACACACCCCATAATGACATTTTGGCTAGTGATGGACTGAATATACAAAGATAATCTCCCAGTGTTACATCAGGAGCTGAAAAATTCCTATTAACTGATGACAACATATTAATAATAATATTATATATAGTGCAGTCCATTACTCATGTTCATGGAGACACCAATATATACAAACATGCCAGTCATAAACAAGTGCAGCAATATACTTAGCTATATCAATCCTTGATAATAAACAGAATGCTACTGACTATATTATATCTATAATCATGATTTCGCAGTGTACTCCTATTTATAAAAATATATATTATAAAAACAGTAAATTTCATACCCAGAAATGGCTTGACTGGAGACTTTTTTTAAAATGTCAAATCCTATATTGTCCCGATGGATTCTGTTATTTCTGCACTACAACAATGGGTATACATGTTCTGAAGCTAAAGGAGACAGCTGGTAATGTTAAAAAGTCAGCCCTGGCCTTGCGATATTTCTGTATGAGCTCACATGTTTTAGTTTGAGGGGTTCAGGGGTATTCATTCAGTCTCATCTGCGGAAGTACATTAGTTTTTGTTAGCTTGAGTCTGTTTTTAAATGTTTTTTTTTGTACAAATTTGACAGATGATTAACTTAAAAGCAGGGCTACATTCGCATGTAAGAAATTCTAAAGTGTAGAAAGCTAGTGGTTAGTCACCATATTAGAAATTCTTCTCATCAGTGTGACCAGACCTGACAGAAATAAATTAGAGGAAGGATGGTTTGATTGACCTATGGTTTCAGAGGATCACAGAGGGGAAGGCATGCAATGTGGCTTGGTCTGTGGTGGTGAGAGCATGAGGCATTTGGTTCCACCTGGAGATCTAGACCAGCATTTTCGAAGGTTCATCCCTAACGACCTGTGTTTTTCAGTTAGATTGTGTCCCAAATATTTCACAGCCTCCAAGCAGTGCCCTCAGCTGGAGGACAGTGCATAAAGAATGAGTCTATGGGGGACATTTCAGATTTAAGTTTCAGTAGCCACTTAATGAACACATACCAGCTCTCAGCTCAAGGCTCGTAGTGTCCTAGACCCTATTGGACATCCAATGTTGGACATTCAAGGAACAAAACAAATGTGTTGTCTTGTCCTTCTGGAATTTCCAATATAGAGGAAATTGTTAAGCAATAATTACACACAGAGAGAGAGAGAGAGAGAGAGAGAGAGAGAGAGAGAGAGAGAGAGAGAGAGAGAGAGAGAGAAATCTTTTTCAAAGGGGAAGGTTAAAACTAAGCCATAAAGAATACTTGTTATTTGTCATTTTTCCCTTTTCTAAATTTAAATTAGAAACAAGCTTCTTTTACATGTCAATCCCAGTTCCCCCTCCCTCTTCTCCTCCCCTGTCCCCCACCCACACCCATTCCATCTCCCTTTTGCTCCCCAATGAGGGTGAGGCCTTCCATGGGGAATCTTCAAGGTCTGTCATATCTTTTGGAGCAGATCCTAGACCCTCCTCTGTATGCCTAGGCTGAGAGAGTATCCCTCTATGTGGAGTGGGCTCCCAAAGTCCATTCATGTACTAGGGATAAATACTGATCCACTAGCAGAGGCCCCATAGATTAACCAGACCTCCAAACTGACATCCTCATTCAGGTGGTCTGGAACAGTCCTATGCTTGTTTCTCAGCCATCAGTCTGGGATGTTATCTGCCATTTTGGTGGAAGAGAATAACTAGGGGAAAAATTAGGAGGTTGTAAGCTCTCAAAGAAATAGTATATTTCAATATTTCAAGGAGATGGCAGTTGACAGTATCCAACGTTGCTAGGAATATGTTATTCAGATTTCTGTAACCATAACAAAATATCTGAGATGAGCAATTTAAAGAAGAGGAAAGATTATTTTGTCTTACAGTTTTGGAGGTTTAGTCCATGGTTGATTGACCTATTGTATTTGGACCAATTGCCAGGTAGAGCATTATGCTTGGAGTGCCTTATAGTAGTTAGTAAAAGAGAGACAGGTAAGAAGAGCTCATGGTCATAGCATCCTCTTCAAGGGACAGATCCCCAATGACTGATATTCCTGGAGTTGTCAAAGCAGTTGTTCTCACCCTGCAGGTCCCAACCCACTGGTGATCTGTAACATGTACTCTTCCTGCCAGCTGCCTGGGTCCTGCCACTGTCTCAGCCCCCAAATAACACACAAGACACTATATTAATTATGAAGCTGTTGGCCATTTGCTATGGTTTCTTAATGGCTAGCTCTGACTTAATTATTTACCCATAATTACTAATATATATTTCTATAAGGTCTTATCTTACCGAGGACTCCAGACTTGCATCCTCTCCTCCTGGGAATCACATGGCAACTCTCCACCACATTTCCCAGAATTCTCCTCGAATCCTAGTCCCACCTATCTTGCTTCCCTATTGGCCAACAGTGATTTATTGATCAACCAGTTGTACAACATATACACAGAAGGACTTTCCCCCCAATCAGGTGGTCACATATCAGATGTTTACATTTTGATTCCAAGCAGTAGCAAAATTATAGTTGTGAAGTGGCAATGAAACAATTTTATGGTTGGGGATCACCACAACGTGAGGTCACAGCATTAGCTAGGTTGAGAACCGCTGTTTTAAAGGTTTCACTATCTTCTAATAGCACTGTGAGTTGATGGCCAGTCTAGCCCATGGGCTTTTGGGGACACTTATTCAACACAAGAAGAGCTGATTGAGTGCCACTTAAAAGAAAGCCATTGGAGATGCCAACACGGAAGACACTGCTGATCTTAACAAAAAGTATCAATAGTGGATGACAGAGCCAATCCAAGTGGGAGGAGCAGGCAGAATAGAGGAGATGGGGAGGACAGGAGCTGATGAAGGACCACACCATCTTTGGGAAAGATGGCTATAAAACACGAGAGAGGGCAGAGGCTTGCCATGACATAAGCAGTCAGCTGCAGGAGGGTTTACACTTTTCATGCTTTGATTGGCTCTGGCTTTTGCAGTGGCCTGTTTCAACACTGACAAAAATATCACTTGTAGCAGGAGAGATTGAATGTGCAAGAGAAACGGGGTCATTGCAGAAGGTTTCAAGGTGATAGCACTGAAAAAAAAAAACCAACAACAAAAACCAAAAACCTGCCATACTACCCAGAGCCCCTGCAAGCTCCTTGAAGATCACAGGTCAGGGCTTGTGCTAAAAGTTTAAGGACTGGCATCTGGAGAGCGTGATTCTGAATCAACGCTCAGTGGCGTTGCCTGGTAATGTACATACGTGTATGTGTCATGAGCCACATGCTCAGTTCATCTTCGCTTCTTTCCTAGGAGCTGATGAAGACATAGAGAGTCCAGAGCTGACAACATCCCGACCGACTCCAAAGATCTCGTTCACTAGTGCTGTTCCCAAAGTGGAAACCATGACGCTGAAGACGCAGAGAGTTACACCTGCTCAGACCAAGGTGCCCTTGCTTGGCGTTGCGTTAGCATGTACTTGCGGATACTGCTTCCTTTTGACTGCGCAGAACAGTCCTTTTGAGAGCCCCCCCCCTGAAATTATGTGGGGACAGACGGGCCTTCCATTCTATTGCTGTAAACGGCTCTCTGCTCTTTAGCAACATCTTACGGTTGACCTGCTTACTATTCTTACCGCTGAGGCCTAACTTCCTTATGGATATACTGTTTTTAACATGACACTCTTTCTTGTGGAACTCCTTTCCCCCAGTTATGAAGCAAACTCTATTTAGCTTGAGTCAGGTTTTTTTTTTTTCTTCCCCGTGTCAAAAAACATGGTGAACTTCAGATCTGCTGGAACAGGTTAAGGGACTGAGACTCCAGGTCCTATCTTAAGGTCTCAGTGAGCGTCTAGGTCCACCATCATTGCTGCACAAACTTGTTCCACTCTCAGATATACATGGACCTGCTACACCTGTACCTGTATTTATTTGTTGTGAGGGCTTACTTAATAAGAATGAGATGGCTAGACTTAGAACAGAACAAAACTACTAGCTGATGAAAACACTGGGTTTATGTATTTGACCTTGTTAACATTACATTGTGTTTAGCTAACCATCCACTACTAGGTAAGCTATTTAATATGGAAACTGCATAATAAGAAGAAACGCACTGAATTCTGGATCTAGTAAATTTCTTGGATCATTGGGAAGGCAAGATGTAAATATATATGTAGCAGGCACCTGAGGCCTGGTAAGCAATATATAAACATTTGTTGAACTTGGTGGCACAGAATCATTCAAACCAGTTCACCAAGTGAGCATGAGTAATAATTCAGTGGGTAGACTTCACACACTTCTGGGATGGCATGCTGCTTATGAAAACTTAGCAACACACGCATCCCGTTTTTTCAGTTCATCCATCTGTTCGTTTAGAAGTAAGATACTGCCAAGCTCTTTCGGTGTCCAGGCTTTGGAAGGCTGTTCCCTGGGAGGCAGTGACAGGCATTTGTAGTGATATATTATTTATGACTTCCCGAATGCTTGACTGAGGATTCAGAAAAGCAAAGTCAGCCTCGAGCTGTAGAGACCAGGCAGTGGTGATACACACCTTTAATCCCAGCAGCCAGAAGCTAGGACCAGTGGTGGTGCACACCTTTCATCCTAGGACTCAGAATTAAGAGGTTGACTGAGGCCACCCGGATCTACACAAGAGTGAATCAGTCTAAAAGAGAATTATAGCTCACACCTTTAATTCCAACATTAGGGAAGTATATAAGGCAGAAGCAAGGTCTCAGTACAGCCATTCATTCTCCAGCCACCCTGAGGAGAGGCAGCAGTTTGAGGCTTGGTGAGAGCTTAGCTCGTGCGTGCCTCAGCCCATTCAGCCTGAGACAGAGGTGAGAGCCAGTGGCTGGCTGCTTTGCTTTTTTGAACTTCAACTTGGAGTTTGAACCCTATATCAGTCTCTGGGTCCTTTTTTTTTTTTTTTTTTTTTTTTCATGTTGCAGGCAGGCATTGTGAAGCACCCCTCTGCCAGCAGAAACAGTCAGGCTTTTCTTAACTGTGGCCGTACCCTTCTCCTCCTCTTCTTGGTTCTCCCCACCCGTGGGATTTTGAAGCCATGACTCAAATGGGTGGCTCCCTGCAGACACGCAGTAGCCAGAGCTCAGCTCTGTGTGGATTAACACGCTCTCTCTGGGCTCACGGGGGCATTGGTACTGTTGCCAGCAATCTTATTCCACAGTTAGGAAACAGGAAGGCAGGGAGATCTGCTGTGAGGACTACGGCAGATGTACGTAGCATTTTCTGAAAGCTGTTTCACTGGTTTCTCAGTTGAATGAATGAAAGAAAGGAAGAGGGCAGAAATGAAAAGCAGAAGGTGCTTTGATGGTAGGGTGAGTTACATCAGCCCGTGTGTGGCAGTTAGTTTGTATGCCTGTAGGAAGACAGCCTTGGTCTCTCCCACAGTTTTACTTGGCCTCTTCTCTTGCAATGTGTTCAACTCTGTAACCATTGAGACTCAATATCTTGGAGTAAGAAGCTCTCCTGGGGGAAGTTTTAACTTTCAATCCTAAAGAGTTTTATCCTAAGCAAACCCCAGTTTGGTACAGATTTCTGGACTACTGACAAGTATCGATTGGAAATTGATTTAAGTTTGTAAAATTTAATCCTAATAAGTAACTGATTTGGCTTTTGTTAACAAATGGACATTTGGTGATGAGTTTAGAAATTAGAGATCCCTGGACATTTTAATGCAAATATTTCTATTTTTAGTTATGTTTACTGTAATGACAAGAATTCATCCATTCATGGGAGGTTTATTCAGTGTGTGACAAGCACCATCCCAGGTGATGATAATGAAGATATTGATCCTGAGTGACAATAATAACAATGTAATTTTCTGTTTATAGTTACATGGTATGGCTGAATTCAACCTTGCCTGTCGGATGCCATTAGTAAGGGTTCTGCTTTGGAATGAATAGGTCTCACAGTGGCATTGCTGTCAGGGGTATAGATATTCTGTCTAGTTTGTTGTGCATCTGTGTGACTGAAGAGTAAAAAGAGACCTTCCTTGTTTTTCTGGAGCCTGGTCTTTTCCACACCACATTTTCACAGCCTCTAGACATCCAGACACGGATTCAATAAACATTCAATTGGCTTCATTTAATTATCTGTGCTCCCTTTTCATAATTCCAGTTTGCACAGACATATATATGAGAGGCATTTTGGGGTAGCTCTATCCTGGGTGGTGGTTTCTTCACTGTGGAGCCTGCACTTAACTCCCGTTCAATTGAGCATCTCGATTTAAAAAGCGATTGCTCCATCTGGAGCACCTTGAGGCTTGTGCACTGACCGACCACTCTCGTTTCACCGTGAACAGCGGTCTAGAGCATCCCTTGAATGATTTTTTTTTTTTTGTCTCCTTCATATTGAGAAGTTGAGAGTCAAAGAGAACTAAACAAGTCAGCTCATAAATGACTTTAGAGACTTAACAACAGGTAAAGCCATGTGGCTTTGTAGTAATGGATTAAAGATGCTAAGGATTGCGTAAACTTGGGGGGGGGTGTCTAAGCTTCAGTGTTGGTTCTCATTCCTGCAGCATCCACTGACATCTTTTCCTGGACACACACCTGCCTGATTCTCCTCTGCCCTTCCCTAACTTCTAACAGCCTAGCAACCAAAGCAATGCTAATGAGCAGTGAAGCATGCGCCTCCTTGATGAGGACTCAGATAAGCCACTCTCTGATCTGCTGCCCACCCTGCCAGGCAGCCAGTTGGTGATGGGGATTCCATAAGAAGAAACTGGAGAGAACCAGCAAAACACTGCCAACAGGCTTCTCTCATCTGTTTCACTTGGACGCAGCAGGACTAGGGAGGAACTTCCATGTTTGCTTCTAGACTCAGACTGAAAACAGAGAAACCTGGCTTGGTGTTTATGCGGTGATAAAATGATAATTTATGGAAATCACCGCAGCTTAAGATTTTACGAAGTACAGAGTTTCTTGTAGTTTGGGAAAGAAAATGACACTATCACATATTATGACTGCACTTGGCTGAAGCCTCGTGTATTCTGATCACTGAGATGGGGGACCCACTGAACCCCATTGATTACTAGAGTTCAAGTGAAACCACCCCCTGTCCCCCCACCCCCCCTTGGACTTTGAGGCAGTCCAAGAAAACAAACTCTTTTCTTAGTTATTTTGCCTTAGGATGAATTCCAGCCTTCAAAGAGCAATTGAATGACACATGGCACATTATTCTGGTAAACATGGATGAACATTCTTAGGAAGAATTAGAATAGGTTTGGCTAGGGAGGAGGCTCATTGTCTACCGACTTTATAGCTTAAGAGGGTTAACAGTGTTTTCCCATCAGTAGTGCTAGCCAAAGAGAAAGAACTTAACCTGGTAGAGATCAGCCAGTTCACTGGGACCTAATGTCTCTAAATCAGGGGTTCTCCAGACACAACACCATCTGAGGGATTGTAAATAACAGTAAAAACCAGCATCACATTCCCAATAGCAGACCAAATGAACAAAAATCTCTGCTCAAAAGACGTGTGTTTGTGTGAGTGTGTGTGTGTGTGAATGAGAGAGAGAGAGACAGACAGACAGACAGACAGACAGATAGACAGACAGACAGAGATAGAGAGAGAGAGAGATGGGTTGCCTGCCTCACTGGTCTAGAAGTCACTGAGCAAGCTGGCTAGAGCCTTAGGATTCTACCATGGCCCCCACCCAGTATTTTCGTGTGGCTTCTGAGAGTCAAACTCAGGTTTCCGTGCTTGCAAAGCAAGCACACACTTTATGGACAGGGCTATCTTCCCAGCCCAGAAAGTAAAGATTCTGAGAATTGTCAACGAAAATAACCATGCATATCATTCGTATGCTATGAACTCATTAACTACCCACCTTTGTTGCCATGATACAAAAAAACACAAGCTACATAGGTCCAAACGTGGGCCTCACCCATGGGCATTTAAACATTATACAAATTATTATTACTATAATTGACTACACCTGTTTTTAATAAATTAAGGAAATTGGGGATATACTTACCATCATTTCTTCTTCCTAGCCCGTCTTTGAAGGGTGATTACTAATGTTTCCTTTCTTCTCCGTGTCAGTCGCCTGAAGAAATTGACAAGGAGGAAGTTGGCATCTCTGAGGCGGAAGAGAAGCTGGGTCCTGCTGTAAAAAGCACAGACGTGTACACAGAGAAACATTCAGACAATCTGTTCAAACGGACAGAAGTCCTAGCAGGTGAGTTGCCGGCAGAGTCAGGTGGGAAAGAGCTTAAAGATCCCCTCACTGGGGAAAGTGGCGTTCGGTGGCCATAGTAAAGCATTGTTACCAGCCACCTGGAAGTCATCTGCAGGCTCTTTATTTCATACCGACAGGGGAGAGGTTAGGGTTGCTTTGCCCGCTTTCTGGTTGTAAAGAGAAGCTTTTTCTTTGAGAGGAGCCTTCCCGCCAGCCTGGTTCTAGAGCCGCATCAGTCCCAAATAAACACACAGGAGGCTATATTAATTATGAAGCTGTTGGCCTTGCTTGTTTCTTACTGGCTAGCTCTGACTTAAGTAATTACCCCATAATTGTTAATATAAGTATTTCTCTTACCGGAGAATAGTTCTGGGCTTCCTACCCCATGGCGTTCCATCTTGATTCTCTGTGTTTCTCCTTCCCAGAGTCCTCCTGGACTCCTAATCCCACCTATCTAGATTCCTATTGGCTCAACAGTGCTTTATTGACATAAGACTTCCCCAACACCTGGTAGCTCCTCTAGCCCATCCCTCAGACGGCCGTTGATGAGAGGCTGAAGTGATTAGGCAGTTCCAAGTTACAGTCTGCCATGGTGAGGATGTTAGAATCCCAGGAGCTTGAAGCAGTGAGACCTAATAGGCCCAGGACTGTTGGGCGGGGGCCGGGGTAGGAGATGCCAATCCGAGGAAATGTGTCCCTGGAGTTCAAAATCAACTTCAGAGGAGGGAAGGGTTAGAAAGAAACGCCACCCACGTGAAATGACAGACTATGGATACCCACCCATGGAGGGCCTCACCCTCCCTCCGGATAGGAGTGGGGGTTGGGGGACGGGGGTTGGGGGAAGGCGTGAGAGGGACCCGGGATTGACATGTGAAGCAACCTTGTTTCTAATTTAAATTTAAAAATAAAATTAAAAAAAGAAAAAAGGAAATGCTACCCACGTGATAAGAATTTTGCCTCCCGCCGAAACTCATCTGTTGAGGGTACAGGTGGAGCATCACGGCTCACGGGGGGCTGGAATATTGCAAACATCCAAAGCTTTTAAAAATCCCGACGTGGCTCCACAAGTGGAAGGTCTCACTTCCTTACACACCCAAAACACAGGCACCCTACACAAACTTTGCCTTATGAATGCAACTACTTTTAAAATTGTGCAGATTTTCCTTTGTGTTACGTGTATAGGGTATCTTCGAAATCGTAAGTGAATTTCGTGTTGAAACCTGGACCTGATCCCTGATATTCTTATCCCACATATGCAAATATTCAAAGATATGAGAAAGACCATACACCAAAACACTCCTGGTCCCAGAGATTTCCGATAAGTTGAATACACTGAAGAAGCTTGTGTTGGTATTTGTTTTAAAGGTGAAGACGTTTAAGGTTTAACAATGCCTCGAACTCAGGAACAGAAAGACATTTGCATGCTTTTTGTATCTACTTTTCAGTCCTTAAACTCTTTTGTATCGTGGTCTGCACTTTCATTCTGATTAGAGGTGTACCCTGTGAAATGCAGGCACTGAATGCCAAGCCAGTGTTTGAAAGGGTAGGATCAGTTGAGGTTGCTGCTGGAGGCTTGTGGGCTGATATTACCATACTTTGAGAGGGATGACGCTACTGAAACTCCTTAAAAACATGGGTTCTCAAATTAAACATTTTGTATGAATGTCAGTAGATTGGAACTGACCAAACTGATTCCTGCAAACCTTGAACCTCATGTAAAGGAGCTCTCCCTTTTGGCTCGTTTCAGCTGTCATCGCTGGCGGGGTGATTGGCTTTCTCTTCGCCATTTTCCTGATTTTGCTGTTGGTGTACCGCATGAGAAAGAAAGACGAAGGGAGCTATGACCTCGGAGAGCGCAAACCATCCAGCGCGGCTTACCAGAAGGCACCTACTAAGGAGTTCTACGCATAAAAGCTCCCACTTAGTGTCTCTTACTCGGGAGATCACTGAACTTTTCAAAATAAAGCTTTGGCATAGAATAAGATGAAGATCTTTGTTATTTGTTTTGTTCATTACAGAGCCATACTGGCCCTTTAATGATTTTAAAAAAATCCCATTGTATTTAAAACTTTTCATGTATTTCTTTAGAAGGACATAAAAAGTAAAAAAAAAAAAAAATTAACATCTGCAGTGTTCTGTGAATAGCAGTGGCAAAATATTATGTTACGAAAACCCTTGACATTCATGGAATTGGTTTGAACATCTATGCGCAAATACAGAATGATTGTGTTTGTCCTCTGGTTCAAAGATGACTGCTGCTCCCCTCATCAGCATGTCTCCAATTGACCTTACCAAGTTGGTCTTTGTTAATTTATCTCTTGTCCCTCTTCTCTGCCCTCCCTTCTTGTCCCCTTCCTTAAAAACAAGACCTTATGCCTTTTGTAGCTGTCACGGTGCAATTTGTCTTTGAATGATTACGATAATGGTAATTTAGTGTATATGTGATTTTTTTTCCAAATATGTAAACCTACTTTATGTACTTTTTTAAATGTCAAGACTATCCATTTTACACTTGCTTTACTTTTCATTACCTGTAGCTTCAGGCAGATTTGCAACAGCAAATTAATGTGTAAAATTGGATTATTACTACGAAGTTGTTTAGCCCTAGTGATCTAATCAGATCTTCTTTTGGGAGGATTTGACATGAGTAACTGACAAGCCTCAGCAAACCCAAAGATGCTAACAGTATTTTGAGAAGTTGCTGCAGATTCCTTGGCCACTGTGCTTGTTAATTTCCTGCAATTTGAAGGTATGAGGAAGACTTAAAAGAAAAGATCAGCTTTTGTTCTTAGAAAATGCATTTAAGTTGTAAACATCTTTTTAAGCCTTTGAAGTGCCTATGATTCTATGTAACTTGTTGCAGACTGGTGTTAATGAGTATATATAACAGTTTAAAATACAGTTGGTATTTTATAAGCACAGACAATTCTAATGGTAACTTTTGTAGTCTTATGAATAGACATAAATTGTAATTTGGGAACAAACAAACTACTGAATAAATCATGTGGCCTAATATTGAAAATGTCACTGTTATAAATTTTGTACATTTTTGTCAAATGTACATCTCCCCTTTGCTATGACTGACCGTCTGCTCTCAGCAATGATGTGGGTTTGATTTTTGAGTATTCCATGGTGTCTTTAAGTCAAGACCAAAGAGCCCAACAGCAAGGCTGTTTATTCCCAGAGTCACCTCTGAATTGGCCAGAGGAAATGTATATATCGTCCTGCGTGTGTCTGGGTACAAGGTTAGGAAGGCTGCCAGGGATTTCAAGATTTGCAGCCTTTATGGTGTAGCTACTGACAGTACTGAGAAAGATGCCTTCTTTTGCAATTTACTCTTAAAAGTATAAATTCCAAAGAAGTGAAAGGCCCTTTCTGGAGATAGGTGCCTCGGGCTCAATCCTATAGATTTATTTATCTGCCAAAGTCCCCCACCCCCAGAGACTAGTAGAAGAATTCCTGTGTGGGATACTACAGCCACTCAGTGGGGCTGGAGGGAAGGATAGGGAGGTTCTGGGTGATAAATTGTCTTGCTACTGAGAACGGATGTTTGTAGGAAAAGTAGTGCCACAGGAGAAGACCGAGGGATGAGAGTACCCAGGTTGGGTACTCCTTGTACAAAGCATTTTTTTTCTGTTCTGTTTTTTACTTTATCATTAATTTTATTTTTAAGCTGTGAGCCATGGAAGTAGAAAGAAGACAGCAACAACCACAACTTTTGCAGCATAAAGTTTACTTTTTAATAAAGTTTGACTACTTTGTTTGAGAACCTTCCCTGGACTTGCCACAGAACTCATTCAAACAAAACTAAAGTAACACTTGGAACCGTGTTGTATCTGAATCCTTAATGGCCTTAATTCCCAAATTCCTGTCCAATTACAGACGCAGTTCACCTTGTTTAGGACGATTAAAAGGAAATGATGGGCCCTTCCAAAGCTGCACAATGCCCCTCAATTACAGAGGTTAAGAATGTAGTGGGTATACCTCTAACTGTGCAAAAACAGTGCAATTCTATTTGTAGAATAACTTGCTTGGAATATCTGTGCCAGGAAAAGAATTTTCTGGCAAATATTTTGTCACTGCTGTAAAGCAAATTTGTTCAAGTGCCAAAATAAAGTCTGTCATGCCTAAAGTAAATCATTGTATAGACTCACATCCAGTTTCCTGTATGCTTTCTGCTTAGGTTGGTTTTTTTTTCTTTTTTAATTTTTAAGAAACAGTAAGCAATATCATAAAGTGTTAGTAGTCATTACTGAGTTCAGGAAAATTTTGGTAAACTATAAAAATTAAAGCCAGTGTGGTAGTTCCTGTTTTTTTAACCGCCTGTGAATGAGCTCCCTTGTGTAAGTATTGCTTTTTCTTTGAGAGATCTGCAGTATCTGCACCGCCTGTTTGTAGCACGTTGTGGGGGGGGGTGGGAAGAGCACATTTAAAAAAAGAAGAAGAAGAAAAATTTTGCTTACTGGTAAAAAGCCCTGGAACTTCAAGATTAAGGCATTGTTAATAAAATGGAATTTAGCTAGAACAAGACAGAAACAGCCCTCAGTTATTGTTAACAGTTGAGTTTCCTGTCACATGTCCAGTGAATTGACATCTAGGAACACTCTGTGTAACAGCCCTAGCTGTCCTGAAACTAGCTCTGTAGACCAGACTGACCTCGAACTCACAGAGATCCCTCCTCCTCTTCCTCCTGAGTGCTGGGATTAAAGGTGTGCGCCATCACTGCCCGGCTCAAGAAAAAGAAAAATTAAGTAAGTATATTTACATAAAAATATAAAACCTAAAAATGTTACAGGGTTGGTTTGGAGTGCTGGTTTTTGTTTGTTTGTTGTTCTTTTGTTTTGCCAACCGGACACAAGGTAGGGTCTTTTGGGAAGAGGGAACCTTAATTGGGAAGATACTTCCAAAGCGTCAGCCTGTAGGTATGTCAGAGGGTCCATTTTCTTGATTGTTGATGTGGGAGGGCCCAGCCCATGGTAGATGGTGCATCCGTGAGCAGAAACGAGCAAATAACAGAGAGCAAGCCAGTGAGGAGCACTCCTCCATGGACCCTCCTTGAGTTCCTGCCCTGACTTCCCTAAGTGATGAATTTTGACAGAGAAATAAAAGGCATGGGAGGAAGAGAGGGAGAGGAAGAAGGAGCTAGCTGGGATTGACATGTGAAGCAACCTTGTTTCTAATTTAAATTTAAAAATAAAAAAGACTGACTGTAACAGCATTGATAAGGAAGAGAAAGAATGAAACCCATATATTGTTGGTATCGATGTAAAATGCTACAGCCAGTCTGAAAAATAGTTCCTCAGTTCCTCAAGACATATAGAAAGAACTGGAGAAAGAGTTCCCTGGGTAAAGAGCTGTTGCACAAGCGTAAGGATTTGGGGTTGTACCTCCAGAATCCACGTACAAGTCAGCGCAGTACTTGGGTCTAATATCCTAGCTATCTTACAGTAGGATAGAAGGTGGAGACAGCAGAATCCACGGAAGCTATCAAGCCAGCGAGAAGAGACCCTATGTAAACAAGATGGAAGACAAGGACTGAGACAAAGCTGGCCTCTGACATCCACACTCAGACACGTGATAGGGGAGGTGTTGCCTGCCCACACATTATCCGCACACACTCACACACTCAGAGTGAAACGCTCTTCAACCATAAAGAAGAATGAAGTCCTGTCATTTGCCACAAAATGCACGGAATCGGTGAATTCGGTAACACACGTTCATTCTCACCTTTGGAAGCTAACAAAAATGTAGGCCTGGATGGAGATTGCTAGCATTTGGGAAGTAGAGGTGGATGGACAGATACCGACAGGCTGAATACAGTCATCATACACTGCGTGCAAACGTTAAAATACCTCACTGAACCCCGTTAGTATGTGTTTGCTTGCTTGTTCAGTTTTTGCCATTCAGGGAAATGAACCCAGAGCCTCCCACAAGCTAAATAAACGTTGCTCCACTCCAGGCACACCGTAATGCATATGTAATGCATATATTTGATTCATGTCCATCAAAAGCTTTAAAATAAAAAAATTAACTTTCAAATGTTAGAAAAAAAAAGTAATATAAGCCAGTCAACCCTTTCTTCCCTGGGTGGGTTTGGTCAATGTCTTATCACAATAACAGAAAGCAAACTAGTACGTTTGATAAGCAAGATCTTCTTACCTTATTACAGTTAAATAATAGGGGAGTAGAAGCAGTATATTTTTAAGAAATGAATTTGAATCAAGACAAATGAAAAGCAGTTGCTCTATATTAAGTAATTAGTTAAAGTGCTGTTCAGTGTTTTTAGACCAATAGTGAAAATTGAGATTTGGTCTTTTTTTTTTTAGTTTTTATTTTTAAATTTAAATTAGAAATAAGATTGCCTCACATGTCAATTCCAGGTCCCTCTCCATTTCCCTCCCTTCCTCCCGTGCCCTCCCATCAACCCTCCCAATATCCCCTCATTTCCCCAGGGAGGGTGAGGCCCTCCATGGGGGTATCCATAGTCTGTCATTTCATCCAGGACAGGGCCTAGACAGACCCTCCCCCAAGAGTCCAGGGTGAGAGTGCATCTCTCATTGTTGGATGGGCACCCAAAGTCCATTTGTATACCCGTGGATAAATACTGATCTACTACCCAAAGCCCAATAGATTACCTAGGCCTCCTCACTGACACCCATGTTCAGGGGGTCTTGATCAGTCCCATGCTGGTCATTTCTGAAGAATTAGATTGGACCATACAGAAACTTTAAAACAGGTAGAATTAATTACAAACAAACAAACAAACAAAAAACCCCAGCATTCAAATGAAGTTTGTTCCACCACCTTCTGACTGGGGTAATATCACTCTGAGGATTTCAAGGTCTCATTTCTTGTTCCCTGCCAGGCTCTTTCGTGACCGGGTGGCTTTGGAACCGATTTGGTTTCCTGTTAGCTGGCTGGGAGTCTGTAACCTAAGCAAGCTGCAGGTCCAGCTCATACGGGCAAAGTGAAGCTTTAGGCTTTGGTGCTTTGAGTGCATTGAGCTCAGGATTCATTGATTACAGTGTCGTTGGTTTTGGTGAAAGAGTTCAAGAAAAGGCTGCAAGGGAGGAAAAGTTCAAATAGATGCCTATCTGCTGAATGCATGGGATGCTTCAAGAAACTGGGGGCACGCAATGACCGCTTTTACACAAATTAGGTCAGTAACTAAATGAGACAAGCAGAGCCACCCCCCTGATGTTAATGTCTACCGCAGACAATGCCGACTACTGTAAGAGACTGTAGGACTAGAGTTGGAAGGAGCTAGGCATTCTGTGATAAGGATCTCAAAGTCTCAGACACTTCAAACACCAAACAATGACTTTTTTGTTTGTTTGGTTTTAGTCTGTTTGGTGTATGTGTGTTGTTTTGTTTTGTTGAGGCAGAACCTTACACCCCAGTCTAGGCTGACCTCAAACTTCCTATGTAGTGAGGATTTCCTTGCCCTTCTTCTTTCCATGGCTCTCATTTGGGCATATGGAGGTGCCCCACAACCGATGGTTAGCCCCAGATGAACTGGTAAACTGTGCTTTAGACAATAGCCATCCTCACTCCAGGACTCAACCAACCATGGACAGTTACTAAGTAGACATAAAGCGGCCAAGGAAGAGCTGCGTCTCCGTCCACCCCAATTTTATCAGCAAAAATCAAATCATATACTAGACTTGAAGCCCAGCGAGCAGAGGAATACAATCCGACTTTGTGGCTGAAAAGAGAGAGAGGGTGCACAGCCATTGTGAGTACTATGTTGTGATCAGAAAGGATCTCTGGGCGGGTAGGGCCAGGGTGATATAGGTTCAGGTGTGCTAGAACCACAACAAGCAGGCGTTCCATGCTATGGGAAAGCCAGAGAAAGGGGATGGTCTTGGAGTTTTAGAGGATCAAAGGTGACAACCAGTTGCTGAGAGGAGGAAATAATGAGAAAGAGCCGAGAGAAGGAGGCCTAGAAATGGAATCACTTCCTAGCTGTTCTCTCCTTCCATAGTTTGTTCTTCATATGTATGTATGTATGTATGTATGTATGTATATATATATATATATATATATATGTTCTCATGTCACTCCTTCCAATGGCTTCTGTAGTCTTAGAATAAAGCTGATGGATAACCTTGACCTCTGGGTCTAAAGGAGCTTCTCCTAGGTGTGCATAAGTGGACGCTGGTGGTGCAGATACCTAGTTAGGAGGTCATTATTATCTTCTGAAGAGAAAGATAAAGACTATGGAAATGGAGAGGTCTGAAGAGGTGCTCTTTGGAGAGTCAAACCCACCAGATATTGCTAATGTTCGAAGAACAGAGAATAAGGAAAGCAAAGGACCTAAGAAGGTTGAGTCATGGTGAAGAAGGGGTATACCTCCTGCTACTGTGAATCAAGGATACCTTCTAGGTCAAGTAAGTTAGAGAGGGCCACTAGACATTCGTGGAGAGGCAGAGGGTAAATCAAGGAAATGGATCTGGAGTGAAAAGGAAAGCCAAGAAGTAAAAAAAATCAATATCTAAAAGTCATTTTAGAAGGGAGGAAGCTAGACTTCCTCTGTTGTTAGGGGGATGTCTGGCACTAAGACAGCTTCTATGTGGTTTGAATTCCCACTAGGCAAGTCTTCCTCCATGGGCCCAGCTTGCAGGAACTGTCATAACCCACTTCCCACCATCTCTCTAGCCCAGAGAGGGTAGCAACTTCCAGGCTTGCTATCAAGACGATCCCCTCCCCCGCCCGCTGGCCTTTATAGCTCTTCTGACAGGTTTGTAAGTGACTAAATTCTTGCTTGCATTCCCCAGCAGGGGTTCTGTTTTCCTTCCTGGATTCCCACTGATCTCACAATACTGAATGCGGGCCCCCCCCCCCGATGGTATTAAAAGCCAAGGGACTACGAGAGATTATTTTGAGAGGCAGGGGGAGGAGCAGAGAGTCTTGGGTCTGTCTGGTAACAAAGTCTATCTTTGCAGGTGAGCTTTAACCAGATTTACCACAGTGAACTGCTTTTGCCATTTGGGCAACTGCTAAATTTAGGCCATATGGAGAGGTGAACTAACGAATAAGTGGGTTCAAGTAGCTCTGCTTGTTTACAGTGACAAAACAGGAATTGTTGTTAAAAGAAAGTAACCGGGCAAAGAAATAAGAATCATTTGTACCACCAGGAGACATGGCTATTATCTACGTTTCAAATGGGAACTCCTCAGCAAACAAAGAGGTATTTGGTGCTCCCACATACAGCATGTCCTGAGACAACCGAATCAAGAGCTTGGCTCCCTTAATTATATTCTGCTTAGAGAAATACCAGGGTAAGCCTGAATTTTCTCTGAGACCAGTTTCAGAGAATAGCAGAAGACACTATTTAGAAATGTAGATGATCTCATTGCATAGCAGACCAGAATTTGGAGATCATAAAAGTGCTATACTGATAATCTCATTCTTTAGGCCCTAATATTTTTAGCATCTTTCTTCCCCCCACTTATTTATTTATTTTTCTTTTGTAAGATACAGAGAGTAAACGGTATCATGTGTGCTTGCTGAAGTCACAGAGGCAATAGAGGCGATGCCCTGAACAAACTTGCTGGCATCTGGTAGACTACTAAGTCAAGATGCTTTTTTATTATTATTATTATTCATTCCTCTACCAAATGCTGCTGGGGCACTGTTTGCAAGCATGGTGCGAGAGCCCTGAGAAGAGACAGACAATAAACAAGTCTGGGCTGTAATTCTGTTAGAAAGTGACAACACACAGAGCTGAAGGCGATAAGCAACGGCGTCACAGGTTGTGGGGGAGGGGAACCTCAGGAACAGGGTCGGCAGAGGGAACAGTGAGAGCCGCGATCTTTGGAGTGGCAAGAAAGGAGCTAGCTTCCTGGGTAGCCAACAGAGCCCTCGCAGGTCAGATGGTGCACACGTGTCCTCGTATCCATTACGGTGACCTTGGGCCGCCACTGCGAGATTTGGAGTCAAGGCACATTATTTAATTTGGGCTTAATAACGGTTCTCACATTTCAGCGGGTGTGGTCTGAGGGGGCCCCGTTCAGTTGTCAATGGGCTGGCTGGCAGAGATTCGGAGTTTGGGACCCTAAATCATGTTAAAAAGCCAGACGCAGCAAAGTGTGTCTGCATCCCCAGGACTAGGGAAGTGACCACAGGGGACTCGTTGGAGCTGGCTCCACTCTACCCTGCCCAGGAGGCAAGCTTCAATTTCAGTGAGAAACCCTGTCTCAAAAATTAAGTCGAAGAGTCAGGGTGAGGTAGCTTATAGCGTAAAAACAATTGCTGCTCTACCTGATGACACCAATGACTCTCACAAGTTGCTCTTGACTTCCATTGTTTTTGTTGTGTGTGTGTGTATGTGTGTGTGTGTGTATATACATGTGCATGCACATAAATAAAAAAATAGGTAAATAAATGTAATCTAAAATTAAGAGATCAGTCCAGGAAGAGGCCGATTATCAACTCTGCCCTTCAGATTAATGCACACACATACACATGCATACTCACCCTCCTGTTGTCCCAAAATCTGGACACCCAAAACCAGATCCAATGCAAAGGCAAAGGGTCTTTTTAATTGAGAATTAACCCGGGTCCTCCATCCATCTATCCAACACTGTGGGTCGTGTAAAGAGGACCCCCCCTTCAGCAGCAGTGGGGCAGGACATATATTGGGGGTAGAGAAAGGGGCGTACCTGGGCGTCTGCTAGTAGCATAGTAACAGCCTCAGGATTGGTGCAACTCTGGGCTGGGGGAACCTGTCCTGAGTTGATTGGTCAGCTGCAGTTGCAGTAAGGTTGCTATTGCTACCTATTGCATTCCACTGTTATCAATAAAGTACACTCAAAGGCCACCAGCTAACTTCTGATTGGTTCCTTGTCATATGGAGGGTATCTGGCAGTTGCTTCCTAGTGATGAGGGCAAGGTCGAGGCAGGGGGGGGGGTGAGGCTTAGCACGCCCTGCTGAGTCAGGGGCCTACATCTTCCTGGGTCTTTTTTTGCAGTGTGTCATGGTTGCCAAAGCAGGAGGCTAGGTAAGGGTCTGGGTCCTTCACTCCTACACGTGTGCACGCATAAACAAGTACACACACACACACACACACACATTCAGCGGGCATGAAAATCATTAGTAGGTTTGTTAACAGATTTTGTGGTCCACCCTTGAAGGTTCTGGTTTGTCAGATGGAGCCTGGGAATCTGCATTTGAGAATCTCGTCATGCTTTGCTTTAATGATGCTATCGAGAATAGACTAGCAGTGCTATGCCCAGATCATGGAGTCCCCCAACCAATGAGGAGACCAAATCCAGTATGTAAAAGCAAAGAGCTTTTATTCAAGCTTGAGCTTGAACTCTCCATCTTTCCAAGCAGCAGTTGAGGGCACAGCATGCTCATCCCGGGCAGGGTAGGGTTTTATTTATTTATTTTTTATCATAGTAGAGATTGGGAGTGTGGAGATTTTCAGGGTTCAAGACCCTGATTGGCTGACATTTGTCTAGGGGTGTCTTGGTGAAAGGGAGGGTTTGTGCCAGGCTAAGGGACATCAGATGATCCTATCTACAATGGAGGGAACGTAAGGAATTTCCTTTGGTACTTTCCCCTTGGATGTTCTGTTCTTAGGTGGTGCCTGGGTGGTCTCAGTTTGTGGTCTTTTCCGGGAGTCAGATGTTTCTTTTGGGAAAACTGAAGACTTGGGCCTACTTGAACCTTGTCTTGGCAGCAAAGTGGCAGGTGTGTACCAAGTTGCCCTGGGCCCTACAATAGGATGTCAGATGTAATAAAAAATAGGGCAGGGAAACTAGTGATGATACTGTAGTCAGTCCATAGGGAGACAATGATGGCAGACTCTGCAGAGCCAGGACAGCCTCTAAGTGTGGATGCCTGTGGGCAGCGGGCTTGTTGGCAGTACACTGCAATGCCTAATAATCTGATTTCCATACTTTGTGGGACGTCTGCTCTTTGAAGGTACAGTCAATAAGATTTTCTAACATGTCCTAGTTGACATTCTTCTTCGAGATGCTACAAGTTTCAAAACCTTCCCTTCTTCTCAGAATGGTTAGGAACCACCTTCATCGAACTCTCCAGTTTATTCACTCCTTTTCATTCCTATAAAGCTCGACATACATTTACCTCTGGCCTTTTGTTTGAACATAACATCTGCCATTTCCTTCAGCTTAGGTGTATGGCAGTTTCTCTACCCTCACCCTTTTTCCTGGCTTATATTTTCCAGTCTCAGCTGCCCATAGGCAAATGTGGTTGGAACATACTAAGTGGAGAATTCCAGAAATGCATAATTTATAACTCTTAAATACATGTTTACAGTGTGTCACTCTATTTGTTCTGCTTTGTTGTTAGTCGTTGTCAAACGCATAGTTCCTAGTTTGCCATTCAGTAGTTTCCATTATGCTTTATAATACATTCACATGAATATAAAACATCACATAAATTGGTTTGGATGCCATGCGTGGTTTTAGGGATCCTTTTTGAATCTTGAAATGTATCCTTGGTGGAGGAGAAGGAGCTACTCACCTGGTGAACCCACATGAGGTTTGGTTCATTTTCTCGGTCCCGCCCCCTAGTACCTCCCACCTCTATTTCCCAGCCCTGCTTTCTGTCTCACAAAAGCCACCGACTCTTTATTACTTGGCTCTTATTCTGTGAAATGTGGGAGGGCCTTGTACGTCTGGGACCTTCAGCCGAGCAAAACAAAACAATCTTTATTACATCAAATCTAAACAAAATCCAAGCAACGAGTTGTCTGCAGATATTCATCCAAACTCCGGGCTTCAATTTCACCTACTTAAAACGTAGAAAATGCTCGGGTTGATGGTTTCTGAGCATGCGTTTGAGCATCCTGCGGATAAACATGTAACTTTTGTACCGAGAGCTGATTAGTGTTTTCCTCCTTTGTTCTTTCAACATTTCCGTTACCGTGCCACATAATCACCATCTTGGATCCAGGCTGTCCCCAAGATCAAAAACTACCCTTTTATGACCCACATCTCCCATTTATGTGAAGGAGGCAGGGCTTATAAACGTGGTATGAAAAAAAATTCTTACATGCCATCTTGATTGCTAACATCTGTTTAAATTTCCATTCATAAATTTAAAACCCAGGCTTCTGCAGCCATCTGTTTGCTCCCAACAGTCTGTAATGAAAAAAAGCTCAAGAAAGATGTGCGGATGGGGTAAGGGTTCCTGCTTGGCTCTTCTACATGGGTGAGAATGGGCTAGTTCTGCGTGTGTTTCCTCCTCCCAAGTGAGGAGAAGCATTCCCCGCCCCCACCCCCATAGGGTCCAGTTTCAATCTCCGCATCTCAACCGTGGGGGAAAAGGAGATTAGGAAATGACTTTTTTTTTTTTTTGTATCACTTCCCCTGAGCAGTATCCACCGTGCCCGGTGGCAATCTTGCCCAGTCTATGAATAAGAGACAGGGCAATATTTCTGTGGACTTTCTCAATGTTACCTGATAATCTCAGCACACCCTAAAGAGCTGGGTCACAGGCAACTCTCTAGCTTGCTGGGCCTGTGGGACTCTCAAGGGAATCTCTCCACGGAGTACTCTGGCATTCTGTGTGGATGTGATTCAGCAGCTGTAAGAGCCAAATGCCAGGCTAGGCTACATGACCACCTCCCCCCCATACACACACCCCATTTTTTTTTCTTTTAATTTTGCTCTTGGCAGTGCCATTTGTGTCAAAGGGCCTGGGCTTTTTCTAAAGCTGCTTGGCTCTATTCCAGTCTTGCTGCTGCAGCCACTGAGAATGCCTTTGAAAACTAACGTGACATTTTAGGGGCCTACTGGGTTACAGTACTCTGCTCAAATGAGATCTGACTTGGTACTCCCTTTCAGCTTCAAATAACTTTTTTTTTAAAACCTCCTCTAGTTTATGTTGAGGAACAAGTCCTCAAGAAGCCACAGGCAGAGTCTACTTGTCATCCTCAGGTCCTTTTTGAAAACCTCAGCAGTACGATGAGCGTGGATCCGCCCAGTTTAGCTGAATGGTCTCGTACGCAAGCTGGTGGTTTGTGGGATTGCCTTGCTGACTTAAAAGGTCTCGTTTATTTCTGCTCTGACATTGCTTTTTATATATAGCTTATGACTGGTGCTCTGGGTCTTTCTGTGTGACCTGGAATGAGTCATTTAACCATTCCCAGACCAGAATCTTGGAATGGCAGCAGAACAGAAGATTTTAATTACTTATCTTCCTTTACTGCCTGATACAGTGACAAGGACCCCAAAAGTTTGTGTGTTAGGAGTCTAATCCCCATACTCATATCCTAATATTGTTTAAATGTAGAAACTTTTTTGGGGGAGTCACTGGGATAAGTTCATAAGGGTAAGGATCTGGCTTGGTATAAGTATCTTTAAAACAAAGGAAAGAGAGACGAAGCTAGCATGAGTTTGCTCTGTTTTATTACCAGATGCCCTCTGCTATGCCGACATACTGTGAGAAGGTTATGGTCAGATGCTGGCATCTTGCTTTTAAACTTACCAGCATCCAGAGCTCTAAGTTAAACAAACTACCATTCTTCACAAGTTACCCAGTCTGTGGTATTCAGCTATAGCAGCGGAAAATGGATTACAGAGTGGATCTTATGGGAGATGTGTGTTCTGGGTGCAGAGTATGGCAGCCCTCGCTGATGTAGAGATACTAGACTTCTAAATTACCTGTGCTGCCAAACAGCTGTGGTCATCACGTAAGTCCTACCCTGGCCACTATTTTCACCCAGACTCTCCCATACCGTCACTGGAGCCTATCTCTCTGGTTTCAGAATCTATGTCCTGTCCTCTCCCTCACTCTATATATTCCTCAAGACTCTTGCGATGAAGTACCAAGGTCACAAGCCTTACCTTACAGCCAGTGCCAGGTTTTATAGGAGTCTGGAGGAAAGTGGGAAGCACTCGGTTTGCAGGCCACTTATTCATTCATAACATCATTCATTCATAGCATCATTAATCCATCTTCCTGTGCTCTTAATGAAGGCCAATTTCAGAATTCTCCAGCTAGGATTTAGTGTAACCACAAGAAATTGGTGGGAACTGGGTGGAAGAGGAGACTTACTCTTCAGCCTTTGCTAGGGACAATGGTTTGGATGCCATGGTTATTCTGAATGAAACGTGATAGACTGAAAGTAGAGATTATAGATTTCATCAGCTCCCTTTTCTGTAATTCAGTTTTTAAATATCACTTTAATATGATCTACTGAAGCAGAACCAGAACATTAAATGTTCATTAGAAAATAAAAGACAAAAAAAAAAAAGAGAGAATATATAAAGTTTCCTACCACTCCAGTGAATACCAGAGCAAAGATTATTATCTATTCCTCAAGAACATTATCATAGATTTTAATTTCTTGTATACAAATAGCCCCCAAATGTACTTTGCCCATGGTTTATGCAAGCTTGAAACTCATCATCTAGGACCACATTTGCATCTACTGATAGTCTCTTTTTTGTTTGTTTGTTTTCAAGACAGGCTTCTCTGTGCGTAGCCCTTGGCTGTCCTGGAACTTGCTCTGTAGACCAGGCTGGCTTCGAGCTCATAAATATCTGCCTTCCTCTGCCTCCCCTAGAGCTGGTATTAAAGGTGTGCACCATCACCACCTGGCCTCATAAGCCTGTTTTAGTCTATCCTTTTTTTTTTTATGGTGTGGATTTGTTGAAGAGACAGAGATACTCTTGCGACTTTCTTTTCTAAAGTTGGAAACAATCCAAAGCTCACAGAAAAACTGTGCAACAAATTGTTTTTTGAAAAATCAGAGCAAAAGCTGCTGATGGGATGACCCATGATTCTGATATTCAAATGTATCTTCTAAATTGGGGAAAAAACAAATGGCATTCTCCTTTATCTCCTTAATGCAAGCACCAAACCAGGAAATTCATGTGGTCCCTTCCCTCAGCTGTTGGTTTCCACAGTTCCCTCAGTAACATGATTTAAGAGAAGACTTCATTATAAAATTACGCCTTGAAACTTTGTGTCCTATGTCATCAGTCTCCTTCAATGTGTAACATGCTTAAGTTTTTCCTGGACCTTCCTGACCTTGAAACTTGTGGAATGAAAGACTAGGCAGTTATTTTATAGACTGTCCCTCAATGTAGATGCATCTGGTAAGATTTTATGATTAGATTCAGGCAATGCGTTGCAGCAGAAATATCACAGTCCTGATGCAATATGTTCTCATTATATCCCATTAAGTCGCACAGGATTTACGTCTGCCTCATTACTACTGATGTTGACATTGATCTCTGATTAAGGTGGCATTTGCCAGGCATCTTGCCCTTTATCATTAGTATCTTGTGGGGAGGGATTTTGAGTTTGCATCAATCATCTAATCATGCTTCCAACTTGGTCTTTATTTATATTGTGTGCATTCTTGTTTCATTGATGGAGTCTTAGTCTATTACTATTATTCAT
Source organism: Mesocricetus auratus (assembly GCF_017639785.1). Classification (NCBI taxonomy): domain Eukaryota; kingdom Metazoa; phylum Chordata; class Mammalia; order Rodentia; family Cricetidae; genus Mesocricetus; species Mesocricetus auratus. Next base: position 485,731 of record NW_024429204.1, read on the forward strand.
TTTCATATTTATATGATTCTATATTTGGCCAGTAGGAGTCCCTTTAGCTGGTCTCTGTGTCCTTTTGCCTAGTATTTTCTACAAAAGGGTTTTCAGACTTACCTGGTACTTTATCTAGCCCAGTTCTGAAATCAGGCATTCCCCCAAAGACCCTGGATGTCTTTTAGTGGAGAATAGTCTTCAGACAACAGTACCTAGTCATCCAACACTTTGGTGTCACTATTCCTCACCCTTCATAGTATAGGAAGCTATAAGAAGTACATGTGCCTCAATGTGTTCTTAACCTATCATCTATGTCTTGAAATATATAGTGTTTATGCATTGAAACTTATTCTTGGCATCATTATCTCCAAGTATAATCCAACACCACGGGACTCTTGACCATATTTTTAGCTCCTGGCATTTTAGTTTCTTTCCTCATTATTCCTATAAAATGTCTTATAAAAGTAACATGGATGTATAGTGTCTCTGTGGCATGTGGGGTTTATTTTGGCTCATGGTTTGAGGTCACAATTCTCCCTCCTGCAATAGCAGACCTAATTGGTTGATAGGGTTACTTGATACAGTGCTATAGAGCTTGAATGGGGTAGATAGGCATCTATCTGCATGGTAGGCTGACCAAGTGTGGTATCCTGGAGCCCAAATGATATAAGGAGGACAAATGGAAAAGGGGGGAACCTAGAGGAGTGGTTAAATATATTAAGTGAAATGAGAGTTAATGTGATATAGCTATTACTTTGAAATTGAAACATTGCTTTTGGCGTGGAGGAGGGAAATCCACAAGATGCCCCCATTTTGTGCACGAGCAATGGGCACTTGGGGGCAATTGACACTGGTCGGAGCCTTGAGAAAATGATCATGTGCATGGTAGTCAAGAATCAGAAAGTGATGAATGCTTGCTTATGCTAAGTTTACTGTGGTGGTTCCCATAAGCTCATTTATTGGAATACTTGCTCCCTGGTTGGTCGAACTGTTTGGGACAGATTAGGAGCTGTGGTCTTGATAGAGGCTATGGGTCATTGGGCTGTGGTGGGCTTTTAGGTTTCAAAAGGCCATACCGTTCCTAGTTAGCTCTCTCGGTCTCCTAATTGCAGATGAGCATGTAGGCATTCAGGTACTGCTCCAGTGCCGTGTCTGCCTACCAGTTGACACGGTCTTTGCCATGAGAGTTGTGAACTCTAACCCTCTGCAGCCATGAGCTCCCAGAATACATGGTATCTTTTATACGTTGCCTTGGTTATGGTGTTTTGTCACAACAATAAAAAACAATTGAGACACTTTCTCCTTTTTATATAGTTCAGGACCTAAAGTTAGGAACGGGGCTACCCACAGTTAATGGGTTGTCCCACCTCATTAAAGTAATCAAGATTATCCCCCAAAGGCATGCACAGAGGCCTATCACCCGGGTCATTCTAGATTTCATCAAAATCACAGTGGAGATGAAGAATGAAGTAGCTGGTTGTTGTGTGACTTTCCCTGGAAGACATGGGCAGATGGGTGGGATAATGACAAACCAAAGAATGTATCCTACTCAAGTCTAGCTTAGTGAACCAGTGAGTTTATTGAAATTACCTACAGGGCCTTGGTGAGGAGTTACTTATAGCAAAGGTGACTCAAAGACAACCATATCACTGGGAAGTCAACCACAGCATAAGTGATGACTCAGAAAAGCTCTATGCCTGTTTAAAACTCGGGCAACTGGGCCAGCTGAAGCATTTCCTTTCCCTAGCAATTGCTGGCATAACCTTGAGAAGCAGATTTTGTGAATCTTGCAAATATCCCCAAACCCTTTAGGTTTTGTTTACGTCCTGAGTCTTGGGGTTTCCCTCCTCTCCCTGGAAAGCAATGTTTTAATATGCAAGTAATAGCTGTACCACACTAGCTCTTCTTTTACTTACTATATTTAATCAGTCCTCTAAATAATCATCTGTCTGCCCTTGCTGGGCTGTTCCTCTGTGGGAAAGGGCTTCAAATACCTGCATGGTCATCTTTCTACATGAAGACAATCAGCTTTTAACATAATATTTGAAGGAGGCCATCCTAAAAATATCATCAACACACATTTAAAAAGTTTATTTTCAAGTTAGCGTACAAAATGTTCTGATATTTTCATACACACTTACCATTGTACTTTGCTCACATTTGCCTCCTGTTATCAGGGTGATGGGGAGCATTCCATTCCAACCTTCTTCCTAGTCCCCTTCCTCCCCCTAAGGCTTCTCTTCTTGTTTTGCTACACGTGTGTGTATACTTTTACCCAGATTCTGCATACCAAAGAAACCATGAGATGATCTAATTCTTTCATATGTTATTTGAAATGATCTTTAGTTCCATCCATGTTTCTGCAAATGTCAGAGTTTCGTTATTATTTATGGCTGGATATAACCCTATTGTATATATGTTCTACATTTCATTTATCCACTTACATGTTGATGGGATTCTAGGAGGCTCCATATTAAGAAAATATGAATACTGCCACAATAAAAATGGATGTTTTGTCTGTGTAGTATGCAGTCTTAAATTTCTTTGGTTATTACTCTGATATATACACTGATCATGTGTTAATTCTGTGTTTAGGGGTTTATTTGAGAACTCTTCATACTGATTTCCATACAGACTGCACGAGATTACATTCTTGCCAGCAGTGATTTGAGTACCCTGCCCCCAAACACACACCCTTAAAGGCATTTGTTGTCATTTGTTTGCTTGGTGACAGCTATTTGACTTTAGTAAAATAGAATCTCAATGTGGTTTTAATTTATTCCCCTGGTGAACAAGGATGTGAACACTTTTCAAATATGTATCAACCATGTGTACTCCCTTTGAGAAGTGTCTGTTCAGTTAATTAGGTCATTTATGGTCTGGAGTCTTTTTCAGAATGTGTTTCCCCATGCTTATATATCTTAAATAGCCTCATGTAGAACTTTCAGAGCTTCAAAATACATCGCATGCCAGGTCAGCAAGTGTAAAATCCTACCACCTGTTATAGATACTAGATGTGTCCCTCAAATATCAGAACCTTCCTTGGGCCACCATAGGTAACCACCGCTTCCACCCCTACACATATGGACATAAACCTTGTTTGCCTAGATCAATCTCTTGCACAATTGGTTTTCGGGAAAGAGGGAAGGGTAAGAAGAGGAGGAAGAAAGGTTGTTATTGCTCATGGCTTTTTGGTTGTTTTTTTCTTTTTCTTTTTTCTTTTTTTTTTCTTTTTTTTTTTTTTTGCGGCAGGACCTTGGTTGGGCTCAAATTTGTAATCATCTTGCCTCAGTCTTTCTGGTATTGAGATTACAAGTGTATCCAGAACTCGAGGAAGATACTGACACATAACCACTAGCTTTGTTTTCCGCTCTTACTGAGACCTCAGCTCCATTTTTTTTTAAAGATTTCTGTTTGAAGAGAAAGTGTGCAGTGATAATTCCACAGATGTCATGAGGTACATAGAGAAAACCAGGGAGAGATTTCCACTGCTCTTTTCCAAAGAATTTGTAGAGGAAAGGTTTCAGGTTATAATAATTAGTGGGGGGGTAGTATGATATTGCTAGTGATGCTGTAACAGAGTATCTGAAAAGGAATGACTTAAACACAAAAGTCTGAGATCCCAGATCTGGGAGGGTGGCTTTCTCCCGAGGCGTCTCTCCTTGGTTAGTAGATGAGTACCTTCTTTGCTGTTTTCTCATGGACATTCTTCTTTACGTGTCTGTGTCTTGATTTTAATCTAGGAATGGCACAGGGAATACTAGATTTAGGCTTGATTATTTTTTCAAAGATTATCTCTAATTATAACCATATCCTGAAGTAATGACAGCTGAAACTCCAATGTGAACTTCAGGGTGTGTAGTCAAGAACCAAACACATAGCAGTTTTCTTGGTATTGGGTGAGGTGATTTATGAAATGCAGATTTTAAAGACTTCCTTATTTGAATGACAAATCTCCCCATAAAATCGTATTATTTCGTATCTATTTCTAGCAAAATTTCCATCACCCAAACTTATGGAAAATACTGGTTGTTTTGTGGGCTTTACAGGAGGTTTTAACATTAGGTTAAGAAAAAAATCTCATAAGTTAAAACCCAAAGGAAATGACAGCAAATGAAAATGACCATCTATTAGTGGGGCCTCAATGGTTTACCACAGAACCCATTTGAGGAGACAAAATGACTCAGTCATTCTTGCTGTGAAAAGAATCTCTTGTTTAGGTGTACTGGCTTAGGCAGAGAGGTCAGAAATATTTCCTAGTATGATGAAAAGAAAATGGCCTAGTCTTATTTCAGAGATGCATTCAGGGTTGAGCCAGTAAAGATATTCTTCCATGGTCTCTGCCTCGAGTTCTTATATTGACTTCCTCAGAGTTGGACTGTTAACCTGGAAGTGTAAGCTAAAATAAACTCTTTCTTCCCAAGTTGCGTTTGGTCATGGTGTTCATTACAGTGACAGAGACTAGAACAAGAGTAAAGCTGAAATAGGAAGCCCAGGCTCAATGTACTGTGAAGTGTCAATCAAAGAGATCCAGCCTCCAGACCTAGGATAAAAGGAAAGATAAAGAAATAGAGTGAGGAGGTTTATTTAGTGCACAGTGGGACCTGGGGCAATTTTCTGAGCCACTGGGGTCTAACTTGCAGGAGCCATTTATAGGGTCTTAGCAACTGCAGTCATGGCACGGAGTTGTTAGTGTAACCACATTTAATGCATGCCCATATATAATGAATCTTGTGGGAGCAAATGAGAGAAATGCTAACCTGAATACTAAAGAAAAACAGGAGTTTGCTTGTATGTGTGGCTGCAAAGGTTCTTGTCTTGCTTCAGGCACACCTGATCTGAAGGTTCAGTTGGTATCAGCCCTTTCCATTCACAAACCACTGCCTTTACTTCTCTTCTGGTGTTGTCTGTGTGTGTTTTTTCCCCACAGGTGTCCCCCTTTTTGTGACTGGAAAAATGTTTAAACAAAACAGCTTCTATTGTCTTGCATGCATCTGGAAGAATTCACTCTTTCTCTTTCAGTGGGTTGTGCTAAATTTTAAGGAGTAATTTGGTCCAGATTGAGTCATAGTTTCATCTGTGAACTTATTTCTGTGAGCATGAAGAAGCAGCCTGGGTCTCAGGTGGAGGGCAGGGATGTTATTCTTCCAGGAACACGTGGAAAGAGGGAGCAGAGGTTCCCCAGAAGGGCAGGAAAATACTATAAAGGGGTGGGCAATAATCTTCCATTCATTTTGGAAACAATTTACATCCAAACTAAGGAGTAGACAGGTGCCCTATGTTTAATTGTAGTGTGATGTTTTACTCTTTTGGTTTTTTTTTTTTAAAGGGCCCACCACCTAGCTCCCAAATAAATCACACATAGAGTCTTGTATTACTCATGAATGCCCAGCCTTAGCTTGGCTGGTTGCTAGCCAGCTTTTCTTAAATTAACTGGTCTACCTTTCCCTTGTGCTTTTATCTTTCTTATGTCTGTAGATCTTACTTTCCTTCTTACTCCATGGCTGTCTGGGTAGCTGGGTGGCTGGGTGGCTGGGTGGCTGGGTGGCTGGGTGGTTGGGTGGTTGGGTGGTTGGGTGGCTGGGTGGTTGGGTGGCTGGGTGGCTGGGTGGTTGGCTGGGTGGCTGGGTGGCTGGGTGGCTGGGTGGCTGGGTGGCTGGGTGGCTGGGTGGCTGGGTGGCTGGGTGGCTGGGTGGCTGGGTGGCTGGGTGGCCCCTGACGTCCTCCTCTCCTTATTCTCTCATTGCTCTCCTTGTTCCTCCTCATTTCTCCTATTTATCCTCTCTGTCTGCCAGCCCCGCCTATCCTTGCTCCTGCCTCACTATTGGCCATTCAGCTCTTTATTGGGACCATCAGGCGTGTTAGACAGGCAAAGAATCACAGCTTCACAGAGTTAAACAAATGAGGCATAAACAAAAGTCGCAAACCTTGAAATGATATTCCCCAACATTTATGACATACATTTCTAGATTATTCTGTAGGCCATGCTATATGTTTCCCAGTATGTAGGGGAACGGCCTCAAAAATCAGTTCCGAAGTAACTATGAATGGGACGACCCTGCAAAAAAAGGAAGTTCTAGAAGGAAACTGAGAGATGCACACTGATTATCTGCTAACAGAATTCTCAGTAGTTAGGCATGAGGTACTGTGGCGTGGTGGACGATCGGGAACAGTTGAGAACTGTAACAGAGCTAGCTGCACACGCATGCTTGAGTCAGACCCCATATCTTTCTCAGGGTTGGTCTCGTTACTGTGTTACTGTAACACCTGTGGAGTCAAATAAAGCATCTAGACGCCTCGCTGACATTGGGAGAAACAATGTCTCTCTTCTTTTTACTAATGTTGCCCTTTGTACTGGGCAGAAGTAGAGACACGGAACAGAGGCCCAAGCAGAACGCCCAGGATCACCGGATCCCAGAAATGCGGAGGTCTTTCATTACCGATCAGCCAGTGGTGCTTCCTTTATCTGTATCCCACGTTCAAGAGCTCCTGAATCAGCCAGTCCTTTCACACCTCAATGAAAGGTGGGAGGAGGGGAATCTACCTTTGATTAGCATCCACTGTCAAGTACAAAGTCAACCTTGTTAATGATTCATTCCTACTTACTGGTCTGTTTCTAGAACATTTACTGTATTTGTTGTTGTTGTTGCTGCTGTAAAGGGAATGGAATCTGTTTTTGGAAAAAGTGGAAATACACAAAGAGATGGAAGAAATAAACATATTCATCCTGTTACACGATGATAGCCTCTGTTAGTATTTTGGTTCGTTTCATTCCTGTGTTTTTCACCATTCTTTCCTATACAAATTCTGACCATATGAACAAACACTTTGCCCCAATTTAGATTTCAATATTACAAAATTAGCAGTCCCCATTGTTTTAATCTGTTATGTAGATCGAGTGTGATATAACACAGTAATGGGTGTATCCTTTAATCATATCCTCCTTGATAAGTAGATGCAAATGCTTCTCGACTATGTTGGGGACACATCTCAGTAAACACATTAGAATTAAGAAAATGCACTTAAGTCACCTAGCCTATGGAGCATGCTAGGCTAGCCTTGTCTGCCTCCGCCTCAATCAGAATACTCTCATTCTCCTACGCTTGATGGAATCATGTAGCAAAAAGTGCTTGCAATAAAATGCTGAATGACTCGGGTGACTCTGCGTATCAGACAATCAAAGCAGAAGAAAACAAGTCGTTTCACTCACTCTTTGAAAATTCCCACCTACCCTCCCCTTCTGTAAGAACTCCAATCGCAATTTCTTTACCATCTTCAAGTTTCACCTTCACGATATCACGACAGAGTTGCTGGTTTTTTTTGTTTGTTTTTTTGGTTTTATGAGACAGGGTTTCTCTGTATTGTTTTGGAGGCTGTCAGTCCAGCCTGGCCTCGAACTCACAGAGATCCGCCTGCCTCTGCCTCCCGAGTGCTAGGATTAAAGGCGTGCGCCACCACCGCCCAGCCAGAGTTGCTGTTTGTATCCAGCATTCCTATCGAGTGTCAGACCACATATTGCAACCCAGAGTAAAGGAATTTAAAGTATGGACTTTTCAGAATTAGTATCACGTCACGTTATCACAGGCTCGAAAATACTTGAGCAATGATGCGTCAGGAACCACATATAGGAAAATCACAAGTTTTAAACGATCCCATTTATTCAGTTTAAAGCCCATTGTCCAGAAAGTCACTGCCCCTGAGGAAATCCACACCACTTTTGATATTATAATTATATTTGTCAACTTCTATGAAAATATTTATCATTGACTCTGCTTTTTTAGATGCTCAGTAGCGTCTGGGTATTAGTTAATACTGAATGTTTGCTTCTTATCAGGCATTTTCCTTTCATGATATCTTTCAAATATGAAAGCTATTTAATTTTTTAAAATGCACATTTCCTCAGAGATTAGCTTCATTGTTTTCACCTGTGTGGCTACACACTTGTAAATTTTTACTTTTTATATTTAAAAATTATTTTTATTTTATCCATTGGCATTTATTCACTGTTCACGGTGCTGGGTCACATTTCATACAAATATATGGTGTCCTTTGAGCCCACACATGCACTCCTCTGACTGTCACTCTTTCTTTAAATTTGTCTTCTTTGTTCTACTAAAAAATTTCATTTCTATTTTCATATACGTATCCATGTAACATCTAGGGAACACAGACAAGAGAATGAATATTAATGTCTGGTTTTCTGAGCAGTAACTTAGCATACTTAGCTCCAACTATATCAATGCTCTTGAAAATGACCTAATTTCAATATTCTCTATGGCTGAAAATGTCCATTATGTGTATATATAGCATGTTTTTATTAGTTCCTCTGTTGACAGACACATGGCTTGGTTCCATAAATTAGCTACTGATAATAGTGCTGAAATGAACGTTAATGGACAAGTTGTAAATTTTAATGTAACACGCTATGGACTTGGAGATTCAGGCTTAACTTTTGTGACTGGTAGTTTAGAGGATACCATACTGTCAGTGTATTTTAAAGGTATACCAACATCTTCTAACAGATTAAATAAATAAATAAATAGTGCTGGATTTCAGGGGCTGGAGAGAGGGCTCAGCAGTTATGAGCACTGACTGCTTTTCAAGAGGATCCAGGTTCAATTCCTAGCACCCACATGGAAATTCACAACTGCCTGTAACTCCAGGATCCAATGCCATCACACAGACATACATGCAGGCAAAACACCCATAAAATTTAAAATAAAAAAATGTAATTGCTTGCCGGTGGTGGTATATGCTTTTAATCCCAGCATTCAGGATGCAGGGACAGGCAGATGTCTGTGAGTTTCAGGCCAGTCTGGTCTACAGAGCAAGTTCCAGGATAGCCAAGGCTACACAGAGAAACCCTGTCTTGGAAAAAAAAAAGTGCTGGATTTGATACTTCTGGGAAAACTAAAAGGCTAATCAAATAATTATAGAATAGGATTTTCAAAATAAACATTGAGCAATTCTTGTGAAAACAGGGCCACCATCCAGAATACTCTTTATTTATTTGATTTTAGGTGGGGTAATCTGATTTAACATTGGAATCCTCAGTTACTTTAGCATGAACACTCAGTTCTATCACCCATAGATTCACTGTAGTTAAGAACAGCATTATCATGGGGTTTAGACCAGCTCACACGTTGGTCTTGACTTGGGTGACAGGTATTATCACCTTGGGTTTTCTACTAGCTTAGTGCTTTATGTCTAACTTGCTGTCTCCTCTAGAGCTGTTCACTTCTGGGACTAGAGGAATGGGTGGCTACTAGGATTGTTATTTCACCAATCTGCTCTCACTTGGCTTTGCCAATCACCTGTACCATATCCTTGTGATACTCTGGTCAGCTTAGGACTTAGAACAAGCCTGTATTTAGTGCCTATGATGGGTAGCATGTCAGACATTGTTTTCAGTACTCAGCATGTAGTGGATATGCTATATGCCGGTGAATATTTGTCTATATAAATAAGTGTAACCATTCTTACTAAGTGTATCAATGAATTTTAAGAAGCTGTGACAAAAATACCCGAGAGAACAAACAAAAAGAGGGAGAGTTTATTTAGTTACGGTTTCCAAGGATTCAGTTCACGGTTGCTTGGCTCTGTGTACTTGGACATAACATTGCAGTGAGAAGCACGGAGGAGAGGAGGGAGACGGGAGCAGAGAACTCAGAAGGAATTATGGGTATAACCTTCCAAAGCACGCACAGAGTGATTTGGCTTTTCCAACCTGCTGAAATTTGCAGCATCTCCCCAAGCAAAACCACCAGCTGCAGACCAAGTGTGCAAGAAGAGAGCTTTGTGGTGGGCACGGTGCAGACCCAAAACTATACTAGTAAGGTAAATGAACGCATCAAACGGCAAATGGCTTAGCAGGGGATGAGGATGTAGCAAATAATCCTAGCATGAAGTAAGCCCAGAAGAGAGTAGTAGCCCAAAGAATGAGCGCTGCTTTCAGTGGCTTCTATGAGCCAAGTTCAGAGCCACCAGGGTGTTTCAGTCAGAGAGAGCAGTGATAGGAGGTATGGGGACATAACTGATGTCACTGTGTCAGAAATTTAGCAGCTCTGAAACAGACGGGAATAAGATGAAAACCAGTGTGTGTATGGAGGGGGGGGGGAAGGCAGTTACAACAGAGGGTTTTAGATGGAGTAATTAACTCCCATCAGCTAATGGGAAGGCTTCATGGAAAAGGGACCAGCACAGTATTTTTCCGTAGATGGACTCTGAAACCAAGTCCGTTCAGTTTAGAATGTTGACTTTGACTTCATCAGTTGTGTGGCTTGACCTCTCCAGCTAGAAATGTAAAAGAGGGCAATGTTCTACTTATTGCAACCAGTATGCTTGTTTTTTTTTTTTAAATTTTTTTAAACAAAAACTAGAGTTTTTCATTTTACAGTTTTTAATTTACCTTTGCTAAACTTTTTTATTGCATTTTACAAAAATAACAGTTATAAGAGATTGGGACTAATACAACTTGTTCTTCATCTAAGATAGTTTCAGGAAAAAATGTAACCAGGTGGTGCTGTATATGACCTTTTGTGGAAAGGCCAGCTAGGACCATGTTGTGAAGACCCTTGGAGAGCCCACAGAGGTGACACTGTGTGGGACACTACAGCACTAGTAAACGTTTAGGAGGAACCGTTATTGGAGAGTTGCGTGCACATAGATGAAAGGACTCTGAATGTTCATTGGGTATGTTTGATTTTTCCCCCTTGTTTTTCCAAGCATGTGAGTTTTCTTTTTCTCAGCATCTCTTTAGGCAGCCGAGGCTGGCCTTCGAACGCGTGATCCCCCTGTCTCCATCTTCTGGGTTCTGAGAAACACAGCGCGCGCACGCACGCACGCACGCACGCACGCACACACACGCACACACGCGCGCACACACACACGCACACACACACACACACACACACACACCCAACATGCCTAAGTTTTTAAGAGGAGAGGCAGGAACTACGAAGTATTTCACCAAGACAACTTTGGCGAGAGTCGGGCTAAGCAAGGGAATTTGGACTTAACTAAAACACAGTACGTTAAACTTACGTGCACACATGCTTCGTGGGCAGTAAAGCATATTTCTTTCCTGGACGCCTTATAATGCCTAAACGGACAAAGGACTTTCTGATCACCTAGACCGGATCATGTCCTCTAACTTCCACAGTCGACTCCTTTCTTATAGTCCTCCAACCTTGCAGGAAGGGAGAAAAATAACCAAATAACCTGGGGATATTTACTTATTTGTTTATTTTTTAATACTACTAGCCCTTGCTAAGTCTCAAAGTCCTGGGCGACCTCCTTGCCTGCTTGGGGCCTTCTTAGTGCTAGATTCTTACCAGCACGGGGTAAAAAAACAACTGTTCCCTTGGGGAGGAGTTCCCTGGGCAAGACTTCCAGAAGCCAGGCCTTGAGGACCCCACTTGGTCTAAGCCAGGCTCAGGGAGACAGACACCAGTCCAGGTCGGGTCCTTCCCGGGGAAGGGTTGCACCATCTTCCCGGGCCACTGACGAGGGGGAGACCCCTCAGCGCTCGAAGGAGTCAGGCTTGCAGACCCAGGGCGCGCGGGGTGGGGCGGTGGGCAGCTCCTGTGGCCTCGGAAGCCCTTCCTGCTCGCCCAGAGCGACCGGAGCAGCCTTCCCGTTCCCGCCCCCCCCCTCCCCCGGACGCAACCCGGTCTTCTGCAGGCCTCACCAGGGTGTGACCGCGCCGCTGCTCCGCAGAGCCTCGGGACCAGGTGCGTGCACCCGGGCGGTGGCCCACCGGCTTTTCCCCCGGGAAGGCGGGTGGGCGGGCTGAGGCCAGCAGGCCCGGTTGCAGTGAGCTTCCTGATAGGGCTGCAAGAGCCACCAGCCAAGGCCTGGGACTGCCCAACTGCTGGTGCCTGTCACCGCAGCCCTTCCCCCAAGAGCCCCTGTCCTGTCCCTCATCTGCCTAGCAGTGGCCTTCAGCCCGTCTGAATGCTCTCCCAGCTGCCTAGAGGCTTTACCAGGGTAGGGTGGGGGCGCTTTGGGGGGGGTTCTTTCACTTTCTACCTCGTTATTGCAATTAGAGTGTGAAAAGCTCCCCCCCCTTTTTTGAGTTGCCAGTGTCTGAGTTTTCACACTTAATAACACTCACACTTAATAACTAATAAATGACTGCGAAGAGGAACTGACTGAGTGAATTGGACAGATGAAGTGGAGACATCGGACACGCAGGCTTTCAACTCTGTTTTCTTGGGAGTTTTGCAGTCTCTGATTGTGGTTCATTGAGAGGAGTTTGGTTCTGTGTGGTTGTTAAATTATCACCAGACCCGCGAACCCTGTTACCTACTTTTGCTGACTTGAGTACACCTGTTTGCTTAAATCAAAAGTCACCTGAGCCGTTTCTTGCTTGTAATTTGTTCTCCCCTGCTTTTGGTTGTGAGGCATCACTGTTACTGTAATATTTAATGTATTTACAAAGTGCAAGGATACGTTTAAAGGGAGAACCATGTCACTGCCTTGTCTGTAAAACCAGGCAATGTCTGTTTACCTCAGGCACGGGCTGGTTGAGTTGCAGGTGAATGAGGAAAGCTAATTGTGTCCCAACGAGGAAGAAAAATAACTAATTTATCTGTGTGCACAACACATAAAGACTGCTTTAACACAGTTGGCCACTGCTGCAGTTTTGTTTCCTGGATTCCATGTTCCACAAGAACCAGGTGACCTGGCCTGGAGAGATGGCTCAGAGGTTAAGAGCACTGGCTGCTCTTCCAGACGTCCTGAGTTCAATTCCCAGCAACCACATGGTGGCTCACAGCCATCTATAATGAGATCTGGCGCCCTCTTCAGGCCTGTAGGTAGAATACTGTATACATAATAAGAAACTCGAAAAACAAAATACCCCCACCCCCCAAAAAAAACAAACAAAAAACTAGGTGACCTTAGTTTGTCACTTGATCTCTTTAGATTTTAACCTCTCTCTCTCTCTCTGTCTCTCTCTCTCTCTGTGTTTCTCTCCCCTCTCTCCTTTCCTCCCTCCCCCCACACCGTGTGTGTGTGTGTGTGTGTGTGTGTGTGTATGTGTGTATGTGTGTGTGTGTTTCTCTCCCCTCTCTCCTTTCCTCCCTCCCCCCACCCCGTGTGTGTGTGTGTGTGTGTGTGTGTGTGTGTGTGTGTATGCGTATGCAGGTGTGTATGGGCCTGTGGGGGCCAGCAGTCAACATCAGATACCTTCCTCAAGGGTTTTCTTCCTTAGGCTACTGAGATAGCACCTATCTCCATGAACCCAGAGGTCACTGATTCAGCTAGATCAGTTGGCCAGTGAGGTCCACTGTTGGGGTCACAGACATGCACCGTTGCACCAGGCTTTGATGTGGGCGTTGGGATTGCCTGGTAAGCACTTTACAAGTTGAACCATTGTCCCATCACCTGTTTTTTATTTTTTTAATCTCTAAAATGATGCTACTTAGCCAAACTTCTTGATGTTCTTTGGTTGAAGGTGAAGTTTTGAATGATTTCAGAGAGTTCTGCATACTTCCTCTCCTCTGCTCGGGATTCCGAGAGTCTTGCCTTGCTTCCTTCTCTGTAGATTATAACTCACTTGCTTTCTTTACCACACTTGCAGGCAGAGACTGACTGAGATTTTCCATTGGTAGAGAAAAGAGGGTGGTATTTTCTTTTGTGCTGTTACAGGCTCCCAGGCTGTGTCTCAGTTGTTTCCAGTCAACCAGGTCAGGTAATGCCATGATTTCCAGAAAATCATTTCATTATGAATGTTTATCATAGATCACACATTTTAGAGCTGGAAGGACCTTGGATATTTTTAGGGGACACTTAAGAAAGCATTTTATCTAAATATTAGACTATTCCTTTGCATACTATGTTTAACAAACAGATAGTCCAAAAATAAAAATCCATGTTAACTGCTTATTTCAAGTGTATCTGGTAAATGTTTTACTTGGTGAAAAAGACTGATTTTCTTAGGCTCTTTTTCCAAGGAGCCCATTGTGGGGTCTTGTGTCATTCACATATGAAATGTTCAAGGTTGATATTTATGGTTCGCTGGCCACACACTTTACTGTTTATTTAAACTTCTTACTTATATTGCCCCATTTAATCCTCACCATAAACCTAAGAGCAAGGTACAACTGAAACTCCTTTTGACCTTACTAACAACCCTGATGACCTGAGTTAAATCCCTGGTGTAGAAAGAGAGAGTTGATTCTGCAAGTTGTCCTATGATTTCCACATATTCACCTTGGTGTGTGTCTGTGTGTGTGTGTGTGTGTGTGTGTGCGTGTGTGTGTGCATGCGCACGTACACGCACATGCTCGCACTAGCTAGTTTTGTGTCTCTGGTGAGAGGCTGCTTGCCAGCATCCTCATAGGGAACAGTGGGAACGGAAGATGGGCTTGCAGGACCTTTGTAATTAATTGATGAGAGCAAAAAAAAGTGGCCCCATAAAATAAGTGGAAATTTATTTTGCATCCTTTTGTCTGCCAGGTTTAGCCTCATGGAAGGCAGAGACCAGTGGTAGCTGCCTGGAAATCTGAGAGCCCATGCCAGTTTGATTTAGCTCAGGAGGCTGATGCTTTCTGCCCTGGAGGCTGGTATGATGGAATAGACTTTCCTCTTGCTCACAATATTATGAAAAAAAATTTAAAGCAAAAACTTTTATTACTTGCCCTGGAGCTAGAGCTTTAAAATGTACTTTCTCCCCCCACTTCCACTTTCCCTAAACCACTTAGCTTTTAAAAACAAATAATCCATTCGTGTGCTTGCCATTGTCGGTTAGTCCTCTCTCTTCATTTCTGCAGATCCTTCCTTCCCCCATTTCTGCTTTCTCTCCTCCCCTTCGTTGTTCCCTCACCCCTCCCTCCTTTTTCTGTTTTCACGCCATTCCTGTTCTGTTTTAGCACAATTTTCCACTCTGTACTCCAACTGCTCAGGAACCCACTGTGTAGCCAGGGCTGCCTTCAACCTTGCTGCAACCTGCACTTGCCTCAGCCTCCCAAATTCTGGGATTACAGGTGTGAACCACTCCGTTCACACGGGCTGCTCTCTGTTAACGTAACAACGTAGTAGGACTGGCTGGTGTGTTTCTCTTTAGTTACTATTTTATTCGGTGAACATTAATATCCCGACCGTCTACCGAGTGTGTGCTCTATGCCAGATGAAGAATAAATAGACTACTGAGTTTGAGCAAGAGAGTGAAGTACCACATAGTTAATTATGCCAAATGGTAATGCAGGGTAGGTGTAGTAGCATGCCTATAATTCCAGGGTTTGGAAGACAGAGATAGGGGCTCCCTGGGGCAAGCTGGATATCTCCTGCGTGTTCCAAAGTTGTCTTTGCTGCAGAGCTTTGGGCACTACCTCAGTGAATAAGGTAGAGAGATGGAGGAAGATTCTGCATATTATCAACCCTGAACTTATACAGGCATGAACATGCACACATACACATGCAAACACCCATACCACACAGACACATGTAAATAATTTACTTTATGAATTCAAGGACCATAGGAGCTTCTGGTTTCCTTGTGTCTGCCCACTGTATGGATGAATTTGCATGTATGGCTGTCTCCTGTGGGTACTTCCCACAGACTTACACTCGTCTTCCTATTTCCGAATGGAGTTTTATATTGCTCAGTGCCTTAATTGTAGATGCTTGCCAAGCAGTGAAGGTAAGTAGATGCCTTTAACTGAAAATCATCATGTTCAGTGTATTTTAGAAGGTCTTTAATATCCAGAGATTCAGAACTAGACCATCCCCTTAATACTTGCTATCTAAGTCTTCACAACTATATACATGCAATCTACAGGTCTATCTTACCTTAAGCAAATTCAGTACTAGTAGTCTTGATTTTATCCACACTATCTACCACTGAGCGATTGTTCACTAAAAAAAATGTTACTAGCGTGATTGTTCAATTCATAAAAGGGTTATCTTCCTTGCTTAAGATTGAGGCAGAGTGTTTTTATGCTGGAAACCCACATTGCACTGTAAATATCATTTGATTTTTCACAGTCTCTAAATACCACCTTTCATGAGCATCCAGTACTGGAACTAGAAATCCTTCCAGTCACTGCCCTTCTTCCTAGGGCCCTTGACTCTGCTGACCTCCAAATGCTGTCTGCTTTAGTTTTTCACTTGACGTGGTTGGCAGAGTTAGAGGGAACACACAGCAAAAAGTTCCAAGGCAAAGCAAGGCTCTGAGATAATAGATGTTGCCTTGGACTAAAAGGCTGTGAATTTCTTCCAGCCGTGGGGGCTGAGGCAAAGTGTAGGCATGCAGAGGCACAGATAACGGTTCACGGGTCTAGGTTCAAATATAGGTTAAATATAAGTTATTTCAAGGGAGAATTCACTTACAGAAGGAGCTTCAGGTGTGGGCGGGGTCACAGGTGTGGACGTGGTGGATCTCTCACTACATAGGCACCATAGTTTTAAAGTTTTAGTTTATACAAGAAAGGTACTTAGTATCCAGCTGCAACATCTTCAGATTGTTCCTGCAGCAAATGCAAAGGTGTTCTTTGTGTGTAAGGTACTTTGCTGATACAGCCTGATGTTGTAACGTTTAAAAAGAGGAAAAAGATACTATGCAACAGAACTTACTTGGAGGAGTTTTTTTTTTTTAATTAAGGGAAAGGGAATGGGAAAGGGGGGAGGGGGAGGGAGAGACTGGCCTTTGGAGACAGGAGCCGCAGAAGAGAAAAGAGAGGCAGAGAGAGGTGGGGGACAGACAGAAATAAGGAAGGAAGGAAGGAAGGAAGGAAGGTAGGAAGGTAGGAAGGAAGGAAGGAAGGTAGGAAGGAAGGAGGGAGGGAGGGAGGGAAAGAAGGGAAGAAGGAAGATGGGAGGTGGGCGGGGCCCTTTTAAAAGGGAGCATAGTGAATGTGCACAGGTGGTGCTCTCAGTGGCTGCAGCTGATGGCGTAATCTGTCAGAACTTCAAGGGCAGGCCAGTACAGATGCCTGAATACTAACACCTGATACTACTACACCAAATCATACTCTCTTGGTCTTTTTCCTTGCTAACAGTTTGTCAGAGACTTTATCAAATAAATGTTCAGAAAAACGTCTCCTAATAAAAATCAAACTTCTCCCTTCTCTCGCTTTTTTTTTTATCCTATCGTCCCTCTCTGCCATTCTTCACTCAGTGCAAAACCTTCCAATCAGTTCCTTTTCTGCAAAGGAAGAGCAACCTCCCTGTCAGCACCCACATCTCAGATAACTCTCTTATTTGTCTCTGTTAACCAACTGATGATGAAGATGAGAAGAGTTTGCAATTCTGTTGCCGTTAGGAGAGCAGTTACTAGAAGAGGAAGCTAGTTGCTTACCTGTGTTCTGAAAAAAAATCCTTTACTGTTTTCACCCATAGCTCTCTCCTCCACTTTCCCTACTTCCTAATATGTACTCCTTTGCACCATGCCTGTTTCTCCAATCCTTCAGTTTCTCATCGATTTTTATTTATTTTATTTTGTTTGTTTGTTTTTTAATGGACTCTCCCTGGGTAGCCCAGACTAGGCTCAAACCTGCAATCCTCCTGTCTCTGCTTCCCTAGTAATGGGATTGCAGGCTTGAGCCACCACGTCCAGAAGTTTCACTCTCTCTTGATGACGTTTGGTGACACCCCAGTTTCCAGCCTTTCCTCCTTCACTGGCTCTGACAGAAGGATTAGAACTCCACCTAAAATGTAATATACTGTCATTAGTCAGGTCTGCTTTTTTCTTTTACTCCTACCTGCTCTGTCAAATAGATGTGTCATTTTAGACTGGAGGTGCCCTCCAGTACAGCTGGACTATAGGATGTACACTGGACACTCAGCTTGAATGGTCCACAGGTGCAGCTACCCCTGTTCTCCCAGAATATCCTCTCATTTTGTAAGAATTACTCTCACCAATGGCATCTTCATTTGCCGATTTATGCAGTACAAAGGCCTCAGAAGTATTTTATGCTTTATTTTCCATATTTAGCCATTATTAAATCGTGCCCACTCTAATTTCTAAGAATATCCCAAACTTAGCCTTGTTTCCCGTGGCCCACAGCAACAGGGTCTCCCATGATCCTTTGTTCTCCTGGCTCTCTCCACTCCAATTCTTATAAAACATTCTTGCTACAGCTACTTTCTCTTTTAAGAGTCCAGTCATATTTCTTCTTTGAAGAAAATATAAAAGCCAGGTAAAGGGTACACATCCATATAATCCCAGCACCTAGGAAGCTAAGGCAGGAGGATCTCAGGTTAGAGACCAGCCTAGGCTACACAGAAGGACTATGTGTCAAGAAACTAATGTAGTCAAAGGTTCTGCTCAGCCTGGTCCCAAGGCCCTTTGGGGCTAAATAAACACACAGATGCTATATTAATTATTACACTGTTTGGACGATGGCACAGGCTTCCTATTGGCTAGCTCTCTCTTAATTATTAACCCATTTCTACTAATCTATGTATTGCCACAAGGCTGTAGCTTACCCGAAATCCAGCATGTTACTCCTTCAGCGGCATGGCATCTCTCTGGCGGCCTCTCTCTCATTCTCCTCGTCTGATAGCCCCGCCTGTACTTCCAGCCTGGCTACTGGACAATCACCGTTTTATTCATCAACCCATAAGAGATCCATATACACAGAAGGACATCCCCCATCAGACTAGGGTATGGATGGGATGGGTAACCAAGGTCCAAGTAGGTTGGCATTCAAGAACCATTTGTACCCAGTGGTGCGCGGTCTCATCCTCTCTGCATCTGTGCTGGACCCCCCCCCCCCACATCCCTCTAGGAATGCCAAGCCCATGTTCACCTCTGTCCTCTTGCCTCTGTGGTTCCCTTTGCTTGGAATATTGTTTTCTTTCCTGTGAGCCTTTAGGCCTTAAAACATAGTTAAAAAAAAAAACCCAGCCATTCTATGAGATCTTTCTAAATTCTAGTCACATCCCTTTCCTGGGAGAATAAGTGGCCACTAATCTCACATCTTTCACGTTACCCTGTGATCGTGGGTTCTGGGCATCCAAACCCCCGTCCTGATGTGCGCAGCAACTATTTCCCAAAGCAAAGGCCATTACATCATACTGCTAACACACACACACACACACACACACACACACACACACACACACACACACACACGCTGTAAAGAAAGGACTATTTATGATTCTTTGAGACTTGCCTAGGAGACGGACCTCCAGGCACACCTGTGAGGGATTATGCAGATTAGGTTAATTGAGGTAGAACACACACCATAGCTGGGGGCAGCCCCATTCCAGGGACTGGAGTGAGGGTTTGCCTCAGGGTATGCCATTTCATAACTTTCCATTCCATGATGGATTTCATCCTTGAACTGCAAGTCAAAATATACCCCATCTTTATTTGAAATTATCACAGCAACAGAAAAATAACAAAATATGTACCTGATTGGCAGATATCCAATTATATGCTTATTTGTGTAGAGAAGTTTTAGTGGGGCATGTGTCAGGGACGGGGTTCTTGCAAATGTCAAGGTGAATGCAGAGGTCATATATTGATGTTGAGTGTTTTCCTCAGTGACTCTTTGTTTTTGAGACAGGGTCTCTAATTGAGCCTGGCGCTCACTGACTTGACTAGACTGGCCAGCAACTACCCCATGGCCCTCTTGTTTCTGCCTCTCCACCAATGGGATTAAAGGAATGTGACATCATTTGTGGCTTTTTAAATTTAGTGATGGGAATCTGATCTCTGGTCCTCTTCACTGTAGTTGCTTTCTGATCCCCCCAAATTCTGGATATATTCTTCACCAAGACCAGGGCTCCAGGAGCGGCTCACTTTTCACTGTATTGTATGTTAGACTCATCTTCCAGCAACTCTTCAAAGTTGCCATTTCCATGTTCCTACCTGCTCATGGCTCCAGTGGCTGTGGTCCAAGAGAATAAAATCTCAACTGTGACTCTGGATTTGCCCACCTCTTTAATCTTACAATGTTGGTTTGCCCTTTAGTCCTCTGATTAGCCAGAGAAAGTTGTTGGTTTTCAGCTTGTTGGTTTTTACTCCTTGTGTTAAGGACAGGAACAGTGCCTTGCAAACGTTTTATGTTGCAGAGGAAAGTGGAGGTACAGGCAATGTTGGGCTCTCCTCATGAGTTGTTTATCCCTATACTTGACTTCAGATTTCTCTTCCCTGTTTTTCACACTAGCGTTATGCTAGAATGGTAGATTCTCTTCTTTAATTAAATACTTTTGATACATGATAAATGTTCTTAATGTATACACCCAGTTTGGGGCTTTAAACATTTAAAATTTCCTCAGGCTGCAGACATATTTCAGTGGTTGAGAGTACTTGCTACTCTTGATCTTTGGTTTCCAGCATCTGCATTGAGTGACTCATCACTCCAAGTAACTCTAGCTAAAGAGGATCACCTATATGCAGGAGTGGATATGCAAGTGTATGTGTGTGTGTGTGTGCGCGTGCGCGTGTGTGTGTGCGCGCGCGTGTGTGTGCAGGCGCACACACACAAATATAATACCTTTCAACATCTAGCAATTTCAGTTAAGGAGTATGTGGTAACAGAAAGACAAAGCAAAAACAATATAAAAATTGATGATAATTTTATATTCTTTACATTGCATATTTTAAGGCAGACTATTAATAAGCTGATGCTTAGAAATTCCTCAGTGCTCATTTGTTAATATCCATTTTTGCTTACCCTGCCAATGAAGCACTGCTTCTCTATAGCTCACCTGTTATAGTAGACTTGTTTATTGGCTGAGCTTCTAAGCAATCTTACCCTGGGACTGGGAATAACAGAATCACATCTCAAAACAGACAAGATTTTAATTCAGAGAAAGGAACTGGGATCTGTTGCTAACTTTTTATTGGTGTCCAAAAGCTACTGAACATTTGTCCCTATACTTTTAGAAATGGAGCAAACACCTTGCAACTGATTTTTCTAATTCCTTTTCTAAATCATAACAAGCAGTAGGAAGATTGGCAGGGGAAGGACTGATGTGTGCCCATGTGGGAAGGAGGATTCTGCTTTGAAAACACAGATGGGTCTTTGGATGTGGAAATTTTCAAGGCTCCGAGAGCCCTGAAATGTCGTTAGAAGCTGAATCCAACGGAATAAATGGGAGGCTGTTTGCTGGCTTGGCATTGGAGCCTGTCTGGCACAACTATACTGTGAACAACTTTTCAAACATTTGCATCTGCATATATGACACTGAATTCTCAAAATTTCCAATTAAACACTTGTCAATGGGAGGAATGTTTGCTTCCTCAGAAGCCTGGGTGTCAGCGTTGGCCTCTATTACGGAAGCAATTTCATCTTCCTCTCTGGACTTGATCTTGTCTTTCTTCAGAAAAAGAAAGCTCTTGAAAGCTGTGGAAACTGTGTCAAGTTGAGGGTCATAGAGCCAGGCCAGGTAACTAAAGAAAAATACCCATGCAAAAAGCACTTTTCAGACCAAAGAACACTCTTAGAACTTCAACTTTTTTTGGTTTTCAAATTGTGTGTGCTTTTAAGTATTTTAGAAAAGTGTTGCCTCTGAGAAAAAGAGAGAAAGGCAGTAATGACATCTTAAATATATATGCTGGTCTATATAGATTTGTTTTTCTAGACAGGGTTTTTCTGTGCAGTCTTGGCTGTACTGGAATTCACTCTATAGACCAGGCTGGCGTCAAACTCACAGAGATCCGCCTGACTTTGCCTCCTGAATGCTGGGATTAAGGGCGCGCGCCACCACCACACCTGGCTTAAGCATTTAAAATATCAATAAAATAAATAAATATAAATATAAATAAATAAAACAGATACTTTAAATATTCTTCAACACATGTTTCTAGAAGCATCAGTGGCAGTTGTGTGTGGTACATGTTCATTCCTGTCCTTGTCGACAGAAATGTCCAATCAGTGTCTGTGATGGGAACAGCAGTGAAATCAGAGATAGCAGAAGAACATAGGACAGGAATCAAGAAGATGTTTGTTTCATCATTGGAAAAGTTGTAATATATTGATGGAGGTTAAAAAAAAACTCAGAACCAGCTTCTGTGTCCTTGAGTCAGTTTTCTTATTCCCATGACATCCATTTCCTAATTGATAAAATATATAATAACATCAGAAGAATCAATGATTGTCATCAATAACTAATAACAATGCTTGTCAACCACTTCAATTATACTTGGCTCTCCTTCTAAGTGGGATCTTAAAAATACTTTACCATACAATTGAATCACAAAATGTGTTTTTTTGGACTTTTTTTGGTTTTACACATTCCTATGCGATGAAGGATAGGGGGAAAAGAACAGATATTTGGTACAATGCGGACCAAAAATTTAGCATCAGGACACCTGACAGGAATTTCTTTCACTGGGTGAGAGCTGTGTGGGGATAGAAAAGCTTTGAGGATATAAAAGATGCAAACCATCTCACGATCATAAAACTGTCCCCTCCCTCAGTTATGAAGAGGGGAGCTTTTTTCTGAGCCTGGGGGAGAGAAGGGATAGGATTTGGGGCTTAAAGGGAGTGGAAGAATTTGGTAGCAGCTGCTGTAGGGGAATCTGATAGGTGTCAACTGAAGATAAATATAAGGGTTGCCCGGCAATACAAAGGACACAGCTGGGGTCAGCCTCTTAGTTTATAGCAGAGATGTGCGGCATGGTGATTTGACTGTTGAATGGTAACACTGTGCACCCGGGAGCATGGACAAAGAAAATCCAGTTTTTGTTATGAGGAAAGTAAAGGGGAGTAAGAGGACAAGGCAGGGGGATTTTAAGATGCTAACGAAAACGTTGTTAGAGACATTAACCACCAAATGCCGTTGATACTCAATCTGACTCTGAAGCGGTGGTTTGGATAAATGGGTGATACAGAGGCTGGAGGCTAAGATTTTTACTCAGCTAAGACCCGGGCGATAGCTGTACCGCTTGTGGTGAACAATAGATAAAGACGATGGACTCAGTTCCCTTTAAGAGTGAGCAAAGCTCTAAGTCCTCTGTGTGATAACTGTCTTTCCCTTGAGAACCGTTGTGTCAGTGATACAGCGTGGGTTATTTAAATGGAAGTTGTGAGATACTTTGAAGGGGGAAAGCATAGTGTGCAAGGACATCATAGAAAAAAGATACTCAACCTGTGCAAGGGGAGAGTGAAGGTCAAGGAAAGCATCCGGAAATGACGTCACCCAAACAATGTGGTCGTTCAGTGCGTGGAGATCGACGAAAGGAGAGGAGAAAGCGAGTCATCAGAGCAGAGGGGGTTGATTTGGTCAAGATATATAAAGCGTTTCCTGGGACATGGTGACTGATAGGAATTGTGTGTGATTCTGGATCCAGACTCCAAACAGTCTGATAGGGGCTCATTTCTGTTACTGTAGTTTCCGTCTCATGGGTCAGCCCATTTTGCTTCTTTGTACTCTGAATATAAATCCCCAGTACATGGTGGACAGAATTCGCAACCTAGCCACACTAACGCAGAGAGTGTTTATTTGTGACACTCAACCTCCTTTAAATAGAGTGCTTAACTTTTACTCAGATGTGGGGAGGCCAGCAGAGGAGGAGACACCTACCGTAGAAAGGATGGCTTGTTATAGTTCCGAAGAGGGTCGAATGGGTCAGGGCAGGAGTAAGGGGAGGATTACCCTAAAGATAAAAGTCAAAGCCAAAGAAAAGAAAAGCAAACCTGAACATGAGAAAATACAGTGGATAGTCATGGCCCATACCTACAAGTCTACTTCTAGTAGGATGCCTGGGGCCATGTTATGCAGAGGGAAGCCTTCCTGCCAGCCTGGTCCCAGAGCCGCATCTGTCCCAAATGAACACACAGGATGCTACACTAATTATGAAGCTGTTGGCCTTGCTTGTTTCTTACTGGCTAGCTCTGACTTAAATATTTACTCCATAATTGTTAATCTAAGTATTTCTCTTACCTGAGAAAAGGGTCAGGACTTCTTACCCCTATGGCAGCTACATGATGACTCCCTGTGTTTCTCCTTCCCAGAGTCCTCCTGGACTCCCAGTCCTACCTATCTTGCTTCCCTATTGGCCAACAGTGCTTTATTGACATATACACAGGACTTCCCCATCAATGTTGGTTGAGTCTTTTGCACTTTTATACCTCAGGCTAGGTAGCTTCATTTTTGCCTTGTCTTAAGAATTGGCCTAATGCTTTTCTTTCTTCATTTGTGTAACCCCATATAGTTCCTAAAACTCAGTGGTTTAAGAGCATTCTGGAGTTTTAGAGCTCACAGTTCCTTTGACTAAATAATGGTATTTTCCTACGTGCCTGCAACAGTGGCTATATTCTCTACCCCTCCATCAGCTTTTGTATCTTATGAAATGTCTGCCACATTTTCCTCCCTTTTTAAGCTTCTCTTCTGTTGGTTTTTAAAAAATACAGAAGAATGGGTTTCATTATCCCATTGTTCCTTGCTCATATTTATTCCCTCGCTACCCTGTAGCTTTTCACTGGTCTCCTTCATCCCCTCTGATTTCATCACACACACACACACACACACACACACACACACACACACACACACACTTGATTAAATACATATTCGACATATATGAAAAAAAATCACACATGGGCTCAGTGATTGAGAACACTGACTGATTTTCCAGAGGACTTGAATTCCATTCCCAGTACCCCCATGGCAGCTCACAAGTGTCTATATCCTCAGTTCCAGGGAATCTGACACCATTTTCTGACCTTGTGGGTGACTCCGTGCATGTGGTGCATACATACATACACCACACACACACACACACACACACACAGTCAGAACACTCACACACACAAAATAAAAATAAATACTAGAAAAAGAAAAGAAAAATGTTTTAAAAATGCACAATATTTTACCTAACCGTAACTTCCAGTTTCATCAATGACGAAATGTCATTCTCTTTTGTGGTTGAATAGATCTCCATTGTATATATTATATATACTATGTTTTCATATCATGGCTATTATGAATAGTACCACATTAAACATGGATGTTTGTATCTTTGCAATATTCTTACTTATATACCCTCAGCTGTATGCCCAAGAGTACTAAATATGGATCATATGACTTTTCATGGCAATACCATGAAGTAAAGGCAGCCTTCTCAAAAGGTAGTGTTGAGGCAGCCCACAGCAAAAATATGATCCTTGATATGTTTCCCATATTCTGTGAAAAATTTAAATGTACCATGGACTTCAATGGAAAATTATAAAACTTACATGGAAAAACATGAGACCAACATTGAGGACCTTGGCCTAGGCAAGGACTTTTTAGACCTTATCCCATAGATGAACCATACAAGGCAAATTGGTCAATTGGAATAATTAATATTTGTAAAGTCATTGCTTGAAAAATCTTGCTATGAAAGTGAAGAGGCAGGCAGATCTCTGTGAGTTCCAGGCCAGCCTGGTCTACAAAGTGAGTTCCAGGACAGCCTCCAAAGCCACAGAGAAACCCTGTCTCGAAAAACCAAAAAAAAAAAAAAAAAAAAAGAAAGTGAAGAGTTAAGACAGATTGTTTTTCCAACTGCTTATCTCAGAAAGCCCTAGGTAGCAAGGATATAGAAATTCTCAAAATTCAAACTCAGAAAGTATATAATCAATTTGGCAAGACACAAGAAGACATGTAGGTATACAGTAAGCTTTTAGAAAGAAGAGATGCTTTCGCACACTCGTCACAGTGGCTGAGACTATATAAAAAGAGGGGTGTCAGTTTCACATACTGGTAAGGATGTATGAAAATGTGTATCTCTTGTACACATGCATACAATCATAGCGCCATTCTCTAAGGGTTGCAATCCTACTCCTCTCCTTCCTTCCTTCCTCCCTCCCTCCCTTCCTTCCTTCCTCCCTCCCTCCCTCCTTTCTTTTCTTGCTTCCTTCCTTCTTGTGTTTCTGGGATCAAGTCTGGGGACTCACATATATTAGATAAGTGGTATACCATTAAGCTATATCCCCAGACCAAGATTTAAATTCAAATGAAAGCCTACATTCCATGTTCACTGCAGTAGTATTTGTATTAGCCAAATTCTGGAAACAAGACAGAAGAATTACAATGGTATAGGTATGCCATAGGTTAACAAAACCTATTATATATATATATATATATATATATATATATATATATACCCATCCATCCATCCATCCAGTGGAGTAGAAGTCAGAAATAAGAAAAACAGATTATATAGACAATAACCTCAATGAATTTCTAGGAAATTCTGCTGACTTAAAAAAAAGCTAGCCCTCAAAGATTACATGTAGGATTCTGTTTGCATTATATGTTTGACATGACGAAATTATAGAAATAGGAAACAGAATGTGGTTGTCAGGACTTAAGAAGTTGTGGAGGAATAGGGGGTAGGTAAACAAGGCAAACATAACTCTAAAAGAGCATCGTGAGGCCTCTTTGTGACACTGGAATATTTTGTATTCTGCCTGTCTCAGTGGCAGCATCCTGCTTTGAATATTATACTATAGTTCTGTAAATTTCACCCTAGGGAAAACTCCAGAGAAGATTCATGAAGTCTTTTCGTATTCTTATGTGTGTGTGTGTGTCAGTCTACAGTGATCTCAAGATAAAACTGTAATAAGGTTTAAGGTGTAGTTCAGTGACAGAGAACTTGCCTGGCATGTGTGAGGTCCCGTGTTCTATCCCTGTCACTTAATAACAATAAAATCTCCAAAATCCGACAATAGAGAAGAAACCTGTATAGTGCGCTTAGGTGCATTTCCTTCCCTGTTAGCTGCCTTTTAAATCTTCTGTCAACTACTGACATACTGGCTTATAAACACTTATTCTGAAATCCTCCTTTGTACATAGTGCTACAGTGGCTAAAACTATTAGCAGTAAAGTCTAGGAGCATAAAATTTGAGTGCATGCAAAAATGTGCAATTATTAGTGCATGTGTATGGAGAGCATGTATAAACATGTCTAAGACCACAGACATGGCTCTTCCTTTTCAGTATTTCTAATGCTCTGCTATAAATTATATGGAGCTATAGTGTAAAGTGTCATTCGTAATCCTCTTCAGTTCTTAACTTGCCAAGAAGAATAGCCTCTCTTGGGATCTGTAGCTTTACTACAGCACCAAGCATTGTATTGTCAAAGCTATGTGGCTTATACAAAATAGAAGAAGAAGAAGAAATGACCTAGCTTAGATTTGGCAGCTGCAACAAAGCACTTACCAGTTTGAAGTTTGTTTTAATGCATTACGTTTCAAAGAATATTCCTCCAAGCCATCCTAGTGTGTTGAGATGAATGAAGAATCATGAGGAATCTGCAACTTATTTCCAAAAGATAAAGAAAAAAAAAACACTCTTGTCAATGTTTTCTTGCTTTGTACTTATGGAGTACAGAAAGGTTTAACATTTTTGATTCTTCTGAGTTTTCCTTTAGTTTGCCTATAGGATTTCTTTGAAAGACTACTTTCATGTGTTTGGATTTGAGGAAAAATGGAAACCTTGGGACAGCTAAGAGCTGTTTATGTTGAGTTTACTAATAGTTTCCTGGGGCTTTACAGAAACATTGATCCTATCAGCCTCGGGCTTTAAAGGGTTCTTACAGATTTAGGTGGGACAGAAGAGGATTTCCTTTGTAATATGGCCAGATGTCTTTATACAATGTCTAGTACCAGCTAACTATGTACCAAAAATGAAACTATAAAGGCAAAACTAAAGCTTCATGGACTTAACCGTTCATGAACGTGCATTTTCACAGAATACAAACAGTGGTTGGCAGACACTCTGTGCCTTCACAGGGTTTCCCCATTCCACCAAAGTCATACAAAGGTATATTATTGGGGGCTGTGCACTGGACTGCCAGACACTGTGCCACAACACTGGCACCCACAATATGCCTGATGCTGTTCTTAGTATTGAGGATACAGCAGTGAAGAGGGCTTGGCTTCCTTGGTGCTACCGGCAGGGTTGCTGGTATGTCATTTGTGGCATCATGGCTGCCCTCCAGCCTCTGGTGAAAGCCAAGATTGTCGAAAAGAGGACCAGTCAGACCAGTATGTCAAATCTTAAATGAAACTGGCAGAGGCCGAGCGGTATTGCCACCAGGGTGTGGAGAAAAATCTAAGGGCCAGATCCCTAATGCCCAATGTTGGTTATGGGAGCAACGAGAAAATCAAGCATATTCTGCCTAGAGGCTTTGGGAAGTTTCTGGTCCACAATTTCAAGGATCTCAAGGGCTGTTGGTGTGCAACAAATGTTACTGTGCTGAGTTTGCTCACAATGTTTCCTCCAAGAACCGGAAAGCCTTCATAAAAGAGAAGCACAGAGGGGGAGTGGAGAGAGATATTATCTTGTAACAAAAACTTAGTCTGCTTTCTAAAAATTATTTATTTCACTAGATACAATATAAGTGGCTATAGGGGATCAGTTACAGAAGGTGATATAATATGTCAATTATTAAAAGCTTCAACATGGCAGCATAGCTATATATCTTTCTTTTACAGTAAAAACTAGTTGGAAACAGAAAGGTTCGGAAGAGAGGTATTTTAAGCAGAACTGAAATTTGTCTATTTTACAACCTTTTTGTTTTTAATGATAATTGTGAACAAAATACTTTTGTGGTTTCCTTATACTATTTAATAAGTTTATGCATTTACATCTCATTAATGTCGGACCCATCTAGCAGAATAGTACAGTATGGCCATATCTCTAATGTGTAAAACTCGATGACAAATTAAGCTAAGCATTGGTGTTTGCAAGGACATTTTTCCTTGAGCAATGCTTAGGAAGAGTTCAAGCTATGGAGAACTATCCAGCACACTTACGTACAAAAGACATCCTCATGCTTCTAGATTAGTGGTTCTCAACCTGTGGGTCATGACTCCTTATCAGATATTTACTTTATGATTCATAACAGTAGCAAAACTGCAGTTATGAAGTAGCAATGAAATAATTTTATGGCTGAGGTCACCACAACGTAAGGAGCTGTATTAAGGGTTGAGACATTAGGAAGGTTGAGAACCACGGCACCGGATACAGGACTGTCAGCCTGCACACATTCAATTTATCACTTGGCATATTGCTCTAAAGAGGAGAGAGATTCACTCAAAACATGAACACACTCTTGCTTTATTCTTGAAAGAGGCACGAGACATTCCTGTCATGCTCTAATATGTTACCTCCCATAAAACTTTGGGAATTGTATTTTTTTTTTGTTTTTGTTTTTGTTTGTTTTGGGTAAAATATGAAGTAACTTTGAAAATCAGTTTATCTTTGGATGTGAAGGAAGAGAAAATGCTTTTGATGTTTGGGAGTGGATTGGCTTAAGAACAAAAATAATTTAGAGGTCTTTAAAAAAAGAAGCAGTGGAATTTTTTTCTTTTTTTCTTTTGGTTTTGGCCTCTTTTATAGATCAAAATCACACTGAAAATTGAAAACATGAATGTCCTTTTTTTTTTTTTTTTGGTTTTTACGAGACAGGGTTTCTCTGTATTGTTTTGGAGGCTATCGGTCCAGCCCAGCCTCGAACTCACAGAGATCCGCCTGCCTCTGCCTCCCGAGTGCTGGGATTAAAGGTGTGCGCCACCACCACCCAGCAACATGAATGTTCTTAAGGGCTGGGTTTCATCTGTCTGTTCCATGAAGGGGACATCTTAGGAATAGACATGCACTGCACATTTCCTGGAGAAATAAGAAATTGTATAAAGGCTTTTACATTTTCACTTTCCTGCTTTGCCATCTTCGGCGCACAACCTTTTATCTTCATGGTTATTTCTTTCTGGTCGCACTTACAGGCAAAAGGTAGCATGTGACTGTGTCAAGAGACAGAAAACTGCTGCCCCACTTTCTTCTTACATTTCTCCTTAGGAGCAGAGGAATAAATTTGTCTCCCTTGTGGGTTCATTGGCTAGAATCACATGTTCATACAAAAAACAAAACAAAAGACTTAATTAATATCAATAGATCCACCAAGATTTTGTTGAGATTTCTCAGTGACCACTCTGTGGGGCTGAAGTCCCACAATGCTGCTCATAGAGTCTCCTCGTGGTTCTGTCAATAAAGAAGCTGGAAGGTTGAGGTTCGGTTCATCCCCTTGCTACACCTGCCTCTGTAAGAAAGGTTAGGGGATCGGCGTAGACACACACACCACCAGGAGCTTTCTCACGCCCTTCCTTGATCTTTTTAAAAGTAAACTTTTTTTTGAGAATTTCACACATGAGTACTGCATTTATATTATTTCTACCTACATAATCCCCTCCTCCAACTTCTCCTGTGTGTCCCCCACCACTTCTCAATTCATAATCTCTTCTTAATTATATTATTGTTACATATGTATGTATGCATAACCTAATAAGTCCACTTAATGTTGTTCACATGAGCATGTCTTTGGGGCTGATGCTAAGGACTGGATGGCCTATCAAGCAGGCGGTCCCTAGGGAAAACAGATTCGCCCTTTCTCGGCAGCATTGACTGTCATTCTTCATCTAACCTTTGTTAATTATAGAACACTACATGCTAGAGTGCCTAACGTATTTATTATATTTTGTTACCCTAAGCACTACTTATTTGGGTTGTAGTTATATTAATTCTGTATAATTACTGTCATGTACTTAATAATAATGTTTTTGGACCAGTGATTTGCTACAGATATGATAAGGGTTTCATATTATTATAATGGAGCTGAAAATCCCTATTGTCAACTGACCTTGTAGCAATCATTGTATCGTAAAGCAATGCATTACTCACATGTTTGTGTGATGCTGGTGTCAACAAGCTTATGGTGCTGCCAGTCGTACAAAAGTATAGCATGTGCAGAGATGCACAGCATATAACACCTGACAAGGATAATATAATAGTAGTTACATTACTTCTATATGTATTTATTACACTATGCCTTTATCCCTAAATTGTAGCATGCCTCTGCTTATTAAAGAAAGCTTGTAAAATAATGTCATACTTTGTTGGCTGCAGCTTCACATATCTTGTTTATGGCATATCTTTCTCAGTCACATGTTTTTAATATCATGTTATCTTATTTATCCTATGAGTAATAGGTTATTCCAAACACACACACACACACACACACACCATATGACCTGTGTAGCAGATTATACTATCTATGTTTATTAAATATGCAGTAAGAAAGTTTCTTAACATCACAGAAGTTTTTGGGTTCCTACACGCTCAAAACATATTTTTGCCAGTCATCTTCATACTTCATAGTTTTATTGAATATGAATTATTGCTATTTCCTTCAGAGTTTTTTTCCCTAGGGAGAGGAAAAATCAGCAGAGTGAACACCCCTTTGCTCTGCTATGCTCTTTGTAGCTACTAGTTCTGAACATGTGTGATTTCTGTTTTCTTATTTCTGTGTATATATATATATTTATATATATTTGCTACAGCCATTTTCAAATTTATTTTGAAATCACTGCTGTAATCATTTCTAATTTTGTCATTTACATTTTATTTTGGTCTTGTTCCTCTTTTGTGTCTTTTATGACCCTTACTTAGTTTCCATCAGTGTTTCAGCCTCTCCAGGGATGTCTTCAACACAATGTTCATTTCATGGCAGCTTTCTCTTCTGTTTATTATAATTCATTCATAACTCATTCCCATTGCTCTGCTCTGCCATTTAAAACCCTTTGTACTTTCTCTTCCGGTATGTTCTACAGAGTCATTTGCTTAGTTTAGTCTCCCTCGAGTTCTATTTGACTACTTTTTATCCATTCTTGGGGAATATTCTGAGTCCCACTCTCCTCTTTCTATCCATCGTCCTGTAGCACACCTTATGCAATTAGTTTCCTACTTAAAAATAGGCATCATGGGGCTGGAGAGATGACTCGGTGAATAAAATGCTTTTCATGAAGGTAAGAGGACCTGAGTTTGATTCCTAGAACCCATGTTAAAAAGTCCAGCATGGTGCATACCCTTGTAACCCAATCCCAGCACTAGGGAAGCAGAGACAGGTAGGTCCCTGGGTCTTGCTGGCAAGCCAGTGTAGCCTAACTGGTGATCCCTGGATAACAGTGAGAGTCACTGTCTAACCAAAACAGGTAGATAGTGTTCGTGAGGAATGACACCTGAGCTTGACCTCTGAGATCAATATAGGCAGAAGCATGCAAATACGCACATATAAACAAATACACCCTCCTTAAAATGCCAGCTTTAAATGCACCACCTTTAAAAAACTGGACCATCTATTTTTTACAAGGTTTGCATAAGCCAGAGACAAATTAGAGATGCTTCTAGGCCATAAGAAGTATACCTATAACATAGGGTTTTCTCTGGGGAGGTTGTCTTTTTAAATAAAATTTTAAGGTTGGTATACAAAGTCATGGGTTTTGTATGGTGTTTTCATCCATATGTTTTTGTCCTAATTTCATACCTCTCTCACTTCCCTCCCTATGTCCCTGCCGCCCTACTTGCTCACCCACCTTTATGATTTCATGTCACGGAGTATTCACATTTCCTTCTTCTTTGACCCCTCCTAAGATCCTTTCTCCCCCTTTACGACCCTAGTTTCAATATTCCCCCATTCTCTCTGTCTCTGTCTCTGTCTCTGATCTCTCTATGTCTGTCTATCTGCTGTCTGTCTATCTGCCGTCTGTCTGTCTGTCTGTCTGTCTGTCTGTCTGTCTCTCTCTCACACACACACACACATACACAATTTAAAGTCCAGAAAGAAAACATGTGTATTCTGTGCATACAGTTTTGGCTTTTCCTCCCATCTACAATGTATTTTTCCCAGCTTCTGAAACTATAGCTTGCATACATGACTCGTTACTCAGTCTCTGTTATTGTGTGTGCATGTGTGTGTGCATGTGTGTGTGTGTGCGTGTGTGTGCATGTGTGTGTGTGTGTGTGTGTGTGTGTGTGTGTGTGTGTGACGTTTAGGTCAGACAGTCTCCTTTGGCTACTGCACGTACCTGCTGTCATTGGTCCTAAAAAGGATTGCTAGCTTTTCCTGTCAGTGTGACAAGCACTTTGAAGAAAGCTGGCGTTTTTGCTTTAATCCCAGGTGCCCCTTTAACCTCACTTTTCAACTCTGAGCTGTGACAAGGTGTACACGTCCAGTGCAGAGTGAAATGATGTCTGCCTGCCTCTAATAGTGCTGCAGTTCTTGCTCAGATGACTCTCTGAACTGCGGGGATTAGAGAAGCCTGGTCTAGAGCTGTCTCCCCCTATGACTCCAGAGCCATCTTATAAGTTCCTGTTGCCATGGCATGTGCAGATGACTCACATCTGTAGTCTGTTGAGTCCTGTTGCTGTGGCATGTGCCCATGACCCACATCTGCAGTCTGCTGTGATGCGTGGAGTGAAATGTTCTGACAGCAACTTACACTCCAAATCCAGATGGCAACCAGAATTGCTTCTGGAATATAAGTTTCTACAAAGCAATATCCATGAAGAAGACATCTGTATATGTGTGATATATCTAGCATTGCGTCTGTTTTTGTAACAACAAATCAGAGAACACTGTCTGAACAGAAGAATAAATCTACAGAAGCTGGTTCTACTGGCTTCTTCAGGCTGCCTCAATCAATCACCTTAAAATGGTGGCTTAAAATAACAGATATTCCTTTACAATCATGGAAGGCAGAGGTCTTATATCAATGACCGCAAAGCTGCTCTCTCTCTAGAGAAGAATGCTTCTTTGTCTCACCTAACTTTTGGTGGCCCCAGTCGTTCCTTGGCTTGTTGCTTTGCTGCAGATCCCTACCTTAGTCATTCATGATTGTGATTGTCTGAGTGAGAATGGTCTTCATAGGCTCAAATGTTGCGTGCTTAGCGGAACTGCTTTTCGGAAGGGTTAGGAAGTATGGCCTTGTTGGAGATGGTGGACTCATGCCTGGCCCAGTCTCTCCCTCTGCCTCCAACTTTCAGAGAAGATGTAAGTTCTCAGCTATTGCTCCAGTCCCATACCTGCCTGTCTGTCTGCTATCATGCTCCCTGACAGATGGTCATTGACTCACCCTCTAAAACTGTAAACAAGCCCCAGTTAAATGCCATCTTTTGTAAGTTCCTGTGGTCATGGTGTTTTCTCACAGCAATAGAAAAGTATCTAAAGCAATGTTTTTTTGTTTTTTTCCCCCTCTCCTCTATTTCCTCTACCACTATGTCATGTGAGCCTTCTTGTCACTGGATTTTGAGACCGCCAGGCAGCCCAGGATGCCCTATGGTCTGTTCTCAAACTCCCTGCCTTACTTGCTTTTCAAAGGTCTCCTTTCAAATAAGGCTATACTGATAGGGACTGAGTCTTAGGATATGGACATTGTAACATACCTTTCCTCCACTGAAGATGTCTGTGTACTTACGGTGTCACCTCCCTCAGACACTGGGCACATCTTTGCAGAGCGTTCCCTCATGTATGTCATTGTTCTAGGAGTCTCAGAGTATTGACTGCCATACCCTTTCCTTAAGGTACTTATAATTTCATTGATAATTCATAATCTATATTCAGTAAAACTGTAAGTTAACCCAAAAAAGTAAGTGGAGACATCTTGGTTACTGTTGTAAAATATATTTTCTGGGATCATTCTCGGGGTGATACTCAACTTGGGTAGAAGTCAGCTTCTATGGTCCTGAGATACAGTAATGCCGGCAAAAGGCAGGCAAGCCCATTGAGGGTTACACATGTGAAAAGCTGTATTCTGTGAAATGTGACCCTTTCATCTTACTCAAAAAATATCAGCAAGACCGTAGAAAACATCAAAAATTTGGTTGAATGAATTCCCCGTGGAAACTATGAAAGAGGAAGAAAATTTCAAAACATACAACAGTTATACAATTAAGTACCTTGGTTTGGGAGAATGTGAAGGTTTCTATGGTTATAATTGATTAGCAGAAACATGGGTGGCATAGGATTGAGGAAAAGGAGGCTCTGTCAGTAAGAATGACATTGGCAAAGGCGGAACTGTGTCTCAGAGCTTAGGACAGTCCCGAGGCTGCTAAAGCTTCCAATGCAAGGGCAAGTTTGTGACCTTCGTGACACGTGACTCATAGGACTGTCCTGAATAAGGCTACTGTGCATTTAAAAGGATAGGCCTTTGTAAACTTGGGGTTTTCTCTAGAATTCTAGATCTTTCATTATCTTTGGAACTAATTTTTAACCAGAGTTTCATGTTTGTGTTTCACTGAATTCAAATAAGAGTTGAGACACAGGGTAAATACAGGACAATTAGGTAGAATTTGTATTGCAACATACTGACTGTGACTTTTCTCATTTACCTTAGAATAAGTAGGTGTGCCAAGATAAGGACAAAGGAGTATAAAACACAGCCATTTTGAGGTAGCTGCAAATAATTGGGGCCAAATGCTTCTACATAAGTTAGTAAATGTGGTGAAGTTGTCCTTAATACACACTTTGATACCCCCCATCCTTCTCTATTGACAAAAGACATAAAGATGGCCTTCTCCTCCCACTCAGTTCTACCAGACTCAACTCCTCAGTCTCATCCTGAGCACTGCAACAGAACACTAGCTGCAGCCTCCTTTCCTCCTGCTCATGTCTCCTGTGCATCTCACAGACCATCCCCTCCTAAGCCCCTACCCCTACTCTTCACTGTAACCCAGCCTCCAGCACCAGCAGGCATTCTCTGTGAGCACACCAGAGGAGCAGGCCTCATGCAGTCCTCACACTCTTCAAAAA
Organism: Mesocricetus auratus; assembly: GCF_017639785.1. Taxonomy (NCBI): domain Eukaryota; kingdom Metazoa; phylum Chordata; class Mammalia; order Rodentia; family Cricetidae; genus Mesocricetus; species Mesocricetus auratus. The sequence goes on from NW_024429204.1 coordinate 521,242, forward strand.
TCCAGTGAGGACAAAGAAACCAAACAGGGGAGTGGGGGGGGCACCCACCCAACAAAAACCCAGAAATCAGCACCTAGATCTACTGTAATCATCCCAAACCCAAATGCCTACATGGCAGAGTAAGAACACAAACAATAACGGCCAGGACACTATACCTTCACCAGAGTCCAACTATCCTACCACATGGACTCTGGATATTCCAACATTAGTGCTGCACAAGAAAAAAGACCTTAAAACCAGTTATATGAAGATGATAGAGGCCCTTAAAGAGGAATAAATAGTTTAAAGAAATCAAGGAAAAAACAAATAATTGGAGGAAATGAATAAATCCCTTAAAGAAAGCCAAGAACATATAAACAAACTCTTGAATAAAAAGAACAAAACAGTTCAAGACCTAAAAATGGAAACAGAAGAAACAAAAGAAAACACAAACTGATGGAATTCTAGAAATGAAAAATTTGGGAATGTGAGCAGAAACTACAGAGACAAGTATCACCAACAGAATACAAGAGTTGGAAGAATCTCAGGCATTGAAGATATGATGGAAGAAATAAATACATCAGTCAAAGAATTTTTTTTGGCTTTTCGAGACAGGGTTTCTCTGTATTGCTTTGGAGTCTGGCCTCGAACTCACAGAGATCCGCCTGTCTCTGCCTCCTGGTTACTGGGATTAAAGGCGTGTGCCACCAACGCTCATCCAGTCAAAGAAAATTTTGATTCCAAAAAGATTCCTGACATAAAACATCCAGTAAATAAGGAACACAGTGAAAAGACCAAACCTAAGAACGAGGAAAGAAAAGAATCCCAGCTCAAAGGCCCAGAAAATTTTTTCCTAACCTAAAGAAGTAGATACCTGTAAATGTACAAGAAACATACAGGACACCAAACAAATGGGACCAGAAAAAAAGTCCCCTCATCACATAATAATCAAAGGACATTAAAGACTGCAAGGGAAAAAGACATGTAACATATAAAGGCAGACCTACTAGAATTACACCTAACTCCTCAGTGGAGACTATAAAAGCCATAAGAGCCTGGATAGACATTCTACAGACACTAAGAGACCACCTGTCCCTCCAGGTGCATGTGGGGCTGGTGAGTCTGGTGGTTGCTGGTGCAGTGTGTGTGGGGGGGTTGATGGGAGAAGGTTCTGCTGCCTGGTCACTGGGGGGTGCCACGGGTGGAGGAGGGGCAGGGCTAGGGCATAGATAGAGAGCAGGACGGTCCAGTCAATGGCTGGAGACAAATACGTTATGCATCCACTTATAAGTGGATATTAGCCATTAAGCAAATGGCAACCATTTGTAGATACCGAGAGGCTAGGTAAAGAGGGGACACATGGATCTTCCTGGGAAGGGGAAATAGAATATATTTTACAGGTGGACTGGGGTGGACTGAGAGTGGGTGTGGATGGGAGTGGGCGGGATCAGGTGGCAGGGGGAGACGGGTTGGAGGTAGAAAGCCTGGGGAGAAATGGCTGCAATTTGGGGGGGCATTTGCAGGGTGATGTGGAAAATAGTGCAGTGGGAACTTCCAGGAATCTATATAAGGGTGATCCTAGTGGGGACTCGTGATGGGAGCTAAGGAGTCTTAACTGGACATCTCTTGTAGCCAGGCAAGGTTTCCAGTGATGGGATTGGGTTGCATTAGTTTAGGTGTTGTCCTGGGAGGACTGTCCCATGGAGATCCCCAAACAATCAACGCTGATGCTAAGACACAGGGTTGCTCTCCACAAACTGACAGTGGTACCCCACTGCTGAGACCGGCTGATCCACACAACTCATTGAATGTGGGGCACTCAAGCTGGGATGAAGATGGACTCTTCATCCCAATGTTCTAGTCTCTTCTGTGTGGGAAGGCGCTCTGCAGGCTATCCAAAGAAAAGCCTGAACACCAATGGAGCCCCAAAACCTTTGACCTACAATTTGTCCTGCCCTCCAAAATACGCTAGGGCAATGGTAGCATACAACTTGTGGGAGTAGCCAACCAACCTATGTCTGATTTGACTTAAGGCCCATTCCGTGAGAAGGAAATCCATACTTGACACTGCTCAGGTAACCAAGAACCAGAGACTAGATAACCCAGAGACCTAGGATAAAACCAAGCATGACTAGTCTAAAGAAAAAAATAAATATAATGATTCCTGGTAATATTCTGCTGTACTAGTAGATCAGTGCCTTTATTCAGTCATTGCTAGAGAGGCTTCCTCTGGCAGCAGATGAAAACAGATGCAGAGATCCACAGTCAGACATTCTGGAGGGAGAGAGAGAGAGAGAGAGAGAGAGAGAGAGAGAGAGAGAGAGAGAGAGAGAGAGAGAGAGAGAGAGAGAGACAGAGAGAGACAGAGAGAGACAGAGAGAGAGACAGAGAGAGAGACAGAGAGAGAGAGACAGAGAGAGAGAGAGAGAGGAGAGAGAGAGAGAGAGAGAGAGTCTAAATTGGAGATTTACATCAAACTTTTCCCCTCAGAGTTTTGGGAATCCTGTACAAGAGGCAGAAAGATCTTCAGAGGCAGAGGGGATGGAGGAAATCAGGAGAACAAGGTCCTCTGAGTCAGTGAAGCAAGGTACACTTGAACTCACAGAGACCAAAGCAGCAAGCACAGGACCTACATGGGTCTCCACCAGGTCCTCCATATATATATATTATGGAAATTAGCTTTGTTTCTCTATGGGACTTCTGAGCACTAGAACAAGTGTGTCTTTGACTCTTTGCTCTGATCTTGGGGACTGTTTTCTTCTTGTTAGGGCGTTGTGTCCAACTTGGATAGGAAGGCTGTCGCTTCATCTTATTATATTTTATTTTATCACGTTTGACTGTTATCTCTTAGAAACCTGCTCTTTTCTAATGAGAGACAGAAAGGGAGTAGAGCGGGAAGGGAGAGGAGGTAGGAAGGAACTGTAACAAGTAGAGGGAAGGGAAACTATCAGGATATATTATATGAGAAATCTATTTCCAATATACAAAAGAGATAAAGAGGGGAAAGGAGATATTGTTTCAGTTGTGAGTGGGTGTTCAAAAGCTTGTTGTTTGTTTCCATTCCCCTTGGGGGCTTCCTGCCCACTCAAAATATAGAATGGTGGCTTCTAGACAGGATTCAGCATAGTGCAGCTGGTCCAAAGATGGAGGGAAACCAAGCCGTTTTGTATTTGTATCCCACTGAGAGCAGGCTGTGCAATACCTTAGTCATATCTGATGCAGTGAAAGCGCATGGGTGAATGGTATGTGGACTTGGTTGAAATTTCGGTCTGTTACTGCTTTCCACGTTACTTCTGGCAAATTAACTTTCCTTAGCTTCCTTTACTGTGGCATGGAGACAGATGGCAACATGGGGCTCCCAGCGGTTTGGGGGAGGATCCCATGAAATGCATTCCAGAAAGAATCCAGTATGAAGCTTTACAAAGTCGTTGCTTGAAAGGGATAATGTTTGTTGTTATAACGGGAGACAGATATGGTTACTTAGAGGCCTGGTGGTTGACGCAGTCATCAAATGGCGTTTGTGGTGGGTAGATGTGTTGAATATGAGAAGTAGTTAGTGTTTACTACATCCCGAATGATCTTTTCCAATGAGGTCAGTGTATGGCCAGAGCATTTTTCTGCTCACAGTGGGAGTTTTAAATGCAGCCAGTGAGAAGCTGGTTCTATAAAATCCATGATAAAGGGTCCTCTTGTCCTGATCAAAAGATGAGGAAGCTCCGAGGAGATCTGAGACAGGGTTGCTACCAGCCCCCAAATGTGCCACCCGCACGGCGCTGGAAATACGCTAGGAGTAAGATGCTCTCAGCCCTGTGAGTGTGTTCCTTGGCAACCATGGCCCTGAAGAGTTTGGCAGGATGGGTTTTCCTCCTGCCAGCTAAATCCCTGCCACTCAGGGTTGGCTTTAATGTCGCTGATCCCATCCTTTGCCCAATCCACAGATGAAGGGCCTTTATGTTTGCACAGTAGTAATTGTCTCTCATCCCTTCTCATTGGCTTTGGCCCTAATTATTCTCCATATGCTTCAACTTGGATGTGCACGTAGGAGGCCTCACTCTGAGAAAGCCCCAGTGGTGTCATTATCAGTTCCTCATCTGCCTTGCAATTTTTCCACATTGTCTCTAGACTCCCTTTTCTGTTGACTATTAAATGCTGAAGACTATGGATGGTAACACATGCTGTAAAGTCCATCACTGACTTGGAAGGAGGCTGCCGGGCAAGCCTCAATGGTTATTGAGTGGGCTCCTCTTTCTGTAGGTAGTCACTTTGGCCCAGGCAGCAGGGATAATTGGCCATTCAATATTGGCTAGGCCTACCTTGAAGGAAATGTCACCAGAGCAACTGCCCTGGCTAGTTTCATGTCAGCTTGACACAAGGGCATGTCATCAGAAAGGAGGGAACCTCAATTGAAAAAAAAACAATGACTCCAGAATATTGGACTGGATGCAAACATGTGTGTGTGTGGTATTCCCTTAATTAGTGATCAGTCAAGGAGAGCCCAGCCCATGGTGGGTGGTGTCATCCCTGGGCTGGTGGTCCTGGGGTCTATAAGAAAGCAGGCTGAGCAAGCCATGAGGAGCAAGCCAGTATAGCAGCACCCCTCCATGGCCTCTGAGTCAGCTCTTGCCTTCAGGTTCCTGCTCTGTTTGAGTTCCTGTCCTGACTTCTTTCAATGATAACAGGGATGTAGAAGTGTAAGCAAATAAACCCCTTTCCTACGCAAGCAATTCAACTCTAGTGCAAACTCTACCTGGAGGTGATCAAACTCTCTTAAGGCGGGGATATCCTGGATAGGCCTCCGACAGGGCCTGTGGCAGGGAAAGAAGAAAGCAGAGGGCACAAGAGCAGGAAAATCTTTGGGGAGGGAAAGTCAGAAGAGAAAGATGAGCAAAAGCTGTAGTTACTGGGTGCCCACCCTGGACTTCTCACATACTTTTAAACTCTGAACATTTAAGATAATGTTCCATTGCTTTACTCTGTTCATTTTTGTTGTTAGTTAACATAGTGCTTATTTTGTGCCTATTAGGGCCTTAACCAAACTCTTTGCCTGTAGTTAAGTCTTTTAATCTTGAATATAAGCAATACAATAATATTATTATCTTCATTTCAGAAATAGGTAAACTGTGACAGTCATTAAGTAAGTTCCCTAAGATCGCCAGTTGGTAAATGGCAAACCAAGTTTAATACCAAAGAATTTTATTTTCTTCTTACTGCTGCCTCTCACTGCCTTCCTATCTCTTCCCTTTTCCTTCTCCGATCTATAAACAAGTATCTCTGGGGTGTACTTAATATCATAACCCCCCCATATTTTGTGTTTATTCTGGGTGATTACACTGTTTGAAGTGGTCCCGAGTGTAGTGCTGTGGCTTGTCTATGTCCCCTATGTAGAAGTGTTTGTGTTCTGCAAGCTCCCTTCATACTTCAGAGATGGTCCTGTGGGCTGTGAGCACAGCATTAATGAGTCAATAAGTATTATACATGGTGTCTTTTAAAAAAGCCCTCATAAAACAAGATGATATAAAAAAGTTGTGACCAGAGGCTCGTATAAATCCAACCTTCTATTTCTCTGGAAGGGATTCTCAGTTCAGTTTACAGTAACTTTGTGGAATAAACCTCTTGTGAACAATAAGGCTTTCCTGCTGGCAAAGGTGGTATTTAATATCTATTGCCCCACAAGCTGGACTAGACATATTGCTATTTTTCAACTAATGTGGTAATTTGCCAGATACTCCTACTACATAGATTTTATTTCTTTAGTTCATAAAATGAATGAGGAAAGGAATACCTTAAACCTATAAGATAATTTGGTTTAGTCATTTTGCATTTTAAGAAACATATAGACCTAGAAATCAATGTTTACTATCCAACTTATAACTTATCCATAAGCCATTAAAATGCTATTATTAGGTGTGCATGAGCATACACCCCGTGATCTGTGTATGAATATCAAAGTCAATTCTCTCCTGTCTTTACCTCTGTTCCAGGGATGGAACTTGAGTCATTAGGCTTGTGCACTAAGTGCCTTGATCTACTGAGTTAACTTGCTTGCTCAGTAATGCTGACAGCTTGTTCTAAGTTGCCTTCTAGCTGTACCATTAGTAGCAATGGAAATTTTAAAATGAAAAATAGTTTGCTGTAGATGCATTCTCTTATTCCTCTCTGGAAAAAACATTAAGGGCCACCTGTCTTCTTGGTGTGAACTATTTATTCACTGTGTTGGCTCTGTCATATCTGTGTGATGAGACCTGACATTGATAACACAAATGAAAGCAGGTTCACTTGCAGATCTCAGAAGGTTCTGTGCATAGTCACTGACTCTGGTCTTCTGTGTGCATGGTGAAGTGGAATTTCAGCAGAGTGTATGTGGGGAACTTTTTCATGCGGAGAGAGCAGCATAGAAAAACACAGTCCCTGAGGACATGACCTTGTGTCCTATTTCCTTCTGCTGGGTCCAATCCTAAAGTTTCCAGAACATCCCAAACTAGTGCTCTATCTGGGACAAGCACTCAATACATGCCTATGGGAAGCATTTAATATTCAAACCGTAATTACACCAAAAGCTTTATGATAAATGAAGAGACTGCCATCTCATATTGTTGGTTAGGCTACAATAGGGTTGAAAGTCAGGATTCAAGGATGAGACAGATTATGTAAGTGTTTCTGATCCATGAAGGGCATCGTGTATGCCTGACAAACTATGGAAACAGATTTTTGTTTCATTTATTCATGTATTCAACACTGTTTGGAAAATGTGCCAGTGATGCTTGGAATATGTCATTTACTGAGGTTACAATTTGGCATGTTGGAAAGCCCTCTTATTCAGAAGCAACACTATTTGTGCTTTTTATTCCTTAAATATTCAGGTATTCAGGTTTGGAAATCCTTAATTAAAAGTAACTATGCAACATGGAATTGGAGGTGACAAGTAGACAATTCTTATATACATAGTTTTTATTCCAGAAAAATGGTCTGGAATGATTACCCACACTCAGTGGCAGCACCGTGGGTGGAAGTAGAGATTCTGGACAGCAGTAATCCATATCTGTTTTCCCTGGATCTGCTTTAAGTCATCTTCTTTGCCACACAAATTCTACTTAAAGTTTACTTCCAACCTGTGGAACTTTATGCTTAGTTGACCTGTGGAATTCTTAAGTCCCTGGTTCTGAACCAGTGACTCTGTTATTTGAAACCAAGTATGAATTTTCCAGCCTGTGTCTTTCAACTTTTGTACTGCCTGTTACATCTTCAAGTGCCTTTTTCTCCCTGAGTGTTTTGTTAACATTGCAAAGAAAAAGCATGGCTTGCCTGGGGCTAGAGAAGAGGGTGACTTGTGAACATGTGGAGGCCATCAAGGAGACTCTTGTGTGAAGGGAGGCTAAGTTGAAGAGACATTTCCAAATAAGAGATATTTTACTCATTTCAAATGAAGTTGAATTTGAGGTTCTATGTTCATGGTGAAAACTAATTTTTAAAACTTTGGAAGGCATGCATTCGAAAATGAGAGTTGAATATAAATTAGAAAGTCCTGACTCATGAGCTGTAGTACAGTTTTGAATACCATGGTGGTCTTATTCACTGACACCATCTGCCTTACATCTTCAGGTCTTATTAGTGCTGTGAATACAACTCACCAAGCTATAGACGAGCAAGGATTCTGAATTTTTTTTAATCTGATAATTGGCATCTTTTAAATTGCAGCGATGATCTGGCTGTTCTAAGAGGCAAGACTTGGGCCATACTTTGGGTCTCCAATCCTTTCAAAGGCTGATGTGTTAAAGGAGTTATTGCTGACTGATGATGCTGTTGGGAGGTATTGGAACTTTTGGAGGTGGAGCCTTCTGGAAAGAAGCTAGTTCATTAGGGGCAGAGCCTGGGAGGGAATTGTGGGGCCTCATGCTTCTCTTCTCAATTAGCTTCCTTCTAGCTTTGTCTTACATAGTGCCTACCATGATGTTCTGCCTTGCTCCAAGCCCAAACACAACTGATTCCACTACTATGAACTGAAAACTTGAAAACTGTGACCCCAAATAAGAATGTCTTCAATTAAAGTTCATGAAGATATTTTGTCACAATATTGGATATATGACTAGCACAAGAGTGTTGTCTTCTAAATCTGGAGCTATTTTGTGGAAGAGCAGGCCAAGCCCCCAGTATCTTTTTAACATTGTTTCAGGTGCCTATACTTATATTCAATCCAGCACAATTTAGGACTCATTGCACTGAGTCCAATCTCCCATCTCATACAACATTATCTGCTGCGGTTGTCTCAGTTCATTTAGATTCTATCTATCTGTATTTTGTGTGTTTTGTTCTTGTTTGTTTTGTGTGTGCGTGAAAAGTGTGTTTCCTACTTAGCAACAAAATCAGTCATGCAATTATCTTGATGTAATTACTCTGGTCATTTTCTTACTCGACCCTTTATAGTCTCCACATAGTGACCCCTATGTTTTGAGTCTTGGAACAATGTCAATCTGTTTTTCCTGAAGAGTTACCAATCCCATTTATAATGGTATCATTTCGTCTACAGTTTACAAGCGAATCTTTTAGAACTTCCCTTTACTTTATTCTCCATATACATTTGTCGTAATTGAATACTCTCTCTCTCAAGTTCTTTTGTTTCCGTATTTTTCTTTCTCATAATTTATATGTGACTCTTTATTGTTTACAAGAACCTCCTCCCATAAATTAATTCTTTGAACACATTTTTAATGCCTTCAGCATATTTACAGTAGGCATCTTAATATTTCTACTTATTAAACTCAACACTGTATTACTGTATTCTCTTAATTAAAACAAAATACGATCTTGTTAATTTGTGATTTGGTGGAATAGTTTTCTGGACAGCTCTGAGTTCCTCTAACTTACATATTGATTCTGAAGACCCTACCAAGGCTTAGTTTCGGGCTTTCCACCTATCAGTGTAGAATTGTGAGTATTCTAGAGCAGTGTTTCTCAATCTTTTTATCATTATTATACCCCAAAGGAGCTTTTCCTGGACAATTTCCTCCCAATTATGGCCCTTTCCCTCATGAAGTTTGAACATGTAAATTATAGCTCTGTAAATGAAGTTCATTGGAGGTCACTGTAAGAATTAAGATTACTTTGCCCCTCCCTATTAAGAAGCAATTTTCACTCCTCTGGTGATGAAGATAGCAACTCTGCTGAAAACGCGTATTTTATGTTTTGTCTTCATATCCACCTTATTTATAAGGTAGAGAATTTACAGTGTTCAGAGGATTAATGCAGCACTAATAAGGTTTGCTTTGCTCTTGTTGCTAACACACAAATATTTTCCACTGAAGCTCAGAGCCTATTCCTGCTCTTTCTAAAGCAAACAGCAGCCACTCTCCATAGACTTGGGTAACTTATCTTGTTAATGTACAACCCAGCTCTCAGCAGTGGATTTTCTGGGGACACCACCATGGACCTTTAGATTCCCACAATACGTAGCTGCTGCTTCTTCTCTGGGGCTCTGATCTGCATACCCCAACTTTCAAACTTGAGACTCTGCCATCTAGCTCAGAGCTTCCTTGGCTCCACTTGGCTTCTGCCTTGCTTCCCCATGGTTGGGCGGTGGGGGAACCACCTTGTAAGTTGTCATTCTCTCAGAGGCTGCAGGAAGTTCAGCACTTTCTTCACTGTGTCTGCAAATTGGCATCTGATATCTGTCAGCTCTGTGGCTCTGAGGTCACTTATGGCAGAAGAGTTGGCCTGTGCCTGCAGCTCCAGTTGCTCCAAATGTGTTGTAATACAAGTCCCCTCTCGGCTTCTGTCAATCTTCTATCATGCAGGAGATGCCCACCACTTACTTCCAGCCTGAACTCTGATACAGGCTGAACTTTCTGATGAACAGTCTTCTTACCAGCTGCCTGTTGGAAACCTTATTTGCCACCTCTTTAAAGTAGCTTGCAGGCCTTCCTCTGTAATCTTTTCTCCCATCTCCTTCTCTGCTTTGGTTTTTGGCAGTCTGTCTCGAACCCTTAAGTGTGCCATGTTAATCTCTTCCAGTTTTTCAAACGTGTAGTGGGTGATTTTGGCATCCTTGGCTTTGTGTATTTGTTTCCCTGTGTTAGGAACCAATACTCTCCATTTCCCTGTCCTACTTGGCTAGTTCTCACTCACTATTTAGGTTGTAGAACCATCTTAAATTTTTTTTCTGGACTAGGTCAGGGTAAACCTCTTGCTTTATTCTCCATAGATGACCCTTGAGTAATTATATATTGTCATATTTAAATATGTTAATTATTGTCATATTTATTGTCCTTAGTCTCATTGGAAATAATCTTTGTAGAGACAAGGATTTTTAATATGAACATTCAGTTCTGTTTCCTTAGTTCCTTGTATGATGCCAAGTACAATGATAGGTCATCTTACAGAATTTCCTTATTTAAATGAACAAACATATAGACATATGTTTATTCTTGCTGGATTTGTTGGTCTTCACGTCTTCTGGGTACACACAGAGATGAATTGGAAAGGACTAACCATTTACAGAAACGGTTTACAAATTACAAATTACGTGTTTCACTAAAACGTTAGATATAAAACAGCCAGAAAACCAGGTCTATCCCTTTACAGAAAAAGGTGCTGAATCTTTATCACTTTCCCTTTATTTGAATGGAGAAGTATGAGATGTGTATTAGAATACATACTGTTGATAATATGCAAGGCTAGTCTGAGGTCAGAATCCAACCTTGAAATCTGAGTTGCTTAACAAAGATTTATTTTTTTCCTCATACAAATCCTCATGCTGTTGTTTTAAGCAATTTCCCAGAGCACTGCTTCCCATACAGTGATGCCTGGATCCAAACAGCTTCTGTGTGCATTCCATTAAAGCAACTATCTATCTTCTGATAACTCATTGATCAGAAGGAGCCACGGCCCCACCTATGAAAGGGGTATTGGAAAATGAGGAAGAACACAGACATTTGGTAGATGGCCAAGTATCTCTCTCACAGAAATATTGCCTTAAATTTATTAGGGAATGACTTTTGGTTGGGGAGAGTCTTGCAAAGCACATTTTAGCATCATTTGTCTTGCTAATAATGTACCCGTTCCATGCACTGCCAATATCTTCTACTTGAGTTCAGATTCTCATATTTCTGTTTCTTCCCCCAAGTACTAAATGTCATTAAAAGTAAACAAGAGAACAATTTTTTTTAAAATAAGAAAATCCATAACCACATTCTTTTAAATAGAGTTCATGGGCTTTTCTGAACTTTCATTCCTTTGAGACACTCAGTTTGCACAGTTCTGTGAGACTACAGGAATCATGAAAATGAACGGAAATACAAAAATGTTCTGAAGGATTCTCCTCACTCAGACAATGCTTGCACACCACTCGAGTGAAGGTTGAAGATTTACCTTGTTACCTGGAAATTTGAATCAAGCAAAGACTGAAGGAAGACACTCCAGAACGGAGGCTTAGGCATTGACTTCTGGGACCCTAACTGTGCGGTTTCCACCCCCATTTCCTGATGCCCTTCCTCCATCTTCTCAGAATATCATTTGTCTTTCTCACTAGCTTTTCATATTTAAAAAAGCGGCAACTTTGCCTCAAGCATTCCATGCAGCATTTTTAATTCTTGACTTATTTCTGTATTTGCCTAGATTTAAGATGATAATGAATTTATTGCTTTCCCTTGTAGCATTCCTTCTAAAGATGTGAATGCCTTGTGCATATGGTGGATAATATTATAGCACTCCAGGTTTATAAAATTACTTTTGCCTGTGAATTTTAGATTTTTGTTTTTTTCTTACTAACATCAGCTTGAATACTTTAATTTATTGTTTTTTGTAGGATAGATCAGAATCCCTCCCCCCTTAGGATTTCTTTTTATTTCCTGAATTTCAAGGAATAGCTTTACCTTGTATCTGAAAGACAGCTTTAAAACATTCCAAAGGATGCTTCTTGTTTATTCTCTCAGTGCTACAAGAGTATTTAGGGCTACACATGAATATATGTACATATTTATGTAACAACAATTAATGAAAAAAGAGGGCATGAATTTGAAAGAGAGGAGGGGTATATGGCGGGTTGGAGGGAGGAAACGGAAGGGGAAATGATTTAATTATAATCTCAAAAATAAAAGAACTAAAAACTATACTCACCAGGCATTGTTGGCACACACCTTTAATCCCAGCACTTGGGAGGCAGAGGCAGGAGGATCTCTATGAGTTTGGGGCCAACCTGGTCTACAGAGCGAGTTCCAGGACAGCCTCCAAAACAATACAGAGAAACCCTGTCTCGAAAAACCAAAACAAACGAACAAAAACCAAACAAACCACAACCACCACCACCACCAACAAAAAACCCAAAACTATACTCTCGTAGAGTTTAAAAAAAGAAAATTCATCTTGCTAATGATTAGTTGACATTATTTTGGAGTGGTGGTTTCTAAGCTCTTCTCTCACTTTTGTTGCATGGGGCAATGGAATGCTTCCGACAAATGAGATCTCAGGAAGAATCAAAGCTTATACATCACAGAAAGAAAGCTCCTGTGACTAGGGAGGGCTGGTTCTGGACCCCTGTCTGCTCAATCCCCCTTTTATCACTCCATGTCTGCTTCCAGGACTGGGGCACCTTTCTAGTGTTCTTGGGGAATGTAAGATAACCACTGCTTTAACTTGCCTGTAGGAAAGAACTATAGAACTAGAGTCTTTGCAGACTGTCTCCAGGCTTTGGTGTTGCTGTTGCTTACTATCCGGTAATAGATGGCATTGGAGCAAGGGGACAGTAACCAATCTGGAAGTCAGATCTTTAAAACAGTATATCAGACAAAAATAATTTGTAAGCGCTGACCATGTTATGCTTCCCAGTGGGCCTTTCACACTGGGGAAAGACCACTAATTTATGCATTCCAAAGAACCTTTCAATATCTGAACTTTTCAGTTTGGATTTTATTTTTATTCATTGTTTAATTTAAATTAGAAACAAGCTTGTTTTACATGTCAATCCCAGTTCCCTCTTGTTCCCCTCTTCCTCTGCCCCCCACCCACTGGCCCCCTATCCCATCCCCTTTCTGCTCCCCAGGGAGGGTGAGGCCTTCCATGGGGGATCTTCAAAGTCTGTCATATCATTTGGAGCAGGGCCTAGACCCTCCCCTGTGTGTCTAGGCTGAGTGAGTATCTCTCTGTGTGGAGTGGGCTCCCAAAGTCCATTCATATACCAGGGATAAATACTGATCCACTACCAGAGGCCCCATAGACTGTCCAGGCCTCCTAACTGACACCCACGTTCAGGGGATCTGGAACAGTCCTATGCTGGTTTCCCAGCTATCAGTCTGAGGTCCATGAGCTCCTCCTTGTTCAGGTCAGCTGTTTCTGTGAGTTTCTCCAGCCTGGTTTTGACCCCTTTGCTCATCACTCCTCCCTCCCTCCCACTGGATTCCAGAGCTCAGCTCAGTGTTTAACTGTGGGTATCTGCTTCTGCTTCCATCAGCTACTGGATGAAGGCTCTAGGATGGCATATAAGGTGGTCACGAATATCATTATTGGGGAAGGACATTTTAAAGCAGCCTCTCCACTATTGCTTAGATTGTTAGTTGGGGTCATCCTCGTAGAACCCTGGACATTCCCCTAGTGCCAGATATCTCTTTAAACCTATAGTTACTCCCTCTATTATGGTATCTCTTTTCTTGCTCTCCTGTATTTTCCCCCTGACTCGATTTTCCTGCTCCCTCATGTCCTCCTCTCCCCTCCTCTTCTCCCCTTCTCTTTCTCCTAACTCCCTCTCCCCTTAGCTCCCAATTAGCTCAGGAGATCTTGTTCCTTTCCCCTTCGCTGGGGGACCATGCATATCTGTCTTTGGGTCCTCCTTGTTCCCTAGCTTCTCTGGTGGTTTGGATTGTAGTCTGGTAATCCTTTACTCTATATCCAAAATCCATATATGAGTGAGTACATACCATGTTTTTCTTTTTGTGACTGGGTTACCTCACTCAGGATGGTTTCTTCTAGTGTCATCCATTTACCTGTGAACTTCAAGATTCCATTGGTTTTTTTCTCCCCTGGTCAGTAGTACACCATTGTGTAAATACACTACAGTTTCTCCATTCATTCTTCAGTTAAGGGGTATCTAGTTGCTTCCAGGTTCTGACTATTACAAATAATGCTGCTATGAACATGGTTGAACAGATGTCCTTGTTGTATGAATGTGCATCTTTTGGGTATATGCCTAAGAGTGGAATTGCTAAATCTTGTGGTAGACTGATTGCCATTTTCCTGAGGAACCACCATTATGATTTCCAAAGTGGCTGTATAAGTTTGCACTCCCACCAGCAGTGGAGGAGTGATCCCTCTTCTCCACATCCTCTCCAGCATAAACTGTCATTTTTGTTTTTGATTTTAGCCATTCTGACAGGAGTAAGATGGTAGGTATCTCAGAGTTGTTTTTATTTGCATTTCCCTGATGGCTAAGGAGGTTGAGCACTTTCTTACGTGTCTTTGAGCCATTTTAGATTCCTCTACTGAGAATTCTCTATTTAATTCTGTATCCCACTTTTTAATTGGATAATTTGGTGTTTTGGTGACTAGCTTCTTGAGTTCTTTGTATATTTTGGAGATCAGCCTTCTGTCAGATGTGGGGTTGGTGAATATCTTCTCCCAGTCTGTGGGCTGCCATTTTGCATTGTTGACTGTGTCCTTTGCTTTACAGAAGCTTCTCAGTTTCAGGAGGTCCCATTTATTGTCGATCTCAATGTCTGTGCTACTGGTGTTATGTTCAGGAAGTGGTCTCCCGTACCAATTCGTTTGATGGTACCACCTACTTTCTCTTCTAAGAGTTTCAGTGTGGCTGGATTTATGTTGAGGTCTTTGATCCATTTGGACTTAAGTTTTGTGAATGGATTTTATTTTTAATAGCACAAGAATACAGCATGCAGAGCACCGTCTAGGATTCAGCCATAACATACAGTTCCCACTCCAGTTCTCTCTCCTGCTGATGCCTGAACTAATTGTGTTGAACCCTATAGATTTTCCTTACTTAACTTTTCATATAGTTTTACCACATTCAAGCTTTTACCCACTCTCTCCTCCTCCCCCTCACCATATTGCTCTTTCTCTGTTACTGTGCTGTCTTTAACTAAAGAATAATGTATTCATCTATTACGGCCTTTGGCAATTACACAGAACCAGGATTATATTGATTAGAATTTTCTATATTGTTGTGCTACATACACGCATTTATTTTATTTACTTTTGTCTTCTGTGTAACAATTCACTGTGTTCATATAGCAGTCCACTCCTACTCTCCTGTTGATTAGACATTGAGTATTTGAGTATTTTTTTTTTTAGGTACTTGCTGTTGAATATAGTGATGGTTACCTGTTTTAGATTTTTTTTTACATTTTTGTTTTTGCTGGCCTGGGATTCATTATATGGCCCAAGATGACTTGAAAATTACAACAATCCTCTTGCCTTAGGCTCTCAAGTGTTGGGATTATAGCTGTGAGCCACCGTATCTGGTTTGCATATTCATACTTGTACAAGACTTTCTTCTCGGCATATGCCTACTAGGTAAATTACTGGACTATAGAACATATGGGTTTTCAGATTCAGGAAGTGATCCCAAGCTATTTTGTTTCTCTGTAGTGTAGTCAGTATTTGATGGAGGCAACATATTTTTCCTTATTTTCTTATGAAATAGTGACTATTGAGATCTATTCCCGACATTTTCATCCCCTCCCAGTGCTGGGCCATGAGCTAAGGTAGGATTTCTGGGACAGGTGGATCAGTCACCTGCTTTCACCTTACGCCATTGTTGGTCAGGTTTGTGATTCCTGTTCCTGGCATGCGGCCTAAAATCCCTGCGGAAGGCACCTCAGTTCAGTCTCTAAGTACTGCTGTGCTGGTGTTTCAGGTTCCACAACTCTTTGGCATCTCACCTAGCTCCCTGACTTCAACATTCTTCGTTTACTGGGTGCTCACTGACTTCCAAGTTCCTGCCATTTCTTTTTTTATGTTTTGCAGCCTAGAGATCCTTAAACTAGAGGTGAGTGAAATTGTCATATAGGTCATGACAGGGAATTTCAGGAGTGATGCTGGGGTTGGTATAGCGTTATCAGCAGAGGTGGGACCATGGGAGTCTTCAGATAGTGTTGCCTGTCTCATGGAGGCTCCAAGATCTTTAAATTTCCCAGAAAAAAATAGAAATATAGATTTATATATAAAAACTCTTACCCTTTTCATGTAAATGTGATCATGTGTTTGGAGAAACCTCGTGCGGACCAAACAGCATAGATGTAACCCTGTGATAACCCATGGAAGGCTTGCTTGTGAACTTTACCTGGAACTTCAGCTTGTCTGCCTTTGTTTGATATTACCTCATCTCGATGCGGCTACCAGCATGCCACTCACTTTCTGGAGGGACACGTCATTTAACATCTGTGGGTAACCTTGATTTATTTATTTTTATTTTTTATTATTTATTTTTAAGTTTAAATTTAGATTAGAAACAAGGTTGCTTCACAAGTCAGTTCGAGGTCCCTCTCCCTTTCCCTCCCTTCCTCCTGTGCCCTCCCCCCAACCCCCCATTATCCCCTCATTTCCCCAGGGAGGGTGAGGCCCTCCATGGGGGTATCCATAGTCTGTCATTTCATCCAGGGCAGGGCCTAGAGCCTCCCCCAAGAGTTCAGGGTGAGAGTGCATCTCACATTGTTGGATGGGAGTCCAATGTCCGTGTGTATACTTGGGATGAGTACTGATCTACTGCCCAAGGCTCAATAGATTACCTAGGCCTCCTCACTGACACCCACATTCAGGGGGTTTTGATCAGTCCCATGCTGGATTCCCAGGCTGATGCCTGGGATTCAAAAATTAACCTTTGTCAGGTCAGCTGTTTCTGGGGGTTAAGCCAGCCCAGTCTTAATCCCTTTGGTCATCAGTCCTCCCTCTCTGTCATTGGATTTCTTGAGTTCAGCTCAGTGCTTAGCCATGGGAGTAACCTTGATTTCTAAGTGATCAGAACATGCAGGGCATATATGGTAACTCAGCCTTTTCCTTTGCTGCTTGCCTTGGTGTCTCTAGAAAAGGCTGGTTCTTGTTTTGGTGATTTCAGTAAAAAGGTAAGTGCTAGAAAGATGGATGTTTTTATTTAAAAAAAATGCCAAAAAGCCAGTTTCTGTGTGTTTGACTCTAATTCAGAAGACAAAATTAACCTTTTCTTCCCTAAGTTGTTTTTGGTCGTGGTGTTGGTAACAGCAGTAGAAAGCAAAAAAGGCCGGGCATTGGTGGCGCACGCCTTTAATCCCAGAACTTGGGAGGCAGAGGCAGGCGGACCTCTGTGAGTTCGAGGTCAGCCTGGTCTACAGAGCAGAGTTCTAGGCTCCAAAGCAATACAGAGAAACCCTATCTCAAACAAACAAACAAACAAAACCCCAAAAATAGAGAAAACAAAAAAGGACAAATACCACAGGGGAGGATGGGAGAGGTGGAGAATAAGAGTCTGTTGCTATTGGGTGAAGCCAGGTGCTTCTAGGAAATGACTCAGATTTGTATCTCAATGGACTGATAAGTAGAGGGAAAATCAGCAAAACTTCATTATTGTGAGGATGATTATGAAGGAGGTATATAAATCCATGTAGTGATAGTGGAGAGGCTGGGGTCTATGGTGAGGGGTTCTCTGTGGACCACAGAAACAGTGTGTGTGAATGTTTGTGCGCAAGCATGTGTGTGTGTGCGCACGTGCATGTGTGCACGTGTGTGTAAGTACATGATGTGTGTGCATGTGCTTGTGTTTTAAAGAACAATGAATTTTAGACAGGAACATATATACATATATATTACTATGTCTGTATGATTAAGCTAAACTCTTAGATACTAGAGAAACCTCAGTTTCCCCTTATGAATATGCACCAGTGCTCAGAAATGAAATTGATTGATTTAAATTTACCTGGATCCTTTCTCCTCATCCCTGCTAGAGTTGTTCCAGGAGATGACAGAAGCCGGAGGCTGGAGGAGTTACCAGTCCAAGTGATCTATAGCAGAACTGAGCGGAACACACACATTGAAAGTAGTCCAAGGTCTGCTAGATGAGAAATTCATTGGGGTCTGGCCCTGTCTCATTGGCATTGAACTAGTGCTTCATATGTAAACATGGCCAGACGTAGTATTTCCTGTTTATCTTTTACAAAGCTGCCAGAAAATTACACTTCTTGTTCTCCACAACATCCCTGACCCCTATAGAATGAAAGAGGGTTTTGGTTTCCTTAACACTCACAGGGAAGACCTCCGGAGCAGTTTCCTTTTCTTTTTGGCATTTGAATAGATTTCGGAAAGACTCCTCAGAGGCTTGGGTATGTTTAGTGGGCTCAGTGAGAATGCACTTAGTGTTGGATATTTTTTGAAATTATCTTACTCATACATTATCATCTAAAATCCTTTGACTGTAGATTTGGTTGCCATTTGACTTTATTATAAATTTTCATTTAATTTTTTTATTAATAGACGGATGAGGTTAAAGAACATCAAAAGCACCCCTCCATGTACTTCCAAGAAGTAAAATAATAATAAAAATAGTTAAAATGTTTATTTGGTGTTGACAACAAAATAAGTTTTTTAACTTGTAATTTGTAGTTGAGTTAATGTAATTTATGGATACTCTGGGGGATGTTGTTTTATCTGGCCCCACACCATACACATCTAAGGTTTCAGCTGTGCCACCACCAATGAAGCTTAATTTTTGTGTCCTTACAGTTCACTTGTTTATAGCATCCCACCGAGAGTCCCTGCAATACTATGCCCTTCAGCATTCTGTACTCTGAAAAAATTTTATTTCCTATTTTTTAAAAAATGTCAGTGGACTATCTGAACAAAGAACCAGACAAAAACAGTAGTTCATAGAAACACACACACACACACACACACACACACACAGAGTCTGAGTCTGCCATTGGTGTGGGGTGTGTGTGTGTGTGTGTGTGTGTGTGTGTGTGTGTGTGTGTGTGTGTGTGTATCAAACCTAGGCCTTTTCATGTGCCAGAAAACTGCTTTACCCCTGAACTAAACCCTCTGGCTACACCCTACACACTCATTGCTTTATCTTCATATGCATATGTAGATTTCAAAGAGGTTCCTGTAAACCCCCAGCTAATGCATACAGAAAGGTACCTTCAAGACTTCTTGTATATTCCAGATGGCTGGGGCAGAATGATATGCCATCAGGTAGACCAACACGTGATCCTTCTCAACCCTATTTAAATTTCAACTTCACATTTTCATGTTCTGATTTTTTTAAAAAAAGAATATTCTCACATTGAGAGGATCTTCAGAAGTTCTTTCCTGGGGGCTAGGGAGATGGTTCAGTGGTTAAGGGTGTTCGCTGCTCTTCCAGAGGACCCACATTTGGTTTCCAGCATCCATGTCTGGAGGTCATTACTACAACTGTGGGAAACGTTAACTCCAGGACGTGTGAGGTCCTTGTATGGCCTCCGAGGGCAGCTGCATGCACATGACGTGTGCACACACAAACAACAATTGAAAATAAATCTTTAAAAGCCCAATTGCATTCTTACTAACGTCGTGTGTGATATCTCATCTTCCTTCCTGCCTGTGGCTGACCTCCGTACTTAGGATGGGGAGGAGGAATATTCAGACCTGAGATTCCAGGTCCCTACTCTGCATTCTCCCTTCAATCCCTACATTTGCTGTACTCTTGACTTCTCAGTCTGAGTCATGCCTTCATTTCCCTGCCTGTAGTGTTAACAGGATTTTTTTTCAATACATTACTACTTGACGAAGATGATAGTGAGTATATGTTTCAGTTATTTCTTAGGTTATCCCGGTCTAATATAAACACAGTACAAGCTCCAAATATGACAAAAAAAAAAACCTTCTAGTAGCCACAGTAAGAAGAAAGAGGAGAATCACATATGAATATGGCTGTTGTCACAGCCCCCTCCAGCTAGCTCCCATACCTACTCTGAATGTTCCATCCTCCATGCTGCAGCCTGTGTCATCCGAGGCAAAACCTCGAATGACTTCCCAGGCTTCTAAGAGTGTCTGAAGTCCTGATCTTGTTCCTTTGCTTTGGTGTTGCTCTTATTTTCACGGGAGGACTTCCCACGTAATTCATCTCACCTGCAGTGGTTTGAGACGCGTCTTCACAGGCCCGGCTGCCATCAAGCCTCCACTCCGTCCCGATGAGCTTTAAGTTTCTTTTCTTACGGACCCCTGACCAAGAGCACTGTTCACTGTCCATCCTGATGTCCTCCGGCAGCGAGACGCTTCTTTTCCTCTAGGTACCTAACCCGGAGCCCCATCCACTAGGATGATCCATGCATTTTGCTGTTGATGCCATCTCTGATTGGGCTTGCCCTTGTAGGCGCAGCTCAGTTTCTGAGTCACGCGGATGTCCTCACCTGACCTACTTGTGGGATGTTTTTCCATTTCTTACCTGGTTGTTAGAGACAATCATCCATGGGGTTATAGGTGCCATTTAAAGAAAAGTGGATAACAGGCTTCAGGACCACGGCACCTGCTTTGTGCCCTCCGTGTCCCTGTTTTATCCAATCCTGGGTCTTCTGGGATATTCCCAGACTTGTCTGCCCTTATGACTGATGAGTTGGATGTACCTCAGCTCATGTTCCTGTCCTTGCTGGTAAGTTGATGTCCATAACGGCTGTTTTGTCCCTCCTGGGGCCTAGGAGGTGTTTTGTGGGTGGCTTGTATTTCTTATCTGGAAGTGGCATGGTCTTGTCTTGGAACCTTAGGGGACTGGCTTTATTGTGATTTCCCTGTTGTTCGTTTTTGTTTTTTTTTTTTTTTTTTTTTATAAAATCCATGTGGTGTCTCTTCTTACCTGAAAACATGAAAGGTCTGCTGGGTCAATCCCACTCGACATCCTAGGACTGCTGCAGAGTTTAGTGTTGCTTTGGTCTCCACTCACAGACGTGCATCTGCAAGCATGCCTGACCTTTGTAACTGTATCATACGCTGCTTTAACCAGTTCCAGCAAAGAGAGCATGTTGGCCCAGCACCTATGGCTGTGGGTACTTGGTTGTTACAGGATGTTACACACCTAGTTTCTTCGATGATGAATGGGCGTTACAGTTTTTCTAAATTCCTTTCTTTCCTAGTAGTTCGTACTTGTCTGAGAATGTGTCCATTTTACCTAAAATAGTTCATGAAATTTTCTGATTAGCTTTGCTGCAGTAACTACTACAGCGGTGACTGTGTTCTTTTTCTGTTGCAAATATTATTTGTGCCCTTATCTTTACGTTTGCCTGAGATGTGACGGCGTTATTAGTTTTTCTAGGAGCCAAGATGTGTTTCTTCCTCCTATTATACTTTGTTTTCTGATTTATTAATTTCTTATTTTATATTTATCTTCCAACACATATGTTTCTTTTCCTTGTTCTTTTTCTAATTTCTTTCATTTTTCTTTTTGATATTTTAGACAGCCTTCTTGTGTAACTTGGGCTTGCCTCAAATTCAGCCTCCCGAATGCTGGGATTACAAGTATATCCTACCATGCTTGGCAGCTCACTAATTTTTCAAACTCCCGTACTTTCTACTAAAAGTATTTAAGGTCGTATATGCATTTATGTATGTATTTATTTTGGATGCTTTAAATTGCATATAGTTAATTTGCAGAACTGTAGTTCTAGCTGTGTTGTTTAACTTTTGGATATTATTTTGTTATTATTTTAGTTCTATGGGTTTTCTAATTTTTACTCTTCTATTACTCTTGAGTAGTTTGGAGGCATATTTTGAATTTTCAAATATGTGATTTTCTTTGATAGTATTTTGCTATTTCTTTATCAAGTACTCATTTTTAGGCACACATTGAAACACATGAGTTATAGATTCTCTAAAATGAGATTGATTTTAATTTTAAACCATATGTGCTTGAAAATGACATGTGCTCTTAATTGTTAGCTGTGCTCTTCTGTAGATGTGCATTAGACCAAGCTTGTTGTTCAAATTTTCTGGATTTATTGGTTTGATACTGCTTTTGTTTGACATAACAGTTATTAAAGGGTGTATTGGAGACTTCAGGTATGGTGCAGGTTTGTACATTTATCTGTATTTCAGACTTTTGATTCAAATACTTTTCATAAATTATTAGGTTCATATCCATATAAGATTATACCTTGATGTAGTGATTCTCTTTATGTTCCAATCTTTTTTAACCTTTAAGGCTATTTTTTTGTGATACCTATAAAACTATCAGTTTTTAAAAATTAGTATTTTGATATACCCTTTTCATAAATTTACATTAAACTTCTGTGTATTTAGACGTATCCCTTACAAATGACTTTGATTAATTTTTTTATTTTTTAATCAGCCTGATGATAGGTGTCTTAAGCAGGTATATGCCAGAATCTAGTCTACTTATGCTGAGTTGGGTGTCCTGTCTGCTTGCAATGGTTTGAACTTAAATGTCCATCTGAATTATTCTGTATTTTCTTATTGATGATGTTACAGTTACTGAGTCATCCAATAGCTCATTCACAGCCAATTCACATTGGAGTGGTCCCCAACAACACAGTTGCCTGCTATCATATAGCTTCATAAAAAGATGCATGGGCTTAACAGATAGTTAACAGGGTAGAGAACAGTTTCAGGACAAGTTCACCACAGCTGCATTGAAAGGGCTATCACACACGCATGAAGGAGGGGTTAAACCACCAACACCCAATGCTACAGCTGAAGAAACTGCTTTGAATATTGCTTTATCCATTGAGCAACTGGGTGAGCCAGGCAAATTACTGTGTACTTTTAAATTACACCCTAATGCATAGAACAAACCACTGGGGAGGGTATTATCCTTATTTTTATAGACGAGGAAGTTGAGAATCAGAGAGGTTTGAAATAGGTGCTCTAAGATAGAACCAGTAAGTGGCAGAATGGAAAATTACTTTCGGTTCTGTATGAATCTAAAACTCTTTCTCTTTCCACTGAATTATGTCACAGGGAGTATTCCACAGTAGGAATTAATTTGGAATAATTGACTTCTCTATGACTTACCTTCCAGGAGCTAGTTTTTATCTTCTTACTGACTTTTCTACATTCTGTCAAGTATCCTACATTGTAAGCACTGGAACTGGACCTTCATCCTCCTGTGTTTTCCAATTGGTTACAGTTTGTGTCTAGGAAACAGAATCTTGACTATATGTTTGAAAATTCGCCAGTTTGTTGAGTACAGTATTACCATTGATTGTTTGATTTCTTTCATATTTTCTAGAAAAAAATAACCATATCATTTTGTGCAAGTGATTTTTTTTATGTTTTGTTTCCCTAGTTTGTAGTCTTGGTGTCTTTTCTCTGTGGATATGGTGTATTGCTTCCCAGATTTCTTTTGTGGTTTGCCACTTGTCTACAGGAAAGCTACTGATTGTGTTAGTTTTCCTGCCACTTTGCTGAAATTTTTCACCAACTCTAAAGTTTTTGGTGGAATACTTGGAGTCTCTTAGGTGAAGTTACCACCTGCAAATATGGATACCTTGATTTCTTCTTTTTCTGTTTATATCCCCTTTTTATTCCTTTCTCTTGTCTTCCTTAGCTAAGAATTCAAGCACTGTATTAGTAAGAGTGAAGCAGGAGATGGTCAACACAAAACAAACTCAATGACGTCTTTGGAGGTTGTTTGTCTCAAAATGTTAAGTCAGGGAAGTGGTCCCCCTACCCCCCCTTCCCCCACCCCCTCCTTACCAGTCCTTTGCAGTTATGGTTTCCAGTTTGGGGTTTATGGGATTCCTGTGCGTGCCAACGTTATGTGTCTCTGCATCTGTGTGCATTTGTTGTGCTTTTCCTTGGGCTCTTCCTCTTGTTTGGTTGTTTTGTTATATTACCACTTGCTTGTTTTTGATTTACCTTATTTTGTTTTATTATTATTCCTTGAATGACCCTGTTTTCTAACGAGAGACAGGAAGGGCGTAGATTGGATGGGAAGGTGGGAAGGAATGGAAAAAGTAGGGGGGGGGGGACTGTAATCATAATATATTGTATGAATAGAAAGTTTTCGATAAAAGATTAAAAAAACAGTTAAGAAAGTAGACAGACACCCTTGCCTCGTTCCTGAGTGGAAACTGTGTGATGATTTCTGCATTTAGCATGGGGATGGCTAAGGGTTTGTTGTGAATAAGCTTTCTTGGGTTGAGACATGTTTGCTCCATTTATAGCCTCTCCTTAACTATTGTAAAGGGATGATGGACTGTGTCAAAGGATCTTTCTGCGTCTAATGAGATGATCAAGTGGCTTCAATCCTCAAGTCTATCAAGGTGGTGGGTTAAATTCATTGATTTATGTATCTTCAATTCTCTAAGGTGAAACCAATTTGACCATGATAGATGACCTTTTGAGATTTATTCTTGAATTTAGATTGCTAGTTTTTAAAAAGCATTCTTCCTTTCCTTATTTTATTTATTTATTTTATATCTTGACCACAGTTCCCTCCCCCCTTCCCTCCCCCCACGTCCTCTCTGCCCCCCAATCCCATGCTCCTCTGTTTCTGTTCAGAAAGAGGCAGGCCTCCTATGGGTATCAACAAAGCATGGCATATCAAGTTGCAGTAGGACTAAGCACCTCCCCTTGTATTAAAGCTGGGCTGGGCAATCTAGTATGAGGAGTAGGGTCCCAAGAGCCAGTCAAAGCATTAGGGACAGATCCTGCTCCCATTGTTAAGGGTCCCACGAGTAGACCAAGCAACACAACTGCTTGCTGTGCTCTACCACTGCCCTACCTTTCATAGGATTTCAGGAAGCCCAACTTGTCTTCTTTCTTCACTTTTCCTCCAAACCTCAATGAGAGAAGGGATTTTAGTATTAGGAGAATGGGCTATTGAATTTCAAAATCAGAAATAGACCACATAAATATGTATGAAGCATTAAAATCCTTCTTTGAAGCATGCTTTTCTGCCTATTGGATGCTTCTGTGCTGACTTTTTCCCCCCTCTTCTCCCTCCCCAGCTAATCCCCATTCAGACCAACTTGCTCTTTGGATGGACTTAAAGACTCTATGATTATCCACCATTAGCATTTCTATAACATTTTGTATCATAATAATACTTTCTAAAAGTTTTATACTATATCTTTCAAAGAGTGATTTTACACCCGGTAATTTTTTTTGATTCCTTCAAAAACGCTATGAAGAGTGTTGGGACTTTATCATCTCTTCTGCTAGAGGAGGCTGAGGGGCCCAGCACTTGAGTGACCACTATATGCTAGTGGCTGTTAGAAATTCACATTTCTACAGTTAATATGGACATGCAGCCATGTCTTTAGTTGCTTTGGCCAGCACATGCTTCCTATCAGTGATACAGTGGTTTATGACTGAGTATTTACAATATACAAGCCGCCATACTGGCCACCTGTGTACGTCTTACACAGTATTCTTGATAACCCTGCAAAAGAGGCATAACTCTCACCTCCCAACTTTGCATAAGGAAACCGTTACCTTAGAGAGTTTTGATAACTTTGTCAAGACATGTTGTAGCTGCCTTTGGAACCTGGTTTCCCTGGATTTAAGACCCCAGATCCTAGTTGCATGGATCTTCTGAGTGTGTACTGAATTGGGCCAATGATAGGTTCAATACATCATTAAAAACAGATTTTTTCGTTTTATTTTGTGTGTGTGTGTGTGTGTGTATGTGTCTGAGGGTATGTATATGCACTACAACACCATGGAGGCTGGCAGAGGGCATTAGATCCCCAGGAACTGGACTTACAGGCAGTTGTGAACCATCTGATGTGGGTGGTAGGATTGGAACCTTCTGCAAGATCAGCAAGTGCTCTTATCCAGGCAATCATCTCTCCAGCCCCACAGCAAGGCTTTTTAAGATGGCTCAATTTCTTTTGATTTCCTGAGCTGTGATTATAAACTTTGCTCTCCTCTCTATGGCTCTCTATGTCTGGAGCCTATTTTTCAGGCAGAGAACTGAGTGTCACATGGATAAGCACAGAGAAAGTG
This sequence comes from Mesocricetus auratus, assembly GCF_017639785.1. Taxonomy (NCBI): domain Eukaryota; kingdom Metazoa; phylum Chordata; class Mammalia; order Rodentia; family Cricetidae; genus Mesocricetus; species Mesocricetus auratus. The sequence continues at coordinate 547,123 of NW_024429204.1, forward strand.
AATGGGGGCAACATTTAATGGCCATCTACTATAGGCTAATGTCTACTAGAAACCCGTCTCACAAGAACCCTGCAGGTCTGTAAGAAGTTTCTCACTTTGTAGAGATGAAAATAGAGGTTCAGAGTAGTGAAGGGGCTTGTATAAGACTGTCAGTGGAGGAATGAAGATTTTTTTTAAATAGGGGTCTGTAAGACTGTACCCCATTTTCTTTTCCAACTGATGTGGAGAGGGCTCAGTGGCAGTGCTGTAATACTAATGAGAAGAGGCTTGCTTTAGCTCGGGGCTCAAGGAAGACTTAACTAACAAAGACCAGCATAGCTCCTACTGGCTATGATTCATTAGAAACAGTATTTGGAGTCCCATAAAGTCAGCTCTGAAGGAACTCATAAGGGACCCAAAGAGAAGAAAAACTTGGCAAGTTGCAGGCCACATTGCCCAACTCCTGTTGCCATTGCCAGCAGGCCTTTGACCGAAATGCATAGGAACTGGGTCTGAACCAGCATTCTTTCATTGGTAAACATCATAATGATACACACATTTAGGAAACTGATGTTTTTAATTTTAAATGCTATGCAGTCTTGCCTTTTATAGTCAGTGCTGGGAAGTTGTGGTATACCAGGAAATGATTTACATTTTCGCCTTGGGGCAAAAATATGGAACTTGTAATTATGTCGGAGAAAGGCAAAGTCTACCAACTGGAAAAACTGAAACCATAAAAGTCTCAGTGTGTCGATGAAGAAACCGTTGTGTGGGTAAGCAAGCACTTGCCTGACGCTTCGTGGGGGCATAAGCAGCTGTTAACCGACTGCCAGGTAAAAACTTCCCATCCGAACCTTCAGCGCGCTGTTACCGAGCTGCAGAAGTGTGGCTGACAAGCGTTTTCCTGTTCCCTCTAATGTATACTGATCCAAGGTGGTTTGGAGCTTGCAAGGCTGTGCTGGCCGGGTTCTTGGCTCATGGGAAGGGAGCCACGTATCAATTCCAGATACACAGGAGCTGGCCAGAATCCTGCAACTCCAATCAGAGGCAGAGGACCTTCCAGACAGGGAAGCTGCCTTGCAGATTTGGTTTGCCTGTCTTGACAGCCAAGGCTCTCTACATCTGTCCCGAAGAACCTGGTTAGAGTCAGCTTCTCCAGGAGGGAGCCCCATAGCAAGGTTCTAGGGTGGTGTGGTCAAGGACCTGCTTTGGCACAAGCAGACAGACTGGAAGTGGGAAGGTTAAAAGGGCAGACTGAGTTTTCCTTTCTTTTGCATGTCCTCTGCCTGTTAGATATAGACTATAAGGTATTTATTCCAAGGAATGGACTCCGAACTCACAAATTAACACGTAAATTTGGAATCTTTCCCTTATTTTCTGTATACTCTTGACCATATCATTCATTTCCCCCAGGCTCCTTTTCTTTCCTATTATTGTTTGTTAGTGACTCTTGGCTCACAGGGTTATGGAAATTAAGACAATGTAAATGAAGTTCTTAGGACTTTAGGGCCATACTGTTTGTACAGTGAACTATTGCCTCCACTAATAGCATTAGAGCTGTACCTCAGCAGGGTTTGGCATCTTCATTAGTTGTGACCTTCCTATATTTTCAGCCTGCTTGCCACACTGTTAGACATTCAAACAATTAAAATTCACCTGTCACCGATCCATGTGTGCCACTTACTTGATGATAGGAAGGAGTGTGTATCTGGAAATGGGGTTTCTCCAAACTGTTGGTACTGTCACCACCATAATTATCACATGCTGTGACAGGGAGCAGATCCCTGGCCTTATTTTGACATAGTTTTAGCTAGAGTTAATTTTCTTAGAGAACCAAAACTTCCATCTTTTAAGAATGGACGGCTCTTTTCTTAAAGTGCGAGAGGCATTGTTTCTGATCACTGTCTTCGAGGTGTCCTTAAACACTGGGACTGTGAGGAGTGTGGGCTTAGGCCCAGATGTCAGCTGTGAAGAGTCTGAATTTCCTCTCACATACTCACCTCCTGTGTCTGATGGGAAAGTGGTATAAGAAAGTGCCTGTCACTTTATGCAACATATAACACTCTCCCACTAGAAGGTTTTTACTAGTTTGGGAAGATCTCAACATCAGGTTAATAAGGAATGTTGTCTCCAGCAGTTCATTTTTGTTGGTAGTCTGCATTCTGTAGAATCCTCTGTAGCCATCTCAGAGGCTCCAGAAGAAGGTAAAGAGGGGTGAAGGAAAAGAGAACCAGGATTGTTTCCTCCAGCAGAAATTTCTGCTGAGATGTCCTACCGTGTTCTGTATAGGCTTTATAGAGAGGGAACAACAGTGCCTAACACATTTGAAGTTTCTTCTCCCTTAGGAGCTAATAGTTTAGTGCTATAGCTAAGAAATCTTTGTATAAAGTAAGATTTATAAGATGATATGAGGTGTTAAGATGTCCTATAAAAATTTCTGTAGTTTTATGTTTAAAATATTGGTCCAGGATCCACTTTGAGTCAATTGCCATATTCGGTGAGAAGTGTGCTGTGTTAGTTTCCTAGGACTTCCATGACAAAGTTTTGTAGGCTAAATGGTTTTGAAAAGAAAAGCAAAATGCCATTCAGAAACCTAGATGTCTGGGATCAAATTGTTGGCACAGCAAATTCCTCATGGGAGGTCTGCCCTTTTGTGAGGTCATCTTCTTCCTCCAATGGTTTCTTCCCGTGTCTTAACTTTCTCTTCTAATAAGGACACAGAGAAAAGTATGTATAGGTGTTTATGAACATTGTGTATGTTTTTGTTATAGCTCCAAATGGAAACTAGTGCAAATGTAGGCAAATAAATAAATGAACTGTAGTAGATCCATACTATATTCCATTGAATCCAATTCACTAGTAAAACGTAATAAGCAATGAACACGTGTTCATAACATTCATGAATCTCAAAATAATCAGAATGAGCAAAAGAAGACAGAAAATATAAGAACATGCATAGTATGATTCCAGTTATATAAAATCTTAGGAAATAGAAGCTAATACATAGTTAGAAAAAAAAAAGCAAATCAGTTTTTCCACCGTGGCACAGAAGCAAGGAACAAGAAGATGAAGGACTTGCCAGAGGCACAAAGAAGTCTTTGGTGGGTCTACATTATCATATGCCATTATCTTCACTTAACTGAGATAATGAATCCATGGATATAAAGACATGTCAAATTAAATTGTGTATTTTGAGTATGTATAATGCTTTGTATGGGAAGACATCTACCGCAATAAAAGTGCTAAAAGATGATGGGGGAAGTCCTTCTGTGTATATGTTTGTCTTATTGGTTGATGAATAAAGTACTGTTGGCCAATAGGAAAGCAAGACAGGTGGGACTAGGAGTCGAGGAGGATTCTGGGAAATGTAGTAAAGAGTAGAGAGTCGCCATGTGATCCCAGAAAGAGAGGATGCATGAGGCTGGCGTCCTTGGTAAGATAAGACCTTATAGAAATATATATTTTAGTTGTTATGGGTAATACTTAAGACAGAACTAGTCAATGAGAAGCCATAGACATCGGCTAACAGCATTGTAACTAGTAGAGTCTCTGTGTGTTATTTGGGGGATCTGAAGCGTTGATGGTACCCAGGCAGGAATCCCGTAACAAAAGGTGGCTGAAACATTTGAATGACTATACAAAGAATCAAATAATAAAGTGGAAAAAAAAAAACCCTATAAGACTGTAGTGGTCATCTCTCAAGACTCCAGAGTCCTACTGGCATTTGAATGGATTTCTCTTGTACACTTGAGAAATCATTCAGTCCAGGTGGTTGAGATACTAAGAAGAGCCTCCTCAGGGTGTTGGGACCTGAAGAGAGCATTCACCTCATGAATTTGAAGACAGATGGAGAAAGGTTGGCCTTCCCCGCTAGAGTTCAGGTCTATGAAGCACATGTACACTCAGCTCTGACCCAGTTGCTACCACAGACTGTAGTTTTCAAGTCCACAGTTAGCTCCCTACTTTGGGTGTGGAATTTGATAAAACAAGCCTTTGTACCTCTTGTCTATTAAACTCTGTACCTAAATGCTAAATGAGCTTGGAACAAGAGAGTCAAAGTTACCAGAAACAGACTTGCTGTGTTCTGGACTTGGTTGTTTTGCTGATCTCATGTTTTTGGTTCTTTGGACTGGTTAACCTTTGCTAACTGGTGAGTGTCAGGGGTGGTAGCCTCGCACAGCTTTCTTCTCCAGGTGTGGATTTATTATTACATACATCCCTGGGAGGGGGGGCGTCAGGTCCTATATTTTAACGTGGAAGAACTTTTTGAACCAGGGTTTCTGAGACAGGGTGGTGGAACAGAACTCTGGAACAGAATCTCCAACAAAGATCCCACAATCACTCCCCCAAAACACAGTTCAGGCGATTAGGACCTCACTTCACCCCCATCTCCAAAAGGAAAAACAAAATAATAAAAACAGAAAACTAAAGCACCGTCCTCCAAATTAGAGAGTCTCCAACAATTTTGAAGGGGTGAGGCAGAGTGTGCATGATTGGTGTCCGGGGGACTCTGATGGTGAAAAGTGGGACTGACCAGTGCTTCTTTCTCATTGCTGAAGAGAAGCAGCACAGAAAACTGCAGACACAAGCTCCCCAACCCAACACTCATCTTCAGCTGGGGAACTGAGAGCAGTTTGGGGTTCTGTAACACTTGCATTTAAACACCCTGTTTTACAACTCTATAACCACATTCCAGGCGGTGGTGTGAGTACCACAGAGACTTTACAATGGGGTTCTGGAAGTAGGCCACGGATAACCTGCTTAAACTGCTCCTTTGCTAAGTGCTCCAATCAATTAAAACAGCGTGGACTATGGAGGAAGTAATGCAGAACAGAAGGGAGTTGGGTCTCAAGCCATGAGGCTAGGCTGGCTTTAAGGGGAGAGTTGGGTTACCTCAGAGGTTGTCTGCTTTGGAAGCGATAATTGCCTTCCTCACACGCTTCCAAGGGTGTTAGGTGACCTGAAGCCACAGCAAGGCACCCAGTCTACCACTTGCCTGGGGAACGGGCAGTATTGGTCTCCTTCCTTCCTTCTGTCCATTTTCCCTTCCCTCAAGTGAGGGGACTGTGATTTTCAGAGCATATTGCACAATCATGGCTTGTGAACGGCTGCTGGTGGTCTTCTCCGTCAGTACGTGTTTATCTTTCTGCTTCCGTTCTCTTCTCCTTGATGCTGGCCCTGCCATGCTCCTGTCTTCCCTGTGCTGCCTGTGGCACTTCATTAGGGGGTGGGAGGAAAGCTGGACTTCTGAGCAAGCCTTCTTCCCAGCAGGATATCTGTGGGCCTCCATGGGACACAGCACCAGTGTGGCTGTCATCTGTTGCCATGCTCTGTGTGGGGACAGTCATGAGAGAGAGGAACATCTTGGTGAGAGGGGAGATCACAGGGTTGAGTCCTCTGGGGAGGGTAGGTAAAGAGTAAAGTCTTCCATGCAGATTTTCTCTGCGTGGACACACCATGCAAGTAACAGTGGTTCTTGGCTTGCGTTTTCCCAGCAAAGGAAGCTGTGCAGGAAACTCCGCAGCATGCTGGACACACGTGGCTTCTACCCTGTCCTTTTCGCCCCCACTTTCTGGGAATTCTTTCTCGCTGAGAAGACCCTGGTTTTTCCAACCCCGATCAGCTTCTCACGTTGCAAATCCACCTAACCTCCAGACGGTTTTCCCTCCTCCTCTTTCTACACAGCTGTCACAACAAACTTTCCCTCATCTGAGACTAAGTGTTGGACTCTGTTGTGTGGGCTGCATGTTGCAGAATCATTACCCTGGGGGGGACTTTCCAATAGAATCTGATGTTATCCAAAACTTCTCATCTGTTTCAAAGGGTACGATTTCCTGCATTCTCTGGAGGGAAATCAAACGCACACTGCATTTAGGAAACAGAATGATCCCTCACAGATTTAGCAGACCTCTAGGCAATTACAGTGTGATTATTCTGAAGTTGGTGTTCCTTTCACCTCATTTCCCATAACAATGTCTGGGGTGACTGGACTCTTGCTTTTTCATCTTTGCAAAGTGAGAGACATCGAAGAAATAAATCACAGACATGGAGGTGCTCCACGAGACCTTTGATTTTTCTCTTGTCCTCCGCATCCGATTTTTTTTTATTCTCCCCAAAGGCAGTCAGTTCCCCCCCCCACCTCTTTCTATAGTCTCTACCTGGGCTGCAAGATCCATCTTTATCATCCTCTAAGTTGTACGCCTTGTCACCTGATAAATGTGCTTGTCTCTGTAAAAATTACCCTTTGGACACAGAAATTGCCGGTGAAGAAAAATCGCTTTCAGCTGGTCTCCCATCTTCTTTCAAGTCCTCTGCCCCCCACCTCCTGGGTTGGGATGGGTTTTCCTCACATCATGGTCTTTGTCCTGCACTCCAAATTTCGCTCCGTGTTTCTCCAGTTCTTTTTGTTTGTTTTGGTTGGTTTCACTGTTTCTCAGCTACCATTTTAATTTCCTGCTGTCAAACACCTTCTGTATCCTCCCCCCACCCCCACGTGTCCTCCATTCCTGGAAAGCTTGCTTTGTGAACATTCTTTCTTCCTCATGTAACTTTGCTGCCTGTGCGCTGATGTAGGGTGACAGTGGTTTTATTTTACATTGACTAATTAAGCGTTTTGAATAATTGTGTTAGCCCCATTACTTCGAATCTATTTAGCTTAACACTTTTTTTTTCTTCACTCTTGCAACCTTTGATTAATGTATGACCGTTGGGAAAGAAAGGAGTCTGCACATTCATTTCCTTCTGACACCACTGCGAAGTCCTTTCCCCCTGCTTGGAGTCTGCAGGCACAGACGCCCAGCACTCCCTGAAGAAGGAGGGAGTGCCCTGTTGAAATAAGTCTGCAAGCTCTCAGACAGTGTTTGCCAGTGGTGCTTTGTGGCAGCCATTTCATAGCAGAGAGCAAATGTTAGGATTTAGGGGAAAAGTGTAGTCGAAGATCAGATTTAAAAAGAGAATGGTGAATTTCTGTTGAGTTAACAGCGTATAGCTAGATGGTATTTTCTTTTTAAGCTCATGAAACTTAACAGCTGTTTAGTGGAACAGTATTTTCACATATGTTTGTTTGACAGGTTTAATAGCAAATCTCACAGCAAATGACTTGCTGAACAGGCCCCCCCTTGGCTTGGGCTGAAACAAGAACTGGGTTTCCAGCAAGATTCATTGGGTGTTTTTTCTGCTTCTGTGTTTACAGGATCAGGAGGTCTGTATAAAGCAAGGGAAACTGAAAGGCACTCTCCAGAGCAGATTGCTACTATCTCTGCCAGTGTTCCTCAGAACTTATCAGCCAGTTCAGGGGGCCTTGGACAAACATGCTGTTTACCCAAAGAAACCCATTAGGACAGCAGTTTACGGTGACTCTGTACTGGTGGATGGTAAATCTATAGATGTCTGAGGGCTTTGTACACTCTGCACCTGCATCTCTGGAGTACTACCTACTTTGTCTGACTCCAGGAAGTCCATACTCTTTCCCCTGCTACTGGAAGAGGCTGCTGCACTTTGCAATAGTTTTTAAATATCAACCAGATTGAAGATGAATGCTTCACCAATTTTATTGGCAGAAAGAAAGTGCTTCCTATTACCCTTAGTTTGAAGGATCCTACTATTAGGAAACCATCATTTTATGAAGCTGGAATCCCATTTCCCATTTCTATTCTCTAAGATGGTGGGACCTCAGAAATACTAGCGCTTAGGGTTAAATACTTAAATTTAGCCTCCATGGGGAAAAGTGTGTGTTTTATGATTTGTCTGGGATGACTTTAGGTGCTTGAGCCTGGACACTCCTTGTAGCCGTGTGAGCATGTGGCAGAATTGGCAACCACGTCACGGTCAGCTTTGGGTCTTTCACTACTAAAGTCCCCATGATTGCCTCCTATACCTTTAAATTAAAAACAAAACAAAACAGAAACAAAACCAAAAATTGCAAGCCCCAAATACAAAGTTTTTCGTAAAGTTCTGAGCTGATTTATTTATTTGTTTTTCATTGTAATGTTATCCATATTTCTTGTCCTCAAAAGCAGGCAAGGGAGTTTGTTATTCATGTTGCTCAGTCCATTGTGATGTCAATAGAGAGTTACCTTCAGCCGTCTGAATGGCAAGCATCTCTCTCTGGGAGTGGTAGAAACATTTAGTATGCCTGCTGTTGCAGAAGAAGAAGAGAATGGGGGAAGTGAGTCCAACAAGTTTTCTAATGTAGAAGTAAAAAGTGCTCATTACAAAACGGTCAACTGTCAGGACTCTCTGTCCCTCCTAAAAATGAGTCAACTCTGGTTTATTCCCGATGGGATGAGGAGGAAGGGGACATGAAGACAGTTTAGCATCTGCACAGAGTGGTCATGAGCCACTCATTGTAGCCAGTGGGAAGAGAAGGTTCTACTGTTGGACCATTCTGAGACCTCCACTATTCCAGACCCTAGATCCTGGGATTCTTCCTGTCAAACACCAGTATACCAGATGCTCCATGGCCATCATCCCATGAGCCCCTGTGGTAGCTTTCAGCACCTGTGGAAGCTGAAGGAGAGTGTCATGAATGTTATGAGCTATCCCTTTGTCCGTCTATTAGGCTTGACCTCTCTTCCCTTAGTCCCCTTGTTTCCACAAGATGTGTATGTTGTTCAGAATGTTATATGTTCAGTGGTAGAGACATTTAAAGAAAGACTCTCTGTCATAATTCTTACAAAAAATAAAGGTGTAGCTGGGTGGTGGTGGTGGTGTATGCCTTTAATCGTAGCACTCAGGAGGCATAGGCATGAGGATCTCTGCGTGTTTGAGACCAGCCTGGTCTACAGAATGAGTTCCAGGACAGCCAGGGCAACATAGAGAGAAACCTTGTCCCCAAAAACTAAAACCAGAACCAAAAAAGGGGTTTAGCTGTTTGATACAAGTGAATCTTAGCCCAAGATGGGAGCCGGGCATGTAGCAGTCCTGGCATCTCTCATTCTAACATAATTTTGTTTCTTCCGGTTTTTGGCTTTTTCCAGAAATAGAAATAAGTGTTAGTGATATTTGAAGACTCGTTTAAATTTCTTACACTCAGCCAGTCCTTTTTTTTCCCCTCCCTTTGGAACAACTACAGAAATCACAGGACAGGACAAAACCAGAAGAGAGAGATTCTGTTGTGTCCTTTGCCAGATTTCCCCGGGAGAGCTTCTCTGTAGCTACTGTGTAACGGTAAATCCAGGAACTTGCCATTGGAGTCATTTGTAGATCCTATTTAGTCTGTACCAGCTGTTCCTAGGTGGGTTCTTCTTAGTGTAAAGTCTATCGCTCTGCTTTTGAATTCTAAGTAGAATTGAAGATGCACTTGAGAACAAAGGCTTATGTTGGGTCTTTCATTTTCTTGCTGTATTGATTGCCCTCCTGTTCTTCATGTGAAAAACAGTAGAGTTATTTCAGTGAGTACCATCTTAATGTCTACTGTGTGTGTCGGTTACTTTTCTCATGGCTGCGACCAGGGGTAACTTTAAGGGAGGCAGTTTGGGCTCACAGTTTGAGTGTATAGCCCATCGTGGCAAGGAAGCATGGTGACTGACAGGAATTTGAGATGACTGGTCACACTGTGTGTAGAGTCAGGGGCTGGAGAACAGACAGGAAGTGAGACCAAGAGCATAAGACTCAGCCCACCCACAGCAACCCACCTCCTCTTGGGAAGGTTCTGCTTTTCAAAGATTCTATAATGTGACTTCCCAAAACAGGGTCACCAGATGGGAACTAGGTGCTCAAACACAGGAGCCGAGGGAGATATTTCCCATTAAAAAATCACAGCTGATTCTACCCCAGCCCCCATGGGCTTATGTGCGCGTCTCATAAAGGAAAATGGATTCACTCCCACTTCAAAAGTTCCCACATACTTTAATGGTCCCACGGTTTACAAGTGCAGAATCTTTTGAATTTAATAGAGGCTCTCGACTGTGTGTCTCCATAATATCAAAAACTCCAAGTAAACAAGTACTATACTGCCAATGTAAAACCAAAGGCACTGGTGCACAGCCCCTTTCTCAACATGAAAAGTGGGAACATATGAAGGCAGGGTCAGGCTGAAGCAAGACTGAAAACCAGTAAGCAGAGAGCAACCCCTTAGGACCTCCTTGCACAGGTAACAACAGTACCAAGCATTGCCCTACTTGTGTGACTTTCTGGAACCTTGGTCCAAAACATCCACGAATCCCGCACTCTGGAATCTTTGATGCCCATAAAACAAGGACCATATAGTAGAGATGCTATGCATGACGCTATTTTGCTGACAAGATCAAGATGTAGTTCCTAGTCTCCTGAGACCATCAAGTTGTCTCAGACCCTGTACTGCTTCCTGGTAGTAAGACTTGCAGTTTCTAAAAAGGGGTTGTTGTTTTCTGTTGCTGTTGTTTGTTTTTTGGTTGTTCTAAACTCTTTGAGTAGCGTTCTCAAGTTGGATTCTTTCCTTTCAAACGAATTTGTGTTTTACAAGCTGAAACCTTCAGTGGGTGAGTCTCACCCTTAAATGGTCACCAACCACTGCCTACTTCCTGGTGGAGAGCAGAGGTTTTGCTTCAGTGGTGCTAGCCTCTTTAACAATTGTAGCTGCTTTCTTAGTACCCAACTGGTCTGCAACTTTAAACTTCTCTCCACAACCTCCAGTTACAGATGTTTTTCTGTCTTTCTGTTCTACTTGTTCTTTTATAATCTAGGCCCGGATATGAGCCGTGAGCAGTAAATGTGATATAGCCTTGAATGCTATCCTGTCTTTAGACTTCCTGTACCAAACAAATATGTCTATTACTTTAACAAACAGATTAATTTAAGTTCTTTGGACACAACTAGATTCTTTGCTAGACTATAGCACAAGTGGCCTCTACCCAAATTCTCAATAGAGTATTGTTCCACAGTTTGCATGTCTGTCAGAATTCTAGTCTTCCCAAATCCCATCAGAATGGCTCACTAATCTCCATTTGTAATATCATAAGTGTTTCTAACCCAAAGGCACAGAATCTTACTCTTTTTTTTCCTGCTGACCTGTTCCAAAATCCAGCAAACCACATGATCATCTTTATTACATTACCCCACTGTTTATACCAATTTCCTGCATTTATTACCTTTATCATTGCTGTCATCAAATGCCTGGAGAGATGTGAATTACGGAAGGAAGGGTGCATGTTGACTTTGAGTTTGAAGGTCTGGTACATCAATGCAAGAGAAGGCATGGCCACAGGAGTGTGAGGAAGTTGATCACATTGCATCCACAGACAGTCAAGAAGCTGAACATGTACAGGATGTTCACCCATACACAAGGGCCTGCTTTTTCCAGCAAGGTTCTACCTCTTGAAGGTTCTATTGCATCCCCAAATAGCACTACTTACTGGGAACTTAAGTATTCAAACACGTAAGCCCAAACGATGAATATTTCACATTCAAACTGCATTCTTTAAGGCTAGGTATCAAGGAAGTCATAAGCATCAGCAACAGGGAAAAGCGGTATAAGCGTAAATCGTCTCCCAGGTTTTGACTCCCTAATTCCCTTGAACAAAGGCAGAGGTATGTGCTTGAGATGGTACATGTTTACTAAGTGCCCTAGGTGTGCTAAGCAGAGTTCTCCAGTTATAAAGAGGAACCACTGTAGACGGTACATTGTCTCCTCCTCATTTATACCTCCTCTTATGGTTGACTAAAACTACTTTTGGTTTTATCTCCTGTATTTCTTGCCTGTGTTCATGCATGACTACATTTGGTAGGCATGATGAACTCCCATTTTCAACACGAAAACTGCTCCTAGCGATACAAAGATATATTTAAAGAATGCTTTCCCACAGTGGGGCCACATTTTCGTGGAAGAGATAGACATTTAGGGAAACTCAGTTGAGAAGATGCCTCCGTGAGAACCAGGTTGTAGGGCGTTTTCGTTTTCTTAATGAGTGATCGATGGGGGCGGGCCCAGCTCATTGTGGGTGGTGCCATCCCTGGGACGGTGGTTCTGGGTTCTATAGGAAAGAAGGTCTAGCAAGTCATGGTGAGAAAGCCAGGAGGTAGCGCCGCTTCAATCCTCTGCATCAGCTCCTGCCTCCCCTTCCCCGTTTGAGTTCCGGTTCTGACTTCCTTAGATGATGAACAGTGACGTGGAAGTGCAAACCAAACCCAAGCTGCTTTGGTCTCACAGTTTTCCATTTCTGCAATAAGAACCTAACTAACCTAGGAGGGAAATTTGTGCAAGCACAGCAACTGTATATGCAGAGGTCTGACAAGGGCACGTGGAAGCATGGTTTGTGACTCATAGCCAGCTCAGATGTCAGAAATGTAGCGGAGATTCCAAGGGAGGACAAAAGCTCAAGTGAGCTCCTCCAAAGTTTAAAAGGGTGAATAAAAGTTCTGGGAGATGCATGATACCCCAGAGAGGTGGAATGAGGCAAGATCTCCTGAGCAGATTGGGAACATTGGGGGAGGGGAGAGGGAGCCAAAAAAAAGAGAGGGGGGATAAGAGGAGGAGAGAAGAAGGCATGGGGGAGCAGGAAGGTTGAGTTGAGGTAAGAATAGAGGAGAGCAGGATGAGGGATACCATAATAGATCGAGTCATTATAGGCTTGAGGAGAGAGCTGACTCTAGTGAGATCTCCAGAGATCTACAAGGATAACACCAACTGGCAAACTAAGCAGTAGTGGAGAGACTACATTAATTGCCCCTCCTTGATGATAGGGTTGATGACTACCCTATATGCCATCCTAGAACCTTCATCCAGGGGTTGATGGAAGCATAGACAGATACCCACAGCTAAACACTGAACTGAACTCCTGGAACCTAGTGACAGAGATGGTGGAGTGATGAGCAAAGGGGTCAAAACCATGATGGTGAAAACCACAAAGACAGCTGACCGGATAAGGGGGAGCTCTTGAATCCCAGACTGATGGCTGATCCAGACTCCATGAATGTAGTGCCAGTGAGGAGGCCACAGAAATCACTGGGGCCTTGGGTAGTAGATCAGTGTTTACCATGGTGTATGAATGATCTTTGGGAGCCCATTCCAAATAGAGGGATGTTCTCTCATCCTGGACACATGAGGAAGGCCTAGGCCCTTCCCTGGATGAAATGACAGACTTTGGAGATCCCCCAAGGAGGGCCTCACCCTCCCTGGGGAATGATGTGGGGATTGGGAGGGAGGCTGGAAGGGCTGATGGAGGGACTAGGGAAGAGGGGTGGGAGAGGGAGCTGGGATTGACATGTGAAACATTCATATTTCTAATTTAAATAAAAACATATATTCTGGAACAGATAATTAGCAAAGGAAAATGTCCAGGCCATGGATCAGAATACGTTATGGCTTTGAGGCAGAAGAAATGATGGCACCTCTGAGGAATTGTGAATAGTTATCTTTGCTGATTCATAAAAACCTAGGATGAAGATGAAGAGACGATGAGCCTGGTGGAGGAGACTATTATGCCAGACTGGATATTGTATCTAGAAGGCAGAGGAGGGGGGTGCTTCTGAAAGATTTGGAAAGAGGAGGAGGGAGAAGGTTGAACTATAATTTAACTGCTGTAGACAGCTGAGTAAGTGGAGGGGAAACGGAGATGGAGATGGTTTTTGATAGTTCATATTCAGGTAAGGTGTCCAGAAACTAGGGTGGCGAGGAGATCCTGGAAGGAAAGGGTGGGTGTTAGGGCTGCTTAGGAATTAAATGTGGTGACAGTGATCAGAGAGAGGGGCCTGCAACAGCCCTGCCTACAGGAATGGTAGAAATGCCACACTTGTAAGGGTTCAGAGAGACAAGGAGACTGTGGAGGGAAAGTTATTAAGAAGCGCATGGATCTGTTGAGCTTGAGATGCCTCTGGGGTAGCCCCACTAAAGGAACTCCTTAACCCATATGAACCCAAGTGAAGCCCTTGGAGGGAGAGACATCTTCAGTTAGTCTGTGGTGGAAAAGGAGACCCAGAAGCATGCACGGTATAATCTAAAGGACTGACCAGAGGCAAACGATTCCAGGGTAAAAGCTCTGGGAGGAGGGTAGAGGCTGAGGAAGAAGAGAATGGTAGAGAAGGAAGCTGGCGGCCATGCTGGATATCTCAAATTTTAGTTACGACACAGTCAGAAATGTGCTCATTGGCATTAGAAGCAAGGACATTTTTCAGTCACCTTAGTAAATTCAATTTCAATTGACTTGTGGGAGATGACACCAAATCAGCAGATTGAGGGATGACTTAAAATATGAACCAGTTAAGAGTTTGGTCTAAGGTGATTTAGTTAGGTGGTAGCAAGGAGAATAAGGAAACGTGTGATTGCTGTTAAATATTTAAGGATCCATAATTAATTATTAGAGCTGAAATGTAACCCTTATTTTACAGGTAGCATATAAAGAAAAGCTTCAGATAAACTGTTAAAGCTCATGTGTCTAGAGATAGAGACAGCTAGGACCAAGTCTCAGGTCTTCAAACTCCTTTTGTAAAAGAAACTTGTGAATTCACTCAATCAGGAACAAACCCACCCTTGTCTGAGAAAAGTAACTTTTAAAGTGATAAATCAGAGTCATCTACGGAAGAAAGACTACTTGCTTGATGAGTGTGTTAGGGTATTCCATAAATATTTACTGACAGATACTGTGTTTTTGGTTATGTGTAAAGACAAAATACATTCCTTGAGGAGAACGTGTTCAATGAATTTTTATAAGAGCGAAATACTATCACTATTAAGTATTTTATAGTGTAACGTGGCGACAGATGTGAAACATGGAACGGTAGGATGGGGTGTTCATCAGCCAGCTAGGAGTTAGAGACTGATAAGCAGCACCCTGCATCATGAGTAACTTCTCCTAATGAGAAATGATGAGATATCACTTTGGGCAGAGCTATCAACATAAGCAAAATCAGAGATGCATAAAGATGCAAGCCATGGCAAACAGCCTGCTGTGTCTGCAGCATAAGGACTTACGAAGCCCAGCAAGTTGTGTTGACAGATGTGTGTTGCTTTAGCAAAAGTACTTCCAGCTGGGTTACTTTAAAAGAAGAGAATTGTGTTTGTAGTTCTGGAGGTGCCAGAAGTCCAAGGTCTAGGTGCTGGCATGGAGTATCTGATGTGGGTACCTGATTTCAAGGCTGTATTTGGTTGCATCTTCCAGAGTAAATGAGTAGGTATCCTCACATGGTTGCATAGACAGAAGAACAAATCACTGCTTTCAACTGGGAGCCATTTAGTAAAACCACTAAGCACTATTTGATGATTAACAGGGCCCTTGTGCCTTCACCGCTTCCCCAAAGCAACACTTCTTAAATACTGTTGCATTGAGGATGGCGTTTCAACATGGATTTTGGAGAGGACACTATTCAAATAGTAGCTCAAGGCATAGCTGTGGCATTGAGTGCCAAAGGGTGGGAAATGTGTTTTAGACCTAAGAGTGGTTTGGATTGTATTTAATGCAAATCTTACAGCAAAACAGCAGTCCAGCTGGAAAACATACGAAATGCAAGGTGGTGAGACAGGGTGGGGCATAGTTCCAACATAAGATCATGAATTTCTGATCTGGAGAAGTGAGGCTGAGGGTGGAAAGAAAGAGGGTTAGGCAAGAAGGGGTAAGTTATGCCAAGTATTCACCTCTTCTCCCTGAGGGAAACATCTAGTATTGTTCCTAAAGTAGTAATTAGCCACTGGGAGCATCTAGGGTAGGGGGTGGAAGAGAAGGGTTAGAGTCAAAGAATCTGTGTCTGGTGCTGGGTGTTTAGACTTTGATGAGCACCGGGGAAGCTATGCAGACCATGCTCAAGAAACTGACTTGTGGAACTGTGCTCACAGACTGGAAGAGCATAAAACTCAAGTGACAGTATCTTCTCTCAAGTAACAGGAATGGTAGTGGTTTTGCTGCTGAGTGATGGAAGACAAGTTCTCTTGGACTTGTTCCTGTGGTTATAAAAATAGAGAGATGTAGCATTGGTGACCTCTTCCAGATTGAGTCATAAGACTTCCTCTGGCTAGAAGATCAGCTGGAACAGGGGGAGGGGGGTAAGGAAGAGAATTGTTTAACTCAATTGAGCTAAATCATTAGTTCCTCATCTCATGAAACACTGAGACTCTTAAGGTCTTGCAATCCTGGTTTAGTTTCCTGAAGTGAACGTCGTAGATGATCTATGTATATTTCCAATATACACAATCAGTGTGCTATCATGGCTGCAACGTAAAGGAGAAATTAAAGGAATGTGATTTATAGCGATGCGTTTTTTTTTTAAACGTGAGTTCTGAGGCATGGCTACAGTAGAAAAAAAGAACGAGCTAATTCCTTTGGTGAGTCTGATAACAGGGGTAGAAGCACCCAGGGGCATGACAACAGTGTTTCTGAGCTGCACATGGCATGCATGTTGGTGTTTTAGCAACTCTTAGTAAAATCATAACAGCATAATATATATTTCTTGAAAAGCTCTACTTGCTGCAAAAATGATTCTGTTTTTGTATGTCTAATGGAGCTACTCTCAAGGCCCAGATAGCAGGGGTTTGATGTTAAAAATTAAAAAAAAACAAACCCTGCCAAGTGTGGTAGTGCATTCCTGTAATCTTAGAATCTGAGAAACAAAGACCAGGGGTTTGCCGTGAGTTCAAGACTAACTGTGTTCCATAGTGAGTACTAGGCCAGCTAGAGCTGTGCAGTAAGATCTTGCCTCAAAATCAAATGACACAAAAGAAGAACAATTGTAACCTAGGAGTATCTTTCCTACACAGATTGCCATCCTTGTAGCAGTATGTATATCCCCTGGTAAGACTTTTACAGCTGTGTTGCAATTCAAATGACTGGCCTCCACAATGGGCACACTCAAAATACTTCCTGTGTGCAGCAGCATCCACATAGAGACCAGCTAGCTTCGATAACTGAACCAGACACTTTGTACTCCTATCCTACCTGAGGTTCAGTTCAGCTAGTAAAGAAAGAAAGGACACGGAATATGCAATTCAGTGTTCCTTGTTAGTAGTGGGATCTTGAATCGTTCTTGCTTTTTGATCTTTTCCCAAATTGTGGTGCAGTGTTAGGGTGTAAAGTCATGACTTGACTAGATAAGTAACCAGAGAACAGGCTATAGGAATTGTAAGGTCGATCAATGTTAATTAAGCTTTGAGTTTAATACACCCAAACTTCTTCCTTGAGATGGCTAAAGGTAACCATCCTAAATCCATGTAGGTTCCCAGGAGTTGTGAAGGGACACTTGGGTGGGTCATATCTAGCAGAGCTAGGATTTAGTATTTCTGTTTTTTTTTTTATTTGATCCATGCTCTTAATTAAAGACTTAGAGTTGTATTTATATCAATGAATCCTGCTCAACGATAAAAGGTTTAGGGGAAATATTTATATTTTATGTAACTACTTTATTGAGGTTTTAGAAGACAAAGTACCTGATACAATGGAAAATGAAAATAATGGACTCCAGGTCTCACTCCCATCTTTCAGAACACCCCCTTGCCTCTGTGCCCTTCTCCATCTTGTCAGTCTATTCATTCTGGAATTTTTGTCAGAGCCCGATACCTTTCCAAGCAATGAGTTTTCATGAAAAAATATTAAATACGAAGCAAAAAAATTATACGTTCTTTCCTCAAAGTGTAAGTCTGTTATTAGGATATAATTCAGGCTATGAGAAATGTTGCTTTTGCTTTCAGATTCAAGGAGAAAAGAAAGAAAGTGGCATCATAGAGTTCTGTTTTTGTGAAAGAAACTATAGCTATGGATTATGAAGGCAATACATGCATAGTACAAAGCAGATCTTTTAAAAATGGAGTTCCAAAGTTACCTGTGACTGTATATATATGTGTGTGTGTGTGTGTGTGTGTGTGTGTGTGTGTGTGTGTGTGCGTGTGTGAGTAAACCTTCTGGATTCAAAGAAATGATACAGCTTGAGTTTTAAAAATAGTTGTTTAACATTTTGAAGGCTATTCCATTTACTATTTCTATAGTTTGAATCCAAGAGAAGGAACAATGGTTTCAACCCTCTTTGTATAAGAATAAAGAACATTTTAAAATGTGAAGCTTAAGTTTAGACATTTTAAGTAGTTCTATAATTGCATGAAAGAATGCTGGGTCATTTTTCTTTTCGGTTAGGTTATTAGTATTTGGGGGATTTTAAACTGAAGAAAACCTTGAGTTTCTTTGTAAATGAATTCTTGACTAATGCATTGTCTACTTGTACAACAGTTTTTTCCATCTCTCTGAGAAATTTACAGAATAAGTAATGTCTCTTTTGAGACTTTGAGATGTTGTCCCTGTCCTGACATGGTCCTGTGTAGATTCTTTGTACTCAGGGGATGGGTGTACTGGAGATCAGAGAAGGTCTTTTCTTGGCCTCGTGGTGGATTAAGAGTGGGCATTCATTGCCCACCACTGTCACAGCCCTCTAGGACACTTGGCTACATCTGTTTGTGGCTGCTGTGTCTCCCATGTTTTCTTGTGAGTACTTCCTGTTTATGCTGTGTCTTCCATATTTTCCTGGTGGATACTTCCTTCCTGTTTCTGCTGTCTCTTCTATGTTTCTCTGGTGGATACTTCCTTCCTGTTTCTGCTGTGTCTTCCATGTTTTCCTGGTGGATACTTCCTGTTGCTGCTGTGTCTTCCATGTTTCTCTGGGGATACTTCCTTCCTGTTGCTGCTGTGTCTTCCATGGTTTCCTGGTGGATACTTCCTTCCTGTTGCTGCTGTGTTTTCCATGGTTTCCTGGGGGATACTTCCTTCCTGTTGCTGCTGTGTCTTCCATGGTTTCCTGGGGGATACTTCCTTCCTGTTGCTGCTGTGTTTTCCATGGTTTCATGGGGGATACTTCCTTCCTGTTTCTTCTGTGTCTTCCATGTTTCTCTGGGGATACTTCCTTCCTGTTGCTGCTGTGTCTTCCATGGTTTCCTGGTGGATACTTCCTTCCTGTTGCTGCTGTGTTTTCCATGGTTTCATGGGGGATACTTCCTTCCTGTTTCTGCTGTGTCTTCCATGTTTCTCTGGGGATACTTCCTTCCTGTTGCTGCTGTGTCTTCCATGTTTCCCTGGTGGATACTTCCTTCCTGTTTCTGCTGTGTCTTCCATGTTTCCCTGGTGGATACTTCCTTCCTGTTGCTGCTGTGTCTTCCATGGTTTCCTGGTGGATACTTCCTTCCTGTTGCTGCTGTGTCTTCCATGGTTTCCTGGTGGATACTTCCTTCCTGTTGCTGCTGTGTCTTCCATGTTTCTCTGGGGATACTTCCTTCCTGTTGCTGTTGTGTCTTCTATGCATTCTTTCCACTCACCCACCTGTTCTCCATTTCCTTTGTTATGTTTGCTACATTTTGTTACACTTCCCCTCTTGTTTGTCTCCTACTGAGTTCCAGTTCCACCTTCTCCAGGTGCCCATCAAGAAACTGGATTTTCCTTTATATTCCAGTTTAAGCAGGATACCAAATGCCTCAACTGCCCCGTTTTATGTGGACTTTGTAACTACTTCAGTTACAGGGCTTTTCCTCTCTGTCTCTTCCAACCTTTGTCAGTCTTTGGTACTATCTTATATACTTAGTCTCTAGTTTAAAAATGGCTCAATACACTTTTGTCAAATGAATTGACAGAGGACGTTAGGATCTAAAATGAAAGAAAAGACCCTTTTCAGTCGAGTAAAGAGAAAATAAAATGTGCCAGTCAAGAAATAGTGTTTGTCTTTGTTCTTAACATAGAATGATTTTTTTCCCTTTGTAGACTCCAAAGAAATGTCACTGCAGCTTGCTTAATTTCACCACTCCTTCTGCCTCTGCTGTACTGAGAAGAGATGGATGGATATACCGTCCTTAGTGTCTGCAGAGCCTACTGTGAGCTCTGTGGGCCATTTGAAGAGCTGGCTTCAACGCTGTGCCACCCATGTCTTGATTGAAGCCTCTCTTTCCTTGTCATCCAAATGGCATATATTTACCTTTGTTTTGTTTGTTTTTGTTTTGTTTTGTTTTTGTTTTTTTGAGACAGGCTTTCTCTGTATTGTTCTGGAGGCTCTCCTGGAATTCGCTCTGTAGACCAGGTTGGCCTCGAACTCACAGAGATCCGCCTGCCTCTGCCTCCCGAGTGCTGAGATTAAAGGCGTGCACCACAAACGCCCGGCTTTATATTTACCATCCTTAAGATAAAACTGTGCATTTTGATTTTTCTAACATTAGCCCATCTTTCAGGCTTGTTCTCTGGTAGAATGCTAATAGTAAAGGATTTGGTGAGGGGCCAAGTGGGACCTAAAAAAAAAAAAAAGTTTGATAAGCATATGGTTTTCTCATCTGTTTCCATGGGAAAACTCTGGCAAAGGAAGTTTGTTTTGATTGTTTGAGGTTAAGTCCATCATGGCAGAAAAGTCAAAGCATCGGGAGGTTGAAGCAGCTGGTCATGCCACAGTCACAACCAAACACTGTTGCTGCTCAGCCTCCTTCTCCACTGTAGTCCAGGACTGTAACCAGGGAATTAGTGAACCCCGTTTTAAAAATATAGTCCGGTGAAATATTTTCATTATTTTGATCGCCTAATAAAATTTAACCTTTAAAGGTATGCGTAGACACTGTGATTATAGAGACAAACAAAAACAAGTTTCTAAATAATCATAAGAAAGAAAAGCAGTCACAATGCAGACTTCTCATACTTTCAAGAGTGCTTAAATATTACGGCAGGTTTTTATCTCTGAAGCTCTTTTGTGAACAAGGGAAGGCCACTCTCATACCCTAAGGAAGCTAACACCTAGAGAGCTTAAAGGCTTACCTACTCCTTAAATGTAAAGGTACTAAGTGACTACCTTGGATCTAGAAATGGAAGGTACAATGTTGGCTCATTTATCTGACTTTATTTTGAGGGCAATGAGACAGATTTATACATGAAGATAGTTGTTAACATTAGTTATGATGGAAACACAGATGATGTAAACATCTCGGAGGTTTCATCAGATAGGGCTCCGTGGGAGGTTATTTTTAAAACAATCTCATTGACGAGTGACTGGAGGTATTTTGCAGAAGAATGGGAATAAAGTGAGGAGGAGAGACTTGCGATATAAGAGAATGAATTTAAGTATTGACCTTAAGTTATGAAAAAAGCCGTGAATTTGAAGAGTAGTGTAAAAATTGAATGGAGCTATTGCATTCTTGACTAAAATAAGGCTAGATATGACATTTCATTTTTTCTAAATGATACATCAAGGATTGAAGACAGCTGAGTGAAGTTAATCAATATTTTAAGTAATCCAGTGTAGCTGGAATACTTCTGTTCTCCGTTTACATTTTACACCTGTAAAATAAAAACATCTTAGCTTGTACTAGGTACATTTCAAATACAGCATGTCTACAGGATGAGAAATATACTTATATATGGGGCAAAGAGAAGGAGGGAAGGGGAGTAAGATGGACAGAGAGAGATAAAGGGATGAAGAATGGTTAATTTAAAGAGGTCGTTGGTGCCATCTTTAAAAGTTATTATTTGTCAGTTGAATTTGAGATATATCTGTATGACAGTTTATACTTCTGAGGCCTGTGGTACCAGAATAGCTTTTAGATTTTTGGATGTTTTGCAAACTAATGCCTTTGTAAAATAAGGTAATGATGAATTAGACAAAGAAAAGGAAATTAAAAAACACTTTTTTTGGTGAGATTTGAGAAACTTTGTCTTTGTCTATTTTGTGATTTGTAACACAATGCCACAGACTACGTAATTAGTAGTAAACAGAAATTTGCAGCCTCACTGGTTTGGATGCTGGGAAATCTGATAGAGCGTTTTCTTTTCGTGTGACAGCATGATACAAGGCAGAAGGACAGTGAGAGAAACAAAAGAGAAGATTATAAAGAGCCTACTCCTGTGATGACAACATCAGCTCATTCAGGAGGGTTCGTTAAATGGGACTTGAAGACCTAAACTTAAAGATCTCACTACCCAATAACTCTACTGATGCCAATAAATGTTGATACGTCCTTTGGAAGGGGCAGTCAAGCGCACAGTTTAAAGTGTCTGACTCGATGTTACCCAAGCTTTCGGCCATGAGAGTAGTTCTGTTTGAGCTGTGTGGTGTGGAAGCCACTAGTCACATGTGCCTACTAAGTACTTGATAAAAAAAGTTTTGGAATGACTACAGAATTAAATTTTAAATTTTATTTAATGTTAGTTAAGTTAAAGTGAACACATGGGACTCTTGGATCCTTAACTGAACAGCTCTGGAATACACTTATGTCTCAGTCTCCATGCTACTCTTATGGACCTAAACTCCCTGCAATACTAAGCACTCTTTAGCATAGAACGTAGAACTGGAAAAACTTTATGTATTCCCAGTTTCTTAATCTCTCTGTGCTGATGCACCAGCTCCTTGCTTATAAAAACAAGGACCTTAAGAGTTGGCCTCCTGAAGTGAAGGCCGCTGTGAGGATTAAACGGGATAACAAGAACATTGAACGTCGAACAGTGTCTGATGCATAGCAATCATGACAAAAATCACATTGGGTTGTTTTTAATTATTACTGTGTCGGTGACGGGTATCACAACGCTCAAGACTCTGCAAAAATCCCCCTCTCTGTTCCTGCATTTGTTTTAGCTCTCTGCTTCTAAAAGCGTATCGCGCTTCCTGGAATATAGCTGAGTAAATATTGTTGGAAAGAACTCGGGCATTTTTAGTGGAAACAGGATTAGGAAAAGTACTGGGGGGGGGAGGGAAATGGCACCCGAGATGACCTCGAAGGTCAGGTTGTGATGGCAATGAAGAAATAGCTCATCGGGCAGAGGGAAGATGGACACCCAGGTGAACGGTGCTACATTAAGAGGGAGGTACAGCTCCCTCCTCCCTCTCTCTCTTTGTGTCATCTGTCTGTCTGTCTGTCTGTCTGTCTGTCTTTTAATAACAAGATCCCTAGGTAATGAGTGACTAGTAACAAGATCCCTATAGGCCCAATGCATACTGCCCTGTTAATAAGGCCAATCATTGTTCTTCAGCTTGTCTATTCCTGGGAACTCTATTGCTTGAATATGGTGGGGGTCGTTGGGTGGTGGTTGGAAAAGGAAGAGGGATGCTGCTTGAAAAGCAGGCCATGCACTGTGGGCAGATGCCCGTGAGATTCTTTCTTTCCCCCAAAACACGTTTCTTATTTACTTCTCGCAGGAAGGAAAAAAAATTAATCAACTGGGAACAATGAAGTCCCTCTCCTTCATGCTTGCTGGTGTCATCCACCTTTTATCCCTGGGCTCTGGAAAAGCCATATGCAAGGATGACATTCCTCAGAGAACATTTCAAGAAATAAAAAAAGAAATAGCCAGCTATGAAGATGTCGCTAAAGCAATTATCAACCTTGCTGTTTATGGTAAACACCAGAACCGGTCCTATGAGCGCTTGGGACTTCTAGTCGACACTGTCGGGCCCAGGATGAGTGGGTCTAAGAGCCTAGAGAAAGCTATCCAAATCATGTACCAGAACCTACAGGACGATGGTCTGGAGAATGTCCACCTGGAGCCGGTCAAAATACCCCACTGGGAGAGGGGAGAAGAATCTGCGTTGATGTTGCTGCCGAGAATTCACAAGATGTCTATTCTGGGTCTTGGCAGCAGTGTTGGGACTCCCCCAGGAGGTACTCTTTGTTTTTTTCTGTTGTTATTTTTTTCAATCGGCTATGCTCTTTAATCCAACCCCCACTTCTTTCTCACATTCTTTTTCTCACCCTCTTTGCCTTGTTTTGACACAGGGATTTCATGAAACCTGGGCTAGTCTTGAATTCACTATGTATTCAAGGGTGACTTTGAACTTCTTCTTTTTCCGCCTCCTGAGTGCTGGGGTTACAGGTGTGTCCCCACACCCGGTTCCTGTGATGCTAAGGCTCCATGCTTGCTGAGCAAACACTCTTCTAACCGCACTCCACCCCACAGTTCCGCTCTCCCGTAATCTTCTTATCCAACTGATGTCCACTGGCACGACTGTATATGATATACATAGTTTCTACTGTGAGAAAATGTAATCATTTCCCACTTGACTTCCTTAGTGAGTTCTCAAATCATATTGTTTCTTCCGACTTCCTTCTTCCTTTGTTTCTATGTCTTCTGTTCTCTTCAGGAGGACTGATGACCAAAGGGGTTAAGACTGGTCTGGTTTAACCTCCAGAAACAGCTGACCTGACAAGGGTTAGCTCTTGAATCCCAGACTGATGCATGGGAATCCAGCATGGGACTGATCAAGACCCCCTGAATGTGGGTGTCAGTGAGGAGGCCTAGGTAATCTGAGCCTTGGGTAGTAGATCAGTATTTATCCCGGGTATACAAATGGACTTTGGACTCCCATCCAACAATGTGAGATGAACTCTCACCCTGAACTCTTGTGGAGAGGGTCTAGGCCCTGCCCTGGATGAAATGACAGACTATGGACACCCCCATGGAGGGCCTCACCCTCCCTGGGGAAATGAGGGGATATTGGTGGGAGGGCATGGGAGGAAGGGAGGGAAAGGGAGCGGGACCTGGAATTGACATGTGAAGCAACCTTGTTTCTAATTTAAACTTAAATTTAAAAATACAAAAATAAAATATAAAATAAAAAAGGAAGAGAAACTATGCTGGGTGACTTTTTAGATAAGCTACTATCAGCACGCTGGCTTTAGCTTTATCTGGCGATATAATGCCTGAATATGGAATATATAGTCAGTTAGCAGTTACCTACTATTGTAATTTTTAAAATGTGGCCATTGCAACGAAAATTCAAGTGGAGAGTTTTTTTAGTTAAGGGAAAGGGGAGGGGGAGGCCTGCCTCTGGTGACAGGAGGAGTAGGAGAGAAAAAAGACAGGCAGAGAGAGAGAGAGAGGAACAGGCAGACAGAGAGAGGAGAGCAAGAAAAGAGAGAGAGGGATGGGAGGTGGGCAGGGCCCTTTTAAAAGGGAACACAGTGAATAGGCACAGGTGGCGCTCTTAGTGGCAGCAGCTGAGGGCGTATCCTGTCAGAACTCCAAAGGCAGGCCGGTACAAACGCCTGAATACTAACACCTACCCATAAAACTTGAATGTATTTATGGATTAATTTCCTATGGCAGAGAAAGTATTTTGTATTCTTTTGACTTTCTTTTATGCCGAGACCCAGGAGAAACATAGTCAGTTTATTTAAAAATCTTTATTGAAAAAGATTCATGTACTATAACATCTACCCATTAGAAACATAGCATAGTGACTTCTGGCACATTCACAGAATTGTTCAGTCTAATTCTAGAACATTTGGATTGTAGGACACAATCTGGTTGTTGAACATTTAATCTCTCCCGCCCCCAGACCTCATAACTAGTAGCAGCTGCATTTACCCCTCTAACCCTGCTCCCTAAGACCTAACATGCAGCTAATCTGCCTTCTGTCTTTGTGGACTTTCTGGACATACCACATGGCTGGAATAATGCACCCTGTGTTCTTTTGTGGCTGGTGTCTTTCATTCAGAATCACGTTTTCCAGGTCATCTATGTTGTGGCACACCTAAGTGCTTGGCTTTGTTGGTGAAAGGGTGTTTTATTGTCATTGTCTTTATCAGTCAGTGAACCTTTAGGCTGTATAATGCCACTCTATGCATTTATACACAAGCTTGTGTGGATAGGTTGTCCGTTGGGTAACTCTAGATTTAATTTCTTGAGGTTCGGCCAAACTGTTTGCTGAAATTTGTACCTTGTTTTTAAACCTGATATATCTATGTTTTCTTTATTTTATTTTATTTAAAAACAATCTTGTTTTATATAATAATCCCAGGTCCATCTCCCTCCTGCCCTCCCATGCCCTGCACCAACTCCCTATCTTACCCCCACCCCCTTCCACTCCCCAGGAAGGGTGAGGCCTTCCATGGGAGATGGTCAAAGTCTGTCACATCATTTGGGGCAGGTCCTAGACCCTCTCCTACGTATCCAGGCTGAGAGAGTATCCCTCCCTAGAGAATGGGCTCCCAAAGTCCATTCACTAGGG
Source organism: Mesocricetus auratus (assembly GCF_017639785.1). NCBI lineage: Eukaryota > Metazoa > Chordata > Mammalia > Rodentia > Cricetidae > Mesocricetus > Mesocricetus auratus. Next base: position 572,953 of record NW_024429204.1, read on the forward strand.
ATAAATACAGGTTCCACTGCCAGAGGCTCTACGACTGCCCTGGTTTCCCAACTGACACCCACGTTCAGGGGTCCTGGTTCAGACCTATGCTGGTTCCCCGGCTGTCAGACTGGGGTCCTCATCAGCTGTTTCTTTGGGTTTCCCCAGCAGCATGGTCTTGACCCCTTTGCTCAAAATTTGTACCCTTCCGTATTATCACTAATGATGTACAAATTTTCTCATATGCTTGCAAACACTTGCATCTGTCTTTTTTTTGTTACAGCTCCTTACAAGTGTCTCACTGCGGTCCTGCTTCAAATTTTGTTAGTGGCCAGTGATACTGAGCATCCTTCCATGCTTTTTATCATTGCCTTTCATCGATTAATTAAATTATTTGTTGTTTGTATGTGTGCATGCAAGTGTGTGTGTGTGCATACAAGTGTATGCAAGTGACCGTGTGTGCATGTGTGTGAATGCACCTGTGCATGTGCATTCCTGCGTGTGCATTCCGTATGGCACACATGGAGGTGTGGAGGACAGGGGACTACTTCTGAAGTTCTCTCCTCCCACCATGCTGGTCTTGAGAATCACAATCTGCGTATGGCTCATTTCTTTCCATCTTCCACGCCATGCCAGAGCTCAGGACCTAACATATGCTGCACCAGGGTTACAGATTCCTTTTAGCTGACACGCCCAACTTGCTTCCTTGTAATCGATTTCCCATGCTATTGCTTTCATTGTCTCTCTGCAAAATATGGACCGCACCTTTTGGGACCATTCCATTGTTCAGGGTTAGAGTTCAGATTATGACCTGTGTTCAAGTGTTTGAGAACTCATTCGCGCTTAAACTTGCTTTTGGGCTATGTGATTTTTTTCCCCCTAGTGTTTCTATACATCTGTTGTGTCCAGAGACTGAGGAGGTTTGATTTGCAGTTGGGTGGCAGGGGTTCATCAGTGTGCTACTGCAGTGGCATTATTGCATTCCCAGGACAGGGTCAGATGGTGGTGACGGCACAGGGGGCCAGATGAGGAGCACTGGTAAGTAAGATGGGCACAGGAGACATGGAGTAATCCTGTCTGGTAATCCCACAAGCTTTCAGAGAAATGACACTCAAGGAAGAAGGACACACTTGGAACAAATTTTGTTGTTGTTGCTGCTGCTGCTGGTTTGTCTGTTAGACGGGGAACGAGAAAACCGAACACGAGGGAGTGTGAGCATGTAAGACGTGCTTGGCTGCTGGGCGTTGGTGGTGCACGCCTTTAATCTCAGCACTCGGGAGGCAGAGGCAGGCGGATCTCTGTGAGTTCGAGACCAGCCTGGACTACCAAGCGAGTTCCAGGACAGCCTCCAAAAAACCCTGTCTCGAAAAACCAAAAAAAAACAAAAACAAAAACAAAAACAAAAAACAAACAAACAAACAAACAAAAAAGACCTGCTTGTCTAATGACTGAAGAGCCAGTTCTTACTGAGGGGCCATGGGTGATTAGTGACAGGTCCCAAAGGTACAAAAGTAGACTATAAAACTACTAAGGCCGTCACATATATTGGAGAGCTAGGAACTAAGAGTTTTGAGTTTTAATCTTTACTATTATGACTAGGATAATATAAAAAATTTTAATTACCTTAGTTTCTATGTTGTTTATTACTAAAGATTCTGATTTCCCAGAAATTTTTCAGTAAGATATCTTGAAAATCTGACAAATGAAATAGCAGTTCATATTCTCTTGCTCACATAGGCATAAGTTAAATAGTTTTTATCTTACCATCATGGGAAAATGTGGATCTCATTGCCCATTAATAGTTACTCTCCTTTATGTTACTCCTTTCATAAGCAATCCGTCCAAATGACTTTAAAGCTAATAGGGCTTTTTGTTGTAGAACAAATTATTTATGTATTTATAAAAATCTAGCTTGCTACATTGTCCTGCTTTTGAACCTTACATTTCAAGTACTTTTTTGTGTGTGTGCTTCATTTGAGGGAAATTACTACAAAACTCTCAGTGCTTTGTTGTCTGAGAAGATCTTAGAACAGAACACTCATCCTTCCGGCTGAAGTATGGCTGAATTTTCAGCCCTGAAAGCATTTATTAAACACCCATTTGTGACCATGTCTGGCCTGAATAAAAAGTGGCTGGTGACATCCCATATAGTCTTTACAAATAATGCTCCCTGGTCATAAAAATAATATTTAACTTCAAATGTAAAACTTCGAAAAAATGATGCACCAGGAAAATAAGATAACATGACATCCTCTTGCCCAGAGATGACAGTGCTGGCCCTGTTTGAACATACACACTTTAATTTCTTCGGTGTGTTTGTTCACGTCCATTTATAACGTAGTGTGAACTTGCCCATCTCTTTAATGAGATCCGAGTATGATAGTTCAGAACTTGAACTTGAATCCAAATCCAGTCATTACAGTGTGCTGCCAGCTCCCTTCACTTCAGAACTCTGTTCTGTGTTCTGAGAAATGGGGACAGCGATGTCTACCTTGTTGCGACCACAGAAAACTGAGAGGGCGCGTTGGCTCTAGCCTTCTCGCCAAGTTACGCACAGTCCACGCTGTCACACTCACTGCCGCTCGTTGTTGAGTCTTCAAGTTTAGTTTCATTACAGCAAGAATCGGAGCCAGACTCTCCCACGGTAGGTTGCCTCGAGCAGAAACTGTCCCGTTTGCATCTGGAATGGGAGACTTAGCTCCTTAGTTCCTACGCGCACCTATCTGCTCTCTTACTGGAATGTCCTGGGCTTATTTGCATAGTGACAGCAATCTCCTCCTGTACCCTCCATACGTGGAGTTGGTGGCAGTTAAACATGGATAGCTGAGATGAATACGGCCGTATAGATTGGTCTTGGTTCTGGATCTGACAACTGGGTAACTATAGAGGTCCCTGGGATTGCCCCGCCCCCCACCACGAGAGCCCTTTTAACCAAGACACTGAAGTCTGGGTTCAGAGCTGTGCCGGCTAGCTTGGTGTCAGCTTGACACAAGCCAGAAGTCACTGGAGAGGACAGAGCCTCAGTTGAGAAAAAAACAAAAACAAAAAACGCCTCAATAAGATAGGGATATATGCCTGTAAGGTATTTTCTTAATTAGTGATTTATGCGAGAGGGTCCAGTCCCTCGTTCATGGAACCACCCAACCCCTGGTCGATTGGTCCGGGGCTCTATAAGAAAGCAGGCTGAGCCAGGCATTGGTGGTGCACCAGGAGGGGTTGGTGGCGCATGCCTTTAATCCCAGCACTCGGGAGGCAGAGGCAGGCGGATCTCTGTGATCCTGGTCTACAGATCGCATTCCAGGACAGGCTCCAAAGCAATACAGAGGAACCCTGTCTCAAAAACAAAACAAAACAAAACAAAAAAAAAAAAAAAAAAAAGAAAGAAAGAAAGAAAGCAAGAAAGCAGGCTGAGGAAGCAAATAAACAGCAGAATCAGCTCCTGTCTCTAGGTTCCTGCCTTGTTTGAATTCCTGTCCTGGCTTTCTCCAGTGATGAACAGTGTAATCCAAATAAACCCTTTCCTTCCCAACTTGCTTGTTTTGGTCACCGGGTTTCATCACAGCAATGGGAACCCTAACGCAGGAGTTAAGTTAGAATTTAGAATTGAGGATCAGTGTCAGGGCAAAACCATCATGAATCCAATTTATTTGCTGCAGTGTCAGCTGGTGATACTGGTTCAGTAGTGTGCTTGTCTTCTCACATCTTGTTGATGTCATAGGGCCTCACTGTATTCTCCTCGCCAAACTATTTACTGAAAATGTAATAAAAATCGAAATAAATTTAAGTCTTTAGAAAAATTTTTAAGCTTGGTTTGGGGAAGCAGAATCTCTAAGTACCACTGACTGCAAGGATGCATTGCTGTCAATAATTTAGAGAACTAGAAATGCAAACAAGCACATCCTGAAAAACGTTCATGATATTTAAAAAGACTTGTATGCAAATGTTTATCAGGGCATTGTTGGTAAAAATCAGAAATCATTATCACAGGAGAGTGGTGCATACCAGATCAGACTTATACAGTGAAATACTAGAAAACAGTGAAAATGGATGAACTAGGGTTACATACATCAGCATAAATAAGACAATGCTGAATTTTAAAATGTGATTTCAGGGGTTATAGGTATAGCTTCATAACATTTGTTTTAAGATGAAAATATGCAAATAAGACTATATTTATGAATTTGTATGTGGTGAATACATATTTTGAACACTTCATTTAGAGGAAACAGACATCAGGGAAAGGAAGAGAAACAGTCAAGCAACATGGATTTGTGTGCTATTGATGCATGTTTAAGGAAAAACCCAGAAATAATGACGGTAAAATAAAGAATTTCAGGGCTCTGAGGTACGTTCTATGCCATCATTTCTTTTACCACTGACACATCATGATTCTATAAAATGGAGAGGCAGGGAAAGGGGTATTAATGTATTACTGCTATCAGAAGTTTTTGCAGTGAGGGAGAAATAGTCTTTACCACCCGTCTGATCCACGGTTCCCTGTAGCCAGAGAAAATGTGTATCAGCCTGTCATATAGAAGTGTATGGGTATTCTTTTCCGCCTTCCAGTGGATGTCTTCATTCTTTCTACTGAACTCTGTGGAGTTTCTGATAGTGCCATCTCACAAAACTTTTGCATCATGAAGGAAAACAACCATCGTCTCCCTAAGGCTCAATTTGAAACCATTTCTCTAGACTGGGTAGGATGAGTTTTAGATACTACACTATGCATACCAGTTGTCCTCAGACCCAGACCCACTGTGAGGCTTGAAGGACTCATGGCCCTCAAAGAACAGCACCCTTGCTGTGGCCTTGGTCAAAGCTGGGACTTAGTGCTGTTGCTGCTCTTCCAAGTTACCGCATAAACCATCTGCTTCCAGACAATGTCAACATCTTCATTTGTATTCTAACCATTTTAACCAAACACACTGTTAGTTTTTTGGTCATTTTAGGAAGGTTGGGAAGATAATGACCAAGTTACATTTTGTGGAAAACATGGCCAGAAGCTCCCCTTAAAGTTCCTAAAGCGTTTTTGAGTCAAAGAAAGAAAACTAAAGTTCACAGCCCCATGAGGTGGGGATTGGTGGCTGAACTGTAGCTGCCAGGTAGAGCCTGGCTCTCAGAAAAGTTTGCTATGGATCATAAGGAGCTCAGATATACAGAGCATGGTAAGTCCTTCGATGGCTGCCATCATCAAGTTTGGCTTGCAGCCTTCTCTAAAAAGTGGAGGCTTCTGGAATTTCTGATAGTGTTTTCTCTTCCTGTCCCTCCCTATAGAGAAAGAACAAGGGATCTTGCTCTAAAATTTTCTAGGAGTGACCCAGGACAGAATCCCTCTGATTCAAGTACCAGGCCTTCAGGAGGAAAAAGGTCCTTATATCAAACTCTGTACAATTCAACAGGGCTGCACATCCATGCTTTTTCAAACATGGTGCCAATAGACCATGAACAGAACCAAGGCACTACAATTTAGTTTTTACATGATTTCCTGTGGTGAAGATTCTTAATTTCCCTTAGTCTGTTTCTCATCCTCATATGCAGTAAAAACCAGACCCTCATCAGAGTGTGGACTGGACGTTATCAACCTGACAGAGTCCACATCTCTGGAAGGTGGTATCTAGTGTTAGTCAGGGTACCATCATGGAGCTGTTATAAGATCAAGTGAATGAATGTGCTTTTCATGCTTCTGGTATAGTAGTGGATATCTATACTACTAATATAGGCATATGAAGTGGGTAGGATATTCCAGAAGTACTTTGAGGTATTTGATTAAAATTATGTCATGAGAATAAAGAATTATTGTCACACCATACTTAACTTATTGTCATGCCATTCAAACACTAAAGCAATTGCTAGTGTGTCTATAAAGTACTTGACAAACGTGTGTCTTATTTATCTTTGGATCATCTGTAGTATCAATAGAGTGCACTGTACTCGAAGGGTTAAAGTGCATACCAACTATGACTTAGCGCAGAAACCTTGAGACGGGCTGTCCATTTTCTTTAAGGATGCTAAAAAGTATGATGTCACTGCACTTCATTTTAGAATCTGTTAAGGCAATTTGGGCTATTACAAGTTCAAGCTAATAAAACTGCCTTAGTAACATATCTGATAGGTGTCGGGGCTGGGCAGATGGCTCAGAGGTTAAGAGCACTGACTGTTCTTTCAGAGGTCCTGAGTTCAATTCCCAGCAACCACATGATGGCTCATAACCATCCGTAATGAGATCTGGTGCCCTCTTCTGACCTGCAGGGATACATGTAGACACAATACTATATATATAATAAATACAAAATTAAAAAAAACATATCTAATAGGTGTCTACTGATATCTTTAGCTGGGCCTTTGTAAGACTAAGAATTTCACAACATCTGCAATTTGTTTTCCTAATCTTAATATCTGAACTGCAGGCACTGAGGAAATGGCTCAGTTGGACCTGAGTTGGGATCCCCAGCACCTACCTGAAAAATTGGGCATGGCCACTGTGGTCCCAGCACTGGGGACACAGAGACAGGATGGCTCCTGGTGCTTGCTGGCCAGCAACACTAGCAGAATCAATGAGCCCTAGGCTGACTGAGAGAACCTTTATCAATAAATGAAGAGTAAGATGCTTGATATTAATCTCTGGCTTCCAAACTCACATGCACATACATCCATACCCATCTACACGCTTACACACACAACCCTGAACCATAGCATTATTTGCATGATACTTTTTCTAGCATTGCATGAACATTTTCTTATTTAAAAAATAGTTTATCTTAATTATGAAAAGATAGGTATTGTTCTTATGCTATAAGGAAAGCCTGATTAGGCACATACATTTTGAGGCACATTAAGAATTAATCAGGGCTGGAGAGATGGCTCAGAGGTTAAGAGCACTGACTGCTCTTCCAGGGGTCCTGAGTTCAATTCCCAGCAACCACATGATGGCTCACAACCATCTACAATTCAAACTGGTACCCTCTTCTGGCATGTAGGCAGAACACTGTATATGTAATAAATAAATAAATAAATCTTTAAAAAATATAAAAAAAAGAATTAATCAAAGTGCTATTGTATACAGTGTGACTATTTTCAGATGTAGGATAAAAATAAGCATTGACAAGGAAACAAGAAAGACACTGACATACTTTACTGATATAGCACATAAATATTTACATTTATGAGCTGAATTATAATAAAGGAAAACTTCTCTACACTATAGTCATTTTAACTCTATTTCAAGGTCATTTAATACCATGTTCTAACCTTGATAAGCAATTTAAAACAATTTGCTGACTTGTTGATTTAAGCTTTTAAATAATATTCTAAGGGCCACTAATCTGTGGAGCATATATAGATGTTTATCTGAATGTGTTTCTGGTTAGTATGTGAAAATGTTTAGGGAATAAATCCAGTGCGTATGCTTATTTACTTAACATAAATAGGAGTTTCCCATGAGTGACTATAAAAGTCAGAGGAAGTGGAAAGTGGGTGGAACGGGAATATAAACCTAGTGTCTCTGTATAGTCTTTATTTTAGAAATCCACATTAGTGACTCTGATAGTTGGAATATTAACCTAATAACTTTCCTTCTTGGTAGATTATTATTTTCATATGCAACTATGTATTCTTATAAGGCAATTCTCTCTGGAGTTCCCAGAACAAAATATTGCATTTTTACCAAATGAGTTTTTTCAATGATCTAATCTAACAAATTCACATTTAAGAAAATGACTTTATTTATTGCATATTTTCCCATGTTTATTTCCCTGTTCATCCCTCTTTCTCCCAAACAAAAGCAGTCTCAGAAGTTCTTAAAAATTTGCCTGCTTCTAAAGTGTTTGGTGCCCACACTGGGTTGAGATGCCACAGAAACGAGGCTATCCAGCCATTCATCTTCACTTATATTTGAGCTTATATATATATATTTTTTTAAAGGATTAAAAGCAACTTCGGAAATGATATTTAGTGATCAGAACGTCATTGACTTACAGAGCTATCTGTGTTGTCTCCGTGCAGAGCTGAGACCTTTACTTTTAACAGTTAAGTTGTAAGTATTGCTTGAGGGATGGAGACATTATTGCGATTGGGAAGTGGATTCTTGCTCTCAGATAATTTGGGGTAGCTTAAGTGGAAACACAAAACTTGGTAAAGGGAGTTGAGTTAGGGGGAGATGGAGTACCAAGGGTAGCTTTTAATAAGTCCTTGGAAACAGGGCAGTTATCAGGGTCCTTTGTAAGATCCTTCTGGTCCCTGGTGCAGGACCATTCAGGGAGGAAAGGATGCTGTTGCTACCTAGACAGCTAAGAGACAAAGGAGAGTTTGATGTTAGAAGTGCTAAGCCCTGTGAAACTGTCTTCCCTCAAGCTTAGCTGGCATCCAGATTCCTTACCACAGGTTATTGTTACTCTGTAGGAGAAATTGATTTCTTGTTTTAAAGAAAAGTGCAAATGTTTGGTGTCTGGGAAGCTTTTTTCTCTGGCTTTGGTCCCATGGAGTTAACTCAGAAGGATGTGCCTCCAAAATAATTTGGGATTTCTTGCTGTGAATTTTCCTACTCCCTGGTACCTTCCCTCCAGCAACAATATTAAAGAGTCTAAACACTGTAGCAACAAAGGGTGGAGACATTCTAAGACCTACTTCTAATCTAAGTGGATGCTTCATCATTTTCCAATTTGAGCCTCAGTTGTACCTCAAGCATTCTTTTATGTAGTCATGCTTGGCATTTCTAGGGGGAAGCAGAGAACAAACTAAGGTTGAATGAATTGCGACCTGGTAAACTGTAGATGTTAGCGCCCATATCGTCAACAAACTCTGGTTCTGTCCACACTGACAGTCTTTGCAAGGTATGGAGAGCAACACTTGTGTAGGTGACTATCTATATATAGTAGGTGTGACATTTCTTCATGTATATTTGAGCATATCCTTTGAGTAGACAGTCTTAAATTCTGAAAGAAAACAGCAAAAGGAAGGCAGGTAGGAGCTCAATGGGGCACTCGGCACTGATCACCACCAACCCGTGTTTAGTGCTACGCCCAGTCCTGAGTAGTTACCAGGTAAACCAGGGCCTGAGTAATCTGCAGTCAACCTGGCCTCTAGAAGAGAGGTGAGTGGAAACGGGTAACATCTCCCTGATACTGAAACCTCTAGTAGCCCACGGCATACCAAACACCAGAGAATACGCACCACACCATTCTAGACAATTCTCTGGCATACTACACAGGCCTTAGGCAGTGTGGATTCTGTAGGTGGCTGGCTTTATATTTTCACATCTGGGCAGGATCTATTCATGGATTGTATGTACTTTCTCTGGCTTCTTCAGTGTTGGAGCACACACCCCTTTGCGCTATGTGTGATTTAATTATTTTGTGTCTCTGATCTAATTTATGTTACTTCAGGCTAAGAAATGAGTTATGCTTATTTTTAAAAATTCCCCTTAGGTCTTATCCAAGTATTGAGGACTTCTTGAATGAATAACACAATTTTAGATTTTATTCTATTCATTTACCTAAGGCAAGGCTGATACAAGAAAACCCAATTTCAGATAAGTTAGGATTTAATTTTTTAATGGACAGAAAAATCAATCAATTGGCTTCCTTGAGGTTTATTTTTTTCTCCTGTCAGTGGGATGTGAGACTACAGGGGTCTTTATCACCAAGACTGTGGTTATCAATCCTGCGAGGGCAACCAATTGCTTCTCTGCTTCTGATTGTTTGGAAACAGCAGGTTTTCCACTGGAAGGATCAGAAACTGAGAAGCCAAAGGGCTTTTTTGGGAGGCACAAAATGATGCTCCAGGAGGACTCTCAGGCTTAGAAAAGTTGAAGGAAGCAATCTGTTGGCCTTGGAAACGTTAGTTACAGGAACTAAAGAATAATTAATATATTGACCTGACTCCAGATGTTTGCACTTCTCCCAAATCATACCCTTACACATATTATTTCACCAAATGATTTTTTGAGCCATCTTTTTTTTTTTCATTCAGTGGACTTTTATCAAAAACCTGCTATATGCCAGTTGGGGCACCGGCGACATACAAGGGAGTGATGTTCTGTGCTGCAGCCGAGGGCTATGCTGTTTGTCTGTGGTCTGTGTTGCCATCACGGGCCATGTTGATGCTTTGGGTATGTGATGTCACTGGGCGCCACGTTGGTGTCCGTGGTCCATGATGTCCCTGCTCCCCCCCATCGGAGGCCTTGGTGATGTCTGTTATCCACGCGGCCACCAGAGACCATGTGGAAATCCACGATGCATGCTGCTGCCTGATGTTATGGGCAAGGAAGCTTCTTTTGCAGTGGTATTGATGACTGCAGACTCATAAATGAGAATCGAAGGCTTCTGTGACCTCCCCCTCCCCGAAGGAAAAAAAAAAAACCAGAAATAGTACAGACAGGAAGCTATTGAAGAGAGTCCTTAAAAATTGTGATAAAGATGCTAAGTGTAGCTCTTCCCAGTTGATGGCTTCTGGCGTGCACATGCGCAGGAAGTGGGGGCATTCCGTTATCTTTTAAGGGGCTGGTCACTGGATGTTTGACCAGGCTCCAATGAGTATACGGGCAACACATACACATGCATACTCACATGCACATGTAGGCACACACATGAACATGCATACACGTGGGCCACGCACATACACATATTATGGGGGGCGCGCGCACACACACACGCTATGGGGTCCTCCATACATTAATTCAGGCGGGAAGACTCACCCATTGTGAATGACACCATCTGCTCTATCGGAGAATCTGGACTGTATAGGAGTGGAGAGATAGCAGAGCACAAGCATGCAAGTATTAATTCATTGCTCCCTGCTCTGGACCGTGGGTGAGTACAATGTCTGTCTCAGGTTCCTGCTTCCTTGCAATCCCTGCATTGATGAACTGTAAACTGGAGTCGTTTTGTCAGGCTATTTTTTTTTTAAATCACACCATTCTCTTGGGAATGGTTATTTTATTCTCTGTGAGCTCTACCTTTATAGATTATATATGTTAATGATATTATATGGCATTTTTTTTTCTTCGAGTAGCTTACTTAATGATCTGCAGTTTCATTGATGTTGGCACAAATGACAAGAAATCCTCTTTCAAGTGTAGGCATACCACATGTTTAAGTCCATTTACGTGATTGAAATTCATCCTGTTCCCAGATCTTGGCTCCTGTGAACAGAGCAATAGTCCACATGCGAATGAAGTGTCTGCTAGAAACATGATTTCATATCCTCAGAATATATTGATATGTAGATTTTTCTGAATCCTGAACCCTATGGTAGTTCTGTATTGTTGTTGTTATTGAAAATTCTCAGTGCTGTTTTCCGTGATGACTCTGCTAGCTCACCTGTGCCCAGAGTGTTCAAGGGTTCATTTTCTCTACCTTCTCCTCAATGTAAATTATAATTCCTTTAAATAAATATAGATTTATTTTTCATACAATATATTCTGATTATGGTCCTCTCCCTTTCACAACCCCTTCCAGGTTCTCCTTCCTTCCAAAAAAAGTAATGATAAGATAAAACAAAACAAAACAAAAATAAACAGAAGACTCTAAGGAAAAGCGCAGGAAACACATGTAGATACAGAGACACCCACAATGGCACACACAGAAATCCCATTAAAAACAAGGCAAACTACAAACAAAAACACAACTATAAAACAAAACCGAAAAGATCTGACAAAGCATTATGAGACAAAGAACCTCCCAAAATGCCACTGAGTTCATCTGCTGCTGGGTATGGGGCCTTCTCTGAAGAGTGGTATGTACATTCAGTGAACTTTGAGTGGTTGTCAATTGGAGGTAGCTTCTGGGATGAGGCCTTGTGTCTACACCGCCTGGCATGCTATCACAGTCTCTGTGAGTTAGATGCATGGTAGGGTCTTAGCCTTTCCTTTAAGCTTTCTTATTCCTGTTCCTCCTTTCCTACTACATTTTAGCCGTAGTGCTCTTCCTTCAGTAATCCAGAAAGTTGTCTTGCCTTGTGGGGAGTGAGTGCGGTGGTCTCCTTTCCTCTGTTCATAGGTCTCAGCTTAAACCTCTCCCCGGAGAGGTCTTTCCCATGCCCTAATCCAAAGGTGATGTCTGTTTCCCTTGTTTTTTTTTTTTTTTGTTTTTTTTTTTGTTTTTTTTTTTTTAGAAAACCACAAATAATAAAGGGTCACCCAAAGTTGAATTTTCTTTCTTTGTCATGTAAACTTCTAAATACCTCTGTTTTGTGGTTTTAGAAATCCAAAATCTACTTTATTGTCCAAGGAGGCTTCTTTTATTCTCATCTAAGTGACCAGGAAAGAATAAAGACGTATCACCCTCTCAAGTGTCTTCGTCACACGTAGCCACAGATTTGGGAGTTAGGTCCCCCACACACCTTTGAAAATAATAAGCAGTCATATTCTCAGCAAGATTTAAAGGCTTTGTTAGAGGTGGAAAAAGAAAATTGTTATGGAGTACACTGAGCAATGCTGTCCTTATATCCTATAGTCACACTGCTAATGGGCTTCTGTCTATTATTGCAGAACATGCTACATTCTTTGTTATGACCCACAAAATGGTTTTCTTACCAGAAATTTGTGGCTGGGTGGCTGGCTTGTTTCCTTGTGATGGCTGCTGAATTTTGTGCCTGATTATGCTTCATTTTCCAGGCAGTTCACATCTGAGCTCATTGTCCTACACAACAACAGCGCAAACTCTATGACATATATTTTTTCCATGATAGTAAACACAGGATTATTTTATGTTACTATACCCCTTGTCTGTCATTTGCTTTCAGTTTATTCAGTGTGTTTGTCCGAGACTTCTTAAATTATTTTGGTTTTAAGTCTGAAAACAAGAAAGCAAGATACAAGTACAAATAAAATATCTTGCATTTAATGAAGATAATATGTGACTATATCATAGGGCTGCCTAAAGATCAATCGACTGAGCATAAGTAAAGTGTTTAGGACTATGTCTCTTATATCATCACATGAAACATTTAATGGGTTGACTGAAGATACAGCTTGTTAAACAATACTCTTAAACTAGGCTAAGTGAAAAAAATGATGAAACTGTCTAATTAAGGATCACATGCTAACAATTCATTCTAAGTCTGCATGTTATAATCTATATAACAGTTAATAAATAACATTTCTCTCAGTAAGACAATACTATTGCAAAGCATATTGGCCATAGAGCTTTTAAACCATGGGCTATCTCGACTCGTTAGGCATCTTGTAGCTGAAATGTGTGACCAACTAAACAAATGAGGATTTGGTCACCAGAACTGTTAATGCCCCTTCCCCGATTTTACGGATAGAGACAAAAGATCTCCGTCTGATTTTGAGTCATAAAACTACAAGTAATCTGGCAGTGAAATGGACCGATTTTGGTTCCCATATCACTCTGTTTACTGATAGGGCAGCAATGATATCCGCCAAGGCATACATGATACCTAGCCAGAGCATGCCTATAATAATTATGTCTATAATAATAATAATAGTAATTATTATTATTATTGTTACATTTTATGAAAAACCTTTAAAATAAACAATTACTTTTACCTCCTAGATTTGTATTGATGATATACAGACCTGATACTTTTTCCTTTTAAATGTTTGGAAAACCTATCCAACAATCTGATGAAAAAAAATGTGCCAGTACTTTGGATTTAGCTTTTCCATCCTAAAATTGTATAGAATAGTGATTTTTCAAATACAGTCTAGGGATAAAATCAGAACACATTGGTTTTTGGGAATGCTGCATGATGGCAGCCCCAGCACCCTCAGTGTTTCCAATACCACAGAGTCTTTGTTGTGCTTCTGGTAAGGAATACATTATTAATGTTGTGGACTCAGGGCCTGGTTTTCATTAATTCGCTCCTCATCAGACGCTCATCCAAAACTTGCTATTCTCTTTGTGTGGAGTTCAGTTGTTAGGAGTAATGGTCTGAGAGGCTCTTTCTCCTGACAAACTGGACCATGAGCAATATGGGCAATTTAATTAAACACAAACATGCTGAATTCAGAATGTGGGAAAGCTTTGTGTCATGTATTGTGGTGATATAGAGACATCCCCTATGTGGCCTTCCGCTGTTTGCTACCAAGGATCCACCTTCTTCTATCTGGGAACTGCAGCTTTTGCCTACTCCCCGACATTAGTTTAGGTGGGATTGTCTCTTAACCCAAATCCACCCATGGGTAGGGCTCACTTGGCACGACCAATCTCTGTGGCTAAAGTGTTGGATTTACCCATGACTCTTGAACATATCTGTTGGCCAGAGCTCCAAGAAGCTTTTTCCAGCTTTTCTGTGGAAGCTGCCAGAAGATCCTCCTCTCTTGAGTTAGCGGGAGAAGCATAGGAGAGCCTGAACATCACACAGACACTCAAACGGAGGTGTCCCTAGAAAGGGCAGCACCCGGAATGGAATGCTTGAAGCCAGCCCAATCGCTGACCACACAAGCCAGAACAGTCCCAGGCACCTTATTATGTCTTCTGTCATTTGCAAACATGTGGATACTTAGTATGATAGCTACAAGTCAGGTGTTGCCATCATCGTAGAATATTTACTCATTTCTGTAATAAAAACTTCACCTAGAAATTAAACACAATACTGTGGAAACAAAACTGAATAGGGACAAGTGTTGACTGGAGCCATCCCGACCTGGATTTAAACCCAAACATTGTAAATGGAAGCGGGTGCTTACGTTTCCCGGCATGATCCCAGATAACCACACAGAAACTTACATTAATTACAAACTGTTTGATCTATTGCTTAGGCTTATTACTAACTAGCTCCTGCTTTTAAACTAACATGTTTCTATTCATCTATGCATTGACACGTGAATCATGGCTTTACCTGTGGTCTAGTACATCTTGCTGCTCTCCTGACTGGCTGGCATCTTGGTTCTTGGGCATCTGGCTAGTGTCTCCCCAATTCTACCCTGTCCTCTCTGTATCTGGTTTGGCTTTCTTGTATTCTGCCTGGCTATTAGCCAATTCAGCTTTTATTATCAACCAATGGGAACAATACATAGTCACAGTGTACAGAAGCATCCCATAGTGAAACATCACCATTTCCCATCTGGAGAGATCCTTGAATCTTTAGCCACCTGTTTTCTTGCTTATTAAAAGGGCTGGATGTTCCTCCTTTTTTTTCTATCTCCTTCCTTTGTAATGGTTTGTCTCACAAGGTAGGGGTAATGCCCTTGTAGTGTCTGTGGTACTAGCTTTAAACTATAAAAAGATTAACACAGTAGTTGAATTTGAATTTGTGTACCTCAGGTCAATAGGATTTTATAAAATGGCATATAGGAAATTGATGTGTATGGCTCTCATATTTATTGTCATCTCTATAGTTCTGAATCCCTTTTATGTGTTAAATTTCACTAACACGAATCACGATGTTGAATAAGTTTCCTGTGATTTGAGACAGAAGTCCTGCTTTAGTGCAAACTTTCTTCATACACTTTTACTTGTCTAAAGAGGGCACAGGACACTCCAAAGCTTAAAATGTAGTTAAATAAAAATACCATTTTGGAAGACCGAGTTGTCACAGCTATTTTGTTTCTCTGACATAACACTATAATAATGTTATTCTCTACCTGTTACAAACACAGGCACGATAGTGCCTGTCACTTTTGTCCTTGGCTTGTGAAGATGAAATTCAGAGGAAAACTGCATTTGGAGATGAAGTACACAGAATTATTTAACTGTATGGTACAGTTGTTTATTTCTGTCAGAATGATGTCTGGATGCTTAGCTAAGGGAGATTTCTGAGACTATCTTTTAATGATTTCTAGAGCCCAGCTGCTCTTTAAGTTCTCTGTTGTATGAGGCTACATGCTTTAAATTACTGATGCTTGCTGAATTCTTTGTATGTTTTTGTTTTCTACTGTTCATTGCCAAGCATTCTATCACTTTGATGTGTAATAAGAGGAAGGACACAGTCCTCTAATTTTCACCAAATTATCTTTCCTAGCTATTGATGCAGTCAGTCTGTGTCTTATAAAGTAGCCTTAGATTGCAAAGCGCTCCAATAGAAATTTCAAGTTCAGAGTTTCTGTATTAGTCAGTTCTTAGTAACATTAGGATAACTGCCACCCTCTGTAGGCGGGTCTTTCTTTGGACCGCCAGCTCCTGAATAATGGCACGAAGACTTCTTATTAAGTATAAATGCTTGGCTTTAGCTTAGGCTTGTTCCCAAGTAGCTAATTAACCTGTTTATATTAATCTGCATTCTGCCATGTGACTTGTTACTTTTCCTTGTTACTTTACATACGACTTCCTCAGCATCTAGCTGGTAAATCCTCTACACCTGTCTCTGCCAGGAAGTTCCACCTATCCTCTCTTCCCTAGCTATTGGACACTCAGCTCTTTATTAAACTAATCAGAAAGTGCATTAGGTGCGGCACACACACACACACACACACACACACACACACACACACACACACACATCAATTGGCAATTGCTGGTTCCTTTGTCCTGCTTCAAGTATTTTTAATGAGCAGCTTCCATCTGGGACCTGCCATTCCTGTTGCTGAGAGCATTAATTTCCTGGGAAAATGTAGCCAAATCTTGTAACAGTTCTTGAAGAGTCACCTAGCTGTGACCACAAGCTATGCCCATTCACATTCCAGCAGCCAGACCAAGTTATGTGGTCAAGGAGAGAGAATTAGTATCCTCAACAAAAAGACTGAAATTTACAGGTAGTTGTTGTGAATATATTCTTTTACCAGATGACACAAGGGAGAAGACATGATAGAATGCTTTTTTAATCTGTTTCTGTATATAGACCTGCTCTGAAGATTCTCCAAAAAGCCTTTCCCTTGCTTCTCTTCCAGTCCCTGTCACTGCCTCTGTATCTCTTAGGGTCAAGTAAATCCATGGAATATGCTGAACTGTTCTACAGCCTGATGTGGAACCTTTGCAATTTGCTACCTCAGGGTTAGGGTTAGGGTTAGAGTCAGGGTTAGGGTTATGGTTAGTGTTAGTGTTAGGGTTAGGGTTAGGGGTTAGGGGTTAGGGGTTAGGGTTAGGGTTAGGGTTAGAGTCAGGGTTAGGGTTAGGGTTAGGGTCAGGGTCAGGGTCAGAGTTAGGGTTAGGTTAGAGTTAGGTTAGGGTTAGGGTTAGGGTTAGGGGTTAGGGTTTAGGGTTAGGGTTAGGGTTTAGTGACAGAGGTGTCTGATGTAACAGTATATAACATTGCTCTTATCTAAGTAGGTTCAATATTTTCTGAGGTAATATTCATTCTTGTAAAATTATTGCATTGGCGATGTGAAATTTTAAGCAAATCAGAAGACAATTGTTTGCACTTAGTAAGTCTACCCTTAACCATTTTGAAGTGCTGTATAACAAATGGAAAAATTGCCCCCCTCATTTCATGCTCATGAGAAGTTTAATGAGCCTAGTGTTACTGTGCTTCCCCTCTTGCAGACTAGGGAAAGATGAACTACTTATTTAGTATTAGAAAGCTAGTGAGTTCTGTTGTCAGCTTTGCAGCAAGGGTTGCAGCGATGGCTGCTTCTGTTGAAGCGATGCCTTACGTAAATCGTGACGACAGAATGATGTATTACAAGAAGAATATTATTAAGAAATTATACAGTGTAATGGTATTTGTTCTCCTAAAACAGTAGTTCTCAACTGTGGGTTTTGACCCCTTTGAGGATTTCATATCAGATATCCTGAATATCAGATGTTTACATTTTTCATAGCAGTGGCAAAATCCTGAATATCAGATGTTTACATTTTTTTCATAGCAGTAGCAAAATTACAGTTATGAAGTAACAATGAAATAATTTTATGGTTGGGTCTTACCACAACATGAGGAACTGTATTAAGGGGGGGGTCACAGAGTTAGGAAGGCTGAGAACAACTGTCCTAAAATATTTGCCTGAAATTTTAAACAATGTCTCATTTTTAAATAAATGATGACTAAATTTTATTTACCACACTTTTCCCAAGAAAAGGATCGTTGCACAGAATGTACAGTGCAGTCTATGCTATACAAACATCAGATGGACCGGTACCCATCACAGTTGGTAAGTGTTCCTCTAGGCTATTGCTTCAAATGGTCCATTAGGCTGCATCCTGCTGCTAGCAACTGGTCTAAGCTCTGGCTGTCTCTTTCTCTCAGAATATGGTAAAAATACCTTAACCTTCCATGTACATCTCTACTTCCCTTCTTTTAAATCTTCCATCATACTAAAACTTAGAGTTACCTTGAAAGATAAGTCTGACCCTTCCTGAGTTCCTTCTCCCCATCCAGGCTCCTTAATAGAGTGACGAAAATCCCATGTGATGTCACCTAACTTACCAACTTCTCTCATGATATTCCCTTTCTCACACTCTTCAGTTTCTCAGCCAGCATCTCCCGGTAACTAGAACTCATTTGTCAGATTCCAGCTTTCTAGTCTAGCTGGCTATGCCCATGAACCTTACACCAAGTGGCTTTAGACTACCTGGTCAGAACTCAGCTCTGCATCCCAGCCATCAATAGGGATGTTGGTTGTGATTATCTGCATTAAATAGCACTAGGGGCTCCTCATGGGTCTTGATGAAAACCCTCACTCAGCCCCGCTAGTCTCTTTTACATGGAGATGCCAGTGAATGGTTCGAGGGAACCTGATTGTGTCAACCATATTTCGAAGAAGCCAAGTTGGAAAAGAGAATACTTTAGTGTTTTAGGAGATGAACAGTACTTGCTAATGGGAATCATGATATTCCAAAGCTTGATTACTGGGTGGTGGTGGTGGTGGTGGTGGTGGTGGTGGTGGTGGTGGCGGCGGCGGCGGCGCACACCTTTAATCCCAGCTCTCGGGAGGCAGAGGCAGAGGCAGGCAGATCTCCGTGGGTTCCATGTCATCCTGGTTTACAGAGTGCAGGACAGGTTCCAAAGCTACACGGAGAAAACAAAAAACAAAAACAACAAGCCAACAACAGCAACACAACAAGAAGCAGCAAAGCTTCAGTCACCACAGTGATCATGGGGCAGTTTAGATTTGAAAATCCTCAGGTTTCTAAGAACTGGTCTGTGCTGTCTGCTTGCAGATTTTCATGTTACTGTGGTGGCCCCTGTAAAACCTGTACTTGTCATGAATATGAAGTGTAACCATTGGTCCTGCGGTAGGCATACTCCATTGAACAACACAAGAATTCTGTAAACTTGACATGTTGCTTGAAGCTTCTCCTCTGGTGCTGGTGTGTCAAGACAACACACACAGGCAACAGACAATGATGATTTACTTTGCTGTTGATTGTGATGCAGCTGGGTCCCTTCCTCTCTTGCAAGGTTTCATTTGAATCAGATCTGAGTGGAAGGCTTGGCAAGGGTGGGCCACTGATGGGTCAGATAACTTTTTACCCCACTCAGAGTGGCCCTTTACTCCTTATTCTTTCAACTGTCTCTTGAACATATGGTTAGGTCGTCCTTAAAAATATCTTCCAAGAGGATGTTTTCTTTCTCTTCCTAAGGATGAGAATGGGGGGGGGGCAGTAAATACCTTGGTTATTATCAAAATACTATTATCAAAATACAAATAGTGTTCCACTATTTGTGTATTAGCTGTAAATGAATGCACAGTACTATGCAAAATGTGCATGATTTTATGCATTTTAACCCTCTTTTATTCATTATCTGACATTTTCAAGCACCTGGAACTGTTTCAAGTCTTTGTAATTTCTTATAGGAAACTATATAAATTCTCCCTGTCAGATTTGTGCTGGTTTTGAGAAGTTTTAATTTATATTTTCATTTATCTGGTACTCAGTATTCTTCTAAAATTATTGTTAACTCTCTTTTTTGTATTCTGTATCCCCAAGTACAGACTATTCCTGTGTTCCTAATGTCCAGGATGAAGTTTTGACTTTGTAGAAGGGCTATAACTTATTATTTTGAATCTTTAAGATGTGTTCTTCCTGGTAAAGTAGGTTATAAAATCATATAGTTTGTAAACAAAAGACCCCAGAAAGAATTGCTCTGATGTGCTTTTATCTGCCTTGCTACAAAATTTCAGGTCCCTTATCCCTTTATTTGAACACTGTTTGGAAGAACAACTATTTTCCTGTTTTCCATGACTATGATCTCAAGAAAGGCCACCCATTCCAGGGACCTATTTATCTTAAATGGTCACCCAGTGGGAACTCATGTAGTAAGGATAAAAAGCTATACTTCCCTTTGGGTAGGGTTGGCTGGACTATTTCCTGTTTATGGGTAAGTCTTCCAAAATCAGAACCAATTATGTAAAACCAACCACATTGAGTCACTTGCCCTGAGGCCTAGAGACATAGTTTTCTGTCTGTAGTCTTTTGGTGTAATGATATAAACCATTATAAAATACCATTGTCTTGTTTTGTTTAGTTTTTCTTTTTTAGAGATGGAGAACAGTCAGTGAGTGTCTATTTCCTCATAGAATAGTTGGCACTAGTCAGTGTCACAGTGGTCAGCATTCTGCATAACAGTCACAGATAGGGTAAATGGCTTAGACATTTTGAATTGGAAAATAAGGTGTGCAAAAAAAAAAAAAAGAAAACTGAGAATTTTTGTAATCTTTTTTTTGGGGGGGGTTTCCAGACAGGGTTTCTCTGTGGCTTTGGAGGCTGTCCTGGAACTCACTCTTATAGACCAGGCTGGTTTCGAACTCACAGAGATCCTCCTGCCTCTGCCTCCCGAGTCCTGGGATTAAAGGCATGTACCACCAACGCCCGGCGAATTTTTGTAATCTTTATGACATAATTGTAACACAAAAAAAATAAAAGCCCAGAGACAGATACAGAGGTTCAAGCTTCAAGCTGAAGCTCAGGGAAGTAAAGCAGCCAGCCCACTGCCTCTTACCTCTATGTCAGACTGTAAGGGTCGATCCTGCCTCCATGAGCTCTCCTCTAAACCTGGGATTGCTGGGATTGTGGTCGGCAGCTACTCTGAGAATGCAGCCTAAGACACTGGGCTCCTGTCTTTTATATACTTCTCCAGGGCTGGGATTAAAGGCATGAGCTCTAATTCTCTTTTAGACTGATTCAGTCTTGTGTAGATCTGGGTGGCCTTGAACTCACAGAGAGATCCACCTACCTCTGTCCATCGTATCCTGGGATTAAAGGTGTGTGCCACCACTACCCAGCTTCTATGACTAACTAGTGTGGCTGGTTTTGCATTCTGATCCTTCAGGCAATATTTATTAAATCATAAATAGTATATCACCCCAGTAAACAAGGGGTTACTCTGGGTATTTTTATCTTCATTGCCACAGTTTCTATGGAAATTAATGACCCTAATCCTTTTCATCATTCTTTTTTTTTTGAAATTCTCATAATTTTAATGGTCAATAGCTTCCGGCTGGCTTCTGAATGGTATAGTTAAACAATATACTTAAGACACCCCCACAGCAAGTTCACATCCCTCAGTAAGTAGCATTGGCCCCATCCACATTCCATTGCCCAGTCAGACTTCCACAACCTGGGACCCACTCCTGGGTTATGGAAAGAGACATCTCAGTGTAATGAGCTGAATAAACCCCTAGCATACCCATGATCTGCTATTTTTGTTTAAAAATAACAAGCATTAAACCAAACACTTTCCCAGGTACTGTTGCCTCTCGGAGAAAACCCAAGGTGTTGCCGTAGGGATCTGAGTCCTGTGGGACCTGTGGTTCTGCTTCACGTCCCTGAGCCTTCCTGCAGTCATGTAGCACGGAGCTCGTAAACCTTCTTTACACAGTACACCAGGGCAGCCAGTGCTATTGTGTTGTGCAATCTCTTTCTGTGCAGGTCTACCTTCCCAACCAGCACCACTGGTGTGGAGGGTGGAGGAGATGAGAGTGTGCAGAGGCAGGCGGGACAGTCGATAGGCATCGTACTCCTCCTGGTGCTGGCAGCAAGGGTCAAACTGCCAGGAGATCCCATAGAGGGTACAGCAGGCCAGGCTCAGCACACCAGCGGGCAGGTGTAATCCAGGGGCAATGCCAATGGGGTGAAGAGGCAGGCAGTGCGAGCCAACATGGCCGTCTTGTGCAGGCAATTGCCCACGGTGAACCAATGTGCTATCTCATCTCCAATCCGGGTGGGCTCTATCACAATGTGCTTGTACTGGGCTTCCAGCGCCTGCTCCAGCTCATACTCAAACTGGTCCTGGGCATTCTCCCTACTGTAGATTTTATGCACTATGTACCAGTCGGTGGCTGACAAGCTATCCCTCTCTCGGGAGCCACAGCCGCCCGGACCCAGACTCCTCCTTCCCCACACGGCCATCTTGGAAATCCTTTTCATCATTCTTTTTTTTTTTTTTTTTTTGGTTTTTCGAGACAGAGTTTCTCTCTATCCTTTTGGAGCCTGTCCTGGAACTCGCTTTGTAGACCAGGCTGGCCTCGAACTCACAGAGATCCGCCTGCCTCTGCCTCCCAAGTGCTGGGATTAAAGGTGTGTGCCACCAACGCCCAGCTCCCTTTTCATCATTCTTAACAGTCAAAGTCTTGCCGTAGAGCAGTGGTTCTCAACCTGTGGGTCATGACGCCTTTGGGGGCCCATACACCTCTTTCACAGGAGTCACATAAGACCATCAGAAAACTCAGATATTTACATTAGGATTTATAGCAAAATTACAGTTATGAAACAGCAACACAAATAATTTTATGGTTGGGGTCACTACAACATGAGAAGCTGTGTTAAAGGGTTGCAGTATTAGGAAGGTAGAGAACACTGCCCTAGAGTAATGTTTCCTCCTACATCCCTTATCACCAACCTAGGCCCTAATACAATATAACAGCCCCCAATTTATGAGTGAGAGCCTGAAAAATAACTGATGACAACTTTTGCAGACTTTCCTTTTTATTCCTCCTAAAAAAATGAAAGTTCCAAAATTTTATTTCCATATATTTTACATTTATTATAGAACATAGCAATGCAGTTAACAGGGAGGGTATGACCTGAGGATGCAAATGACCAAAAATTCAAATTTCAGCTTTAATACCAACTTGCTAACTTAACTATCTATACTTCAGTGTCTTCAAAAAAAAAAAAAACCACTCTGTAGAGTTGTGGGCATTAGAATAACCAGTATGCACTCAAATATAGACATTAGCATTAGCACTTGCTCTGAAACACAGAAATATGGAAGGTCATTGGAAAAATCCATTTGTGGAAGGTGATACAGCTGGACCATTATATTTTGTTTCAGTTATTCAGTGTTGTATACACACACATGTATACAACATACATATATACGTATGAGTCCTATTTTACATTTGTTTACCATTAATGACAAAAACAGACAAAAGTTTTACCTCCCATGTACCTCATATCATCACAAGGGACACAATTAGATTTTGTTAAGGGCTGTGGCAAAATTAAGGATGTTAAATCGACTAAGACGTTGGAAATAGGACACAGTTATGAGTATAAATTTCACAGCAGGCCTTATTGTGGACATTAACCCTGTTCTCAAAGGTTTTGTGAACAGCGTTGTAGAATGGGAGGGTGTGGAGAAAGAGACAAGAACTTCTAATCATAGCACAGCATGAGTATTTTCCTTGCTGCAGCATGAAGGGAGAAGTTTTCCAGATGGCCTCATTTTACCTCAGTCAACTTGAGGAAACTTCTTCCCACGATGTGTGGTGCTGTGTACACACTCTGCCTTCCCAAATATGGCTGCTGAGTACCGTCACCTGGTCTGTGACCTCTGGAGGAGGTCACAATCATGACTCATGTTCACTATGGGACTGTCATTAGCAAGTCCCTGGGGGCCAGCAGAGATGGACCCGGCTATGGGCTCTTCTTAATGGCATGAGCGGTAGTAACTGAGAGTTATTTCAATGTAAATATATGTAAATTATCATTAAATGACATTAAGAACTTAGTTTCTCTGTCACAATGGTTGTATTCTGTGTGCTGAGTGACCATGTATGGCTAAGGTGTCACCTCTGGGGTAGAACATCTATGTCACTGCAGGAAATTCTCTCAGCGTTTGTTATTCTGACTGTTTCTATCTCTGGATATTATTATTCTTTTGTTCCCCCCGAGGCGCTGCTATCAGATTTAGCTCTTTCTCATCCTTTTGATTTGTTTCAGTGCTAGCTGTAGAATTTTATGTAAAGGAAGGATATTTAGGCAAGTGTTCTTTTGTTCTAGAACCTGAAATTCATATTTTATATTCAGACTGCCCCAGAGTGTCTTTGATGAGTTATTGATTTGTAGATGTGTGCTGGGTGAGTGGCATGAGAATGGATTCCAGGGAGACTGTGGAAGGACCATCAGATTTTGTAGGTCAAGTTAGAACAATATCTTATTGGGAGCAGTTTTAACCAAGGGACACACAGTGATCAACTATGTTCACATACTACCAGACACTGTTAGTTCCCCCAAGATAAACATGGCCCTAAATCCCAAGGAGACCATCTTTGGGCCCCAAAGAGTAGACAGAGCCCCCCCAAAGAGTTTCATTTGTCTCTCTCACACTGCTATACATAGGGTATCCTGAAAGTCTAGAGGGAGCTGAATACATACTCAGGCTTTGCTAGCTGTGAGTGAGAAGATAGGACAGAAAATAAGAGGCCAGTTCAGAACAGTGATTCTCAACAGGACCCTGGTGGATAAGTGATTTGTTCTGATGATGAAGTTGAGAGGATGGTGTCCATAAGACGTGGTGTTTGAGGGTCTGAACAAGGGAGTGTTCATTAAGGTAAGTACTAGTGAGGTCTAAAGTAAAAACAATCTTGTCTATGGAGATAGACAGGCTTGGAATGACGGGCTGAAAGGTGAGTCTTGAGCGTAGGGTTTCAGAAGGAGGATAGAGCACAGCAGTGGTACAGTGGATGGAGCTGACGCCTCAGTGGGGAATGCAGTCAGAGCTGGGAACCCTTGTGGGGTTTTGGGTGAGCTGAGCCAGTGACTGAGACGCCGGTAGTGGTGAAAGCAGGCAGGGTTTATAACGTCTAAAATACAGGTAACGAGGACCTGACATGAGAGAGCATGTCACAGGGTGACATGGGAGACATTGGCTCCATCAGTGTTGATGTCTAAGAGGAAAAAAAAATCAGTGTTTTGAATACTTATTGGGTGATGGGATGAAAGAGACAAATGGATCAATGAGGACTCTGCTTCCAAGGAAATGCATTCATTAAAACTCTCCTTCCAAGTCTTCAGGGCTGAGCTTTGACCTGTAGATGTTACAAATGATTTATATTGGCCTCTGAGCCATTGAGTTTGTTTTATGCCTCTTGAAGTCTCCATTCTGTCATGTATCAAAGGAATTTGAGGTATACACCATACTAGAGGAATGCCCTTCTATTAATTTAAGTTTGAAAATTTGTAGAAATTTAGCTTCATTTCTAGTAGTTTTAATCCAGATACCAAAACTAGCCCCCTTGTTTAGACATCATGTTGGATCGAACCGTTGAATCTTTAATAAATGAAGACTGAAAGCCATCTGCAAAATTACTGCCCGATACTAATATTAACATTGGTCAAGGTTCCAGATTCTAGGTTCTAGGTTCCGGAATCTGAGAGTTTGCCTACTGGAATGCTCGTTCATATTTTCAATGAGTATTTGTTGTGTGAAAAGCAGATGGCTTCCTTCCTTTTGTAAGTTGTGAATTGCTTCTTTTGGATTGTAAATTAAGTTCTGAGTTGTTGGTTGGTAAATGCTTATAGATTTGTAACTAGTCACAGTCCTAAGGCTTCATATGGTGGGAACTATATTGAAGCAAGAATTTCCTAGCACCTGAGTGAATTGTTAAAGGATTTTCCAAGTGACAGTTACCATTATAATGGCATCTTCCTTTAAGCTTTCAAAATAAAACAACACCTCCCAAATAACCTAGCACCCTAATTCTCAAGTTTGTATAATTAAGAAAATCTAACAGATAAATGCTCATTACTTCAGATTTTGCAAATATACTTAAAAATGCATGGCTAAAGTCATACAGTAATAGATGTCAGGCCTTAAATTCAATTCCCAGAATACACAAAAAGCAAACCAGAATAGATGTCTTTTAGTTAGACTTAGCGACTGCCTCTATCCTCTGTGTGTATGTATGTGGGTATGCATATGTCTGAGTATGTGTGTATGACTGTGTATGTGTGTGTGTGTGTGAGCATGTGTGCATGTGTGTATGTGCATGTATGTCTGTGTTTGTATGTGTGTATGAATATGTATGTGTAGGTATGTATATGTGTGCATAGGTATGTATATATGTCTGTATGTCTGTATGTCTGTGCTGATGTGTTTGTATGAATTCTTGGAAGACAGAAATACTCTTCCCTTAATCAGAAAGGTATGGTGACATGGGAAGGTGGTATAAGAAAATGGGCACATCTGATCAGAACAGAGGGATTTGAGGACATTTATACATGTTCTGCATGTTTTATTTGAAGAATAGTAGTGTATTTTTGGTCATGAATTATCGTTAAGTTGAGAAGCATGGGACATTTCCACATCCTTTTGGAGTGTGCTAATCGAAAGAGGAAAAGAAAACAAGTTGAGTCTTCATTTCTCTTGGGAGAAGGCATTGTTTGTTAAAAGTTGGGTTTATAAAAAAGCATTGTCTTCCAAGAGTGATCTTCCCAGGTGACTACCCTTTGCTGCCACTGTGAGTTGTTTAATAACATCTCAAATTAGCCTTATGAAGGGCTAAATATGCGCTTCATTAACACTAGGATTTCTGAAATGGGATTTTAAAAATAAACAATGCCCTCCAATGAAATGCATGATTTCTTAGGAAAGGTATCTTTTCAAGCAATTTGTGTCTTAATGCTAGCTGGTGCAATGAGTTGAAAAAACCTTGAATTGCACATTATATTATT
This sequence comes from Mesocricetus auratus, assembly GCF_017639785.1. Taxonomy (NCBI): domain Eukaryota; kingdom Metazoa; phylum Chordata; class Mammalia; order Rodentia; family Cricetidae; genus Mesocricetus; species Mesocricetus auratus. The sequence goes on from NW_024429204.1 coordinate 599,667, forward strand.
TTGCATGTCTTGTCTCTTGTCTTGGGCAGTTGACTAACTCCGCAGTCTTGCTCCCATGGTAACTAGCTCTCAAACTTCAATCTTCTCCATCCAGTTTGCCAGATGTAGCCAACAGAACATGTGTGACCTTTTGTGTGCCAATTCCGCCTAGCTGATGGGAAATCATAAGTTAATTGCTTGACTTTTATTTCTAGGCATTACAGCAGAAGTACTGGTAGTGACCTCTTTTGATGAACTCCAAAGAAGGGCATCAGAGGCAAGAGGGAAGATCATTGTTTATAATCAGCCCTACATCAACTATGGGATGACAGTACAATACCGTGTGCTTGGAGCCGTGGAGGCTGCCAAGGTGGGGGCTGTGGCATCCCTCATCCGATCAGTGGCTTCCTTTTCCATCTACAGGTGAGTCGTGTTGTTTGTTTGGAATATCTTCAAAAATTAGTTTTCTACGAACAAAAAAGACATTATGAAATGAAGCAGACCCCCCCAAATGAAACTGATAGTGCATGGAATCTCCTCCCCCTCCCCCCAGTTTCATGTTTGGTAATTTAATTGGGATGTCTTCCTTGGCCCTTCGGAATTCACAGCATCATTTGTGAATTCCTCTGAAAGGTTTCCACATTCAAAATGATCCCATAACATTCTTTCTATAATTAACACATTACTTATTTCATTGGAGGGAGAACTGAGTTCATGCCTGTGTTTCATCCAAGATTCCTAATGACTGCAGCAGAGGCCAGGCTGTTTCCCGTGTTGCTGCAGGAGTGAAATCAGAACAGAGTGAATGGCATGATGAGGCATGTCTGTTGTGTCATAGAAAGAGCTTGGGAACTAGAGGACCTATCTGAACAGCCCTGTGAACAGATTATAAGTTTATTTGCCATGTCTGACCCTGTAATTTTCCTGTACAGACAAGTAAATGGTTATAAGTACATAAAACGATTTCTAACCCTAAATGAAGTAAACTTAAGAAAAAAATACTTGTTTATCTGTAGATGTTTATATAAATAAATGTTTGATGGTGTTGTCTGAGGACAATAGAAGGCTTGTGTTCTCTGGAACCCTGTTGAGGTAAAGGCAAAGTACTTATGCTGCTGGAATTTCTTTCCAGCCTGGTTCCACAGTTGTTTAGCCCCAAATAAACACATGGATGATATATTAGTTATAAAACTGTTGGCTGATGGCTAGGGATTCTTTTTTTTTTCCGAGGCAGGGTTTCTCTGTATTGTTTTGGAGGCTGTTCTGGAACTCGCTCTGTAGACCAGGCTCTGTAGAACTAACAGAGATTCACCTGCCTCTACCTACCAAGTGCTGGATTAAAGGTGTGTGCCACCAACACCCAGCTGGCTAGGGATTCTTATTGGCTACTTCTCTCTTGATTCTTAACCTATAACTATTAATCTATGTATTTTCATATGGTCTTGACTTACCAGAGAATGCCTGGACCTGTTACTCCTTTGGAAGCTACATGGCATCTCCTCATGGTGCCTCTCTCTGCCTCCTTACTCCTTCCTTTCATAGCTCCACCTATACTTCTTGCCTGATTAGCAACCAATCAGTGTTTTATTTATCAACCAATAAGAGAAGCTTATATACAGAGGGACATCCCCCATCAACTTATTTATTTTGTGTTACTTTAGAAATATTGTATGTGTATGGCTGTTTACTTGTGTGTATTTTGGGACTGGAATTGCGGATGTTTGTTATCTGCTTTGTGAGCACTGGGAACCAAACCCTTGTCGTCTATAGCAGCAGTAAGTGCTCTTAATCACTGAGCTCCTACTTTTGATTTCTAAGAGGTATATCCCCTACCCCAGGATTTTGTTATGTGTTTAATCTTGGCTTGAACTCTTAAGCCTGAACAATTCCCCTGCTTTGGTCTCCTGAGGGAGTGAAACTGACAGCATGTACCCACTGTCCCAGGCCAAGGTGCTTCACTGAATCTCAGTTCTAGAAAGACATTCAGAACTGCAATGGATAAAAGCTTTAAAAACGGACATGTGTCTATTTGGTCAAGTTTAATAGCTGTATATGGTAATACTGTCATACACTGATATAAATGCAATAAAATAAACATGTTAGAAAAGCAGAAAAAAGAAGCACCACATTAAAGTTGCCCAGTCTGAGTTGTCAAAAAAAATGGAAAAGCAATTGCAAATAGGGTTTATTCAGGTCCCGGAACTGGACTTTCTGTTTCTGTTATAAGGGAAAACTGTATTCTTCATAACTGCTATTTGAAGCTGAAGACACAGCTGGTTGGCCTTAATTAGAACTCTTCACCCCCTAAAATAAAATCGGCAGCTGGGATGTACAGTCAGAACAGTTGTGCAGAGTGCAATGTGAAGGATGGAGACTTTTTATTTTACAGGGATAGGATGTCTTCCCTGGGTTGCAAAATAGTACAGGTTAAGAATCACCCACTAGGAGTTCTGTGAGAGAAGTCCTGGTTATACCATTGTCACAAAACTAAAAATAATACTCTTTGTCAAGTCTTTAATTAAGGTTCCAAGACTGGTGAAATAATAGTTGGATAATACCCCTTTGGATGGCTAATCTTCCCAGGAGGGAAATCCAAAAGCAGCTAGCTAGCTTACTTCCCAGACTGCCTCAGCTACTCCTTGGAATAACACCCTCAGCAAGCTGTGGTCATTTGCCATGATTTCATCGGTCATGAGGCATAAATTACGGAATGAGTCTGTTGCTGCATGAAACTGGAACATAGCCAAGAATCTTGAAGAACTGCCATCATAAGACTCACACATTCCCAGATGACTTAATGCTCAGCCATCAACCAGGGCTCATTGGCCTGTTTTTTTAAATTTGTTTATCTTTTTGTTGCTTATTCTTTCCCTCAGCATAATAGAGACTTATGAAAACATAGGCTACATCCTGGAAGTGAGAATTGCCCAGCATGGGTCTTCAGGATGTTAGCCTTGAAATCTTGGGATCAGCAACTTTTGCCGTGCAAAAGCAACTTTTTCTTCATGATCTGGGGCTTTATAGCCAACAACATTTCCCTGGTCTTTTAACGCTATAACTCCGTTTTTGGCAGCACAATGGATTAATAGATTGGCCGTGACGTATCATCTTTGAGTGCCTTCACACATGTCATGTTACTTATTGTGGCATCAACCTGAAGATGGGGCATTATTTTTCCCATTTCTAGGCAGGGAAGTAAACATTCATAGAATCGGGTGCGTTACTGTGTTGAATTCTTTCATCCTGAAAAGTAAAAATCGAGATGAAGTAAAATCTCTTTGTTCCCTTATAGGTTATTTTAGAACCTGGTTTTTGTAAAGCATATCTTACATTCTGTGATTCTTCATCCTTCATTCACCACAGGCACGTCAGTGTGGCTTTTGTGAGTACTAAGAAGGATCTTGTTAAAGTCATAAATAGCTCTCAGTTTCTCAAATATACTGGATTTTAGTATTTCTTTTTCAAATATACCTCTCCATATGTCTGTCTGTCCTCCAATATCCCTCCCTCTTCCTATGTCCCCTTCCCCCAATGATCCTCCCTTCTCCATTCCTTCTTCTCCCTAAATCTCTCTCTTCTCCATTTTCTCCCTCCCATCATTCCCTCTCTCTATGTCCCTCCCTTTCTCTTTTCTGCTGTCCCTTTCCACCCTTATGTCATACCATCTCCCTCTTTTATCCCCCCCCATTTCTTTGGCAGCTGACTAAGAAGATTCTACCTAAGCATTCTCCATAAATTCTCTATAAATGTTCTTCCATGAGCTCAAGGCTCACGTACCCACCTGTTTGATTCTTCTCTTGGATGTTCTAGGCTGATGTCCATTTTAGTGTTTGCAAAACCCCAAACTTTTTCTCTTGCATTTTTCACAGTTAAAAATTTCCGTCCCGCACATCACATAGTCCATAGTCCTTCCTTGTACTTTTCTTTCTCTGTCCTCATTTCTGGTAGTCAACCCATCTCTTAGCCTCTGCCCTGTGTCAAGCATTTCAGCAGATGTGAGTGGAACTGCCCCATTTCCCAGGGTCTCTCTCTAGAAGTTTCTGTATTTCCAGTTAGCTACCATTGCATCTTTTCTCTATTCACTGTCTCCCTGTCACACCCTGTCCTTCATTGTTCATCTTAGGCCTTTCTTCCAGAGAACAGCCTCTGATTCTAGCCATAGTCCCTCCCGATGATCTACCCATTTTTGGTACATCATCTGTACGTCCTTGACATCCAGTGTGCCAGAGGCAGTTTCGGTGCATGCTTTGATAGCGTAGGCTACTGCTGACGGGCAGTTTTGCATCTCAGTCACTTAGCAGCTACTCCTTTCCATCTTGTGGTTCTAACCTCTTAGACCCGAGTCTTCCGCATGGAGATAAACAAGAAGCAGATTGACAGCTGACAGCCCAGAGGGAGGGTTTTTTCATGGTTATTCATGTGAATGCCTAGATACAGCATATCACCTTCGCTGGCATTCTGTTGGTCAGCATGCCAGCACGTGAAGGCTAAGAAATCTGGTTTATCTTTATGTCTAAGGAAAAATGAATTTGCTGAAAATCTTTTCAGTTTGCCCAAGTGCCTGATTATACAATATGCTCTAAGTTCCAGAAAGACATTGATTTTACACACACACACACACACACACACACACACACACACACGCACACACACACACACACACACGGGGTGGGAGGTTGGAGTGTTTAAAGCCTATTTATAGCATCCAGCATAACATTTGATGCATAGTAGAAATCTGTAAATGGCTATTGGAGATTGTGGAATAAATCGTGGCAGATATGATAACAAATCAGGTGACTCAGTTCCTAGTGTTCACTGACCATACCGTATAAATCCTTCATAGTAAGCTTACAATATCTTGGCTTTTGTTGGAACACTCTGATTTGTTTTGGAAAGAAACTATCCAAATATCCAAATTATAAATATATTTAAAAATAGTTGTGAGCAATGGTGTTTTCAGTTGATGGTTAGAAAAAAAGAAAGTTTCTCTCTGGTGAGTCTTTTCCCTGCATTTCTATGAGAGAGGGTGGCATTGGACTGCACTTAGGAATCTAGCAGAAGCTAGCAATGCTCGGGAACAGAATATGCATTGCAGTTAACCGCCAGTTAGCTTTATGATTAGAGTCCTCACAGGACAGTTTCAGTTGGCTACCTTGAGAACCACAGTCTTTAGCGTAACCACTAACACCTGCCGCCATCTTGGACGAGCGCATGGTTACGGATGCCCTCAGAAGACAGTCTGTTGCTGGCTGACAGCATCGCCTCCGGGCTCTTGCTGTTTTCCTAATCTGCATGGTCTAGCACTTCTATGCTCACATTTACTTCAGCGAGAGGAGACTTTCCATTTTATGGGTGCTTTTGTAATGATCTGACCTTTCACTAACCATTGAGCATTAGCTTATGAGAGCGTCTCAGTTTTTTCCTGAATGTTAAATATCTCTTATTTCTGCAAAGGGAAAATATTTTAATAATAAACATAATTAGTTATAGAGAAGTCCTATTGAATAAAGCAGCTTTGTGAAATCATTTGTCTTGGGTTACTTCTAAAATTTACCATATTTTAATCAAATGTTTACTGAGAACCTCCCAGAAATTCCTTAGGTGATTAAGATTGGTAAGACCTCTTCCTCCCCTCATCTCTTTCTCTCTCTCTTTCTCTCTCTCTCTCTCTCTCTCTCTCTCTCTCTCTCTCTCTCTCTCTCTCTCCCCCCGTGTGTGTGTGTGTGCATGTGCACAGGCATATGTGTGCACATGTGTATGGTCATTAGAAGACAGCCTCCAGTGTTGTACATTGGGTACCATTCCTCAGTTAAGCACCATTTACTTTTGATGGCAATCAGGGTCTTTCACTGGCTTGAAACTTCCCAAAAGGGCTGGGATGGATGGCCAGGAAGTCTCAGGAACCCATTTGTCTTTTCCTCCCAGCCTTGGGATCATCGTATGTGCCTTCATGCCTGGAGATTGCTTTTTTGTTTTTTGTTGTTTTTAATGTAACCAAGACAAGCATTTTAGTGACAGCACTATCATCTAAGCCTTAGTCATTGTTGTTCCTTCAGAAATATTCTATCTAGGCAGCAGATAGACCCAGATGATTAGTCAAATGGATTTTATATGTAGTGTGAAATGTATGGTTAGGGAAAAGGATGGAGGAAGGCAATGACCACAGACTGAATTCTATGGTGCTCTTGTGCAAAGCCTCTCTAAAGATTTAATTGTTTTAATTAGTTCTTTATGAGACTCATTAGAAGTAGAAACTAGTATCTGTACTTCAGAAGTTCAGAGTGATTAAATGGCTTATCAAGTTACACAGCTTGTGTGGAACTGGATTCAAACTCATAGCCTCTTGGTCTGAATCCTGTGTTCATTTTATCCATCAGTCTAACGCTGTAGCAGCCTAGAGGAGATGACAGAAATCTGGGCCCCACTTCACTGAAGATGTAGCCTTGCTGTATAACTGACAAGAAGGTATAAAGGCATTCTACGTCAGATCAAGGCAAAAAACTGGAGTGCATGATATATTTGGGTGATATTAAAGTGTATCGGTTTAACTGGAGTCCAGTCTACTCAGGGATCAGAGAAATATAAGTTTGGGATGAGAAGAAGAGATAAGATTTGAAGAATCCAGAGTATTCAGCTTAATGCAGAGGAAATGGAGAAGCATTGAGTATGTTGGCACTTCCTTCCTAGTTCCTTTGACAATATCAGCAACTTTGCCGAAACATGTAACTTTCATTAAATGGTAAAGCCTAGGGTTGGGGTCCAGCCAGTGGCTTGACAAGCTCTCCAGGTTTCTGATGCACATTAACATTTTAAAACTACAGTATTAGAAATGTTAACCTGCATGTGTGCGTTGCCTTACTGGAGAAGGAGTGTTAGGGTGTCCTAACAGCATAGAGTGAAAGACGTCATAAATGATGGGAAGAGGATAACAAGATACCATGAAAAAAAGTCAGATACAAGCTTGGTAGCCAGTCAGACTTGAGGTGTGAGAAGGAGGAGTCAAGGTTGACAAGAAGGGTTGAAATGCTATGAGACCAGTGGATACTCAGGTCAGTTAAGAATTTTTTAAAAAATCATGTTTTATATAACAATGAGGGCTTATAGATTCTAAAGTCAGATCTGTGACACACCTACAATAGCACCCAAGTCCTTTCTGATGGAGCATGTGTCCATGGTGCCCAGCATCAGTGCCTATTTTTTCTTATATTTCTCTCGTTGATCTTACCTGGCTAGTAGCTATAGGTAGATGAGTCCACAGTTTTTGCTCTAAGGATGCCAGCAGGGGAGAATAGATTGGTTTAGATGTTAGAGTGAAACAACCATTTTGACTTTCAGATATATTGAGTTTGAGATGACTGCAAGACAGTCCCATTAATGTGATCTTTACATTTTGTAAGAAAAGCACTGTAATGTCCCAGCATTTCCTCGTCCCTCGCGTCCCTGCTTTGGATCACTCAGTGAAATTTAACATGCAAGGCTGGCTTCCTTGCAACGCAGTGTACCTTGGGACGTCTGCCTTCTGCTGTCTTTGCATGTGATCTCAAGAATGTAAAGTCTTTTTTTATATTAGCCCAAGTAAAATGTAATTCAGGACGTGACTCTATTGATGCATGTTGGGGAAGCCCTGTGTATATGTCAATAAAGTACTGTTTGCCAATAGGGAAGCAAGATAGGTGGGACTAGGAGTCGAGGAGGACTCTGGGTAGGAGAAACACAGGGAGTCAAGATGTAACCACCATAGGGATAAGAAGCCCAGAAACTTCTCCGGTAAGAGAAATACTTAGATTAACAATTACGGGATAAATACTTAAGTCAGAGCTAGCCAGTAAGAAATAGCAAGGCCAACAGCTTCATAATTAGTACAGCATCCTGTGCGTTATTTTCTGGACTACAACGCGGCAGAGCCCAGGCAACTGGTGGTGAATAACCAAAGTGGCAGACAAGGAAAAGGCCTCTCTCTACAGATGCAAAATCGTTGTATTCCCATGGTCAAATATACTCTTTGCCTAGTTATCTTCTCGATTGCCCTAGACAATAGTGCAGACTATAAGTTTTAATCAGCTAAGGATGCAAAAGGCTCCCCATTACATTGCTGTGATAATTGTATGCCCACATGGGGTTAAGAATTCACTGAGAATGATATGGGATGAGATACGGAGAGACTTTGCCTCATAAATATGACATGCTCATGTTTGTATCTCTTGCCGTTTCTGGGCTGCAGTGGGGTTCTGAACCTGTGGATCACAACCCCCTTGGGGATCGCATATCAGATATTTGCATTATGATTCACAACAGTAGCAAAATTACAGTTATGAAGTAGACACAAAATAATTTCACGGTTGGGGATCAGCACAACGTGAGGGACTGGATTAAAGGGTCACAGCGTGAGAAGGTTGAGAGCCAGTGGTGTTCTGTATCAATAGTCCGAGGAGGATAAGGAAGGGAAGCAATCAGGTGAACTTGACGAAGAGTTGATGAGACATTCAGCTGTGGAGAGAGCTGAGCGAATCCAGGTGATGTTTATGTAGCGTCACTGAGAGAGAGCATGCTATACCATCTGGCAAGAAAGATGTGAAAAAATATATAAATCAATCTCTATAATGATACTTAATTAATACAGAGTCGATAAATGACATAATTGGGCTACATCACAGAGTTAAATAGCTTCAAAGAGGGAGCTGATTAAAGCCATTACAATTTATAAAACATTCTTCATCTTAAGAAAGTGCCTTGATGAGATTTTTTTGTAATCAGGAGGCCAGCTTAAAGCATCCTGAGCAGAGGTGAAATGTCTTAAGAGCTCTATTTTGAAAGCCAGCTATTCTCAGGAACAGAAAAAAAAAAGCTCACTCCTTTTTTTTATGAAAAAAATTAATGCTTCGTAATTCACGTTTAGATCATCTTGGTTTTTTGATGTCCTGGTGGTTTGGTTCTTCAGCGTGATCTCAGGGTAATTAGCTACTGAGCTTGATTTAAATTGTTTTGAAATATGGTTGCCACGGAGTCGGGTGGGCATATGTGCCTGCTGGTGAAAAACAAGGAAAAGCCATTCCAGCTACGGACAACTGGGAGATCCTTGATCATGGGCTCTTTTCCTCCCTCGCTGTTTTTTTGTCTAGTGCACTCTGAGACCCGTGACAGATGTGCAGTAATCAAGTCCAGTGCCAGCTCTCATCGCTCATGCAGGTGAAGGCCACTGTGCTCCCACGGGGAAAACAGAGAAGACCCACGTAGAATGCCAGAGTTTTTCCTCCCCAGCACCTTCTTCTTTCCCCTATCCTGTGGCTCTTGAACGGTGTGTTCCTGTCTTTGTCCCAAGTGGTCCTTACTCTTTGCATGCAGGTCACTGCTCCCTGTAGTTTGACAGGCACCCTATCCATCTCATTTTAGAGAGCCGGGCGCTGCACTGTGGAGCCTGGGTTCTGAGTACCTGGGGGTGTGTTAAGCCACTTGAGAGATGCGCACCTTTGGCAACTTGTGAAGCTCCTTATGCCTCGGGTCATCTACAGAAATGGCACAGATGGAGTTTTGCGGAGGCCGGATAGGATAACGGCATTGCCTGGCAAGTAGAAAAGTTTTATCTTGTGTGTATGCTTGCTTCTGCGTTGGAGTAGGGACACTCGTGGACATACAGGTGTGTGGAGGGCCAGAGGACAAACTTCAGCTGCTGTTCCTCACATGCCATTCACTTTGTTTCCTGAGACTGCCTGGAACTTTCCAAGTAGGCCAAGCTGGCTGGCCGTTGAGCACTGCGCAGCTAGCTATATCTGCTTCCCGTGCTTGGATCACTATGGGCAGGGAATCCAACTCAGATCCCCCATGCAAGCACTGGCTGAGCTGTCGTCTGGCTTGCATAGGTTAATTTTAAACACATAAAGATAGCATCCTTGGATAGTTTTAGTTACTGTCGATCAGGTATGGCTAGTGAATGAAAGAAGAAGGGGTTGAATGTATTGTAGGAAGGAGAGGGAAGCAAAATGAATGAGAATTTGGCTTATTCACTATCATCATCGTTGGTGGAATATAATTGTAGCTATCTGGCCAGGAGACAAACAGCATCATTATATTCCCATTCAGATCCCCATCTTCACAGCTCATAGGTTTACTCATCTGCTTCCCTTTCAGATTGGCAGTTTGATCATTAAGTTGTTCCCGGGGATGTGCGTAATAGGTGGCACACGGCAGCACTAGAATGGATGAAAAGAGAATCAGAGGCGTCCTATGCAGTTTGCTAACATGTAAATTCAAGGTGTCAGCATTTGACACTCACAAATACTGAATAATATGGGAAGAGGTGATTAACCTTTTAAGTTGCTGCCTATCAAAAATAAAACCGTTAGTATATGAGAATAAGGTATTGCAACTGCATATTACTAGGTGCTTTATGGGCCTGTTATATTTAGCAGTTTGCTTGCATTTCAAGTATAGACTGATACTTCTTCATCTGCTTACAACCTTGATATAAAAAATTTTACTCTTAGTTTCTATTGTATGATGGAGCACGAATTCTAATTGTTACAATAACAAAAACCCAGAGACAGATTTTAGGGGGAGGAAAGCTGAAAGATCAGAGAAGCAAAACAGCCAGCTACTACCTCTGCCTCAGACTGAATGGGTGATCCTGTCTCCAGGAGTCCTCAGACTGCATCTCCACACCGCATCTGTTGCCACCAAACTACAGACTGCACTGAGCTCCTGTCTCTTCCCTCCTTATATTCCTCTCTAGGACTGGGATTAAAGGCGTGGGATCCCAAGTGCTGGGATCACCTTTGCATGAGCTCTGTTTCTCTTTTAGGCTGGATTGATTTCCTGTAGCTCATAGAGGCCTTGAATTAACAAAAATCTGTCTGCCTCTGTCTCCTGAATGCTGGAATTAAAGGTGTGTGCCACTACTGCCTGGCCTCTATGGCTAACTAGTGTGGCTGGCTTTGCACTCTGATCTTCAGGCAAAGCTTTATTTGTTAGACCACAAACAAAATATCACCACGGTGCATTCATAATTTACAAAAACATATAAACCTTCACCTTCTATTTCCAGCTTTCTTATTATCAAAAGTGCCAGATTAAGAATCACGTCACTGTGGCATGTTTTTTTTTCTTTCTGGATCTCTAGTGGGAAAAGGAATTTAATGCAATTTAAATTCGAGTTTCAGGATTATGAGAATTATTGCTTATTCAGTGCCTCTTGATAAATGTCTGCCACTGCATAGAAACAAAAAGAATTGTACTCCAAACTAGTCTTTACTATGGCATGTGTTCCTATATGCTCAGTGTCTCTTCCTCACCCTGCCACCCTCCCCCCTCTTTTCTTAAAGTCCTCCACATCCACCTTGGTTTCCTTAGGTACCCAGGGAATGCATGAACCCGTCCAGAAGAGATTTGAGTGCTGACATTAATAAGCGCTTGCTCTGGAATTGGGCATGTGAAAAAAAGTTACAACAGTGTTGGATTCTGCCTAAGATGTTCTAGGATAACCATAGAATGATGGTTTGTGTTAACTGGCAGTATAACCGAATGTAGAGTTATCTCAGAGATGGGCTTCTAGCCGTGCTTATGGTAGGTTATGTTGATTCTGTCACTTGAGGTGGGTGCCATGCTTCTGGATCGTATCCTGTACTACAAATGGAGAAGAGGAGATAAGAGCAAAAACATGCATTGGTAGTCTCCTGCTTCTTGGCTGTGGCTGTGGTGTGATTACCTGTTCCAAGTTCCTGCTGCCTTGACTGTCGGAATAATCTTTTTGTACACTGTGAAGATGCATCTCCATTTTACCTCACCTGCCTAAGGCACCTTCTGGTTGGTTTAATAAAGAGCTGAATAGCCAATAGCTAGGCAGGAAAATATAGGTAGGACTTCTGGGCAGAGATAGGAACTCTGGGAAAGAATCTGTAGCAGGAGGATTCACCAACCAGATGAAGAGTAAATCGGAATACAGCACTGGGGAGAGGTAACGAGCCAAGTGGCTAAACATAGATTAATATAAGCAGATGAGTTTAGGTTTTTAAGAGCCTAAGCTAAGGCCAAGGTTTCATAAATAACAAAAAGTGTTCATGTCATTATTCAGGAGTTGACAATCCAAAGAAAGTTTGGCTGTACTTGACTTTCTTGTCATGATGGGACTGTACCCTTGAACTGTAAGTCACAAGGAACTTTATCTCCCTTAGGTTCTTTTGTCAAAGTGTTTTATCACAGCAACAGGAAAAGTCACTAATGCAAGTGATAACTAATGTGAGTGTGTGTGTGTGTGTGTGTGTGTGTAATTCCTATCCTTTTTGTTCCAAGAAACAAAGTATTGCCAAGAAACAAGGGGAGGAGGAAGAGGGAGAGTAAGAGGAGAAGGAGGAGGGGAGAGACAGAGATAGACCCTTTGTCACAGACTTAGATAAGACTTGACCAAGGCCACCTATTTCTCCTACTTCTCTCAAGGTCATGTTTTAGCACTTCTAATCTGGAACTGTTCCCTAGTCTTTTTAAATGTTTCATTACACTGACATATTTTTCCCCCACAAGAATACAGGACCACTGAGTAAGCTCCCATTTGCATTTGTTGAGAACAGTGTTGTAACTGTCCTATCCTAGTACATGGAGGCAAATAATATCAGTTTTTATTGGCAATCTATGTTTGATTCTTGTCAGAGTCATTACCCCTGACTTTCTTAACTTTAAGGAAGCCTTTCCTGAGGTGGGAAGTCATCATATTATGGCAAGGTGATTTGTGACTTCTGAACCCTAAAACTGTAGCACTCACTGAGGATTCTTGCTGAATCATTCACCATATTTGTTAATTGGAAATGTCTAATTTGGCTATTATTTCTGTTTTACTGTTTGCTAGCAAGCATACCTTTTTTGACTTTCTATCCTCTTTTCCTCCTAGGGTTCCAGAGCATGCCTTCTTGGACTTTTGTCAGTGTGTGAGATTGTGGTGGCTAGCTTTAATTGTAAATTTTACACAAACCAGTATAATTTGGGGAGAGTCTCAGTGAGGTTGGCCTATGGGCATTTCTGAGGAGATTGTTTTAAATTCATTGATGTGGGAAGACACAGCCCACTGTGGGTGGTACCATTCCCTACGCAAGGAGTCCTGAACCAAGTAAGAGTAAAGAAGTCAAGATGAGCACAAGAAAACAAGCAAGCCAGCTAGTCTGTATTCTTTTCTCTTAATTCTTGACTGTGGCAATGATTTCTCTACCTGTTTTGTGTTCTTGCCTTGAGTTCCTCACAGTGATGGACTGTATCCCAGACCTGAAAGCTGAAGTGAACCCTTTCCTACCAGGCTTTTTGTTGGATGTTTTTTAATCACAGCAGTAAGACATGAAACTAGGACAGTGATAAAATTCATTGCTATCATCATTATTTTGTTTCGCATGGGTATATGTGTCTGGCATGTGTGTATGTGTTTGTGTGCTTGCATAGGCACATGAACGTGCATGTGTGCATGTATTCATGTGGAGGCCTGTGAGGTCCATGTTAGAGTCTTTCTCCATGGCTCTCCACCTCAGTTCTTTTGAGGCAGGATCTTTTAAAGGAACACAGACCTTGCAGATATGAGTAGTTTAAATAGCCAGTATGCTCCAGGATGTCCCTGTCTCTGCCTTCTTGGGCTGGAATTTCAGAGGGGCCTGCCCTTTATTTGTTCTGGGGATGCCAACTCCAGTTCTCATCCTTGTACAGAAAGCTCCTTATCTGCTGATTAATCACACTAGCCCTGCCATCATTCTTTTTTGATCAAGCATCCAAAATTTCAATCTGACCAATAAATGTCAAAGTCCATGTTATATGACAAGTTTGGATATTTGAATCACTGGAAGGATTTTCCCCCCTCATTGTAACCCACATTGCCAATTAGTAGCCAGATAAGTCAGCCAATTAGGAAGATGTAATCAATAATATTTCCTCTCAGCTTTTTCACTAGCAGTGTGAGCTTTGGGATAACAACTCTTGATGTTATTTTTAATTTACTGTCACTAATGTTTATCGCATGCCAATGAGGCTCCTCCACTGCATACAGAATTGCCGGTAATCTTTAACACAAGCATGCAGCAATTTCAACTCTGGCAATAGCTTCTGTTTTCCCAGATGTTTTGTTGATATTGTTTTTCTTTTCCTCTTCCCTTTCTTGAATTCACCACTGATGATGTTGAAGATTGTTTTCAAAGAGCTTTTTATTTCCATGAGAAATAAGGGCCTCAGGGTGGATTTTCAGAGGCTCCCAGGGTGCATCTCTGGGTGAGCTAACCTTGTATCTGTGGTATAGTACAGAACAATGTAAGCTGCCCACTGCTCCCCACCGTGAACGTCATCAGTGCCTGTGAAGGGGAAGCTGGCATTGGACAGAGACCCAACACTCATATCAATTAGCTCCATGGATGCCTGTGCCTACGTGGGCTGCTGCACAGTAAATGTTTGACATCTTGGTGAACTTAGTTTTTAATATATTCCAACTTTAGTTGTCTATTCATTGGCTCGGCAAACATCTGTTAAGTATCTTCCCTCTCTCAGGCTAGGAGAGGGCCTAAGATTTATAGAGGTAGAAGTTTATGTATATTATGGGGGGGCTCTTTAATAAGAAGGATGGTGCATTTCAAATATAATCTTGTGCATAAGTCAACACTTATTTAGAATAAGAAATGACTTTAAGACATTTTAAAAATGGACTGAATAGCATAAAATTGCAAAATTTAGAAAAACATTTTTTTAACAAATAACCAGTGAGACTGAAATTTTTCTTGTGTAGTTGTTGCTCAAAATCTTTGTTTGTCATATGACAATGGATTTGTGCTACGCTTTTAAAAGAGAGTGAAAAATGCAGCTTTTTAGAATGTTGATCAAGATTTCATTTTTGCCGTTTAGCTTTGGAAAGCTTGTTTTAGCACTATAGCATCTATCTGGTGTTCTCATGGGTAAAATGTATTATTTTGGGACATTTTGCAAGCATTCTTTCTCTTAGCCAGACCCTCAATGGCTGTAGTCAATTTGTTGCTGCCCAACGTGATCGACAGTATGAAACAATGGAAATCAGAAGGGATTTTTAAAGTTCAGTACTGTGTAACTAGAGTTTCTTGTCCTGCCAGGTCCTGCTGTGCCTCAGCCCCAAATGAACACACAGATGCTATATTAATTATAAAATGTCGGTCAATGGAAAGCGCTTCTTATTGGCTAGCTTTGTCTTAATTATTAACCCATTTCTATAAACCTATGTAATTCCATGTGGTCTTGGCTTACTGGAGAATGCCCGGATCCTTTGGTAGCTACATGTCGTCTCTCTGTGTGCCCTCTGCCTCACTCCCAGAATTCTCCTAATCTCTCTCCTAGCCCCACCTCTCTTCCTGCCTCTATTGGTTAAACAGTGTTCTATTCATCAACCAATAAGAGAAACATATATGTAGAAGGACATCTGAGATGCTACTACAGTACTGTAAAGCTCAGAGGTTGGTGCTGCTGTCCCCGTGTGTCACCACAGATGTTAGCTGGTGACACATTCACCTTCATCCCACTGTCTTTTCAAGGAATGTTTCTCCTCTGGGCGTCATTGTTTGGCACTTTACAAGCAGCTTTCTCCCATTTTTACTTCTCTTAAGCTTTTTAGATTGCAGCCGGTCCCTCACTTCACTTCATACAGCTAGAACTTGGGACTGAAGGTTTTTCAGCTCCTGAAGGTCAGATCAAGGGTATGTGCTTTAGTTCCCGATGATATTTTTTTTCTTTTCTCCCAAGTTTCATGGTTAAATCTCTGTCAAATAATACCCATTTCCTCATGACTTCATGTCCGTTTATTTGGATATGCATTGATTTAATCTCTGTAGTCTCCCGTGGAGAATTATTAGACTATCCAATGTGCTTCTAAAGTGCTTCATATCAGTTGTGTTTGGGTCATTTTGATAGGACTTCAGGCTACAATGAACACTATCCTAAGAAACGGAAAGTCAGCTTATACAAAGGTGAGATTTGCAGGGACTTTATGCTTTTCTTTCCCTATGTGCTAGCCAACTGGCTTTCCCCTGGCACTCAAGTTGGGTTTTAGTCTCCAGGGAGGCAAGGCTGACAAAATGTCATCTCTTCCTACTAAGAAAAAAGAAGCTGTGAGGTAGGTCTTCATTGTTTACACTCCTCAAGTTGCTTAGCACTGGCTGTATATGTAACAGCATAGCACACTGAAAAGTCTGTGCATCGGCAAACTCTTCAAAGGGGATTCTGGTGCTCATAAATACCTCTACGAAGCATTATGTCATTCCACTGATTTTATCTTTAATTAGAGTTATTCCCTGTAGAAAACTCGTGTTTATGGATGCATGCCTAAATTTCACAGCTATAAATTTCAAAGAAGGGAAGAGAAAAGAACATTGGGTACATTGTGTGTATTATCCCAACTGAAAATTTACCTGAGCTCTTGGAGGCTGAGAGCTTTGCATCCATTTGTGTTGGAGCAGTTAGGTCAAAGTCATGTCCTGAGATATTTGGGAAAAAAAGGTTGCTTACTGATTTGTTTTCTAACTTAAGAGAGTTTTTACCCAACAAAACTGGAAATGAAAAGAAGCAAACAAGCCCATTATCCTCTATTGCAAGCATTCCACTAATACTTGCAATAGAGGCCACAATGTGTTCCAATTGAGAAGATCAGGTTTAGACTATTTGTGTGACTGTCTTAGAACACTATTGAATGGATGGTTTATAAGAAAGAGAATTTTTTTTCTTACAGTCCTGGAATTCTGGATGCTTAAGATCTAAGATCTTAAGGTTTAGTATCTGGTGAAATGAAGTGTCTTTGCCTATGGAAAATGAATGGTGCCTGAAGCCTCTTTTACAAGACCCCCAAATTCCATTCACTGTGACCTGGGCACATCTTAATACCATCACAGTGGCCATTCAGTTCTTATAGCTGAATTTTGGAGACTATAGGGTCAAGTCATAGCAAAGAGAAAAAAACAAGCCTTCCCACATGTGAACATTTATGATTCTGGGTGAGCCTGAAGAAGCTCCTACAGCCTTAGGCCCCCTCTCTCTTTGGAAGGTGGACTTTAAAGACAAATCCACTGTTCGTTTTCTGCACCCCCTTCCCTTTGTCCTCCCTTTTCCTCTTCTCCTCTTCATCATTCGGTTCTTTCCTGTGGTGAATGGCAGCTAACAAGTAAGATTTGCTGTTGCTTTTCCAATCTGTAATGCAGAGGGCCCAGGCAGTTTCTTCCTAGCAATTCCCTTTTGGCATTTACCCTTCCAAACATTAGCCTATCACATCTTTGGTATGTTATCATCTCTGGTTTCTTTCTTTCTTTCTTTCTTTCTTTCTTTCTTTCTTTCTTTCTTTCTTTCTTTCTTTCTTTCTTTCTTCTTTCTTTCTTTCTTTCCTTCCTTCCTTCTTTCTTCCTTCCTTCCTTCCTTCCTTCCTTCCTTCCTTCTTTCTTTCTTTCTTTCTTTCTTTCTTTCTTTCTTTCTTTCTTTCTTTCTTTCTTTCTTTCTTTTTACCATAGTGGCAGTTCCCCAAGACCCAAGGAGGGAAAAGCAGATCTGCAGATGTAAGGTAAACCCCAGAATCGAGACTTGGTTGATGAAATCACTCCTCCACTTGCCCTGTTACTGAATCTCATTCCAACCAGGATGGAAAAGCACATTGGTCATGCTATCAGAAGCAGACTGGATTTCTCCGCTGCTGCTTCCTCCCTTGTTAACTAAAAACAAACATGGAATACCATACACATTAAATAGGCTTGCACACAAAAATGTACAGGAGGAGGAGGAGACCGTGATGTTTATTTGTGGCACTTTCTAGTGTGATAAGCTTAGTCATGTTTGCTAAGAGAAACATGATGAGGAGTGGCGTGTGTTTCCAACTCACAAAGCTTTTTGCTCTGAGAGCATCCCATCTTCTTTGCTTCTGGACACTTCTCTGTGCCTCCTCCACTCCTTCAAGCCAAAGTTCACAGAAAGAATTTGCTTTCCTTTTTTTCTTTTTTCTTTCTTTCTTTCTTTTTTGGCCATCATCATATAGACAGCACAAGCTCATTTAAGTTGAATTGTCTGGAGGAAACTAAATTTATTTAGTAGAAGAGCAACTGGGATGACAAGTGCCACAACATTCCAGATGGCATGGCTGGAGAAATGATTTTAAGACGTCCAGCTCATGTTTCAGGTGGCCTCTCTCTGTTCTCTGTTCTTATTCCCCCATGATTGACCCATATGAGGAATACAAATGAAGTTCTTAAAACTTGTCATGGAAAAAAAAGAATTGACAGTGACTCAGCACAAGACACATTTACAGCCCCTCAAAAGAATAAAAAGTAAACTGTTACTTGGGATTATTATTGTGGATGTTTCCCAGACCTATTTGGAGATTATGGGCTCACAATTGTTTAATAAACAGGTATGTGACTTAAGATCCAGATCAGGACATTTGGACAGTTCCCAATGTCAGTTAAGGCTTGGCAGCTCTTACCAAATCTATCCAAAAGTGTTTTTAAACACCTCTCCCTGTTTTTTTTGCATAGTCTGAAGGTCTCACTTGCCATAACTGCCATAGGAAGGTATTAATGGAAGGTGAGCTTTTTCTGGTCTAGGTAAAACATACTAAAATTCAAGGCCTGGCTGTAATGTTTGAATCATTATATTCTTAACATATCCTGAGAAGCGGAAGAGAGAGATCAACCTTTACAGATACAGGTGGAATTTATCCTTGGAACACTGGTAATTCATGAGACATTTACTGTGTGCTTGTGTTTGCTGTGAGATTCTTCTCCTCAACCTTGCACTGGGCTGTTACAGACCTTCAGGAAGGGCAACACAAGATGATGCTTTAGGTACACAAACTCAATAAATGTTTATAATGCTGGGCACTCAGGGTTTTGATTTGAGGCTAGTATTTAGTTCACACTAGAAGCTTAACTTTTTCACCATGTATGTTTGTCTTTTTATTTACATATTTTGGAAGGCTCATGGAAAAGGCTTATTGTGAGTGAAGAAATGAAGCACCCATAGTGTAGACTGCACACACATCATGATTTAATTTTCTACTCAGTGATTACATGTATTTGCTACTAGGAATCCCATACCAATGGCAAAACTAATGATGGCAATTTCACACTTAATCTGGAGGTTGAAGATTCATTGATAAACTACAATGGAACCTAGAAAAAATGTCCATGAACCTTGCCGACAGCTGTCAGTGCTGTACCTATACTGAACATCTGTTCTTCTTACCAAGAGCTCCTGCGCCCTTAGCATGTTGTTTTGAAGATATTAAATTTCGGGAGTTACAGCAAATTGGCAATTTAGGAATGGTACCTATATATCTATATCTATATATATAACAAAGGAGAACAAGTCAGAAACACACTCTGTAGACTTATATTCTGGTGGAGGGGGCAGTAGTAATTGTGTGAGTTGTTTCAGATCTTGATAACAGTTTAATGAAAGGGGTTAAGAAAAAACAACTTCTCTTGGTTGTTTTTGTTCTTCTTCTGCTTACCAGTCCTGACTTCTGGGGGAGCGTGACTAGCTCCTCGTCTTTGTACAGTATTTAGAAGTTAGTGTGTTCCCAAGAGATGCAGGAGGCTGTTCTTGGTCCTGGCACAGCCTCCTGCATCCGCACCTATTTTTATTTCTGTAATGTTACCTTCTAGGGAACATGGCCAAGTCTTTCTCTCAAGCAGGTTGGCAATCCGCAGATCCATGGGTTTCGGACTGCACAGGCTTGTATTCCCTCTGCTCTCTTGACTGGTTGTTCATAGTCCTGGGGAGCCCACCCTGCACACAGCCATGCTGCAAATTTAACAATAGATAGTGTCTCAAGGTCACTGGGGAAAATTAAATTTGTAAGGAATAAACCAAGGCCAATAAGCAGAGAGTGCCAGAAAGCAGTGCCCAGAGGGATCTGAGGTCCGTGTGCATGTTTATTAAAACAAAATAAAACACCCCCTACCTCCTCCATTCCATTGAAGGAACACACTTAGAGTTTTTCTTATGAAGTCATTTCTTCCACAGCATCTGCTTTGAACAGAAAAATTTGAAAAGATTTTTGTTTCCCTCTAAGCAGCCTTATCCTCAGATAAGGATGAACCATTGGGGAGAGATTTCATAGGGTTTTTGGTCAGCTATCAACATGAGAAATGAAAAGCCTTCCCTAACTGGAGTTTTTGTGGAAATGCTTTGGTTGCATAGCTATGTCCACTCACCCCTAGATGACTCTTGCACACATTTCAGTCAGAAAAGACATTTTGGTTGTCAGGGAGTCAATTTATTTCCTCTCTCTGTGTCTCGGTTTTCCACTGTGAACTGTTCTTAAAGGACTACTTTCTTGTCACTTTTATTGTCCCTAGATTGACCTATTTAGGAGGTACAGGATAACAAGTCTGACCAGAAAGGAGATGGTAGATGGATGAGTGACCTCAATTCTTGTGATGTGAAAAACTGAGTTTAGCAAATGCTAAGCAGGGGGTAGATTCATCAACCCAAGTGGATTGTCTCCTTGAAAGGTGCCTTGTAATGTGGATGTTTGATTGTTTCTTGATGGTAAGTATCACCCTCATGGGTACATTCGGTTTGGTTTAGCAGAGCAAAGACATGTTCTGAGCATCCTCCATGTCAACACACTCTTCTAGGAGTGAGGCAGATCTGGAGAGATACCTTGTCTGTCACAAGGGTTCCATGTATTGGGGCAGGGTAGATGTGTAACTGAAAGATTATCTTAAAGAAGAATGTAGTGACTAATAAAATAAATAAGTGTGCATGGAGGAAGGAAAGGGGAATCGTATTCTTGGGGTCACTAGAGTTAATTTTGTATCATTCTGCATGCTTTCCTCTGCTGATAGTTCCTAGACTCTCTCCTTTGTTATCAAGACAAATAGGTTGGAGGTGGGGGATCACTAACCTTCTGGCTATTGCTGTGAGTGTCACGTTTGCTGTAATTTGGAAAGCTGTGTGTATGGTCACAATTCCAAGCCCCCCAACCCATTTGACTGGCTAGCCTGGAGAGTTAGTTTTAAAATGTTAATAATTAAGATAATACAGATCAGTATTTCTCTTGATTACCCCTACTACTATAGTTGATTACCCCTACTACTCTAGTCTAGTCAGTATCCTTAGAAATAAGCAGCGGTGTGGATGTGAGTGAATTCTTCCAGATCTCCCTTCCCTTTACACTGATGTATGTGTGTCCCTGTGTGTATATAATGTGTGTATTAGTGTGTTCATGTAGGTATTTTCTAAGTACTCAGCTTAGAAATCTTTTTCTGTTATATTACTTTATTGTCATTATTTGTTGCTTTTTAATTTTGTTTTCAATGCCTTTAATATATTTTTTTATTTTTTCTTTGTCTAGGGATTTTTTTGTTGGAATGCTAAGCACTGTTGTTCAGAGTTATAGTGACTCATAGTTCTTTTTATTCTGCTGGGTGGATTGCGTTGAGGACTCAGTCACTTTTTTAACCCAAAGTAGACTGAGTTGCATCAGGATAGCTAGCAGTTTCCTTCATATTCAAACCACTTCTGACTGGTCCTGAAGCATTGACCTGCAGGGCTGTTAGTTACTGAGTCTTGTTAGTCTTCTTTCCCATAGTACTCAGAGGAAATAGAATGGCTGTTCTGCAGGTTTTTAATTGAAAATCCATACACAATTTCTGACCACAACTCCCCTCCCTCATCTCTTTCCTGATGCCCATCATCCATCAAGCTCCATGCTTTCTCTTTAGAAAACAAACAACGACAACAGCAATAACAATAATGACAAAAAGTCACAAGGGACACACACATAGATACACCCCTAGACCCATAAAAACACAAAATTGAATACAGTGATATATAAGCAAAAGACAAGTAAAATTAAAGCATAAGTCTTCCATTCAAATAAACCAGTATGTTTTTGATCATGTCTCACAACCCATTGGAACACAGTGTCAAGCAGTTTGGGAAGCATGAGGAGGAGGCTATAATTTTCAAAGGCGTTGCACCCACTGGGGCTCATCTCTCGTGCCACCCTACCCTTCTTACTGGTCTCCTTCGAGGGCATCGTCATACTTCTGCTGTGTACTAAGTGACTATACATGGGTTGTAGGAGTTCAGCATGTTCTGTGAGGTATCAGGAGAATGGTATAGTCAGAGAAGAGATGTTCAGTAGAAAAGAAAATCACTGAGAATAGCACGTTTCAATGCCAGCAATTTCCCAATTGAAAAGCTATCATTGTATGGAGAGAATATTGGCTACAGCTTCAAAGCTCTGGGGCCAGATTTCTATTTGTACTGAAGATGTTCCCATGTGCTTCCTCTAAAGTCCTTCCTTTGGGTGACTCACTTGGGGTTTGAATATGCTTTTTGATTTCCTGAAACTCCTTGGCTCAGACGTAGTTCCTTTCCTTGCAGGGGCTTGGGCAAGAGGAAGGCGAATTTCTGAGGCAGCTGCCTATTGGTGTTGAGCAATAAGAAGGTTTGGAGCCAGTGTACATGGGGTATGCTAATGTGTCATCCTGAAAGAGTTCCTCCAGTTCATAGGGTGGGTCTGCTAAGATAGCTGTTATGGGGAATCCTTTTACTCTAGGGAAGAATTAAGCTCTTGACTGAATAGATAAGATATAGCAGACTTCCTGGGCCTTTGGACATGTAACATGAAATTCTAAAGTACCATTCTTTCTGCCTTTTTAGTAGATTAGCTTTAGGCAGCATTAATACCCTCTGTTTTGTACTGAAATGATTAATCATAGTTCTTACTTTCAAATCTAGTAAATGGATTTTTAAAGTGAATGTTCTGATAAGAGTGTTAGATTATTCCAAATTAAATTTTGGGTTTCACCCATTTAGTCGTCACTTTTTTATCAAGGTATTGTTAAATAACTAATCTATGTCATTACTTTTTTTTTGAGCTTTGCATTTGTAATAGAAAAATGAATGAAACTTGGATGTTGTTCTTGCATTGGCATTGTGTGTATTGATTAGATTTGAACATTTTAGAATGTAGAAAACGTAAGCCAAGTAACCTTCATTAGGAGCATAATTCCGTGTCCCGTGTTTGATAATTTGCAATTGACTAAAAAAGCAGATGATCGTGAATGACCCTGAAAGGGTCACGAAGCTCACAGAAGAGGGTCAGAACTGAGGGAAATGTTTGAATGGAAAGGAGAAGAGGAACAAGGCTTGTTTAGGTCACTAAACTTTCAAAATGTTCTATTTCTCAATTAAAGATGTAGGTACATGACAGTGCTGTCCCCGAAATGTGACATTTTCATATTCTCACTTCTCTGCTGATTCTGGCATCAGAAGTTTGCAGAGAACATACCCAACAGTTTATGGAGATGGGTCTAAAAACAGATGTTCCTATTCTGTAGCAAACATGGTTTGTTTAAATTCAGATTTATTCATTAAATGCAAGTTCAATGATTCCTCAGAGTGTCCGACTGTTGATGTTACTCACAGCAGGCCTACACGTGACCAACACATAGATTTCAGATTCTGAATGAGAAGCCAACCCTAGATAGCAGGCTGCAATACAGTCACATAGGACAGAAGATTGAATGTAGATGAAGACATTAAAGGAAAAACAAAATATTGTGAGCATTCAGAGGAAAAGGACCTCGGGTTTGGGGGAAGAGATATGGAAGGATGCGGACACACAAATCAGAGAGGGTTTTCTGAAGAAGACAGTATTTTAACCAGTCAAAGAAGATGGTTGGAATGTCAACAAGTGTGATGGGATCTCAGTAGGGGTGAAGGGTGCAGGTGTCAAGGGTGAAGTAACAGGATAGGCTACCCCATGAAGTGTTAGGTGATTAGCGTGTACTGTGGGGATTGGGCTAGAAGGTAACAGGAAAGTAGTGAGTCTTAAGGTCACATACTGTCAATCCAAGCTACTCATTTATAACTGACTTCTTAATCTCCCTGAATCTAGAGGATTACTCATCATTAAAATCAGGACATAGCATTGATTTTGTATTTGTGTATATGATAAAGTAAGTTATAAGCTAGAGTAACAGACCTCTGGCAACTCAATAAACAGAAACAGCCCTTGTGGTAAGTGTTTAGGCTATGTCAGTTTTGGACAATGTGTTAGATAACAAGAGCAGCGTGCAAGCAAAAGTTGGGTGGTGTTGAGGAGCCAGTGTAGGAATATGATTTAATTTCACTGGCATTGGAAAGCTGCTGAAATTTCAAGCAGTGAATTGCTTTAGTTGGAAATTATACTCTGGTGTTGGTGATGTTTTATAGGAGAGTTAAAACATAGACGGTTGGGATCACGAGATAAGGAGCACAGTGGAAGACCCCTGAATATTTGTAAGACCACCTGTTGATATCAAAAGTAAACAATCAGAGCCAGACAGTGGTGGTGCAAGCCTTTAATCCCAGCACTCGGGAGGCAGAGGCAGGTGGATCTCTGTGAGTCTGAGGCCAGCCTGGTCTACAAGAACTAGTTCCAGGACAGGCTCCAAAGCCACAGAGAAACCCTGCCTTGAACCCCCCCCAAAAAAACCAATCAGATTATAAAGACCATATTTCCTCATTTTCTTGTGACTACATATATACCTCCTTGGCTAAGTTTGGTCCTAAAGAAGCATGAAGTGGTTTCTGCACTTCAAGCTGAGCTTAACCTTGTAGATGGCGGGCACACCCATTTTCTTCTACATGATCTACTTCTATACCATATTCAAATGCCACCTGGGTTCAGATCCAGCTTGTTTGAACCTTAGAAATATTACCTGTGTGAAGTGAAAGGAACCTGTAGTGTGGAATTGTTAGACTATTCCTAGGCTAAATTCCGCCAGACTTCCACACGAAAGGAAAAACAAAATTACTTCCTTGAAGGCACTAGACTTTTTAAATTTTGTTCTTTACACCAGAATTGAGTCTTAACAATCCAGAAATGGAGGGAACAAGTGAAAAAAAAGGTTGAGTTTCTGGAGCTTTTAGCCAACATCAATTATAGGTATATTAAAAAAAAAACCTGTTTGGAGCAGGGAAGGATGGTGGTTTGGGTTTGGTCACCAGTCCAGGTAGAATTGAATGGAAACAAGTGTTGGGAGCTTGGAAGAAAGGTCTGAGTCGGAGGATTGGATCTGGGTAGGAAGCAGGGTCCTTTGGATAGCGTTGCCTGCTAGTTGTACCTTGGAGAGGAAGAACATTTCAAGGGATAAAATGTGAAACATTTGAAAGAAAATGAAGGCTACTGTCTGTTCAAAGGGGGTGAAGAGGCAGCTGAATGGGGAAGATGGGCAGGAAGTGGAGGTGTGATGAAGGTGGTGAGCTCCACAGGAAGGATTGAAGCTGTTTTGGGTAGCCTTTTTTCTTTTACTCATGGCAGGGAATGGGAAGGAAAAGGAGGGCCCAAAGCTTTCTGCAGTCAGAAATGCAATGATATTGTGCCCGCTTTGCGAATGCATGCAGTGAGATTTTTGTCCAGTGTTTCGGTGAAGTGTTGGTTCTAGCTCCAAGAGTTGTTTTCCAGTTTTAATGTGTGCACATGGCTTCTCAGGTGAGCAGCTGGGCACGGAAATGTGCCAGGTACAGAACTGCTAAAGAATTCCGTGGAGGATGGGCGGTCTCGGTTGGAGAATCATTTAATGGCTTTTAAAATCCTGAGCAGATGGCGAAGCTGCATAAATGGCAATCTGTGAAGACTGAGAACTCATGAGTGGTTTTGGTGTTGTCTTCAAATGAAATTACTTTGACATATTTTGGTGGTATGCATAATTCTTTTTGGTCTTTACAAGTATAAGCCTTGTAGTAACTGGCAATGACTGGTATTTTATCTTTGTCCTGAGATAATAGAAAACACACACACACACACACACACACACAGACAAAGAGATATACAAATATAGGTATATGGATAGCTCTACCCTGCTGCTGAAAATACGAGGGATTAAAGGATGGTTGATTCCATGATTCCAAGCGGAAGGGTTGGGAAGAGGCATTGTGCCCTGCCCTCTTCAGACCCATTTTCCTAACCAGGTAAGCATACTGTCCCTCTCAGAGGGACTAGGCACCTTATCTATCTTCCCTGAACCAGTCCCAATGCCCAGGCCCAGGAAAATTTCCATCCACATCCTCTCAGCTGGAGAGGATAGGTGATAACATGATCTAAGGTTCCTCAGTTTCCCGAAAGTTCACCATGTCCTCCACAATCTCACCCAAAGTTTCCTTTTCCACATCTGAAATGAGGAAGAGTGCTCTTTAGAGAAAATTATCTTGGTCATGGTTCAGAAGAGGTAGGTCTGTGCCTGAAAGGCTGCAGGAACTTCCAAGAGGGCATAGACCGTAGAGGCAGTATGCAGAACAGTAACAAATACCATAGCCACCACCACATCTTCCAAATCCAAAAGATTTCCTTTATAAATGTCAGTTAAAGAGACTAAACTTAAAATAACAAATTCCATTATTATAGAAAACTTTAAAACTGTCCTAAATCATCTGGCTTCTACATTTACAAACATATTGAAATAAACACAAAAGCTAAGTGGGAAAATGTAGGGAATGAAGCATAGCATAGGGACAGGAGGCAGAGGCAGCAGGTTTCCCCGTGAACTATTTATTCTGCTTGTTGGAAAACAATGCTAGTTATATGACATTGGGCGAATTGCTTAAATTTTAGCTAGAGTGTCTTATGTTTTTCTAATTTTCTACTTAATGAAATTCTTTTAAAGTGTAAATTAGCTTTATGAGAACACACCAAATTCTAAGTGACAGTTATCAATGCTAGGATGTTACCATTTGTGCTAATAAATCAATAAAATAGTAGAAATTGGGATGCTTCCAGGAGTGGGGTCTGTGGAAGAAAGCATGAGGGGAGTGCCAGGATGTAATCTTTAAGTGATGGTCTCTGATCATTGAAGACAGATGGTCCTGCAAATATAATAGTGATAGCTGCCATTTGTGTTTCAATAATTACAGTGTGAGAGGCGTTCTGTATGTAGGGTATTCTGAAGGCTCAGCAACTCCGTGCTCAGTATCTTCTCTGTTTTATGGACAAGGAGTCTGAGGCTTTGCCTGCTTCAGAAGGTTACCCTCAGTCACACGGTTGGTATCGAAGGCAGACATAAACCCTGGTCTCTTGTTTATAGTTTGACCCTGTGTTTCTAGAGTTAAATATAAAATCTGAGGTTTTCCTAGTGTTACCATAGTTCTCCCGGGGTTGGGCACTTGAAAAGGCCCTGTCTCTCCTCAGTCAACAGCCCTTGAGTCTGGATCAGAGAAGCAGATGCTGTAATCAGACTCCAGTGGAGTCTCCATGGGGAGGAAGAAGATAGGAGGCGACTCTCCATACCTATTTGACTTAGCATTGAGCAGCTCCCACCTATCCTATGCTTTGTTCAAGTTAACTTGGCGGGATCCAAGAAGGACTTTCTGTTGTCTCCAGTCAATAAGCTATCCAGAAGAAGGCGGCCATTTATTGAATTCCCATTACACTTAACTTCAATTCATTTGACCTGGGAGGGTTTTTAGCACACCCTTTCCTCTAATATGAGCTTTCTTTTGAGTTGCTGTGTGACTGACTCTGTGTCAGACCTAGTTAAAAATTCCAATGTTATTGATTTTTAGATTTACTTGTGAGGCTTAAGAACTAATCGAAAGAGCACAGGTGAAAAGGGAGGCCTAAGTATTTCCTAAATTCAAGCTATGAATCTTAAACTTAACATCCCCTAGTAGTAAAGATGATAAGAGAAATAATGTACATTATTTCCATCATTTCCTACCTCTTTCCAGTATTTAAGAACCTACTGTGTACATAAAAGGGTGAATAGAAAGTGCTATATATAATAGAGACACATTGATAACACATCTTGGTCCCAAGTAATAGTTGTAAATCATAATATATCACACAGTGTGGGATAAAAAAAATACCAAGTTTTTGCAAAACAAATGTTTTTTCCCCTTTGAAAAGGGTATTTGCATTTGTTTTGTGTGTGGCTGCAACTTATCCCCACTGCTTAGCATAAGCCTAGATCAGATAAATGCCTAATAAGGCATTTTTTTAAGTTGGCATAATGTTTATTTTTCTGTTTTTTGTTTGTTTTTGTTTTTTAAGACAGAATTTCTCTGACTGTCCTGGAACCCACTTTGTAGACCAGGCTGACCTTGAACTCACAGAGCTCTACCTGCCTCTGCCTCCTGAGGAGTGCTGGGACTAAAGGTGTGCGCCACCACTGCCCAGCTGACCTAAAGTTTCTAATTGCACAATCAAGAGGCTAGAATGAACAAGTTTAACCCTCAAGTTCATTTTCCTCCTTTTAATGAGTTCGAAATTTTTGTATTTCCAAGATCAGTATGATAGCCAAATGTTTAAATTCTAGAGATGGAAAATGCGTTTAATGACAGGTTTAATAAATAGTTTATTCAGGAAGTGCTCTGGGAATCGTTGGTGGCTTTAAGCCCCAATAACAGACAACTTGGGAAATTTCTCAACAAATGAGACCTATTGGATTATAGAGTATTCTTGAAATGCAACTAGGAAAATAACTACTGAAATTATATCTTTGTTGTTATTTAAAAGTAGAACTTACCCAAACACTGGACTGGGCAGGTTATGAGGGGAATTAACTAGTTATCTGATGGCATTTTGTATGTTTAAAAGATATTTAGAGGTGCTGGTTTCCCTGGAAAGTTAAACTATCCTCAGATAGAGAAATAATGGTCTCTGATTGTTAACTTTCTTAGAGTTAGCTTGCATTTATTTTTGGATGGCTTGTCTTAAATTTAAAATTGAAGGCTGTATCTGACCATACAGTTTGCGAAGGGGATTGCATTTCACAGAATATTCCCATGCTATCTGAAACCACAGCAAATACTAGAGGTTTTTATGCTTGAGATGTGTTTTAATCAGTGACGGATTTTGAACTGTTGCCAGCCAATCCTGAACGTTCTAGGCCTAGGCCTGAGGAACATATTATCCAGATGTTTATAAAGTGTCTTTCTACTAATGCCCTGTTTATACTTTGACTTTGTGGTTAGAAAACGACATTTGCTTACTTCAAAGTACCAGATGAAAGTATTTACATCAACTAAACATTGTATTCAACCCACCCTCCATCTCTTCAACACCGTACCCCCCCCCCCCAACCCTACCTTAAGGGAACTCATTCCGTCATCACCCATTTTCTTCATGACGCATGCAAGAATTTAGTCTGTTTTGTGGAATTTTCGTTTGAAAGGTGAATTCTGAAGAACACATTTTATACATCTCTCATTCTTCTACTTTATATAAAAGTTATTTCCTCTTCAAAAAATTTTTTTTATTCCGTCTCATGTGCTACGGTACCAACTAAAACTATGGGAAGTGAATGGAGGAACAGACTCTGATTTCTCAGAACTCTGCAACCAATCCAACCCCGCAAAATTCCGTCTGCTTAACTCATCATTATTAATCAGTTTGAGGATCTTTAGAAAAGGCTCTTTGGAGAAAGGAGTAGAAGTGGGGGGGGGGGGGAGAATGAGACATTAGAGCCGCCATTTAACCTTCAGGCTTTGAGAACACAAAAGCATATGGAATTCCTCCTTCCCTCCCTTCTCCTTGACTCCCACTCCCTTCCTGGTTCACAACCTCTCTCCTTCCCTCCCTCTTCACTTCCCGTCCTCCCTCCCTCCATCCCTTGTAGGCAGGCAGGTTGTCCTAAAGCTTGCAGTTCTCCCAAACAGCCTCCCGGAGCTGCAGCCTTGTGATACCACACTTGACTGCTGTCTTTTTCAAATGAAGAGCATCCTGGATGAGCTGGAGAAATTCCTCAGTGGTTAGAGGACATACGTTCTTCAAGAGAACCAAGTTTGGTTCCCAGCATCATGGTCAGGTGCCTCACGATTGCCTATAACTACATCTTGAGAGATTCAGCACTCTCCTCTGGCCTCTATGGGCAGCTGCAGACATGTGACATGCAGACAGACAGACAGACAGACAGACAGACACACACACACACACACACACACACACACAAAATTCATGTTTACAAAACATGCAGATTCATGTTTCTAGCTTAAAATGTTTCATATTTTCTGATTACAAATGGAACATCTAGTCTTCTCATAAATTTAGAAAATGTGGAAAAGGAAAAAGAGCATAAAAATCATTCATGGTCCCCCCCCCACAAATTCATGTTTTTCCAGACGTATTTTACTGTAAACATTCACATTTATACAAAACTGGGGCATAAATGTGTACCATACTTTGAAACATGCTAATCACTTTCTTGAGCATTGAATATTCTTCCAGATATGATTTGTGTCGCTCTAGTTACCTAGAATGACCCTTCTGTTCTCCATTTGGTGTTTCCTGTCAAGTTCAAAAGGAAAATAAATCTGTCATTTCCTGTATCCAAAACTGTTTCTACCATACCTTAATTTAGTTTGCTCCTTATGCACAAAATTTCATTTGTTTACCACGGTTTACATGCAACTTGGCATTTTCCCTTTATTACCTAGAAACATTTCACATTATTTCCTATGCTTCATAATCAACATTCGAATGACTGTGAAATAATATTCCATTAAAATTGAACATCATAATTTATTTTTTCTTATTTATTTAAATTAGAATCAAGCTTGTGTTACATGTCAATCCCAGTTCCCTCTCCCTCCCTCCTCCCCTGCCCCCTACCAACCCCCTATCCCATCCCCTCCTATCTGCTCCCCAGGGAGGGTAAGGCCTTCCACAGGGGATCTTCAAAGTCTGTCATATCATTTGGAGCAGGGTCTAGGCCCTGCCCTGTGTGTCTAGGCTGAGAGAGTATCCCTCTATGTGGAATGGGCTCCCAAAGTCCATTTGTGTGCTAGGCCCCATAGATCACCCAGGCCTCCTAACTGACATCCTCGTTCAGGGGGTCTGGATCTGTCCTATGCTGGTTTCCCAGCTATCAGTCTGGTGTCCATGAGCAACCCCTTGTTCAGGTCAGCTGTTTCTGTGGGTTTCTCCAGCCTGGTCTTGACACCAGTGCTCATCACTCCTCCCTCTCTGCAACTGGATTCCAGGAGTTCTGCTCAGTGCTTAGCTGTGGATCTCTGCCTCTGCTTCCATCAGCTGCTGGATGAAGGCTCTAGGATGGCATATAAGGTAGTCACCAATCTCATTATAGGGGAAGGGCGTTTAAGGTAGCCTCTCCACTATTGCTTAGATTGTTAGTTGGGGTCAAACTTATAGATCTCTGGACATTTCCCTAGTGCCAGATTTCTCTTTAAACCTATAATGGCTCCCTCTATTATGGTATTTCTTTCTTGCTCTCCTCTATTCTTCTCCTCACTCAATCTTCCTGCTCCCCCATGCCCTTCTCTCCTCTTCTCCCCTTCTCTTTCTCCTAATTCCCTCTCCCCTCCCCCCACGCTCCCAATTACCTCAGGAGATCTTGTTCCTTTCCTCTTCTCCAGGTGACCATGTATGTCTCTCTTAGGGTCCTCCTTATTTCCTAGCTTCTCTGGTGGTATGGAATGTAGGCTAGTAATCCTTTGCTCTATGTCTAAAATTCATATATAAGTGAGTACATACCATGTTTGACTTTGAACATCATAATTTATATCAGTTTCCTTATTACGAAGTTTGTAGCATGTTAAACACTTAAAATTTTATGCATTTATTTATGTGTGTGGATGTTTTTCCTGCAACACATGTGTGCATGGTGCTCATAGAAGCCAGGAGAGGATATTGAATCCTTTGGAACTGGAGCTTCAGACATCCATAAGCTGTCATGTGGGTACTGGGAATTGAACCCAGGGCTTCTGGAATTGCAGCCACTTTGAAAAATACTGTTGCAGCAAATGATTCTTAATGTATTTTAAAACAAATATGCTAGAATGTATACATCCAATCAGTATTACTGTGTAAATAACTTATGTAAGTATTTCCAACACAGGTGCCACTGATATAGACATTTTTGATATTTCTCTTTTGAGATTGTCTTTAGAATCTATTAATGGGCCAGAAATTTAAAACTAGACTTATTTTTATGACATATCTTGGTTTAAACTACAAATCACTTATTTTCACTCTTTCAAAAAAAATAAGTTCCTTTTTTTTAGCACCAATTTTGCCTCCATTTAAATGACTTGGAAGGCTGCCAAATGCTCTAAAGGCAACTCCAGGCCAAAAGTTCTCAAAACGTTTACAGAAATGGGTGATAAATGCAGTGACTTTGCAACCTTCCACACTGATGGCTTAAGAAGGTTAACACTCTTTCTGCTATGTGAATTTGAGTAGGATCGTTGTTATATTTGTAGTCTGTAACAACAGTCATACTTGACATCATGTATGTGTCAATTTCTTAACAGCTGGACCTTGTTACTTCCTGACACTTCCATTAGTGATGGGTGGATGGGAGTGTATTGGTGCGCTTTGCTGAGTGATTTTGTAGGCATGAATGTTCAAGGAGAACATTCTTTTTCCATGGACAAGGGATTTGCCTTTAAACAGGCCCACTCTCTGGTAAAGGTTTCAACTCTCCAACACTGTGAAGCTTGGGAGTTTGTTGGAAATAAAAGTTCTCTGACCTTATCTTCTCAGTCCACTTTGAGCAGTCTCTTCTAGCAAGTCCTCTGTGCTACATCTGTAAATAGTAAAGTTTTCCTGGATGATAGATGAAAACAAAGCTAAAAGAGATTATTCTGTGATGAACAGTGGTGTGAGAGGCCACAGGCTGGTAAATTTAATACATGTTTTCCAAAGGCATGATTATGGAGCAAAAGTAGTGCTGTAAACACTCAATATATGAAAGCAAAGCCGATAATGTCTTTGTTCTCATGGAGCTGATGGCTTGGGAAAACAACGATGCATAAATAGGTATAAAATATGTAGTCAAAAGCAATGCTGTGTGACACTTGGATATGAATGTGTACACAATATTGGCAATGATGATAATGACCATCTACACACCACGTTACCTTCGAGGCACTTTTTGTCTCTGTCGAAGGACTATGAAAGGCTTCAGGTTTGAATAGATTCCCTTAAATACATAAAGAATAAAACCTGGCTTTAATGCTCACCATTTCTTAAGTCTGAGGTATTTGATGAATTCATGAATAATGTGTTTGTCAGTACACTTCAGAATTGAGTATTTCGGTGCCTGTCTCAGAATTTATGTGAGCATTAAATAATGTGTGAAATGCTTATCTCATTGTATGTCACAAATATCCAGTAGAAAATAATTATCTATATTGCTATTATCAGTTGTTGTCACCCTCCTCCTTACACTCCTTACAATCCACTAGTAATTAATTACAGGGTAAGAACATGACTCCAGCCTGGTTCCAGGTTTTAATTCCAGCACTGTTAACTTCCAGGTCTTGTACTATGGATCCCTCTGCATTTTAATTTTCTAAAATGAGGCAAAAAAATCCTTATCTCATAAGGTTGTAGTACTGGTGAGTGAACCAACGCATAGAAAAATACGGAGCTGTGGCATGCATAAAACACTCAATAGACTTGAGTTATTACTGTCATTAACTGGCTGGGGCTGTTCATCAGAAATCCTAACATATTTTTTTTTGTATATTTTATTTTGAGGGGCTACTGAATATTAGAGGCTACATGGGAGAACAATATCACCCTTCTGTAAACATATGGTATGCAGAAGTCACTGCGCATTTGAGTGAAAAGCTAATTCATAATGGGAAAAAGCCTGATAACAAAACTATGACTCAATAAAGAGAAACTCCAAGTGGCCTGGATTCCATGGTACATGCTGTTGTCTCAGTACTTACAAGGCTGAGGCAAAAGAGTCACTCAGGCCA
Organism: Mesocricetus auratus; assembly: GCF_017639785.1. Lineage (NCBI taxonomy): Eukaryota > Metazoa > Chordata > Mammalia > Rodentia > Cricetidae > Mesocricetus > Mesocricetus auratus. The sequence goes on from NW_024429204.1 coordinate 633,318, forward strand.
GCAGTTCACGACCAGCCTGGGCAGTTGAGTATGATCCCTTTATCCAAAACTAAAATGTGTCACAAGGAGTCCATTTATGTTCTGTGGCTGTGCATCATTTCAGCACACGTGTGGCATACTGGTAGTGACACTCTGGTTCTGTTTGCATGCGTTAGTTTTTCTCTTAGATGCTAGGAAGTACTTCCCAGATTGTTTTTTTTTCCACCTGTGCCAGCCATCTCTTCAAAATCAGCCTTAGGTCCTGAGGTACAGCTGTATGGGACAGGGCGATCGCCGTGTGCGACTTTTGAAAGATCAGAAGCCTAAAAAGAGTATCGGTCGCACACGGAGCAGCAGTTGATGGTGGTACCTATCCGCTGTATACATACAGCTCAAATAATCAACTATGGTTGGTACCAAGGGAGCAGCTAGCTCTGATTTTCCGGAGGTAGCACGTTGGTGGACTGGCAGTTGCAGAAGGGATCAGCTACAGTCCTGTCACGTGGCGGCAGAAGAAAAGACCCTTTCGGCAGACGTCTTTTTCTTGTCAGTTTGCCACAGGTCTCAAATGCCTGTGTGGGAGAGGTAAAGGCTCCCGCGGCTTCTGTGCCTGGCTTCAGGCTCCCTCTCTGCCATCATCGTGGTGGCTCTTTACCAGCTGTGGCACAAGCACACACTTTCAGGAATTTGATTCTGTTTGCTGGTTGTGCTGCCATTTACTTCAGCAGGGTGGCTGAGGTTTCGCAGACCCACGCTAGTGTTATCTATGTTTCCATTAATAGTAATAAATTCATTATTAGCCCTGTATCGTGTTCCCACCACGTGCAGGGCTTGTGTTTCCCTACCTCGCCTTGACGTTCTCTATCTGCATGGTTCATGGTTCGTTTTGGGTTGTTTCAGGCCACAGGATTCTTTGATCCCACTACTACCCGGTATGGGGCTCCTCTGTCTCATTTCTTCTGATTTTTCTTTCTTTCACATTTATACACGGAGACACAGCAAACATCTTGGTACATCTTTCTTCTTCTACCCTAGTGCCGAGGAATCTCATTTCCAAAGCAAAATAACCAGAACACAGTGTTTTCATAGCTACATGTTAAGGGTTCTCTATATACATAGAGCAGACTGTGGAGGCTGAGCCATGCCACCTGACGGCGTGCTAGCTGAGGTTTGGTTTCTCTGAAGTCATCCGAAGCTTTCTCTTCTGGCTTTTAGATCTGTCCCTGTGCTCGGTCAATCCACACTGGGAAAGGCAGCGTGTATCGTTCAGTGTTCTGATGCCAATAGCCGTGTCTTCACGAAACACCTCCCTTTATGGACGCGCCTGCATGTTTGACCAAATGCCAGAGCACTTCGTGGCCAGTCAAGTTGACACATAAATTTTATCCATCACAGCAGCTCAGAAAAAAACAGGGCTTAATACTTCCCAGAAAATCGTGATCGGAGACTAATTTGCTATCCTGTGAGAAAGCCTGAGCTCATTCTTTCTGTTTTTCCATCTATACCTTGGTCACAGACAACTACTGACACGTCGGGCTTCTACTCTTATCTAAGGGAGAAAAAGAAAACCAACAGTGTGCAGAAGAAATTGTCACAGTCACTGTCCCGTTGCTGTGAGGAGACACCATGGCCAAGGCAGCTCTCACAAAGGAAGGCACTGAATTAGGGGCTTGCTTAGTGTTTCAGAGGCTTAGTCCATTATTAGCAGGGCATAAAGTGTGGCACCATGCTTTGGAAAGCTCGAAGTCCGTGTGACACACTTCCTCCAACAAGACCACACCTCCTAATCCTTGTCATCCTCTCAAACAGCTGTTTCCCTGGTGACCAAGCATTCGGTTGTGTGAGCCTTTCGGTTGTGTGAGCCTCTCTTACTCAAACCGCCACAGAAGGGCAGAGCTCCTTCTTCGAACCTTCGCCTTGATATCTGGGTAGGAATATGCTCTCTGACCACCTCTGCTGCAGTTTTACTATGAGGACCATGCCAGAGGACTAAGGGCTGCAAGTGGCCCATGTGGGGAAGCTGGAAAATGGGCTCAGAGGTTTTCAGCTTCTGAAGAGGAAAGTGTAAGGATTCAGGCATTATGCCGGTCTGCCCCTGTCACCTGGAAGAATGCACTCAGGCAGTGCCCTGGTCAGCCCAGGGTTCCATGATTGTGGAAGTCTCCACGCAGGTGCAGAGGACACTTTAAAAGACAGACCCCTGCCGTCCACTCACGCTCTCTTTCTTGCTCTCTTTCTCGCTCTTTTCCGTTCTTTCTTCCCTCTCTCTTTCCTGCTGTTCCCTAGGGTAGTCAGGACTTTTCCTGTCTCCCTCTTCTCTCCTGTCCTCTCTCTGTCTCTGTGTCTCTTTACCTCTTTTTTCGTTCCTCCTCCCCTCCCCTTTCTAATAAAACTTCTCACTATGCTCTGTTTGCCCGGCATGTTTGTCCCTCTGCCTAGATCACCCTCGCCTGCCATGGAGTATGCCAAGATCCCCCACGCGCGTTATTCCTAACAGAATGACTTGGGAATGGTTGGGGGACACTTGGTAGAGTTATTCCTCACACTCACTTAGTAGAATTCAGGTATTGATTCATAATTATTTTAAAAACAAAACAAAGCTTTATTTGCATCAAGTTTTAATTAGCTATGTAGGTCTCATTTTTTAAAATGTGCTATTTTGTTATTATGCATGTGTTTGTTTGCTTCAAGACTGGGAGTTGAATTCTGAGCCTTGCATACTAAGTAATTGTTCTACCATTCAACTGTATTCCCAACCTTCATTGTTGATTCTTTGAAAAATGACATTTTGGGGCTGGAGAAATGGCTCAACAGTTAAACGCACTGGCTGCTCTTGAAAAGAACCCATATTAAATTCCCAGCACCCACACCGTAGCTCACAACACTCTGTAACACCAGTTCCAGAAGATCAGACAGCCTCTGATGGCCTCCACAGGCTTCATACACACACACACACACACATACACACACACACACACACACACACACACACACACGGGAAGAATACTCATACAGGTAAAATAATATGTGTAAAACAATCTTAATGGCATTTTTAAAAATTTTGAATATGTATATATGTGTACATGATTGTGTTTGTATGCACATGTACATGTGTGTGTATATATGTTTATGAATGACCGAGGTTGATGTTAGTTGTGGTCCTCGTCATACTATCTCTTATTTTGTGAGACAGGTTCTCTTGTTGAATCTAGGGCCTGAAGTCTAGATTGGCTGCCCAGCAAGTCCAAAGATCCTCCTGTCAATGTCTCCCCAGTACTGAATTACAGGTGTGCTTTGCCACATCTGACTTTTTTATGTGAGTTCTGGGGTCAAACTCAAAGGTTCTCATACTTGCACACAGCATTTTAACAACAAAGCCATTCTCCAGTTATTTCTTTTAAGTTCATTTTAATTCATTGCAAGTATTCCATCCTTGCTTACATTTTATAATTTAAAGATCTGTGATTATATTAATGTATGTTGTATAGTTTATTGTTTCCTTTTTTGTACATTTTACAGGGTTTTAAAATAACTTTTTACCTGGAATTCATATTTATTAGCAATATGTTTTGATGACTTACCTTTTTACTTAAAAATCTTAGAAGTATTGTCATTTAACTACAAAATTCTTTATTGCATAGTCTTTGTATTTTCTTTTTTGTTATCAGATACATTCAGCATAAGTGCATTCGTTGAACACAAAGATATTATCAAACATCTATAAAAACTTAAAATATGGCGGATCCTATAAGTTCTTGCTTTATAGAAAGAAGAATTAGACATGTCCTTGACTATTGGGAAGCATATTCTAGTATGTTATGCAAAAAAAAAAAAACTTGGCCACAGTAGAACACAGGGAGGGCTGTAGAGCAAGGGGCAGCTCCGATGCTACCCAGGTGGTTGGAGAAGGTTTATAGGGAGAGCCATCTAATCAAATCTGAAACAGAAAGCATTTTCTGTTGAGTAAGAAGTCCGTATGTATTGCCGGGTAGAGTGGAGTTTGTAGGAAGTGGCAGGTGCCAATGAAAGAACAAAACCACAGCCACTTTTCAGATTTTCTACGACACAGTTTTTGACCTTTCTTTCTGGGAGGGAGAGCGAGTTGGGTAGGTTTCTACATAGGATGGATGGGAAATAGCCCAGTATTGTTTTAAGAGACTGAGCTGGGATACCCCGAGCAATTCTCCTGTCTTAGTCTCTCTTTCAAAAGGATGAATCAATATTTTATGAAACCCTTTTCTCTATGAGATGGAAGAAGTGTGTGTGTGTGTGTGTGTGTGTGTGTGTGTGTGTGTGTGTGTGTGTGTGTAAAACTTTCCCTGGCCAATGGGGCGTAGGAAATGCTTAGTGAAGCAGGCTTCCCGATTCTGTTATTTCTCAGTGCCTATGAGAGACTAGTGAACGTGCAAATTCCCCAGTAGGGAAATAAGCCCTGACTTAACCATGTGTCTTCCCTCTCTACCCAATAAGCTTTCTTAGGTTCATAGCCAGTGGGTTGTGCATTGAAGACACAGTTCTGATGTTTCTCCCAATTGCTCAGTTGCTTTCATATCTATTTTCCTCAAGTCTCTCGATGCCCCTCTCTTTCTGGGAGCATGTAAGATATATGTGTGTGTGTGTTATACAATTACCTATGCGAGTTTGGATGTATATGCGCCATGCCTTGCATGTGAATGTCAGCGCTGGTCCTCTCCATCTTGTTTAGGACATAGTCTCTTTATGATCCACCTCAATGCAAGCCAAACAGGATGGTCTGTTAGCGTCTGAAGAGTCTCCTGTCCCTGCCTCCCATCTTGCCATAGGAGAATTGGGATTGCAGACACATACTGCTCTGTCAGGCTTCTGAGGATTTAAATTAAGGTCTGGATAGTTAAAGCTTTACTCACTGAATTAGCTCCTCAGCTCTATTCTGTTTTTATTTAAAACTTTAATGAATAATGAATGTTAAAATTTTCAAATGTCTTCACTTGATGTTAGCCAGAAAGCCAAGAAGTACCACATGCTATGAGTTGTAATCCTGCAATTCTGTTGTGGTAAGAAGACATGGGGTTCTAAAGATAATGTACAATGGATATTTAGGTTGATACTAAATGAAACAGCAGTGGTCTGAGTTAACCGTTGACTGTCTGTCCATCACCAGCCTGTCTACCATCAATCATCTGTCTGTCTGTCTGTCATCTATCTATCTATCTATCTATCTATCTATCTACCTACCTATCTATAAATCAATAATCTACCATATCTACCTATATATTATCTACCTATCTCTCTATCCTCTGTCATTGATACACTTATTGTTTTGCTATGTAACACAAAGATGGCTTCTACCTGCCTCCTGGGTACCCTCCCTAAGACTACAGGCTTGTCTCAATGCACCCAATTAACACACAGGACATTTCTTTGGCTAAAGAATGATTCTGGTGTCTTTCATGATCATTATTAAGTAAACTGTATACATTGATAATTTCTTAATCCAAGTCTCAATTTTGTTTAATGCTGCTACAGATATGTTATATTTGAAGAGAAAATGAGAGGGGAATTGAATTAATGTGATGAAACAAGTATAAAGAAACAAAACAGTTTAAGAAGAAACAAAATCAAATGGAAAACATATGTTCTGTGATGTCGAGGTTGAGTTACAAATTACATAACAAAAATTAATATTTATGTCAGACTTTTTAAATGCCAAACTGTGAAGTGTAAAATTTTAGCTATTTAAAAAATGTCTTCATGTGTCTCACAGGGAACTACTTCATGCTGTCCTTGAGTCTTCTATTCATCTTTATATTCTTGAGAAAGAAGGCAGAAGTTGTTCCTATGTGCCATGGATATTAAAACTCAGAGTTGACTTTTCCTCTAAGCATCCTGACCATCTTCCTTCTTTTCACACTCTGGCCACGTTGGCTGCCTTGCTCTGTTTGGGAAGACAATTGTTTCTGAACCTCTGCTGTAAACTGTCTCCTTACTGCAGTCTGTAGAGCTTAAGATACTGATCATGGAGCCGGGTGTTGGTGGCACATGTCTTTAATCCCAGCACTCTGGAGGCAGAGGCAGGCAGATCTCTGTGAGTTTGAGGCCAGCCTGGTCTACAGAGCAAGTTCCAGGAAACAATACAGAGAAACCCTGTCTTGAAAAACCAATGTATATATATATATATATATATATATATATATATATATATATATACTGATCATGTCTGTTGGGAACACACACCCCCATGCAACATCTCTTCCCTGTGGAACAGATTTAGGGATATGACTCTTTCTGCCTCTTTTCTACCCTTTCAACTGAACTGCAAAAGTTGGGAATAAAAACGTGGCTCCCACCCCCATCCCACATTTTCCTGGGAAGGATTTTTGTTCTTAACTCATGGGGAGACAGACTGTTTTGGTTTTTCCCTTTGTGAAATTGTATGGTAGAAACTTTTGTGCTTTTGTGTAGCTAATGACAGTATAAAAGTCTTAAATTAATTTACTTTTACCGTTGCTAATGACAGTTTAAAAATCTGCGGCGAATTTACTTTTAAGGTGCTAGATTTAAAAGAAAAAAATACAATAAAGCCAATTGTAATTATTCCAAAAGAGTTACTTTCGAATTACTTTTTAAGCCAAATAAGACTTTCTACTAAACAGAGAAAGTCTTTCTTTAATAACATCTCCAGTAAAGGTGTTTTTTTAGAAGTATAGACACAAGAGCCTGCAGTTTCAAAAGCCCAGTCTGAATGCCATTCTCATGGCCAGATGCTTTCTTCAGAAACTGTCCCAAGCTCCAAGGGCTCTGAATGTACTTAGCCAATGCGTTATTTGCGCCTACAAAGCTCAGCAGTTTCCTCCTGCAGATAACCAACTCATCTTGTCACATGCTTTCCACAGCAGCAGGCAACTCTCTGTGAGGCTTGCTCATTCAATCCTCAGCAACGCAAAGAGCCGAGTGTCTTTAGAAAGAAGTAGTTAGCAGTGATTAGCTTTGAAGGTATTAGAGGCATGTATGTATGGCAATCAGGTGGGAAATTTCAAACTTACTTGCTTAAACACAGCACTTATTTTATGTAGAGATAAGAAAAATATTCAGGCATCTTCAAATTATGTCACCTTTGTAAGATGCACAAGAATTTAATGAGATTTGAGGACCTGGTTGCAGCTTCCAAGTTTCATTTTTTTTATGTGTTCATTTTAAGTTTTGTTTACACTATCATAAAATCTCATACACTAGGTATACAGAAACACAATTTTCCAATGAGAAAAATGTCAAGATACTCTCCTCTAAAGTCTGAAACTTACAGCTTGATTTTTATAAATGGATGTTTTACTTGCATATAATCGAAATGTTATGAGGTCTGACTGCAACTTGCTTAATGCTGTTGTTTTGATATGTTCAAAGGGCTGTGTAACCACTATCACTGATTTTAGGACATTTTCATTATTACCCCAGAGAAACTCCATTCCCACTAGCATTCACTCACATTGCCCTCTTGTCTACCATCCATAAACTACATTTTGTTTTCTATACTCATAGACATGTCTGCTCTGGGCATGTCATATAAGTAAAATCTTATAATATGTGTACATTTGGATCTTCTCTCACTTAGGATAATGTTCCAAAGTTCATCTTTGTTGCATCATGTACTAAACCATCATTTTAAATGGGTAGATAATATTTCACAGTATGGATACACCCCATATTACTTACCCATGGATATCTACCAGGTGCGTTTTGACTGTTAAGAATAATGCTGCTGTATGCTATATGAAAAGTCTATATTTAATAAAAAATAAGTTCAGATTATGGTTAAAACCTAAATGGGAGAAAAAAGAATGCTGCTGTGAAAATTTTGAGTGGATGTGTTTTGTCTTGGTTTTTTTTTTTCAGTACTCTTGGGTATATATAGAAACACTGGGTCATATGGTATATTAGTGGTTTTTCTTGGCACTGGGATAGTTGACCAATGCAGCCTCAGGAAGATTCCAGGAAGGCATGATGGAACTCATGGAGACAAGAGCTTGTGGGAGGAGGTTTCTCAATTGTCTGCAAGATCAGGAAGCAGAGAGATTGAACTTGAATCTTACAAGGGCATCACCTTCAATGACCGTCCACAGTGGTCCCAAAGTTTCCACATCCTCTTGGGATAGCACCACAAACTGCGGCCTGAGTATTCGAACTCACAGACAGCTGTGGCTTCACAGATGCTAAGTATATGCTTAGTTTTTGAGGGGACAGTAAATGGCTTCCCAAAGTAGATTTCCATTTCCATTCCTTGTCACAGCAGTGACTATTCCATCTTCCCCACATCCTCTCCAGGACTTATTTCCACCTGCCCTTTCCCTCAGGACTGCTTTGGTGAGTGTGAGATAGCATCTCCTCGTGGCTGTGATTTGCATTTCCCTGTTGACAATTCTCCATGTTCTTCCTACGCATTGTTCTATCTTCTTTGGAGAAGTGTCTGTTGACTCTCCCATTGGACTGTATTTTCATTCTTGATTTTGTCTGTGTGAAACACTGTATGCTTGACTTTAGCATCTTGATCTTACTAATTTTCTGGGTTATTTATAATTTCGGTCACCGTGACAGACACTTAGTTTAAGAGAGGGAAGAATTATTTTGGCTCCTAGCTTTATCGGTTCAGTCCAAGGTTGGCTGTACCCATTGCTTTATGCTGAAGCTATATCAGTATATCATGACAGAGGAGAAAAAGGCAGAGGCTCCCACTGCATGGCAACTTGACACAGAGAAAGTCTGTGGTGAAGGGCTTACTCCTCTTTTATTTTATATGGGCCCCAGCTTTTGTGCGATACCGTTTGCATTCAGAAGTGCACTTTACTAACCTTCTATGTATCTCTTCAAGCAAGTAAAAAGCTTACTATCACAGAGAATGAAGAGATGTCTCAAAGGTCAGAATGCTTGCCATGAGAGTATGAGAACCAGAGCTTGGATTCCCAGGGCCCACATAAAATGTGGGTAAATGTCGCCTGCCTGACTGTTTTCCCAGAGCCTCAGGAGACAGAAACAGGTGACCTTCAGGTGTATGCTAGCTGCCTAGGTTAGATGAATCAGCAAGTTTTGGATTCTTCATCAAGAGACCTTGACTCAATAAACAAAGCAAAGAACACTAGAGGAAAATAACTAACATCAACTTCTGACCTCCAATGTACATATACATTCACACTTGCAGTTGTACACATTCAGGTGTGCCCACGCATGTGTGTGGACCTACACATGAAGACATGAATATATATATATATATATATATACATATATATTAGCTATCACAGATAATTGTCTCTTTTAGTGCCATAACTAGAATAGATTTCCTTTCCTTCTGATAAAATAATATTTTTCATAGCAACACAAGTATTTCTTGGTTGTTTTACCATTTATTTGTTTTTTTTTCTATGCAACTTTCTACGTCGTCACAGGGTTGTACAGGGTTGTATATTCTGTTCTGCCCATGTGGATCTTGTCTATAACCCTGATGGGATTTGGAGGTTCCCTAGTCTTCAGTTTCTACATGTGTTCATTCTTTGGTTTTGACAGCATTGTCACTATCCCAAAGAGATTATGCCAATTTGCCACATTAGGATTGTCCAAACTACAAAAAAATACAATCTTTTAAATGTCTAATTAATAAACTTAGGTTTGTGCAGTTTTATCAAAACCAAAAGCTATATTCATATAAAAAGCAAATGTTTCTACTCTAGGCGTGCCTAAGTAAAACACTGGGTCGATGTATAAAGGTTTGCATAAGTTTTCACTTTTAAGGATAATCTGGTGGTACGATTTTTTCAAGCCCTCACACAGGTATTCAGAGATATGAAGATGGTGTGCCCAAGATTCCGACAGCCTGTATCACAGTGGAAGACGCAGAAATGATGTCACGCATGGCGTCTCGTGGGAACAAAATTGTCGTTCACCTGGAGATGGGAGCAAAGACCTACCCGGATGCGGACTCATTCAACACTGTAGCGGAGATCACTGGGAGCAGGTACCCAGAGCAAGTGAGTGAAAGAGGACGTACTTTCTGGCAGAGGGCATTCTGGTCAGGTGGCCATTTTGAGACTAGTTAGAGGGAGAGAACATGAATCTGTTGAGACTGTCCTTGTAGACTCATTAAAGCCTGAAGCTTCATATATTCTTCCCATTAAAATGTTCACCACGCTAAAGAATGGAAGACACACTCAAGGGCAGAGTAGGACCCACAGTGTGGAAAAGTCAATCTGAACAGAAGAGAAAGTTGTGTGTATTCCCTTTGGAGCTAGAAATCCTGCCGACAATTGACACTGTGTTAATTTTATGAACATTTCAAAAATCATTTCAAAGTACAATAATGTAGAATCTAGTTTCTTCATTAGGAGTCAAGGAAATGAACCTAGACAGGAACCCACTGTCTAGTTCTGCACACAGCCACAAAGTGTCTAGGAAAGGACTCAACTCAGAGAAGTACAAATTCTAACCCAGCTTTAGTCTACAGTTCAAGTGAGGAGTCCAGATTTCACATATATTTCAAATGACTTTGGAAGCAGATCTATACTAGCCAGATGTTAAATCATGGTGTGTCACTGATCTTTATAAAGACGCCTGTCACTAGCAGAATTCGTGTGGGAAGTAGACAAGACAGTGTCCACCAGATAGCTTGCATGTGTTGGGTACTTCATAAGCTCGGGGTCATGACAAAAGAAAGATCTCATCACCACAAGGAGTCCGTTAGTCATAGAGAAGCTGACTATAAATGTTGAGTAAAAGCAATCCTGTCCCCTTGTACTTTTGGGAAGCTGGTCACAGTAGAATAGCTAAGAGCCTGTATCCCAGCCAACTAAGAGTAATCGTGTCTCTTACAGAGTAATCTTCACTGGGGCTGTATTAGCAGCTTTCTGAGTTAGGCAGCAGAATTGGAACCTCGAGGTGTCAGGGGAAGTGCATTGTGGGATTCTTCTGTAGCACCCATGGTATGTCTGGTCTGAGACAGAGGTGTTAAGTTGAGGAGTTCTTGGGAACCAGAGGCTGAGTTAGATCTGTTTGCTCCTAAGAGGCCATGGGTGTTTTCTATCTGGGGAAGTTGGGGCTTCTTTGTGTAAGTAATAAATTATCAATTTAAATGTGTAGCTGAATGAACTTTGAAAATGTATGCAGTAACCATTACTACAACTATGGCAGAGACTGTTTTCATCACACAAAGGCTCCCTTGGACCTCTTTGTAGTCCATTTCTTAATCTGTCTCCTTTCCCACTGGCAAGCAATGCTCTTCTGCTTCCAGTTATGGGGAGTGGAGGGAGCCCTGAGTCGTGAAGTCCTGAGTGAAGGTGTGTTATTGACACGCCTGTGTCAGGAACCTTAGCCTCAGACCCGCAGGAGTGGTAAAATCCCTTCCCTAACAGGTGATGCTCAGGGGGATGACAGAGCCTTCCTCTGATTCGTGTGAGGATATTGGCAGAAAATGACCACTGTATCTGTCTTCTCTTAGATAGATGTTTATGACCTGCTTCCTTCCAAGGACTGCTCCTACTAAGATTAGCTGAACCTGTGTCTTTGCTCCAGTAGTATACCATAAGCCCTTCTTCCTTGTTTATCTGTATGTAGTAACCCACCTCCTTGTCCAGCTGTATGCAACAACCCCACCTCCCTATTCAACTCTGTATAATAATCATGGGACACTTCCAGGATACTTTGTTTCCTCCATCTGAGAGCCCAATCCACCTGCTCCCAGCTTCTCTGCAGGTGTATATGTTTGCCCTTTCTTTATCTCCTCACCACCCCAGTCAGATCCATCCCTGGACATGCCATACCATGCTGGACATGACATCTAGCTGTGGTTGTGTGTCTTCTAGAATTTCACATGTAAGTATACAATCTGCCTGGCTACTCTCAACAAAATAATTTTAGGACTTACACATGTTTCACCAGTTTCTTCTTTGATGTCGCTGAACAGTGCTTATTTGGATTTATTACAATATAGCTATCTATTCAGAAACTGGTGGATGTGTAAGGTCTCTGGTTCTTGATCACCCAAACAGAGCTGGGTATGGATTCCATCTTATGGAGTGGGCCTTAAGTCAAATCGGGTATTGGTTGGCTACTCCCACGAATTCAGTACTCCCATTGCCCTAGCCTATCTTGCAGGCAGGACAGATTGTAGGTCAAAGATTTTGTGGTTGTGTTGGTGTTTACGTTTTTCTTTTGGTGGCTTGCAGAGTAGCTTCCTACACCAAAAGACACTAGAACATAAGGGTGAAGGCCCATGTAGGCACCAGCTTGTTTTTTCCATGTTCAATGCTCCTACTAAGTGCGGTTGTTGTCTTTGGCAATGGGGCCCTACTGTCAGTTTTTGGAGAGCAAACCATTGTCTCAGCAGCAACCTGGGTTGTTTTGGATTTCCATGGGACCCCTTGGCCAAACCTCAACTGAATACAACCCAGTCCAGCAACTGGAAGCCTCATTGAGAGGCAAGAGATGGCCATTTGAGACTCCGTGTCCCACATCGTTAGGAGTCATCGTTAGGATCACCTTCATATATTTTAGGAAGTTTTCACTGTGCTAGATTTCCATATTGTCCCTCAAATGGTCCCCAATTCCCACTGTCCCCACATTTTTTGTGTACTTGTCCTTTTCTTGTTGTCTTGGGCTCAAAGAACAATTTAATTTTTCACAAGGAGTGAAAAGCTGATGGGTTGCCTTAGGAGGAACAAACCTTGTTTGTACTGTAGGCAGCCTGGAGTCACTGAGTGCTTCCCATAGACCTGCATTTCATTTCTTTGGGGCCAGTGTATGCAGCTGAGTAGTCAGAAACTGAATGTTAGCCTGCAGGTAATAAGTCTTTAACTGAGAAAAACTGAAGAAGTGTTAGGAAATGTTGCACCCGCCTCGACCAGCAAGGAAGACGCAATGCCCAGACTCTTCTTTAAGCAGTTTATTCAGGAACCTTGAACAATCTTCTTTTCCTGGGGAGCGCCAGGGAGCCCCAACCCACAGCTTAAAAGCCCTTGGGCGGCCAACGCCAGTATGCCACGTGGAACATGCAGATAGGTCCACGTACGCGGAAGCAAGCCTGGTATCCAGCCTTAACAAAATACAGGTGTTGTTTATCATAGAGAGCAGCTGCTGTTGGGCTAGCAGAAGGCGGAAGCCATCTTAAGGGTGCGGCACTTCGAGGCTCTCTACAAGGAAAGAGAAAGATCTGGGAGATATTCGGGAACTAGAAGTGGCAGCAATTGTAGAAGTTCAGACGTAGCGGAGAAGAGGGAGGCATGCATTGTTTTTGGGGGGGGGTCATCTGTGCATTCATTCTACAGGCACTTGCTGAGTCCCACCTCTGTCCTTGGAGAATGACATAGACTCATACTTTTGGGGGAATCATCTGTGCATTCGTTCCACAGGTACTCGCTGAGCCCCAGCTCTGTGTTAGGAGAACGGCGTGGAACTCACAGCTTTTGAAGTTGCATGGTAGAGAGTGATACTTACAGAACTTCAGCAAGTGGGAAGTGTCTTCGTGGGCAGGGTGTGGTGCCATCGTATATCAGTTCACAGTGCCATGGGAACTCAGAGACACCATCCTGGCCAACAAGGCTCAGGAAGGCTTTCTGGGGGAGAGTAAGAGTTAAAAATGCTAATGCTTCTAGGAATTGGGTTGAGGTGGACAGGGCACATTCCAAGGTGAGGAAGAAACACATATGAAAGAACCAAGGACCAAGGATGGGTGAGATGTAACTTCCTGCAATTTCCAAACCCACCCAATAGCGAACCTTGCTTTCATGAAATTGCACTATAAAATAACCTAGAGAAAAAGGCATGTCCTGTTGTGTATATTTTTTTAAAGATTTATTTATTTATTACATATGCACCAGATTGAATTGTAGATGGTTGTCAGCCACCATGTGGTTGCTGGGAATTGAACTCAAGACCTCTGGAAGAGCAGTCAGTGCTCTTAACCTCTGAGCCATCTCTCCAGCCCCCCGTTGTGTATATTTTTAAAAATAAACTATTGAAAAGCCAAGCAATCTCTTTGGAAACTGCTCTAACACTGACGCTGTCGAGATTCTTATGGAAGGAATAAACAAAACCTGATTGACCTGCTGGACAGACCCACTGCGTACACAACTGAGCAGTCAGAGGCAGGAGGTGACACATCTTCCCTTTTGTCTGAGTGTATCTTGTGGTCTGATGATTTGTAACACCTTGTGCCTGGGTGGGAACACTTTCACCAACTGAAGCATCTGTTTAAACTTTCATGAGCAAAGTCATTATGAGAAGTTTCATGATGGTTAGAACATTTGTCCACAGCGTAACCTTGGGTTGGGAAATTTTAGGGGATGGGGTTAAGTTTTCAGCTGTCAAACCTGTTCTTTCTTTTTTTTTCTTGTTGTAAATTTTTTTTATGGCTGAGAACCAGCCAAACTCAGTCATGGGGGGGACGGTGGGGAGACATGTGTGGCAAGCATGAAACATTTCATTGTTTATTTTTTCAAATTTCTGAAATGTGCTTGTGGCTCTGCATGCCTCTGGGCTCAGCTAAAGAGAAAATGGAAACAGTTCCAGCCAGATGGTTTGTTTTCAGTAGATTGCCACCCAGGTAGGCAAGACAAACCCAGGTGAGTAGTCACTCCTGGATTCAAGACACCCTGGTGTGCCAAAGCATGGAAATGGGCTTGTTCGTAGGCTATATATCTTGCCATGATTAATTATGCAACAATTTGATAATAACCATAGTTACAGATGAAGACTAATACACATTCCCAGAGCTCTCAGTACTGACGGGTGTCGTTCTAAATTCTTTTCACATATTATCTCCTTAGTAAGTAAAGTTCTTATCCCCATAAAACAGTCAACGGAAACAAAGCTACAAGGAGTCACAGAGTTTGTGATCTGGGCAGCAGAACTAGGATTTCAGTTCCCATCTGTCCTATCCAATGACCCATGTTCTCAGCCATTCCTGTAGCCCTGAAGGGCTTGTAGTACTGTATATTGGTGGGCTCAGTACTCACCCCTACATATTTTTGTGACTTACGGTATACTCTGCATTTATATTCTCCCAAAGAAGAATCATGTGGGATTAACAACTAAAGGGTGTGGGGAGATGTGATAAGGACCTAAGGCTTTCTGCCATCATACAACATAAGAGGACTGACAAGTTAGCCCAGAAAGCTGACTGCAGCCATGGCCAACTCATGTCACCAGCGTGACAGACCTCACTGAACCATGCTAGAATCTTTTTTGTTTTGTTTTGTGTTTGTTTTTTGAGACAGGGTTTCTCTGTACTGCTTTGGAGGCTGTCCTGGAACTTGCTCTGTAGACCAGGCTGGCCTCGAACTCACAGAGATCTGCCTGCGTCTGCCTCCCTAGTGCTGGGATTAAAGGCATGTGCCACCAATGCCTGGCTACCATGCTAGATTCTTGACCAACAAAATCTATGGAAATAATAAATATTAGTTCTAGGACACTGATTTTTCTAGAAAACTCATGTATCAAACAAGAGTTGAACAGAACAGAATAACTGTGTCTGTCACAAAAGCTGGGTAGTGAAGATGAGAAGTGTGAGCTAGAGTTTAATGAGTCAGTAAAGAATTTATTGCAAGATGTCCTGTGCAAAGATGTGGCTGTGTGCACAAAAACATGGGCATGTGCCACAGCCAATACACTTATGAAGCTGCACAATACAGCATAAAGAAAAAGTCACACAGCTCAAAATTAGCAGGATTTTTTGAGGAATTTATCACAATGTAACGGCTCCTGTTCATATGGTGATTTTTGACCCATATGGATTGTTTTAGAAGATAGGAAATTGATTAAAATATTATTTGGAATATTTACTTCCAAACCAAAAGCATCGTATAAAGAGTCAGGGCTATTCAGAGCAGCTGCTTTTCTCTGGTTACTTTACTGTCTGTGTATATGTTTTGAAAACTTTAGTTTAATGTAGAGCCAAGAAAATAACTAATGTAAAACACCTGGGTTTTCCCTGGGACCTCACTGCTCCAGTTGTGCTACAACAGTCAGGTAGAAGTTAACATTTTATAACCAATTAAATGAGTTCCTTGGCATCATGCTACCCAGCTGAGATTTTAGGAATAGAATTGCCCAGATCGACTTGTCATTCAATGCTACACCTTATTCATTGACTGACTATTGAGTGCTGTGTATTTTCCATAGTGATAGACTCATGACTCATAAACTTGTTTTGATGTTTACAGAAATCTGTAAGTATCCATTTCAAGTCTACAGTTCTCTAGGGATAATAGCACATATATTTCTTTAGGGATATATATATATGCTTGGTATGTAGGCCAGAAGAAATGGCTCAGCATTTTAAGAATGCTTGTTGCTCTTCCAGGAGATACAAGTTTGGTACCTTCCCAGAATCCATACATGATGACTCAGAACTGCCTGTAACTCCATCTCCAGAGAATCTAATGCCGAACTTCAGGCACCCTGAGACCCCTTTACATACATGGTATACACTCACACATACACATGAACAAAAAAATCAAAATACGGATTGCTAAGTTGGGGTTTTAATAGAAAATTAATATTTATGCTTGAAAATAAAGAACAATGAAGAGATTTTTTTAAACATATCAACTCAAAAGGGTGCTATTAGCATCTTGGATTCACCTCACTATATTATTTTCTGAATAGTTTAACATACTTGTGTTTTATAAACACTATCGAATCCTGTTTTTAACTTAATGCTTGAAAAAAAGGATCTCTCAAAGTTATCAGCAATCAAGAGCTCTTTCTGGTCTTTAGAGGATGAGAGTGCTATTCTCAGCACCCACAACCACCTGTAATTCCAGCTCCAGGGTATCTGATATTCCCTCTGGCTTCTGTGGGCAGCCACAAGCTTATGTGCACACACGTGCACCCACATGCATGCACGCATGCAAACACGTGCGTGTGCACGCACACACACACATACACACACACAAATAAATAATAAAGTAAATCTTTCAAAATATCCCTTGAAGCAGAATTTTAATATATTTTATAATTAATTTAACCTGTCCCTAGGTGTATGATCCAACATGACTCTCCTACTGAAAACAGAGTCATGGCTAAATATATCCATACCTAGGGGATTTTATGTTTGCCTTTCAAACCGTTGCTGGGTTTTGTGATAGCTGGACAACTTTAGATGACATTCAATGGAAAGCTTGGGAAGAGGTTACCATGGTTCCTCCCGACCAGGAGAACTGCCTTAGTACAGTTTTGATGAGCATTGTGGCCATGTGCCAAATGTGCCATCATTGTTATACCGCTCAATAATTTAATCATGAATGATTAGATGAAGCATATTCTTATTCTCTGCACATCCTTGCCTCTTAATTTAAGGCTGAGCTAACTTAATTTCATGTCGTAGGAATTTTTAGCAGCCATTATGGGCCGTTAATGCATGTTCTTCCTCAGCCATGCGTCATCTCTTTGCAAAGTTACAATGCTTAACCCCAATTTTATTCTAAGCAGTATGCAAAGCGCTTTCTTCTCCCCTCCCCCACCCCTATTGTTTATTGTCAGTTCGAGAATGGAATCCTGCAAGGGGAATTCTGAGAGCTTGTGAGAAAACTCCAAGGAAACGAGAGTGTTGTGACCTCAGCTTCTTCAAAACACAGAATTGCCCTTGGAAGGCGTTTTCCTTCTCCCAGGTGTAGTGGGGTAGGAGTGAGTTCGCTTCAGCTGCTGTTAGTCCGTAGGCCTCTTAGGGAAAATGGGGTTTTGCTATGGGTGGCTCATCCTTCTGATTGGACGCCTTACCCATTTGATTTCTTTTGGGCCCTCAGAGTGTTAATTGCTCGCGATGCTCTGAATACAGTTGGCTGTCCCACGAGACTGGAGTCCACCTCCTTCTTAGGCCTCGCTCTCACCGGGTTCACCCCAACAACTAGTGTGGCGAATAAGTGGCATCAGGAACCAGGGAGCTGATGTTGGCTGTGAGACAAGAGAGTGGGCACCCTCTAAAGAGGAAGGGAGTGGGTGTAATGAGGCAGAAACCACCATTGGGTTTGTGCATCATTTCTTAGAGGAAGGAGGAACATGAGGGTACTCCCTGGTTTCCAGAGGAAGGAGCTTTAGGTGAAGGGATGTGAGACCGAGGTCGAAAGAACATCAAAAAGGCGTATAGACAACCGGAAAGACCTTGAGTTCAATTTTGGATCACTGGGGCATTAATTCAGACTGTATCGAGATACTTGAGGAAGCTAAGGAAGATAGTTATCATGAAGAAGAGATGGCTAGTTCATTGAATGAACATCAACCAAAAGATCAAACCTGAAAATCGGCAAAAGAGGCAGAGAAGGAGGCTTTACCTCTTCAGGCAAAATTAGAAATAGTGCCACATATGCAGTGATGGCTCTCTCGGCTTCCTTACTACAGCCTTTGCCTGAAAATGACCCTGTCCATCCATTGCCTGAAAATGACCCTGTCCATCCATTGCCTGAAAATGACCCTGTCCATCCATTGCCTGAAAATGACCCTGTCCATCCATTGCCTGAAAATGACCCTGAAGCATGGGGTGAGGGATTCAATAATCAACCTAATCTTAAATTTCCTCCATATCCCGATGAGGACTTGGGAGAAGCCTGTGGAAAAAGCCAATTTTGCAATCTAGGTAATCTAGGGCAGGGCAGGGAAAAAGGGAATTCATTTCCCAGTTCCTCCCTGGCCTCATGACCTGTGCTTGGTATTTCCAGCGCAGCTTCAGCAAAATCAAAATGTTTACATAATTATGCTCTAGCCAATGTATTTAAAACTCTAGAAGGATAGAGATGGCATTGGACATTCCCTGCATATTATCTCAAGAGGCATGAAAAAAACCCTACAGCTATTGAATCCAGACTAAAAGAGGCATTTGTGTACTGTGTGGATCCTTCACTGCTTTTAAACTTACCTATTTTCCCCACCAAATTGTCTCCTACACCCATTATAACTCAAGAGGACAAACCTTTGGAATAGATTTTTTTTACAACATAAGGGCCAAAAAAGTACTAACTGCTTACCTTACTCTTCTTGTTTAGTTAGTAAATCAAGGAAGGACCAAATGTCAACAATTATATAGATTTTATCCTTGCTGTCTTGTATTAACCTTAATGTCGTGATATATTGTTTATGATTTATTAAAGCATGCCTAAGGATTCAGAAAGCAAAGTCAGCCACAAGCCACAGAAACCATACACATACCTTTAATCACAGCATCAAGAAGCAAGGAGGTGCTGGTACACACCTTTAATCCTAGGACTCAGCATTAAGAGGTGGATGGATCTGAGTCCAAAGCCACCCAGATCTATGCAAGATTGATCCAGTCCTAGAGACAAAAAGTCACACAAAGATGATCTCAGCACCTGGGATCACACGCCTTTAGTCCCAGCGTTAGGGAGGTATGTAAGACAGGAACAAGATCTCAGTATGAGGCTTTCACGCTGCAGTCACATTGAGGATAGGAGTATTCATTCTCCAGCCACATTGAGAACAGGAATGCCCCAGCCCTGTTAGAGGTAAGAGATCTCTGGTGTCTTGGTTGCTTTGCTTCCCTGGTCTTCAGCTTGAATGCCAGTATCTGTCTCTGGGTCTTTTTATTTTGTGTGTGTGTGTGTGTGTGTGTGTGTGTGTGTGTGTGTGTGTGTGTGTATTACACCTTAACTAACAATCAATCTTTTAAGAGCATTACAGAACTCTTTGGATTTTCAAACTTTACAGTTTGTAAACTGTATTTGCGGATTACCATGGAAGGATAGGAACTCATTATCCAGCTGGCAAGCTATGGGATTTTGTCACATGAACTGAACTTGTGGATTACAAAAATTGTCCACTCTTCTCCTGTTCTACAAGCAGATATTTATTTTATTTGGTTCATCCAAGGATCTAGAAGAGATTCATGGTCCAGATATTCGTCAATCTATTAATACTTCTTTTTCCTCAGCCCAACAAACTGGCTGTTTGATTCATCTATTATGGTTAATTCATAAACTCTTAAATATCATTTCAAATTTTGCTTATGTTGTAGGTTTATTTCAAGCTATAGACTCACACTCATGCACAGGCTAACTTCCCTGGTTTTATTGCAGAAGAAAATAAGAAGCTGATGCGTTAACCTGCCCTAGTTTTACTCCTCCAGAAGAAAATTGGGCAGGAGTATGCATTTGTCATTGCAGATGGCTCCACTTAAACATTATGGATTCCTCTTTGACTCCTCCAGCTCTGGGGCCATCAAGGACAATGGTGGAGGGTGAGGAGACAGTAGAGGTCACCAGAAGGATAGCAGACCTCCAGCTAAATGGCAAAAGGAGATATCAACCATACCATCACAAGTCAAGTCTGCCCACTTGGGCTAAGTTAAGGATCCATGCACGCACCAAGGACTGAGTTATTCTCTTAGTGCTTTGACCTGTGCATCTGAAGTTAATGCTAGAGCGTTTATATTGGTCTTATATTCCTCATCCTACTTTACTTCAACTTGTAGCCTGGATAGATCCAGTCCCTGTTATCTTTACTAATGACTGTGTTTACGACTGGACCTTGGGACTGCAATAGACTCATTCATATGCAGATGGGACTGCATTTAATTTTTCTGTGGGATTTAAATTACTTCCTATTTGTATAGGACATCATAACATTTGTATTTCCATTGAAGGCAAATACAGGCTTATGTTCTACAAGATACTAGAAACTACTAATCCTGCGGGCCTGTTTTCAAGCTATTCTCTAGATTTTTCTGATCCATTTAATAAGGTAACTGGACATTATTCGGATCTCTTTTCTTGGTGGCAGAGTGATTATATGCCATGCTTTAATTGTTCTAATATTATAATTTGCTTGCTCATGGGATACATATGCATCAAGTGACAATTAGATTTATATGCATTGCCTCAAAACCACTCTGGATATCCTATTAAAAAATAAGAAGGGGGGAGATGTCAGGACACAGTCCAGGAGTGGAGATGTGAGAGGGGAAGTTTGGGTACTTGTGAGAAAACTCCAAGAAAGCAAGACAAGAGTCTTTGTGGCCCCAGTTTCATTAAAACACAGAACAGTCCTTGGAGTGTGTGTCCATTCTCCTCCCAGGTGTCATAGATAGGAACCAGTTTACTTCAGCTGCTGTGCTGCATGTGCCTCTATGGGAAAACAGGTGTTTTTTGCCACTCGTTGCTTGTCCTTGAGACTGAGCACATTACAAGTGTCCTTAACCGCCAGAATTATAAACCCTCAGAATTATAAATTACCCGATGCTCTGAATAAAGATGGCTACTACATGAGACTTTAGTCCAGCGGTTCTGAACCTGTGAGTTGTGATCCCTTTGACAAATCTCTATCTCCAATTTTTCTTATAGGTCCATCTATGTGCCTGCAGATTTCATGATGTCATTTTTTAACAGCAAAGTAATACTCCGTTGTGTAAATATAAAATCTATTTTTCAGTTGAGGGACATCTAGATGGTTTCCAGTTTCTGGCTATTGTGAATAAAGCTGCTATGAACATAGTTGAGCAAGGGTTCTTGTGGCAGGATGAGTTGTCTTTTGGGTATATGCCCAAGAGTGGTATGACCAGGTCTTGAGGTAAATCAATTCTCAGTTTTCCAAGGAACTGCCATATCGGTTTCCATACTGGATATGTAAGTTTGCATACCAACAAGCAATGGAGGAGTGTTCCCCCTTGCTCCACATCTTCCACAGCATGAGCTGTCATCTATGTTTTTGATCTTAGCAATCCTGACAGGTGCAAGATGGAATCTCAGATTCATTGTGTGTTAAGGGAAACCTTTTCCTTTGAGAGAATGCATTCCCACCAGCCTGGTTCTAGAGCCGCATCAGTCCCAAATAAACACACAGGAGGCTATATTGATTACAAAGACGTTGGCCTTGCTTGTTTCTTACTGGCTAGCTCTGACTTAAGTAATTACCCCATAATTGTTAATCTAAGTATTTCTCTTGCCAGAGAATAGTTCCGAGCTTCCTACCCCATGGCGTCACATCTCGAACTCCTGTGTTTCTCCTTCCCAGAGTCCTCCTGTACTCCTAGTCCCACCTATCTAGATTCCTATTGGCTCAACAGTACTTTATTGACAAATGTACAGGACTTCCCCCATCAATTGTGATTTGCATTTCCTTGATGGCTAGGGATATTAAGCATTTAAATGTTTCTCGGCCATCTGCGATTCCTCTATTGAGGATTTTCTGTTTAGAGCTGTACCCCATTTTTAAATTGGATTATTTGTTGTTTTTATTTTTGATGTTATAGGTTTTATTTTTTAGCTCTTTGTACATTTTGAATATTAGTGCTTTATCAGATTAGATGTGATGAAAAATCTTTTCCCATTGTATAGGGTTCCGTTTTGTCTTATTGATGATGTCCTTTGCCTTATCGATGTTTTCAGTTTCATGAGGTCCAATTTATTAATTGTCAATTTTGGTGCCCAGGCTATTAGTGTTCTGTTTAGGGAGTTGTCCCCTATGCTGATATATTCAAGGTTATTTCCTACATTCTCTTCTATGAGGTTCAGTGTGTCTGGTTTAATGTTGAAGTCTTGGATCCACTTGGACTTGAGTTTCGTGCAGAGTGATAAATATGGATCTATTTGCATTCCTCTACATGCAGACATCCAGTTATGCCAGCAGGGTTCAAGCACAGGTTTTTTTATTATTAGGGAAAGGGATCATAAAAAGGGGAAAGGGGAGTGGGGAGACTGGCCTCTGGGGACAGGAGCAGCAGGAGAGAGGGAAGGGGGAATTTTCCTCTTTGATTCACACACTGATAACCCTCCAGCATTAAGGGAAGAGGTGTTTTGCTTCACTTTGTATTACAGTTAAATAACCCTTACACTCTCCAGGGTGTCTTAGGCTTCCGGCTACATTCTCAGAGATTCTGGAATTTTTCTTCCTCTCCCCCCCCCCCAGCTTGTTCTATCACCCTGTGAGCCTCTAGTGCCTTTCCAACTGCCCTTCTTTAAAGCCTGGTGAATATTCCATCTTGGATTTCATGCTCTGCCATTTGTGTTGACAGCTCATAATAAAGCCAAGATATGACCAGCAATTTAAAAAAGGTTGGAGCCTGTCCAGGATGTGCAATGTGCCTTCTACAAGGGGACAGCTGTGATGAGAACGGTGGGGGGTAGGGGGAGGGCTTAACACGTCTTTTTTCCATGGATATAAAACTTTGTTATGGTAAACTAACCCTCTGATATCATATAAACTGCTGGCATTCTAGATTGCTTTAATGACCACTCCTTATTGCTGCCTAATACTAAGCATTACCATCTGTTCCTTTCTTAATTATAAATGCAGCAAGAATTTGCAATTACATCAGCAACAGTGGGAATAAAATGGAGCTAGAGACCTGAGCTTCCCACAAGGCAGCTGTCCTCTGATTCTTTCCTTCCATTGTAGGCATCAGTCAGAGAGGAGAATTTCTTGTTATCACCATGAGAATATTGCACATTTCTTTAAGGGAGAGGGAGAGCGCTGTTTATTTTCTGTCTTCAGAGTTAAGGAGTGTGTGGGGGCAGCTCTTTCTCACAGTATTGGAGTGATGTGATCGTCCTGCTGTTATTGGCCAGGGCTATGTGAGGAGAGAGAGGAGTTGTAATAGCCTAATGCCGTGAGTCACATCCATCCCCCAGAGAAGGGGCGGGAGTGAACATCTAAGGAGCTTTGGTGGTTATCCTGCCTTGTCCATGGAAAAATAAAGGGACATTTGTGGAGAGAGATTAAGTGGAAAGGCTAATTGAATTATAGACTCAAGGATTTCTAACGTTAAAAGAAGCTCATCGAAAGTACCTCCACCAAAGCCACAGCCAGTCTCCTCTCCTTCTACAGGGCTTGGTCAAGTGGTACATGGTATTGGAAGTCAGCAGAACAGAATATCATTTGAGCCACTGCGATGTGCTTTCAGTCCTTGTAGAGGTTAAATGTCTCAGTCCTCTCCGCCTCTGGCAGTGGGTAGCATGGAGCTTCTTGTGGAGTCTGGTTTTTAGATTAAGTAAGAGAGATGAGTGGATCCAAGTCTGTCTGTCTGTTTTTCAGCTTGGTGTTTGGATTAAATAAGAAAGATAAGTGGTGCCGGGTGGTGGTGGCGCACGCCTTTAATCCCAGCACTCGGGAGGCAGAGGCAGGCGGATCTCTGTGAGTTCGAGGCTGGGCTGGACCAATAGCCTCCAAAACAATACAGAGAAACCCTGTCTTGAAAAACCAAAAAAAAAAAAAAAAAAAAAAAAGAAAGAAAGATAAGTGGACCCAAGCCAGTTTCCCCTTCTTTCCCTCCCTCCCTCCCTCCCTCCCTCCCTTCCTTCCTTCCTTGCTTCCTTCTGTTTATAGGTGAAGAAATGCTGTCCCACAGAGGCTTAGTGCTCTGTCCCATGTCATATATATATATATATATATATATATATATATATATATATATATACTTAGTTCATGGTGGACCTGTAATTAGAAGCCATGTTCTCCAAGATTTTATTCTAGTACTGTTCTTTCCATTTCACATCTAGACACATCGTTAACTTTTTCCTATGCTTACTACCGAATTTACTTTTGCCCAAAGAATAGTGATAATAAAAAACATTTTTTTCCGAGACAGGGTTTCCCTGTGTAGCTTTGGAGCCTGTCCTAGAACTAGCTCTTGTAGACCAGGCTGGTCTTAAACTCACAGAGATCTGCCTGCCTCTTCTCCCGAGTGCTGGGATTAAAGGGGCATACACCACCACTACCTGGCAATAAAGACCATTTGAATGTTTTAAAAAAATCTTCTAAGTTTCCAGGTGATGGTGGTGGTGGTGCACGCCTTTAATTCCAGCACTCAAGAGGCTATAGCTGAGACATTTTTAATGTTTATTGCATCGTGTGTGTGTGTGTGTGTGTGTGTGTGTGTGTACATGCCACAGTGTGCACACACGGAGGTCAGACACAACTTGCTAAAGTTGTTTTTATTTTTTCACCGTGTGGACCCCAAAAGTAGAACTCAGATCATCAGGTTTGGTGGCAGGTGCCTTTACCTGCTGAGCCGTCTTGCTAGCCCAAGAATTGCTTTAGGATGAGGCAAATCTAGATCAAAGCATTTTTTTTTCTTGAGTCATGTCAATGAGTCTGTCATTTGTGTACATTTAGTCTCCTGGGTAAGTGAAAAAAAATGGAGCAAGAGACTGCAGGTTTTCAGTGGGAACGGTTACAAAACAAACCAGAACAAAATACCAGGCATCATCTTCCAAAAGCTGTCCACGTTGGGATGAGCAGCTTATTAATGAAGACACCTCCACATTTTCCTGCCAGAGTTCACTTCCAGGCCAGTAAGGCTCAGTCTGGTTCATGTCTTAGTGTCAGGGTCTGAGAACTCAACAAAGAGGGAGATGCCGGAGTCCGAAGCCTCTCTCTTCCTCCTCCTTATTGGAATTCCCTTTGCACTCAGCCGGCCATCCTGTAGGCTTCTACTCATTTCCAGTGAGGTTTAGTGATTCCTGGTGATAACAGCACAGCATCACAGTGGCTCCCCTCACATCCTCGCCTGTGTAAGGCCCTCACCCCTCCTGTCAGGCTGTCCCTGAGCTGTCTGAACCTGTGACCTGTGATATGATATAGTAAACAAGCTCCCAAATGCCAGTCCCTTTTCACCAACAAAACTGCACCCTTTAATCCGTGAAACCCTACGATTGAACTTCCGTAGAGAAACCATGCAAAAATCTGCAAATGTTATCATTGACATTCAGAGGTTTTCCCGTGTCGCCTGATTTAGGCTGGTTTGCCCTTTCCTTCTGCTATGTCTGTGGATATGTTATAGGCTTACAAAAACAGTCCCAAAGTAGCTCTGCTCTGATGAGAGAGGAGCATGGGCTGGAGAGTCAGCCAGTCCTGACAGTGCCTCCTGGCATCATCCCCTTAAAAACACATGAAGGATTTCTTTACGATGTTATGCCCTCGTTAGGAACCTTTTCCTAGATGGGTGCCGTGCAGGAGCCCAACACATGAAATGCATCCCCTTTATTGAAAGAAGGAAGGAATATCATTTCTCCATTATTCCTCCCTGTTTTAGGAGTCAAGCCTCACAACACTGTACATTTTTATTTCAGCTTACTTTCTTCCTCCTCTTCCACTGTGGGCAATGTGGTAAAGGCATCTGCATTAGGAAACGCCTTGCATGTGCCAAGTATGTCTTTGTGAGCATATTGTTTGTTTTAATCTAGGCTTTTAATGTCTAAAACCTCTCAAAGTTCCAGCATAATTATGACGGCTAAAAATACTTATTAAAATGCACATTAAAAGATAAAGCTATTTTGAGCACTCTGGGGCATATAAACAGGTTATTATTTTTACATAATTGTATTAAATCAGGCATGCACTGGCCAAATGCGCGCTTTTATATACTTTCTTCAGAGCTTAATTGAAATAATGCTAAACGTAAATGAATGTGAATTCCTTTGCCGGTTCTTTAAAGGAAACAGTAGAGTCTGGCCTACCTCAAAGGAGTATTAAGAGAAACAACTCTGCTAGAGGGCTGCGGGCTTTGGACCTTTAAATAGTCTCAGAGATCAAACCTCCCTCTGCTACCCAGAATGATCCCGTATGTGCACCCCCCCCCCCCCCGAAATTGCCTCCTCCTACGTCTTGAAGTGGCCTGAGCTAAGCTGCATGTAAGGAGAGCAACGCGGGGTAGGCACTCTGCCGGGGGCAATGTGGGACAGGGGTGTGCACTGTGCTCTGATATAAAGGCATCCTCACTCTGGAGAGGCCACTTGGCTGTTTACTATTTGTTTTCTCTTGCTTCACCTCCCTACTGCGCCTTTACATCTGAGCTCCTGTGTACCAACATTGTGGGCTCCGTTTCTTAGAAATGATATTTGAAGTTTCTTAGGAAATTAGAAGATGATTTTTATGGGGGGGTGAGGGGGGGCGGGCAGTGAATGCCAGCCCTTTCTGTGAAGAGAAATTTGCATTAAATCTTTTAATTCTACTGAGCACATAGGCACACTGAGCGAGGTAATCAGGCAGCCACATGTAGCTCCAGATGTACCGCACATATGGACCATTGTCTGTGCTGTTGGTGGGGCTGGCAGCACTTTTTAAAACACGGCAGTAACAATATGACCCCTTGCTTTCTGCACTGGCTTCTAAAGCTTACCCATCCAACCACATTATCATTGTAGTTTTTCCAGGATTGCAAATGTCCATTCTCAATTTGTAAACTCCCTGTGTTTCCCTAGCATGAGATGGTGGCTAAGTTCGTTCTTAAATGCCAGTGACGTCTAGAAAGTTTTGCTGTTACCCTGACTTTGAACAAAGGAGTAAGTCTTCAGTGCAGGAAGAAGGAATTAAATAGATTGGATTTGTCGTTTTTTTCCCCCCCAGGGCCCGAGCCCCTCCCACTCCAAGCCTCCCAGCTTTGTTGGAACATACTTTCTAATCTCCTATCTGTCCAAGGCTCCAAGGTGTGATTTTCCAGATGAGAACAAATTGCTTGTGTTCTGTAAATACCCTATTTCCAACCACTTAGAGGGCCTCATCAGCTGAAGCGTCCAAAGTGGAGATAAGGAGAGTAGTTGCCGCTATCTGGCTATTTATAAATTATTATTGTTATTAGTCCAAAACCTGCTGATTGCAAAAATATTACAAAGGGAAGGAAAAGGGGTGCCGTGCTCATTTGCTCTTCAGCAATTACTTTGCTATTTACATACCGCGATGATTACCTTGAACACCACTGAAATGAAATTGCACAGTAATGCACCCTGAATACATACCTGTTTACAATATAAATGGCCTTTAAGAAAAATAATTCCTATTCATTTTACTGTATTCAAGGTTCTACCCATAACTCTGTCACGTGTGTGTTGGGGGTTTGTGGTACCTTGTTGAGGTATGTGGCCAGGACAAATCCAGTTGGTTTTTTTTTTCAAGACAAAATGTTATATTTATATGAATGCTGAAAATTATTTTGTTTTTAACTTTGAAAATCTTTATTGAATGCCTTCATATGTAATAAGGAGACTGCTTTTCTCTGGTTATGAGCTTTTGGTTTGTTTCTCTACCTTGATTAGTTTTGTGAAAGGACGCAGCAACCCAAGGACTCATTAACTGTAAAAAGGCAAGATAAAAAGTTATCTCGACTCATTCCCGGAATGCTTCATCACAGAGAAGTTTATTGGGGCAAGTGTGGAAGGAAGTGACAGAGTCCTCTGCAGAGGGAAGTGATATTCCTGTGTTTTTATTTTTTTTGCAGGTATTGGTGATGGAAAAGTGAAGATATGAATGTCCAGTCATGGTGCTTTATCTATACATTAAACAGGGTTAAGAATGATGATTGACTTGGGTTTGGAAATCTGGAATACTTTTTTTGCCTCCTAGTCGCAGTGAAGGAAAGACAACCCCGCCCTACTTTGGTCATTTGCGGACAATTTATTTTAAAATTATATAGTAAGCGATTTTTGGTCAGAATTCCACCAGGCTAATTTTAAACCAAGTTTGCTGACTTCAACTAACCATAAACGGTCCCCCAGACCTAGGATGCAGAACAGGAAGTGGTGTACCAGGATGCCAGGAATGAGACTCAGAAAGAATAATATTGACCAGTTTGGAAGACTTCATGTAAGCTGAACTTGTAAGTTAAGGAGCTGTATTGTGCCATGCATGTCTCCCAATGATGGTCCGTTGTGCAGTCCAAAGGAGAAAAGCTGCATACTCCTTGACATTGACTGCTGATGGAATAATCAGTGGGAAGGCTTCCAAATTATCACACAAGTTGGATGGCTAAAAAAAAAAAAAAAAGGAGCTGTAAGGCCGGACACTCAAAATCACTCCGGCTTATCACTAAAGCACACCTCTGACTGAGTATTTATTCATGAATTTACATATATTACAAACCTCAACCCACTGCAGAAATAAGGTCTCGTTAAGAGGAAGGCGCGTACTGATTATCCATATAGACTGTATAGACTGCTGTCTTTATCGATTAACTGCAAGTGATTCTGCATTTCCTCTTGTGTTTTACCAGAGGCCTCAGAGTTGTCTAGGTCTGTCCTGCATCACTGTGCTTCCATTATTAGAGTGAGACCTTGGTAGGTACCCTTGGGAGTAGCACCTCACTCTGTGTTTTCCCTACCATCGTCTGTTTGGGGGTTGTCTTAGTTAGACGAAACACCACCACCAAAGCAACTTGGGGAGGGAAGGGTTTATTCAGCTTATACTTCCATATCACAGCTCTTCATCACAGGAAGTCAGAGCAGGAACTTAAGCAGGGCAGGAATGCAGAGTTAAGAGCTAATACAGGGACATGGAGGGGTGCTTCTTACTGGTTTGCTCCCCATGGCTTGCTCAGCCTGCTTTCTTATAGATCCATGCACAACCCTTCCCCATAAATCCCTAATTAAGAAATTGCCAGCCAGGTCTTAAGGACACATTTTCTCAATGGAGGGCTCCCTCCTTTCAGATAAGTCTTGTTTGCATGTCAAGTTGGCATAAGACTAGCCAGCACAGGGATGTTTAGTTCTAAATACTATGAATGTCTCAATCTTCTTTTTGAATTGTGAGTTTATTGAAGGGACCTGAATGACTGATTTACAGCCTCCACAGTACCCATGTCTGCTGGGATCAGAATCTCGGGTACTCTTAGAACTTAGCCTCCCTCTTTGCACCCAGGCTCAGTGGCATTCCAGTAAAGATACACAGCTCTCCACTGCCTAGAAGTGGTCACATGAATCAAGATAACAAGATTCTCTGCCTCTGTTCTGAGAACTTCAGCTTTGAGCAGAACCCTCTAAGCATGGAAAATGCATAGAACTGATTCTTCTAAAGGGAATTCTCTTAAGAGAAGCCAAAATAGCTCCCTCATCTGCCTTCAACCACTTACCCCTTCTTTCCCAAGGTCTGGTGAGTAGTTTAACCTTAGATTCTGCCCCATAACTTCCCCACGAATGTTCTTCTTTTAGTTTAGTTGGCAAAAATAAGTAGTTGGGTGACAAGGTGTCCTATGAGAGCATCCATATTCCCTACTTATGTGTCATAATATCTACAACAGTTTGAAAGCACAAGCAAAGCAAAGATTATTGTATAAGATTCTGTAGTTCAGGGAAATATTCTGGGCATGAGAGGACCACTTCACTCCTGAACTCACACTAGCTGTGGATGCTACACAAGACCTGTATAAGATCCAGCCAGTCAACATTGTAACACAGACTGGGAAGGTGCTCTTGAGTCACAACCCCTAACTGAGGCGCCATGGGCATTTGAAGGCTTCTGAGAGGAAGAGAATTATTGTTCTCTAAGAGCGTGGTACCTGATAGGTTGACCACACTCCAGTGAGTGGCCTCACACCCAGAAGTATATGGGCAGCATAAATTGGACTCTATCGGTTATTAAATGTAAAAGAAGGCATGGAGACGGGGTGGGTATGGAGGTGAGGGTAGATCTTAGAGGAGTCAGGGAGAGGAACTGCAGACAAATGTAATCAAGACACAGTGCATGCAATTCTCAAAAGACTAACAAAAAAACTGAAAAAACAATTCCAAAGTTCTAGTATTCAAAGAAATCATAAACAAAGCATAATATTCTCCATTTCACCACCACATTTCTTACCAGGGTTTTAGAAACTTGCAAGTTTAAAATGAAGAAAGTAGAGATATGATCATTATATCTGAATTTAGACATTTTAAATTTGCAAAGTTACTTTGACAACAGTACTGAGTCCCGAAATATTGCACACTCTGCGCCCTCTGTAACTCATATCTTAGGTCAGGGTGACACATGTCACAGTCAATCCGCCAGTACTGAAGCATTATTTTGACCTAAAGTTCCATACTTTATTTGGGTCCCTCAATCTTCCCCTAATGTCTTTTTTTAAAATTCCATATCTTCATTCGGATTTCACACTCCATTTGGATGTCATATCTCTGGAGTGACATTTTCTCAGGCTTCCCTTGTTTTCTTTCAGTGGCCTTTCTAATTTCAAAGACATATTTTGTAGAATGATAACTGGGATTTTCTCTGACATTTTCCTAACACCTAGTGGACTAGACAGTGTGTTCTGGGGGAAAGACCACAGAAGTAAATTGCTCTTGTCAGACCACATAAACTCATTTTCTCCACTAATGCTAACCTTGGAGGTTGATTTTTGTTAATATTAACCTTGAGTTTATTTTGGTAGATGTCTCCACTGTAAATCTCCCACTTTTTCTCCCGTTTGTATACTGTAGTCTCTGTAACTAATATACATATTAAAAACAACTGGGGATGTTATTCACCATCTCTTTTGGTCTTATCTCTATAAATTATTAGTAATTTCTAGCAAGGAGATTTGTCTACCATCTTTTTCTACTTACTTATTTAATCATGGATCCACAAATGTTTATTCATATCTAGGGTGAGTATTTGGTACTAGTTCACTTATAATTTTTCTTACCTTATCTCAGCTTTGGGAGCACATCAATATTCTCCTATATCCCTTTAACATAACCTCATTATTATTGTTGTTGTCATTTTTCACTTTCTTACTTTCACATCCTAGTTTTTATTGGCATTAACTTATCCCCTTCCCAAGCCGAGTCTTCATTGCAAAATGGCTTGGTACGCTTGTTACGGCTTGAATGCTGTTGCCGCCAGCTTCTTCCAACTGAAGAAGGAACTGTGCATACAAACGCGGACACACATCTACCAGTATTTCTATACTTAAGCACCTGCACACACACACACACACACAAGCACACACAGAATAAGAAACTTAGTTCCTACTATCCACTGTCCATTTCCTTCATTGTTCATTGTTCATTCCTACTATACAGGTACTGCTATTTTAAACCATTAACTCCATTCTCCATGGGAGCAACTCTATCAACTACAATAAAGTGACTTCAGTACTGACTCTGCTCATTTTAGCCTGGTAGAGTCCATTCACTTGCTAAGCTACCAAGAGTAGCACACTGTCTCTTCTGCACTGAGACTGTTGTACACCACCATCTTCTCAAGTTTGTATTTGGTATTTATCCAAGGCATAGTGCTTAGCTAAAGATGACAGTGTTGACAGACCTACAATAAAGGCTAACCTCATCCCCTCCCTCCACTTCTGCCTCACCTCGATCTTTTCCTCGGGCACAATGCTTTAAATCTTACCTGTGTATAACCATTCATCTAAATCTAAATCTCAACAGCACTCAGCATATGCCTCTCTGTCAGGGCATATGCCCTACTCTAGTATAATGGTTCTATGCATTTTCACCATTAGCCTATGTGCTTGTTTATGGCAAGAGCCACATCTAGCTAAGATATGTACACCATAAGCTCTGTTCTGGCCAGACCCTGTGAGGTGTACTCACTAGTGAGTCTGAGGAGTCTACAGCACTAGGTTTGTTGCATTAACTTTAGGCAGCTGCTGAGACCTCTGAGGTGCAGCACATTTGGTCAGGCACCATCCAAGGAGCAACAAAGCTAGACTGGATGTATTTCTGAGACTTAGCACCATTTTATGCAGCACCGCTGTGCTCTTGCTAGAAGTTATCCCCAGATCTCCCAGAAAAGAATTGAGAAAACCAATGACTTTTAATTTGAGTTTTACTATGTAGAGGTATCTTTACATAAAATGTTATTGCTTTGCAGACTTGCTGGAATTCTGGTGTGGCCAAGTCTTTAGAAATGCTCACAGAGCACTTTCTAGGAGTAGATCTTATAACCGTGGCTGCTTCACAACTCAGCTAGATCTGAGCCTCTGATCCTTCTCTATTAAAATAAGGCATGCGTTATTGACATGTATGAGGCTTAAACAGGTAACATGCATAAAATGCTTAGCATACACCTGGCAAGTGGTGAGCTCTCACTGTTGTTTGTTACTCTCTGTCATGACCACTAATACAATGTTCAAGATGTTTGTTTGATGGCAATCAGAAATAATTTGAAAAAGTTTAGTGGAAAAAATGTTGGGGCATAGAGGTGGGGAGTTGAACATAGCAATCTCAGGAAGCAGGCCCTTGCTTCATTGAGCCCTGTTAAATTAAAAGACTGTTCTATCAGCCAAAGCAAAGAGTAGCTGTGCAAATCATTTCTTGTGATCTAAAGTCCATTAGCTACTCCATTTAGCAGTTAATGTTGTGAGGTCATTGGTGTAAATAAATGTGTTATTTGGTAATGGATTTGTTTGCTTAACAATTGTAATATATTGTTCTCTACAAATGCTATAATTTAATTCTGGCATTCTGCTAATTAGTTGGCAGCTCAGCCCTCAGCATTGTCTTAGTATCCTGGTCACTCACCACCTCATTTTTCTATTGAAGCTCACATTTAGATACAGTTCTGGACTGAAACCTATTCCCGCCACTTCCAAACATAGACCAACCTACAGCTGCTCAGACTGTGATTGCATTTAGAGAAATATGGCCTAGAAGGAGATGAGTAAGTCAGAATGGGACCATGGAAACATTAGGCCAGTAGCATAAAGACTAACCTAAGAGGTTTGATGCCTTTGTAAGAAGTGGGAGCTGGGTGGTGGTGAACACATGGATGCTATATTAGTTATAAAACTGTTGACTGGTGGCTTGGGCTTCTTATTGGCTAGATCTGTTTTAATTATTAACCCATTTCTATATATCTGTGTATTTCCATATGGTCTTGGCTCACTGGAGAATGCCTGCCATGTCCTCTCTTCCTGGGCCCATCCGCCTACATTTCCCAGAATTCTCCTCATCTCCTAGCCCTGCCCGTCTCCCTGCTTCTATTGGCTACAGTGTTTTATTCATCAACCAATAAGAGAAACATGTATACAGAAGGGTATCCCCCATCACAGTGGTGGTGCATGCCCAGTGGAGCCAAAGGCAAGCAGATCTCTAAGAGCTTAAGGCCAGCCTGGTCTGCAGAGCAAGTTACAGTACATCCAGGGCTGTTACACAGAGAAACCCTATCTCAAAGGAAGAGGAGAAAAAGAGGACAAAGAGATAGCAGGTGTGTGTCAGTGTAAAGCCACATAATGAAGCAAAGGTGACGTCCATAGACAAGACAAAGGGAGGCTTTAAAAGAAGTCAAGCCTGCAGTGCCTTGAATGCCAGCTGCCAACCCCCAGGGCTGTGAGAAATAAATTTCCGTTGTTTGCGTCCCCCAATCTGTGATGTTGAGTAACAGCATCCCTAGCAAACTCATATAGTTGGTATGAGGAGCTAATTTTGGATTGGCATTTCTTATTTTACTTTATCCCTTATAAGTTAGCTTATAAATCACTTACATAGATCAGTTGAATCACATCCTGTCTTGTTACAATGCCATCATCATCACCATCATCATCATCTCCATTTTACAAAGGAAGCTATGGGAGCTCAGAGAGTCTGTATAAGCATACATGACTCAAGGGACAGGCATAGTGTAAACCAAATTTATCTGATTAAATTCCTCTCTGTTACCTGCATGTTTCATTTCTCTCTCCCCTCACTGGGAGTGCATCATCTACACATGTATGTGCAGGTTGCCATTTCAAAATGTGGACGGTTGTGTCATTCTGGGCTGAGAGAAAAACACAGACTTGCCAGGTTTGAAAAGAGCATTTTTATCATTCGGCTTTTAGAACCTGCTGCCTTATAATTGTTTGTCATTGTTCCACTAAAAGCAAAGAACAAAATATTGATGTGTTTATTATTTTATTCTAGTGCTTTTGCCATTTTGCATGGTTCAATCAACTTTCAGGTATTCATAAAGCATGCACACACAGGGGGGTGGGGGTGAGAGAGAAAGAGAGAGAGACAGACAGAGACAGACAGATAGAGAGAGAGACAGACAGAGAGAGAGAGAGAGAGAGAGAGAGAGAGAGAGAGAGAGAGAGAGAGAGAGAGAGCTTGTTCTAAGCCCCGAGTCTGGATATCATGGAGAAAGGATGCTGAACATAGTACCCTTCTGAGCTAGTGAGGTTGGTTCACAAGATTGCACTCTCAGCTCTATTAAAAATGTGCCTTCTCCCATGTTTTCCTTCATCCTTAGAAGATGTTTGCAGAAATTTGAAAACCCATATCTCAAAGGATACAGGAAGAAATCTGATATGAATAGTTTCACATAATCTTAAATTCATTGCTGTAGTCACTCACAATTTAATTTTTACCTGTGCTCATGTTAGAGACATCTTAGAGGAAACAAGAATAGATAGGAAGGAGACATTTGAGCAATATATTTGATTTGGAACTTCTTTCTTATTATTTTAGGCTATAAGTGTGTGTCTTTTTTTTATCCATCCATTCCCTCCCCCCCCCCAAAAAGCATAGATTAGTTCTTCATTTACCAAAGTGTTCCTATTTAGAAACAACAGGTTTTTCTGTATCTCTAAAAAAAAAAACAAAAACAAACAAACAAAAAGCAAACAAAACAAAAAACCAACTGCAAGGCATGTAGACCACTTCATCTTTCTCCCTAAGAATATCAATATATTTTAAGTTGTATTTTTAAAATTAAATTTAAAAATTAATTTCAGAGGCCTCTGTGGCTTCTGTGTAATGACAGTGTCTACCTCTTAAGTTTTTTCCACTTAATGGAAAAGATGCTTCCAAAGTGTGATCTTCCCTGGGACTGGGTCATAGCCCGTGTTTATAAATGGTAACTACAACAGCCCTTTCTTCCTAACCATGTTCAGCCCTTAGTACTTTCCCAACTGTCTTTACAAATTGACCAATTAAGGTGGAGGGTGAGGGCAGGAGCAGGCCTTTGGCTGACAGTCAGATGTGTTTTGCAAGTTGGGCCTGTACAGCTGTGTGTTCAGCAGCATGTGACTGGGACACTGGGAGTTCATCGGACAGCAAGGATTAAACCCCTAATTTGTTTCTCTTTTTTCTTTTGGACTGGGATAAACTGTGGTGAATTCCACGTCCTTTGCCTGAGCTGCCAAATGTGATTGGAAACTATTTGACTGGTGGCCTCAACATGAAACAGGGACAATTTGTTGTTTTCCTTCTCTATTTTGTAGGACTTGGGAGAAAAAAAAGAAATTAAAAGCAAGATTATAATTTATAAATCAATGTTTCCTTTGTCCTGGATTCCTTTGAAATATGATATCCTCCTTTCATAGAATGCAACAATCCCACCCAAATGTAGTGTATTTTGCTTTTGGTTTTGTGTTTACCAAATTCCATCTAGTCACCTCCATTCTAACTAGAGACAACACTTAAGTGACTATGTAGTGGGTCGCCATATATTTGGAGAGCCAGTATCTTTAGGATGGTTGCATATGTGCTTGGTTTTCCTGAGAACACTGAGATGTGGGGAGAACTCAGCATTCCCAAGGTAGTGTCAGAGAAGTCCTCTAGTGACCGATGGGGTGGCAGGACCCAGGATTTGTTAACTTTCAAAATTGAGATAGTGGCAGGGCTGCGTAGTTGAGACGATCCTAAAACACTGACGCCTACCCTATATCAGAGTCTATGTTTAGTTAGGAAGTAAGGTAGAGTTGAGGTAGAAGCTACTGGCAGTTTGACAACGTCTCTAGGAGCCCGTGCTGTTGCACAGTGACTCCATCTTAGCAGAGGCCATCTGAAAGAGAAAAATTGAGTCAAGGGACGAAGCAAGCTTCTTAGTGACACGGAGATATCTTCCACCACCGTGACTTTCTGATAGTCTCTTTCTTTGGCTTTAAGCTATCCTGGCTTGAGTTTTTAAATATCGTCTCTCTGAGAATCAGAATTGGACCTCAAGGTTAAAAGTAATACATTAGCTGAAAGTTGTTAAAATTAGGATGCAAAGAAGTTTAAGGAAGCAATATACAATATGAAATTGAGCCATCCCTTAGCTAGAAAGGGAAACATGTGCTCAGATAACTCAGAGGGCTTCTTCTTAAATGTTTTAACCCCTACTACCCCACGACATGTTCTCTTGCCACTCCTAAATCATCATGTCTTTCCACAATGATCCTTCACCTAGATCCTAAAACCTGGTCAATGAGAATAATCCCACCCACTTTTTTTGATAGTTTTTTCCCTTTGTGTGTTTTCAAATGTTACTGTCTGCCATGGATCCTGTACTAATCTTCTTATATTTCTATTATCTCCAGTAGCACACTCTTATTCATCCACTCACCCACCCACCCATCCATCCATCCATCCATCCATCCATCCAGTCATTACTGTGTATTCACCCTGTTTGCACATGGCATGTTCTCAAAGTTTTATTTCTCTGGTCAACTTAGCATCAATTATTTGTTCTGTCTTTGTTTGGCTCTTCAGAAACACACCTTATACTAAGAACTGAATGCAACTATTTATTTGATAGATGGTTCCAGAAAACAAAGGGGAAGTAAAAAATGCAAGAGAAAGGAAGGGAAAGCTGTAAAGCACTCATTGGCTGTTGTAGTTCATAGGGGAGAACCAAATATTAATGTTCTATTAAATGGACACAGCGATGAACTGGCCCCTGTGTTCTTATCTTCATAGTCATAGTTCTCAGCCCTCATCAGAAAAGCTTCTTCATTTGATATTTGATGATTAATACAGAGACTCAAAGCTGGTCAGTCAGGAGAATAAAGAATTGTAGAGCACTCAGTTCTAAATGAGACATTTATGTCATACTCTTTGCCCCCAAGTCTCAGGGGTCATTGTGTAAGAGGAGTGGAAAGGTTGTAAGAGCTTATATCTAGTAAGCAGAAACTAAGCCTGGCAATTTGGAGAGGAAATACTTATTAAGCTCATTTTCAAAGAGAAGGTAGAGGTAAACTCAACCAGATACAATTGCATGTTGTTGAGGACATCATACCAGGTGCTATGAAATTGATTGAAAGAAACTAAAAAGAAATGCTTCTCTAGATAAGGCTTCCCAGCACCAGCATTTAAATAGCACCTGTTTGAGGCCCATGGAAAAGATTCTCCTTAACCCTTTTGAACTGATATTTTTTTGTTTTGTTTTAATCTTCACTGTATAAGCATGTGAGTGGATATACCGCAGATACATACTACTACACCCAGATTCTTTTTTGTTTATGTTTACTTTTGTGATCGTATAATTATAACATTTCTCCCTTCCCTTTCTTCCTTCCAAACCCTCTACCCAGCCAGCTTTTACGGGGGTTCTGGGCATCCAAACGGGTACTCTTGCTGGAAAGTGTTTTAACCACCAAGGCACGCTTTGATATCCGCTTCTACTGGACATATCACCGGATCACTGGGCTGGGGACTGATTAATTAACATATGAAAGATATTTATTGAATAAATGAAAGAAATAATCCATCTCAGATTAAAATAATCCCAACAAAGACATCAAGATGACTTATAAAATATCAGTTGATTCGCCTTTGGGGATTCATTTACAGATGTACTATATGTGTTTATCAGACACACAATGTGTTACCTCAAGAATGTTTCTCCTTTCTCTCACTGCACTTGAATATTTGCTAAACCCTTATACCCTGACATGTGACGTCCCCATGTCACTTCGATGCTTCATATTCTTGAGTGAAGCTGTTAAACTAAATTTTATCTCTCAGGGCGTATACCAGATCCCTTGAATGAGAGCCTTCAGGTTAGAACTCAGGCTCTCCTACAGTCTCAGGTGGTTACACTGTGTAGCCAACGCTGAGAAATACTAGCCACCTGGGACCCTTTTGCCAAAGACCCAGGTAACCATGGCCGTAACTCTCTCAAGGATAGTTGTAACTGACCTTGCATTCTGGCTCCAGGTCCCCCGAAGAGCAGCTAGCCCGCTGCCTTTCAATTCTCAGAGTTCCCTGGCGGCCTTTGGATGGCTCAACTTGAATAGCCACAGTTATATGGACTTCCGTTTTGTGTGCAGGCTCCTCCCTCTTTGGTCAGCTCTGATAAGTTCAGATATCTGCTTCTCCTTTTGTACCTTCCGTCTGATTTTCCCTTTTCAGTCAATCTTAGTTGTAGATGGGGAAAAAATCTCGCTGACAAGTTAAATTTCTAAACAAACCATTCTTCTGAAGATGTTTGTGGTATGCCTGCTGTTCACAGATTCCTCCTTAGAAACAGACGTAGACATGTCTAGGAGAGTGTGACATCCAGTCCTGTTTCTGCTTGTTGCTTTCAGTCTACCGTGTTTGTTTTTGTTTTGTTTTGTTTCGTTTTATTTTACATGAGATATATCAGTAAAGGGACAAATGGGATTAAGCATGATAAACCTGGGTAGCAGACTAACGACAAACGTTCGGAGCAGTTTCCCAAGGGAGCTTGCGCAGTCTTCCCTTGACGAGTTAAATATGACACACGTCCACGCGACTCGGTTTATGTACCACTTTCAGGACAGAGGGCAATGTCCTGCACTGCTTCTAAGTCTCTAAATGATGCCCTGGGAAGGTAGCGTGAATGACTCAGAGGCCTGCTTGACTTTCTGATGATGTCTTGAGGGAAAATAAGCATGGTTGCTCCCCCTTTGCTTCTTCACAATGCTGAAGCAACTAGATGAGTTCTCTGGGGAGAATCCTGATCCAACAGGGCTTGGCTGTGTCAGTTCCCCAAAGCTGAAGGTTTTCTTTGGAATTGAAACACAGTAAGGGTGGGTGTGGGTCGCCCTGGATCTCTGAAGCTTCTAATACCAGGAAAGGCCTGCTGTTAGGAACTCTAGTCACACCATTTGCCCTCAAGGCGATTGTTGCCCCACTTTGAGAGAATAATGAGGTTGCCCAGGGCCACTTGCCTGTCCCTGGAAATATATCTGAGAAGCATTTTATACTCCAGAAACCAAGCTGGCTAAGGTGTTTCCACCACCTTCTGTTGTCTGCTCAGATGTGGAATTCCTCCTTTTCAAATACACTTAGCACTAAGGTGATAGGAATTTCATTCAACCTCAGAGGTAGTGTGCTAGTTTATACCTCCAGTCTGTCTGGCTTTATCATGTAACTGTGCCCTCCTCCAACCAGATATACTGTTAAAGCAGACAATACATACTGGTAAGGTGCGGGGTCAGACCAGCCGGTCCCACACATAACTCAAGCTCATCCCAGTGCTTTGCAACTCACCACTGAGCCTGTTTATCTCATGCATTGCTGTGCCCGTCTTTTCCTCTCAGAAAGCATCTTCCAATGTCGTAAGTCTGAGAGTGAGG
The DNA here is from genome assembly GCF_017639785.1 of Mesocricetus auratus. Taxonomy (NCBI): domain Eukaryota; kingdom Metazoa; phylum Chordata; class Mammalia; order Rodentia; family Cricetidae; genus Mesocricetus; species Mesocricetus auratus. Next base: position 673,246 of record NW_024429204.1, read on the forward strand.
AAAAAGTACCCTTTTTGTTTCAAACCCCAGGGTGTTTATGCACTAATAACATTTCTCCTTTGTTGTGCCTTTTCAAAAGAAGGCAAACCAAACCAAAGAAATTATATTAAATGGAGTTAACATTGGCAGAGTAGCATAAATAAAATGTCAGGAAATTCAATATCAAGGAGTTAACGTTCCTTTCTTATGAACCGACTGGTGTCTACCTACTTAGAATTAATAATAAGCTATGAATTTGATACTGGAATGAATGAGGGCATTAGGGGGTGTGTCTCTGCATTCCGCAGCAAATGAGCCAACTTGTAAATTGGGTGAAGCATACCTGTTGGTTCTCTTTGCCTCTCAACCAGGTCTCCTTGCTCACAGTATACTGAGTAGGAAACGCTAGGGCTAGGCGAGCAGTTTGCCTTCAAGCTCTACAGTTGCAGAAAGCAAACAACCTGGAGTGTTTGGGCTGCACCCACCCAGATGCGTTCTGACAAGCTGCTGGATTCTCTACATCTCTGACTCCCAAGAAGAGAGAGCCCACATCATCATCATTTTGTCCCCAACTGAAAGCGGCTTGCAGGGCAGGACTTCTGAAGGAAGGGAAATTACTCTGAGTCTAAGGGTGGCACATCGGACAAATGATGTTTTTGGATTTGGGTCTGATTTTATTTTCAGGAATCCAGGGCCCTGAAGGCTTTCTGCTGAGTCCTGAAAACAAACAGAACCTAAATTCCTCAACCCAGTTGGCCTTTAAGGAATTGCAAATTATCTTAGACCTGTATTTTTATTGTGACTTCTTCCCAGCGAGAGGCTCTTCCCTTCCAAACTCACTTTCCACTTGACTTTCCAAGAAACCATTAGCAAACCTTGGTATTGAGGGCTTTCTTAGGCTCTGGAATGATGAAGATCCCTCTGGCTTAAGTGACTGATAGTTCAAAAGCCCAGGTGCTTTTTTTCCTTTCTGCTTCTTAAGATAAAGCAGGGACAGGACCAGACCTATCAGAGACCAGGGATTAAAAGAATGTAATGTTTTCTCAAGCCCACTAAGGCTTGGTGAGCAGATGGTGATCCACTGTGTGGTGTAGGAGGAAGATGGAACATGAGATGTATCTCCCTGTTTAAATGTGGTTTTAGAAGTGTCGTGCCAAGAAAGAGTTAAGGTGAATGACTTCTGTGTCCTGAGTCATAAGATTAAACAAAGATGTCCATCTTTCTCTCTCTTCCTTGGGTTTCCTTCAATACCGGCTTCTCAGCTACAGTGCCAAAACTGGAAAGCAGTCTCTTGATACCTCTTGGTTTTAATTCCATTACTACAGGCCCGCATCCCCACAGTATTCTTCAGCATAGTTCAGTGACTCCCCAATTTGGAATCTTGTTCTGAATCATGGTGACTTGTCTCCTGTCTGTCCTTATACTGTAGAAATAGTCTCTTGTCTCAGTAACATGTGGGCAGGCATTCAAGTGGAGTTATGCCATGAGATGCAGCTACCCAAGCCTGCTTCCAACTGAGAAAAAAAAATCCACTGAAAACAAGATGGAGAATTCAATAGCTATGTGTGTTGGAGTACTTCTCTAGGTAATCCCTTGACTTGTAAGCAATCTTTTAACTGTACTGAGAACTCAGTGGGGAGCTCTGATCTGGTCAGCACTTGAGGTGAGATACAGCAATGTCCCTGGCTGGAACAGTCAGAAATCAAGAGGGGAGAATCTTAGCCTTTCTGAATTTTGCTGTCAGGAGATCAAATAGGACATAGAGGTTATCTGAGACATATCCAGAAATTATTGGCGTTTCTATGGTAACAGAAATGAAAATGAAAATAGAGTCATCTTCACCTCCTAAGATCCTATAGATTCGTATGAACCCCCAGATCAAGGAATCAAACACATGAAAGTCACAGGACTGAAAGGGACGCCTGTCCCTTTAAATGCCCAGAGGGTGGCTACCAATTAGAACTCCTTAGGGTATCTTCCTGGGTAGAACAGTCAAGAAAACTGCTGTCTCCTTTTATTTTGAGGGCTTTGATCACTTGATTTGTTTTTTTTTTTTTAAGGAAGAGAAAAGTCAATCCTATTCATTTGTTCAGGGTTACAATATAGAATTCATCTCATCTGTAGCTAGCTTCTTGTGTAATCTAACTCACGGTATTACTGTCTCAGGAGCTTGGTTCTTTGGCCAACTGTTCCAAACTACACATGGAACCCGCAGAAACAACATTAACAGAAGTTTTATCTATAGCAGTGATGATGGCATTCTTTGCAGAGGCATTGTGGGTTTGTTTCTTTGGGTTTGGTTTTAATTTATTGATTGGAATTTTTTTCATACAATATATTCTGATAAGCCATTTTCCTCCCCTAACTTCATTCAGATCCTTTCAACCTCCCTACATACCTAACTCCACATCTTCTTTCTATCTCTTTAAAAAAAATATCTGTCTCTCTAATATTCACACACAAACCACAAAATCAGAAACCAAGATATATAAGCTAGTGCCAAATTAAATGAAAATGCCCAAGCAAAGCAATACTCAAGCAAAAACCTCTACAAAAATACCACTGAGTTTATTTTGTGTTGAGTGTCTACTGGGCATGGGGCCTACGTTGAATTATGATTAATATACCCAATGAGACTCCATTGGAGAAGACTAATTTTTCCCTTTCAAGTGGGGTACCAATTGCAGATAGCTTTTTTGTTGGGGTGGGAGCCCACGTCCATACTCCCCTCTCGGCACTGGGACTTGCTTGACTTAAACCTGTGTGGGCCCCGTGCAGGCTACCACAGTCTTGTGAATTCATGTGTATGTCAGCCCTGTCCCATCTGGAGAGCACTGTTTTCTTGGAGTAATCCATTCTTTCTGGCCCCTATAATGTCTTCTGTCTCCTCCTCAGCATACATCCCTGAGCCCCAAGGGGATATTTTGATGAAAGTATCAGTATTTAGAACTGAATGATCCCAAGTTTCTCACTCTTTGAACATTGTCCAGTTGTACATTTCTGTGTTAGTTCCCCGTCTCCTGGAAGAAGCAACTTCATTGATGATGGCAGTATGACATTAGTTATTTTACTGCTGTGCTCCTTACCAGAACAATAGTATTTGGTTTTCTGTTAGGACCATGGCCTACTCAGTCTCAGGTTCTACCCATCCTAGCTGTGTCAGGCATGGGTTCCACCTGACAGACTAGGCCTTAAGTCCAATCAGATAATTGTTGGCAGTTCCCACGACATTTTGTACCTCTATTGCACCAGTGTTTCTCACAGGTGTGTCACCGTTGTCAGTCCCAGAGTTTGCTGCCGAGTTGATGGTTGTGTTTCTCTTCTGGTAGTGTACAGAATAACTCCCACTACCATGAAAGCAGAGGCAGTATGGATGAAGCCTATAAATAGGTACCAGCTGGACTTCTCCATGTTTAATAAGATATCCAAGTGTTGTCTTCAGCAATAGGGCTTTACCATCAGTTTGTGGAGAGAAATCAATAGACTTGGCAATAGCCTAAGATGTTTCGGACTTTTCATGGGGCCCCTTTGGTCAATGACTCAGCTATATGTAGCCTATTCCTGGCACTAGAAGTCTCCCTTGATGGTGTAAGGTGTCTAAACAATGTAAGCATTGTCTCCCCCATTATTTTATGATTCCTTTTAGATTTCTTGCACAGATGTATATATTTTAGTAGGCTTCTTAAGTAGCATATTTCCATGGGGCCCTTCAAATGGTCCTTAGTGTTAATGTCCCTCCTAGTATCTCCTCCCTTACCTCTCTCTTCTATCCCCCACCCCATGTAATCCCTCTACTCCAGTCTCCCCCATCTCTTCATCACAATATATTCTATTCCCTGAGAGATTCTCTACTCCCCTTTAATCCCTTACTAGGTACCTAACATCTGTGGCTATATGGTTTGTAGAAGGCATATCAAAAGCTTGTGGTCCAGGCTGCCTCAAGCCCACTATGTAGGGCATGCTGACCTAAAACTCATACTGATGATGAACCAACCCTGCCTCACATTACCAAGTGCTGGAATTACATGGGTGTAGGAGACTTTGAGTTTTCAACCACGAATTTCACTTGAAGTAGAATTTACATGCACTCTTTCCTAGCAGTTAGGTTGAAGATGGAGGTTTCTGTCCTGCCAGGTCCCATTACCCTTCAGCTCCAAATGAGCACACAGAGTCATATTAATAAAAAAAAACTGTTGGCCAATGGCTGTGGCTTCTTACTTGCTAGCTCTCCCTTAATTATTAACCCATAACTACTAATCTATGTATTTCTACACGGCCTTGTCTTATCAGAGAACGCCTTGCGCATCCTATCTTCCCAGTCTCTACATGGCGTCTCCCCGCTGCTCCTGTCTGCCTCCTCTCCCCAGGATTCTCCTAGTCTCCTGGCCCTGCCTATCTTCCTTCCCAGCCAATGGCCCATAGTGTTCTATTCATTAGCCAATAAGAGAAAAAATACAGAAGGGCATCCCCATCAGTTAGGTAGAAGCTTTACATTTTTAGCATTGATGAGCGTCCAGATTAGCAGAATTTGGAAGACAAATTTAACATGCTTCTCAGCAACACAAATGTCACATGTCAAATGCACATCAGGGAGAGTGTAAGAATTAAGATAGTTTTATGTGGCTGGGCTCCAAGATAAGAATGTTGATGGGGAACTAGAATGTTAGACACGTCTTTGGGAAGTAGGGTTTGTCAATACTGTCAGGTGGAGGCAAGTGTGTATGTTCCACATAGGGATGGTCACATGACCCAGGAAATGGTCACTATTCTACATCTTATGAACTTCCTTTGTATCAACCACTCTGGTGAATGGTGCAGAAGGAAAAGCTAAGCAACCAAAGGCCCCTCTCTCACACCAATGGCTGTTTAGATACCAAAGGCCATTCTGACCTTTTAGTATACATACATGCAGGCCCCAGGAAACTCTTCCTTATTAAAGCCTTGTTGAAACAGATCACATTATTCGATAGCCAGTACCAGTTTTCCCATTCTGGAGAATCCCAGGGATCAAGGCTTGATTTTCATCCCTTGCAGTTACATGAAGTTTCAAAAAAAAAATACTTCAAATGGTTTTGTTTTTAATTTGACACTTTGAAAGACAAGGAAAACAACGTTGTTTCTCTTCAATCCTATCATCGTGCCACAAAACAACAGGTGTGTCTCCTGGTCATTTAAGTTTCGGTTATACAGAGTAATTGTAGCCCTGGAGAAACTGCATCACCAATGTTTCCACACATTATTGATTGTTTTCATTGGAGCCCCACTTTTTCTTTTGTTACTGTTTGATATACCAAATTGAAGTCTAACTTTCCTGGTCCATAACCAACTCCTGTGCTTGCCTCAGATGAGGAAGTACGGGTTTTAGAGGAGTAGGCACAGTAGAAGGGACATAAGTATGCAGCCACCAGCTTAGTTGACTAGAGCATGAGCTCATTTTCTTTCCCTAGATCTCCTTCCCTGAGCATCTACAATCCTATCACTGGCTGTAGTTGAGCCTTGGGACATTAATCTTTGCAATGTCTGCATTACGTCCCTGTGAGAAACTACCTGAGATAATTAACTTACAAAGAGAGGAGGTATGTATGCTTGGGCTCAAAAATTTTAGAGGTGTTGGTCCACAATTAGTTGGTTTCATTGCTTTGGGCCTGTGGCGACGCAGTATATCGGTTATAAAAGTAATTCCATAGCAAACCCAAAACTGGTGATCAGGAAGCAAGAATGTAAAAATTGAGAAGGTTCTGGGGACCCATTATCTCCTTCAAGGCCACAATCAATGGCCTAAAGACCTTCCTTCCATAGGTCCTACCTTCAAAAGGTCCCAATCCATTAAAGGACCTGGTACTTATGGGCCCTTGAAGGCATTTAGGATCCAAAATATAGATGAGTATCTTCAACCCAGTGACTCTTGCCTTCTTTGCCATCTCAAGCTTACCTACCATTCACCGACACATGCCCACTTCAACTAGAATTCTACAGCAAAATTTATCCAATAGAATGTGATTCATTGGATAGTCATGGTGATTAAACACTAAATCATACCTTGGTATTAAAGGTCTGAACAGACCAGTATCTTTCTGGTACTGGCTAACCTTTGTTGTTGTTGTTGTTTGTTTATGTGTTTTGATTTGATTTGATTTTTTTGAGACAGGGTTTCTATGTAGCCCTGTAGATTTGACTGGCCTCGAACTCAGAGATCTACCTTCCCCTTCTTCCCAAAATACTGGGATTAAAAGTATGTGCCACCACCTTCTGGCTTGACTTTTTGTTTTCAATGATATTATATGTCTTTCTGGGCTGTTTCTTCTAGCCAATTGCTAACTCTGCCAGAGGGAAGTTTGGGACATTTATTATAAGTTTCTGGATCTCTAACCTGTCCTAGTGTTTTTTTTTTACTTAATTAAAAGTGTCTCAAATGTACAAAATAAAACCTCTCAGAAGGCAGGAAGACAAGAATGTGTGTAGTCACAACTCACATTGAACAGGCTCTAACATTTTGCTCTGTTTGCCTCCGATGCCCCCTTAATGAAGGAAGCACACCAAGGGAAGAAAAGAAAGCATGAAAAGAACAAACCCACCTTTATGATGATTAATGCTCCTCCCATTTCCCCTGTAGAATTCACTTGAAGTTTATACGTATTGTTCCCATGAATGTTTTGATTGTTTTCATTGCATATGTTTATTCTTATATCATAGACGTGATTTTTGTTTGGCATATGTGTGTGTGTGTGTGTGTGTGTGTGTGTGATGTGCCTGTGTATAGGCATGTTCACCTTGTATGAGGGTGCAAGGATGTGTGCAGATCCAAGTGCACTTGCATGCAGGTATGTATGACAGTCAGCAATGAATGTCTGGTGTTGCCTTTGATTATGCTTCACCTTATTTACCAAGGAAGAGTCTCTCCCTTGACCCCAGAGCTCACCTATTCCATTAGTCTGCTATGTCTCCCATGTTCTGGGACTACAAGTAGGTTATCATGGCCGTCCAGCATTTAAATGGATGCTGGGGATGCAAATACTGATCTTCAAGCTTCTGTGGCAAGTTCTTTGCCCACTGAATGACCTCTTCAGCCCAATTTTAAATAGGCAGTATCATAAAGTGTGCAGGCATTTAAAACATAATTTTAACTCAATAATACTTCCATCACTACATTTAAAAAATCTTCTCCATGCTCCGTTTATTCATGTTTTTTAAAAAAAACTATGAGACAAAAACCAAGATTACACTAAATGTGCTATTTTGTTTTTCAAAATGCCACCTCAGTATATAAAACAGATTCTATTACAGTCTTCAAAACCTAGCCCCACCCCACTCCAGTCATCAGAATCACATAGTCTTGAAACTCAAATCCTGCTTTTCAAGATTCATGAGTTTTCCTGATATGTTAATTGCATGTGCTTTGACCCCAGAGGTTCAAATAGCCTCTTAAGAAAACTCTTTCCATTAAGAGACTTCACTGAAGATGGCTTTTGCTTCTTTGCCATTATTTTTTCTAGCATGCATGGGAGTGCTTGATTCTTAATAGATACGCAGCAAATACTTATTGGATGAATATTTGCCCGAGTAGAAGAAAATGTCCAGGAAGAAGGGTTTGATATTGTGGTGGGAAGTACGTGTAAGAGCACAGGATGAAGACCTTGTCTAATGTACACCATCCTCTGGTTTCATGTAAGTTTATTCTTCAAGTACTGACATGAGGCGGGGGAGGAAAGATGATTTTTGTCAACTCTTTCAGACTGTACACTCAGGCATGGCTTGGCAAGGGCCGCCGGATGTTTGCCAAGAGCCACCATAGTCTCCAGCATCAGGGAATGGCAATTTGAAAATCTTGGCAGATGTTCTGCTCTTTTGCCATCTGTCCTGTAAAAGTAGCTTTGATTTGGCTTCAACTAGGCCCTAACAAAGCCACGCACGAATGGCAGATTTGGTGAGAAGACGCCAAGCATGTAACTTCAGTGTAAGGGAGTTGGCTACCCCACCCCCCATTTACTGCTGCTCTCCAAAGCCCAAAGCCAGTTTGCTCTGCCTAGAATAGATGTGGCTTCTTCTAACGAATGGCTGGAGAAGGGGCTGGTGTGAAAAGGAAAGATGTTCAGTGTCATCAGCCAAGGCTTCTTCTGGGCTGTGGTCAACCTCGTTCATTAAGGGATGATTGAACGAACAATTGATGTGCATTAATTACTACTACCCCTTGAATTGCTTCTGATCCCCGTAGAGGCAACCGAGTGTGTGGCATTACCAAGCACCTGAGTCAGGAGAGTAAGCGGAGATGCAAATATAACCCAGTTATCAGCATAGGCTCCCTGGTGAAATGACATCTGTAAAATGGGAGCAATACCCAGATGTACGGTAGAGAGAATTTCGGGGAATGACTTTAAGCTTTCACTGCTTCCTCAGTAACAGCAGTGGTGACAGTGGAGAAGGGGGAAATGGCTTCACAACTGGACAGTCCTTGTTCCAAGTCTTATGTATTTCTGTTCTTAGCTCTGTGCTCTTGAGAAAGTCCCTTGGGCCCTCTTGTGTCTCATGTATAAATTGAAACTGGTGATTTCCCGTTCCAACATGACTGCAGTGATTCAAAAAAAATTTCATAAGGAAGCCTAACACTGCCATAGTGGGTGGAAGACATTCTAGAAGACGTTGGGGAGCATGAAGGGAAGGTAACAGTAGCGTCATCAGACAGAAAAGGAAGATCTCATAATATGGAGTTTGCTGAGAAACCTGTTGTCCTTGGACATACTACTGATGCTCTCTGGTGTTTCCCATTAGTACCGAGAGGCCAAGGTACTATTTAAATGAGGATTGTATAGGCGGAACCTAAGATTAAGTGCAAGGAAGTGATCGTTGAATACTGAAGACTTTGTGAAGAATGACCTTGGGAGTGTGCTGAAGGTCAGGTAGGAATTAGACAGAGATAGTTGAATGAAGAGGACTTTCCCAGAAAGGCCTGACTGAGCTACAGGGGGCCACGTCACGTGGGTTCCTCCCCTCTGGGGAGACCTTATTTGTGGAGGAGAGTGGGAAATGTAACAGTTTTGACTTGGGTTCTGATGTCTGTTCCTTTGGTAGTTAGGGCTGATGCTGGCACAATGGCCAAGTTATTGAGGTTTAGCCTGAAAAACCACACATCTTCCAGTCAGCGTTTTACTGTGTATTCTCCCCAGCTCAGGTGACAAGATCCCAAGTCCACCTCACTGACCTGTCCTGCAGAATCAGCTCTCTGAAGCTGCCCTTCTGTGAATCATCTTCCTAAGCCTCAAAAGCATGCCTGGAGTGACAGCATGTCGAGCTTAAATGGAGTGAGGAGTTCCTTATCCTAAGCCACCTGCTTATTTATTATGAAGGAACATGTCCACAGATAAGCCTGCAGTTAGTGAGATGAACAGGGTCAGATTATTTTACTCCCTCGCTGCATGCCCCCATCTCTCTCCAGCATGCGTTTTTATTGAATTAATTTGAGGCAGAGTATCAATACCTGTGTATTAATCAGGGCTTTAAGTGTCAGAAAGGTAGACACCCTTAGCGAGAGGGGAAGGCTTTGGTTTACATAACTGAAGAGTTCAGTAGGGCTAAGCCCAAGATTCTAGAAGGTGGGGGTGTTTGATGCCTTCTACAAGGCTCCCCTTTTCTTGCTGTGACTCTATCCCTAGGCAAGCTGCCTCCAGATAGCATCCAGAACGTCTAATAGTACCATGCTTACATCTTTTCTTCCTTGTTAAGGTCCTAAGAGAAATTATGGGCTAATTTCTGGAAAAAGTCCGACACAGAGCTCTCATTAGCTTGCCTTGACTTGTGTGACCACTGTCCTTGTAGCTGCAGAGCTGTGATTATTGCAAACACCATCAACGGCCCACTACTGGAACCAGGGTCATTGCCAGTTGAAGATGGAACAGATGCCCGCAACGAATATTGGGAAATGGGAGAGGGGGTCTAAGATATTTATTTAGAGGGAGCAATCACTTACTGAGAACCGGGGTCAGCGCTCTCTGATCTCCTACCACGACCGGAATCCAAGAGAGAGCTTTCCTTTCTTTTTCTCCTTTTATCCCTCACCTTTCCCATGCACCTGTGTCCAAGCCCCAAACGGGCGTGGCCAGTGCCATGGGTAGGTGAGATCTCCCCTACAGCCAGTCTCTTTCAGACTGTCTCTCCTTTTGACTGCCACTTCTCCTACCGTGGGTAGATTCCCTCCTCAATAGCATAACGAGTGTCTCATGAGTCAGGAGGTAAGGATCTCGTAAGAAATTCCAGCTTTATGTGTGTCCTTTCTCTTTCACTGCCTTTTTCTGGTGCTCACGGACTGGAGGGAATTGTGGCTCTTTAGGATAGAGAAAGCTGCATGATCTCATTGCATCCCAGCAGTGGGGTACCAGGAGGAAATACTAGAAGGAGGGAAAGGATGGGAATGGGGCCGTTAAAAGATAGCATAGTCCAATGGGGTGTGGCTAATACAGTCTTCCTAGATGAAACTGAGTGGGATTTTTTCACCTAAAGATTTTCAGAAGTTATTTTCCTGCACGTTTTAATTCCTTGCGTTCCCTTGTGTGATGTCTGACTCACTTGCTTAATGGTTTCTTTCGTGTTTCAAAATGAACCACCAAACCTTCCTTTATTTACCTTTCCCAAAGCCTCAAATACCACAGAGCTCTGTGAGCAGTCAGGAAGCTGGAGGAGCTGCATTAGATATTTTCCTTAGTTAGGCAAAGAGTTCTTGAGATAATTCAGCACAGGGGAATGTCTGTGGGTCTCTGCCAGATAAGCTAGTGCTAATTAACACACTTTCACAAAATGTCCTGCCTGACCACTATTAAAAACAGAGAGGAATATCTGAACACCCCATAGATACCAGACAGACCTTTAGAAAATATTACAAACATTGGGAATTAGAAACAAAATGTCCCTATTTATTAGCATGGGGGTGGGGGAGGCTCTGGGATTTGTCCTTGCTGCTGTATCTTGTCTGCCGTGAAGGAACTGTGGAGAGGAGGTTTCCAAGGCGCACTGGGAGACTCCGTTGCTTCATCTTTCACCGATAGACTTCCAAGCTTTCAAGAGTGTCACAAGAGGTAAAAGAAGTTGTTCTGTTTCGCACGGTTTTATCTGCGGATCTGGTAGCATCCTGTTGTGTGAGAGATCTTACCTTTCTCTCTCTCCTTGTCCCCCTTGTCTTCTCTCTGAATCCTCCTTAGCTTCCCCCCTTACTTTCCCTTTTCAATATTCCAATGGATCGCTACTCCTGACAGCGATCCTAACGATGGAAGGTGAGTTAAAGGATCAATCCTTGCCCTTCAAGGCCTTATGATTTCACGAAGGGATGCATGCAGATAAATTGGCTTCAATGTGGTATGGTAAATATTATGATGGGACCGGGGGGCTATGTAGGACATATTAGTCATATAGAAAGGAGAGGATTTACTCACACTTTTTTTTAAAAAGATTTATTTATTTATGTATATGGATACTTTGCATGTACATCTGCATGCCAGGATAGGGTACCAGACAGTTGTGAGGTGCCATGTGGGTTCAGGGAATTGAACTCAGGACCTTTGGAAGAACAATAAATGCTCTTAACCACTGAACAATCTCTCCAGCCCTTACTCACACTTTCACAATCCAAAAAAACAAAAATGCTTCGGAGGAATGCCAAGCCAAGTTAGACCTTGTTTCCGCCGTCAGAGTGAGCAGGGTGGGCAGAGCCTGGGCCCAGGGGTAAGGACGGTATATCGTTCACTATCTTTTCTCCCACAGGCTTATCCAGTAATTCTAGCGTGGTAGTCGGAGGGGCAGTCGGTCAGACTTTAGGAAAAACACTGTTGGGGCAGATGTGAGTCTGACGCCCAGAAATCATAGCCTTTAGAGCTGGGGCCTTGGATGGTCCGCTGTCCCCGCACCTGTAGTCACTGAGGACCATGCCGTCTCTTTTGGAGCCTCTGTTGGACTTCCCAGGGCGGTATTTCTTTCTTCCTCTTGCTGCCATGCTTCACGGAGTCTAACTTGGTTTTTGAGACGTGTGTTAGGCATGCCGTTTCTCAAGGCGGAATTCTTAGAGGCCTCTGCTTCAGCGGTGCCATTTAGAGCTGAGCTGCGCACCAGGGAAGAAGAGAAAGCGTACCTGACGTAGTTTTCTTATCCCTACCCCTCCCCACCCCACCCACCCCGCCCACCAAACTACTCCACTTGCGCATTAAGGAAATTTAGTGATTTGGGTACCCTTAAATTTTTATTTTCATCTACACATGTGACTACTCTCCTCTTAGAAATCAGTTAGGAAATTCAGAAATATGAGAGCAAAAAAATAGCATTGTCCTCCACCAGTTCTTTTTTCATTCAATATTTATTTTTTATTATGTATACAGTGTTCTGCCTGCATGTGTCTCTGTAGGCCAGAAGAGGGCGCCAGCTCTCATTACAGATGGTTGCGAGCCACCATGTGGTTACTGGGAATTGAACTCAGGACCTCTGGAAGAGCCACCGATGCTCCTAACCGCTGAACCATCTCTCCAGTCCCCCTTCTACTAATTCTTTTTTTATATAAAATATTTATTTATTTTTTATTATGTATACAGTGTTCTGCCTGCATGTATCCCTGCAGGCCAGAAGAGGGCGCCAGCTCTCATTTCGGATGCTTGTGAGCCACCATGTGGTTGCTGGGAATTGAACTCAGGACCTCCGGAAGAGCAGCCGGTGCTCCTAACCGCTGAACCGTCTCTCCAGCCCCCCTTCCACCAATTCTTGCTTTAACAGCAATCACTACATTTGCATCTTTTTTTTAATGGTCCTCTCATACAATACATCCTGACTACAGTTTCCCCTCCCTCCACTCCTGACAGCTCTCCCACACCTTCTCTCTTCCTCATGCATTCCCTTCTTTCCCCCTTCAGAAGAGAGCAGGCCTCCAAGAGACAACAATCATACACGACACAACAAAATACAGTCAAATAAGGCGAAAGCCCTCACACCGAGGCTGGACAAGGCAACCCAGCAGGAGGAAAAGAGTCCCAAGAGCAAGCAAATGACTCAAAGACCCTCAGCTAGGAGTCCCACAAAAACACCAAGCTAACAGTCATAACTTACACACAGGACATAGTGAAGTCTCCTGTAGGGTCCTTGCTTGCCAATTCAGTATCTGTGAGCCCATATACACCTGCTTATTTGATTCAGTGGGTCATGTTCTCCTCTATCCCCTCTGACTTATACAATCTTCCATGGGGTTCCCCGAGCTCCAACGAGGAGGGAACCTGACAAAGACATTGAATTGACTGTGGGTCTCTGCTTCTGCTCCCATCTGCTGCTAGAGGAAGGCTCTCCGATGATTGGACAAGGCACCAATCTATGAATATAGCAGAATATCATCAGGAATCATCTCATTGATGTTTTTGTTTGTTTGTGTTTTGTCATTGTTGTTATTGGTTTTATAGACCATTGGTGTTTGGTTCTACCCTAAATCTCTGGAGTGTCTAGTCTCCAATTCCTAGCTTTCCAGGCAGTGTTGGGCATGGGCTCTGTCTGGTGGAGTGGGCTTCAAGTTAAATCAGACATTGGTTGGCCACTCCCACACGTTCTATGCCACCATGGCCCCAACACATTCTGCAGGCAGAGCAGATTGTAGGTCAAGGGTTTTGTGACTGGGGTGGTGTCCAGGTTTCTCTTTCCTTAGCCTGCTGAGTACCTTTCCAAGGCAAAGAGACTAGACTGTAGGGGGGACGGCTCCATGCAGGCGTCAGCTTGATTTCTCCATGCTCAATGAGCTGTGTGGGTGTTGTCCTCGGCAATGCCCCCACCCCATCAGCTCACTTGCATATTTTTTGAGTCTATTATTTATGTCTTCCTATCCATACATTAATATATCAGGTATCCTGGTAGGAAACACATAATACACTCAAATTACGTTCACTTAAGGTAGGTTTAATAAAAGGACTGTGTGCAAGGTGTAGGGAAGTCTTAGGGAAAGCACAGGGGAGCATATGAGCGATGTTCATGGACTAGGATGTGGGATTCTGAATAAGGGCCTTGCAGCATGTGACTTCTTACAGACGACAGAGAGAAGTGAATGGGGACAGTGGGCTCCTGCCAATCTCTTCCCCATTGACTGAAACCCAAAGGAAGCCAAGGGAAGAAACTCCAGGGATGCAGTCTTTGCAGGCCAGCCTCCTGAGCCTGGGAGCAGAGTAGATCACCACCATTGATCCTGTCTCAGAGTCCTCTTATCTTGTACCCACCAATCTGATTTTGGGGAGGTTATGAACCCTCTTATAGTTTTAAAGCTAATTTTTCCATATCTGTGTGTATCTTTAAATGATACATTTTGCATAGTGTTACTTTTTGAAAGCATTATAAAGTCACTGTTGTAATTGCTACTACTTTCTACACTTGTTCTAAGGACTGCATCCATTATACTGTGTGCAAATAAACATTACTTATTTCTAAGCTTAGGCTACTCATGTGAGCATGCCACAATGTGCCTTCCCAGGCCACTCGTTATGGGCTCTGTGGTTCTTTCCAGACTTTGCAGTTGCAAAGGATTCTGTTTATGAGCATTTCTGTAGCATGAGTTCTAATAAGTCTTAATAATAAAAGTTCAGAATCAGATAGAGGGGAAAATGCTGAGAGGTCAGAGAGATGGGGAAAAGCCACAGCCATACCTTACCTACTCAACTTCCTAACCCAAAACAGACTGAGCTCCTGTCTCCTCCAGCCTTAACACTTCCTCTGTCTGTCCAGCCATGTCACTCCCTGTCTCTCTGTACAGACCTCCAGACCTCTATGGTTAACTAGTGGCTAGCTCCACCCTCTGATCTTCAGGCAAGCTTTATTTGTTAGACTATAAACAAGACATCACCACACATTTCTGTCTCTGCCTTCTGGAACATGCATGAAAGAGGCCCTGGGGGAAAATACCTAGGAGTAGAATTCCTGGGTCATGGAGTTTATGAATACTGAGCCATGCTCTGTAATGCCAAATCATTTTTCCTTGGATGTGCCAATTTAAATTCCCGTCAGAAGTGTGTAAGACCCCTGGCTGTCCCTGTCCTCTCTGCTGCTTTGCGTTTTCAGGCATCTTCATTTTTTTTTATCACTGGTATTCTGTGCAGAGATGCCAAGTGAGAGCCCCACTCCTATCATAAGAAATATAATCAACATAATAACCTGGCCCTTTCCTCAAGAAAACAGTGGCCACTATAAGAACATATTTCCCATCTCTTGACCTATTTTATTTCCAATATTGTTCTCTGAAGTTCACTGTGGCACATTCTGAATATACTCCAAGGTCCAAGGTAGTCAAATACGTGGACATCTACCAAAATGCATCTTTTAATTCTTTTTTTTTTTCAGTTTGAGAATCGGTGTGATTCCGATAGGACGTATGTAAACTCTGGTCCACGAAACTGAAAGTTTGGATTGAGGCCATGGGGAGAAGTCGGCTTACACAGAGGCAGGTGCATTCTTTGGACTCCGGAAAGATACATTGTACATACGTTAAGAAGGGAAACTGGCCCTTCATCTTTCTCTTGCTCCCTCCCTTCTGTCTTCCCTACCTCTGTCCTGCTTTCTTCCCACCTTTTATATTTTCACCCAGTAGCTAGCTAAAAACATAGTGTAGAAAACAAACACGAATGAACTATGACTTTGTAGCCTGCAGGGCTGTGTCGAGGAAGGGACAGGGTTCATGAAGGGTAGAAGGGGGAACCCCGCATCTGTATTTTCTGGGTGCAGGTCAGTCTGCGTAGATCACACTACTGGGTGTTAGCTAAATGAACGAATGAATGAATCGATGCTACGGAATGTTTTCCATTCTAGCAACTAATCTCCGTTTTAGTCCTGGAGTTAATCTTTGATGATTAAGTACTGTATGTGATTTCTTGATTGATTCCTTCAGGAAATATAGAGAAGCCTATCAATTCCTTTAACTTTTTTTTTTTAAGATTACCTTCTGTATTCTCTCAAACACTCCATCTGCTTTTCTTTAAGGCTTGGGCAGTGGCCTCAGGTCCTTCCAGCGAGCCAGCCTCTACCTTTTCACACAAGCAAGAACTGCTTACCACCCAGTGCTCCTCTGACCTAGAAAATCTGAGATATTCACATTAATGGAAACACGACGACTTATTAAAATCGCCCTGAGCCCTCTCTGGTGGGATTATTTTGATGCTCAGCGTTAGATGGACGGTGTGGATAATGGTTGGGGCTTGGGGGCCCTGCTTTCTCAGGGTTATGTAACCAGGGAGCAGACTCAGTGGGATAGGGGAAGGAGTGCTTTTAATGAGCTGCTGGGATTGGCTGAACTCGTGCTAGCCTCATGCTCTCCATTGTAAACCTTGGTGTTTTTCTCATTTGTCAACTTTATTTGCATGCTGCAGCTGAATTTGCCCGAGTGCCTAGTTCCTTTAATCTCCTGGCTTGGCTGGCTAGCCTGTAAATCAGCCTCAGACTTTGAACAGCCCATATAATGCCCCAGTTAGCACTCTGCAGAGAGCTCTTTTTTTTTTTTTTTTTGTAGACCCCTGTCCAAAGCATGACACTGTGGCTTAACATTGCATGGTGTGGTTGCTACTAGCAGCAATGAGTTGTTATTGACCCTCCGTAGAAGAAGCAGATGGGTAGGTTAGGATAGTTGAAGGCTGAGGGTTTGCCAGCTAATGTTGTAGGTTGCCGGAGAGTTTACCAAGTCACTCTAAGACCCACACTCCACTCCCGCAAGAGGTGGTGTTTCCTTTCCCTACCTGCGGTGAGCATGGCTTGCAACCCTGGTTCTAAAACTCCCGAAGGGAAAATTTGTCCTGTTCTTCGCGCTTCTCGGCGATGGGCTGAGCGCCACTGGCACAGCTGTGTGTGCACTGTGTATTAGGTTCTCTTGCGGGGCTCTGAACCAGCCGTAACTTCTTTCCATTTTTCTGAGACACGGACGTCCGTAGAGGAGATGATAAAGAGAGAAAAATGGGCAGTAAATGTTGGAAGAGGAAGATGCTCAGCCATGGAGTTTGCTGCTGGATTTCTCTCATGGCAATGTCTGTGCTAGAATGTTTACCCGTGCGGGGCAGTGGTGGCGCACACCTTTAATCCCAGCACTCGGGAAGCAGAGGCAGGCAGATCTCTGTGAGTTCGAGGCCGGGCTGGACCAACAGCCTCCAAAACAATACATAAAAACCCTGTCTCGTAAAACCAAAAAAAAAAAATGTTTACCCGTATCCTTGCCACCTTCACTTTTCTCTAGTGAAGATTATTTTGCCGTGTCTGAATCAGATTTATTTATTTATTTATTGCTGGGATTAAAGACGTGCGCCACCACCGCCCGGCCCTGAATTAGATTTATAATTGATTTATAGTTCATAGAAACAATGTGGACTCTGTCGTTATTAGAACCTGAAATAGCACGTCTATGCAAGGACTGTTTCCAACATAATGGCTCACAGCAAATGGCCTGATACACATTTGCCATGTCCCTTAAACCTCACTCCTTAAGCCAGGCTCTGGGTTGACTTAGAGCCTGTGCCTAAGGCCCCATGGCTGTCTCTTAATTGGAAACTGGATACTCTTGCTAGATGTCCCACTAAGGAAGGAATCAACAGAGAGATCATTCTTAGAGCCAAGATCTCGGGGTACCCTGCTCTGCTCAGTGGTTTGCTCTGGTCCCATAATGGTCTGTAGGATTGTGTTCACTGATTGAGGCTGAGTATGAGTATGGCAAGCAAATAAACAAAAGGACCCTGGGGTCCTTTTGAACAAGATCAAATAACCTGCCACTCTTTCAGCCAACCCAAAAGTTCCATCACCAACAGCATAGATTTGGGGACCATCACAATATCCTGAGCTGGGCTTCCTGAAGTGGTTCTAATGATGCAGCAGGTATCTGGATGTCTTATAGAAATGTAGCTTCCTGGGATCCGTGCCTACATTCTGATTCTGTATGTCTGGGCTAGAACCTGGCAGCCTGCATTTATGTGGGTAGCATAGATGATTTTGAAGCTACACTCAATACCAATTGAATCCCCCCATCCCTCTTCACAAAGCGACTTTTAATGCAATCTTAATGTGAGCAGAAGTGAGGGATTCCTTTGATGTCCTTTTGGATAACCCCGTTGAACCCTATCCGAGAGAACCGGAGGTACATTATTTACTGGAAACAACTTTCTGGAGAGTTCCCTCTGGTCCAGTAGTTTGAATGACAGAGAGCTGTAGTCAGCAGCTAGCCTTTCAGATGTACACAGACCTTCAACCAGAAAGCCCTCTAGCACTTCAGCATAGAACAGGAGATACTTCCAGGCAGGAATTTTAATTAGAAAAGATGAAAAACCCAGAGGCAAATTATCAAAAATTTGAAACATTTCCACCTCTACATATCAAGGTGAAATCTATTTGCATATAATGTATAGCCATGACTGAAATAGTAAAATGAGTGAAAATCATTTATAACTGGCCACTATGTTTCGGGCCTTGTTCCCATATTCAGCTGCCATGACCACTAATATGTCCAGAGTGATTATTTTCCTTATACAGATAGAAAATGAAGGCGCAGGGCAGTTCAGTGACACTTCTAATGCTTCACAGGGAGAAAGCAGCAGCATCAACCTCCTGGTATGTATGTTAAGATGAAACCATGGAGGAAACTAGTAAGGAGAAGAAGCTTCCATTTTCAAAAGAGAAAGGAAATAAACACTCGAGAGGCATCGGAGGAACACGACTCCAGAAAGCTAGGAAGCTTTTCAGAAAGGAGGCTTACAGGATCACGATCACGATCGCCCCAACCTCTGCTGCCTACTGGGTTTAACTTCAGAACTTTCATTGTCACTCAGGACGACAGTGGTCATTTGTGTCACTAAAGCTTTCAAGAGGGAAGGTCTTGTGCATTAGTGTCTGCTAAAGCTCTTTACTGAGGAAAGTTTCTGTAATTAACCCACATTGATCATGATGTGGTCTGGGCAGGGTCAGACAGTTGTTTCCTGATTCAAGTGAGCTGATAAGTGTATTTCAAGCCCGGCTTTAATCTCTCTAGAGTCACACAGCCCTTCTGTCATGCCCAGGAAACACCTTTGTGAAGATTAGGCTTGTTGGTTTGTTTTTAGCAACCTGAAAAAGGTAATTGCAGAATGGCACTTGGTGCTGCCTGCGGAATCCAGAGTTGTGCCTTGACAAGCACATCCCCTGGTCAGCAGGCAAGGGTGCACATGTGGTCCTACTGTGGTGCCCACCAGCTTTGCATTCCATAGCCTTGGCTTGCAGACCCCGGCCCCCAGGACTCACTGCAAAAGGACTCCTCTCCAGGCACACCTCAGAGCTCAGCTCCAAGGAGAAGCGCCTACGCTCAGCCTTGTGTTTGTGAGCACTGCTTCTGTCATCTGGCTTGGATGCATAATCAGTGAGGGGAAGGAACACAGCTCTCTGCTCCTCCATTTCTTCTGGGGAGTAACCGTTCAGCCAAGGGCCTGGTGCAAATTTCCTCTTTCGGAGGTGTAGAGCGTTTCATATGTCAGCCAGCTGTAACCTTTTGAAGGTTTAATGAAATCAGAAAACATAATCCACTGTATGAGAGTGAATATGAATCAAGTCTATTATTGTTGAACAAATGGCATTAATTTCCAGCACACATGTGGACATGCGTTTTAAAATATTTGTTTGAAAAATGTCAGGCTACTCATTGTTTTAGAATATTTGAACAGCGCACTACCAATGTGCTCTTTTTTCAAATAGTTGTACTTTTGAAAGGTTACAGTGTTGGCATATTTACTTTTTTCCGACCTCTACAAGTGGCCTCGATGGAGGAAAATACCTCGAATGAATTCTTCTTTCCACAGACTGCACTTCCTAAGTGGTGTAAAATCACCCCTTCCTTCTGTAGTGGGAGGGCAAAGGCTCACTCTACATCCTGGTGCTGTTATCATGTGGCTTTATAGAGAGCTTCTCTGCTGTGTTCCGGGGCTATAGAATGAGATTGCTTTAAGCAAATGCAGACAGATGTCACATCTGCTATCCTGCGGAAAGAGTCAGGGTCACTGGAGACTACCTCTTGGGTGTCCTAAGGCAGGAAAGGTTGGATAATTAATGGTCAAGGCATCCCCAGATCCTGCACTCTTGGAAGCAAACTGCTCCAGTTCAGCAAGGACTGACGTAGGTAGAAAGCACAATGATCTACAAAGTGGACGTGGGGCTTTTCATGAGGATGTTGGGTGAGCAGAGAACATCCAAGTTTATATCCCTTCACTTCCTGTCACTATGCATGCCTCATATCGCTCAGGGCGCACTGCTGTGGGAATGCACCCTTTGTAATTCACTTAATTATCGTGTACACATAGGCACAGATGCACTTTGAGCTAACCCTCCATACTGTTCCATCGATCTTAGCTGATCCCCGCAGTAAAGATTGACAGCTCTGTTTAAAAAAAAAGTCTAACCTAGCTAATCAGGAAATTGACCTCGTCAGAATGTGCTATCCCGTAAATGGTTTGGTCGAGCGGTTTCTGGATTCCCAGCCACATGGTTAGTTTTTGTATCTATACCCAACTTAGCACCACCTCTTTCAGGTTAGGTCTGAAGCTGGAAGTACTCCCACTTGTGTAAAACAGTCCGCCCCATTGATGCGATCATCTACTTCTGCCGTGTTTAATTGTTCCCGTTTCATCACGTCAGCCAGGTGTGAATCCTCCATCTGCTGGCTTCTCTTTGTTCCTAAACAGCGCCTCTTCTTGAGGAAGGTCTCCACACTGTCGCTCTGCTCTCAGATCTCCCCAAGTCTCCTCTCTGCCCAATAGTGAGGGTACGAGGAGTGTCAACCAAAGTGACTTCTCTGAGCAGTGACGCCTTGTTTCTCATACCGTAGAGTCCACGGGCCCTGTTGACCCACCAATGGCACTGGTTGCTCAGCTTGAGGTTGTTTCCTAATTGTTAGCCTTCCGGTCAGCTCTGTGAACTTCACATTTTCACCCTGTCCACTGCTGTCCCACTTGCTCCTCTTTGGTACTAGAGGCACAATCAGATTTTCCCATTGTTCTTGGTAGACAGGCCCCTCTCCTCCAGAGTTGTCCTTCCCCCTGGCTTCCTCCCGCAGAACTTCTATAATAATTAGGTACACAAATTATTTTCGTCTCAAAAGCAAAGTTAGTCAATAGTTGTACATGATTAGAAGAATGGTTCTGAAAAAAAAATCACATCTTAGTTTGCTATGTTGAATCTTTCCTGGGTAATTTGTTTTAATTGTCTTTACTTGCAATTCGCTACCAGAGAAGGCATTCTGGATTAGAATTTCAGCTTTTATTTATTTATTTTTCTTAAATTAGCATGCTCATCGTAGTCACCAATTCTAAATTCAACCAGTATTTGTGACACCTCAAGTATTCATTAAATGGAGTCCCTGGCTCCTGCTCTGCTCAATGAGATCAAGTTGTTTTTGAAAAAACCTTAGCACTCACCTGAGTGCTGTCCATGAAGAGGCCTCTGAATTGGCTGCTCTCTTTGGCTACAGTTCTTTCCCAACTTGATTAGCCATAATCCTTCCCACCTCAGCTCAGACTTTATCTTCTTAGCCACCGAGTCCTATGCCTTGGCAATCATTTGATTTCATAGAGTTATCCTTGTCCACCATTCTTTGGCTAGGGGACTCCTATGGCACCTACATCACTCGATCTCCAGTCCACTGTGGTTTGGTAAATGCTTGTTGAAAACATGGATAAAATACCTCAGAAATCCAGGGTTAAATAATGTTGAACCAGTTTCTATGGCAGGATCTACACTGGCCCAGTATTTTCTAAATGTGTTGGATTAAAAATGCATACATACACAGAGAGACTTTGGATATATAAGGTTCTAACACTGCAATCACACTGGAGCGTAGATTGGCATGCACACACTCTTTTTAGTCTTAAAGTAACTGATGGCCCCTGTACCTTATATGTCTTAAACGTATAGGGGCCATCACAAAGGTTTAAATGAAACTTAGAGATGCTTCCAGAGGGTGCATAAGAATCCTTCTTCACTTTTACCTAGCTTATTATCTGCTCTCAAGTAGGTTTGGTGCCACATCAGACTTCTCTGCTTCTTGAAAGCAAATGATTGCCTTTTGTTTTTCATTTTTATTCCATTCCATTTGGAGCCACATGTTTGGAGCAGTAAGCGTAAATTTACTGCAACATGTTGAGCAGAAGTCTCTTCTTTAAGTCATGCTTTATTTCTGGTTTTAATTTCTTGTCCATAATTCTGACCTCTGCAGACTATAGTAAAGGCTAATCTTTTAAAAATGTGCTCATGTTTATTCTGGTCACTGCGATAAAATGAGTTACATTACATAGTAGTTGAAAGTAGACTTCTTCAACAGGTTTATGTCACTACAGCGATAAAGGTTGGAGTAATTATTGGGAAATGGATTTTGAGTGGGCATTGATTACAAGAGGGAACAGCATTTTCTTCAAAAGAATAAACCAGATGGATCCTGAGTCATACTTTATTACTAAACAGGGAAATCAGCTTGAGTTCACGCTACTGTTTTACAGGCCTGTGAGGATGTGTGTGAAGGAAACAGAAACATGTGTGCCAAGAGGGAGTTAGGTATTTCTCAGCTGAATGCTGTGGTGCTCAGTCCCTTGTCTCCTCTACCCTGTAGATGTCTGTCAGACACTTGGAGATGGCAGGCTTTGCATTTTCAAACTTTTCCTAGGTGCCGTCCTAGCTACCTTCTGCCCCAGTTTGTTCCTTGTCCTCCGACTGCCTGAGAACGTCTCTTAGAAAAAAGCCACATTAATAATATCACACACCGTATCTGTCGGGCAGGCATTCTGATAATAATAACACAGATTAAAATCTCGGGCAGATTATGAAACTAGATGGATAGGACATCCCCCCAGTTCTAAGTGGCTGTTGCAGTAGCACTGAGGACAGTTGTTAACTTCTACTTCTCAAGGAACTCAGCTGGGTGGTAGTGGCACAGGACTTTAATCCCAAGGCAGAGGCAAGGTGTGTCTTTGTGAGTTCGAGGCCAGCCTGGACTACAGAGTGAGTTCCAGGATAGCTAGGACTGCTGCACAAAGAAACCCTGTCTCTAAACCCCACCCAAATCCCTCAGCCTCCACCCCTGCAAAAGAAATGAAGACAGGAAGGAAGGAAGGAAGGGAGGGAGGGAGGGAGGGAGGGAGGGAGGGAGGGAGGGAGGAAGGAAGGAAGGAAGGAAGGAAGGAAGGAAGGAAGGAAGGAAGGAAGGAAGGAAGGAAGAAAAATTAGGGACTCAGACAGTTCAAGGGCTGCCTGGGAGTCCCCAGTCAATGGCAGAGGGAGAGCTCAAATCCTGGCCTGTCTGCCTCTAAAGCCTATATGATCTCCACTCTGCAGGAAAAAAAAAAGAGTTCAAAGGCAATGTTGTGACATCTCTTACCTTATTTCAGTTTGTTGAAGATCTTAAGTCATCAATGATTAGATCTCAGGTTGAAACAGATAAAATGGCTCCTTTCACTGGTCACTGAATCTTCTTGGATCTTTAAACAGTGTTGCAACATATACATCTGAAGTAACAATAAAAATTGCCAGTCCCTCTTTCTCCCCCCCCACTCCCCACCCCCCCACCACGCTCAACTCTCAGCAATGTCTCTACTCCACAGGTACCCCAATGTGGTATCAGAAAATGATTTTTATACGAGCCTAGGTTTCTCATTTCTCTATGAACTATGCCATGCCTTTGGTGCTTTCTCCCTGTAGTCAAGCCCTGCTAGAGAGACAGCCATGCCATGCCCAGTGTCATCAGTTCTGTTACTGCTATCTGAATTGAAACACGCACCATCAAAACCACAAGACACCAACCCCAGATGCATGGTGGAGGCTTCAATTCAAGCCTAGTGCTTCCTGGCTACCTAGCAACTCCCTGAGGAACGGCTAAGTGTTTGTCATTGCTTAAGCTAAAACTTTTCACCCTTAGCAATACGTTTACACAAATGAGAATGTAACCCGGTTCTCTCACGGTGCATGTGTGTTTTCAAATGGAATCAGTTCATGCTGTTTTAAATTGAGCTCAGCAAACAACATTTTTAGAATATTTGTCATATTTCTAAATAGCATGTGCTTATGAATGATACAACCTCTGCTTCAAACCTGCAGCACACAAAACTCTACATTGAACTACTGCCTTGTGAAGCAGTCCTTAGGGATCTATGTGTATCCTGCAAAAGCCCAAGGGGATCTTTCCAAGAGAGAATTGTATGCCATCTTCTGAGGCCATCTTGATATAATTAGAGCAAAATGAATGCAGGCCAACATTTGAGGAGTTCATATTTGTGCCAGGCACTAGCATAGTGATAAATCATCATCACATTTAATTCTTATGACTTACTTTGCAAATAAGTTTATATTATGACTCTCACCCCACAGGTAAGGAAACACCCTTTAGAGAAGATCACTAACTTGCCCATCTCAATCTGGTAGGGACAAATTGCTAAGTGCTCTCACTTACATGTGTAGGCAGATTTCGTTTGCTGTCAATTAAAGAAGGTAAATCAAAAGTGGATTCCACATAATCTATTGTGAAGCAGCCAAAGGAGCATGATAGCTGAAGCAGTAGCCCTTGGCCTGGGTTCTTCTCTTCAGTTTTAATAGAGATCATATTTTTTCAAACACTTAATTATCTTAAAAAAACAAATTGAGGCGCAGGAAGCATCTTCAAATAAACCACAAAAGCAAAAAAGCAAAAGGATGTAAGTATGTTCCTGTCTCCTGATTGGGCTACATATTTGTAAAATGGAGCATAATCACTATCACAGGAGCACCCTATTACTGATAGTTGGCCAAAGAGTACAGTATGACCAGCTTTAGATAAATACCTGCACAGTTTACATAGGAGAACCCGACTCTTCTGTAGATTACATGGCTTCATTGGTCTTCAGGTGCCTTGGTTCAAGCCTTTATGACCTTACAACTCTTGAATTTTGCATTCTGGAAAAGCAGTACCGTGAGATAAGAATAAAGCTTGCATGTTTTCCTGCCGACTAGGGATTTGGTGGAATCCTTTCTACAACTATAGTGGCTTATTCACACACTTTGGAGGTTGAATCTGGGGAAACACATCCCGAGGCAGTTGGCTTTGAAAAGCAGAAAGCACATCACCAGCATTCTCAGTTTTGTTGTCCTTCTTTCAAGTTTTTTTTTAACCACCTAGAGTCTTCGATGGGTAGGACTTGACTTCAAGGCGCCTTTCCTGTTGTTCCAGTGCAAAGTGGGAGGGTTTGTCTTAACTTCCACGGTCTCTTATGGTTACAGCTGTTCTTTATGACTGCTTGCAACTTTAAGATCACTTACAACTTTCTCATCAAAAATGTGTATTTCTCTTATCATTGTGTTCTCTCTAACCATAGATCAGATGAGGAACAGAGAACAGCAACACACCACAGCCTGTATCTACATTGTCATGAAACTTTCCCCACCAGATAAATTAGTATGTATTTTTCACTCAAACCTCACCAGGGTTCTCAAGACATGGGCAGAGTGTGGTCAGATGTTTTGTCACATTGTAACACGATTGCCTCTCATCCATTCCTGATACAATGTTTATTCCACATGGAACTTCCTGAGATGTGGCTTCTCTCTACATTTGACATTCTGGTATTCTGCACTCCCACCAGAATAACTCATTAAGCTCTGTTGATAACATTCTAGATATTGTGTGTCCAACAGGTCCAAACTTTCCCAAATATTGCCCATAAATCAGTTTCAGTGTTTACGATTCACTTGGTGAGTTCGTCATAGCAATAGCCCAACTCTGGAACAAATTTTTGATACCAATTACTTCTTGTCCTAACCATATACTTGACAAGCAGCATTTTAAAAGAAGAGGGTTTTATTTGGCTCTTGGTTTATTAGGATGGAATCTGTCCTGGCAGTAATGGCAGGGGCTGATTGATAAATGGTACTGACCAGATAGTAGAGAAAGGAGAACACCACGTCTCTTATGCCCTTCACCTTCGTCTGCTTTTATTCAATCTGGTGCCACAGTCATGAGATGGTGCCACTCACATCCAGGATGGGACCTCCCTCCACAGTGAAACATCTCTGAAAATTCCCATAAAGACTTATCTGTAGTGATTCTGAATTCAGTAAAGTTGACATTGAAGTTTAACCATATTGTACCTTCTTTTGAAACATCTTCTACTCTCTGATACAGCTATAAAGATAATGAAAGTTTGAATTTCTAACATGAACATTTAAATATTAAGTTACCTATAAATATGCTGCATTTTTCAAACATGTGTAGTTCAGTATTATTGTCTTGACATTTCTAATGAAATCCCCATCTTTTTTATTAGATCTACAGACATCTTATTTATATTTTAAAACAATCTTTGTTTAATAACGTAAATGTCTCAGTGATATTTGTGTCTGGCCCTGACAGTGGGTCTTATTTTTTGCCTACTTTGTATTTCACCATTTTTCTATCAGATACTGCATATCATGTGTAGGAGACCAGAAGAGCTTGAGGTTAACATTGTTTATGCACCACATAGTACACCCTCTTCTACTCTGTGACAATCAGTAGGAAGAGGGTTGGATACATCTACTCTGTACAGTTGGGTTTGGATATAGTTTCTGTTCTTAACCTGGGTGTTCACATTCTTTGCAAGCTAAAGCTTTGCTTTAGTTTTGGGTCTGGGTTGCTGGGGGTGTGGGTCCAGTGTGACAGCCTGACTCTTGGCTCTGGGAAGTTTTGCATGTCTGCACCTCACCATGTACCTCTCTGCTTATACCTTTCCCCAGATGCAAGTCTTCAGTCTGCTGCTCACTCAGTATCAGGAGTCTGCTCCGGAAAGTGTGGCTTCTTGTCCCTCCCTGGGTGTCTGAGCTCAGGAGTGGACTTTTTTCAATATTTCTTTCCTTTTCACTGTTCCACCTATACTTTGCCTTCCTCCACTAGAGACATAGATCTCTGCAACCTGTCCTTGTGGCACCCTGGATACGAGGGTTCTGCCTCCCCCAGAGCTACGGGTGTCTTCTTCCATGACATTGCAGGGAAGGAAGTGTAGTTCCAATGACTCCACTCATAGCCCCCGACCTGTGCAAGAAGTGGCAGGCAGGACCATTTTCTACCTCACACAGAAGATTCTGGAAGTGTACTTATAGCCTTCCTTCCAGAAGCATCCACATCCCAGTGCCATCGATACAGCTTCCTGAGGTTTTTTCCCTGAATCTAGTCTTTCTTGGGATCACTAAATGGAGGCCTGTGTGAAAGACCAAGAAAATGGGTACCTAGTTGTGATGGTTTGATTAATAATGGCCCCTGTATGTTCACATATTTAAATGCTTAAGGAGTGGCACTATTTGAAAGGATTAGGAGGTGTGGCTTTGTTGGAGGAAGTGTGTCACTGGGGGTGGGCTCTGAGGTCTCGTATGCTCAAGCTACATCCAGTGTGGGACACAGTTCACTTCCTGTTGCCTGTGGATCAACATGTAGACCTTTCAGCTCCTTCTCCAGCACCATGTCTGTCTGCACGCCTCTATGCTTCCTGCCGTGATGATAAGGCACTGAAGCTCTGAAACTGTAAGCCGGCCCCAATTAAATATTTTCCTTTGTAAGAGTTGCCGAGGTCATGGTGTCTCTTCACAGCCATGGAACAATGACTAAGAACACTAGCATTCCTACATGGGGTTTCAGGGGTTCTAAAGCGCTCATGCTCACCCACGTTCACACACATTGGTTGGCATTTCCATTGCTCCTGCTTTGCCAGCTTCCCCTGCCAAAGGCCAACAATGTTCTATTCCATTTCTCCTTGAAGGTCCACATTATTCCCCTGAGATTTAACCCTCCTGGTCAAATTAAAGTTGTGCGCTTTTCAGAAAGTTGTGGGTTTTGTGGATTATTTTACTTTCCTTATTGCTAGGGAGGGCCCATTCTCCTATGGCTGGTTGGTTTCCCCTCATGAACTGATTTGGGATGAATTAGTGTCAGCACATAGGCCTCTTTTCTCATTCTTCACTGTTTACCCACTGGCAGTGACTGTTGCACATAAATGGGATTCCCTGATTCCCTCACGGCTTCTTACCAGTTAGAACAAAGTGGAATTCCCCTCTGTGGCTTGCATGTTTGTGTGTCCCCACAGCTTCCACATCTGTAATGAGCATTCTTTCCTGCCAGCCTGGTTCTGCAGCCGCTGTGTCCCAAATGAACACACGGATGCTGTATTAATTATGAAACTGTTGACCGGTGACTTGGGCTTCTCCTTGGCTAGCTATATCTTAATTATTAACCCATTTCTATTAATATAAGTATTTCCACATGGACTTCTCTTACTGGAGAAGGGTCCGGACCTCTTACCCCATTTGTGGTCTCACATGGTGTCTGCTAACCATCTCCATAGAGAAAAGAGCGATTTCCTGTTTGTCCCTGCTTATATCGTGATTCTGCCCAGCTACGTCACTTCCTGTCTGTCTGTACAAACTTCCAGACCTCTATGGTTAGCTAGTGGCATGTTTCTGCCCAGCTATGTCACTTCCTGACTGGTCAATCAGCCAATCAGTGTTTTATTCATTAACCAATCAGAGAAACATATATACAGAAGAACATCCCCCATCACGCATTTTTCCAGTACCGTAGTCACACCAGACTCTTATCAGTCCTCAAATGTGCCGCCCTTGTTTCCATTCAGAGTTTTTGCATGGGTCTCCAAGCTGCTTACAGTGTTAGGTCTCTGCCCCCGTTAGGGTTCTACTGCTGCGAAGAGACACCATGACCACAGCAACTCTCCTAAAGGAAAAACATTTAATCGGGGTGGCTTACAGTTCAGAGGTTTACTCAGTTATTGTCGTGGCAGGAAGCAGGGTGGCATGCAGGCAGACCTGGTGCTGGAGAGGTAGCTGAGAGATCTGCCTCTGGATCCACAGACTGCAGAATGCGACTGTGACACACTGACCAGACTTGAGCATCTGAAACCCCAAAGCCCACCCACTAGTGATGATGCCCTTCCTCCAACAAAGCCACACCTACTCCAACAAGGTCACATCTCCTAATAGTACCACTCCCTGTGGGCCCAGGGGAGGTATTTTTATTCAAACCACAGCAGCCTCCATATTCAAATGCTATCTCCTTAGGGAGAGAACTTACCCCCCCCCACTACACACATTTCCAATTTTCTCCAGACCACTCCCTGCCACTAGCCTGGTTTCTCTGTTCTCTGCACCTTTCCATGTCCCCATCTTTCCCTCTCCATTTTCTCTTGATTGCTTTAAAACGTAGACTTTCAGTGTAGCCCAACAGGTCTCAAGCTGGCTGAGGCTCCCAGGACTGAGGTCACAGGAGTGTGCCCGCCATCATGCCAGCTTCGTCTCTATGCCATATAAAACTGCACTTACATTATATTTACTTGTTTTTTTTCTTCTCCTCCAGAATGCGATTCACTTAAAACAGAATGTTTACTCATTTCTGCATCTCAAGCACATAGTGAGAACCCGATGACATTGTAGAAGACATCATGCATAAGAGCTAAAGACGCTGATGTTTTCTCTGATAGCGCGTATTAGAGCATTTTCGTAAAAAAAAAAATACACTGCCTCACGGACCACATGCATTTGCTTGTGTTCTTGTTCATCTTTTAATCAGGAAAATCCATCTGGATCCAGAGTCTCAGGACACGACAATGACGTAAGAGGGTGCTTATCGTGTTCTGTTTCCCTTAATTCTGTGCTCTTCCACTCTCAGAGCCGTAGCTGGCTGCTAGGGTTTATACCGGACCAGTCTAATCAATCCTCCAGGCTGCTTCCTACCCAGGCCCAAGCATCTGGTAGCTATGCTAGTGCGTGCTTCACAGAGAACACGCCTCACATTTCAAAAATCACCAGACTCCCCATTCTC
Source organism: Mesocricetus auratus (assembly GCF_017639785.1). Taxonomy (NCBI): domain Eukaryota; kingdom Metazoa; phylum Chordata; class Mammalia; order Rodentia; family Cricetidae; genus Mesocricetus; species Mesocricetus auratus. The sequence goes on from NW_024429204.1 coordinate 703,022, forward strand.
CTTCCTGTTGTATTTCTTTGGCTGCGCTTTTGCCATTTTTATTGTTTGCAATGCTTCTTACTGCTTGATGCATTTAGAAGAGAGGTAAATGGAAAGGTCGTTTGAGGGGAGGGGCTGGTTAGAGCTCTGCCTAACTCTAAGGTGGCAGCACACAATGGGGGGTACCCTGACTCTTATTTCTTAGCTGTTTATGCTTCAGGGATTAGGGTGAAGGAATGAGGTTCCCCTTCACCAGGTGCTAAATTTCGTGAACCTTGAGTTTACTCTGGCCAGTCTGTTTCTGCTTTGCTTGCTTAAATCGGCTCCGACTTTATTGCAATTAGTGTCCATTTGTGCCTGACCCTGGCCCAGGACAGGATTCTCAGCTGCCCTGTGAGTTTGTATATTTTCTGGATGGTTTTCTTCAAGGCTGCAGTAGAGTTTTAAAGACTGGCCTGAAATTTTCACTGCTATTTTCTATACATATGTAGAAGCTTTTACAATGAGAAAATTTGAAGTTTGCTTTTTAAATGCTACCAATTAGAGGTAATTTTATTAAAATTACCTATTAAAATAGATACTGAATTTATTACTATCAGATTGTGGCCCCCAGCATTTTATTATTTGAAAAAAATGTTTTAAAACTCTCACAATCAAAATTATATTTTTTCTTCTATAGCACTGGGGCAAAGGTCTGATCATGTAGTATATAATTTAATTTTTTATGACTCCAAGCAATCTTTCCTGTCATAACTGCTAATGTAAGTGGCAGTTGCTATCTGGAGAGTGGAAGCTTGTAAGAGACACAAAGAAATGCAGTTATGAAATGACCTCAGTCCTTGTAGAAGAATTCAGAGATACAAAATGATGGCTACCTTGATGTAGTTACTCCTGAATGAAGTAAAAGAAAATGTTAGTTAAAGCACGTTTTGTATTTTAGCCTATGGCAACCTTTCTGGAACAATGGTCCTGGGCCATGAGGCTGTGACAGAGCACACCCTGACTTCTCTGGGTTGACACCGCTTTCTCAGTCAGAAGACTCCGCTATTGCAACATGCTCTTTTATTTCTTTGTTTTTGTTTTGTTTTGAATTCCCCCTTAGAAACAATCCATTTGGGTTCATTATATGACCGTTTATTAGTCTGGGGCATTATCCTTGCTTGTGACTACAATGAAGTCATACTAGGCTGGGTCAGCTATAAGTCACCGGGAGATCTCTCAGCTGCTCAGGGAGCAGGCAGTGCACGGGTCTCACTGATATTTTAGGTCCAGACTGTCCCCCAAGATGATGATGCATTTTCATGTTAGGAAGATTGATTCAGCTTTGGTTTTCTGACAGCTTGCCATGCATCGGTACTAATATGCCGAACTTCTAAGAATGTTATTGAGTTTCATGCTGCCAGGGAGAGTTCCCACATGCTAAGTGTATGAGTCTAGTACACGGCACTACTAAGTGTCCACATCAGAAGCGTGACAGCCCTACAAAAATCTCCTTCCATTCTGACACTCCTTGACGAAGGGAATCACTTTCCCATCTTGTTCAGCCTTATGCTTTATGTGGATGGAATTATACACAGTCTATTATTTTTTTTAATCTGGCTTCTTTAACTCTTCATGCTGCTCAGCATATATTGCATTCACTGTTGTGTGGTGCTCCAATCATGAATGCAATTCATTTATTCATTCTACTTTTAACAGATATTTGGATATTTCCCCTTTCAGAGGACCTGGCTATTAATACTGTTATGAAAACTATCATAGTTGAAGCACGCGCGTGTGCTCACACACACACACACACACACACACACACACACACACACACACACTGGATACACTGTACAACTAGGAGTAAGATTTCTGGGTCATAGTCTGTATTTATGTTCACAGTCCATAGGTCAGATGGTCCTCCAGGGTGGTTGTATGTACCAACCCCCACACCAGCAATGCTGGAGAATTTAGTTGTGCAGCCTTCTAACCACTTTTTGACATGTTTTTATTTTAGCTATCTGGTAGCTAAAGGTTTAATGTGGGTCAGTTTTTTATATCTTTGATGATAACGATCCTGGGTACTATTTTTCTATAGCTATTGGTAATTTGTTTATCTTTTTTTAAGTATGTCAGGTGTCTGTATGGGTATTTTGCCTGCTTTTCTGTCAGCTGACTGTTTGCTGTTGTTTTATGGGAATTCTTTATACAATTCATGTATACAAGTCCTTTATTGTATTATAGATGGATTTTCCCCCTGTAAGATACCTTTTCACTCTCTTAAAGGTTCCTTGGATGAGGAGATATTCTTAACTCTTGCAAAGTCTAACTTACTATTTTTATGGTTAATGATTTTTTGCAACTATTAGGAAACCATTTCCCACTCTAAGTTGACAAAGCTGTTTTCTCTAAAGGTGTTGCCCAGCTCTGTAATCCATCTGATCCATGTTTGCATATTATATGATGCATAGGGACCAGGATATCTTTTACATCAATACTTTACTGACATAGCACCATTTCATTTGGTTTTCAGATTGCTGGAGACGTGTGCATACATATTAATTCACTAATATCTAGGTATGCGACATGGTGGTCTAGCACTTCTCTGGCACTCATGAGGCCTTGGATTCTATCAACAGCAATGCAAGGAAAGGTTTATTTTAGTTCTAGTGAAATCAGTTTCATGCTTTTGAAAGAGAATTACTGATATTCCTTTAAATAACATTTAAATTTACGGTGGTTAAACTTTTAATTTCCAAATCTCTCTTAAATGTTCTACTCAATTAGACCTAGGTTTTAAGTCTTATTTATTCAACACCGAAGTAATTTATGACTTAAAGAACACAATCATTTTTTAAAATAAATTATTGTTCCAATGTTTACAGTTGAGTTTAGTTTGATAAGTTTATTGAGTATCAAGATCTTGAATCAATAACCAGTTGAGAATATGGTTGAAGTTTTGAGCTCCTTTTTAATGTAATTTTGACTTTAAGCTATAATATGAAAATTTTAAAAAACCATTCAGCAATGAACAAATGCCATTAGTAGTCAATATTATATCATTGATAGAGATAAGGGAAGGGCTTTTACCACTCTTTAGGATGAATTTGGAATTGTACCAATGCTGTTGTACCGTTATAAAACTTTTGATCTTCACGTTTGAAATACTTGGATGTCTTCTTTGATGTCGTTTTGCTTAGTGTTGTTTTCCTCTTTTTATTATTTATTATAGGTTGTACTGGTCAGTGGCCATCTGGACAGCTGGGATGTTGGGCAGGGCGCCATGGATGACGGTGGTGGAGCCTTCATATCATGGGAAGCACTGTCACTCGTTAAAGATCTTGGTAAATATTTATAAAGCCTTTAACCAAGACGTAAGGGTCTCAGTAGTGACTCGTTAACTCTATAGAAACTCCATAATGGATTCATTCTCATGGTGTGTGCAAAGTTGCTCCTGCAGTTTACATGTTTCTCAGTTTACTGCCAGGATAGACATATTCAGAAGTTTTCTGAATTCAAGCGTACTCCAGACATCTAAAGTACCAAATGTTATTGTCATCCGCTGAGGAAGATGAGTAAGCAAATAAAACCAGAACAAATGTGACCACAACAGTTAGAGACTGTGTGAGACCACAGCCAAAAGCAGAGAATTAACTGCCCCCCACTTCCTTATCTTCCCCTCTTAAAATAGCATCAGGCTGTGAGATCAGTGGGAAAAAGTCAGTCATTTTTCTATAGAAATCATAGAGTGTGTTAGTGGGGAAAGAATGATTCCTGTAGCCATGGTAGGAACCCAGTTTGAGAAATTGGACCTAGATATGGCTGAGAAGAGCAGTCATTGAAAGGCATGGCTTATAGCCTAAGTAGCTTCTTTAGCTGACCGTATATGCAAATAAAGTATGTGTGGTCCCTTTTGATATACTGGCCGAAAGAGTGGATATGGAGTGTGGTTAGAAACAGTAGAAAAGTCTGAATCAGGAGTTCCTTGTCTAAACTATAGACAGTGGTGGTTTTGAAAGGCTTCATCAGCAGAATGTTCTGGATGGTAGCTGAAGAAAAAGTTCTGGTTCAGATGGCATAGAGGTAAAAAATATTCATTGGTTATCTAAGCACATATTATAATTGTATTTTTCTTTTGGGTAGCCAGCTCACGAATAATGACATGCAGACTTGCTATTAATTATGAAAGCTTGGCCTCAGCTTAGGCTTGTCCCACTCACTTTTATAACGTAAATTAACCCATATTTTTATTAATCTACATTCTATCATGAGGCACTCGTTACCCACTTTCCATCTTGGGCCTTCTGTTTATTTTCCTTGTCTCCTGGTGTCTCCCTCATACCTAGATTCCTTCTCCTCCTTTCTCTCCCCAGAAATCCCATCTGTAACTCCTGCCTAGCCACTGGCTGCTCAACTTTTTATTACGCCAATCACAGCAATACACCTTCCTACAGTGTGCAAATATCCCACAACATTTCCCCCTTTTGTCTAAATAAAAAGGAAAGGTTTTTAACTCTAACACAGCAGAACTATATACAATAAGAACAATTATCCAGTGAGAATTACATTTACAATGTTTAGTTCATATGTATTTGGCAATTTGGAGAAAATGCTCTATCGTCTATCTTACCTCAACCAACCCGCAAATAACAATACTGAGATTTATTATAAGTTATGAAAGCTAGGCTTTACCTTAATCTTGTCTCACTAGCTCTTAAAGCTTAAATTAATCCATTTATATTAATCTATGTTTTGCCTTGTGGCTTTTTACCTTTCTTTCATTCTGTACATCTGATCCCCTCCCCCATATCATTGGCATCTCTTCTGCACCTCAGTTATCTCCTCCTACTTCCTCTCTCTGCCCAGAAGTCCCACCTACACCTCCTGCCCAGATATTGGATGTTCAGCTCTTTATTAAACCAATCACAACAATATATCTTCACATAGTCTACAAATATCCTACAACAACATATGTCTCTCAACTCATGATTTCCTGTAATTTTTTATAGGAAATCTACTCTAGGAAATTCTAGTCTTCTACAAAGGTGAATTAAAAATTACTTACCTGGGATACAGTTCAGTTGGTAGAATGTCTGCTAACATGCATGGAGCCATTGGTTCAGTCCCCAACAATTCGTAAAAATTGATATGTTGGTGAATGCCTGCCATTGTAGTAATCAGGAGGAGGATGCAAGCAGACCAAGAATTCAAGGTCAACCTCAGGTACATAGTGAGTTCAAGGCCAGCCTGGGCTACATGAGACTCTATCTCAAAAAGGAGATATTGCTGACCTTCCTAACAGCAGATTGTTGAAATAACCTTATTCTAAGCAAATCTTTGATGCATTATTTTAATGTATATCTTACCTGTGTTTTAAAATGTAGAAATAACAAACTGTTTGTGTGATTTTGTTGTTGTTTTTTATTTTTGAGACAGGTTTTTTTCTGTGTAGCTTTGTAGACCAGGCTGGCCATGAACTCACAGAGATCTGCCCGCCTCTGCCTCTACCTCTTGAGTGCTGGGATTAAAGGCATGTGCCTTGTGTGGTATTTTTATGTACTTCTCAATCTTGGCACTAGTGACATTTTCAGATTATGGCGAGAGATTTCATAACACCCCGGACTCTACCCACCAGCTGCCACTAACATTCACCACCATTTCCCAAAATTTTAACAGTAAAAATGTCTTATATATTGTCAAATGTCCTTGGGATGGAGAGTAAGAACAATTGCCCTGGTTTGAAGGACACATAAATAAACTAATACAGTATCTCTAGGTAAATTAACATGGTATCTTTTGAAAACAATAATGAAACAAACAATTGGAAATCTTGAATTGCACATTCTTAACAGTCCATCATCATCATTACCATGCATGATGGAAAAGATGGATTGAGCAGCTGCCAGGCTTTCTGTCATGCCCTGTGTAGATGTCAGGCACACAGAGGGATTTAAGGTGTGCTGCCTGTTCAAAGAGCCTTAGCCCAGAGCTGGAGACCTCCACATTAGCCCACAGGCATTGTTGTAAGCACAGAAAGAGTTTTGGTGCCTACTTTTACAACTGGGTGAGGTTCAAGAGAGAAATTGCTCAGCAAATAAAACCCAAATGCACACCTTTAGAGAAGGTCTAGATTTTTATGTGGAGTCCTTCCTGCTTCCCGTCCCTTGGTGGTTTCTCCCTTTCCCTCTCAATCATTCCGGAACAAAATGGCTTCTAGGGGAAAATATGCAGAAATAAAACATTTGTCCTTATGGAGCACAGATGTTTATTCTGAAAATTAACTTTATTTCAATGTGTTTCACCAATTTGATGGAAATGGACTAGTGGGATAAAAAGAGAAACTAGTTCATCTGAATTGGGTTTAGGTCACTCTGTTCTACAGACTTCTTTCCTGGCCTTGGCAGATCATTGGAACACTCTGAACTTCCTTATTCTCCTCTCTACTCAATTATAATCTTCCAGAGTATTTTATTTGCTCTAGATTGAAACAAAAATTGGGTATTCTCTACATATTGAATCTCTGTGCTCTGGTCTCAGCATGGAATTCTAAATCACTGCTAATTGATTTCAATTAAATTTCATGGATAAATGTCAAACAACATGCAGAGGCGAATGGAGTAGCTGCAGTCCTATCTGAAAACACTGGGTTCAGTTTTTGTTGTTGTTATTTGGGTTTTTTTTGTTTCTTTCTTTGTTTTGTTTTGTTTTGTTTTTGTTTTTGGTAGCAACTGATTTGTCTTTTAAATTCAGAGCCTTAGTCTCAGTAAGATTTCTGAAAATTCATATGAGCATATAACTTAAATTCCAAAATAAAGAGTAGCATTTCTTTTGAATATGCGTTGTGAGGCAGCATTGACACACTGTTAAACACACAGGACACAGAGCTGGGCATGGTGATAAACACCTTTAATTCTAGCATTTACAAGAGGCAGAGGCAGGTGGATATCTTAATTAGAGATTATCCTAGTCTACAGAGCAAGATCAACAGAAAACCCTGTCTTCAATCAATCATCAATCAATCAATAAAGCCCACATGACACTGGAGCTCAACTACCTTTATTGTTCATACCTCAGATCAGCAAATTCCTAGTTATCTAACCTTAACCTTTGGCTCTTTGTGCCTTAGTTTCCCCATCTGGGAAACAAGGATAATAAGAGTTCCTATTTCTCATGCTTGTTTTGAAAATTAAATGAGTCGTTAACCTAATCTATTTACAACAGGGCCTGACCCAACCCAAGTTCTCCATAAATGTTATATGCTATGACTTAATAAGCATGAGTCTGAAAAACAACTTTAAGTACAAGAGAAGATGGTGCTTTTTTAACCTGTAGCCCCTTCAGTGACTACTCTGCCTTCTTAATATTTTTGGTTATAATAGTGCAATTCTAGAGCCAGCTGCCATAGGATCACTAAAATTTCAGCCACCAGTGTCTGTATGATGGAAGCCTAATGCTTCCTTTATACTTTCCATTTTTACATGAAACTTACTATGTCTTAGACGTCTTCTGATCACTTCCGGTACTGATGCTTTGCAGAATGAATACTCGCTGTAAAATTTACAAATTGATTTTTAATTCCTGTTGGTAGATTATTTATGTATTTTAACAGGAAGGTCTGGATCCAGTGTGTGACTTACTAGGTCTGGATGAGCACCAGTAATTCAGGATGAGCTTGGTGGGTGAGAATGGCGTTCAGTAAGAGAGCATAAGCCTAGCATCTCTGAGATCCCAGGTTTGATCCTCAGTACTACCAAAAAGAAAGGAAAAGAAGCAGTAGTAATCCGAGACTCCCCCCACCCATGGGTTCATAATTATATTACTTAGTTACATTGAGGCTAAATACTTTAATTGGCGAATTATGAAAGCTCTGTGGAAATCTTTTTCCAAGAAAAATGACACTCCTTTTGGATGCTGTCCCTTGGATGGGATGTCAGGCAGCTTGAATGTTGGAGTCCCTCGGTGCCTCGTTAATGTGAAGTGTTGGTCCAGTGGGGCTCTCTGGTATTTGAGAACCTTTTTCTAAGACTTAGCCTTTCTACTGTCTTCCCCTTTGTCTTCCTACTTTACAACTCTTACAGATTAACCCTTTTGCCCAACCCATCAGCTTAAATTATATTCAATTAATCTAGTAAGACATTTGTGTTTTGTAAATATAATCAATCATTCCTAAGTAACCGTCAGCAGCAATTTGCTGTGAAGTGCTATTGAATCTTGTGTGTGTGTGTGTGTGTGTGTGTGTGTGTGTGTGTGTGTGTGTGTGTATGTGTGTGTGTGTGGTTTACTGGATGTGAAGCTGTTTATTTGAGATGTCATTTCCTGGAACATTCTGGTGTCAGTGGACAAAGCTGTGGACAACACTGCTATGCTTCACAGCGTTCATTTGTCATTCAAAAAGTAAACCATCTTCCACTCCAAAATTGTTTCAGTTTTAGCATTTTCTGTGATGCTAGAATGTGTGGGTTTTGATTCTAAAGAAATGAAAGAAAAAGAAGGAGGGGCATTGCCTGGTTACTGAGATGTGGGGCATATAAGGAACTTATTTCTAAAACGATGAAATGTGAGCATCCTGGTTTTGATTATTACTAAGCATGAGAGTCTGCTCTTAAAAGATACTTACTTGTGTGCTCCTTTGCTCATTCACTTAACATGTGTTTGATATGATGATAGCAGGTCACACCCTAGATGCTGGGACCAGAGACAGAGACCTTAACATCCTTGAAGTAGAAGAGATACTTGATTCAAAAACAGCCATAAAATTGCTGCAAATCCTCCCTAACTGTGACATATATGCAGTTTACTTTGGATCTATATTGAGGGAAGGGTGTGGGCAATTCGTTTGGCTGGGCAGGGCAACGTCAACATGGTGATTGTTGCGTTCTTGAGCTTTGCTTAGTAAAGATAAATAGGGATTCCTGAAGTACAAGGGGTCAGAAGCAGGAATTCTCTGCTTGGGTCTTGGGATGGAGGGGCGAGGCCTTCCGAGTGGCAGGAGCGGCACACATTCACCCAGATATGTCTGCCAAGTGTCAGGTTCTTGTATAATATGCATGCTTACTCTTATGAAGAATAAAAAGGTTTCCAACACTAAAGAAGAGGGGGAAAGTCTTGCTATTGCTATTAGATTGAATACTTTTTGAATACTTTCTTGACATAACTAGAGGGTAGAAGTAAGGAGTAGGGATGTGATGGGGGAAGTTGGGCAATAGGAAAGCAAGATAGGTGGGACTAGGAGTCGAGGAGGATTCTGGGAAATGTAGTCAAGGTTAGAGCGTCACCATGTGATCCCGGAAAGAGAGGGCACAAATCTGGCATTCTCCATAAGGTAAGACCTTATAAAATATATATATTAGTAATTATGGGTTAATAATTGAGTCAGAGCTAGCCATTAAGAAACCATAGCAAACAACCAATAGCTTAATAATTAATATGGCATCCTGTGTGTTCATTTGGGACTGACGTGGCTCTGGGACCAGGCTGGCGGGAAGAATATACATTACAGAGAGGGTTATAGAGAAATGACCAGGCCTGCCTGACCCAGAATATTCCAGTGAAGACAAGTACATGCCAAGGTATTAGTTCTCTTTGAGCCTTATGCAGCCATCTCTAATGCAAAGGCTGTCTTGGAAATGAAAACACAGATAAGGAAGTTTTCTTTGCCCAGCTTCTCTCAGGTCTGCGCTGTAAAAGCACCAGGAAATCTAGTCCAGTGGTAACTGATGTAAAGAAATAGACAGCAACTCCTACTGAGGTGTTGTCACCTCAAAATGAGGTGAAAGTCATTTAAATGAAAGGACTAGAGATAGTGGGGGCCCCTGAGCCCATAAAGGGTCTGGTTCTAGAAAAGAGTTGTTAATTGGCATGGCATTCACCCCTAAGTGTCAAATTTCTGGCTATACCAAAAGTCCCAGTTGCGTTTACCGCATGGTGTGACGCGCTAACTCTCCACTGTACACACCGCCATGTCTTCCTGTTAACAGCCCCACGCAGCAGATACAACTCCTGTGACAGCCACTGTTCAGAAGAGGAAAGTAAAGCAGAGGCAATTCTCATATACATGTCCAACTCAAGGTGACCCAGCTGTCTGTCCTGTGGAAAAATGTAAATCGAGCAGTTTGGCTCCAACCCTAATCCTTCCAACTGGTAGGCACTCTGGAATGCTGGTTCACTGGAATAGCATTCCCGGCCTGACTCAAAGAACACTCTGAGCCATCAAGAGATAGTGTACAGAAAGGGAAAACTATATACTGTGAACAACTGTGTTTAGGAAACTCCCTCTTAGTAATTTCGTTTTTCAACAATGACATTTGTTGAAAGAATGTGTTTCGAAGCACACTGTCCTTGGGCATTTTGAGAGTAGTAGAACCAAAGAACCCTCTGTGTCTCTAAGAATGACCACCAAAATGCCTTTCATGGGGCTAAAAACCAATGGATTTAGATATGTTTCCATTTTAAATCCCTGGCTACCTTTGAGACTATGTGGTAGTTCCATAATTGGCCTGTAAAAATCATACTTAGGCAGCATTTATATTCACCTGGAAGAAAGCTCTGCTTAAACAATGGCTCCTTATCCACACTTCCCCGATCTATTTTATTTAAAACAAATGGAATATTATTTGAGATATGCTAAATCTTCCCTCTACCATGTTTTTCTGTGAATCTTAATTTTTCTACAGGAAACATATCTTAAAAACATTTCAGGAACTCTGTCTACTTCTACAGTGGACTCTCTTCCTCCGCAATTATTTTATGAACAAAAGATAGGAGAGTGATGACCCTAGATCAAGGGTCTTATTGAAGTCACCGTTCTTTATTACTTTTAGAGACAATATAGTCACTTGTAAAGCTGTAAAGAAAATCAACTTGTCTAAAGTCCTTAAAAATCCCCTCACTGTTAAGTTTGAGTTTTGTTGATTCGATTTTTAATGGGTAGGTGGTAGCTTGCTTTTATTTTTATTTTTCTGAGAAAACTTTGGTCTTACCTTTTTATAACTGTACTTAGTGAAGCAAACAGTTATAACAATAGAAGAATTAGAAATGTCAAAGGTGTGCTGACCCTTTTCCTGGTTTCCTTTTTATGGTTATTTCTAAAAGTAGGTTTGTGCTCATAGAGCATTTGTAATTCTATCTCATATACTTTTAAGGAATCTTCTCATTTTGTTTTTGTTTTTGTTTTTTCATTCAAATAAGTCTTTCCTGTTGTGGTAAGTTATGTAGTGTCTGGATTTCACATAAGACTTGTGGAAAACATTTTTTTAAAGGCTGGAAATTGCTGAAAACTTGTTCTGAGATGCAAATCATTTTTGTTTCACTAACATACTTGGCATCCTTGTATCTCATTCAGCTAACACAGGCATTTCTGCTGGCATGTACAAAAAGACAACTTGTGCATAAATTGATCTGCAAGATATGTCCGTGGGATAAAGTAAGATTTGTCTAAAAGGACTCGTTTAGATTGTAGTTTGCCTTGTATTTAGGATGTGGTGTGGGAGAATCTGTGGTCGTTTTAGATCTGTAGACTATTTGGATGTTGCTATTACTGTTCTACCACCTGGTGAGAATGTACCATTTTAGTGTACAAGTAAACATAATGGAGGCCTCTTCGCTCCCTTTCTGATAGAGAACCAGGAGGGACGCGGCAGATGGATTCTAAGAGAGGATGAGTTCAATGGGTCCTCGTTTTCTAGAGTTCGCAATGGTAAAGGAAGCCATAGCTTCTTGGAGAGGAGGGGCCATAGACTGCAACAATGTGGCATCAGTGTCTGAGTGAATTTCCTCCCACTCAAGAATGGAGTTGCCTGCAGATCTGGGATGGATGTGCCTGGAAGAGCTCGACACCTCCTCGCAACATCATCGTACAGTGTGATGGCTTACAAGGAAGTTGCTGTGTTTCAGTGAGTGTCTGTGTCATAGTTGGCGCCTCAAATGGAGAGGACACAGTGGTTCCTCCTGCTAAGAGCTCATGGCCTAAAAGCAATGGCTTCTCATGGGCAAGGATAAGGGCAAAATCGCAACTCTTGGAAGTCCGGGGTTTCGGGGATGGGGTGGGGGGCTGTTTCTGTAAATCGGAAGCAACAGGTGAGTGAGAGGTGGTAGGATTGTGGGTCAAATGAAAAGGAGTCAGTTTGTGAAGGCAGAGCCGGTTGCAACGCTGAAGTGTGAGGATGCTATCGGCAGCAGGAGCCGGGGCGGGGGGGGTTAAGTATGTGTGAGATTGACGCGAGAGGACCTATTTCTAAAATGAAAAATCAGGCTAAGTTCTTTTTAAGTTTCTAAGACGAAAGAGTCAACACCGCAACGATGCTGAGGAACTGAGTGGGGGGGGCGGGGGTGGATCCCAACGTTGTTAAGGCCCAGCTCCAGAGTTCCTAGCTGCGTATATTGCCATGTGATATGTCAGCCCCAGCTTCTGCCTCACTAAGCTAAATCCATCAAAGGGGAAGTTATGGGCTCCGGGGGGTGCTGCATTTCTCTGCCTCCATACTTTCTGCATGGTGCTGACTCAGGGCTTGCAAAAGCTGTGGTTTAGCCAGCAGCCCCCAGCGAGTTCTGTTTCAGTGAACGTCCCTAAACGTAGGTCTGTGGGAAAATGCTGAGATGTTTTAGGAATAGCTGGTCCAACCTGCATGGTTTTGAAAATCATCCCCCCAGTATAGAATCTACATGATTCCCTGTTAAACTGTGATTTTTATCAAAGGCCAGCAATGGGAACAGGAAGTTTCCAGTGGGTACGTGATCGTCACCGGCTAAGCAGAGTGTTGAAAGAAGTGCACCCTATCGGATGGTCTGCTTTTAGTATTGCTAGTGGCATCATATTATATCGTCATCTGATTAATTGGTGACACCAACATCTCGAGAATTTATGATATCTTTGACTTTACAGCCCTTTGACCCTCCTTCCCTTTATATAACTCAATATTTGAAGGTACATGTCAGATAATCATGTGCTCAGTCTTGAGATTGCTAGAGGTCAAATCCTGCTGTGGTGGTAGCTGTATTATCTTGGGCAAGCAATTTAGTCTTATTGGTCTGTTCTTTTTCTTCTTTATAATGAGGACAATTTATCTTGAGTAGTTGATGGGATGGTTTGAAATAACTTAGATGGTGACTGGCCTTTTCTAAGAAATTAATAATAGTAATAATAGTAATAGCAATCATTATTATTAGATCCTTATTATCAGAACATCAGATGTAAGTGGTCCAGCAGAGGAAATAATCTCAGGAACAATTCAGCTTTCAAGTCTTCGTGTCCATAAACCATCACCAGCTTCACCAGGGCCCAACCCCAGAGCAGAAACACCCATGAAAATAAGAGGACAGTAGTTGGTCTTGAACGACCAAACTCACCCACGACTCTAATGAAAGTAATATAGAAGGAGGTCTTCGTTCCTTGTTAGAGTGAAGAGCATGTAACAAGTGTCTAGTAAGTGTGACATAGAGTTAAAATGACACTCCTGAAGCATGAGGAAGGTGAGACTATCATCTTTTCCTATCCTATGCTCTCTGTCGATGGCCTCCACCTAAGTAATACTGTATATAGGAAATTTATATACTCTTGTGGGAAAGATGGAGCAAGAAAAAGTTGTGAAGAGTGATGTAAATTACCAAGTCAGTTGTTTGAGATAAACAGAGAAAAATACCAAGGTAGAGAAGATGGAGAATCTGGTGCTGTCTACAATTTATCTGCTGACTTAAGTTCTCAATAAATCTTGGCTTTCAGAATTATCAAGTAAGTGTACACAGGACCTCTTACTTCTCTTGCGTCCTACATGGTGATTGACTGTGCCTCAGTTTCCCCAAATCCTCCGCCTCTCCTAGTCCCACCTATCTTGCTTCCCTATTGGCCAACAGTGCTTTATTCATCAACAAATAGGACAAACATATACAAAGAAGGATGTCCCCCATCACCCAAGGGTTTGTAATGATCACTGATGCTTGTATCACTCTTCTTTTTTCTGTGATAATGGCATCTTTTGAAAGGAATATATTTAGAGTATAATTGAAACTATTCTGACTTACTGCTTTAATAACTGTCTATGGGAAAATATAATACACCAGTGTTTCAAAGGTTATATACCTGTTCTATTCTCTACAGGCTATAGAACCACTGAGCCATCACATTTCAGGCAAACATTAGAATGAAGAAATATTTCACAAAGTGCTTTGTACCAGAGTTACTGTTTCTGAAGAAAAAGGATGCATGGCTTCATATTTTATAGTTGAATAATTTTAAATGAAGTCATTCAAGTATAATTTTTGCTCATATAAAAATTGTTAGAAAAAGTTTTCAAGTATCATTGTGTTTATGAAATACAAAATATCTATCAATAGAACTCCATGCCTAATGTTCTCATTTTTATGATCAAACATGAATTGAGCATGGAGGAGAGTATACAGTTAGCTACTGCATATTTTCTATGTGCCTGCTACTTATTTTCTTACCTCTGGAAGATCACTGAACCTCAGATCCTTATCAATAGAAATGGATGACATTAAACATGACATTAACAGAACATATATCTATATGAATTGCAGAAATGGAAAGTTTGGTGGTGGCAAAGAATATTGGTGAACACTGCCATGGCTATGCAGTCCTCATTGTGAACATCTCACTGAAGTTCACATGGAGTACTTTGGTAAAATAGTGATATGGGATACTGAGCCAAACAGCCGTATAGTAGTGATATTAAGGAAAAACTTTTCTACCATTCTGAAGCATTGCACATTTTATCCTTTTTCTTTACTAAGAGTAACAATGATGCCTGTGCTTTAAAAGTTAAATGAAATGAACTCAAATAAGATTTCCTGTCCAGATCTTAGATTGACATGAAGACAAGAGTAGACTATTCTCAATTGTGGGATAAAGTTAGGATAGCAGTTAGCATCCTTGAACACACTGTACCCTGTGCTATCTAGGCAATTCTCTTTTGGTGTAGAATGCAGGCATTACAATCCTTCTGTGTCTAGTTCCTAAGACAAGGGAATTATGTTGATGCTTCTATCAACTGCAAAGGTAGAGAGTTTTGTGCTTTTTTTATTCTAATGACTGGTTCTGCTTTTTCCCTCTGATTTTTTTTTTTTAGCTAAGAGGAAGCTTTTAAAATGGCAGAGGATAATAAACATCGGCACATTTACCTAGATTTCATAAGTGATAAGAATTTGGGGTGTATGTTTCAGATCCTTGCAGTGGAAGAGATAAAACATTGCAGACATGGCTAAAATCTATTTGGGATCTTTCTGCTCTACCATACCATCTTTTCTTCTGTTGTAGTCAGTGGTTACCCGTGGCCTAAAGTTGTTTCACATTCTGAAAGTATATACAAAAGAGTATCACAGTTTTATGATTTACATAAGTGGTCTTTTATAGTCAGATATATCCTATTTTACTCCTGTCTTCTTGAGGTGAACACTTAGTCCCTTAATAACTGGTCGTCTTTGTTTTCTAACACACACAATTGTATCCTAGGCACCTGTGGGCATCGGGTTGGCTGCTTTCCATAAATTTTGAATAGAATATCCGTTGGCTTTAAATATAATGGAATTTTCTTTATGATTTCTTCTTTGACTCTAATTATTACAATTTTCTTTAAATTTCTAAAAAAAACAGCGTTGATAAGTTATTAAGTTCCATTTCTCTTGGGTAAGAGTTATAATATAGTCTCTAAAGCAGTGGTTCTCAACTTGTGGGTTGAGAACCCTTGGGATCAAACAACCATTTCATAGGGGTCCCATAGCAGATATCCTGAATATCAGATATTTTTATTGTGATGCATAGCAGTAGCAAAATTACAGTTATGAAGTAACAATGACAATACATTTATGGTTGGGGAGGTCACAACATGAGGAACTGTATTAAAAGGTTACAGCATTAGGAAGGTTGAGAATCACTGCTCTAGAATATCAATGCTTTGGTATTTGTTGAGAGTTAATTTTGGTTTATTACCTGGCCTGTTTTCCAAAACTGGATTGTGTTAAAATGGTGTGTTAGCCTCCCTTTTCTAGAAATAAGGCCTAACATTTGCTTATTACAGCAATCTTAATACTGTTATTCAATGAACTCATGTAGCAAAATTAGAGGATTATTTTCCTTCTATTTGATCGCTCAGATTTGGGGAGAATATATTTAAAGTTCACATGAACAATGTGATTTGATATTATAAATTTCTTGAGTTTTTCCTGGCTTATCGTCATATGGTCTGATATGTTGTTCCTTTATGTATTTGAGTCTATAGCTCTTCTTTACTCTTAGAAATGACATCCTTTGCAAGTTCTAGAATTAGCATAGAACCAGCACTTTCTTTTGGATAGCTTTCCCTTTTCTACTCTAATTCCAATTTATCAAAATCATTGTTCTCCTGTTGACTTTGTTGTAAACAATGTCAAGTTAGGTTTTGTTGTTGTTGTTTTTTAAATCTCCAGCCTGATGGAATCAGATAATAGGGAAGTTTGTTCTGTTTCTCTCATTGTGTTTACTTACTGTTTTCGTAATTTTCCAACTTTTTTCATTAAAGTTGTATTTTTAATTTCCCTTCTTTCTTTCACTTTCTACTAGATTAATTTGGTTTACTTAATTAACCCTCCATTTTCCTTCCACTATTTAGAAGTTTTCATCTTTCTTCTGTTCTTTCATTAAAATGTGTGAATATTTGTGCTGATGAATGTCTTAATGAAATGAGACAGCAATCATAGAT
This sequence comes from Mesocricetus auratus, assembly GCF_017639785.1. NCBI lineage: Eukaryota > Metazoa > Chordata > Mammalia > Rodentia > Cricetidae > Mesocricetus > Mesocricetus auratus. The sequence goes on from NW_024429204.1 coordinate 719,674, forward strand.
CATTCCAGTATCTTCTCTACACACACACACACACACACACACACACCTCACCATATATCATATATACTACTGCCAACTAGTGGTTTCCTTAGGCCTGTGTATAAACCCTCCAAGGTGCACTTGGTTACTGTGGAATTTGTTTTTTTTTTAATCATTTTTACAGTTTCTTTGCAAACATTTACTTGCCCTTTGTCTCAGTTTCCTCATGTGCTAATAGGAATTATAGTGAGGTCTACTGTAGATTTGTTTTGATAATTAAATGAGCTAGTTCAGTTCTTATTATGTAAGAATGCCTCCAAACTTCTCTGTTATCTAGTTAAAAATTGTACAGTTGTCATCACATTTATTGACATTTCTATTAACTCGTATTCCTCCCTTCTAATCAACAGTCTTCTTCCTAAAATGTAGTTTTGTAATAAACTCCCAGGTAATTTTAATGTTTTTTTTTAATTTAGTTATCTTTGAATGGTGTGTTATCAGATGTGACATTGTACATGAAAAGAGCTACTTTTTTCTGGATTTAGGAAGCTGTTCTGCTGTTTTTCTCTGGCACCTAGATTTGTTCTTTCAAATCTAATTGCACAAATGATAGCTTGCACTTTCGCCAGGATTTATTAGAGGGCACGTCTGTTTTTTGTGTTTCCTCTATTCTGGTTTATTTTGCTACTTTATCTGAGGGCAGAGAGTATGCTCTGGGGTAGGCATGGTGCAGAATAGGATTCAGCTATGAGGAGGGGGATTAAGCATCAATATAAGGAATTATCTCATCAAACAACTTTCCCTCTTCGAAATCAAGTGCCTCACCCTGTCTCATACCTCTTAACTTCACTTGCAGATCTTCCAACTATCTTTCTTAATGGCTTTCTACGTGATTGTCCCAGATCCAGTCTTTCATTTCATGATATTTCTCTTCAGTTGTGTTTCTAATCCTATTTAACCTTTCCACTGAGTTTTAAAATAATTTTCTTAGATAGGTTGGAGATTCACAGAAAAGTTACAAAGGTTACTCAGAGGTCTTCCATCCAACACACCCAGGTCTCCCTGTTATTTTCACAGTGTGTTTGTTTCAGTTGGGGAACAAATGATGACTTGGTGTGATTAAGGAAAGTCACTTGTTTGTTCTCCTAGTGTCCCAATGAGGTTCCACATGACATCTAGTCACCATGTCTCCCTGGATCCCCTGGGCTGAAGGGTTTCTTAGACCTTCCTTACTTTAGTTGATTGCCATTTTGAGGGTCACTTGTCAGCTTTTTTCTAGATGGCTCTTGACTGGGATTTGTCGGGTGATGTCCTCCTCTGGGTTAAACCCAGAGGGTGTTTTTCAAGGAAGAAGATGGGCAAAGAGCCATTTTTATCACCTCATATCAGTGGTATATTCTCTCAAGGTGGCGTCACACCTGGGTGAGGTGGGTTTGTCCTTTAGTTCCCCCCCCCTTCCCATTCCATACTGATTGACAGGTGTGGAGTTTAGCCACACTAAGCTCATGGACATTACCCTCAGCATCCACCTCTAGACTGTTTTCCTTCTCACGAAACTCCACAACACCCTTTCTCCTCCAACTGCCACCGTTGAGGGATTTCCATCAGATTTTAACTTAAACCTTACATGGTCTATTGTTACAGCCTTGCCATAATCTCTTCATAATCTTATCTCGCCAAGAAAAAAGTTCCTTTTTCCCTTTTAAAGAGTAGAATGGAGGCCCATGTCAGATCCACATTGCCTCTCTGGTTTCAGGGACATGTGTTTTACAGCAAATTTCAGAGCTCGCAAGCTTTTTTATTTATCTATTTATTTTAGTTGTCTATTAGCAGAGTACCAAAATTAATACTTTTCCTCCCTTCCCTCTGAAGCTATTAAGCAAAGCTGGCGTCAAGTCAGACTGAAGTGAGATGCACGAAAGAGCTGTAGAAACTGTTTGACAAATCATTTGATACATGCGAATATACATATCTATGATTGCATGTTTACATATGTGGATGGCTCTGTCTGTGCATGCTTACCTGTGAGCACTACTTTTATCAGTGCTGGTTCTCCAGTTACCTTCCTTCTGTGGGTTTGTCATGAGGAGTCACTTCAGTAGGAACTGTGTACTTTGAATATTTTTCCTTTTATCGAAAATAGCTTTTCTTTTCGTATAGTATATTCTGATTACAGTCTCCCCTCCCCCGCCTCCTTCTTGTTTCTCCCCGTATCCCTCCCTTCCCATCCAGATCTACACCATTTCTGGCTCTCCTCAGAAAAGAAAGAGGCATTTAAGGAATGATAATAAAATAAATAAGATAAAACTAAAACAAATAACCCAGTTGAGACAAAACAAACAGAAGGGAAAGAACCAAATAAAAGGCAGGAGAAACCGTTGTAGATGCAGAAACACACACACTGGAACACGTAGGAATCCCGGGGGTGGGGAGGTAGGGGAGGAAGCAGGAAGCCATAATATATATGCGCGAAGGACTTGTTTAAAAACGCCCTGACACAGGAACCTCCAAAGACGCATTGAGTTCATTTTCTGTTGGCCATCTGCTCATGAGGCCTACCCTTAAGAGTGGTTTGTCTTCCCAGTGAAACACCCTTGGAGAAAACTAATTCTTCGTTTGCAAGTGATTATCAATTGGAGATGCCTTCTGGGGAAAAGGATATGGGTGTGTGTCTCTTCTCAGCTCTAGGGCCCCATGTGGGTCAGACCTGTGCACGCTGCCTCAGTCTCTGTGAATTCATTTGCGAGTAGGCCACCTTGTGTGTAGAACGCCTTTCCTCACAGGTAACTGCAGCGCACACACTTTCACTCTCAGCGCCTGTGTCTGAGAATTTCTGCTCCTTACCCATTTCCTTCCATCTTACCTTCTTTTCATTTTTTTTTTTGCTTGTAATGCAATAAATTATAAGAGTCTGAAATTGTATACTTTGTAAGCATGTTTCTGGCCAGAGGGCTTCCCCATTCTGTATCAATTGAATTGGCCAGATGAGCACTTCCTGTTTCTTTTCAAAGGAAACAAAACTCTTTCCCTTTGGCCTGATGCTTGACATCCAGGGAATGTATCTGGAAAATAACAACAGGCTCGCTCGCTTCTGTGACACCCAGCGTGTAACAGCAAAGATGTAGTTGAGGACTAAGAAAATGAGAGTATAAAGACTAGCATTTCTGCTGGGCAGTATGGTGCAGGCCTTTAGTCCCAGGACCTAGAAGGCAGAGGCAGGTGGGTCTCTGTGAGTTTGAGGCCAGCCTGGTCTACAGAGCGAGTTCCAGGACAGGCTCCAAAGCTACAGAGAATCTGTGTCTTGAAGAAAAAAATAAAGACTAGCATTCCCTAACCAATTTGCCACCTGCTCTCACTTGTATGCTTTACAAAAACTTTGTAAAAAAAAAAATAAATAACACAAATATGTTAACTGGTAATAATTTGCTTCCACATATGTAATCATACCATGTATAATAATTACAGCCTAATATATCACATGGTGACAATCATTGTACTAATAAGTTGGTATTCTTCCAACCAAAAACAAATTAAGCTGGCCCGTTAGTTTCCACAGGGATCATATAACTCAGGCAGGCCTGGATTTTCTGCATTTTTATATTAGATGATTTGAAACGGGTCCCTAGATTCTTCCTAGTGGTCCAAGGTTTAGAAGGGCTGGCCTAAAGACACCAGTTGAATCCCTAGTAAGAGGAGGGTCACTCTTGCCCCTCTTTCTATATAAGGTTTAGCTACCGGTGGCCCATCCAGGAGCCGTTCTGTAGCCACCATTGTCTCCCTCCTCACCTGGGTGGCATCGTCTACAAAGGTGGGAAATGCAGTTGCTAAGAAGTCTAGGTGTGCTCACTGACTGGCGCCTAGACGCTGTTCAGATCAAGAGACGGGTATCACACAAAATCATTTTGTTGCTAGCCCTGACAAATAATCCCGTGTGTGTGTGTGTGTGTGTGTGTGTGTGTGTGTGTGTGTGTGTGTGATTAAAAAGTCCCAGGTCATCAGAGCAAATGTGATGTTTTATAGTTTATCAGTGATTCTGCCCCTGCTTCAGTAATTTAACCTTAAACAATCAGATTTCAGTTCATAAAATTCACCCCCAAACACGTCCTCCCCTCCTTCTCTTCCTCCCAGCCTCCCCCCACCTCTACTCTCTCCTAGATCCACTCCTTCTCCATTTCCCTTCAGAAAAGGGGAAACCTCCCCAGGGATATCAGCCAAGCATGGCATAACAAGATACAAGAAGACTAGGCACGAACCCTCATATCAAGGCTGGCCAAGGCAACGCAGTGGGAAGAAAGGAGTCCCAAGAGCAGGCGAAAGAGTCAGAGACAGCCCGCTCCTCCTGTGAGGAGTCCCACAGGAACACCAAACTAAACTATGTTTGCAAAAGACCTAGCTCAGACCCATGCAGACTCTGTGGTTGCTACTTCAGTCTCCATGAGTCCCTATGACCCCCACTCAGTTGATTCTGTGGGCCCTGTTCTCCTGGCATCCTCCACCGCTCTGGTTCCCACAGTCCTTCATCCTCCTCTTCTGTAGGGTCCCCTGACATCTGCTCCCATCAGCTGCTGGAGGAAGCCTCTGATAACAACTGGACAAGGAACCAATCTATGAATATAACAGGCTATCATTAGGAATCACTTCATTTATTTATTTTTGTTTGCTTTTTGCCATTCACGTTTGGTTTTTACCCTAGGTCTCAGGGCTCCCTAGTTTCTGATTCCTGGCCATCTCAAATCTCAATGGAATTGGCCTTAAGTTTTATGTATCCCTGTGAAATCATGTCTATAGGGAAAAAAGTTTATGCATTATTCTTTTGTTTCAAAGATTTTATTTTTATTTATGTGGATATGTGTTGTTGTAATGATAAACGGCACACTTGTTGAGGGTATAGGTAACTGTTTATTGTAGAAATTATTTACAAGAGAAAATGGGCGATACAGATGAGTCAAGTAGCCTTCCCTACTGAACCGGAAGCCGAAAAGAGAGCGAATGTGGGTCTGATGTAGTCTTTTATAAGAACCTCCATACACACCTCTAGCCACGCCCAAAAGTGGGCCTGGCTAGCAGTATAGTTCACCACCCTGTCTCTAGTCATGCCCAAAGTGGGTGTGGTTAGGGGCGCGGTTCTGCCCTTTCATTACCAAAGATAAAGGTAAGCAGAAATAACAAGAGGGTAAATTGACACACAACCAAGTAACGTTGAACCCAGCTTAGGGAGGAGGGAGGCATATTTGAGTGAAGTGACATGGGGCACACATCATAGTCAGAAGGAATTCCCTGGATAGTTGCTCAGCTTGGTCACCATATTTATACATCATCCAGTCTTTATTTGATCATTTAACCTTCTTTTTAATCTGCCTAAGCATCACACACAGACATTAACTCAAAACTTCCAGGCAGTCACCAGGTGCTAAAGTGGTAATTATTTCCTCTTACAGAAGACATACTGCATTTAATAATGTGCCGATATAGAGAGATTGGCGGCGGTGGTGATGGTGGTGGTGGTGGTGGTGGGTTTTTCTTAATTCTTCCAGAGCGATAAAAAGTAACATAGTGGCATGAAGTGAATCCCCAGATGGAGTCCCCAGTCAGTGTGAATTGTTGTGCTCATCTTTGAAGTGCTAGTCCTTTCCACACTGTCTATCAGCAACTATGCAGGGATTGCGTTAGATTTTAAGAATGTGCACAGTTAGTTGATCTGTGGCCAGGGAATTCCAAGTTTGTTGTCTTAGGTCTGACCACTTCCACCATGGGGTTATTTGTGCTTTTCCATGCTGAAAGCCAGACGCAGTTTTTACCAGACCTTGTTTTCTTACCTTTCACTTCCCGAAGGATACACACAGAGAAAACAATCTTTTACGCCTCCTCAGTGGTACCAACTTCATTGGGTTCCTGTGTCCTCAGCTCAGTGCAAATCTTCTCCCCCACATTTCTGATATGTCCCAGAGCTTTTGTTTTCCTTCCATAACTTCCAGGCTGCAGAAAATAAATGCACTGTGTGTGAGGAGATGAGTTCTTTGGATAAATATCATTCTGTTTCTCTCACCCTGTGCTTTCCTTCCTGAAACCTTGAGAAACATCTGGCTTTGACAGACCCTTGGTCATTGGCCTCAAGGTCTTAGGAAGGTTTAATCTCATGTGGCTTAGTGGTAGAAGTAGTACCACCGGCAGTTATAACCTCCAGAGCATACCAGGAAAAAGGAAACCTGGGTCACCCTGCTTCTCGTCAAGAGCATCTAGCAATCTTTACAGAAGATGCTTGTTAAACAGGAGAGACAGCAGAGACTCTCTCCAGTTAAATATGCAACAAGGACACAGCAGAGTGGTCATCAAGTCACACCTTAGAAAATTTCATTTCGTGAGCATGTATGTATGTCTTTAGTCTTTGAAGATGAATTTTTGTGCATTGGTTCTCTTTGAGACTATAGTTACACATTGTCTAGGCCACACCACCCTGAACACACCCGATCTCATCTGATCTCAGAAGCTAAGCAGGGTCGGGCCTGGTTAGTACTTAGTACTTGGATGGGAGAACATATATTTATATACTTATATCAAAATATTTTTGTGAAATGTTGGCTCCGTCTAACTGCCTGTTTGCAATGCCGTGTTTGCGTTTGGCTTTGTTGAGACTCAGGCATGGTACCTGCTGTGTGAATTATATCCACAAGAGAGAGGCTCCTGTCATGGCTTCTGCATACCAATGCTTCTTCTCATCTGCTAGGATAGACAAGTGACTCTCACAGAAGACAGGCTTTCTGCAGCAATGATCATCAAGTTTGGGCAATGTGACTGGAAGTGCAACTCTTCCTATTAAACTTATATGCAGCAGAGAGGAGAGAAGTGGGCATGAGAGCTGGATTTTCTCAAACCTCACTGTTAAGTTTCAATGCTAAAGGCCTCCCCAAAGTCATGTATCTAGTGTTTGATCCCCAGATTGGTACTACTGGAAGAGATAGCACTCTTAGCAAGTAAATATAGTAGGAGGTCATGGGTAGAGGGAGGCAAGGGGACGCAAGTTTCTTCTTTATTTTTTGATTCCTGTTCACACTCACTGCTCAGTTAGCATCTGGCACCCCACCAGAGGTCCAGAGATCCAAAGCAATAGATCAACCTGAGATTATGAGCCCAGGTTAAACTTTCTTCTGTATAAATAAATTATCACTCTTATCTTTAGGCTAATTCATATTATGTTTTAGTGAGGGAAGGCTGATATTAACATCCACTAGTCTTCAATGTCCAGTCTTAGGATTGAACTAAAGTGACAGGGAGCATCTGCACCTAACATTAATTCACCCAGCTTCTTCTTTCTGAATTTCAGGGCACAAGCTGAAGTTAATAGGACAGATTTCTATTTGCTCTGTGTGTGTTGCTTCACTACTTCCTCCTGAACCTTTAGCCAGAGAAGAGGTGTATCCTTTTGTCCCTAAGAAATCTGAAGATAAAGTAGTCTCAATTTCCAGAGAGGGAACGGAATCTCAAGCCATCTATAGGAACACTCTAAAGCCCTCAGAGAATGTAGAATATTCAAGGATGTGGCCTGAGCATGCGCAAGTTTCTGGTTTACAGTATAGGATGCCCTGTAGTCCACCATGCTAGGTCACTCCTGTTTCCCTCTTGATTAATCTTCTTTACCAAGTAGGTCTCCTCATGTGTCTTCCGGGAACTACCTACAAGAGCATCCATTTTGTCTTATCTCCTCCCTGGAGACAGAGAAAGGGATAGTTCTTCTTTATGTTGGAAGAAACCTTCAAAGACCTTACTGATACTGGCTTTGTCTGTACTTTAAGGAGGGGTGGAAGCCATAAGATCTAGATCTTGGATGATGTTTAGCACAGACATCTGCTAGCCCTTAAGATAATTAGTTGTTTTGATATGGACCACAGTTTTCCAACTGAAGAAATATCTGTGAATCACAGCTCAATGTATAAATGTGTTTTCTATGTTCTTTTTAACTACTCAGCCACCACACAACAATAATCCATGAATTAAAGCCAAGAAAGAAACAGCCCAAGGTCATTAGCCTCTATACAATCACAGAATCAGTGGTAATGGATTTAGTCTTTTCATCACCTAGTGTGTTTCACCATATTCAACTGAGCAGTGTGGCTGTATCAAAGGAATCTTAGTCTAGTGCTGCCATTATGAAAGTCCAGATATCTATCTACTGCCTCAAGAGCTTTGAAAAACCACTGACAAATCCCAGTCTTAGTCTTCTCATCTGTAAAACATCAACGATGCCTAGGGTGTTCTTTTCACACAGTGATTTCCTGAACATTTAGATCAATCAGATTGTGAGGGCAGGGTATGTCTTATTTAACCATTATACCTCCAAAACTGGGCCTGCAAGATGGCATGCACCGTGTTCACTGGGGGTTGACGGTGATGGGGTTTTAGAGGAAGTCTAAACTGTTACTCTGACTCTTACTGTCTCTCGTATTACTCTTCTGGTGCTCAAGAATGTGAGTGATCTTGGATTACTGTTTGCCATTTTCTCTCACCAAGAAGGAACTGGGGGAAGAAGGGCCCCCTAAAGGGAATCAATTGAGGCAAACCAGTGGCCCTGGTTATAAGTGAGTGGTTTCCAATGCCCATGCTATTTCTTTGTAGATTTCCCCTCTGGTCTCAGTACCTAGAACACAAAGCGGATGAGTCTGACCTCTACAGAGGTCTATTCAGTGTCCCCTGGGAAGTGTGGCTTCAGCCGTCATCCACAGCAGACTGAACCCCGACTGTCACCACTGCTCACTTCTGTAGTTTTCCTCGTTGGTCTTTGGTATGTGAGTAAATTTTAGTGGCAAAGATGTGTATTCCTAATAGTACTGCGTGAAGTGCAGCTTCTGTCTGCAGATACAAAGTGTCTGAGAAGGCCTGGATGGTGCCCAGGTGGACTCTTACTTTAAAAAGCCCCTTTACTGTAAACTCTGCGAGCCAAAAGAAAGACGAGGCCCTTAGCGCCAGATGTGTCTGATTTCGCTTAACAATCCAGGAAAGAAATAATTGCATGGGTAAAGAATTGCCTAGATGCAGGGGAAATGCTATGGTTCATACTTCACAGATGGTGAAATTGAGTTTGAGAGAGAGAGAGAGAGAGAGAGAGAGAGAGAGAGAGAGAGAGAGAGAGAGAGAGAGAGAGAGAGAGAGAGAGAGAGAGAGAGAGAGAGAAGAAGCTTTGCTCAGGTTTTGAGACAGAGAGTTACAATCAAGTCTGGATAAACATATGGTCATCTTCAAAACCCGTTGGGATGAATCAGAAAGAAAACACATGCAGAATTAGGGAGCACAAAATCCAGCCACAAACAAGTATTCAATGAAGGTGAGTTCCAGTGACTTCCATTTCCTTTGTTTTCTCTAACGTAAAGTAAACTGTGATGAAAAGTAGAAGAATTAGACTCCAGCTTAGCAATGGCTCAACTGAAGTGTAGTCTCTCGGTCATATCCATCTTTCAGATAGCCTGCTGTATGCACAACTCCTGTTAACACAAATTGGAGAGGGCAACATGACCTTCATTTGTTGACAGAGCACCGTGATGAATGTCTCAATTCAGGCAGAAATTGAATCTCTATGGTGTAGGATGGCTCTGCTACCTGATTTGACCATACATCATCCACAGAAATTAACCCATCTTCACCACTGTCATTAGCATGGAAACAAGTGTCTGTCTATCTGAAATCACCTTCGGATGGGAAGGATGAAGGCCCCACAAAGTGTCTATGGCAAATCTATTTCTATAATCACATTACTGTTTGTGCTTTTTGACTTTGCCACTTTGCTTTAAGATGCTGTACTGCAGGAATATGTTTGTGTATACATTTGTTTCTTAAATCAGAGTTGAACAGATTCATAGAAAAAGATTATGATTTATAAATTCAGGAGTCAGTGTCCTGTTTCACTTTAGTATGACTTTATGGGTAATCAAGTGTGTTAAATTAAAAAAATAAAGATGTGGATCCCATCTTTTATGGGTACAGGGGGTGATAGTGTTATCCTTTTGAGATCACAAAAACATATTATCACTCACTGAAAAATATAGATCAATGTAATTTAAAACAAAAATGAATGTTTTCACAAATGGGTGCTATACCAAGCAACAAGGTTTTATCTTGTTCTTGTTGTTAAAGATAACAAGACTTTAGATTTTATTCTCTTTAATTCAAATAATACTGATCAGTTGGTATATAAGCATATACACTAGCATATAAGTCAAATTTTATATAAGGTAATATTGGTATTCATATATAGTAAAACCAATATTTATACATTTAAGTGTGAACATAGATAATATATGATTCTTTTACAATTAGCGTACTTAGGTTATATAATTGTTTATTATCTAACAGTGAGTCAATAAGAATAACTTAAATCTCCTAGCTATTTCAAGAGTTAGAGGGTTTAGTTTGGTTTTTAGTGTAGTTTAGTTTAGTTTAGTTATTTAGTTTATTTCAAAGCCCATGAAACAAATAGTTAATGGTTATTAAACATATTTTTCTCTCATTCCTTCTGTTAGTTTGAGAGGTCATGGTGGTCTCAAACAAGGGGATGGGTGAACTTTGACTTTTCAGAACCAGACTAGTGAAGAGCTATATGCTTCTTCCAAGCCTCCCAGCCCTGGGAAGCAACTTTGTAAATAAAGTCATGAAGGAGTATTGGCTGGTCATATGAATGATCAAGTCATGGAAAGTCCTTAAAGCCCAACCTATACTGGGTTTTGTGTGAGAACAAGGTCAACTTCATTGAAATAAAACAAAGATTTGAGAGTTCTGACTACTGAAGCAGCTAGGGACCATTACCTTACAAATCCTTATAAAAATTCTGGAAGCCTCAGAGAGCAGTGACTACTTATGTTCAAAAGACCCCCACAAAGCACAGGAAATGATCCTCTGGGGCTGCAGGTACATAGCAAATACTACTGTAGTAAGTGGTGTGTAGGGTGGTGCTTCAGGAGTGTTGATAGAAGCTCCCACCTGAAGCCTGCAAGTCCATGTGCCTATTTATCACCTCAAGGAACTCAACATTTCTTCCTGTCCTCTTTCCAGTCTCACATAACAGAGTCAGTCATCTAGCCATACTCTCTAAACCCTTCTGGTATAGGGCCTAAGGGATGTAGTTCCCATGCTTTCAATTGCTAAAATGCCAGGAAAGGATGGTAGAGCATGGTCAAAAGACAATGTCATACATTTGGTGGCCCAGTTATTAGGGAGTTTATAGATCCTATTTTTTTTTTCTGAGAGAGTTTGCCTAGGATAATTACTAACAGTACTCTGTTTTCACCTCGGAATTTTCCTGTTTGCAGCCTAAATTATATGTCTATCTAGCTGTTACTGACATGATAAAAACATGCCATTCGCCGGGTGTTGGTGGCGCACGCCTTTAATCCCAGCACTCGGGAGGCAGAGGCAGGCGGATCTCTGTGAGTTCGAGGCCAGCCTGGACTACCAAGCGAGTTCCAGGACAGCCTCCAAAGCCACAGAGAAACCCTGTCTCGAAAAAACCAAAAACAAAAAACAAAAAAAAAAAAAAACAAAAAAAAAAACAAAAAAAAAAAACATGCCATTCGTTTCCTTAGGAAACACTGAGGATATACTAAATGCTAATCATTTAGCTAAGCACTGAGCACAGTGATGAGCAAGCTACACTTGTTCCTGGTCTTCATGAATCTTAAGAGTCTAGTCTTAGCAGATAAATAAATCTACAAAGATGCTGTAAAGAAGACTATTTTGAAGAGGCTGAGGAATCAAGTTGTATAGGGCTTGGTAACTAATCGGCATAGTGGTTAAGCCCATTGGACACCCTGGGTTTGAAAACCAGCTCCATGCCCTAGAGCAGTGGTTCTCAACCTTACTAATGCTGTGATCCTTTAATACAGTTCTTCATGTTCTGTGGGTCTCACAACCATAAAATTATTTTTGTTGCTATTCCATAACTCTAATTCTGCTACTGTTATAAATCATAATGTAAATATTTTTGGAGATGACAGAGGTTTGCCAAAGTGGTTGCAACCCACATATTAAGAACTGCTGTCTTAGAACCCATATTATCATGATTTACACTATGATGATATGACTGTTCTAAGAAGTAACTAATCTATGCTTGCATTTACTGGTGTTTTAAATGGAGATTATAGTAATACTTCTAAAATTTCTTAAAAATAAAATAACTCTTATAAAGACTGTCAGAAAACTTAAGTGCACCAAAACTTATGTATCTTGTAAGTGCCTAACATAGTAGTAGATACTTGACAAATACATGAAAAAGAAAGATCTCATTGTTTTTAATTGTTTTGCAATGCCTGACTGTGAGAGAAGTGTTGAAGAAACTCTCAGGTTTCTGACTTGGGTGTCTTAATGGAGAGTTGTGTAAAATAGCAAATGCAAGGAAATCTGATTTGTATTGGGAAAAGAATGCATCTACTCAAATTAATAAAATAATAAAAACAAATCTTAAAGGGTCAAGTGGGTAAAATGAATTTGGTTTGATTATATGGAGTTTGAGGGACTGTGAGATATCCAAGTAGAAATGTCTCATAGACAGCTCAATATTTGAATCTGGGGCTCAGAGTTCTGACCATCTCATAATGCAAAATGCATTCAAGTTTATTTCAAAGGTCCCCACAGTGTTTAACAATTCCAATCTTGTTTAAAAAGTCTTAAGTCTCTCTTGAGACTCAAGGCAATGTCTTAACTGTAGGCTTCTATGAAATAAAAAAGGAAATAATGCATCTCCAATCTGCACCATCACAGAATAAACATTCCCATCCCTAAAGGAATTCTTGGCACGAGTAGACCAAAGACTGAGACCCACAAGGGCAAATGCCAGATCCCACAGCTGTGTCCAATGTCTGGAGCTTGTGATAAAATGACCTGGTCTCAAAGAGGTCGATAGTCCCTTTTCCCAGCCCTGCAGCACACAGAGCCCCTCTCCTGGGCAGGCATCTCTCCTTACATTTAGCCTCCATGGTCCTACCATCTCCAATGACTTGGGGGAATCTGCATTGTAACTTATACTTCACCTTCATGGTGTCATACAGCGGCCTCCTCTCAGGTAACCCTGGCAGAGACTACAAACCTACGACACATTCCCTGGCCATGATGGTTCTCTAAAAACATGATCAAAGACTCTATGATCTCCCTCAGCAATACACATAAGCCCCTCAATCTTGTGTATTTAATGCTTGCAAAATTAGTACCCTGAGAATGATGCTGCCAAGTTCTGCTGCCAGCTCAGGATGGAGCCTGTTCCCCTTGGACCACAGTTGTGTCAGGTTTTGTGTGCCAACCTTGAAGAAACACTTCCCTAGGCATTTACTTTTGAGGAACAGAGAACACTTTCGATGGCAACAGCACCACCTTTCAGTGACAATTTCCAGTGTCAGTTGCTTGTCTTCTCGTTGCTGTGATCAAACACAAAACAAAACAAAAGAACCCACCATGGTTTCCGTGGATATAGTTCTTCCGAGCAGGGAAGTCATGGTGGCGAGTGCATGAGGCGGTTGGCCACATTGCCCGTGAAGTCAGGAAGCAGAGACGTGACAGCCACAGCTCAGCTAGCTCCCTTTCTCGTCTTTATTCAGCCCATGACTACAACTACAGCCCCTGGGATGGTGCTCCCACATTTATGACAGGTCTTCCCACGTGTGCTGCGTGATCATTCTAAATCCTGTCTAGTTGACTATCAAGGCTAACCCTCACAGGAAGGGAGCAGTGTGATCAAACCAATAAGGGTGGAGGTGAGAATGAGGAGGGATGACAAGTGGAACTCAGTTTTCATTTGGGGCATTTTGCTTTGAAGGAAAGGGTTTGCTGGCCTTTGACAATGGGACAATCTATGACCATTTGATCCCAGAGTCACACAAAGGATTTGAAGGCCGGGAAAGGTGTTAGGTTACATGACCTTCGACATCTTTTCCCTTCTAAAGTATTTGTTTCCCTGTGGTTTCTATTTAATGACTACCCAGGTTGAGCTTTTATGTTCATAGGCTTGTATCAATAGGGCACAGACTCAATCATCTTAACAAATTTAAGTTTAGATTTGATTTTATCATACAAGTCTTTAGTAAAATATAGTAGTGTAGGGCCCAAAATCTACATCCACATAGAATATAGGAAAAAATAGGACCCTCAACATTTTAGTTTCATGAGCAATACTTTCCTTTAAGATTTATTTTATAATTGAAACCTTTATTTAACCAGTTGTGTGTCCCAAACTACAGTTGGTAATTTTGATTAATTTTATTCCAGGCCTGTTTCTAGCTTCTCACCCAAAATAATGATTAAATGATGAGGTCATGACATTACAGGGGTTTACTGAATGACAACTGCTTTCAAAAGACTTGAACATTTCCCCCGAGGGTCCTGGCAGGTTTATTGACTAGAAGAGAGTTAGCTTGCAACTAGTAGAGTAAGGTAGGCCACCATCTGGAAATACTCTACATGAGGAGTGCCTGGCCTTGTTTATGAAAAGTCCCAGGGTTCTCATCGCTCACCTCCAGTCCTACAAGGGCATGAGAGGAATAGAATTTATAACTGAGTCATAAGTCTGTATTGTAGCCTTTCATCTAAGATTGTCTGTTTGGAAATTCTCTTCAAATGTTTTCTTAGCTTCAAGGGAAAAATCTCTCCCAGAGATACCTCAATCTTGATAAAAAATAAATAAATTAAAAAACTCACAAAATCTGCCTTTACTTTCTTCTCCGCCAATTAAATTAAGGCCTGTTAGCAGGGTAGATTATAGCTCATAAAACTGCTTGTGCTGTTTTATTGGAAAACTCACTTCAGCTAGAAGAGTCAAAGTTTTCACATAGACAGACCCGAGGGAACTAAAAAAAAGGTTATTTTTCCTCCAAAGAGTTCAAGTCCTGTAATTTCATTTTCTTCTGGCTTTGTCCACACTGAGATTTTTGCCAACTTGATTGGGTAACACCATCCCTCCGTTTGTCTTAAGAGGTTGATGTCTCTTGTTGCTGGTGAATTAGAAATTTCTAGATTATTTTTGTCACTTTGTTCTTATGCTTGTTTTTCTTATAGTCTTTTCATGATGATATTAAAAGAGTAGATTTATTTAATTCCAACTAGTGAATTGAAAGATAAACCTTTGACATTAGAGTAGATTCTAAAGATACAAGCCTCATCGCAATGAGTATATCATAAGACTTGTGTCAACTTCAGAAACATTCAATGTGAAAACATGGGGCTTGGGAAGATTGAAGAGCTATGACAGCCGTGGCCATTTCACCTGGCTAAGCCTTTGCATTTGTGGGCCCTACTCATTACTCAGTATTCAGCCATCTGCTCCTCATTAACAGAGCTGACTCATAGTTACTGACAGTGGCACTATGTCTCAGGTTGTAAACAAAGGACGGTGAGGACTAACAGGCGATAGTTGCATTGAATAACAGTCATTTATTATGGCTTTAGGATTTTTCCCCCAAAGGCTTTCAACCTTTAACTCTGAGTAAGTTGAACTCCAAATTGAGAAATGCAATGATGGCGTCTTATGAGGTCTGCATCACCCCCAATCTTCTATTCCCTAGCCTCCACCCTTTCTCTGTTTTCTGTCCTAGTCTTCCATTCCCTTGTACTGTTCAACGGTATAAGTTTGTGTCTATCTTTGCATGCCATGCTGGTCTAATTACCATGGGATGCTTGGAGGAAATGAATATAAGTACTCTAAAATCTTCATACACACAAAATGACAAAAGCTTGTTGGCCACCAGCTTAGTTAAAACAGCAAGCTTCTGGTTTAGTGAGAGATCCCACAGGTTCAGTGAGAGATCCTGTCTCAAGTCAATAAAACGAGAATAATAGAAGGAGTCATCTGATATTCTTCTCTGAGCTTTGAATGCACATACATATCATGTGCACACACACACACCACATACACACATCACACACACACATACACACACACCATACATACATCACACACACATACACACACACACATACACACACACACCATACATACATCACACACACACACCATACATATATACATCACATACACACACATAACCTCACATGCATACATCACACACACATACACCATGCATGTATACATCACACATACACACACACACACACACACACCACATCCCACATAAATAAATAATAAGTAAATAAGAATAGGCAGCTGAAGGCATTCAGCTTGAGATATAACTAGCCTTGATGAACTCGGTTACTAGATCCCACATGGAGTTATCCTAAACTCCTGTCCTAGATTACTTTCTGTTGCTGTGATAAAACACTGATCAAAAGCTTTCCTTATTGGGAAAGAAAGGATTTACTTAGCTTGCCTATCCTGACCATAGTTGGTCATTGAAGGAAGCCAAGGCAGGAACTTACACAGAGTGGGAACCTGCAGACAGGAACAGAAGCAGAAATCATGCAGGACTGCTGCCGTTGGCTTTGTCTCCGTGACTTGCTTGACCTGCTTTTTTATATCTCCAGAACCACATGACTAGGGATGGCGCTGCCCACAGTGGAGCCATACCGTTCCACATTAATTATTAAGCAAGAAAATGTTCTACAGACTTGCCTAGAGGCCAATCTGTTGGAGGCGTTTTATCAGTTGAGGTTCCCTCTTCCCAGATAACCTTAACATGTGTGTGTGTGTGTGTGTGTGTGTGTGTGTGTGTGTGTGTGTGTGTGTCTAGCATAACTCCCTATGTGAGTATGGACCCACCGTAACATCTCTGCTTGTAAAGCAGGCTTTTGCATTGACTTCCTCACTGTGCCAGACCAAGCAGGGGTTAGAAGTTTCTCGTTAAGGGACATTACCTAGAACCTCATCGTTCTCCTCAGCATGATGTGTTTTTTGTTGACTATTATCACTGTTTTCCAGGATTGTAGTCATCTTTTCTAATTGTGTTTAAGAAACAGTGATACTAGGTATTTAACCTTAGAGGTAGAATTGCCCTTCGGTTTTAACCTTCTTTTCCTTGGATTCCCCCGATTTATTTCCATTATTATGCCAAAATGAAAAAGAGGCCCTTGGATGCATTCACAGAAAGAAAACTGGGCATGAAGTCAATTAGGAAATTCACAAAACTTAATTTGAAATACACAAAGGGATTACTTACAATGGCATTATAAACAATAATATCCTTAATATATAAATTATTTAAATACATGAGAAAGAAAGAAGCCCCCAGAGTGCAATAACTAAATTTTTAGAATGTCCCAAATACCAAAAAGCTCAAGAAAATCTAATATGTTCTATTTCAGCAACCTTTGACTAAACACTTACAACTTAAAGTAATTATCATTTTAGCCTTGGAAATTAATGATTTTTTTTAAAGGCAAGAGGATCTTGGTAAGCATAGCAAAAAAGAAATTTGGCAATATTTATCAAGAGCTGTAAAGTACCCTTTGGCCATTTTACTTCCCACAATCTAGCCTCAAAGGAAAAAAAAAATCAGAACCTGAAAAAGAGATTTATATTCAAAGAACGGTGTTACGTTGCAACACCAAAGATCAGAAATAATGGTTGAACTAATTTCACTCTCCCCAGCATCGTGCAACAGTTAACCTTTTACCAACATCCTCGCCAGCGTTCGTTGTGGTTGTTTTCTTAGTAAACGCCATTCTGACTTGAGTGAGACGGGATATCAGTGCAGATTTAATGATGCCGGTCATTTCTGCCTGCGCTTATTGACCCCATCTGCCCTTCATCTTTAAGAACCGTCTGCCCACCTCATCAACTCATTCATGGACTGGGCTGCTTTGTTTACAACTCAGAAAAACAAGAAGTGCCTGTTTTCTCTTATTTGTGAATCTTAGATTTGTATGTATGGAACGGGACTGGAGGTAAGGGTACTGAAACAGAGAGAAACAGTGATGGGGCCGGCGGAGGAGAGGAAAGAGGGAGGGGATATGGCCATACAATTGCATGCAGGTGACTTTATGAAACATAACTTAGCATGCTGAATATGTGCGCCAATAAAATTGTATCAAAAACAAAGTAAAACTTAAAATTGCAAGCAAGTGCGCGCTACAGCAGTTGAAGAGTTCTGTTTTTCTTTGTCCTTACTGCAGTCTCTTTCAGAAAACGTAAGTGGACATTTAGAGGAGCCAAAAAGATGCAGATGACTATGTAAGTTGTGGCGCGAAGAAAGTAAAATGTGCATGTGTAATAGATCACATTTGAAAAAAACGGAAGGAGAGGCGGAGGCAATCTATGGGGCCTTGGGTAGTAGATCAGTAGTTTTGAAAAAAACGGAAGGAGAGGCCTAGGCAATCTATTGGGCCTTGGGTAGTAGATCAGTAGTTATCCCTCGCATACAAATGGACTTTGGGTGCCCGTCCCACGATGAGAGATGCACTCTCATCCTGGACTCTTGGGGGAGGGTCAAGGCCTTGTCCTGGGTGAAATGACAGACTATGGACACCCCCATGGAGGGCCTCACCTTCCCTGGGAAATGAGAGGGTACTCGGGGGGTTAGTGGGAGGGCACGGGAGGACGGGAGGGAAAGGGAGAGGAACCTGGGATTGACATGTGCAGCAACCTTGTTTCTAATTTAAATTTAAATTTAAAAATAAAAAAATTAAAAGAAAAAATTTCATACAAAAATATTTTGAGAAAAAAGAATAAACAGAAGGAAACAGAAAAAATAGCTGAAGAAAAACATCAAAAAATATCTCTTATTAATTGAGATGTGATTATTTTTCTGTGTTTTCATGAATAATGCTTCTTTTCTTTTTGAAAATGTCACTGTGTGTGTGTGTGTGTGTGTGTGTGTGTGTGTGTGTGTTTTCTTTCTATCATGTGGGTCCTGGGGATCAAGTTTAGGTCATCAGGCTTGGTGACAAGTACCTTAACCCGATGTGCTGTCTCATGGCCCAATATTAATATTTCTACCTTAAAAACAAAGGTAATTTTATTTTTTTTTTAAAGAAAAAGCAATTAGAATGAAATCTTAACAGGCTGGGTTTTGATTGAGTAAGCCTACTGGCTTTTTCCATAGTAACTGACTATCTATGCTCATACCATATACACTGCTTTGAACATTTCAGAGCCTAAGAAAAATGGCCAGAAAATTTTCTTGGTTAGCGTAGGTTCAAACTATTCTCGGCCAGATTTCGATGACATTAGCTTGTTAACTTTGTACAAATGGCATTGGTTACCAACTAGTCCTGAACGGGGTGAAATCTCAGTGTGTGTGGGTTGAGTGTATATCTCTGCTCTGCTTTTTGTTCTGGTGGTTGAGTTTGAGTTTGCCATCATTTGGGATCAATTTTCCCACTCCAGATGCATAGACACACATGGTTCTGCTGAAGGTAAATTGGAACCTAGAATGAAATGAACCATGCCTGCTTGTCTGTTTCATATGGCCCATTGAATGTGCTTGGAGTGGCCACCAGAATGAATGCCTCCTTTGCAGTCTGATGAAGGAAGGACTCAGAGGCTAGTTCTGCCCACACAGCTGCTCATAGCCTTCTCCTCTTGGGCAGCCGTGTCTGCTCCAGCCTGTGGTGGTATGAGTGTTTGGTTGTGCTTGCCAGAAGGCCTTCCAAACTACGGGGAGGGTGCAGTTTTGAAAACAAGAGTAGCTGAAGTTCATACAAGCGATACGATGGAGATTGAACTGGGATTTTTAAAAGAGAAAACACTAAAAAAAATTGCATAGCTTCTTTGAGAGTCTCTTCCAGCATATGCCCCGCCGTGTGTCTCAGATTTACCAAAAGGCAGTTCAAAATCAGCATAATGAATTTGAATGCTTCCAGCCCTTTCCGAGGGTTCTGAGATTCTCCTTTGTAGTCAATAAATAGTCAAAAATTACCCATTGTACATAGGTGTGCAGGGAAATGAAACCTATGAAAGCACACTCACAGTCATTTAAATATTTGCGCTTTTGAGAGAATTCCATGCCTGAAGGCTTAGTGTGAGCCACAGTTGGGCCAAATGTAACTGATTCTGCCCTGCATTCATTGGTTATAACCGCGTCTCCATTTCTTAGAACCCTTGGAGGCACACAAGACAAGGGGATGTTTTTAACCTGCTTATTAAGATGTAAATGATGGATTCCTGATGCGCTCACTAACAACAACCTTGTTGGCAGCCAGGAGGACCCAGGTGTAGGGGACTTCTGCTTGTCTGGTCACAGAGCAGCAGTGAGCCTTAGAAACTGACAGGTTCCGAAGGGAGTCCTTTGTTACCTGAGTTCTGCAGTAGGCTGCTGGCTCATTCTCTTGCCTGGAGTAGCCTGAACTAGTCTTTGAACTAAATAGAGTACATGCGGGCAGAGATTTTTTTTTTTTAGTTTGGCAAACTATGTGCATATGTGTGTGTGTGGGGTCATTGAAAACTAACAGGAAAGCATAGAAAAATACCTTATATAAAACACACACACACACTCTCAAAACAGAGAATAGCATATGCTCCCTATGTAATTAAAAAGGACACTACTGTTTCCAGGCCTAACTCTTTAACAGCTGGTCCTGGAGTTAGAGTTTTGTCTTCTATTAAGAGAGGTACCACCAGCGGCCATTTCCGTGGGGGGGGCGGGGCGGTTCACACTTCATTTTTGTCATCTGACCATTTGCACAGAAACAATTTCATGTACTTTTCGGTTCGGTCTTTGAGTACTCGTGTCTTCCCATGATGCCCCTGGCAGCCGATAAAATAGGCCTAACCCTGTGGAAACGCCACAGTTCTGCCTGGGAGAGAGTGATGTGCCCAAATGCCTTTGAACGCTTGCTGCCTTCTGACCCACATCTTATTTTCCACAAGTGACTGTTTTCAAAACCGCCAGTGCCCATAGCTCCTGGTGAAAGATGATGATCAAGATGGGGGGCCATCGTGGGGTGACTTGACACTGCCCTCAGGAAAACCTTTCACTTATTCAAATGCAAGAACAAAGGATTGCTCTGAAAATGGCAATGCGTGTAAACTTTCAGAGAAGCTGTAAATCCAGGCAGCTAGGACCTAGCTTTGCCTTCCAGTGTCTAATTCTTGAACTTCTTTCTGAGCACAGCATGCATTTCTAGATAAGAGAAGAAATTGCTATTGTTTATAATCAAGCACAGGCTACTTTTCTTATTCGGAACTTCCGGGCAGATAAAGTAAATGTTGTAATGCTATAAATAAATAGACTGTGGGAGTCTGGCATAAGTTATTTATATGACATTGCCCTTGGGCTATAAGGCACCAAAAAAAAAAAAACTCACTCTGGCTCTATTATTTAATACCGGCATAATAAAATAGTCTGGCTAACAGATTTAGCCCATTGACTGAATGTGCTCCAGGTTCAAGGCTCACAAGTGACACAGTTGCCAGATGGAAGTACTTGAACATGTGTGTTAGGATACAGGGATGTGAACGGTCACCTCCTGAGGCTTGAGAAAATGACCTGACATCATTGAGCTTAAAATCACCCCATTGAAAAAGAATTTAAAGATGAAATTACTTACTCTGAACAATTTGATGTTTTCTGACATTGATTCCCCACTGCTTGCAGAAATAGATTGAAGCAACATGGCAGTGAACCAAGCCCAGGAACGCCAAGGGGCTGGAATCTATAACAAATGATAATGTGGTAATTTATGCTTGGATATTTGTGTGTGTGTAAGGGGTCTTATCTTACCAAGAACTCCAGACTTGCACCCTCTCCTCCCAGGATCACATGGCGACTCTCTACCTTTGACTACATTTCCCAGAATCCTCCTCGACTCCTAGTCCCACCTATCTTGCTTGCCTATTGGCCAGCGGTGTTTTATTTATCAACCAGTAGGACAACATGTACACAGAAGGGCTTCCCCCATCAGTTCCTTCTTATGGAAAGAGGGTGCAGACATCAGTGTGGCTTCCTGACAGCTGCTCCAATCAGGGCAGCAGAGGAAGGAGGTGTAGAATGTTTCAGGAAGGTGTCGACTTCCTTTTAAACCTTAAAACAGGGTTGTGTAGTCAGTAGTGGAATTAATCATCTAAGAAAATGTTCTTCATTCTATAGACTTAAAAAAAAAATACCAGATTGCCTTTCATCATTTCAAGTAGACTTTCCGCACTTCTATGCCATATTTATATCATACCTCAAGCCACTTTGCTCTGTGGGTTTTCTTTCTCCCTAAGCCACTGTCATTCTTTGATGCATTTATTCATTCCGTCAGCCAGTCTGATGAAGAACCCTACTAAAGTAGAAAGCTGCTCTGGAAACTCAAAGGGATTAGAAGCAGTAACAAAAGGGACACATGAGGACGGCGCCTCTTCCTGCTGTCCATACCTGGTAACCTAACACTGACATCTCAATGCATGAGAAAGGTGCGCAGCTTGGAGCTGAGGAGATAACTCAAGTTGCTACACTGTTTGCATTGCAAGGATGAGGAAGTGAATTCGATCCCTAGAATATGTGTGGAAAAAGAGCTTGGCATCAATTGCAACCAACGAGTTGGAGAGGTGGAGGCAGGAAGGAATATCCCTGAGGCTTTTGGCCAGCTAGCGCAGCCTACTTGGCAAGTTTCAGGCCTGTCTCAAAATCATAACAACATAAGTAGGGTTCGGCGAGATCACTCAGTGGGTATAGGTACTTGCCACCAAGACTGATGATTGATTTTGATCCTGAGGAACCACATGGTAGGAGAGAAGCAATTCCCGAAAGTTGTTCTCTGATCTCTACACATGATACATGCATGCCTACAACAAATATACGTACACATGCATATATAGGCACAGAAAGGTAAAAGCTTAAAAATTAGTGGACATCACCTAATAAATAACTCCCAAGGCTTCCCTGTGACCTTCACATACATGTGGACATAATTTAAAGGGCACACGTGCACATGTACACATGCCCACGTGTGCTCCCACATGCGTGTGAGCTGGTGCATGCACGAACACACACACACACACACACACACACACACACTAACAGAAAAAGAACTGTTTTTTTTTTTTTTAAAGAGAAAGCTACTCAGTTTCTTGTACATTGTTATTGACATTCCACCTCTGTGGTCTGCCAATGTTGTCAGCATTTGGACTAAGTAATTTGTTTTCTTACATTAGACATGGTCTCCATGTAAGGAGATCTGAGTTCTGATGATCTCAGGGAAGAGGCCAGGGCAATATGATTAAAAGTCCAAATTCATTTCTAGCCTCTAACACTGACCAGCCCTGTGGTGTTGTTCAAGTGATCTCGGTTTGCTTATCTGTAATTTAGGGATAGGATTGCTATGGAAATCAAATGAGATAATGTCTGGAGAGAAATTAGCACAATGTCTGGTCTAGTATTAAGTACCCAGCAAACCTAATTCTTTCTTTGCCCCAAGCCCCAACCCAGCTGTGTCTAACAGCATTGGTGCAGTTGTAAGTATGTTTGCAGTTACACAATTGGTCTCCAGCAGTCCAATCCTTCCAATCCTTGATTACCTCTCTGTTCCCCAAATCAACTCCTAAATCCAGTTGTGATTCAAACTCAGGTATAATCTTTCCCTCTGCAGAGAACAGCAAACACTCAAAAAATTTTAAAACAATTAGAAGAAATTAAAATCCTTAAAATGACATTTCTAGTTGTATTCCAGTAGGATTTATCTTTGATAACAAATTTGTTATTTTCACAACAATCTTGAATGCAATAATATTTTGATTTTTGAAAAGCCTGTGGCCTTTTTTTTTGGTGTTGTATATTCATTTTGTTGATGGCTTTAACTGATTTTCGGCTTATTGACTTATCGGCCTTTAGTTTCTCTGGAGCTCAGTTCTGTACAGTGCAAGTGTATCTTGAGTCATGCATATGAACAATAGAATTCTTTTCTGCCTCCTACTTATTCAAAATCAGTAGCAACTTTTGGACCTGATAGTTGAGGATTCTGTTACTCCCATTGCTGTGAATATGGAGATTGTAGTGCTACTCTACTTATCTGGAGGTCCGAGAATGGAGCGTGCCACTAGCTAACCATAGAGGTCTGGAGGTCTGTACAGAGAGACAGGAAGTGACGTAGCTGTGCAGAAACAGGATATAAGCAGGGAGAAACAGGAACTTGCTCTCTGCTGAGACGCTGAGGAGGTAAGGTGTGCCGTGGCTTGCTCCTTCTCTCTGGTCTTTCAGTATTTTCCTTATATCTGACTCCAGCTTTTTATTATCTAGACCAATTAAGAACTCCATTTACACTCATAAGTCTAGAAAATGTCCCTCTTTGTATTCCCACTTCCTGTAACTGAACCTAAACGAATAGAGACTGTCTCTTGGGGACGGGACAGGTTTCAGCTGGTGTTTGAAGGCGCTAACACGGGTCTCTGGGTAGTAGAAAAACATATGCAGAGCCTTGCTAGATTGTGTGAAAACTTTGCCGGGAAAGAAACAGAAATCAGAGGCCGCTCAGGACGGGCCAGGCCTTGAGTACAGTGTATCAAGAGTCAAGGGCGTGAAGCAGGTGTGAAGATGGCTTGTTACCAGATAATCTTGGGCTTCAATCCTGGCTCTGCCATTTACTAACTGAGTGCTGAGGGCAAGTAGCTTAATGTCTCTCCCTCTCAGTTTTATTATTCCTAAAGGAGGAAGTCAATAACATTAGCTTCTTAGAACTAAATGAGGCGGCATTTATGACAATATCACGAGACATTGTCTGCAAACTCCTTCGTAGGGTATTCAGCTTTTCGTGACTCTGAACATATTCCCCAACAGAAGCAATTCCAGTGAGGGGGGAGGGCTTGTTTTTGTTCCGTTCAGGGTTTAAGGGAATATGAACCATCACGGCAGGGAAGGCGTGGCGGCAGGAGCATGAGGCAGGTTGTCATAGTGTGTTCGCAGTCAAGAAACAAAGAAATGAACGCAGCTGTCCATCAGGGTTTCCCACTTTTCTCTCCCATTCATTCAGGGCCCTCAGTCCAGGAAGTGGCATGGTTTTCACTCTCCCTTAAGGCTCTCTGAAAGCACTGTTGGGAATATACCCACAGGTGTGTCTCCTTTCAAAGGCAATTGCATTGTTTTGTCCTGGGGCCCTTAAAAGGTGATGCCATGTGGTACCTTGTTCTCCAGGTGGTGGCTGTTTTGTTTTCCCCAGTGCAAAGTGAGTCTTCTTTTTTTTTTTTTTTTTTTTGGTTTTATGAGACAGGATTTCTCTGTATTGTTTTGGAGGCTGTCGGTCCAGCCTGGTCTCAAACTCACAGAGATCCGCCTGCCTCTGCCTCCTGAGTGCTGGGATTAAAGGCATGCGCCACCACCACCCAGCTGTGAGTCTTCTTTTTAATGGCGCAGTAATCTCTAACAATTATTGCCACTTTGCACAAGCCCATCCTATCTTCAAGTTTAACTATCTTCAATTTTAACTGGGCTCATACTCCTCCCCTTGCCAAACTGTACACTTTTCGTATCTTTCTGATCCACTTTCTACTCTCTCTCTCAGCACAAATTTTGGTAAATGAAGTAACCAGTAACCAGGTCATAGCTTAGAAGTCCTGAAGTTTTCACCACCAAACAACTTAGTCCATATCCATATAGATACTTTGCTAGAATATGACATGAATGGCCTCTAGCCCAATTCCTCATATAGTTCTTGTTACCCTCTGGAAATTTCACAAACACAGTCTTTACTACCTTCATTTCCTTCTGTTTCTTTCTTTGTTTTTTTTTTCTGCCTTCATTTCTGTCAGCATTCTAGTCATCCAAACTCCCATCACTTTGTCCTATTCTGTTTGTTTCTATTTCAGAGTATGAGGGCATCTATGTAGCCCACAGATCCAAAGCCTTCAGCATTTCTGCATTTCAGAAGGGTTAAGTATCACCTGTGCAGGTTTCTCACAATATTAACTCCATTTTTTTGGTGCCAAATATCTCTATTAGATTTTCTTTTTTTTAATGCTGTGACTACCTACTTGAAAAGGAACAACATACGGGAGGAAAGGTTCCTTTTGGGCTCATGATTTCAGGGGACGGGGTCCATTATTCTATAGAGGGTGTGGTGGTGGGAGTGTAAGGGAGCTGGTTGTGTTTAGACCCAGAAAGGAAACTGATGGGGGAAGTCCTGTGTATATGTCAATAAAGCACTATTGGCCAATAGGGAACCAAGATAGGCGGGACTAGGAGTCCAGGAGAACTCTGGGAAGAAGAAACACAGAAAGTCATGATGTAACTGCCATGAGGTAGGAAGCCCAGAAAGTTCTCTGGTAAGAGAAATACTTAGATTAACAATTATGGGATAAATACTTAAGTCAGAGCTAGCCAGTAAGAAACAAGCAAGGCCAACAACTTCATAATTAATATAGCCTCCTGTGTGTTTATTTGGGACTGATGCCGCTCTGGGACCAGGCTGGTGGGAAGGCTTCCCTTTACAGGAAACAGAGAAGGATGCTGGTACTCATCATTCTTTGTCCTTAGGCTCTAAGGCTGTGGACGAGGACACCCGTGTTGGGTGTGTACTCTCTTCAGCTAGTCCCTTTGGAGATGCCTTCCCAGAAGTGCGAGATGTGCCTTCTAAGTTATTTTCAATCCAGTCAAGCTGACAATGAAGACTAACTGGCATATTAGCCCAGGTCTCAGTGTACAGTAAATCTAGGCGACTCCCTCCCACATTGGCCATGTCTTAAGTTTACAAAAATGCTATTGTAAATCCTTTCGCTACTATGTCCTTCATTTTTTCCCCAGCCCTATTAATTTTCTTTTCTTTCCCTCCATTGCTTTCTTGAAACAAAGCTCTCTGTCTTGTCCTCTCTCTCTCTCTCTCTCTCTCTCTCTCTCTCTCTCTCTCTCTCTCTCTCTCTCTCTGAATAGAACATTAAAAAAATGGTTTTCCCCAGGCATTGGTGGCACACGCTTTTAATCCCAGCACTTGAGAGGCAGAGGCAGGTGGATCTCTGTGAGTTCGAGGCCAGCTTGGTCTACAAAGCAAGTTCCAGGACAGCCTCCAAGACAATACAGAGAAACCCTGTCTTGAAAAACCAAAAAAAAAAGTTTTCTTTAGGGAAAATTCAGTGTACCTACAATAATGGTTACAATGATAATTGTAGTAATATAGGGATTTCTTACTTCATTCTTTGTCCTCTAGAATATAACTTTCAGGGATTTAAAGCACATGACTTCTTCAGTCCCCCAATCCCTTGGTTGTTGTTGCATGTGGCTTTGCTTTTGCTAGTTAATCTTTTTACTCCACACAGTTGGTCCAAATGAATATTATTTATTTGGGCCTCACATCTACCGTCACAGAATTTTAGTTTTCTCTTTTACGGAGTAGGATTATTAAATGTATACTTGTGCTTTAACACTGTTGATGTTTTTAAAAAAATATATCCAATGCGACAATTAGAACTAAATAAGTTAGGAAAGACAACAATGTTCTTGGTATGTTGGTATCTACATGGAGATAAAAAGTTTTAGTGGATTGACTCTTGAGAGTTTAATGGCAGGGGTCCTGGGAAAAGTGCTAGGGATGGAAGCATCACATTCCTTCCCACACTGAGGACATAATTCTGCATGAATTTGGTTTCGTTTCAAGAGTGGAGTATTCACAGACTAAACACCCTCCTATAAACTTGACCCTCGAAAGGCAGCAGATAAACTTGAGCCATTCTCAGACAACAACCCCCCAAGGTATTAAATAAATTTTTACAAGCTCCCATAGTTTTGACAGGCTATGTAAAATTTCTTCCTTACCCTGTCAGCCTTTATCCATATGGGAAAGTAAACACTGCATAAGATTAAGTAACCCACTACCTATGCCATATGTATAAGGCTCTTCAAATTTAGAGCATTGAAATTTCCCGTAAATGCCCCCGTGTTTGCTGCAAAAGTTCTTTCATCTTGAGATTGCAAAGGTGCTTCACATTTTCTTTTTAATTTTTTTTATTGAAAATAGATTCTTTCACACATAGTACATCCCAACCACAGTTTCTCCTCCTTCCGCCCCTCTTAGCCCCCGCCCCTACTTCCCTTTACCTGATCCTGTCCTCCATTTCTTCTTCAGAAAACAGCAGGCCTCCAAGAGACCACAGTCAAAAAGGACAAATATTTGGCATAAACAGCACTTTCTCTAAGAGCCCAAAACCTTCTTAGATGCATGATGGGTAGGAGCCAGTATTTGTAGAGTCATCTACTATAGTATTGTGGTGGTTTGAATGGGAATGACCTCCGTAGGCTCCTAGGAAGTGTTAGGAAATGTTGTCATGTTGGAGCAGACATGGCTTTGTTGGAGGAAGTGTGTCACTGGGGGGTGGGCTTTGAGGTCTCATATGCTCAAGTCAGGCCCAGTGTCTTAGTCTCTTCCCTGTTATCTGTGGCTTCCGATGTAGAAACTCTTCTGTATAGACCTTCGGACAGCAGGCTTCCCACCATGCTTTTAATGGGCTAAACCTCTGAACGCTAAACCGGCCGCATTTAAATGTTTTCTAAGTTTCTGTGGTCATTGTGTCTCTTCACAGCAATAGAAACCCTAACTAAGACAAATATAGCACTACTGAAAACCAGATACTCTAGTCTGTTTCTGCCTACTCCACTTGCCTATGACTCTCCTCTCCAGGGTCTGCTATCCTTTATTTAAGTATAGTGGAAAATAGATCTAATGCTTTAAAACATCCTCACCCCAATGGTATTTCTATAGATCTAATGTGTAACTCTTTGTAGCTTTTAAAATTTACTAGTTGTACCAATCTACAACTTAGTAAAATGTCAATGGGGCTCTTTGATTTACCAGGGACTGTATATGAAAACCCCAAATAGAAAATGAATTAGCCATGATGAATTGCCAACTTGGCGAATGCAAGAAGTAATAGCTCTGAATTTCAGAAGAAGCAGAGAGCAAAGCCGGGAGAATTCCAGCCTGGTCTTGAAAGATGGTTAGGATATTAGTTAGCGGAGAGAAAAAAGGCATAGGCAGTATGAGGGGAAGCACAGAGATGTGAACAAAGGGAAGAGACCAAGGTGAATGGAAGCAAGGCGCTGAGAAGAGGAATAGCTGGAAATAAGACTACATAGGCCTGGGGCTCCCAAAGATCGTTGACCAAAGAATGGGCATGAAAATCCTTCGGAACATGAAGATATTTATTCTTTATATAGAAAAAGAAATGGATTTTTTTGCAGATAATTGCCTGTGTTGACATGCTGTATGTGTGTCATTTACATAAACATACATACGGTGATGTGTACCCAAAATAGCTATTGCTATAGGTAATAAGAAGTGTAGATCGGGCTTGTGATCTCTACCTGTAACCAACGTCTTAAAAATACGTCGATGAGAAAGCCTGTCAGGAAGCTTCAATAAGAAAAGTAAATTCACATCCTTTAACTCTAGTCAGGCATCAGAACAAAGCCCAGCATTTGTAATAATGTACATGTGAAACTCTCTTTATATAGAAAAGTAGATATAAGACACAGAAAAACAAAACAGATGAGATTTAAAAGTCTGCATTAAGTAAAAGTGAATATTTTCATATGTGGTTTTAAGAATGTAAATCATTAGCCTGTCTTTAAGGCCTTGGTGTCATAGAGCAATCATCACCATCATCATACTAATTTTAAAAGAAAGAATGAGTGGAAGGAAGGAAGGAAAAAGGTAGGAATAAAGGGAGGGAGAAACTTAGAAAGAAACCAAGAATCTTGAAGCTGGGCATGGTGGTGCACACTTCTGATTTCACCACTCAGGAGAACTGCTTCAAGTTCAAAGCCAGCCCAGGCAAAGCAAATACCAGGCCAGAAAGGACTACATAGAAACGGCCTGACTCCAAAATTAAAAATAAAAGGCAAAAGTAACAACAACTTAAAAGTGTTTATATCACTTCGATTTGGTATTTCTATTTTTAAAAACTTGACCACTGAATAAAACCTTAAACATCAGTTAAAGATCTGCTAAAAAATAATAAGGTACTATTTTCTTAAATATTATTAAAATAAGACCACATGTACAATGATTTAAGTGGAAAATAAATGCAAATACATATGTAGAAATCACTTTTTATATATGTTTAAAGTATTGGATACATATATGCATGTAAAACTTATAAAGAAAAATAGCAATATGGTTATGAGAGGTTTTTTTGGTTTTCTTTTGTTTTAAATTTGCAAAAGGTATATATTGAATTCCCATTAAAATTACCAAAGTAAAAACACAGAGTCTATTCAAATTTAAAATGGAAAATATCTATAATTTAAGTGCATTAGCTAGCGTAAGGTTCTCTGTGACCATTATACTTTTATTTAGTGGTGTGGTCAACAAGGGCTGTTGAGGCACTGCACTTTGACAAGACCCAGCTGTGCTATAAAAGAGAGCATGTAATTGCAGCTGAAGCAGTAGTGGAGGTTGAAGCCCATTTAATCATCTTGGCTACTGGAGTGTTTTAACCTGTGGTTCTCAGACTTGGTAGCCTGAACTGAGTTGTGATAGCATGCTTCAGATTAGATGACAAATGGCACCTTTTTATTTATCCTTAAATTAATACATTCAGTCTGTTTAGTAATCGATTACTTATCTAGCATCTTTTAAATGCTTGCTACAGGTCTAGGTTATAAGAAGGGGAAATTAATAAATTTCAGGAAGATAGTGGTACACTTGGACGATTACTTTTTAAGTGTGGTCTTGGTTGTGAGCCTAGCCTAGCTCAGCTATCCCTCCAGCCCTTAAGTGTGGTTAAACAAACAAACAAAAAACAAAAAATACATAAATCAGGTGGTGGTACATGCCTTTAATGCCATCACTCAGGAGGCAGAGGCAAGCAGATCTCTGTGAGTTAAAGAAGCCAGCCTGGTCTACACAGTGAGTTCCAGGACAGCCAGGGCTATACAGAGAAACCCTGAATTGAAAAAAAAATGAATATGTATATAAAATTCTAGAGAAACTTCAAGAGAGGACCAGTCATCCTTTAAGTTTGGGAAGTCTTCTCTAAGTAAGTATTAGAGATGGACTTTATTGAATGACTAGGAATTGACCACACAGATAAGGCAAAGGGGGGTTAGAGACAGAAAAAAGAATGCATGCAAAGGCCGATCTGAAATAGCATGTGTGGTGTGTTTAAAAGAATATGGCCCCCAAAGGAAGTAGGTGGTGTGGCTTTGTTGGAGGGACTGTGTCACTGTGTGGGTGGGTTTTAGGACTCTGGGCCACTTCTCCAGTACCATGTCTGCCTGCATACTGACATGTTCCCTGCATGTCTTAGGGTTTCTATTGCTGTGAAGAGACTCCATGACCATGGCAACTCTTATAAAGGAAAACATTTAATTAGGATCGGCTTGCAGTTCAGAGTTCAGAGACTTGGTCTATTGTCATCATGGTGGCACACAGGCAGATGGGGTGCTGGAGAAGGAGCTGAGGGTCCTGCCTCTTGATCTGCAGGCAACAGGAAGTGAACAGGGACACTGGGCATTGCATGGGCATAAGACACCTCAAAGCCCACCAACACCACGGTGACACACTTCCTCCAACAGGGCCACACCTGCTCCAACAAGGCCAATCTCCTAATAGTGCCACTCCTTTGGGGGCCATTGTCTTTCAAACACCACACCGCCATGATGATAATAGACTAAACCTCTGAAATGTGAGCCCCAATTAGGTGTTTTCCTTTATAAGAGTTGCTGTGGTCATGGTGTCTCTTCACAACAATAGGAACCCTAACTAAGACAGCATGTATTGCATGTTCAAAGCTGATAGGAAATGTATATAGCTCGATCTGAGAATGAAAGGAAGAAGTAGGCCTTGGATGAAAAACTGGGTTAGCCTATAAGTAGCCAGCTCACACTGGTAATGTGGCTTCTGCATTACCAGTGGTTAATAAGATTTCCTGGCTATTAGAATCCTAATCAATATAATGAGGCAGGACTGTTGCTTTGAATTATAAAAATTATTAAGTGTTAATACCTTTCCACAAACATAGATTACAAATATCATCACATTGCCTCAAGCTGCTTTGAAGGTAGTCACTTAATAGGGCTTGTCAGCAGGAAGTCTGAAATGTTCTCTTGAAGTCCCTCCCACAACGCCTGAACTGCTCATCAATTCTGGGTCTCTACTCAAGTCAACTGATGAGTCCCAACTTGCCTTGACTACATTCTTAGCCTCAGCTGTTGTTTCTAATCACCCCCACTGTGCTTTGTTGACTGGACTTGTAGGTGTTTATAGAGCTATTGTCAAGTCAAGTCAAGTGAAGCCTCAGCACCATGTTAACAGCTAAGACCCTCCTCCATCAGGGTCACTTTTCAGTTTCCAAGACCATCCCTGATGTGGTTTTGTAGTCAGTGTCATCTTGACCTAACAATCTCTCATCTCACTCTTCAGTAAAAGGAAAGATGAAGGGTACCAGGTTTCCCTCCAAGAAGGCCTTAGACTCTCCTTTGACACATTGACTCTTCCTCCCATTGTCAAGGAAATTCTTTAACCAAAAAAAAAAAAAAAAAAGCAAATTGTGGTGCCCGGTCCTGATGGATATATGTACAGAACACCTCCCACACCCAAGTCTCAGGGAACATTGCAGAAGGGGCAGAAAGATTGTAAGAGTCAGAGGATCAGGGAGTTTTCTGTGAGATTCTGCCTACTAGTAGTTTCAGAAGCTATAGCCTTGAAATCTCGCCAATATAACTGCCCAAATGTGAGCTGAACAAGGAGGACACCAATAGACACATCAAAGTGGATGGGTGAAGGATGTGAGGCCTCAACCCTGTACAAAGGACTAGCCACAGACAGCTAAGGAATGCTGAGAGTGAAGACACAGTTTTCTCCCAAGGAAGAGGACACCAGTTTGATACCAATAACAAATGTTCGGTCCTGAAAACATACATAGAAGTAGTCACATATATAGACTAAACAAGTTATGTTTAGGACTCTCTCTATATATGTGTGTGTATATATATATGTATACATACATGAATGTATGTGACAACACAATGTAAAGAGAGGCCATGAGTTTGAGGGACAGGAAAGAGGAGTGTATGGGAGGGTTTGAAGGAAGGGAAGAGTGAAATGATGTAACTACATTATAATCTAAAAAAAAACACAAGAAAGAATTAAACAAGCAGAAAAATCTGTTGTGGTGCTGTAGATGTCTCAGGAGTTAAGAGAGCTTATTTCTCTTGCAGAGGACCTGGGGTTCAATTCCCAGCACCCGCATGGTGGCTCACAACCATCCATAACTCCAGTGGGCAAGCACATGGTAAACATGCATACATGCAGGCAAAACCTTCATGCACGTAAAGTAAGATAGATAAATCTAAACAAACATTAAAAAAAATCGGTTGCCTTGACCCAGGGCACCAATGAAGTGCCTGGTTGCTTTATTTTTATATGACTGAGACAGTGATAAAGTAACTCTTCCTAGAACAAAGGTCTTTAAAAATCTTTACTATTGCTTCTAAAGAATAGGTGCAATTCTCTTCCCTAGATTAATTAATCTTAGTCCAGTCCCTATTTTTTAAAAAAATCAATGATGATATTCTCATCTATTATATGACAAATCATCTGACTTGCCTAATGTGAAAATAGAGCTCCACCCCCCATGCATTTAGCCACACTCTGCTCCTTCAGTCCATAGGCCCCCAGACCATTATTTATCTCTGTAAGTCAGACATAAAACTCATTACTGACGCATATGGCAGAAGTTTTCTTTTTTTAGGGTAGGCTTTCTCTTCCAACCTGCTGAAGTGTGTGTGTGTGTGTGTGTGTGTGTGTGTGTGTGTGTGTGTAGGGGTGGGGTATTGGACAACTAGTGCATTTGCTAACTAGTGTGACATATACTTGCTTACTCTTCAAAATCAGGTCACAGAAGGCAGAACTAGATAGAGTTCCAAAGGGAGGGAGACAGTAGAAAGTGGGCATGAATACCAGAGTCTCTCTAGATGTCAGGATTTGAGAAAGGGATCTACAACAAGGATTAATTATAGTTTTCTGCTGAAAGTCATGTTTATTTTGCCTTGCCATTTTCCTCACACGAATGTAGGACAGCCAATTGACCTTTTCAATTTATTAGTTTAATGATAGTAAATCTCCTGTCTTCTTTGCCTTTAAATTCGGAAATACTAAAAGCCAATATTAAACATTTTCTTCTCGTCTTTTGTTGTAGGTGCTAACACATACCCCCCAGCACCACTGCTCTCTTGAATCAAATGAAATGCATGTATATCACATTTTATAAGCCAAAACGAAGTTTTGATACGTTATTGTCAATTGTTCTTCTAGAGAAAAGGTGCAATTCTATCAGATGTTTGTCATGCAGTGTGGAGGTACTCACCAGAAAGCCAACGAATGGCCCCATTCTGTGGTGTAAACTAGAAAAACCTGACACCTAGCTGGCTACAGCTAGATGTGGTTCTCCATCCTTCCTGGGTTCACGTGCTGGCTGTGAACTAGGTCTGCATTCCAGTAAGCACTACCCAGAACTGGAACATAGCCTTACTGAGCTAGAGCTGTCTGCTTCCCGTTTCTTCTGTACCGTTTGATCTTTGATCTCTGCTGCTGCTGTTGACTTAGTCCTGTCATAGTTGTGGACACTGTCATTTTATATATACTCAAAGCACGTGGGTTTTAAAGCTAGCTTGGGGACAGCAAAGTGGTCCAGTGATGTCAATAAATCACTGTTGGCCAATAGGGAAGCAAGATAGGTAGGACTAGGAGTTGAGCAGGATTCTGGGTAGGAGAAATACAGAGAGTCATCATGTAGCTGCCATAGAAGTAAGGGGTCTGGACCCTGTAAGAGAAATACTTAGATTAACAATTATGGAGTAAATACTTAAGTCAGAGATAGCCAGTAAGAAAGAAGCAAGGCCAACAGCTTCATAATTAATACAGCGTCTTGTGTGTTATTTGGGGACTATAATGCGGCAGAGCCCAGGTGACTAGTGGGGAAAAACCAAAGCGGCTGGCAAGGAAAAGGCTTCACTCAACATGGGAGGATAAAACAAAACTCATATGCATTGTCTTCTGGTCTTCATATACATGCTGTGGAGTGTGTGTGTGTGTGTGTGTGTGTGTGTGTGTGTGTGTGTGTGTGTGTGTGTGCAATCAATAAACAAAAAACTGAAAAAGCTTGGGTTTAAGATATTTTATTTAGATATTTAGTTAAGCCTAGGTTAAAATTTTAGACTAAAGTTAAAATGATATCTTAATCTCATTCAGTACTCAGATATATTTAGCTTTGACCTCATCCAGAAAATGTATTTCTGACTGCCCTTTGCCTTAAGAGTGAGGAATTGGCCTGTGTTTATTTGTAACTGAACCTGTTTTGTTCTGAGGAGTACATGCATCTCACCCTTAAAAGAGGCTGTATTTTCTACAGGTTAAACGAAGTCTAAGTTTTCCTTGACTTGGGATTCTATACTTCAGGCGTGTACCAAGGCTGCTGAGGAAAAGACATAAGCAAGAGGCTTTGTCCTGCCTCTCCCTTTCTGGATACTTTTGCCGCCAGATGCAAAGACATCCAGAAGCAGGCAGAGAAGAACTAAGAAAGCCTACTATGTGACTTTGACTGTGACTGTGACTGACATATGTGCTAATGTAATTTACCCCCATAAGCTCACAGGGAGGGCACTATTAGGAAGTGTAGCCTTGTTGGAGGAAGTGTGTCACTGTGTGGGGGGTGGGCTTTGAGGTCTTTTATGCTCCTAGTTCAGTTCACTTCCTGTTGCCTGCATATCAAAATCAAGGATCTCTTTTTCTTTAAGGCTTATTTACTATTGTTTTATGTGTATTTGGAATGTCTGCATGTGTGTACAAGCACCATGTATTTCTCTACTACTCCTGGAAGCAGAAGAGGACTTCAGAACCCTTGAAATTGGAGTTCCAGTCCATTTGAACTGAACCCAGGTCCTCAAAAAGAGCAGCAAGTGCCCTTAGGCACTTATCCAACTCTCTACCTTCCATCAAGTATATTTACTTTTAAGAAAACAAAGGGTTTTGGCAATCCTGTTTGTATTACTTTCTTTGACGAGTTTGTTAAGTCTGTGCCATGAGTGTGAGCAGGTAATTGACTATGGAGCAAGTGTTAGGTTTTCCGTCTCTTCTTTGCCAAGTACTTAAAAAGACGAAGGAAGAATTTCCTCTCTGAGTGCATAAGTGACCCTTTTCCTCAGGGTGTGTGTGAAAATATGGCCTGTTCTGGACAACCTAACATGAAGCTTTACAGCTTGTTATTAATGTCAATTACATTCTTGACTCAGGGTTTTCCACATATGTCATTCCAGCCATCTATAGTAAGAATTATAGCACAGGTCTACACTATGATCTCTACTTGTCAAACAAGAAGCCTGGGGTTCAGGCACACCAACTTTCCAGTAGTTATATGGCTAACAACCCGCAATGGTGGGGTTTACTAGATATGCCTGCCTTTTCCATGAGTAAAACCTTGCCTGGAAATGAGCTAGCAGAAGTATTTTAGGAGGACATACAGCTGGCAAAGTAGCCTTGAATTTTATTCTAATCAACATATCAAGTCTTGCATTCATTTTTTCACTCATATTCAGTGTGTACCAATATGTGAACTGAAAACATGGCAGTCGATTAAAAGTTTATATCAGGCTGGAGAGACAGTACAGCAGGTAAGTGCATTGGTTGTTCTTCTAGAGAACTGGGGTTCAGTTCCCACAAGATGGCTCATAATCACCTGTAACTACAGTTTCAGTAGACCTGATACCATCTTCTGGTTTCCTTGGGCACCAGGCACACAAGTGGGTGCCATAAATATGTGTAAGAAAAACATCCATGCACATAAAATATCATTTTTAATTACATGTAAATTAGGGCCAGTGAATAATGTCCACTGAGTAAAGACACTTCTGTCAAGCCTGATAACTGAGTTAGATCCTTGGAACCAAATAGTAGAGAGAACCAATAAGTTATCCTCTGATTTCTACGGATGTGGCCCCACCATTCTTGTGATTACAAAAAATAGTAATAGCTTAAGCTCTAAATCCTTGCCTCTCAGAAGCTTGTTGTATTGGAGGCTCTGATCAGAGAAATAATGGGGTCTGGCTCTGCTGTACAATAAACCTTCGGTACACTGTGTGAATGTATGTCATTATGATTGATTTAATAAACCAGCGGACTGGTCAACAGCTGAGCGGGATAAAGCTAGGCGGGAAAGCCAAACTGAGAATGATGGGTGGGGTGAGGAAGAGTAAGTCAGAGGAGTTCGCCAGCTAGACGGAGAACGAGTCAGACGTACAAAATGGGATAAAAGTAAAAACCATGAGCCTTGGGGCAGCAGGTAGATTAGTGGAAATGGGTTAAGTTGTAAGAGCTAGTTAGTAACAAGTCTGAGCCATTAGCCGAGCATTTGTATATAATTAATATAAGCCTCAGTGTGTTTATTTGGGAGCTGCCGGCAGGACAGAAATTTCACCTACATGGCTTCACTCTTGCAAATATGCTTCCAGTCACAACATGTAACATTATCCAAGTAGAGAGAGGGCTTCAGAAACAGGACTATTGAGATGTGGCTGCAACAGTCAGTAGGGGCTGGACTTTTGGACCAGAGGGTAGCAGAAGTAGTGAGTTGGGTGGTAGATAGACTTTTATAGAAGTGTCATTAGGATTTTCTGAGGTGACTTGTCCTGGCTTTCCCGGGAGCTCAGATCTGCCTGCATCTGTGACCTGTGTTCTTTTACCTAATGCTCCAGTGAGAAATGATTTCACAGCTATATCCATTGGAAAATGAAATGTAGATGGAAGTTTCCATCCCACCCAGTCCTGCAGCCATTTTGTCCCAAATAAACACATAGAAGGTTGCATTAATAATAAACTATTTGGCCGATGGCTCAGGCTTCTTATTGGCTAGTTCTTTCTTAATTATTAACCCATTTTTATTAATCTATATACCTCCACATGGTCTTGTCTTACCAGAGAATACCCAGGTCTCTTTCTTCCTCAGCAGCTACATGGTGTCTCTCTGACTCTACCTACTACCTTTCTCTATCCCTGTTGGGATTTCCTGCCTGACTAAATACTGCCTGTCAATTAGCCTAAACAGCTTTATTCATCAACCAACAAGATAAACATTATTTACAGCATACAGAAGGACATCCCCCATCACTGAAACTCCTTCCTGTAGGACTCTCACCACCAGGCTTCTGCAAGGAAAGTTTGTTGGTGCCTGGAGTGGGCAGGATGGAGCTTGATGTCCCAGGAGCACTTGCTGCCCATATTGTAGCTTATGGGAAGCAGAGGAATTGTGGGTATACCTGAGATTGGTACCATTGCAGCCTCAGTGCCACTCAAAGTACATAACAATCATCCCCAACAGTTTCCTGCGGAAGGATGGATCTTCATAGTAAGGTTGAAGGCCAGCTTTATGTTCCCCACTTTTGGTGTTTACTAGCAATTACCAGGTCCAAATCAGGAGAAATTTTAATTCTTGGTAGAAAAGTATCTCATTTAAGGTATTGCTTTACTATACTTTTAAAATTGAGTTCCTGCAGTTAATGATTACTGGATAGTCTTGGTAACTCAGAAAACAGCCTTGGGAGTGACAGGTCTACTATTAAAAGCACCCCAGCTTACAATGGTAGATGCATCCTGAACAAACCACTATAAGTTGAAAAGATCAGTGGTTCTCAACCTATGAGTCCCTGACTTCTTTGGTGTCTCTCAAAGGAGCCACCTAGGACCATGGGAAAAGACTGATATTTGTTTACATTATGATTTGCAACAGTAGCAAGATTACAGTTATGAACTAGCAATGACAATAATTTTATGTTTTAGGGCCACTGCAACATGAGGAACTATATGTATTAAAGGGCTGCAGCATTAGGAAGGTTGAGAACCACTGTCCTAAGTACATTTAAGGACCTCATCTGTCAAGTATCCTGGGGCAGCAACTCCATATCCTGGAGAGCGTTGAGAGTGTTCCTTGAGATCATGTGACCCACTAGGAACTGTGGCTTGCTACTACTGTCCAGTAATGTGACAAGTTAAGACCAAACCTTGGGATCCAACACTGTGTGTTTTGTTCATGCAATCAGGGCATTAAAAATTAATAAGTTGGGTCAGAGACTATCTATACGTTGTTCATGTGAATCCATGAAGGGGCTGTCAGGTTGTTGGTGAAATAATGTGAAGAAATGGCAGGTTCATTCAGTTAATTTTCATTGACCTTGGGGAAATGACTTTACATTTTCCAGTGCATGCCCATGAGTAACCACAGACATTGCATCAGCTTCTTAGTTATCACATTCTCAGGGAGAGCATGAGAAACTGTTCTGTCAGATTCGGTCTCAGAGGCGATCCCTGCTCATCTTATCCTGAAATAACTGCTATGTGATATGCTTCCAATCGAGGTTTCTGGTAGGGCTTTAAGATCTTAGGCCCCTCCTAACTTTGCCTTCTAGATATGGTATAAAAACACACTTACTTTGACCATACTCTAGGCCCCACAAATGGCATTGGTCGTGATCTTTCACTTTTACCCTGCCCTGGAGGATCTCTCTGAAGCTGTACCCTTGTACTATCATCAATCATTCATACCCTGAAGCAGGGGCCATGCCAGCAACGACAGGTGACTCTGTTCTTCCTTACCTCCACAGTGCAGATGAGGTCTCTACCATTTGAAAACCATTGAAAGCAAACTGAGGGATGCCTTTCATTATTTTTCCCCAGGGCTGCGTCCAAAGAGAACTCTACGCCTGGTGCTCTGGACAGCGGAAGAGCAAGGTGGAGTTGGTGCCTCCCAGTATTACGAGCAACATAAGGTAAAACTAGCCAGGACATGCTGAACACCTACATTTGCAATGTCAACGTAAACCAAAAGCATTGATTTCTACTTTGTGTTTTTTAATCCTCTGGGATTGTCTGTTTAGAAGTTCTTAGTCCTTGGTGGCAGGCTGACTCTGGCAGATACTCAGTCCTGTAAGTGAGTGCATCCTGGTGAAATGAGGATACTGTGTAGGGGTAAAGGATCTTCTATTTCCTTATCATACTCCTGTACCTAGAAAACTCCCCAGCTGTGTGTTGCCATTTTCTTAGTCTTGCTAGTTCTGCTGTGCTCATACACGACAGAAAGTAATGGGTAGGCATTCCCTTCCCACTGAGCCAACACCCTTGCCTTTCTGTCTCCAGTCCTCCTGGAAGCCCTCATATTTGAAGCCCCAACACCTAAAGTCAGCAAATAGCATCACCTTCATGGTGGTAGGAATATAGCAGCCACAGATCTCTGATCTGGGAACACGGAGGGCAGCCTGATTAGATACTAAATTTAGGCACAGATGGAGCCTAAAACATGAAGACTGTTGTGGAAAGTCAAGATTTTTCTAATAAAAAAAACTTCCTTTAACACTGGGGGTAAGGATTACTACTGAGAACAACATTGAGAAAAATAAAATGTATGAGGACAGGAAACCACTAGAACAAGTTGAACATTATTAGCTCAAGGAAACAAACTTTCCATCAAAATGTAAATGCATGGATTTTTGGCAGCAGGTACTAGGGAAAATAATAGCCAACAGACACTATTGAGTTTTTGCTATGACTTGACTAAATTAGTCAATCAGAATTAGTCATCTATCACCATAACAGGATATCAGTAATAACTGGCCTATAAGGAGGAATGGTTTATTCTGGTTCACAGTTTCAGAGATTTTGGTCCATGATCACTTGGCTCTGTTTTTTTCTGATTCCACAGCAGGGTAGCCAGAATAAGCTATGAAGCCATAAATATGTTAATCAATTCATAAAGTCCTTATGATCCAGTCACCTTACAAACAGACACCCCACCACTGAATACTGCTGTACCAAGATCAAGCCTTCAATACATAGGTTCTAGGGAGGCATTTAAGACTCAAGCTGTCACAGAAATCATTCCTACGATCAATGTAGCACCCTCCTGATGAATCATAGCACACAAGTTTCATAAAGAAGTTGTATGTGTGTGTGTGTGTGTTTTCTTATTTTGATAGTTTATATAATGTTCTTTAATTTCAGAGTTCTCACTGTCTGTCTTTCATCATATTATTACATATATGTGAGAATTGTTTAGAGGCATATTGTTTGTGGCTTAAGCTACTGATTCTTTTAGAAGTAACATTATTTTTATTGAGGCTTCATTGGCAGTACTCAGTTAATACACAGATCTTAAATATTCAAATGAATGTATTTTTTGGAAAGTATAAACTCTTGATGCACTAGCTAGAGTTACTGTTGCTAACCTGATAAAACACCATGATCAAAAACAAGTTGGGGTGGGACGGCTTCACTTGGCTTATGCTTCTACATCACAGTCATCAAAGGAAGTCAGGACAGGAACTCAACAACAACAGGAATCCAAAGGCGGGAGCTAATACAGAGACCATGGAGAGATGCTGCTTACTGGCTTGTTCCCCATGGCTCGCTCAGCCTGATTTCTGATGGAGCTGAGGACCACCAGCCCAGGGATGGCACCACCCACCACAGACTGGGTCCTCCCCCATCTATCACTAATTAAGAAAATGCTCCAAAGGCCTTTACAGTTTGACTTTATGGAGGCATTTTCTCAATCCAGGTTCCCTCCTCCCAGATGACCGTAGTTTGTGTCAAGGTGACATAAAACTAGCCATCACGTCTTGTAATCATCACATAGATCAACATGAGAGTGTGCCTATTATGCTAGAAAGTTCCTTTGCACCTCTTCAAATGGACCTCCTTCTCCACCAAAGGCTAATACTGTGTTGATTTTATTTTGTTGCCACAGATTGTTTATGCTTGGCTTTTATCTTCATATAAACAAAAGTGTGTAGCATATAATCTTAAATCTAGATTCTTTCACTGAACAGTATGATTTTGGGATCCATCCACGTTACCACATTAACAAGAGATGGCCCCTTTCTGAGTTGATCTTTGTTGTGTGAATAGAGCCCAATTTCTTTTCTCCAAAAGGAAAGGAAGATAGATATTCTGTGGATGGACATTTGTGTTCCTTCCAGTGTTGGCTACTGTAAAGATGCTATGGACATTTCTGTACAGATATTTAGATGGCCATATATATTTACTTTACATTTTAGGAGTAGCTAGATTATAACTGGAGTTTCTTGTCTTGCCAGGTACTGCTACCCTTCAACCCCAAATAAGCACACAAAGTCTTATATTAATTATTAAAGTTTTGGTGGATGGCTAGGGCTTCTTATTGGCTAGATCTGTCTTAATTATTAACCCATTTCTATAAATCTATGTATCTCCAATGTGGTCTTGGCTTATTGGAGAATGCCTGGGCCTGTTATTCCTTGGTGGTTACATGGCATTTCTTTCTGTTTCCTCTCTGCCTCTCTCCCCAAAATTCTCCTTGTCTCCTAGCCCCGCCTATCTTCCTGCCTCTATTGGTCAAACAGTGTTTTATTCATCAACCAATAAGAGAAACATGTATACAGAAGGACGTCGCCCATCACAAGATCATATGATAGACTGTGTTCAGTTTCATTAGAGAATGGCACAAGATGGGAGCTTATCATTTTATATCCTCACCAACAACATTTAAGCCTCCAAACTGTACCTATCCTTCCCCGTATGTACTCTGGTGGCTTTTCCATGTTGAGTGATTCCTATAAGTCTCATATTTTGCAAATTTTAAAAGTGTAATTCTGAAGGGTAGAAGAAAAGTTATGCCTCTACTCTAATGGTTCTTTCTTCTGTCCTCACTCACTGAAATAAAACCATCTTGATTCCCGTGTTCTATAGTTTACAGAAATTGTAGGCTCTTTTATACCCACATGAGTTTGGGGTGTGAGTTTGTTGTTTTTCTTTTGCTGTGAAAAATATCATGACCAAAGCCAACTTGTAAGAGAAAGAGTGTGTTTTGTTTCACAGATGCAGAGAGAGAGAGAGAGAGTCCATAATGATAAGGAAGGCAGGAAACCAGGCAGAAGTAGGAAACTGTCTGACCATACTTAATCTATACCCAGGAGGCAGAAAGAAATTAGGAAGCAAGCCAGGCTTATCAGAGCCCACCTCAGTAACATACTTCTTCCAGCAAAGTTGTACCCTGCAAAGGACCCACAACCTCCCCAAATATCATCATCACTGGGGAAGAAAATGAATGAGCCTATGGGGGCATTTCTCATCAAACCACTATAAGGTAGATACTGTTAGTGATTGAGGTGATGGTATTTCAATATGGAGGAATGCCTTGGAATAGTGGGACATAGAATGGATACCTGTTGAAGCCACTGCTGACTCCTTAGGGTGTTAAGGGAGAGCAGCTTATGATGGAACCCAATGGGACACCAGAGAGGAGAGAGGCCACCTCAGTGCTCAGCAGAGAGTGACTTCTTTTATGCTCGGAAGGGAAATTGGTTCCAGAAAGGATTTGCGAGCCTGCTAAAATGTCTTTGCATTATTGCTTGTTGATGAAGTTATTATTTAAAATGTGAACTGCTCTTTAGATTCAATACACTTCATATTTACTAGAAAGAAATGTCACTACATAAAGAGCACATTATTGTGAATAAAGGTTGACTGGTGAGGGTGGAATTTAACTTTGAAATTTATAAATATGATGATTTTTCTCAATTTTAAGTCAATCAAATGACGTTTGTGTAGATACCATTAGTCTAATCAGCTTTTTATGGGAACAATAATACTTTCTTCCCTTCTTTTAGGAAGCCAGGATGCCACTTCTCACATCCAAAATGTACAAAGGATGGGGGGGGGACTGAATTAGTTTCATGGATTTCTGACCTTTCAAAACTCTTCTCAATTTTAAGCAAACTGATTTGGCATAATTATAATTAGCAAGATGATCTGGCCTTGAGAAAGGTTCATTACATGAAGTAGTCCAATAAAATAGATTGATATGCTCTAGTTTGGCATGAAAAACATTTAACTTTATCCTGATTTATTATCCAAACTTCAGGCAATTGAATCGTAGGGGTAATGAACATGGCTGTGTTCTAGTGGCCATTAATAAGGGTAATATTTAAATAGGTTTTATCAAATGAGGGATAGGATTGGTGATCATGTCAGGTTATTTGAACTCTAACCACCTTAAAAACTGAAAAGGCTAAGCTGATTATGTGTGATTATATAGGACTTCCTGTATTGCTGGTGACGAGAAGCAGAATTTCCACCTTACTTACATAAATGCCTAAAAATATTAGCCACTTTTAGTAGTAAAGTTTTGCCAACTTTTTACCCACATTAAGTTTCACAATTCACTCTAAATTGAAGGGGTATGTTACAAATCCCAGACAGACCCTCTCCCATTATCCAGGCAAATTGCTTCTTAGGCATTTTTTATTATGACACACTATTGCCCCCATATGTGGTTAATGCAGTCAGGGTGACACTGCTGGAGTGTGACAGCATGTACTCCTGTTGGGATCTGGGTAACAAAGCTGATGCACATGTCCAGTGTAGTGGCTCGGACTGTGTCACCACAGGGCTTCCCTGCATCATGAATGTCCCACACCGAATAGCCTTGCTCATCTGAAGTTACGGCCAGTTGTTACTTCCTGGATTTTAAGCACCCTGTGTTTTCCTTTCCATGTCTAGATATTTGCATAAATCATATTATTACTAAGCATATTACAAAATTATTTTAAGTTTCATTTATCTCAGCGTGTTTCTGGTCTGAACTTGCAGTTTTCACTTGTACATAATTGGTATAGCACACATGTCTTATAAGAATTTGGGTACTTAATTTTATTTCTTTCAAAGTAAGACTGTTTCTCAGAATTTTTCTTTCTCTCCTGGTATGGGCTTTTAAAG
Organism: Mesocricetus auratus; assembly: GCF_017639785.1. Classification (NCBI taxonomy): domain Eukaryota; kingdom Metazoa; phylum Chordata; class Mammalia; order Rodentia; family Cricetidae; genus Mesocricetus; species Mesocricetus auratus. The sequence continues at coordinate 764,212 of NW_024429204.1, forward strand.
CTTACATACATCACGGTATGGGATTTTAAATCTTACATGCATATATGCTAATTGTATATAAAAGTTTGTCAGTCTGGGAAGCACTATTAAGATATCCCTTTGCTAGTTGAAGAATCACATACCACTTTGTAAATGAGCAGGAATGGGTGTAATATACCTCTGTTCTTCATATCTCTATGGAAAGAATACCTTTATGCTGTTTTTATTGAGTTTTCTAAAAGAGAAAAGAATAGTTTTAAATGAAACAGTAGGCTGACACAGCTAAAATGGAATTGTACCCTATCTATTCTTGGATTGTAAGGGCTTACCTACAATTTGGGGTAATATTTAAATTACCTGTTGTGATTTCAGAGTACGTGGAGTTCAACTTAATTGTTGGATCAAACTTACTACATATAAAAAAATAATAATATCCTGATTTCTCTTATTCCATTACAAAGTCAAATAATGCAGCTGCCTTTTAAACTTGTTTTTGAAAACACTGAGCCAAAATGCCAGAGTTTGTTGTAAATCATTACGACTGGCATAGCATCTTATTTTTCTCTACCTTTAAAGCTACAAAGAAGGGCATTAGTTGTATCCACTCTGCTTAACTGGCTGACTTGAGGTTGACTATAAGACACAAATACTTTCTGCCTCAGTGCCTCCTTGGGCTTAACCAGGTCACAATCTGATCTAGAAGGAACCGTGCATGGATTTCCTAAGGAAATCAGGTTGACATTCCAGGAAGCACAAATCTGAACCTGGGTGTCATGCCTTGAGCTCAAAAGTGACCTATATGGATGGGTCAGGGCATTTGGGACTAAATTACCCATTTTATGTACTTGGGCCTCACTGAGTTACAGAGTCAGCCCACTACTTTGGAATCCCCATTGCCATTTTAATTTGCCTGGAGCTGTCTTCCACGATTGTTGTTCTAGACCACAGCCTCTGAAACTGTGTGTCACTCACTACCCTGTGTGGAGTGAAAGTGGGTTTCCAATTGTGAAATGTCTAAAGAGTAATCAAAATCAAGCAGGCAATGGGTCCATAGTGTCTGGAGCACTCAGCAATGCTAAGACTTTGCTGCCACTTGGGTTCTGAATGTACAACATATGCAATTTGTACCCTGAAGGCCCTCACAAAGGCAGCCAGAAACACCTCAGCTCACACAGGAGAGACTGTTGCATGTTAGGGATAGCAGTGTTTTCCACGGTACAGACAAGTTCTCTGCTCCCATAAGAACAAAGTATTGAAAACAATACTACATTATTCCTCAGTGTGTAAGTATCAAATTAGTTAATCTTTGGATCATGTTGTGTTAGCATGCCTGATTTTTTAAAAATTTTACTCTATGAATTAAAAAAACTCATTAAATGGGATTTTCTCAGCCATGGACATGCTTGTGGAAAACCAGAGATTGACCTTAAATATCCTTCTTAAATTTTTGAAATGGGCATCTCACCCACAGACCCTGGGACTCACTGTTTCAGTTACACTGGTTCACCTGTTCTGGGCGACAACACATCTAGCTGAGGGTTTGCAGGTGTGTTCTGCCACATTGGCTTCTACATGGCTACTCTGTGATGATACATTATTTATGACTTATTAGAGCTTGCCTGGGGGTACAGAAAGCAAAGCCAGCCATACTAGTTAGCTATAGAAGCCAAACGGTGATGGGACACACCTTTAATCCCAGGAGTTGGGAGAAAGGCGGCTGGATCTCTGAGTCCTTAATGGACTACCGGAGAGTAAGTCAGAACTCATGCCTTTAATCCCAGGATTTGAGGAGTATAAAAGGTAGAGACATTCAGTCTGAGAGTTAGTCTTTAGCCATGTTGAGAGCATAGCAATCTGAGTGAATCTGAGGAGCAGTGAAGTTGGGAACAGTCTGAGGATCGCCCCTTTGGTCTGAGCATAACTAGAGGTAAGAACTAGTGGCCAGTTGCTTTGCTTTTCTGATCTTCAGCTTGAAGCTTGAACCCCCAGTATCCGTCTCTGGGTCTTTTATTTATTGTGCTATAATACTGGGGATTTAGCTCAGGTCTTTATATACTCATCTCCATTCCCTGTTATCCAAAACAAACAACAATTAATGTTTCTCCTTCTCCTGTTCTGTTTCCTCCTCCAGCTTTGTTTTTGCCATTTGTTTTGATTTTTGAAATGGGTTTTCCTCTGTGGTCTTAGTCTAGAACTTGTGGTGCTCCTGATTGAATCTCTGGGTGCTGGGATTGTAGGTCTGTGGCAGGCAGGTAGGCAGGTGCCAAGAAAGACCCAAAGACACTGTAAGGGTAGCCATTTACAGCCTTGCTCCAGGAAAGGTTTCCCCAATGTAACAATTCTGCTTCCGCAGGGGAGAGATCCCCTAATGAAGTTGTTACAGCTCTGCCCTAGAGTGTAACAACTTTGCTCTGCTAGGGGAAAGATTTCCCGGAGAAAGTGAAAAAGTGTTACAGTTCTGCTTTGCTCCCCTGCTGCCTAGGGGAAAGTTGTCACTCAAGAGATTTATTGAGAAGGAAGAATGAAGGAGGGTGGCTGCCTCTAGGGTGAGAAGCAACAGCAAACTCAACAAGGTATAGAATTTATATAGGGTTTCTTGGGGTGGGGGTGGTGGAACTCTCCAGGGTGGTTTGGGATTGGTGGGATTTTGAGCTCAGGGACCTCAGGGATTGCTGGGATTCTGCAGCCTGACTCTGGGGCAAGATCAGGGATTGGTGAGATTTCAAGCCCTGGTCCTGGGGTCAAGTCAGGGGTAGGGTGTTTTTTCCTTGGCCCTTTTCACCCTACAGTGCCCCTGTGTAGCAGGAATGGGATGCTTTATTCAGATAGTAAATTTAACTGTAGTATTACAAGATATAATTTGAAAAGTACATTTTTTTTCAAAGTTTACACACAGAAAACTTATGAAGAAATGAATATCTCAGCGTGCCTTGGTCCTTAATTTCCAACAACATTCCAGATTCATTTTTGTTTTGTTTCCCTTTTGTCTATATATTACTTTGGTTTTGAACCCAAATTCTTAACATTGGAAAGGGGGGGTAAGGCTCCTCCCAAGAGATGAGAAGAATGAATTGGTAGGCCTCCCATCAATCAATCTCTCATGCCTTCCTGGAGGCTGACTGCCTACTTCTAGCATTGGTGGGTTTACCATGGCTCTATGCAACGCACAGTTTCAGAGAGTAGTCTGTCCAAAATGGCATGAGTGACTAGGTAGAATAAAAACTGGCAGCACTGCCTGGAAGTCAATGCAAGAGAGCTTCTTCCTGGGTGGGAGGTCACACTCTACCCCCAGGATCAGCTTCCGGAACCACAAGCATTGTTGCAACAAGCGACCGGGGCATTAGGAGCTCAGTCAGGGACACAGCAGTAGAGTTAAATGGGTTTAGCTGTGATCACAAGTTATGGACCTGTCTTTCTCTCTGTCGTTATCTCTTAACAACCATTCCAAACGGGTTGATCGCCCATGTGCTTTCTCCTGATAATGTTGACTGGGGCCTGGCTTTCTAACCTCCTTAGCAACAAGGCCCCATCTGTAATTCCTGCTGACTCACTTATGTGGGTATAAGATACACATGTTGCTGGAGTTTCTTGCCCCACCAGGTTTTGCTGCCTTTCAAATAAGCACACAAAGACTTACATTAATTATTAAGCTGTTGGTCAATGGCTAGGGATTCTTACTGGCTAGCTTTGTCTTAATTATTAACCCATAAATGCTAATCTATGTATTTCTATATGATGACCTTATCTTACCAGAGAACACCTGGAACATCCTGTCCTCCTGGTCTCTACATGGCATCCCTTCGAGGTCTCTCTCTCCCCCGCTTATCTTTTCCAGAATTCTCCTCGTCTCCTAGCCCCGCCTATCTTCCTGCCTCTATTGGCCAAACAGTGTTTTATTCATCAACCAATAAGAGAAACATATATACAGAAGAACATCCCTTACATACACAAAGAGTGACATCACACACACACACACACACACACACACACACTTTGTTCCCCGTTTTTTTTTTTCCAGAGGCCCTTCCTTCTACAGTCTATTATGGGTTGTTCGCCTGCCATTTGCAGCTACTCATTCTAGAAGCTGGATGTTGCCCACGGCAACCAGCAGTTTGCTGACATTGGTTTCAGGGTTCTTTTAAGGGAGAGCTTCTCAAAACCAGTTCCTAAAGAGCCTTTGTACCCGTCACAGCAGAACATACATAAACAGCCATTCAAATTCAGAGAGCTTAACATGGCCTTTCTACAAAGGCCGAAAGCGGTTTCACAATCGGAGTGATTTTCAAATTAAGCAGCGTTTCTGCCACCAGTTTGCTCTAGCGGATCCCTGTAGTTTTCGTTTAATAAAACTCATCCACTGAGTTAGGGCACTGTCACAATGACAAGGGTCAGGCCAGCTCTCCAGGTATTAACTGCAGGCTGACAGAGCGTGTGGTATGCGTCCCATGCCACGTAGCCGGCTGATCTGTTTCCCCTCCAAAGCTCTAGAAAATACTTCATTATATCCTGCAGAGCCAAATGGGAAGCAATCAAGCTGTTTTGTCATTTGAATTAGGAAAGGTCAAGGGATTAGAAGTTAATAGTAGACAGAGGGAAAGTGCTTTGTGAAAATTGCCCGTTTTTTTCCATGTAAGGGGAAATAATGTGCTCCATTCATTCGACCAAACATCCAGTAGTGTAGATTTTGGTCAGTGGGTAGACTTACAGAGAAAAAGAAGCCATCTAAAAGTTCTGAAAGATTCTATTTCCAGAAACCGTGAATCAAGTTCTTACTTCTCACCCAATGTCACCCGTGCCAACACTTATGAACTCCCCTCATCCTTTCTTTTTATCTCACTGACTGTATTAGTGACTTGGGTAACTGCCAGACTCTATGGTACAGTCCTGATTTCACACCTAAAGAAACAGGGGTTCGGTGAGGCATAAAAAAATGTACCCGAGGCTGCACAACCCACTGAGTTCCATCTCCAGACTTCAGCCACAATGACTTATCTATTTACTTGCCTACCAGTCATCTTAAATATAGTATCTATTAGCTTGTCACAGAAGGATTGCCCAGATAGATTCAGTGACACCCGATCATCAGTGCATAAGCGTACTAGCCAAGAAGCTTCAAGGTATGTAGTTTAAAGCACACATAGCATAGAATCTGTTCTGCACAATTTGGGAGTAAAAGGCCCGGAAACACTGGGTATTGCTGTCTTGTTAATTCCCGACACATTGTTCTGGCATGGTTTATACGTAGTTAAAAAGAAATGTGTGCATTTACTGATAACATCCTACTCTCCAAATCCTACTACAGTGACTTAAAAAAAAAAACAGCAACACTTGGACTTTCCATATAATTTCTTCTTAGTTTGCTATATTTTACAAGTAAATTTATAGCTAAGCAAAAAAATACAATGTGAAAACATCCCAAACCCTTCTTCCTTGCCACAATAAATGTCAAAAACCATTGCCCTATTTAAAAGTCTGTCTTCAGATCAGAAATGCTTCAGGATACCACCTTAGGACATTTCCCAGTGTTTATCCCTATAAGAAAAGTTACATGAGAGAAGATGCCAGTCATGTGTGGATGTCTGTTTAGACCTTGTGTATGTGTAGAGCTTAGGCATTCAACATTATCATCATCTCCTCAACTTGAGTCCATTTTTCTTCTCTTACCGTAATTGTGTGTGGAATGCCCAGCATAGGGATATACTAAGATGGGTTCAAGTCTGGGCCGTTTTGTAAAATTCCCAAAGACATTTCATCGCATCGGCACTTTCTGACATCAGACATAGAGCATATCTCTGACCAGGCCCACTATTCCTGCAACTTGAAAGATTGGAGGAACAATGACACGTGAAGGGAGCCGTGTGTCTCCAAAAGTTATTGTCTCCCATTGTACTGCCTTAGTAGTTCCGGTGTAGAGACAGCAATGAAGGACAGGTGTCCTGGAGACTGAGAAATGGGTTCAGAATTGCAAAAGAGAAAAAAAAATCTGTGCCTGCTGAAAATGGATAGGCGCTCACACTTCTTCGTGGTCATAATGAAGAGATGTCCCTCATGGCTAGTTCAGCGTGCCAAGGTCTAGTACCACAGAAGGGGGAAGGCGCTGAGAATGAGAGGCATGACCGAGAGTAGGACAACACTCTGGCACTGGAAACACGAAGCTGATTGGCTTCCAAAGTGTTTGGCAAGGAGGGTTTGGCCACCCATGTGATTTTTATCATCTCACCTGTGTGGGGTAATTATGGTAAAGCAGTACGGTGCGGCAGCCTCTGTTTAAACACGCTCCTCTGAATGGAATAAACAAAGAGGAAGAATGAATATTCACTTACACACAAGCTGTTGCCTTCAAGTCTTGGTGGCACACCCAATGCCCAATTATCCTGACATTCCCACTGAACAAAAATGTTGGGAACGCAAACACAGTTTCTTAGCTAATTATTTCATTATACGGAAGTGGTGTTTGTGAAGCGATAAATTCACAGCATCTTTGTGAGAGCCAAATCTGATGGTCTTAATGTTGAAATTTTCAAATAAAAAAGTACATTTTTTTCTCATGGCTTTTCTGATTTAGTAAGAAAGTGTCCTTTATAGTTATATAAAAGCCATATTTTTCCAGCAGATAGTTTACCATTCAAATAAGATAACACTACTTAACCCCAGTAAATTATTACTGACAGGGGACCGGAGAGATGCCAAGAGGCATCCACCAGTTATCTCTGATGAGCCGATCCCTACCTCTCTCCAGCCCATGGTTCTCACAGTTGCCTTAAAATGGCTGTAAAAGAAACTCCTTCTACTTCTATTCAAATGAGATTTATTTTATATGTTCGTGATATATGTTTAGGGAAAAAGAATTGTGGAATGTTAGATATCATGTCCTCGACTTAAAATACAAGACAGCAGGGAAGAGAGAGGACTCGGGAACACACGAGGCTGGGCAGAGGCTCGCCTGGTTCACAGGCTCTGTGTCGGCATCCAGTGTAAGGAATAAAGTGAATCTCAACACAGATTTCTCAGAAACCATAAAATAACAGGGTTTTTATTGTATTTTGACCAACAATCCCTAACAACTCTGCCATTGGAATTAATCCGTGTTTAAAATCTTTGGCATCTGAACATCATTGTGAGTCCCATTAGTCACAAGCAGGGGCACCTTAGCAAAGGGGATTGTCTTGACAAAGTAATGAAGAATGCTCTCTTGGAACTGGCAGTCTGATCACAAGGCACACTGAACAACAGTTTTTCTCTGCTTCTTCATTCTAAGGATTTTTTAAAAATCTATTTCTAAACGCCACACTGAGGCCAAAGATGGCTCAGCAATTAGGAGAGCCCGCTGTTCTCCCAAAGAAGCAAAGTATGGTTCTCAGCCTCCTACCCGCTGGCTGACCACTGTCCTTAACTCTAGCTCAGAGGAGTCTGACACCCTCTTCTGGATTCCACAGGCTTTCACACACATGTGGTGTAGACACACAGGCATACGTACATGAGCATGAATTTAAAAATAAGAGCAAACCTCCAAAAGCCATACTGTTTCTATGGAAAGAGTGAGGGAGATTTGGACAGGTTGTTCTAGACCTGGGTAGGAGATCCCTCTGAAGCATAATTGAGGACAGTAGTCTTTATTCTTCTTCCGTGATCAGAGATCAATCCCAAAGAGCTATTGTTTCCCATGGCTCTCCTTCACATGGGAAGATCAATCTTCTGTATGCATCAAGACTTCATAAAAATTGAATAAATGATTATGGACTCAGGCTTAAAATTCAATGATCTCTGTTGAGAGAGGAACAAACAACCAAAGCAAGGGGTGCAATGAATCCCCCCAGTGAGGAACTTTGTACATGCACAGAGAGTGTAAGGACCAACTCAGGGCACAGTTTGTTTCCTTGCCTTGAGTTTGGCCAGCTTCCTGTGGAATGCAAGATACATTCCAGATCCCCCAAAATGTTAAAATTGTTGGAAAATGTATATCTTATAATCAAGGCAGTCTGGGGGATGTTTGTTGAGCTTTGTAGTGGTAGGAATGGAAAGATACAAACTATCAGAAAAATAATATTTTTTCTTTCCTATTTTTTAAGGAATAGCACTTAAATAGCCTCTTTCTCCCAATTTCCTGAAGATAGTCTAGTCTCTACCCATTATCCTATCATAATTGTTTCCTTCCCCTCTCAAAGGCACCCTGCCTGGGATATGACTTAATATTCTATTTATGAGTCACTCTTGTTGATAGTAATCACAAGTCTCAACAGAACAACGTAACCATATGATATACCTTTGAATATGTGCAATAAATTCAGAGTCCTCAGAGCCTTCTTAATGAATCAGCCCTTTACTGAAGATGGCAGGAGCCTAAGAGGGATCAGGTAGTTGACAAGGTCTTCCATCAACTATAGAACAGAAACAGTGTCCATGGCAGACTAACCCAAGTGAGTATCATGAGTATAAAAATGGAGACAGTTATCTTTAATAAAGCTGCCATTCAGGCCTCAGAGAACTGTGGCCACTACATGTGCCTGGAACCACTTTAACAGTGAACATATAAAGTAAAAAGCACAGTGCTATAGGACAAGACCGTCATTAAAAAATCAGTTACCGGTGTTTTTAAATTGAATTTACACCACTTTATGTATGACAAATTTAAGATGTATTAAGTAACAACTCATAACTGTGAGCTAACTGCTGCCATAATTTCAATGTGATGGATATATGTTACTTTTTTGCATTATATCTAACATGACATGAAAGTATCTGTGATATCTGTGGCTGACAAAGTGACAGGTTCTGATTTTTTTTTGTTAATCTCCATAATCTAAAGAAATTCTAAGAGGCCATTAATTTGAGAGAGTTGGGGGTTGTGTACTTGGGAGGGCTTAGTGGGAGGAAAGGGAAGGGAGAAATGGTGTAGTTGTATTATGATAACAAGTTATATTAAAGAGAGTCTACATTTCTGTTGCAGGTTAGGAAAAATAAATATGCAATTGTTTCCTTTTCAAGTTCCCAAAACCACCTCTATAGCTATGAATTCCCAAGCACACCCCCGTTTAACAACTCCTTCCTTAACAAAGCCTGCTGGATAACTAGGGGTACTCCCATTTTACAAATAAGCAAACAGGGGCCATAATAGTTAAGTGACTTTTATTGTTTTCATCCCCTGGCCAAGAATTACATCATGCATCATCGGAACCTTCCCCTCTCCATGCCTCCACTGGATAGCAGTCAATAAGGACATGAGAATTTCAGTTTCCACTCTGCTCTGAGGCCAACTACCTCTTAGGGCAGTCACCTACACACCTAGCCTAGTCACCTACAGTCTCCAAGCACCAGGGACACCAGACGAAAGAGGCAGAGGTGTGGCAAGGAGCCCAGCAGGGATGGGGGACTGGATCACTCCTTGGGTTCCCTCGCCTTGGGCGTCTCTGTGTCTAAACTCCTAAGTGCTCCTCAGGTGGCTTTCCAGAGTGGCCATTATTTCCAGTACATTTGAAGCTATTTTCTACCTTAGCTACTTTCCTTTCCCTCCCTTCTGATGATTGCTGTTTCTGTTTATTACTGTTCTCAGAGGAGGGAAATTGTTTCTCTTCACCCCACCCCCTTAGCTCATTGCAGATACCTATTTGGATCTCTCCCTGTAATCACTATAATTCCTTAGCCTCCCTTTATCTAAAGTATAACTATTAAGTTATCTTAACTCTTTTCGAAGTCAAATTGCCTCATCTGTTTATTATTTCCCTTCATTTCTGCCTGACAACTCTAAAACTCAGGGACTATGAAAAGCAATTGGTAAAGCTCTCGGTGGTCCCGGGAAGCGTTTATTGGTTTCTGTAATTGAGTCTCGCTGATTATGCCGAGTGCTATTAGCCTCGTGTTGTACCAACTTTAACATAACAAACCTTAAGGTTTTAAAAGTGTGTTTTTTTAATATTTTAAAACTCATTTACAATTTTCACTTGGCAGTTAGTTTGCTATCGCTTACCACCATCCCCTCTTGCAAGTAGCGGGGAGGGCATTTCATTTCAATAAGTCTGATACACGGACGGGGCCTGTCAGCTCAGAGAGTGAGATGAAGACAGGGTCCTCCTGCTTTAACCTGAGGAGAAGATAATCACTGCTCAGCCTCCGAGCAAGATTACCTTATTCCCTTATTAAAAGAACCTTACAAACTTCACTTGTATTTCAATTACTTATGGCCACTAGTTTTAAAATGACTTTATGCTATATAGCTCACTGGAAAGTGTGTGTGTGTGTGTAAAGATTTTTTAAACACTATTTTTTATTCTGAGAAAATATTAATTCCTCTACATGTAATAACAAGTGAGCTCTCATGTGCCTTTGGCCACTTTTCACGGAGGGACATCTTTTAAAACTTCTAACAAGGGTGGTAACAGTGTCTCAGACAACACAAGGCATTTTTGTCATCCACAGAGCCCCTCATGCTGGCATTTTGCAGCCACATCCACTCCCCCCCCCACTCTCCTTTTATTCTTTCTATTGTGTTTTCATTCTATTTTTTTAACTTATTTTTAAAACTCAGCTAACATTACACCTATGAAGGGGTAACGTGAATGATTTGATACATTTATGAGCTGTTTAGATGTGGCTAAAATTCCTGTCTCCTCAAACACATCGTTCCTCCAATGTGAGGACCTTCAGAATCCTTTCTTATACTCTTCTGGAAGGCATAGGTCACTCCTGATAGCACAGCCACCTTCTATAGTAGCTCACCAAAACTGCTTGCTTATAGCTGACTGTAGCTGAGCACCCACTGGTCACCCTTCCCATTGCTCTCCCTCTCCTCTCCTCCTCCCAACCTACAGAAATCACATCTTTACTGCCAACTTCTGTGAGTAGAAGGATTGATTTTTCAGCATTTCTACTATATCAAACCATATATATATATATATATATATATGCTTTATAAAATACATAGTAAATCGTGAGAACTGTGATAGGAAAAGAGATTGAAAGACTGAGAAGTGACCATTGTCACCTTGATCACCACCACCGTGACCCAACATAGGACTTGGTTTTGTGCTCATGAGAGCTAGACGTGTATATGCGACCATATCCACATACATGTGTTTAAACACAAAGCATGCATGCATAAATGCGTTTACTTTTCCTCTCACACATGTTCTCTCAAGTTCCCTAAATGCCACACCCTATTTTAAGCTTCATCCACCTCTTGGTTCCATTCAAGCAAAGACTGATAATAAGCTGGCTACATATAAGACCACATGGACAAGGATGAGAACTGAAGAGATGAGTAGAGAGAGGGATATCCTGAAATGTTTAACCTTTGGTAGAGAGGCACAAAGGAGAGTTTGTGGAGCGGTGTTATCAGAGTAAAGACCTTTTTTGCTGTTTGGTTTGGTTTTTTTTGAGACAGGGTTTCTCTGTGGCTTTGGAGGCTGTCCTGGAACTAGCTCTTGTAGACCAGTCTGGTCTCAAACTCACAGAGACCCACCTGCCTCTGCCTCCCGAGTGCCGGGATTAAAGGCGTGCGCCACCAACGCCTGGCCAAAGTAAAGACTTTAAAATGTAATAAGAGCACTGCGTGGAATCCAGAGAGAAGAGTCGTGGGATATCAAGAGGCCATGGGAGGGGTAGTGGTAGAGGACCATGCACTCAATGGACATGGGGGGGGGAGCAGTATATTTAAAGAGAGGAGAGAGAAGAAAGGGAGGAAGGTCCCTGATAGACAGCAGCTGGGTCTAGCCAGGCCTCCTGGACCACTTCTCCACATCAAACTCAAACCGTTAGAAACCCGTGAGCACAGTTGACCCATACTCTGCACTAACAAATGGTCAAAGGATGCTGCTGTTGCAGTAAAAATAGACCAAAGGGATCCAGAATTGAAGCACTTTCATCCAAGACAATTGTAGCCACTGGTCCCTAAAAGCCACCAGAGGGACCGGCTTGTCCCATCCAACAGGCCAGCCAGTTCTGTTGGGTATGGATAATCTTGTAGATAACTTGTGAGCTCTCTTTTGAAGTGTCCATTCAATATTTCATAGACAACCCTGGCTTCTAGAGTCATGAACCAAATAACTAGCAACACTTTCCTCGTATTATTCCTTAACCATGACATTCTTCCACTTGTTGGCTGAAGAAGCCTGAGAATCAATGGTATTTGGGAATTTCAACAGATTGAGAGTCCACACATGCACTTTACAGAGAGGGGTCATCCCACTTAAACTGAATTTTAAGTCTGATTCCTTGATATACTTAACGTTGAAATTCTAACTTGCCCACCCTGCCAGCTTCTATCCAAACCCATATATCTTATTTGAGTAGTCCTATCAGATGTCCATTCAGAACCTTGTTACTGAGCACATGCTCTTGGAGCTGTCACAGACTCCTTGGAACATCATTACAGAACCTGTGTGCTTCTAAACACTGCAGAAATTGCTTATTTAACTGAATGTCCAGTGTTTTATCCAGCAACCATGGTCAGGAGGTTGTGATCATCTGGCCGCTTGGCTAGGCTGGGCAGTCAGATGTAGCCTCACTTATGTGTGTGGAAGATGGAGTCGGCTGTCAACTGGGTTGTCCTTCTCTGGTTGTTTCTGGAGAAGGACAGTTTCTGTACGCATCTGGCATAGGACCACCGCACAAGATGGAGCCTTCCTGTGGTGGACTTTCTATTATCACAGAAAAAGGGTTGGAGTCAAAAGCTTCTTGCACAGGTGCCTACTGCCATCTGCGCTCATTTTCACAGTGTCTATTATTAGAAAAAGTCAGAGGGCCAGCCTGCACGAAGGCCTGGCGAGAACATTACAGACGGTATACATACAAAGAAGGACGTGGGGTAAAATATAAAGGGGATCTTACAAAATAGACAGGAGAAAAATAAGACCGAATAAGAGAGTTAAAGACTACTACCGGGAGCGATGGAGGGAGTCTTAGTTCACATGAGGCAGTCAGGAAGAAATTGTCTAAGAAGATGACATTTTGGCAGAGTCCTGCAGGAAGCTGGCGGAACTCAAAGAGTGCACTTATGCAAATGGTGAGGAGCCGGAGGTGGCTGGCAGGAGAAAGGTTGCTAGGGATGATAGTTGAGTGGGCATGAGGAGCGATGGAAGGTCAGGTCTGACTAGGAACTTACAAATACATAAGGGCTCTGCTTTTCACGCTGAGATGAAAGCCACATGGAGAGTTTGAGGGGCGTGGATTCAGGAGCAGGGTTATTGTGGCGGAAAGACAATCTGGACACCGCCGTAGCGCTCCTATTGGACGGTGAGGTCCAGAGTGGCTGGTGTCCCGGTGGGTGTTGAGAGTAGAGCAACAGGAGGAGTTGATACCTTTGGAAGGTGAAACCCACGTGGTGCCAGGAATGACTGTCAACATTTTCACACTCACTGATCTCCCGTGCTCTTGGGATTTACAAAGCCATTGCCCCTTAGAGGTGAGGCAGCCAACCAAAGGAGGAAGAAGCAATGTAATGACAGATGGGAAAACAAAAGCGGGTGTGATGGGGCTGTGAGAATGTAGACAGCCCGGGGGTCTAAAAGATGAAGAGAGCGGATTCTCAGAGGCCCCGCCTCCCCCATGAGGAGCCCATCAGCTCTACCAGCACCTCGCCTTTAGCCCTGCAAGAGTCACATTGTAACAAAGAGAACGTATTTCTTTGTTTCCGTGTTATTAGGCTGTAGTGATTTGTTACGTCGGCACAGGAAACTGACACACAAACAGCTGCTTGATATGAATGTGAAATGCAGGGGGAAGGTACAGGGACATGGACTTGGACTTCATCACAAAATAAAAATAATAAAAAAAAATCACTTAAAACCGGTTGCGATTTCCAGCAGGGTGTGCACTGGGGAAAGACCGGGTGTTCTGATGCTGTTTCTGACCACCCGATACCCAGAGGCCAGAAAGCTGAGGAAAATCAATGAAAATTGAGAAGGAGCACCAGTAAGACATAAAGAGAATTGACAGTTTCAGATCCCAGAAGCCAAGGGAAGCCAGTTGTTTCCAGGCAGAAGCCAAGTGTCGTTCAATCAGTGTCTGTGATTTAATGGTCACTTGTGATCTCAGCCCTGGAATGTTTTGCTTGCACCTATAAAATTTTGGGAAGGATGGTTGATATCTGAGGGTGTGCTGCCGGTAGAGCATACTTGCTTTATGCTTTTCGACTCTGCCACACCTGCTCTAGGAAAAGTGACATACTCAATAGCAACATTTGGATGCATAGGTTAGCGCCCCTTCATTCATTTCTTCCTTTGTCGGATATGTCAAGGTTCCTCTGGTCTAGGTCCTGGGGATACACTGTCAACAAGCACGGCCGTCATTGCATGAGAACTTCCAGAATTAGTGGCTTTTTCTTAGGATTAACACCACCTCTTCTACCAAAGTTTTATCCAGGTTTTTCCTGTAGTTTCTTTCTGGCCTTGACACATGTTAATAAAATTCCTCACATTTAGTGTGGCAACCAGTGTCTGCTGATGATCTCTGCCCCCTGCAATGCTATCCAAGTCTTTGCTCATGACATGTTTTACAGGTCTCCATATGATTTACTGTTAAAACTAAAACATAGCTGCAGAAAAAAATGGGGCCCCATTAATATTCATACTGAGGTAAGCATGAAAACGAGGTCTGCCCAGGACTAATAGGGATGCATGGCCACCCACAACTCAGCTTCTTCCTAATAGCTGTTGAATAAATACATTTTTCTTCCTGAGTAAATATCTTTACTAAAATAAGACTTTCTATTTTATCTTTGACCTTAGTTGGTGACCAATACATAGGAAAGAATTTTATAAAATTTAAAGGTTTCTGAATCTTTTTAAAGTGTCCTTGGAGACTTCCATTATTGTATCCAGTATCCATCATTATAAAGACACTCAAAAAATTTCCCATAGACATGAATATACATGTATATATATATATATATATGTGTGTGTGTGTGTGTGTGTGTGTGTGTATAGAGAGAGAGATAGATAGAGACAGAGACAGAGATTTATTCTATCATTTCTGCTCCTCTAGAGATCCTTGATTAATACAATGATGGTATTTTCTTTCTGAGAAAAGCTTTTATTGGCCTTTTGGATAAAATTTATTTGCCAGGAAGGATGATTCCATCACACTTCTGCTGGAACCAGTGCATGGCCGCCTCTTTGCTGGCTCTGTTTGGCCCCCATGCAGCCTGTCCTGTGCTTCTTGTCTGCGATGCTGAAACCTGGCCTACCCAGCATCACATAGAAGTCCAGGCCGTAGATCCCAATACTTGGGTCGTATTTGATGCCCAGATCAATGTGTTCTTGAATCCTAAAGCCAAAGTTTCCAGTATCTGAGAAGTTATTTTTCCGTAATTCATACTCCCACACCTTCAGGCCTTTCTCCAGCATTTCTTCTGCCTTGGCTCCACGGACAGTGCAGCAAACAGCAATCTTTTCATTTCTCCTGATGCCAAAGGGCCTGACAGTGTATCTGGCTTTGGAAAACACAGGTGTCTGGCCTGTGAGCTGCTCCAACACCTTGGCTGCTCTGGTCAGCCTGTCCACGCTCTCCCCAACAGAGATATTGAGGCAGAGCTTGAGGATGCGAAGTTCCTACATGGGGTTCTCCTTTTCACCTTGATCTTGTGACATGATGGGGAACAGGAAGAGAGGCGATGGTAATTTTTTTTAACTGACATGTTGACTATCATGAAATAAACCCAGCTGTCAGCCATAATCTCAGAGACATTGAAAGAAGCTTGTGTAGGCTTCACAACCAAGAACAGGGAAAGAGAAGTTGCCCATAAAGTACTCTTCTGTCTGGCACACCAGCCTCATCACACGCACAACTGTGCTTTTTTTTTTTCTTCCCTTAAAAGATCCTGGTATTAGGGAAGGGGTCAATGGAAGGAAGTGCTTCTGTCATTCAGGATTCAGTTCTGACCTTTGGACCTGCAGAAAAAGAGAAGAGTTGGAAGGGACAAGTAGAAACTGACAGGGTAATAGGGCAGGAGGGACTGGAGAGAGATGGAGGGTGAGAAGGCTCTCCTTCCAAAGCTGCTGTATAGGACATTGCTAAAGCTCCTTATAAAGATGAACATGAAGCCAGTGACATGAAGTACTGGGACAATATGTGGCATAGAGGAAATCAAAATATCACTGCAAGATCTTGAGTCCCATGACTTTCATTAGTTATATTGCTACATCAATAATACAACTGTAGACCATGGCGGAAGACATTAATGTGACATATTGCCCCCTTTAAGCCAATTTATCAAATACCCTAGATATTTCATTATTTTTTTCAAATAGCAGAATGAATATTAATCCTATATCCCGTGCAATTAAAATACATCTCTTCACTGATGTTCATTCAGTATTTTCAGCCTGCCCACTCATTGTGATTGCCATAGTGACATTTATGGAGCTATCATGTGTCTTAATACATTTACGGCCTATCAATGGACTTTGACTAGCACAAGAGGAAAATTCACTGAAACCCAAAGTGCTTCACATGACATTGTAAAAGATGGGACAAGGATTGCACCACAGTAGACGAGCTCTGAGCACGCACACTGAGTGATAGGTATGGGCTTCGGGGAACTGTACATTCTGCTCCCGTCTCCAACATGATGGAGGCTAAGCTTCAATAGGTACCTGCAATTTCAGTACTAATGTAACTTACCCGAGGCTGCCCATTTCCCCAGGCTCCAGCTTGTTTAGCTGTCAAGCGAAAGTAACGTACGGCACCCTGTCATCATTCTTTTCCTGCCTCTCCCCTGGGTGCCCACAGCCGTTCAAAATCAAATGCCTGGGGACTGTCAGAAACACAAAGTCTGAGCTCCAGGATAGACCTGACCGGAAAACAAAACCTGCTTTTGACTTCATACGGAAGAAGATGTTTCTCTACCCACCCCCCATTCAGGACTAGGTTTGGATTGGAACTCTGTTAAGAGCCAGCGCCTGCCGTGCCGGGGTGAGGGTCCCTGGCATGGCTGCGGATGATGATTTCAGCCACCCAGCACATGTGAGATGGTTTGCTTTCAGAATTTTCTTTGAGCTTGCCACCTGACCAAACAGTGTTGCCACTATCATCTGTGAAGCATTAA
Organism: Mesocricetus auratus; assembly: GCF_017639785.1. NCBI lineage: Eukaryota > Metazoa > Chordata > Mammalia > Rodentia > Cricetidae > Mesocricetus > Mesocricetus auratus. The sequence goes on from NW_024429204.1 coordinate 781,229, forward strand.
CAGCCAGAAAATGGTGCTGGGGCCAACTGGCCCATGTCAGTACAGACTCTTCTTTGAAGATTAAAGTGAGGACACTATGCTACTAATTCAAATAATTATGAGTCTCTTTTCTTTTCATTTGATTTTGGTATTTCACTGTCACTTTAAATAAAAAAAAAAGACATGTTGAGAAATGTGGGGAAATGGGCATACTTTCTCTTGATTTTCTGGTGAATTATTTTCTCTATGTTAAGAGAAAGTCAAAAAGCTTTAAAACAAAAATAAAGCTAATTTTAGGGAGAAAAAGGAGAAGTTATGGAACATGGGTCAATATTTTTGTTTTAAAGAAAAGAATCCCCTGGAATTTTATAAAAGCAAAGAATACAAACACCATCCTTGTGTTTATATTATAAAGCAAGCAATTTAAAACATTCAATATGTATTTCCAGCAGTTTCCTTCTTTTTAATCTTGCATTGCAACCAAAGAACGCTAATGGTTACCAAATTGCTTTTTGGCCGAGCTGCTTAACCCTTGAGAAAAAGAAAATGAATAAAGGGGAAAAAGGAACGTTGCAGGGTGTGATTGCAGCATATGATAGCTGTGAACCCCCAACCTAAGCAGATGGCGACTGATCTGAGGATTGCAGTAAGAGATCACCAAGAGCATTCCTCTGCTTTCGGGGTATGTACATTACATGGCAATGAGCTATGGTTTCCATGGCTCCTAATAGACAGCCACCATCTTTGGTAAGAGAGAAGTGAGCTCACAGATCACATCCTAACTTACCCTTGAGCTGTTTAGACTCTTCCTCTGTGTGCCCCAGGGTGGTTTTCTTGTTTCAATCTGAGTTGGTCATCTCAGCAACCAAGCATTTTGTCCCAAGAAGCAGTCTTTTCCTATGCTCTGTAAACAAGCCATGGGCTATCTTGCTGAGTAGCGCGTGACATGGAGGAGCATGGCTGTCCTCCTTGTCATGAGCAGTGATCAATCAGTCTTCCCCACCTGCCCTGAGCTGCTCACGCTGAGTAACTTGGATGCTTGTGACTTTTGGCACATCCCTGAGTGGTAGTGGTTCATTCCAGTTCCTTTGTGAAGAGTGGCATCCCAAAGCTTAGATAATGACTCCGTAACTGGAGAGAAGGTAGCGTCATGTATGGTGGATGGTTTTTTTTCTTGCTTCTTTATAGGAAACATATGGCAATGTTTATATATGAGTATAAAACAATAGTGCACTGATATCAAGTTAGCAACAGCTAATGGAGCCATACAGGAATGGAAATCAAACATTTCTGTCTACACCAGGATTCCAGTCTGCTGGTGTCTCATCATGTCCTGTTTTATTTGGCTTGAAGGGGGTTTTGTTATTTTAGGCTTTGATTCCTAGTTGGAAGGACATTGTGTAGGGAGATGTTTTTATTTGTGCTTTCACTCCTCTCTGTGCTCAATTAAATTACTTTATTAGCATAAATAATAAATTCTGTGTGAGTAGATTTTGTATTACGATCGCATGAAAATTAAAATCTACTCATTTGTTTGACTGTACTCTTTGTATGTCTGACTTAAAGACTTTGTGGCTGGAAAATCCGAAGTGGCCATCTGGAGATGGGACACAAACAATGAAAGGCAGAGTCAGGCTGTACTCAGACCACACTTTTCTCCATGGCCAGCTCAGGAGCCATGAGGAAGCTTGGTAACCTGACTCAGCCTCAAAGGCTTGTAGGCACTGCTATGAAAACTGTACTAGCTTATCTTAGCAGCCCATGGGATGAGCTGTAATACATTTCACACATAAAGCCTGGCTTGGAGGAAGTGCTGCAGACCCACTTCCTGTCATCACAATCAGCAAACAGGACAGTTTTCCTTGACAATCTGAAATGCTCAGCGCTGAAATGAGAAGGACCAGTAAAGCCAGTGGTGCTGCCCTTTATAAATGCCCCATATACCGGAGCCCAACTGCAGCTTCTCCAGTCTCCATGGGCGAGGTATGATTTACCATCTCCATTGCATGGGAGAATAAACTTTACATTAAATGAGAAAGGCACACAGCTAAAGATGGGTAAGCAGACTGGGTAATTCCAAAGCCTAGGCTCTTCATCTCTGCACTCATAGCCTGTGGCACCTCTAGAAGCTCCCTTTGTTTACACTATGTTGTTTTTTTTGAGTGCCCATCAATATCCTGTCATTACACAGAGATATTGCAAAGTCCCTGTCTCAGGGACTTCTATTCTTTTGTAATCCAAGAAACCGGGAAAGCACTTACGAGAAAGCACATCTCTTATGTGTTACAAAGCCCGGGTAACTTAGATTCATGCAACCACTTTTACTTTGGTTTAAAAGAGGCTACAAGCTCATACTCAAACTTAGGTGAGAACACTTGTCACACCCAACAAACAGACAGACAGAAGGCAGGGCTCAAGGTGTGTTGACACGAGGAGAGAAGGAGTGGCTAGTCATTCTCCTTGGTGGTCAGGACTGCCACTTGCTGAATAAGGAAGGAGATATTACGATCCCAAGGTCACGTCTACTGCACCAGGCTTCTCTTTTGTGTCAGGTGTGACCACAAACCACCAACTAGCTCTACTCTTAACCTAAGCCCTTCATAGTTAGGAGAGCTTCACCTGCCTGCCTTACTGAAAACACGTGATCTGCCTGCAACTTGGAAACCTTCACATACAAGATTGCCCAATTCTATTTTCATTTACAAGATACATTATCATTCTACTTTTCTCCTTCCTGCAGTGTTTGGGGTAGAGGTAGAACAACAGAGAAAAAAAATTAAGATACCAGGTTACATGTCTACCTGTTAAACTTGCAGGAATATTCGATTAGATGGGCCCTTAATATAGGGTATAAATGTAGATTATGTTACATATTATTAATTCAAATGATGGTGCCATAAGGCAGTATCTACAGCTGAGAGCAACGATAGCTGGGTTTATTATAAGTATCTTGTACCTTTCACTGAAAATTAAATGAAGACACATCTATAAGAAGGATCCTGCCTTGTTAACCTCCGTTTTTTTTTAATTGTACTATTTTAGAATTTTGTGCAACATACGGCGATCATATTCTCCTCTCCCCCAACTCTTCTCAGATCCATCACCCCTAACTTTGTGTCTTCTGTTTCTCTTCATCTTCCCATCCATCCTTGAATGTGTAGTCTTCCACAGGAGCATGGGCTATACTCTTGATGAGGGATGTTCTTCTATATGCATATGTCTCTTATTGGTTGATAAATAAAAGACTGATTGGCCAGTGGCCACGCAGGAGTATAGGTGGGGTGACCAGACGAGGAGAATTCTGGGGAGAGGACACATAGAGGAGCTACCAGAGGGACACAGTGTAGCTACCAGGAAGATAGAATGCCCAGTAAGCCAAGACCACATGGAAATACTTAGATTAATAGAAATGGGTTAATAATTAAGAGAGATCTAGTCAATAAGAAGCATGAGCCATCGACCAAACAGTTTATAATTAATATAAGCCTCTGTGTGTCTACTTGGAACCAAATGGCTGTGGGACCAAGCGGAATAGGAACCTCTGTCTACAGTCCGTCTTCCAGCAGCTAACAGTTGCCAATCACTCCAAGGGTAGGGGTAGAATTTTGTGCCTAACTGCCTTATCTATGCTGAGCTTTGGTCTGAACTGGGCTTGCAAGAGGCTTGTGGGTGCTGTCATATCTACTGTGAGTTTCTAGGCACTGCTACCCTGCTATGTCCAGGAGGCACTGTTCCCTTCCAGTCAATCACCACCTCTGGCGCTCATAGTTTCTCTCCCCCTTCTTTGGCCATTGCCCCTGAGTTTTGGGAGGATGATTTGTGGTGAATTCAATTTAGGGCTGAGAATTCTGAAATATTTTATCTTCTGCTCCTGGCCTGCAGTTGCTCTCTGTGTTAATCACCATCTAGCACCAATAGAAGCTTCTTTAGTGAAGGGTGAAATATGCATTAATCTATGTGTATAACAAGAAGCCATTAGAAGTCTGATGGGGGAAGTCCTTCTGTGTACATGTTAATAAAGCACTGTTGGCCAATAGATAAGCAAGATAGGTGGGACTAGGAGTCGAGGAGGATTCTGAGAAACAGAGGCACAGTCAGTCACGATGTAGGACACCAGAGGAGTAAGAGATCTGGACCCTTTCTCTAGTAACACGAGACCACATGGAAATACTCAGATTAGCAGTTATGGGTTATAAATTAAAGTCAGAGCCGGCTGATAAGAAACCATAGCAAGCGGCCAACAGCTTCAAAATTAACATAGTGTTTCGTGTGTTATCTGGGGAGTCAGACAGTGGCGGGACTCAGACAGCTGGTGGGAAGAATGCATGTTACAGAAGTCAGCCTAATACTGTGTTAACTTAGCAGCAGAATAGCGCTAGTTTCTTGCCTAGGAGCTGTGACTTGTCCAGCCATAGGTTCTTGGCCTGGTAATGTCACTAAACATGGGTTTCATACTCTGGAGCAGGACTTAAATCCAGTCAGAGAGTGGCTGGTTATTCTCTCGACATTGTGTCACAATTGCACCAGTGGGCGTGTCTTGCTAGCACGACTATTATTTAGCTCACAAGGTATGTAGCTGGGTAAGATTGATTACTCTTCCTGCAGAGTACAGAGCACACTCTAGTACAATAGTGCCTAAAGCAAAGTAATTCAAAACTATCATTGCTATCAAAATAATTGTGTAATTTTATTATATTCCCTCAATTACATTTTTTTTGTAACTTTCCAGTCAACTCTTAGGTATGGCAAACCCCAGGATGGGAAATTGTACATCTGAGAACCATTGGAAAATACACAGAACAGGTATTGATCAGGGCAGAGCAATATTATTTTGACAGCAATCTGTGAGGAGGTGAATTATTTGATAACCCAGAAGCAGCATATGGGAATCAAACATTTATCTCTTTTTAAATTTTATTTAGGCAAATATATCCGACTACAGTCTGGTGATGGAGTCTGACTCAGGGACCTTCTTACCCACTGGGCTGCAGTTCACCGGCAGTGACAGAGCCAGAGCTATCATGAAGGAGGTCATGAATCTGCTGCAGCCCCTCAATGTCACCAACCTCTTCAGCGATGGAGAAGGGACAGATATTGACTTCTGGATTCAAGCTGGAGTGCCTGGTAAGACCAAAAGTGAAGATGCTGTTCCAGTATGGTCACAGTGGTTACCGGCAGACCATACATGGACGCCCCATGTCCTCGTCACTCAGGTAGACTCTGATTATTTTCCCAATTGGGGTGACAATGCATTGCTTCTCCCCTGCTCTCCACTCTCTAAGATCTGCAGGGAATGGTTCTAGAAGTTAAGCCTTCAAATCTGCTGTTGACTTTGATTTGTTATAGAAGATATGCTTGGTGATTTTTCACCACCAAACTTCGAGAAATGAAGCAGAAAGCAGTTGCTGCTGCCAACTCCCTTCTATCCTAGCCTCTACTAGGAGGGAACCTTCACTCACTCTTATATTGATGTTCCCATACACTGTTGTATCTGAGCTTTTACAGTGAGAGATTCATTCTCTGAGGACGGTTTTGTTCCTGATATTTGTGTTTGTCCTTGATGCTGCCGGTAAAAGATTGGAGATAGATAGCGTTGACAGTTGACAAGATGGCTCAGTGGGAAAAGTCACCTGCCATCAGAATAAGTTTGATTGCCAGGACCCAGGCAGTGGAAGGAGAGAACCAACTCTCCTAAGTTGTCCTCTGACACTGACAGGAACACTGTGACACATGCATGAACACACACACACACACACACACACACACACACACACACACACACACAGGAAAATACCAGAGATAGGACGTAAACTGACTTCCCCTGAACAGAAGTCCTAAGCCAGGAACAGGAATGAAATCATGAAATGCAAATACACCTAGGAGTTATAGGAACAGAGAGGGGAGCAGATTTCAAGGACATAAATTTGTGCTGCTTCACAAATTTGCCCAAGACCAGTCATGCAAAGAATTATTGGCATTGTTTATGAGCCTACATTGCGCCTCCAATACCATTACAGCCGTAATCAAGAAGACTATCCAGAGATCCATCTGCAAATTGTTCTGCGTTTGTGATATATAAACAGGAAGCCTAGCCTTTGAGCTATCTAACATTACTGTTTGCAGAACCCCCACATGTGGTCTGTACAAAAGCAGGCTCTCCAGGTCTACCTCTGTCACCGTGTTTTCTGCTTACAAAACAGATTTCACCAACAGCAACGCAATTTACATTTTGAAGAAAACCCATTCTTGAGATACTGTGGGTTTTAAAGAAATATTTTAGGTTTGGAAATTTATACAAATATCCACAGCTAAGAATGAGAAAGTCATTCCTTTGTTGTAACAGGAGCTTCCAATTCTGTCCATTTGTCCTGAGCATATTTTAACAAAAACTCGAATTTCTCTGAAATCTGTATCTCCATTTAGTATGGTGCACAAATCCTTGACATATCCAAAACATTACACATATGATCTGTGGATATAAAGTATAGGGACAAAAACCTTCGCCTGAATGGTACAGGGTCATGTGATCGAATTTTACATTTTCTTGGTGAGCCTTTAGTTGAGAGTCACCAGTCAGCTTCTGTGAGGAAAAGGCTAGTGGGTCAGAGTAAATTCAGCTAGAGACTAACCAGGGGGAGGAGCTAAAATCTACAGCAGAATTGAGAGGAAAAAACACCTTGTTTTGCTGCATTTGAACACAAGAGCCCCTCACCTTCTTCCTTCACACGTCTACGTTGCACAGGACTTGGTCTGTGTGAAATGAGAAGCTAGATAGATTACTGTCATATAAGGTAATGAAGTACCATCCCTCTTGGCCTCAGCAAAGTCAGATTTGATTTTTCACAAAGCAGAGTGGAATGAGACATTTGAGGCTGGTTTGGTTGCAGAATCAGTGAGCTATGCTTCACCAAGCTTCCACCATCCATGAGGCCTTCTGTACCATGAATAAATAAATGACCCAGAGACTGATATTGGGGTTCAGACTTCAAGCTGAAGATCAGAAAAGCAAAGCAGCTGGCTGCTAGTTTCTTACCTCTACCTCAGGCTGAATGGGCTGATCCACCTCAGGCTAAATAGGCTGATCCTGTCTTCTTGAGCTCTCACCAAGCCTCAGAATCTTGCCTCTCCTCCAGTGTGGTGGAGAATGAATGCTTGATACTGAGACCTTTCTTCTGTCTGACATACTTCCCTAATATTGGGATTGAAGTGTGAGCTATGATTCTCTTTTAGACTGATTCATTTTTGTACAGATATGGGCGGCCTTGGACCCTCAGAGATCCGTCTACCTCTTAATCCTGAGTCTAGGATTAAAGATGTGTACCAACACTTCCTAGCTTCTGGCGGCTGGGATTAAAGGTGTGTATCACCACTGTCTGGTCTCTACAGCTTGAGGCTGACTTTGCTTTTCTGAATCTTCAGGCAAGCTTTAATAAATCATAAATAATATATCACCACAGCTCCCTATCAAGCCTCTTGTAAGATACATTAAAGAATCTGAGACTATCCTTCGGGAGTTGGTACAATTATCCTTATCTTTAAGATGAGTAAATAGACTCAAACTGCTTACATGACTTCCATAAGCCAAAGTCACCTTGAGACCAGGCCATTTTGATGTCGAGGCTCCTATCCTTTTCCCCACACCATGCAGCAATACAGAAGAGTCTGGAATGCTGAGATGGTCTCCCCAGTGTTGGGCAGTGTCTAAAATGTTTGTCTTATAATCTTTTGCTTGTGCAAAGGACTTCAGCTTATTACTGCCTGGAATAATTTACTATTGGGAGAAAGGAGTTTGTTATTGTAAATAAACTGCTTATTTCTCCTCACATCCCTTGTTCTCCTCCCCTCTCCTCCAGGTCAGCAGGTTTTCCGTAGAGTCAGGGTTTCATTTTGGTTGACTTGGAATGCTTTCTTGTATTCTTTGGTGCCCCTTTGCAGTATTGTGAAATGGAAGCAAAGGGCTGATACCTGTCCATTGCTACCATGAAGCTATCTTTAAAACAAATACTATTACTTCTCTGTGTGTGTGTGTGTATGTGTGTGTGAGAGTGCACACACACACACACACACACACACACACACACACTGCGTGCATGCTCAATTCAGTTTTCCAGCCACACCAAGCATCTTAGTCCTTTACATGGTCCATCCCACCCTCCTCAGCATGCCGTGGTCATTCAAAGTAGCATATCTCCCACATTGTACAGTCATGGACAAGAGACTCTCTATAATTTATATCCCTTCTCCAGAGTGTGGAACTCTTTCAAGAATTAATAAACCAGGCTTCCTTCCATCTCACTGATGAAAAAAAACAATGGGATCTCTGTCTGGCTAAGCTGTGTCCTCCTAATGAAGTAGAACTGTCATGATGGGTGACCATTGATCAAATATTACTTCCTGGATTAAGAGGGATCCATTTTGGTATTTGAAAAGCACTGCTTCCTGATAGAGGAGGGGATTTTTAAGGAAGATGAGGACTTTCATTGAGCAAACAGTTAAAAGTAGCTGTGATATCTGGTCATCCCCTCCTCAGGTGAAATCCTTTAGTTTTTCTCCAGTCTCCTGCTGTTGTGCATAACTGAAGTGTCTACTTAGCCTGGAATGTAAAGCCCTCCTTGTCCCACCCCTTGTCTTGTGTGGCCTCTCCATGCTTTCCTGTGTACTTCCTAGGTGTCCAGTCAAACTGGAATTCCTGGAACCGCCTCCTGTACCCAAACTTCTGTGTTCCCCGGACCTCCCCTATTGTTGTGTCAACAGTTAATTCCATGGTTCAGATCTTGACACCTGTTCCCCCCTCTCCGCTTCAGGCTCTCTCTCATCTCCTGCAGCTCGGGCAGTTATCACTGGAGCATGTTCACCAAACCAAGCTCTCGTCTTACGGTGCTTACTCTGCTTTTATAATTGTGAGCTTCTGGGAGGGCCTCAGAACTCCCATGTCTGAGGGGAAGTATCAGCCCCCTCGATAACGTGTCCATGAGTCTAGTACTGAATAAATTTGGTCAATAAATAAGGTAACGTTCTGTGGGAATAATATCTGGCCATCACTATGAGAGGAGTCTATTAATTACAATGCACTACCCATGTCAGTGACAACATGGCCCCATCGCGTGGGCCTCCTTCATTACACATTGCGTAAACAATTCCTACATTAGTTTCTCTCATCTTTGTCCAGGCTCCATTGATATACAAAATATACATATTATTCAGAACTTCGCAAACGTTTAGTCTTGCTTATTACTGTCTGGTGTCTCACACGGCATCAACAGAACTAAATTGAAAGCTTTCTATGATGACATTTCCAAATGCTTTTCTTCTAAACTGTTCTAAGAAAACAGAAGGACACAAGAAGCTATGCTCACGTAAAAAGTACAAGGTTCATTCTCTGCATCAAGGATACATGTTTTCTTATCACCAGTTAGAATATGGCACCCCAACAGTTCTGTGTCTAACTGTCCCTAAACGGGAGATTTCCTCCTGTGGTTAAAAACACTCTGGTCGCCGGGCGGTGGTGGCGCATGCCTTTAATCCCAGCACTTGGGAGGCAGAGGCAGGCGGATCTCTGTGAGTTCGAGGCCAGGCTGGACTGACAGCCTCCAAAACAATACAGAGAAACCCTGTCTTGTAAAAACAAAAAACAAAACAAAACAAAACAAAACAAACAAACAAAAAAACCCACTCTGGTCAGTAGTATTCAAAGAGGTCAGTGTTCCAAGCTAAGGGGGTTTTCCTCTCTCTGAGAACATTAGAAGGGAGCTCTCTGGTTTGTGGCAGGCATTCTCAGTCCCTTGGGTAAGAGCTGTGGGAAGTTTATCGAGTCAGTGTGCCTTAAGTAGTTAGCATAAGCCAGGTGCTGCCTACGCTGAAGATAGACAGCCAGATCTGTTCCTTTGATGATTGAACTAAGGGAGTGGCACTGGGAGGGAATAGACTGTTATAAAGAACTAAACCAAAACAAGTAAAAGACAAAGATATTGGACAGCAGTAGGGTTAAACATAATTTTAGTTGGTGGCTGCCTTTTACCCCCTTGTCTTGGATGAGTCAGAACTCTTTTTTTTTTTGGTTTTTACGAGACAGGGTTTCTCTGTATTGTTTCGGAGGCTGTCGGTCCATCCTGGCCTCGAACGCACAAAGATCCACCTGCCTCTGCCTCCCGAGTGCTGGGATTAAAGGCGTGCGCCACCACCGCCCGGCTGAGTCAGAACTCTTGGTTTACCATCCCTTGACAACTGTCTTCTAAATAGATTTGTTTGGCGCCCTCTTCAATACCTCAAGTTGCTCGTTGAGCTCAGAATAAATGAGCCTTCTTAAAGGTTTCTCCTTTGCAGCGGATTTGTTTCTACTCCACCAGAAGCCAAGCCTCCTTGTCCCGGGGCCCATGGTCCCCAAGCCTCCCAGGCTGATTACAGATTAGGTGAAGAGGGGCTTTCTACACTGCAGGGGTGGTTCTGTGTGTCACATACAGACTCATGAAGCGTCTTCCAGTGTTGCCCGGGATGGTTACTTAAAACTAAAAGCTTTCACTTTGAAGTGTATGTGCTTTGTATGCTGTCTCCTTGACTAGACTGGGGGTCAAGAGAGTACTTTGTTCTTTGTATACCTACAGCGCCCAATATCACCTGGAGCATAGTCTAATGCTGAGATGTATTGATCTGAAAGTGAACAGAACACAAGAAAAGTTAGGCGATGGTTTGTGCAGTGTGCCAATAAGCGACACACGTGAACCGCCTGTCGGAGTCCTAGGACAGAACACAGGAAAATGCTGCAAGAAGGGATCTGGGCCTTGATGATGAAAGCGATGTAGCATTAGAATGGACAGAAGTAGAGAAGGACATTCCTGGTGAGGAAATAGTAGGGGCCAGGCAGGTGTCCCTGCAAGTAGCAGTCACAGAAAGGTTCCTCTGGCAAGGGAGAGCAGTTGAGTGTGTCCAGACAGATGAACTTTTGGCTGATGGTTAGGGATTCTTATTGGCTAGCTCTGTCTTAATTATTAGCCCACTTCTATAAGCCTATATATTTCTATATGGCCTTACCTTACCAGAGAACGCCTGGTGCATCCTAACCTCCTGATCTCTACATGGGGTCTCTTTCCCAAGCCTCTCAGCCTACCTCTCCCAGAATTCTCCTCGTCTCCTAGCCCCCCACCTGTCTTCCTGCCGCTACTGGCCAAAGAGTGTTTTATTCATCAACCAATAAGAGAAACATGCATACAGAAGGGCATCCCCCCATCAGCTCTTCTAGGATCTCCTTCCTATACTTTTGACTCTCAATTTGTGGATTGTAAGTCACAAATGCATAATTCAATAACCTAGCTATCAAACCCCATGTCCTAGTAACATAGCAACATGACATACAGTGCTACTGCACGGGCCACTTCTCCTGTGACCAAGTGGTCAAGTGGAACTGTGGCTTCCTAATGCTTGAATTCAGTGTCTCAAGATGATGTAGAGTGGCATAATGGTGAGGAAAAGGTCAAACTTAAAGTACAGTTTCTTCCAAATGCATATCATTTTCTTACCATGGTAAAGTTGAAAATTCATTAAGTTAATCCCTCATAAGCTTTAGCTTCTATATAATCACTGTGTTCAATAGGTATTGTATTATATATGAATTATGGTTGAATACAAAGGTAAGAAATGGCCTTTTCTCTCCAGGGGCTCACAACTGAGAGCCAAATGATTTGGTTTACATAATCATGAAACTAAGAAAAATGGCTTCATCATGGAACACTAAGCAAAGCTAAATTTAAGTTTATAAGGAAAAAATGTGAAATGATCTGAAAGCCAGTGGAATCAGTTTCTAGCCTTATATTAAGGGAGTAAGGAATGTAAATTCAGTTTGATCTGTTTTTTTATTATATCCTACGATTGTAAATAATACTATTCTTCATAAGAAAAATGTTATTACAGGACTGGAGATATAGCTAAGTGGTACAGCATCTGCTTAATGGTGCATGACATTGGGTTCAATCCACACCACTGTCAATATGTTACCGCAGAAAATGTCACACAAATGTGGTAATAAAAAAACAGCACAGTGCACCCCCCATGCACCTATAACTCAGCTTATGGACACTTTTATTTATGGATACTCTTAGTTCATACTATTCACAACTAGACTTCTACACCAGCTGATTTTTAAGCAAATCTCTGACATAGCATCACTCCATTTATAAATAATGTATAGCTCTCAGAAATAAAGACTCATATCCACAACAAGAGCACCATGCCATTTTCCACCTAAAATATTTTAGAGCGATTTCTTGCTATCATATTCAGCTATATAGCTAGTTTCCAGATTTTTCTAATTAAATTCACTTCAATTGAACATTTTAAAAGAATAAAAAAACTGTATTATGGTTTGAAACAAGATTTCAAAAGATCCTAACAATACAACTGGCTGATATGTTTGTGAAATCTCTTACAATCCTTAGATTTTACGTTTATCTATTTTTTTCTTGCACTTCTTCATTTCAGAAGCCCAGAGACTTGTCCTGACTCCAATGCCATGACATTATTGACTATGCTCCTGTATCCACATTTCTTGCAAAATGGCCATCACATCAAGTGGCTTGTTCTAACATGAGTCTAATTCTGGATAGTGAGATAGATGTCTGAGGTGCATTTACTTACTCATGTTAAGAGGAACATCTGATACCCTTTCTTTCCCTCTCCCCAGTATCTATATGTAGATATATGGTACTTTCAGATGGATGATAGATAGATAGATGATAAATGGTTAGATATCTAGAAGATAGATAGATAATAGATCCTCATCGACTTTTTCTCTCATATATATTTATATCCCATATACATTTTATTGGAGCATATTCTAAATAACATATTTTAGTTCTATCATTGCTCATTAATTATTTGACATACTTCTATAAAAGAATAGCCTTTTCCTTTGGTGAACCCTGAGACACTGTTTATAAGAAAGGAAGGATTCGTCAGCATTCTTTCCTTTATTTACATATTTTAAAGCCCATCAGTTTATTCCCTAGTGCGTTCCAAAGATGATGAATCTACTCATTCTGTATCATAATTTACTGATGAATTTCATTCTGTTGTGAAATTATTTTTATTGATGCCTGAACTGTCCCATATTGGAACAGTGTGGAAGCCTTTTTGCCTGCCTCCTGAGCATTTCTAACACGAGCCTCCTCATTACTAGGAGCATTCCAGCTTTCTAACTTTATAAATATCGCAGGACATCTTGCATAGTTCTTGCCCAGATCTGGAATCAGCCATTCCTTCAATGAGCACCACTACTTTTACAAAACCCATGGTATTTAGGGCCCCAGACTGAGTTTCATATGTGTTTGTTGCTACCAAGAACGGCTGTTGTGTCTAATCTTTCTGGTAGCCAGACAAGGGATTTTTTTTCTCAAAAGGGAGATTCTATTAGTAATATATCTTTTGACTTAAGCTCAAGACTACAAGGGTGCACTTAACCTCGCTGTTGTTACATCTGCATTTCCTTTGTCTCTTGCCCAAATCCCAATGTTCCGCCGAACATCATAATCAATCCTTTGTCCCAATACACAAGAGTCTTAGAAAAAGAACAACAAAATCAGCAGCATAATAATTATGGAAAACAATTTTGGTCCTTTTGTTCTTTGGTCCTTTTGTTCTTCTGCCAAAGGTGTAAAAAGTTCTGTTAACCTGAGGTGTTTATTATTCTGAATGGTATCTTTGGTTCTGCATCTGGAATTGCTGATCTCGTTAGTTCATTTTTTTTTATTTATGGCATTGGAAAGAGATAACAAATGTGAGCCGGTGTGAAGCTTACAATGATTTTGGATCTAGATTCAGCTGGGTCTTCACAACACTATTTATTGACTCTGACCATTTTACAGTATCATTCATCTATTCAAGAAAACAGGAGTGGAAGAGAGAGAAAGATGGGGAGGGAGGGAGGGAAGGAAAGAGGGAGGGCCAAATACTATGCTAGATGCTTTACATATATTATTTCATAGAATTTCATGAGAATCTCCTGAAATGTAGAGTATTATCCTTCAACCAATTTTCAGATGAAGTCACTGGGGCTCAGAGAGATTCCTTTGTGCGAATTCAAAAAGGTAGTAAGTGAAGAAGCTAGATTCAACACGTAAGATCAATTTACTCCAATACCACACATAAAATTCAATTTCTACCCTTAAAGACATAATGCAGGGCTTGGACACAGGAGGCAGGCACAGTACAATCCTTCAGGCACTCACCCTGTCTGCACGCATACTTGGAGACTCTGGAGATAGGGCTGACTACACTTGGTTTAGGAAATTTCCAGGGGATTCTGAACTACAGTAAGAATGGAGAACAACTGGATAAAGGCTAGTTAGACATTAAGAGTTCAGATTGAGGAAATTCACTCAGCTACTTTCTAGTTATGTGACCTTAGTGAGGCGTTTAACCTCTTGGAACAGCAATCCCTTAAAATACAGAATAACACTAAAAGTACTTTATGAGGTTGTATGTTTTTAGACAAAGATCAGCTTAGGTGAATGCTTGGCACAAAAATCTCCACAGCTAAGCCACCGTTATTAGTTTAGTTATTAAAGCAAAATTTCAGTTGTTGGTTTAGATGTTCTCTGTGACAGAACTGTAGCTCAGATGATCTGAAGCAAAAAGGAAGAATTTGACAAACGATGCTGTTTTTCCTCTCTCATCACAATTTCTCTTTCTCATGGTACCTTCGTTCCTTCATAACAGCTACCCCTGTAGGCTAAACCAGGACCGTGAATCTCTCAAAGCACAGGCTTCCCAGCCTCATAGGCACAGAGAAGCCAAAAATGTTCATCTCATTCAACATGCTCGGCACAATCGTAGCGACACTATCTGTTTTGTCAAGCCACCACTGTCAGTGAGTGTCTTTTTGAGGGAAGATTAATGGAACAGCCACCATTTTTATCCACTGTTGAAACCCCCATCCCGCCCCTGTCTCTTCTTACCTACGTAGTTGTAAAATTAGAGTCCTTTGTGGTAGCATTGTCATCCGCTCTTCTGTGCATGCTTCCCAAGGGCAAAGCCGAGTGGAAGAAGAGTCAGAAAGATCCCAGAGACGTGCCTAAACACCTAAACCGAGCACACCAAGTCCCTGCCATTCACAGTGCAGAGGTGACAAGAGTCCTGCTGGAGGAACAGGACTCACTCATCACTTTCTGTCAGAGTGCTTCAGACAATTTACTTCACTCCTTGGAGCTGCCATGCCCTCATCTCAGAAACGAGGCCAATAGTATTTCAGAGAGCTCCTGTGAGAATGGAATACATTTGACGAGTGATGATGTATTTGCAACACAGTTCACTCTACACAGTTGATGCTCAGAAAGAAGCTTGAACGTGCACACGTGTGTTTCGAACCAATAGGGAGGGTGACTGGGCAACTTGACTCTTGTGTGAACCGTCTCAAACCATGTGTTTGCCTTGTTGGTGTTTGCTGATCTTTAGATCATTTATTTTGTGACTATAAAACAGAGTTCTGGGGAAGCTGGCACTCCCTCTGAGCCACCACTGGTCTTCCAGTTCGATGGCCTGATTTAAGCCAGCAGCCTGACTCACTTCATCATAATGCAACACTTCACAAAAGGAGGCAATTAAGAAGACACTTGAATCAAAAATCCCTATTGCCTGCTCTGAAATTACTTCCTGGTCAGCCCAGGAGAATTGACTATATAAGCTGATGAGAGTTGGGGTAAGGGTGTGTGTCTGAAGGCATGGCCAACAACGCTGAACAAGACTCAACTGGCTCTCCCAACCAAAATCTAATTCTAAATCAAACAGCATGCACTGCCATGTGCTCCTTATGAACAAGTAGCCTGTAAAACGCATACACATCCTTTCTATAATCTAGAAATGGGACAATTACTTCTGTATGGCTCTTTGAGCATTCAGATTTATTACCAAATGTCCCATTTTGTTTTCAGAAGTAAACATTATTTTCCATGTGAAATAGGAACATGATCAATAAAGGAGTCAGTCTATTCAAATATTCAAAGCAAGATATGAAATAGCACAAAACCTCCCATATCAAGCAAACACCAATAAACACCAGCCTTAGATTCGAGATTGTCTAAAGACTGGTACTTTGGCATCACTATAATTTGGAGAGCAAGCTGATTAGACTATCTGCGAGTGAAAGAATATTTTCTTATTTTTTAAAACATATTTTCATGGAACAAATTCTTTTTCAATTCTGGCTAATATAACCACACAAGTGTATGTGATTTATACAGTTTATGTATCCCATGGCAACGAAGTCTCGCCTCTCTCTTTCATTTCCTTCCCACCCTGTCTCTCCAGATCTTTGATTTTTCTTAGAGAATCACAAAAAGATTTCCCAGTCCTCAATTTTATGAAAAATTTAACAGTTTAGCACAATTAAGCAAGATGCCTTCACATCAAACCAGTTTTTTTTAAGACCCCAGTACCATCAATCATCAGGAAACCTGTGTGTTAACAGGAAATTGTGTTTCCTCGCCCTTTAGCCTGCCACATCTGGGGACAATTGCAGAGGCTCAACGGTACCATTTGTGTCATAGCATGTGTTCTCTCTGTGCCTTGGTTCACAGGCCTTTGGGGCCATTTACAAAGTTTTTAAGTGTTCTGGAAGTCGAGTCTAATTTTGCCTAAGAATTATGTTTATGTGTGCCAGTAAAAGAGCTATAGTCACTTTTTTTGATTGTGTGTGTGTGTGTGTGTGTATGCCTCATGTTTAACCAGAGAGAGAAAGGTAATGAGCATGAATGTTTTCATGTACTCGCAAGTCCTTCTTATAAGTTGTTTTTGTTTATTCATTTGTTTCGTATTAATAGAATATTTCTTGATTTCTCTTGGATTTTTTTCTGTTTTTAAAATACTGTTTAGTGCTGACTTTATATTTTCATGTTCTTCAGTCAAGATTTATTTTTTTTTACTGTGTTTAAGCCTGTTATTGGGAACATCTCTAGGGGGTTATGCATTTTCTCTTAACTGTCTTCCCAATAAGAAAGACTACAGTATTTTTTCATTGTTATCCATACTATGCAGGAAGTATCAAGTACCTATAAAAGTAACACCTAATCTAGTCAGGTATTTTCTGGCTCTAGTCTTTGCCTCTTGGATTTGTGATCATTTTCATATTGACCGTTTTCATCTAAATATTTTAATACTGCTTTACATGCCCATACACACATTAATTATTTAAGAATAAGTGATACTTTGAGACATAGTGAGGATTCACTAATATTGTAAATAGTTACATGCAGAACAAAAACTATTCAATGGGCTAGAGAATAAATAGAAGAAAAGGATGTTGAGACTGAGGCAAAAGACACTGGTGATTTCGTTGACAGCAGCTGATGATATTCCTTGGTATGTCAGATGGGTCACAATTGCTTAGTTACTCTTACTATCTAAACAAATTATCACCAGATTAGTAGAAAAGAGGTGACCGACAAATTTGTTAGTGTCTACGGAAAAGGAACATCTCCTCGGGCTTAGACAACAGTACAAGAGAGGGGAAGCTGCTAAACTGTAGCCTGCCACGTCCTTTAGCTGTGAGAGATGAGATTCTTGACCATGTCTCTTTTCCAGCATGAAAATTTCACACTGGTTTCCCATTAAACTCAAGGATTTGTGAAAGAAATTACTTTAATTGCTTGGTTCTCGAAAGGCCTGCTCTCCCGTTCAATGAATTGGGAATATTTTACAATTTTGATTGCATCTAGGGCAACACAAACTTACCTATAATAGCATTTTTTTCTGTACACCTAAGTAATCTGTTTTCAAGAGATCATTTTATATGAACTGTGGGATGCTCAAGGGTAAATGGTAACTAGGGAGATACTGCAGATCTACCATGTGTGAATGTAAAACATGCATTACATGTCTCATCCTCCCCATGACTAGGTATTGATGTCTTTGCTCTCCACATGAGGGGTCTGGGGCTAAGACTGGCCAGGAGCAGTTACCTAAGTAATAGGAGATCAAGGTCAGATCTGAAGGCCTGTGTTTAACTACAAAGCCAATTTTCTGTCTCTGACATCTTTGAGTCCCTGTTGAAGACAGGATGATGGCAACTTCTCAGACATAGGCTTCATCATAAATCCATGCAGCTGATTTACCAAAGACAAATACTTTGCCTCTCTTATGGAAATCTAGTTAGGGTTGGCTTGTCTGGATTCTGTCTGCATTATCTGACGTATAAAACAATGCCAGCTCCCCTCCCCAGTTTCTGCTTTGTAGTCAGGGTTGGATCTGAAAACTCATACTTTCCAAAGGGATGTTAAGGATTCTGTCTGTTAATTGAGTACGCACTGTCCAGACTCAAATTAACTCAAAAGTCTTTCAGTTGGCACTTGGCATGTGCTCTGTCTCTGGTGTGGGAAAAACCCATCTTGCAGTGTTACTCAAAATGAAAGAAAACCCCCTTTGGATGTCCTTCAGAACCTTTCTATCTATTCCCCAAAGTAAGAGGAATCTAATACTATAGAAGTTTTCAATACACCTCCTCATTTGACAGTCAAGTTTACTTTCATCCTTCAGGCTATGTATTGAGGCTCTTTTGGTGTTTTGCATATCCCCAGGTCATGGTAAAAGGCCAGGCAAGCTAGTATTCTGCTAACAACTGCTTCGTAAATATTCAATAATAGGGATATTCTATGGCTTCCCAAGTCTACTGTCTATGATGATAATGGTTGCCAACAGTATAGGATAGAGGGAACAGTCTTTTGCTATGACCTGTAGTCCTCCTCAGTGAGCATTGTCACTCCAAAGAGTACAGAGCTCTTCTTTAGAAATCAATTCTTGGTTCTAATGGTAGTTAGCAGTATTATCTGGAACAGTAAATTAAGAAATCCAAGACGGAATCTCAAATTTTGAAAGTTTTTCCATTAGGAATCCAGTTGCATTAATTTTGTAGAGTGGAGGAAAGCTAAATTCGCCAAGTTTGTGCCCTCTGTTCTATTCCTATTCTGTTCCTTGGCATCACGTATGCAAAAAGGCTGTCACTACATCTGAGAACTAACAAGAACTGGGATTTCTCAATATGAATATGGAAAGATTAATTTGAAAAGGCCTCACTAGAAAACACAAAAGGCTATTGCTAGCGTGAGATAGTTTCTGTTCAGTCTGTAGCTGGTTAAAAAGTACCTGCGTGCAGCATCTGGCTTAAAAGGAAGTTAGGCACTTAAAGCCCTTGATCAAAATGAAATATTTCTCATTATTTGCTCTGGTGGTATACAAGCACAGTTTATTAGATAATATTGAAAGTGTTTTCTCTCAAAGAATATTTGACTTCCAGTTATTAAACATGATCCATCCAAACTGAAATGAAAAGCAGAGAGGGATGAGGAAGCAGAACAATTTTTTTTAGCCTTGTCTCCACCGTGTTTGAAAAGAAAAGTGTACTTCCCTGACATATTTCACACTCTTGTGTTTTCCCTAGAAATATTAACATTGAAGAAGTGTTAGTCATGAAGGAAATGGTAATAAGTGTTATCTAAGTGTAGTTAATTTTCACCACACTCATTGCCAAGCTGGTAATGGAGTAGAAATGTAGATGTTTCCTCTTAGATCAGTGGAGTTTTAATTTTATAAATAACCGTTTGCCTTAATGTATGCACCCGCAGCAGATTTTGAGCATCTGTGCCCAAGGTGATCATTTAGGCAAAGGTCCTCTGGCTTCCCTTGGTGCATGCTGTTTGGCTAGGTGGGTTACAGTCGAGTCCCTAGTGAGGCTTTTCTGTGAAGAAATTTTACACAAACTGCTCACCTTATTAGAGATCACATAACCTAAGGGGGCTTTCGGAACCGTGTGTCTGTGATTTTTCTGTGAGTTTTCAGATGCGAAACAATTGTTGACTGAAATTTACCTGCTTCAACGGTGAAAATGAGAATAATTGAAAAGTGCCAGCGTGGCCCCAGCCTCTAGAGGTCCTGCATGTAGGCTCCCATCTTCCCTGTGTGGCCTTTGTGAGTTTATTAAGAGACATTTGTAGTCAGAACCTGTGGCCTAGATTTTTTTTAAATGTGACTGATAGATGATTTGTAGCATTTTTTAAATCTAACTTTATTAATTTTAGCCAGTTATCTTAACAGAACAGCTCAATTAAAACAACTACATAGAAAAAGAGACCATCTGTGGCTTAGCTATGAAATAGGAAGTCCAAATCATGCTTAAAATAACTTCCATAGGTGGTCCTTCTATTAAAAATACACCCCAATTGATAATATCACCACACAGCTGTTGCTATTAAGGAAATTTCTTCAGCCAGGCAACAGTGCACACTTTAAATCCCAGCACTCAGGATGCAGAGGCAGGCAGATCTCTGTGAGTTTGAGGCAGGCCAGCCTGATCTACAGAGTGAGTTCCAGGACAGCCTGGGTTGTTACACAGAAAAACCCTGTCTGCAAAACAAACCCCCCCAAAAAAAAGGGAAAAGAAAAAAAATGACTCCCTCCCGCACCTCCAATAATATGCCCCACCTGTGTCTTCACAAGTTTCCTGAACTTAGTACTCAGTGCCTAGAAGCAATTCTAATATTGGGGCATATTCCATAGACTGCCCTTCAATAGAGACCAGACTGGAGATCACCCATTCTGCTCACATTAATCTATGAACTCCTTTTCATCTGCAGCCAACAAACAGCATTTTCTCTTCTATGGGCACAAAAGCCTCAGCCTTGTTACAAAAGAATATGGAAAAAAATATCTCTTTCTTGTTGAGATCTGCTTGCTTTGTAATAATGGAAAGCTAAGTGGGCCCCTTCTGAAATTTCGATTTGGTACTCCATATTTAAATATTTGTCACACACTCTACCCCTTGGCATTTTATATTCTGCATTGGATGGGGAATTTGGTCTCTTCTTCTTCAACTATAAGTCAGCTTTTGAAAACACTCACCTATCCTTGGAGCAGTATTATTCCAAACAACTTAGGTAAGAGTCTCAGACAAAGCTTGTTAAAGGGAAGATTCCTAAGCCCTATTCCCTAGATGTTAACATAAGAAGTTTGGGCTAGGTCTCCAAACTTCTGTTTCCTAGGCTCCCCTAACCGGAAAGATGCAGAGAACCAGGGCTGGGAGATGTCTCAGCAAATAACATGATTTCTATGCAAATGTAAGGGTTTGAGTTTGGATCCCACCATAAATGCCATGTGGGCATGGTGACATTTTAAAATCCTAGTCAGTACATGGGTGGGAGGGGTCAGAGGCAGAGCAGGCTAGACCAGTGGAATTGTTCGAATGAGAGACATTGCTTAAATATGTAAGATGGAGAGTGAGCTATGAAGACACTGCCCTCTAACCTCCATACACACGCACAGAAACATGGGCATGTGCACGCACACACACACACACACCACAGTGCTTGAATCTGCAAACCATCCTTTGATAAACAGAATGGGCTCTGGGTCCTTATTAATTTTTCACTGCAGAAACCACCTCTTGTAGCCACTTGAGAATTGCGTGATCTAGGCAGTGTTGTCCCAGGTTTGCTAATACTATGAAGTCCAACATCAAAAGAATAACAATGAGGCTACTTCAAGAGAACAGCCACTTGGGGGATGCTGGGAGTGCAATGGAGGAGGAAGACCTGGATGCGTTCCAGGACCTGTTGCTAATGCTCCAACCACGTTGTGGGACTCATTACAACTTGTGTTTCCAGTGAGATAATCATCTCTACCTCCTACCCACACCATGCCAAAGTTCTGACCAATGTGGGGGCACAACTTGCAAAATAAGCTAGCTTCACCATGGGGGTGTAGTTATATAAATAACACATTTCTAGAAACCAAGTGCCAAAAGAAAGCTAGACGTTTCTTCATGTTTTATAGGAATTTCTCCTCTGTGTTAGGTGATTTGTAAAACCACATCCTTGGAGACAGCCCCCATTAACTTTCTATTTTATCTTCATCCTGTTCAGTCTATTTCTACAAAGATGCAGAGATGCCATATCAAAGGTCACATTCTTTCAACCACCCTCTAGTGGGTATCCTTGGAAGTCTTACAGTTCCCACACTCAGAACCTAAGAGGTCAACCATATTTTCCTGGATGAGAGTAGCACCCGGCTGCCAAACTAGGCTAGGATGTTGTGTGGGATAAAAGTCAAGTTCCATTGCAAACCCCTTCCCAGAAGTGAGTGACTCAGTGTGGGTGACTCCAGGCAGAACCACAGACAAGAGAGTCAAGGGTGCTAAACAGCAGAGAGCTCTTGCATTTTCCTTTAAGATTAGGATTTATACAAGGAAGCGCCCTTGCCACTATCACCGAAGACCTCTCACAGTTCTACTGGACTCATCTTCCCCCCCAAACCCGATGGAGTACCAACGTATCAAAATGATGTCCCAGAGACCCCCACTCCTTGCATCCCTGATAATCTGAGACCAGGAAAGTTGAACACATTGGGCTTATGCCAGCTGCTAGGAACTAGACCACCCACTGTGGAGGGTTCCACGGTGTCTTGGTGAAAGGGTGCCAAGAAAGATCTAATTTGGTTTTGGGCTAGGTTAAGGGGTTGGCAAGGCTCCAGAGGTGTTCTTTTAAACTGTGTGCTACCAGAAAGTAGAGACAATCACACTACTGGGTTTCTTGATAGTTTGTAGCTTGGTAAGAACAGGTCCCATGGAGACTTACACTGGAATTGGTAAAGAAGCAAAGTGATGGGAGAAGTCCTTCTGTGTATATGTTGTCCTATTGGTTGATAAATAAAGCACTGTTGGCCAATAGGGAAGCAAGATAGGTGGGACTACAGGTTGAGGAGGATTCTGGGAAATGTAGTCAAGAGTAGAGTCGCCATGTGATCCCAGGAGAGGACGTGTAGGGTAGCATCCTCGGTAAGATAAGGCCTTATGAAAATATATATTAGTGATTATGGGTTAATAATTAAGTCAAAGCTAGCCATTAAGAAACCATAGTGAACGGTCAACAGCTTCACAATATAGTGTCTCGTGTGTTATTTGGGGACTGAGACAGCGGCAGGAAGGACCCAGGCAGCTGGCGGGAAAGAATGTATGTCACAACTGAATATCTTGATAGTTTGTAGCTTGGGGAGAACAGGTCCCATGGAGACTTATCCTGGAATTGGTAAAGAAGCAATGGTCAGTCATATTACTCAGGAAGGGAGTGTTTGGTATTTGGAGGTTTGCACAGTGGCCTTGTTTTTTTTTTCCCAAGCGTAAATGGCATTATAAGGTATATTGTTTTGACCCAATGGGTCACAGAAAGCAAAGGGACCTAGTCTGATGCTGGTATTACAGGAGATCACTTAGAAGTCCAGCAGGACTTCTTTATCAACACCTTTATCTTCCTGGAGATATCAGGCCACTTTCTCAAGTGTGAGCAGCTGTTATTGTTATGTCTCACCCCCTCTTCCTCTTTCCTCCCATCTTCATCCTCCTTCTTCTCCTCCTCTTCCTCCTCCTATCAACTGTCTTTGTAACATAAAATCGGTTGTAGAATAGAATGATATTTTCATGGAACATATTTCATATTCTTCATATAAGGGCTACATTTTTAAGCTAATCTTCAGCATTTTTTTATTTGTCCTCAACTGGCCTGATCTCAATTGCATGTCCTTAACATTTAGAAATGTATGTGTTTGGAATATTTAGGGACTTGGGAACAGTAAGAATAAAAAGAGTCTTTATTCTAGGAACATTGAATCAGTGAGGAAACTATAAGGAAGAGCAAAAGTAATGAGATGTTCGCCAAGGTGTGTGTGTGTGTGTGTGTGTGTGTGTGTGTGTGTGTGAGAGAGAGAGAGAGAGAGAGAGAGAGAGAAAGGGGGAGGAGAGACTTCTTAGTTCCTATAGAGAAGCTGTAATTATCCCAGAAACTTCTAAGCACCAGCAAAGTACACGATTTCTATCATTTAATCATTTGCTTATGCCTTATGTATTTTGGGGCTTTGTACCAATTGAACTTGTTTACACCTCAGTACTAAAATCATGGACTGCTAAAATCATGGTAAGTGGCACGTAATATTCCAGGAGGCTTCCCTTGCTTTACAACTATGGAAAAGAAATATCTGCCATGTAAATTATAGCAAGAAACTATGTGCCACAGAGTTTTAATACCCAGTTCCTCCAACTGCTGTCAGCTGTGGTTACCCTCAGAGCCCAGAAGGTTTAAAGTCCTTTAAGTATTCGCTTTCATACAAATATAGTATTGAGCTAGGGTGGTTTTTGGGGGGGTGTCATTCTTTTCCAAAAGGTCATCTGCAGAGCTACCCGGTGGAGACCCTTCCTCAGAGGTGTAGGAAAGGCCAGGTTATGTCATAGACAACAGTGAAGGCTTGAGCTCGGTGTCTGTCACTGTGTTATTACTTTTGTTGTTACTCTGAAAAGATATTGAACAAAATTTCAAAAATGAAGGTTTATTTTTGCTGCAACACAATTTGAGGGGACAAAGTCCGCTGTGGCCTGAAAGAGATGGAAACAAAACTGTGAGGTCATTGGTCGCATTGTGTCTACCAGCATCAGGAAGCAGAGAGTTAAATTCATTTTTGTTTTTATTCAGCCTTATAACCCAGTCCTGGTATGGTGATGCTAACATTCAAGGGTGTGCCTTTCTTCCTCAGCTAAACCTCTCTAGAGACACCCTTACAGACATTCCCAGAGGCCTGTCTCTTAGATGACTCCAAGTCCAGCCACAATGACAAAGAATATTAATCATAGCAATCACCGGGGGAGGAAGGACAGGAAGCCCACATTCTTTATATTTATCATTCTTCATAAGGTCCAGACCTCTATGGAGAACCACCACCACCCCTTGACTCCTGCTTTCCATCTAGAGTTTGTCATCACTAATAGCCACAGTCTCTGAACCACTGGGAGTCATAATGGAGATGCCCACTAGGTGTTCACCGTAGAGTTCCCTGCAGTCAGAGGCATCACAAAGCAGAGCTGAGAATGTCCTTGACAAGCTCCTCCCCTGTCAAGGTTAAGCACAAATTCCTTGCTTTTTTTTGTTTTGTTTTCTACTTGGAGAATAAGTGTTACAAGAACAAAATTCTTCTGTGATCACTCTTATAAAACACTTTTGTGTTTGACTCTCCAAGGACTAAGAATTGGACACGTCGTTCTCCGCTCATTTCTCAAGTGTCAAGAGAGAACCGAGTTTAAAGGCTCCAATTCCCTTGCAAGTTGCAATGTCTAGCTAGATGGATTAGCATTCAACGCAGTGTTGGGGATATCTCAGACGATTTGCAGGTTTGCAAATTGTCCAGACTCATAATGAAATCTCAGACGAAGGAAATCACTGAACACATCATGGCATGACCTTTTCCCTTGAAGGTCAAACAGCCTGGGCCAATTCACTCATCCGCTGCCTTGACCCCATACATTTGAGTTAGCTAGTTCCTGGATAGGTCACAGACATACACCAACTTGGTGTGTCCTGGCCTCTGGTCTTAAAGTTGGTGCTCAGTGGAGCCTCACGTCCTACTCTGTGAGCACAATCAGTACCTTGACCTGGTGTCACTCACTACTGCTGCCCGTCTCTTGCTCTCCACACAGTCTCCGAGCTTGGGGAAGGATCAAACGTTCTCCCGTCTATTCCCATGCTTCCTCTCAGTTACAAGAGGATGAGTATCCTTCTCCTTATCCTGTGCTGTACTGTGGGTTCTGCCCTTCACAGCCTCGTACGTGTCAATCTGGCAACTATTTCTCTCCTACGTATTCAGTTTTATTTTGATTAAAGTGTTCCTTCAAAAAAATTTCAAGACTTTCATATTAACATTAGATACACACTTTCCCTTGACTAAATTCTCATTCCTCTTTTCTTTTCAGCAAAGTCTTTCCTCCTCTCCCTCATCCCTCTTCACCCCAACCCTACTCTCCCTCATCCATCGTCACCCTCATCCCTCCTCTCCCTCATCCCTCCTTTCCCTCATCCCTCCTCTCCCTCATCCCTTCTCTCCCTCATCCCTCCTCTCCCTCATTCATCCTCACCCTCATCCCTTCTCTCCCAGTAGCCTGGATTCCCCTTGAAACTCTAGGTGCTCAAAAATTTTGAATTTTGACCTTCTCTCTAGATAATGATGTCTGGTCCTGATACTCAGTGCTGGGCAGAAGCAGGACTCTCACAGTCAGCTTCAAGATCATGGTTCTCTACGGTGTTCTATGTTGCTAAAATAGAAGGTTCGGTAGGCTAGATAGGTTTAGGGCATTTTCAGCACAGGGAATTTTCTATTCACATTGGGTTGACTGAGACATAACCCCCCCATCATAATGGAAGAGACATATCCACTTCTTTAGAAGTTTCTCTTTCTGAGTTTTGCACCTCTTTCTTCAACTCTTTTTAGATTCCTCTCCTTATACTCTACCACTGTCTAAGCCAGGGTTTCTATTGCTGTGTAGAGACACCATAAACACAGCAACTCTTATAAAGGAAAGCATGTAATTGAGGTGGCAGCTTACAGTTAGGAGGTTCAGTCTATTATCATCATGGCAGGGAGCATGGCGGCATGCAGGCAGACATGGTGCTGGAGAAACAGCTGAGAGTCCTACATCTTACAGGTCACATAGGATGTCAAGTGAGACACTTGGTGGTATCCTGAGCATAGGAAACCTCAAAGCCCACCTCCACAGAGACACACTCCCTCCAACAAGGTCACACCCACTCTGACAAAGGCACGCCTCCTTATAGTGCCACTCCTACCAAAATTACATTCAAATTACTACACCCACTAAGGGTTTATAGATATCACCTTTGAACTCTCCTTCATTTTCTATTTCTGGATGTATCTAGAGAGTCTCAACTTTGTATCTCTGGGTGGTATATACAAACTACTGACCACTTGGATGTCCTAAAAATACTTCAATTCAGTATGGGTTTTTTTGGGGTTTTTTTTGTTTGTTTGTTTGTTTTTTGTCTTACCTTACTCCAACCCACACCTAAGCAGAACTAATCATCATCCTGGTGACCCAGACTTGAAAGTATGGCACTGATTTAGACTGCTTCCCCTCACTCAACTTCTCCATTCAATAAATCCCTACAACATGCCGATTCTGCCCCGCATACGTGGACTCGGCTCGGCTCGGCTCCACTCATCATGCTGTTGCCTTCAGAAATCACTCTGAACTTATCCTCACTGCATTGCTTCTGGTTATCCTAAAATGTGGCTTCCCATTGCTTTCAAGGCAAGTTCATAAGCGTGGCGTATGCTGCCCTTCAAAACCTGACACTACCAGATCCTCAGATTGATGGCTAGATCACTACTAGTTTTCCACCTGGACTTCACTTTTGCCATAGTGTCTCATGCTATGAATCTTTATTTTAAGCGTGTGAGTGCTTTATACGTGTGCCATGCATATCCGTGGCCAGAATAGGGTATTAAATCCCCTAGTCCTGGAGTTACAGATGGTTGTGAGATACCACGAGGGTGCCAGGAGTCAACCTTGGGTTCTCTGAAGAGGAAGCCAGTGGCCTTTAACCATGGAGCCATCTCCCCAGCCCCATAATAGAGGTTTCTTCAAGACACCAATTTATTTCACAGTTCTTCATCATTCTGTATGGCCTGGAGAGTGATCTCTGGTATCCATATTTTGATTATGAATGAGTGAGTTTATCATGTATATAACCACCCAAGCCAAAGCAAAATAACTAATATGAAGGGAGGGATGTGTATATGTGTGAATAGATAGATGATAGATGAATGTATGTATGTTGAGGGTGACCCTGCATGGACACCCCTTGGGGGAGGGGGTGAGAAGATGGAGCACCAATGACTCAGGCACTGGGAGTCAGTGAGCAGCAGAGCGTGCTGCAGACTCGTTTATTAAGGAAGTTAGGATTGCCTTTATACCCCCTCCCAAAGTCCCATTGGCTCAGGCTGCTGACTCTACTGTGTTGTCCTTTTCTCATTGGTATCTCCTGTCAAGTGTCTCTTCCTCGGCAGTCTCTGGGTGTAGAGGCCGGTTTGTCTCAGGAAGGAAACACCTGCCATGCATGCTTGCGCAGGCTGGTCTGGGCACTGGGCAGAGCGACTACAGCTTGAGTAGGCTGGCCAGCAGTTTCATCGATGGATGGATGGATGGATGGATGGATGGATGGATGGATGGATGGATGGAGATAGATATAGAAAGATAGGCAGTCATACAGACAACAAATAAACATTAAATCAGGTATTCAAAACATCCAGTAGAAGTGGGCTAGGGACTCCCTGTTATGGCATTCAGCTGAAATTCCTGATTGGGAGATTCCTGAGCTGAACCATGTACCTTAGGTGAGCCTTCTGAGTAAAAGAACAAATACAGCAAAGATAACACCATCGCCCTGTGGGCTCATGACATCCAGAAGGAACCAGCCTGGATAGTTGAGGCAATCAACTGAAGCTCCCAGTTTGAGCTTTCTGTTTGTGGATGAGCTTGCCATGGCTGAACCTCTGGGTTCTGTTTTACTCTTGCATCATGATGCAAACAATAACGGCATCAATAGAAAATAGTTTACCTTGTAGCCATTCTCAAGGGCACTATGGTTTCACTCTGGCTATTTAGCTGCTCTCTCTTTGTCACAGAGTTGGTGGAGGGGTGCTAGATCATCCCTAGACAAGGGACCTTTGAGACAAGCAGGTTTAGGTCTGGAATGGGAGGAGGGACTCCAGCTTCCAGAGCCAGCTTCTCAGACAGTTTACCAATATAATGTGCATTACACTCATCTCTTCTGACCCCTCTACTTCTATCATTCTTCTCTCCGGCCCTTGCAGCTAACTTCTAATTATATTTATATTCTCAGCTGAACACGTCTTAATACATTCACGTCTCTTAGGATTACTAACACTAATTCTTGCTGTTGTTTCTGTTAGTGTATTTCCTTTTAGTATTTCCGATCCCCCGCTCTGTTCCTTCTTAGCAGTCCTACAACAGCATTAATCATACGATGTTGTGACTGGCTGCTCCCCTTCATATTTTACTATTCTCACATTGCTTTTCTAGTTTGTAAAGACATTTGAGTTCTTAATTTCTGTTTAAAATAACAACAAAACTGCTCTGCGATTTTCAAATGAAATGATAGTGGTGGTGGGGATAGTGGTGACGATAATGGTTGTGATAATAACATAATTCACTGGAATGTGTGCAAGGATCTTTCTAAATATTTTGTTATAATCTTATTGCTAATCTCATTTAATGTGAGAATAGACTAATGCTGTGAGAGGTAAGGTCCCTGACCAATGGCTTATGAGTGCTAGAGCCAGAATGTACATGGAATGGTACTCCAGAGACCAAAAACAAAAAAGAAAATATTTTTGTGTCCTGACACTAACTTTAGCCCCATTATTTTGTGAGAGACAGCCTGGAATAATAATTCCCAATATTCATAAGCTTACTTCTGTTCTCTTGGAATTCTGTCTTTGAATAAAACACAGTTGTCCCAACAACTATAAAAGGAAATAAAATACAGACATATTTAAACAGCTAGGCAAATATTTTAGATGCTAAAACACACAGATGCAGTGAAAGGTAAAAAGAGAGAGAGTATAACAAGCTGTTTGAGGAACACCTATGAAATTAGTTTGGAGTAGGCATTGTTTGACCCGTGCCTGAGCAGTAAGCAGCTGAGTATGTGTAGGTGAAAGATACATCAGGAACCCAGGGGTAGTTGTAGGGATAGCAGCATTCTCTATCATGCCAAAGGATAAAACAAGAGTAAGAGCCTTTGGCTAATCTTATTGCCCACTCATGATTCCAGCTCATAGTTCCTACTTTGTAAGGGTCTGTGGGTTATAAAAATAAGACATCAGAAACTTCAAGCTGACATAGGCTTCCCTCCCAAAATTCAGTACCTTCCATCTGAACTGGAATACTCAGCCCACACTCCTGTGAGCAATGAGTTGAGTCTTGGACAACGACTTACCAACATAGGAAAGAGTTGTGATATTGTGGAGCTTTCTATCTTTACACAGTATGATTCTTGCTTCCAAGACTACTAAATTATTAGTAGTCTTTTCTCAAACTACAGAGCTGGGTCACTTCTACCCAGAAATCAGCTATGTAAATTTTACCCTGCTTATCAGAAGATAGCAATCACTTGCTAAATCTATCCATTTATTAATTTTGAATAAAGTAGACATATATTGAACAGGTACACTTACTAAAGGAAAGTGAGTAATGACCATAAGTAACCTGAAGTTAGTAATGACCAACTCTAACATGTGCATGGACATGTCAACTTCGGAATCTATTATCTTGGAAATATGCAGATAATAGTTTTTTAAATACCTGTGCTATTCTTGATGTTTTACATATAAAATAACTTAAAATTATATATTTGATTCAAATAAATGGGACAAAACTACACAATGTAAACAATACTGGAAGTTGGAATAAATGGCCCTATGTCTTTTGGCTTACAATAAACTTTTAGTTTGTGGTCATGTCACATTCTAATGGAAATCAGCCTGTTGTTGTGCTCTTGGAGGAGATGTGGTGTAATGAGCAGTTATCCAAGTACTCAGACTGTCCCATCTAACTGGCCTTGTGGGATCTTCAAGGCCTTAGAGCTCTGAAGTTCTCCACTGACCTCTCTGCATCTGATCACCCATAAAATATGGATGTTTGCCACATTTCCAGACCCAGGTCTGGGAATAGTATGCCCTGCCCAAATTCCATTGGCCAGAACATATCTATGCAAGGCAAGCAGGATATTCTGTCTTCCTGTCTAGCCAAGAGAAAAGAAAAAAAATTGGTGAGTATATAACATTGCCTTTGTCAAAGCCTTTACTCCATTCAGTAGCCTACTTACTCTGAGTGTTCTGAAGGTTCAAAGGCTTTTTGTTTTCAGATGTTAAACAGATTCGTATTAGGTTGGTAGAGACAGCCGAGGTTTCAGAAATAACACAGTCTTCCCAACTTTGCCCACTCTTTCCTTGGTCAGCACTTCCTGCAGCTGTCCAATTAAAAATCTCTTAAAATGTGCCCACCACATGTCTCTAAGAAATATGTATTCTGGATCTTGCTTCCCCTACATAGGAAACCAACTTCTAGGCAGTTTCTCCTCAGAGTTCCCTTATAAACATCTACCAGAGAAGTCATAAAATACACTTCCACATGGTAATGTAGATTTCAAAGAATTAAAGGATATAGAGCAAATATTGGGAAATTACGGAGTGAACTTGTATTTCTGCTGTTTACTTCTATAGTCTCTGATATCTGGTAATTCTGTACCCATGCCAGGAAAACAGATACTTTAGTGATTCTATAACAAGATGCACAGCAGTAAAAGTGTATTGTTCCTTCATAGGCGTAGTAAACTCAAGCATTGTTGCTGTTGTCATGGAGATTAAAACATAGAAATGTATGCTAGAAGTGAGAATCCAACAGAAACATAAGCTCTAGGAGAGGAAGTCTTCTTCACTGATGGAACCTCTAGTGTCTTGAGTAGAATCTGCAAATGCTAGCTGGGGTCCTCAGGTATTAATAGTGAGATGAGTAGAGATCATTCAGCATGCTGTGAATCATCCAGCTTTGAAGCTGTAAGAAAAGAAACATTCATCATGGGGATTTGATGAAAAAGGATGAAGACCATCAGAATGTTAGAGGGCTACAGAGAACAAAGGAATAGTCAAACACACAAGATGAGACAAACCATGTGTGCAGTGTGGTAGGAAAGGGGGCTTGGCTCAAACCAAAGTAATCAGATGGTCGAAGGAGAGCCAAGCGTGGATAATAAGCTTAGAAACACCATCTAGGTGTGTGTCCTGGTTCTTCCATTTATGCAGCATCTGAATAAGCCACCTCCCTTTGCCTGGTTTTAGATATATAATTTGAAAATACACACACACACACACACACATATATATATATGCATATATATATAGTACATGAATGGAATAAAATAAGAAAGGCATTTAGGTTATTAAAGAGTTACTTAAAAGATGGCATTAGTACTGTTATTATTGGTAACCACCATGTTGTTGCTGGCCTTTGATTCTAGTAGTTTTCATATAATGAGAAAATAGTCTACAGAATGACTCTAAGCTATATGCACAGAAAGAAATTGGTGAAAAATGGAAGCTACTGGGCGATTGTTTAACTGAGTGATTTCTAAATAGGAGAAGTGAGAAAATGACCTTAAGATTATGAATAAATATTAGAAACCATTGACAGTTAAGTATCTGTGATTAATTTAAATATTTATGGGAGGATTTATTTATTCATTGAGGTCAACAAAGGAATTTGATTAGAATAATACTCTACCACACTTGTTAAGGAATGCAACAAGGAACATTATTGCTGTTAATGATTCTTGGCATATATAACTTTCCTCATCTTTGGAAAATCCAATGAGCATTGACTTAAACTTCATTTCAACTATACTCTCAAATTAAAGTCATTGTTTCTGGGTATCTCTGAAATTATAGAATATAATTTGGTGGTTGAAATGTGAAGGAGATGACTCAAGAGGCAGAGGTAGAGATTGCATATTCATAGAGATAGGTCTGCAGGTGATGGCATTGTCTGAGAACAAAGGGGAGCAATATGTTACACAGATAGTTAACTGTGTAGTAAACATTAACCATATGCAGGACTCTTACAGCTCCCTTATTCTGCATCCAAAGCAGACATAACCAATTGATCACATATTCTTTCAAATTGAGTCTTGATTGGAGCATTAAGCCTTTGTGAATTTAGAGAGCTCTGCCTATGCTACGAATACCAACAGATCAGTATTGTTACAGGCGCAATGAAACCTCCGCCCTATCTTGGAGTAAAGGGTAGATTTACAAAGTTTCAGACAAAAAAAAATTACCCTTGTTTCTAATGACATCAATATGCAAGTGAGGATTATTAATAAACCAATAGTAAATAAATGTAGGTGTCAGGTGGAAATCTGTTTTAACCTCTCTTCTCACACACCGTTTTCCTTGATCATTTGGCCCTTTTTTATTTCATTATTTATTCATCTGACTGGTGAAATCACTCCCCCCCCCACTCTTATGTGGCGCATGCTAGAGAGACAAATAATCAAGCATGTAATTTGGATTTGGCTTCTCCTGAAAAGCATGTAGTATACCATAGTTAGAGAGGCACAACCGGTCAAACCATGTCCCCCTTAAAAGTGATGTGATCTCTTGTGCTTTTTTCTTTGTTTTAAAAATGAGAATATACTTAAGACGAAAGAAAAAGTGAAAGGGGTATGCCTCCTCCTGGAGTTGCAAATCTATTTCTGGTTTCAAAGAAAGTTACAGTGGGGGAGCTTTGCCAGAGAGCTCAATTCTATAGAAGATAAGATACTAATATGAAAATATCTAATTAATAAATTCTCTCTGTCTAACTGTTCTGTCTGGGTTAATCTTCCCTTCTTCAGAAACATGGAGAATGGGGAAGAGATTCTGTGAGGTTAAAGGGGTGAGAACCAAAGAGACTTCTATTCAACGGGATGTTGTGCACAGTTCTATGTTTACTCACCACATTACTAGGGTGAGCATCTCTGTGGTGAGTGTCCTTCACTGACCTCACTTCCAGGGCAACTTCAAGGACTCATATTTCAGTATTTTAATAAGAAACATGCTTTAGGGATGCCAAAGGCCTAAATTTGGGTATTAGTTCATTATTGGGAGTTTCTTATCTTTTTATCCTACACAATGAGATTTTTAAAAACTTCTCCAAAAAGTCACTGAGAGAAGTTAGCCCGTTGGGCCACAAAGAGCAACCAGCACCATGCCTAGATGTTGCAAGAGTGACGGATATCATGTGTTCTTATAACTGGTAATGTCTGACCGTGTCAGATTCCTGTCGCCACTGTAGTAAACCACCACAAACCTGATGGCAGCTTTTAATAACACAATTTTTTTCTTTCACAGTTCTAGAGGACAAAAGTCCTTGCCTTTATTTTCTTTGCCATTGCAGTAGTCATTGTACACTGTCTGTGGTCATACGCTTTATTTTCATGCAATTGGCAGTGCAGTTGGTTCCTCTTATTTTCATTGTCACAGACACATGACTAGCACATTCCACTGTGACATTAAAGTGGTCACAGGAAGAGTCTTTCAGCCATGTCACACACCTTATGAAACCTCCACTAAGTGCCACCCTTTGCCATTGCCCGAATATTATGTGGCCTATGACTGCTATCTTTATAACTGAAACTGTTAATTCTTGTTAGACTTTCATACTTGGGTACTATGTTTACATCATTTCTACTCTTTTCTATCTCCTAACTCCTCCCATGTTCCTTCACTCCTTCCCAAATTCATAGCTGCTTTATACATACATACTACATACATACACACACACACACACACACACTGACCAACCACACCATTTAGTGTTGCTTGTATGTGCATGTGTGTAGTGCTGACCTCTTGGAATTGTATAACCCAAGAAAACTTCCCTTTTCCACAGCCTTTGATTGCCTATAGCTCCTTATACAGGGACATGGACCTTGTGAACTTCCCCCATTCACTTTGGCATGTCAACTGGTGGAGCCATTATGTAGGTCTCGTTTAGGCAGCCATATTGTTGATATTGAATGGGAGCAACGTCCCGATCATGCCTAGATGAGACCATTCAGCAGCAGACTTCCCAGTTCCCTGGCTCTTACAACCTTCCTACCCCACCCCCTCATCTGCAGTGTTCATTGAACTTTAAATGTGGGGGTTAGATTGTAAATATACCAATTGTACTTGAGCACCCCACATATATTTATTTTCTGCATTTTGGCCAATTGTAGATCTCTGTAATAGATCCTATCTGCTTCAAAAAAGGAAACTTGTTTGATGAGGGTACACTATTAACTACACTTATCTGTGGGTACTAGGATAAGTATATTGAATATAATTAGAAACTATATTGCTTTAGGAAAACTGAAGTAGTATGTTCTCATCTAAGGCATACAACCTCTCTGGCCATGGACAGTTAGCTATATTTTCCATTCCTGGTATGAATTCCCTCCTATTGAATGAGTCTTAAGTCCAGTCAGATAGCTGTTGGTTGTACCCAAGATAAAAGTGCCATATTGCTCTGCTGGTGATATCTTGTCAGGCAGATCACTTGTGGTTTGTAAGTTTTACAGCTGGGTAGGACTATTGATTGTTTTTCTCCTTTGGGATCCTGCATTACCACTTTCTGATACTATGATAGCCAAGTCCCTAGGGAGGAGGCTCTCCAGGTCAGTTCCAGCTCAGTTCCTTCAAGTCCTGTGTCTGAAGTGTGTGGTGTCTTTAACAATAGTTCTCACCTTCAAGCTCTGGGAGGCAACCAAATATAACATCAATGTCCTGTATTGTTTGAGTTGAGGAGTGTGTGTTGGGCCCATATGAACAACTCAAAGCTAGGTTCCCTTACCTTAGCACTGGGTTGTTTCTAGACAGTCTGAGGCTGGTGTTGGGAACATACTCACTCCATTTAAACTGCATCTAAAATATATTTGTAAGTGAGCATTTACCATATATATCCCTGTGGCTGTGGTCCCTTCCTCTGGTCTGTTATATTTTTACTATTACATAGCCAGAGAAAGGCTTTGAATCCTTCCAGGTCCCTTTCAAAAGAACCACCATGACGAAATTGACATTATAATAATTCTGTGTCCAAAATCCTTAGTAATAGCTTCAAAGTTCCCTTTGCCAAATAAGGATAAAGTAGCAGTCATGGACTCAGGGGTTACAGGCTGTGGGGACTGTTACTGAACCTACTGGAATGACCAAAAAGACTTTTGAATACTGTCAAAATAATCTCCATGTTGACGTAATGCACAATGGTAGTATCGATTCTGAGGGCATGAGGCCTTGAGAAGCTAATAAAAAAAACCATCTATGGGTTCTCCATATCACCCATCTAGTCTTCCCCCTCTATCCCATCTGTAATTGCTCAGACAGAGGAAATAAGTGAGTAGGGCAGAGTACTTTCTAGCTCTGCAAACTGATGGCAGGTGCATTTGCCACGTGAGATCTCACAATTTCCCTGGATGTGCCCCCAAAACCTTTCCCTAAAATAAGGACTCAAGGTCTTATAATTTTCTGAAGCACTAACGTGGATGAGCACTAACATTGTATGTTAGCCATGGGTGTCTCTCATTGTCTGCCAGGTAGCTGATAGGATCCAGGACACAGTGCAGAACATGCCTGGGAGACATCCCACCAGAGGGGAGTAAGTTCTCCTTTTGGCAGAGGTCAGAACTAAGGCATTGTCTTTAGCATTTCCAGTCATTACTCAAGTACCTTTCATGGCCAAGATGGCTATAGGAGAGGGCTTAAATCAGATAGCATCTTACAAAGAATGTTAAGGACCATGGGATATAAATAGAGTTGATCTCTCTGAAAGTCGGTCCACAGTCTTCACTTTCTTAGGGGTATTTGTGATATCAGTCATGTGTTAAAGAGTAGCTATTGCATGCCTCACACAACACAATAGCTCAGTATGTGGATGTCTTCTAAGTAACCGTGATACCAGTTTCCCCTCTGTTTCTGTTTGGGAAGATCACTGAGAACCTCTGAACTCTGAGGGTTTTGTTGTTGTTGTTTTGTCTTGTTTTTGTTTCATTTATTTCCAAAGTCAAGGAGGAGGGCTAACAACACTCTCTCAACGTGGCTTCTTAGGATTCACAATGTGATCATGAGCCAAAATGTTATGGTTTCATTGCTCGTGTCCCAAATTTGACACTAGAATTTCCCTCTGCCCTGCACACTGGTGGCCATGAGCTGACTGGTTCAGAAATGTGTGACTCTCAGCTCAATTGTGACTGCCGCTGAGGATGTTTTGAGGTTAGGATTGCAACTTGGCTGGCAATTTTATGACAAGGTGTCAATGAGCAAAACCTCAGACCAGTGTCATGACACATAAAGCATCGCTCAGCAAACTTTCATCAGCAAGTGAACTTTCAGAGTTTGTGACTATTTGGCAAACTTGAATGTGTTCTAGGTCTATACTCTGAGGATTCTGAATGGCATCTTGTACAAGATATCCATGAAGACCACCTTGAAGGTTCTAGGCAGAGTGTTCTGCCACTCAGCAAGCTCATTTCAGGACCTGAGGATTCCTCGGTGTACCTGGCCGGGCACGGGATTCTTGAGAGCTTTAGTGAAGGTCTCCATTCCTGAAAGTGAAGCCTGTGGAGTTAACTGGAGTCCATGCTGCTGACACAGTCACAGGGGTGTCCCTAATATAGTTCCATGAGGCCACGTATAATGAATGAATACCTTCAATTTTACTAATGAGAGCCCTTTCCTAAAAGGGCTCACTGGCTAAATAGCAGTACTGATTTCATCAACAAAAATGCAATCTGACTTTGAGTGTGTTGATTGGAGAAACATCACTTGTATGTTGAGATACAGGTCACAGCAACCCACAGCAGGCAGTTAGAGAGCTTCCTGGCTCTGTACTCTTGATTAGGGTCTCGGCAACGCCAGGTTATTACCTTAGCGAGGGACACATAGTATTACATTTTACTGCTGAAATTTTGGTGTTTTCCTAGTTGCAGCAAGATATGCATCATGTGAAATCTACGACTTCAGACATTTTAAGTGTAACGTTGCGGCACTGTGTGCATTGGTATTGTTGTCCACCACCACCATGTAAAAGTGTCTTTGATTTTTCCCATAGTGACATTCTGAATACCATACCCAGGAAACAGTGAAAAATCATGGCTTTCCATTTCCTTGTTTATCTAGCCCACCATTATTTTTTCTTTTCTTTGTGAATCTGTATGGTCTCCCTGCTTATCGAGGTGGAATCACCAAACACTTGTCCTTTTCCCTTAACAATAATGGTAGCAGGTGATGGAGTTTCAAAACTGAAGGCTGAGTAGCATCCTGTTGTGTATCAGGGGATTCTTGTTGTCTGTTCCTCAGTTCATAGGCGTTTCTGCCATTTCCGCCTTTGGGCTGCTATAAACGGCACTTGCATAAACAGTGGCATAGTTATATAAAGTGTAATATTCTCAGTAGGCTATGGGCATAAAAGTTGGGAGTTTTTTTCTAGAAACCTAAGGAACTAGGGCCAGAAGTGGTGGCACATGCCTGTCATGCTAGCAACTTGAGAGGCTGTAGCAGTACAGTTCCTGTGTGTTCGAGGCTAGGATTAGGATCCTGTATGAATCTGTCTTACTAGGATCCTGCCTCTTTAAAAAATATATATATAAACAAGCTAAGGAACTAGGCAGCTAATATAAACAGGTGCTGCCTGACCCTTCGGTCCTAGTGCAGCTTAATAAAGGGCTTGAGGCTTCCTTTGTACCTTCCTATGGGTGAAAAAAATGGCTTTTAAAGAAGATTTAGAAGGAACCCACGTGAAAGCCATAATTTGATGTCATAAAGCTGAATTTATATTTCATCTCCAAACTACGTATTGAAAATACCATTCATAATTCCCTTATATAGTGCTTTTATCCCTTATATGATGAGTTCCCACCGCTATTTTGGTGCCTCTGCTTGGATTCCAAGATGCAGTCACAGACAACAGTGTATTGTGTCCCTTACTTCCTCATTGCCGAATGCTGAAATGTACCCCTGGTCTTCCTCACTGTCAGAAGGACAGAAGACTTTCCTCTGCAAGGCCATCCCCATGAGAAGTGTCTGCCCTGACAGCTTGTGGCGGCAACAAAAGAAATGCGTGGGTGACATTGACGGAGACTGGAGGGCTTGAGTTCTGTACTCAGTGGCAAGTTTATTTCTTCGATTTATACGTGTGAGCCCATGTGATTGTAAAATTGGGGAGATCTGAGACCCAGGCCCTATGCTCACTGGGGAGCCATCAGAAAGCCCCTACCCTGTCCTTGACATACTGGGAAATAAGCAGAATTCCCAAGTGATTGATTAATTCCTAGGTTCTGACCATTTCTCTCCTATGGTTGGACTGCAAAGAGTTAGAAAAGTTGGTCTTCTGGTTCAATATACACATGACATTGGCACCTACCATGTGCCAAGGGCTAAAAAAATACCTTGCTACTATAATTTGAATGTGAAATATCCTCCATGAGCGTGTGTATTTGAACACTGGGTCCCCTGCTCGTGGTTCCGTTTTGAGATGTTGTAGAACTTTGGGGATACAGAACCTAGCTGGTAGGTGTAGGTCACTAGGGACAGGTCTTGGGTTATACGGCCCTGCTTTACTGCTGGTCTAAACTCTGCTTCCTGGTCAGTGCCATGGGAGAATGGAGTGAAACAGAGGCTGGCAGGATGCAATTGCAGTGGTCTAGATAGCAGACCGATGGAACTTGGGCTAGGAAGTGGTAACGGATGAAAGTGGCCGTGTTTGTGGTTTACTTCGAATGCTGAGCCGATAGGGTTTCTTGACAAGTTGGAAAAATTGTCAGCGACTCCAGATGGGCCCATGTGACCACGAACTGAGACAGCAGAAGCAACATCAATGTTGCTGTTTCAAGTCCAAGTTGACTCTTGTTGTCAAGTGAATTTCTCCCATGTATCACTCACGGTTCACTGTTAGTAAGCATATTAAACTTTTACTCCTGGTTGGAGGGTTTTACTTCCACTGGAAGGGTTTCTCCGTGAGGAAGCTGAAGCACAGAGGGTCAACACTGGTCAAGGATACACAGCCATGGAGTGGGAGAAAGGAATCCCCTACTTTCTGAGGCCATCCAACGCCTCCCACTGGCATTATAAACGTAAGAGCTCGGGAGTCCCCAGATTAAGAACTGCAATTTTGGAAGGCTTGAAGGAATTCTTTTTTTTTTTTTAATCTGTGAAATAACTGGAGAGATGAATGAGAATCAAGTAGCCACTTTCTTCTCACAAGGCTGTTTTTAAAATAAAACATGGGCTTTCTTTCCAGATGCTGACATCTGTGATTATTGTGCTCTTATTGGCACGCTTTCCGAAGTGTGATTTCAGTCATTACCTGTGTATCCTCACAGGCTGCCAAGTCCTATCCTGAATAGAAGGATGGAGTTGGGGACAGATGGTGAGGAGACACTGGAGCGTGCCCATTTGTAAAGCATGAATACAAACTATTTTGGTGTTACTCGGGTCACCTGGGCCGCAGGTTTGCTTCCTGCCCCAAGCAGCACTCAATTCAACGGGATAAAAAGGGTGTTGTGGGGCCTGAGAATAGATTTTAGCAGCTAAGAGCATCAGCTGCTCTTGCAGAGGACCTGACCTTGGTTCCCAACAACCACGTGGGGGTGGGCCACAGCCACCTGTATTCTGGCTCCAAGAGATCTATTGGCTTCTTCTGGCCTCCACCAATAATACTGCACTCACGCAGGCAATACACACGTATACGCATGATTTACAAATATGTCTAAAAGAGAAGTTTGTGTTAACTTTTTTCTCTTTTGATCGCTGTAACAAACACCCGAGAAACAATTTAAAAGGCTTGTCTTGGCCTCGTAGTTTCAAAGGTTTCATCCAGTGACCACCTGGCTCCATTTTTTTGTGGCACACAATAAGCTAGACCACCATAGCAGTGAATGTGTAGCAGGGCAAAGTTATTCGCTCTATGGAATCTGGGTGGACAGGTGAATAAAGGAGGGGGCCATTGCCCCCCCCAAGTGGACTACTTCCTCCAACAAGGCCCTCAATACCAGGTCCCTCCCCTTTCCCTCCCCTCCTCCCATGCCCTCCCACCAACCCTTCCAATATATTCCCTTCATTTCCCCATGGAGGGGAGGCCTTCCATGGGGGTGTCCACAGTCTGTCATTTCATCCAGGGCAGGGCCTAGACCCTCCCACAAGAGTCCAGGGTGAGAGTGCACCTCTCATTGTTGGATGGGAGTCCAAAGTCCATTTGTATGCCAAGGATAAATACTGATCTACTACCCAAGGCCCCACAGATTGCCTAGGCTTCCTCACTGACACCCACATTCA
This sequence comes from Mesocricetus auratus, assembly GCF_017639785.1. Lineage (NCBI taxonomy): Eukaryota > Metazoa > Chordata > Mammalia > Rodentia > Cricetidae > Mesocricetus > Mesocricetus auratus. Next base: position 821,939 of record NW_024429204.1, read on the forward strand.
GGGGGTCTTGATCAATCCCATGCTGGATTCCCAGGCATCAGTCTGTGATTCAAGAGCTAACCCTTGTCAGGTCAGCTGTTTCTGGGGGTTAAACCAGCCCAGTCTTAATCCCTTTGGTATCAGTCCTCCCTCTCTGTTACTGGCTTTCTTGAGTTCAGCTCAGTGTTTAGCTGTGGGAGTCTGCCTCTTCTTCCGCTGAATGAAGGTTCTGTTTCCCAGATTCTCTGGCCATGGGATTGTAGGCTGGCACTCCCCAGATCTATGTCTAAAATCCATATATGAGAGAGCACATGCCATGTTTCTCTTTTTGTGACTGGGTTACCTCGCTCAGGATGGTTTCTTCTAGTGTCATCCATTTGCCTGCAAATCTCAGGATTCCATTGTTTTTTTCTGCTGAATAGTACTCCATTGTGTAAATGTACCACATTTTCTCTATCAGGCCGCCAGCCCGCTTCTCCTCCTGTCTTCGAGGGCCCTGACCTTAACTCACTTGTCCCCCCACTGCGTTTTATCCGTGTCCTGACCACGATGCATTTCACTGTGCTCTCAGAAGCTTTCACCCTTCGTGCCTTTCCATTCCAAGTCTTGGTGATGTCTCCCCTTTGGTCTGTGCCGTAAAAATCTCATTTCACGTGTATCTCAGGCAAAAAGCCCTCCAAACTCACTATGATCCTCTTTGTGCTCCTCAGACCCCAGCCTTTCTCTCTGTCATTGCTTCCAGACAGCAGAATGTCCCTTACAGTTGTCACGGTTACCTTCTCCAGCATTGCTCAATGCTCCATCTTCTTCCCTGTCAAAGGGAAGGCAGGATTCCCCTCCTTCTTCCAGTAGAAACACAAGGTCTACAGAAGCTAGCTCCATGAAAGGCCTCCTCTCTTCCTACCGCTTCCTCTGTGACTCAGTCCGTGTTACAAACAAATGTTTTTTATTTTATATCCTAAAAAGATCTTTAAAATCTTGATACACCCAGATGTTACACATTAATTGCCCACTCTGTGATGTTTTGGTTTATGTAAAACAGTTGTGCAATGTTCCGATCAAGGCGAACCTATCTGTCTCCTCTTTTCTTTCCCATTGCCTTTTCCTCTTTAATTCTCTAGACCTTGCTTTTCCTGTGCTACATATAAGTATGATTATGGCCCTCCTGCTTTAGTGATCATTATAAAATGCCATCCCTCCAAGGGGAAGCACAGCATATTCCCTAAAAACAGTCTGAGCACGTAATCTATCTTTTCACCTTAAATCGATGTTTCACTCCATACAGTGGGTGTGATGAGGAAGTACTGTGTATATGTCAATAAAGCACTGTTGGCCAATAGGGAAGCAAAATAGGTGGGACTAGGAGTCCAGGAGGACTCTGGGTAGGAGAAACACATCATCATGTAGCCCGCCAGAGACGTAAGATGTCCGTCCGGTAAGAGAAATACTTAGATGGGTTAAATACTTAAGTCAGAGCTAGCCAGTAAGAAACAAACCAGGCCAACAGCTTCATAATTAATACAGCGTCTTGTGTGTTATTTGGGGACTACAACGCAGCAGAGCCCAGGAGACTGGTGGGGAAAAACCAAAGCGGCTGGCAAGGAAAAGGCTTCTATCTACAGTGGGTGTAACAAAGTTCTTTCATAGAAAAAGGTCAGTGTAGAGGTCCTTTTCAATCCCGTTAAATCATCATTTAACTTCCCTTGTCTTTCTTGGTCAATCCTGTGAAATATGTAATCAGTGCTTTGGGCATCTATGACAGACCACCTTCTGTTATGACATGTACACCCTGCCTTTGTGGTCTTACCCCACACACACAATATGCTTTCCATGCCTCTCACTTCCCTCTCCCTTCCTCATCCTTCTGGATTACTCTCCCCAAGAAGGGGTATTCTTTGAAGTTTCTTCTCCATGCAGTCCAGTCGAAGACATACTTCTGTGAGGCCATGTTGTTGCACTGTCCTTTTCTGTAACTCTCCCTTTTGTTCTATTTTATTTTATTTTTTGATTTTACAAGACAGAGTTTCTCTGTATTGTTTTGGAGGCTGTCCTGGAGCTCACTCTTGTAGACCAGGCTGGCCTCGAACTCACAGAGATCCGCCTGCCTCTGCCTCCCGGGATTAAAGGCGTGAGCCACTAACACCCGGCCTATTTTATTTTATTTTATTAAGATAAACTTGGTACACAGTAAAGCACTAGGTTTGATAACATCTGAAAGTCATGTACGCCGTGCAAACAACATCCATTTCTAACACCGCAGCCATCATCCTCACTCCATTCCAGTTAATTCCAACTTCTCCCAAAGACCACGCTGTTCTGAATGGTGTTGCCAAGGGACTTCCTTTGCCTGAATTTGGACTTACTTGGTGTCCAGCAGATCACCACGCATGGTGCGGGGTTGCATTTCTTCGGCATGGCTGCCCTTCAGTATTCACTTGTGGTATTAGATGTATTGGGATTTTATTTCTTTTTGACTGTCGAACACTGGTGTGTAATATCCACAAACTAAAAGTTTGTGCATCCGTTTTGCCATTGGGTATATATTTAACCTCTTCTTCAGTTTCTGGAGTCTACTCACAAAGCTGTGCGTATACTGATACAAGTAGTTTGTTTATGGTCGTGTGCTTTATTTTCTTCTTGGGAAATATCTATGACGAAGTATTGAGTAATATTAAGCTACACAGGGTTGGGATGTCATATGATATTTTATTAGGGAGTAGTCACTTACATGAGAAGCTGAAAACCTAAGGTCAGCGCTCTGCTGCTCTCCGAGAACCAACCGGAACCCCAAGAGAGAGCGTGTCTCTTTCCCTTCAGCTCCTATCTCCTGTACCTTCTGCATACCTGTAACCATGCCCAAACAGGTGTGGTCAGCAGTACAGGTACCTAACATCTCTCCCTATAAGCAGGGACTTTATAAAAACTGACAAGCCGTTTTACAAAGTGACTTTCCCCCATTGCTTCCCCTCCTCCCCACCAGCAACCCGTGAGGGTCCCACTGGCTCCACGTCCACCTCTAGTGTTTGGCGCCCTCTCTGGGCTTCCTTTCACGCTGATGGTAATATCCCCGTACTCATTCCCATCCCCCACCCCTCCGTTTGAGCTTCGGAGGGGATGCAGTTGTTCTCCATCACTATACGCACCCGCAGACTGCCACACAGCTGATTCCCTGTAAATCCAAACTCAATAAAACCGAGCCTAGGAAAGGGCTGAGGAACTCTGGAGATGGCTGAGCGTTCCAAGGAAATCGATCTGATCCGATTCACGGGCAGTGTGTTATAATACTGCGGCATGAGTGCGGGCCTCCTGCGGCCATTTATTACAGTCTTCAGGAAGGCTTTTTAATCAGATGCATAGCAGCAAGTGATACAAATTATTGGATTTCTTTTCCGACATAAGAAATTGCTGTTTGCAGTCCTTTGAAGCTGGGCAAATGAGCCATTGATCTTACCTGTGGAATACTGTAGGGCATGCTTGTCCTGTCTCAACGTCCAATAGTCCATGACTGGAGCCAGCCTATACACTCATACTGGTCTCATCTTCATTCTCCGAGGGTACTTTATCCCCTCCATGTCTTTCCCCATACCCTGAGGAGATTCTTACTCAGACTGCTCTCACATTTTCTCTCCTACAAGAGAAACCAAGAAACTTTCTCAGCAGTTAACTGTGCGGTAGCTGTTCTCCCATATAAATGTCGGATCATTAAGCTTCCCCCGGTGGGAAGATGGCCACAGCCCGTCTCCCACGGCTTCGACAGTCATCCTAGTGCAGGAGAGCTCCCTAAGCTTGCAAGTGTCCCACAGATGCCCATGGCCTCATCCCAGACAGACAGCTGCCTCCCAGGCTCTCTTTTGATGTCCCTTGCTCAAAATGAGCCACTTTGCTTTTAACCCAGTGTCTCTGCCTTCTACGTCATCCTGGAATAACGCATGTCTCCAGGACACGTCTCATCACTCACCAGTCAGAAAATGGGTAGAGGCCATTCAGGAACATATGCAGGAGCCTGTGGGAGTGCGGAAGCCTCTGGATGAATAACAGGGCACTGCCTCATGTCGGCAATGCTGGCTGTGCGTGTTCCAGCGTAGACAGAGAAACAGCTGGCTTGAGTTCGGCAAGCGTCTTGCACAAGAAGAGAATAGAGGGCCATGGTACAGATTTTCCTTTTTCTCCTAGTTCCTCACATGCTTATAACACACATGATTCTTAATTGTCCCCTCATATACTCTGGTTGAATGCAGCAGATGTTTTCCAGGAAGGCAACCGGAAAGCAATCTTCTCTTTCAATCTCTCTCTCTCTCTCTCTCTCTCTCTCTCTCTCTCTCTCTCTCTCTCTCTCTCTCTCTCTCTCTCTCTCTCTCTCCCTTCCCTTCTGTTCTGGGCAGAATCCATGAGCCACAGCTTCAGCCAGACATACCATCAACAAGTCAGACCCCTCTTGCTCTACAGGGCACCGTACCATCAAGCCATGATGCTCGATAAAAGTTAGATGTCTTCCTTGCACTTCCCACATGTGACATTTCCAACTTAAGTCAGCTTTCTGGAGACATAATCTCATCGTAGTTTGAAAAGTATCTGTACTACTCTTAGCAGCCCTGTGGTGAAAGTTCTGAGTTAGAGACTCCTAAAAATCAAACTCTGCAAAAGCCTAAATGGAGTAACCAGAGGAACCCTCTGTGTCTAGAAAGGTAACACTGAATGTGGAGCTGAGCCGGTCTAGGTGGGAAAACCCAGCAAGAAATGTCAATAACCAAGGCGATTAGGTAGGAGTACAGGCAGAGGAGACAGATGAACTAGTGATGTCAAGGGAGAAACGGGTAGTTTTCAATTATCAAATTACCAGCCTCTTGCTTCTGATGTAATCCAGGTGTTTCCATAGAAGATGGAAGAACCTGCAGATCTAGGGTAGGGGTAAGCCAGCTTCTTATGTCCTGGGTCTCAGACTAGGTCCAGACATAGATAGCGTCAGTAAGTTGATAAAATGCTGCCCCAGTGATGTACCAGATAGCTCAGCAGGAGGGGAGAGGTTGAGGATATGAAAGGTCCACAGAGAAGACTAAAAAAAAAAAAAGAGAGAGAGAAGCCAGGAAGTGGGAGCATTTGGAGGAAGGAGTTCATTGCCAGGCTCGGTCAGAGACAAGTCCTTCAAAAGTGATGTCCGGTCTAAGAAGGGTTCTCAGGGAGACACTTTTTGCCCATTAATTTCAGTGGCTGGCAAGGAGAGCTCAGTGAGTGCTATTTTGCGGGAACAGCAAGAAATCGGGAGGCAGAAAGTGGGTCGGAAATGAAGAATTGGAGAGAGCAGGCAAGGAAGCCAGAGTTTTGATGGGTGCATGGTGCGAGAGAGGGAGGTTCTTATGGGGAGGGTGAAATTCCTTCAGATGGAAGTGACAGAAACAGGTCTGTAATGATAGGAGAAATAAAATCAGTCTGCTGAGACGTGACTGTAGGATGTAAGGCAAACGATGGGAACATGGGTGTGATATTTGCTGATATGACTTTGCAATTATAATTTTAATATAGGGTTCTAGTATAGTGGCTTAGATCCACAAATTACTGGAGAGTGTAAAGGTCAGTTTTGCATATGAGATGGAAGCTATGGGGTGGCGGGTTCTATATGTAGCCAACCCCTGTGGTCCATTCCTAACAGAGAGTGGCCTTGAACACGTCACCTGATCTGTCTACACCAACTGGAGATGATCACGCCTGTTTCTCAACCTGGTGCACAGTACATTTTGTCTCTAGTCTTCCCCTGGAGCCCCAAATCAAGAAAAGGAACGTACGTAGTGGCCTCTGATCTAGACTGGTAGAAAGATACGGAAAGCTATGACCTTACACTGTGGATTTTTAATTTACTAAAATTCAGATCTGTCCTAAAGAGCAGTTTCATTCCATCTGTTGGGGACATTTAATGTTGTGCCATTTGGCCCCAGAAAGGACACCAAAGCACCCACCATGAAAGCAATAGGCGTGTAGACAAGGAGTCTCATTGGGGTTTCTACTTGGTTTCTTCCCCTAGAGCTTCCAAACGATAGCTCCCTGTTCAGGGATGATGAGAACTGCTCAAGGTCCGTATCCCTACCTACACAGGCGCCGCAGTGGGCATTGGTGGTGACTTGAATTGTCCTTTGAAGAGGCCTGACACTAGTGTCAGTCAACCCTTCTACCTGTTAGTGAAATTGGGATTATTGTCTGTGATCAAAGTGAGAGGATGTTTCCAAAGTGGATGTCACATGTTGGTGATCCGTAAGTGCTAGTTTCCATTCTAGAGCATGCTAGGGCTTTGTCCCACAAGACACCGCAGTTTGTGGGGGAGGGACTAGAGTTGGCCTCCAAGTTCGGCCTGTGTTGAGCCACTACTTGAAGTTGGGATGTTTATCTCCTTGAGCATTTTGCTCATCTCTAAAAGATGCAGTGACTTCCACAGCACCGGCATGTGTGGGATTAAATAAGGCAATACTTTTCTCTGTGTCACTATTTTGTCTGGTAGCTAGTAATTTTATTCCGGTAGATCCAGTGTATTTCTCTGCATGAAGTGAAACTATCAAATGTTTAGTCATCCCTCATCCTAAATCTATTTATTTTTCTGTGTCTGCCACAGTGATGTCACTGCCAGTTGTCAGCATTGAAATGACGCATCCTTTCATCCCCAGCGAATTCTAGGTAGGCATTTTCTCCCCTCTAGTTGAACATTTTTGCAGTCCCCTTAAAAACAATGTCCTCGTTTTTGTTTCCTTGGCTCTGGCCTGCCTCAGTTCCTCCCTCTCAGCTTCGTAAACCTCATTATGTTTCCCTGTGTTGTTTGTGGTTCAGCGAGTATAGTGTTTCTGTTCTGAAGTACAAGAGAGCACAAGACCAAAGCCAGAGTTCTTCCTGGACAGTTTCTATGTGCAGCCCTCCACCTGTCTTCTGTTCTAGCCTGCTTCACAACTGAACTATGCTAAGTCAAAGAGAGGGGAAAGGCAGCATGGGAGGAGAGGCAAGAGCTGTTTCAGGTAGCATCCTGCTGGAAAGTTACTCCGATGCCACCTTCTGCTTGCAGAGCTCACAGCCTGGGCTATACAATGCATGGCAAAAGCTAATTTCCAATGCAATTATTGGTACCCCCACTGCCCAACTGCTGTGTTTTGTAATCAAAAGCTATTAACAGCAGGTATGAGTCTGAAAATGCAGAGAATCTATTGAAGGCTTACCAACCCAGAGGAGCAGTTTGCTTCTAGCCTATGGGCCCGTGTTACCCCAATTTTATGTTAGCAGAATGTTTGTGCATCTAGAGAATAGTTGGAGCACTTCAGCCGATGATAGACAGGAGTGACTCTGGTATGAATAGCCTTTGCTAACTCAGGTGCACACAGATCTTCAGGTGAACCCCATGGTGGTCTCGCTGAGCCCCCGCAATATTTTAGCATTTGTTCGCCAAAGAGTAGATCACTACCTGACGGAGCCTTCGTTTGGCATTCAGGAGAAGATAAATTGATTTTCTTCAGGCACGAACGGGCTGAGTTATCGGTGAGCACAGTGTTGCCAGGTATTATTACCCACACCACCTGCTTCCTAGTCTCACCGGCACTGAGATACCGACTGGCTTTCTGTCTGTCATCCCAGCCAGCGTTAGGTTCATTTGTGTCGTGACTTCTTTGTCACCACACAGTAAGGAAATGGAGTGTCTACCTTGAATAACCGGCTTTGGCGAAATAAAACGGTGTAGTTACAAATTCTTGAGGGAATTTCAAGTGCAAAACAAAGCACAGGAGCCAAGAGAGGGGAAAGATTTGTGCATGGAAGAGGAGGACATAAACGAAGAATGTGAGACGCAGAGGAAAATGAGGGACGCTGATGGGCGAGGGATGGTAAAGGGAGAACGATGGAGTCAAGGAAAATCAGAAGATAAGAAATGAGAGACCAAGACCAGGCTGGGGAAACCCACAGAAACAGCTGACCTGAGCTAGCGGGGACTCACGGACCCCAGTCTGGCAGCTGGGGAACCAGCACAGGACCGAACCAGGGCCCCTGAACATGGATGTCAGTTAGGAGCACTGGGCAGTCTATGGGGCCTCTGGCAGTGGAACCAGTATTTATCCCTAGTGCATGAATGGGCTTTGGGAGCCCATTTCCTATAGAGGGGATACTCTCTCAGCCTAGATACATGGGAGAGGGCCTAGGTCCTGTTCCAAATGTGAAATACTTTGATGATCCCCATGGGAGGTCTCACCCTCCTTGGGGAGTGGATGGGGGTGGGATATGACATTGGTGGGGGTCATGGGAGGACAGGAGGGAGAGGAGGTGGGGTTGGTATATAAAATAAGATTGGTTTTAATTTAAATAAAAATTTATTTAAAAAAAAGAAATGAGGCAGAAGGGGGTGGGTCTGTTCTTGAGCAATGGGTTCAAAAGGAACAAGAAAACATGAAGGCCACAGTAAGAATTCCAGAGGAAAAAATTTACAGATATCTAGGTCTTAAAAACTATAGCTTATCTGTGGTTTGGGAGGAAATGGGGAAAAGCTAACTAGATGTCTGAATTCCTTAAGGCTGCCTGCCAGACAGAGAGAATGTATGCTGTGAATTTGGACTGTGGAGAGCCAGGCAGACACATTACTGCTCTTGGCGAGCATGTAATGGTAGCCGAGTTCACTGATGCATATTTAAACCAAATATTCATGACCAAGGTCTTAGGTAAACAGTCACCAGCTGCAAATGGAAACTGTATGGCTTTCAGTCGGGAAGTGTCTGCAGAAACAGGAGTCTGAGGTCCTGTGCGAAGCCTTTCTCAGACATTTTTGGTCATTTGTGGTTCTCAACACCGAGGTGTGTGTGTTAGCAGCTGTTCCATTGCGAGGCTGTATATCCTTTGGTGTTTATAATTTTCTGCTGAGCAAGGAGAGGGTTGACCTGCAATGTAAATGAAGTCCCTTTTGGGGGAAGACCAAATACTACTAACAAAAGAACTTACAGAGGACTCCCAGGTTCCAGTGGGACCCACAGAAACCCCTGTACCCAAACCTGAGAAATCCAAGGAAATCTCCAAGGCAGCTCACATTTACAATCTTCTTCAAAGGCAGGTAGAGACTGGAAGTGTGAGGGAATTCTCCAGGTGATATTTGGCCCCAAAACTATTGAATTCTGCGATTGTTACGGAACCCACACTGGCAACCGGCTACTCTGTTGAACTTGATAATCATCTGTAGCTTGTGCTGGGCTCTCTATAGAACACAGCCTCTGTGAAACCCTTTCCAGTGCCTTCTCTTATGGTCTGACTAAATGAAATACAGTTTTCACCAGCGAGAGGGAGAGGTACACTAACCATCCAAACTGAAATATTTGCCTTTATGATGTAAATATATATTGATATTTCATGCAGCAGGATCTGGTTTTCTATAATCATGAGTTGGGTGTCTCGAGGACACTAGAAACAACTGTTTTCTTTCCCCCATTCCTCCAGTGCCCGTTCCAGATGAGAGTCACCTCTGGGGATGAATAGTTTACCGGCAGCTGTCAAGTCATTCAACAAACATTTACTAACTAGTTATTTCGAACAGATAGATGCAGTTGCCTGGGACCTTTCTGGCTTTAGTACTCAGTGTGCTGTGTTCCAAGAATCCCTCGGCTGCAGGCAAGGCAAGCCCATTAGTGGCCCCAGCACCTACGCTGTTCTTAAAGAGCTAGAAGAGATCCTAGAAATCATGGCTCCTAGACACCCATCTTAAAGGCCACTCAGCGCCCAGTAGTCCTCCTCGTCAGTTTATCAGGGTACTTTTGGTAAATTCAGAAGATCCTTTGGCATCGCCGTAGTGAACTTCAGTGCACTACAAAGGTCTCACCAGCTCCACCTGTGTCGTTTCTGAGAAAGTCTAGCAGTGTAACAAGCCAGAAAGCCCCTGTGAAGCCGGCAGATGGTAGTTCCATCTCTGACATGGTCCTTCACAGATGAATGCACAGGCGAGTCATTCAGCGCCTGCATTGCTAGGGTTTCCAGTGCGAAAATGAAGCAAAGGCAAGAGTTTCCCATGAAAAAGAGCTGCCAGACAAGGAAGGGAAGTCAGGAGACATGTGCAATAGCTTTCATGCTCCAGTGCCACCTGGCCTTGAGTCGGTAAGTTCGCCTCTTCATTTCCTCGTAGCTTAGGAGGGGTCTCCTGGTCGTCAGGTGATGGTACAGGGAACGTGAACAGACCCTGCATTGTGCTATCATGTGACTGTTCTTACTGCATGAAGGAGGTGCGTTTACCACGGGTCGTGAATTAGCACAAGGGTTGTTTGTAAACCACCGTCTCTGAGCTAAATGTTTGTTTTGGTTACAAAGTATATGAGGACGGATATTTATTACATCTAGTGCTATACATAACATATGTAATGTATGTACATAATTCCATTAAAAATCCATTATAGCCGGGTGGTGGTGGCGCACGCCTTTAATCCCAGCACTCGGGAGGCAGAGGCAGGTGGATCTCTGTGAGTTCGAGGCCGGGCTGGACCGATAGCCTCCAAAACAATACAGAGAAACCCTGTCTCCTAAAAACAAAAAAAAAATCCATTATACATATCCATCGATACATGTGTGTATACATATGATGGTTTTCATGCTGCAATGACAAAGCTGGGTAGTTGCTTGCATCAGAGAGGGTATAGCACAGCGAACTTAAAATGTTTAGATTCTACCCTTAACAATATGATTGTAAGATCAGTGGTTCAAAATCCAAGATTGTCTTAGGATCTGTGTCTGTGTTACTATGTGATCTCAAGCAAATGGGTCTAGCCATCTCTGACTCTCTCTCCCTCTCTTGAACTGTACCTAAAAGGAATGCAAATAGAAAACAGAACTTCTTCTCCCCCTTTCCCAAATATTGTGGCAATGGATAAGAAACAAAGGCATTGATCTTTTTCTGGAAGAAAGATTGCTTAAATTCAAAGTGTTAGTCATCAGGCTGATGCTGTTAGAATGCTCAGGGTGGTGAGTGATGTGCTATTCTCTGGCACTAACTGTACAATAGTGGGAGGTTACTTTGACACATGTCTGATACCACACAGACCTCTGCACTGTATCTAGTCAGGAGTATGAGTTTTAGTTACTTCTTCATCCCTCGATCCTCTGAAGACTGTCGTTAAACATTTACAAGACACGAACTTCAGATCACGCCCGTATCTTTGCTAGGATTACCCGGCAGATGGCCATTTTAATCCAGGACCAAGACAGAGGGGGCTCCCTGGGCACAAGAGGCAAGGCTACTCTCAAGACAGAGGAACAACAGTGGGGGCCACGCATGGGTGGTTTGCAGAATAAATACCAAAGAGGTTTATGTTAAAACTCCAATGATTTGATTCTTAACTACGTGACTCATGCAGACTGCCTGAGAACACACAGGAGTAGCTAACAAACCTTTGCATAATGTGTGTAAATATGGGGCCTCCGCTTTCGCAAGAATCCCTTCAAAACTCCAGGGAAGATGTTCCCGAGAGCAGTTCTTGTGTGGCTCAAAATAGCTGCACAAGGCACCCAAGCCTGAACATCGAACATTTATCAGCTCTCTCTCTCAGCTCCGTTATAGGTGGTGCTTTCCCGACTTCAGGTTTTGGCACAAACAAATTGGTGGGTAATCATTTGCTCTACAAAAAGATTCTTTGATTTACAGATAGGCTCACTCCCATGTTACTTCAGAGGATCTAGTGCAGTGCCAATAAAAATCTCCTTGTTACATGCTCTCTCTACACCTATCTTTGTCAGCATGAACCTGGATGGTAAGATAAAAACAAGGTGCACTAAACAACCCTCTCGGTTGTTTAGTCAACCAAAAGCAGCTTTTGCCAAAGGCCTTTTCTTCACAGCCTAGGAGCTTAATATTAGTTTGTGTTTATGATTATCCCAGAGAGATGGAGTACAGAATCTTATTTACCAAACAATGAAAGATCAACCAACTGGACTCTAGGAGTGGTAAGGATACCACTAACAGACACTATCATGGTGGGCCTTGCCATGTGGCAAGCAACATTCTAAGACATTCGTCGCTGATAATCAAACCAGAAAGTTAGGTGCAATTATTTAACATTCCCATACTGCAGATGTGAGACTAAGGCTCAGAGCTGTAAACTACCATTCCTCGCCAGCTGCTACACATTGCAAGATTCAGAATCAGCAAGGCTGCCCTATCGTTTGTGATACTAAGCACACAGCATGATGCTGGCAAAGAAACTGTCCCAGATGCTGAAATGTAGGAGCAAGAGAAATGGATGGTAGTGCCTAGTCTAGGTTCAGGAAGCTAGTAAAAACTGATCCCTTGGGCTGTAAAAGGCATTGAAAGCAGAAAAACTGGGCAGATTCTACCAACTATTTTAATATATTAGACAACACGAAAAGCAGGACTGTGACCCCCAAGCAAAAGGAAGCAAATGTTTGCCCCAATAGTTCCCCAATTTTCTCCCTGGAGGCATATTGTGGGTCATGGAACAGAAAGGGGAAATCTGAGTATAGCACAGTGGTGTCTTCACAAAAACCAAACGTCTAATCAGAGAGTGCGTGTGTGTTCCAGACAAAAGGGGCCATGCTGAAAAAGACCTGCAGGAATCGGTGCAAATCCTCTTTTGATGAATGCTGAAATGGGCATCTATTAGGTAAAATTCCGTAAGACTCAGAAAAAAACAAAACCAGCTTTCAAAGAACTGAAGGCTTAACAAGGCCCAGAGCCAGAAGGACATGCAAAACCTGAATCACGATCTACTGCAGTGAAGGAATGATTGAGTCTGTAGTGTATTCAACAGAGACCTCAAGAAGGGCCTCTCTTCAGTGGGGGAGGGGGCTCAACTAGCTCATGACTGTGCTAGATATAGCAACCACAAATACACATGTTGAATAGTCTTTAAAGGAAAATACAGACGTTCAACAATAGAAAACACAGAGCGTCTCCTATTCGATCAAAAAAAAAATTACTAGACAAGAAAAAGGAAGAAAATCTGACCACAGAGGAAAGAGCCGAGAGAACACAGATCCAGAAAGTGCTGGTGAAACTGGCTGACAAAATACATAAACGGCTATCATACTACATATAAAAACATACCTTTCTATGTTATTAATTTACATTGATTATTATTTTCATGTTATTTGGAGACTAAGAGAAGGAAAAACTGCAATGAGAAGGGAGATAGAAACTATAGTCCCTTGGCATGATACAAATAAAGTACATAGCGTGTGAAGATTTAAAATTAATGAGCACGTAAGCACATTGAATCAAGTACACGACTACTGAACTTCAAAACGTGATAATACAAATAATTCAAAATGAAGACGAGGTGTGGGGTGGGAGAGATTAATAAAAATTAAAATCTCTATGGTAATTGAATAGGTTCAACCAGTACAACATGTAAAACTGGACTCTCCAAAACTGCCAGGGTGGTGTTAGAACAAGAAACGAAAATGAACTATTAATACCCAAAGGTTTTTCAGTGCATCAATAACTCCACACTCATAGGCAGGGAACTCAATAAAACCAAGCAGAATGAACATGTAAGCCACTGTCTCCAACCTGACTGGAAGCAGCCGTAAGAATGCCTCTAAAACTTCCAGATAAAAAAAAATGTTGTGTAAAAGTGAGCACGATAAGAATAATCATTGCTTTTATAAGAAATTGCAGTGTCTTGTGGAAGCCATAAATGACATCTTTAAAGTACTCAAACAAAACCCCACCAACATAGAGCAATCAGCAAAAATGCACCTGAAAATTATAATCAAATTAAAATTTTTCTGAGACACATTTTTTGACAAACGAAATGGGAAGATCAGACTCTTCCTCAGAAAAAACCCATATGACGAGAACAGCTAAAGAAAGCATGTCAAGTGGAAATAAAACTATGCCAGGTCTGACACAGAACTTCCAAAACAGGACAGAATTTCTGATAACTGATAACCAATAAAAGTTACTTTATGTTTAAAAAAAGAGAGAAAATTGGAGCATTTATAAGTAGATAAATAAGTCAGTAAATCTAAAAGGCATTCTGGCCTATGAAACATCTTTCAAAAAGTATGTGATTCCATAAAGCAAAAACAATAATACATATGGGGTTTATAAATACAAGGAAGTAAATGTAGGACAACTATTGCAGAGAAAAAATATGCTAGCATACTATTGTAACATTCAAAAACACATGAAGGACAAACCTAGCAGAGACTGTCATTCCTTATGGTGAATATAATAAATTCTAGAGCAACAGCTAAAAGGTAAGTTATAAATAATAAGCCATAGGTAAGATAGACCACAACTTAGGGAGAAATGAACTCCAATTAAAAGAGAGGAAGGATCAGATGCAATAGCATATGTATGGCCTGTCATCCCAGCATTTGCCGAGCTGAGGCGATGGGATCACACGTTTCAGGCTAGCCTGGGCTATGTAGCCAAACTCAAGTTTCAAAGAATCTTAAAACTTATGTAACAGGCTGTGCAAGCCTGGAGACCTGAGTTTGAACCCATGTAAAAAAAAGCCAGGTGTCAGAGCTATGCATCTGTAGTCCTATCCACTATCCATCCAATCAGTAGTTGGTCCTAACTGCAATTCTTCTGCAAGATGGGAGGCAGAGACAGGCTAGCCACCTAGAGACTCGTGGGACAGCTAGCATGGAGGACACTGCACGGCAGAAACAAGAGAAACCCTGCCTGGTCAGTTTGGAAAGCAAGAGCCAACTCCTAAAAGTTGTCCTTTGACTTCCACACACAGGGGATGACAAACACACATCTCTAATATCTTCTCCCCCCTCCCCTCCCTCTCTCCCTGCTCTTAATACTAATACTGCTGATAATAAATAGTTTTGAATACAAATAAGAGAAATTGAAGAAAAAAAAGGTTAAATGAAATATAAGATAGACACGAAGGTGGCAGGATTGTACTCAAACATCTCAACCAAAAGACAGGCTTACCCAACTGAATTTAAAAATGAGGTGAGTGTAAGCAGTACTCAGATGGAAATCTGCAGTTTCGCGTGCTTATGTAAGAAGGGAGGATGGGTAAGGCTCACGATCTGGTCACAATTTAAAAGCCTGAAAGAGTGCATTGTCATCAGAGAGCCTTTATCCAGCAACTGATGGAAGCAGATGCAGAGATCCACAGCCAAGCACTGGGCTAAGCTCCTGGAGCCCTGCTGGAGAAAGGGAGACTAGACTGTATGAGTCCGGGTGGGGGAGCACAGAGACAGCTAGCTGGCCTGAGCTCTCTGGAGCTCATGGACTTAGGGAGCCTGCGTGGAACCAACCTAGGCCTTCTGCATGTGAGTGACACTTGCGTAACTTGGTCTGACTTTGAGGTCTAGCAGCGAGATCAGGACCTGTCCCTGGAGTTCTTAGCTGGCTTTGGGGAACCTGTTCCCCACCCTTGGATTACCTTGCCCAGCCTTGATGCAGGGGAGGAGCTTGGTCCTGCCTCAAATTGATGATCCACCCATGGAGGTCTGTCTTGTTCTGAATGGTGGAAGGGTAGAAGGGGAGGAGGGTATAAGGAAGGCATGGGTGGGTGGGGGGAACAGAAAAGGAGGGAGGGGAAGCTGTGGTCGGTATGTAAAATAAATGAAAAAAATTAATTAATGAAAAAAATAATTAAAAATATCTAAAGGACCTCTTTGGTCTGGGCCGTGGAAGTGAGATAAGGAGGGAACACCGTTATTTGGAAAGTGCCCTAATAATCACATGTGTCATCGCTATGGGTCTAAGGTCTACCGCCTTCAGGAGGCCTGTGGCAAATGTGACCATACCTCTATCAAGAAAAAAAAATAGCTGAATATGGAAAACCTAAACAACACCATCAATCAATCTCAAGGCTGAGAGACGACAGAGTGGCCGCCAGCCCGGCTCCAGGTTCAGTGAGAGGTTCTGTCTCAAGAGAAAGGTGGGAACGACACACCGTCCCCTCCTGCCTCCGCTCATATGTGCACCGCAGCATGCTCAACCGCACATGGTGCGTCTGCACCGCGTGTGCGCACTGCGCATGCACACAAAAGAGGAGGAAACAAAACAGTGAACTGATGCTAAAATCCATCTACCTGAAGAATCTATGGGTATTGATTAACCAGAACAATTTTGAAAAGAAGTCAATACATGAAGCGATTCGTCTGATTTTAAGGGCTCAGCACTTCCTGCTACCCTGTAGCATTCTCCACGGTGTGTTATGTTGCAGTCACGTCCTAAGAGAAGACACAGCCAAGGAACAGAAGTGGTTCTCAACCTTCCTGATGCTGCGACCCTTTAATAAAGCTCCTCGTGTTGTGGTGAGCCAACCATAAAATTATCCACTTCATGGCTCTGATTTTACTACTGTTATAAACTGTAATGTAAATATCTGTGTTTTCTGATGGTCTTAGGTGACCCCTCTAAAAGGGACATTTGAACACACCGCTCCCAAGGAGTCATAACCCACAGGTTGAGAACCACTGAACCAGAGCCACACATTGTCATTTAAATATTTATAAAAGTCTGAGGCTGTTTAGTGGGTAGGGTGTATTATTCCCACCTAATAGTGCTGAAACAGATAGACTTATGGGACAATAAAGTGAACCTTCATTCTTACTTCATATCATACACACACAAAAAAATTAAGCTAGAGAAAAAAAATGAAGCAAAAATATAAAATTATAGTGATGATAGAAGAATATATGAGGAAGATCTTTTGGTCTGAGGTTAGGTGGACATTTCTAAGACACACATTGCTAAAAGTACTAGCCATTAAAAGTTGAATTTCATCAAAATTAAAAGATTTTGTTCAGTGCAAGCTAGCATTCAAAATGAAAACTATAGATGAGAAAATAAACTTACTGAGAAAAGACTTGTACCCTACACAACTTAATTAAAGGGAAGCAACACAACAAAAAAAATGGACAAACTAAGAAATATGTTGCAGCCGGGCGTTGGTGGTGCAGGCCTTTAATTCCAGCACTCGGGAGGCAGAGGCAGGCGGATCTCTGTGAGTTCGAGGCCAGCCTGGTCTACAGAGAGAGTTCCAGGACAGGCTCCAAAGCAATACAGAGAAACCCTATCTCAAAAAAAAAATGTTGCAGTGAAGATACACACATGCCAAACAGGTACATCAAAAGGTATTCACTGTCATCATAAAGACAAAATAAAAATAAAGATGAGAAATCACTGTGCGCTCACAAATGATACAGCCACCGGAGTGTCATTGGAAGCTGTATGACAGGCAGTGGTCATTTTATGATGAATAATGGAGGCAGTATTAGTACTTACTCCTGTCTTGTTGTTTTTTAAGGTTTTGTAATAGTATGAAAGTCTTCGGTTAGGGGATTTGCTTTGGTTGTCTTGATCTATCCGAGCATCACAACTGGAATCCAACATCCTGTTCCCTTAGCTCTTACACAACTTGTTGGTCAAGCCCTAGTTTCCATATTCTAGCCTGCTCAAGTCTATCACAATCTTTTGTTTAAAAATTTTCCTTGGATCATTTTATGAATACGATGGATGCTCAATGCATGCTTTCCCAGAAATTCATTTGGTTGAACTACTGGGACAAGGGATGAGTTTCCTGTCAATGCAGGGATTCAAGCAGAATTGGGGGGATCTCTGAAGGTGTCAAGGTGGTCAGCCATCCACAAAGCATAAGAGTGAAAACTAAGCTCAGATTGATTTCATCAACCTGGATCAAAATTTCTAGAGAGTTTAAGGCTAAATGGTTGGACATCAGCATATTTAAACATAATAGAATTTGGAGAAAAGTTTCCAGGCAACAATCATTCCAATTTCAGGTGTACAATAAAGCTTAAGGTATGACTACATAGAAACTCCTTTCAAAGTATATGTGACCTTGAGGGGGGCATTCTATACCTAAGAGGCCTATAATCTAGAGTGGTCTTTGACAGAGACAGCATAGAGGTTAGCAGACCATAAAATACACTGTGTTCTATTAACTGGGAGCTAGAGATAATGGTCTAGGGAAGGACAGTCTCAGATAAATACTTTGGGGGCTTTGGGTGAGGTTTGCCTCTATAGCAAAAGGTGATGAGGTCTGCCTGTACTGATAGCAAAAAGTCACTAGGACATTGACAATGTCCACTCCCAGCATTCTTGGCAGAAAACAGGTAGTTCCTCCTTTGAAGA
This sequence comes from Mesocricetus auratus, assembly GCF_017639785.1. Classification (NCBI taxonomy): domain Eukaryota; kingdom Metazoa; phylum Chordata; class Mammalia; order Rodentia; family Cricetidae; genus Mesocricetus; species Mesocricetus auratus. The sequence goes on from NW_024429204.1 coordinate 839,994, forward strand.
ATTCCCCCTGCATGTTTAACATTCATGGTTTTCCCTAGAGCGCTGTGGACACAAGGACCTTTGTGCCCCCAACACAAGGTGAACAGCCATATACTAAGATCTTCGTTAACTGATCTGATGAGAAAATATTCATTATGGAAGACACAAAAGCATTATTTCTTGTTTAGTTTTGATGAAGTCATTTGAATCTTAGATAGCTACTGAGCCAGACAGGCAGTTTGTGTGGAAAGAAAAATTCCTGATGCAAGAGTCATTTCTCCATGGAGAAAGAATTCTAAAAATTAGGAATGTCAGAAAGCATCCACGCAAACTGCTGGCCATGGGCAGAGCAAACCAGGTGTAAGCAAGAAAGGTATTCTGGTTCATTTTGGTTACTGTGGTATACATATGCATTATATACATATACAACATATACATGTATATCCTGACAAAAAGAAACTCAGGGGGGAAAAGAGTTCATTTGACCTTACCATTCCAGGCTTTAATTCATTACTGTGGAGAAATCTTGAAAGGTCTGGTCATATTACACCCACAATCAAGAGAAAACAAACAAAACACATGTGTGGTGCTTGCTTGTCTGCTACTCAGCTCAAATTCTCTATTCTTATAAAGTTCAGAACCCTCTGGGGAATGGTGCTTCCCACAGTAAATGAACCTTCCTACATCAATTAGTTTAATTAAGACAGTCTCCAAAAGGTATGTCCGCAGGACACCCCAGTGTAGACAATCCCTCACTGAGACTCTCTTCCCCAGGTGATTCTAAGCCATGTCAAGTTAATGAAGTTAACTATCCCAGGAGTTGTATAATTTTGAGGCATGTGTAAATATAAGGGCTTTCAAAAGGCACGAGTTCATGTAAGAAGTTCCTAGAAAGAGATGTAAGTGATGGTATGGGTAGGGGTCTCTCGCAGAGCTTCATAGTGCTGCCTCTTAACTTCCGTGTCATCCGGAGCCCTTGATCTCATCTCCCGGGCCTTCTCTCCTATCCTTCAGGACGATGAATTCAACACAAGGCAGACTTCAGAGCCTTGTGTTTGACTCCTTTGCTTATAATTATCATTATCGCCTTTAAGCTGGAGTTTGCTCATCTGAAAAACGAGGGTAATAATAATTGCAGAATCACTGTGAATTCTTGATAAGATAGTGCATGTAAGTGTTAGTACAAGCTGCAGATCCCAGAAAGCACTTAGGAGATCCTAGCTATGATTGTGCTGATGAATTTGTCACTTCCATCCATGACTACACTGTGTATCACTCACTCCAAAGACAAAACAGTGAAAACACCCTGAGATACCCCTCACCTACCCACAACAGTCGCCACTGCATTAAAATCAGAACTGGGGGAAGGAGAAGCTTTTGGTTTTGCTTCTCAATTTTCGTCTGCACACTCCCCCGTGTTTTTAGATACATCCTTCTTTTCCAGTTGGCCTCACTTCCACTAGCATTCAAGATCCACAAGGGCAGGGACCTGAGAAGGTGTGCCCACCACTCTTTCTCCAGAGTCTGGATGCACGGTAGGGATTCCGGATAATCAGCAGAATGAACAAGTCCTCTGTGCAAGTGGTGCTAGCAAGAGTCAGCTGGCAGCTGCCTCGCTGTGCAATGATGGGTGAATGGTAAGAGCTGTGACATTCTGAGCAGCCATTTAACCTTAGCACAACAGCAGAAAGCTTATTCGTCTACTGTCTGAAATTAAACAAGAACTAATTCAAGCCTCATGCTCCACGTTGCCCGGAATTAGGCCTTCTTACCAGCTTAAATAGTTGGCGAAGGAGTGAAGGGTTCCCCACCTATTGTCAAGAAGGCCAAAGGCTTCAGAGGTGGAAGAGAGGGGATCCTGGTATGATTCATCAACTCCGGGAAGCATTTCTGGGTCTGTAGCAGGTGCCTCAAGCTCATTTGTTTTTAACCACCTAGCTCCTATCTCTGCAGCTTGGCTGTGAATGATGGATCAGCTAATGACATGTTCCCCCACAACACAGCACTGGCCTCCTTTGTCACCACTGGTCCTTCTTAAAAGAACACACAGAAATGTATAAGTTGCTATTTATCTCACCACGTAAATACCACATAAACAGCTAGAAAGATGTACTGTGATTTTTATGTGAGATGGCTACTACGAACAGTCACTATTTCTTAATTAATTCTTAATTGTCCTAAAAAATTAATTAATGAGGGTCAGCTGTGAATAGCACTGAGCATTTAATTACATTTAAATGCTAAATTTGTATTTCAGATCTGCAGCCTCTCTTGGGCTGCAGATTCTTTTCATCACTACTGGCATTTAATGGACATTCTAAGAATAAATGTTTTGCTTTAAGTGAAATGTGTTTGCATTAAATGCATATTCATTTCATAGTTTTTTCCTTGTATCTTTGTTTTCCTTTGTTTTGGAAGTTCTTGATTTAGTTTTGGCAAATGATAGCTGTCCAGGAAGTCATCCATTTCCTTTAAATTTTCGAATTTTGTGGAGTATAGGTTTTCAAAGTATGACCTAATGATTCTCTGGATTTCCTCAGAGTCTGTTGTTATGTCCCCCTTTTCATTTCTGATTTTGTTAATTTGCGTGTTCACTCTCCGCTGTTTGGTAAGTTTGGACAAAGGTTTGTCTATCTTGTTGATTTTCTCAAAGAACCAACTCTTTGTTGCATTGATTCTTTGTATTGTTTTCCTGGTTTCTACTTTATTGATTTCAGCCCTCAATTTGATTATTTCCTGGCGTCTACTCCTCCTGGGGGAGTTTGCTTCTTTGTGTTCTAGAGCTTTTAGCTGTGATGTTAATTCTCTGGTATAACTGTTCTCCTGTTTCTTCATATGAGCACTTAGTGCTATGAACTTCCCCCATAGCACTGCTTTCAAAAAAATATGGAATGCTTCACGAATTTGCATGTCATCCTTGCGCAGGGGCCATGCTAATCTTCTCTGTATCGTTCCAATTTTAGTATATGTGCTGCCGAAGCGAGCACCCTTTGTTTTGGAAGTTAGAGAGCTGTTCCCATTAAACCCGTTTACACCCTTGTTGCACAATGGGTTTTAGAGGACTCTACTTGCTGTAAAAATATTGCATCTCATTATCACAAAGTCAGTTAAAGGATAAACTGCCAGATGCCCAAGGAAACAAAAGGCTATTTGAATAAGTAAAAGTAAAGTATCTTAGACAGACTGAACTAGCATTCACCTAGCTTTTCCCCATTGTAGAATTCATTTTCTGCCAGTAAGAATTATTCTTTGAAGCTAAGATTGCTGACTAAATATTTCTATTCTTTCAGTTCTTTCTTCAGAAACTGATTTTGGAGAAACTTCACTAATACTTCATAATATTAACTAAGTAGTTTGTCATCTTTCTGTAACCAACTGTGTAGTTGGAATTTTCGGTCCCACCAGCCAGCTCCCAAAAAACTACATGGAGACTTCTTGTTAATTATAAAATCTCTGCCACAGCTTCGGGTTGTTACTATCTAGCTCTTTCAACTTAAGTTCACTGATTTCTATGAATCTACACATTGCCATGTGGCTTATGTATGGCTTTACCTGTCCTCCACAATGTCTTGCTCCCTCTGCATGTCCTGGTGACTCTGCCTTTCTTTTCGTGTCCTCTGTGTCTGGCTGTCCTTCCTATACCTCCTGACTAGCTAATGGCCATTTGGCTTTTTATTAAACAAATTCTTATTTTGCCAAGAAGGTGCCTTGGCAAAGACACACCTTCACAGTGTACAAAAAAAACATTATTCCACAACGCAACTGTCCTACACAAAAGCATAGACATACATTATGAATAAATCTACACTGGCACACGAAAACAAGACTATAAAATAAGAAGGATCCAGAGGCTCCCAGCCTGGCCCAGCTTTTCCCAACATTAGCGCCTCCTCTGGACTATCCATGGAACACCATCGTTCTCCTGAACATGATACATATTTTCCTTAGTGGCTAAGACATACTGCAATGTGTCTTTTAGGATGGAATTTGGGGAGATGGGTCAGTTGGCAAAGAATTTATGCAAGTGTGAAGACCTAGGTTGAAATCTGAAGAACCCAAATAAAAGCTGGGCCTGATGGTATGCCTTTGTAATCCCAGTGTTCCTTCAGCAAGATGGAAGTCAGAGCCAGGAGAATCCCTGGAATCTCAAGGGTCAGGTAGCCTGTCGTGTGCAGCAGAGGACAGAGACAAGGTGAAAGGCAAGGACCACCACCCCTACATGCACACATCCACAATAGACATTTTTAGTAGTATGGTGCTGTACTATATTTATCTCCTATTATTCATCCTACAGCTTCTTATGACCTTGATATCCTGGAATACCTAAACTGTGAAAGGCTCACTTTGGCTTAGACTCTTAGCCCTTCCAGCCTTGGATTCCATTGCCCCAGGGGTACTCTGTGGGGAGCTAGAAAACCAAATTGACATCACTCCTAAAATGATTAGATTTACATGCTTCAGAAGAGTTTCATTTTATAGTCCAATATAGCTTAACTCTTGTAAACTGAACAATTCCAGTTCTGTCGGAGCCCCTCAAAAGAACTATGGTATATGTTACTTTTTTTATTTGAGCCTTCATACATATCATTGGAATGTACTTGCCAACTTCTTAAGACTGACTCCAGTTCTAAATGCTACCAATCCTGCAGTGTTAAAAAAAATAGCATTGTGTCTCTTCTCCTCTCATACCCACTGAGCTCCCCACTCACATCAAGAAATCCCTTTTATCCAGAGGCCAAGAAAGGAATATGGGAAAGTCTGAGGACAGCTTGGGATATGTAATGAGTTCCAGCCCAGCTTAGGTTGCAGTTTGAGACTCAGTACCAAAACAAACAAGCAAAAACCACACTCCTTAATTCCATGGCAACACACCTTTTATAGCTCACTGGGCTTTAGCAGGGGTTCTCAAATAGAAAAAAAATAATGCCTCTTTCTCTTTTTCTATAGCCACATTTCTTCCTTGTAGGTATTATTAAAATGTTAATAAAGACATCCTCCTCTAAAAACTGTCTCTCTTCCCCATATAGAGTAAATATTTAAGTACTTAGAAGTAGGTGCTAGGTTTTCTAAACCCTGTCAGCGCTGCCACAGGTGAAGTGAGAATTACCCATCAGGAGTTCTTAGGTTCTCATTTTACTCTCAGCCACTCGGCTTCCAACCCCACAATCAGACATCTAACAATGGCTGACAAAAGTAGAACTCCAGCCCAGGCATCTCCACGGCACTGCCAAAATCCTGCCAAGTTGTCTACCTTGTGGATGGGAATCAGGTCACGATAAGCACATGTGTATAACACTTTCCACTTGGGTAACTCCTGTGATCCTGGTTGCCAACAAAGCAGGAGGTGGTCATACGGAGATGGAGGAAGGAAAGTAAGTTCAAATGTTGCGTTGGCTAAAAAAGCCTTCCAGTGTGGAAGGGCTTCAATTCTTATTTTGTAACCATAAGTCAAAAAATATCTGTCCATCTGAACGCAATAACTGTAAAGCTTTTGTTGTAATGTCACCCTAGAAACAATCATTAGACTCTTCCCAGGTCCAAATATTAATGGAGTGTTCTTTCTTGCAATGCGCTCTATCAGAAGAAAAAAAAAGATAACAAGAATGAAACAAAACGCAAAACCCTTTCAATCTTGTTTTCTTAGCAAGAATCACTTTCAAGGTGTGTGGAGGATGGCAGGTCAGCATTTACACCTGACTCACATCTGCTTAGACAGTAAAAAGCTGCATTGACATTAGACCGTGAAGGAAAAGTGGCCAGTAAATCTCCACGAACCAAGCAGGAAACAATAAATTAGGACTGATACATAATCATGAGTGAAAGCTCCCCATCCAAATAAAGAACAATGTTACTTTGTGTTAGAAAAGAAGAGAGATAAAGTCAAAGAGATACACTTTTTGGTTATAGCCATATTAGCCAGGATACTCAGACCTATAGAACTGTGAAGTCAAAGCCTAGTCATAGAGATGGTATGAGGTTGATCAAGAGAGAAGGAATGGGAATTCAGGAGTGGGTAGCTGTCGAGGAAGTGCCAACTGCTATATACTCAGAGGCACATAAGCACATATAAATACACATACATGCGCATATACAGGTGTATTAATTCATGTTTCTAAATCCTTTTGAACCATAGAATACCAGCCACTACATACGTGCCGCAAAGGTATGGAGGAGGGGTTGGTGTGAACAGGGTGATAAATGGATCAATGAATATAAGTAGGTTGTATAGTAAGGTGACCACTGGTAGTAATTACATAGATCTTAAAAGCCAAGAGAACGTATATTGGATGTGTCATCACGAAGAAATGAAAAAATGACTGGGAATATGGACATGTTTAAATTAACCCAATTTAAATATTACACAGGGATATATTATCGGAAGATCTATATCAGTTTTAAAAGGTTAGTTTTAAAATGCTATTAAAATGATTCAGAGTAAAGAATATCATGAATGACCAGAGGCAAGGGTGGACTTCAGATGGATGAGAAATCCCAGGAGAATTGGCAGGCCTGCCCAGTATGAGACTCAAACTCACCCTTCCTTGCTTCTAAGATCAGACAAGATTGGGTGTTTTGGGGTGGTATGGCCACAATGGACATCCACTTTCTGATAAATGGCCCTAGACCATCTGAGCCTACTTTATAAATGTAATTCTCCTAAATGATCCAGGATACCCCAAACTCAGATTTCCACCCCCTTATCATAAGGTCAGAATGGGCCTGAGTGGGGATAGGGAGTAGGAACCAGGGCAGTAAGTAGACTGAGTCACACCCGTCAAATTCCCAGAGAGTGAAAAGCTGGTAGACTGAGTGACCCGTCAAATTCCCAGAGAGTGAAAAGCTGGTAGACTGAGACAAGGCAGTGATATTAGGTATATGGTTAAGGATTTTAAATCAGAGAGACCCAAGTTTGACTCCTATCTTTCTTCCAGTTGCGACTCTATGGCTTTAGATACATGTGATCCCTATTTTCCATCTGCTGCTGTTACTGATGTTCCATTGCTCGTGGTGTCACTGCAAGAATCAAGTGAAATAATTTCCAAAGAGCTCCAGGCACACAAGAAGCACTGGGCAAATAGTGACAGTAATCCCTGTTACTTTCCCCCGTAGGATCTCTCCATACCCATCGCTGTGTGGTACTCTTAGTACTAGTCCAACTGCTGCCATCCAGTTATTCAGTTTTATGGGGGATGGCTCTGTCCAACACTGTTCAGCTACCCTGTGACTTGGAGGTCACTGGGAGTGTCAGTACAGACCTCAACTCATGCGCTCAGATTTGCCCTGCATTTTCCAAAGCCTGGACATTTCACAGACTTGATGGTACAACTGGAAACTTTTAGAATAAGCTTGGGAGGTCCTTGGGTAGGTTGAAAGTTTATAAGCTCAAATTGTAATGCTTTTGGTGGAATTTAGAGGGTCTTTTTTCTTTTCTACTCTAGCCTGTTTTTCTGTTTGTTTGTTTGTTTTGTTTTCTTTTTCTTCTTTCTCCCCCAGTGAGCTGTTTTCTCTTCTGAGAAGCTATGAGTTAGGAAGCTATTAATTAACTGCTCTTGATTCTAATTTTCAGAAAGACTTAATAGGGATTAAACTGCCTCCTTGAAAAAAGAGATTAAATGCCTGCAGATTCTATGAATTGACTTTCTAATTGTTTTGGCAATAATGCTTTTCTCACATGGTAATGTGGCTGAAAAAATAATAATTTTAATTAAATTTTAAATGTATTTTTAGCACTTTATGGATCCTAAGGAGACTGTTTCCTTTTAGGGAATGTATTAAGAACATAACATTCTTCTCTAACCCCATAATTATTATGATCAGGGGAAAGCCTGTAATGCATTCCATTGCAATTAAATCGTGTGCCCCAGACTGTTCGAGATTTGTTTACAGAGGAGAAATAGATTTTCCACAGCTGCTTGCCTGTGTGTGAAAGCTTTCACACAGCAGCCTTGTGCTCGATAAAATGACACGCTTGAATTTGGACTTCAGAGATTGACTATCTTTCCCAAAGTCCTCATAACACAAGCTTCATTTTAGTTCATGAAAGCCCATCAATTACATATGTATGAGAGATGGCACACGGACAGGTGCTATGTGAATCTCTGTGTATTTGCCCACCCGTGTCTTTAGGAATTAGCCAGCCGTTCATTCCTGTTCTGACAGCCTGGACACACTGTGGTCATTACCGCTCTGTCCCTGTGGGGGAATGCAATACACTGTGAACAGTATGGGGGCAGAGTGGGTATCTCCTGTGATAGTCACAGACCAGTCATCTCCCAAACTCACAGCTGGAAAATTCCTTTTTCAGTAAACACTCATCTCACAAAAAGTAAAGAAAAAAAGGGGGGGACTCACAGGAATGGAAAAGGAGGAAGAGGGGGAAAAACATCACTCAGATCGGGGTCAAGGCAATGTCACACAGAACAGATTTCACGGTCTAAGTATGCCATCACTATGAATAATCATCAGGACTTTGATTGATTAAATTAGGATTTTAAATCTGCAAGTGGCATTTAATTGATCTGATGCTATGGGTATGTTGGACCTTCCGTGGGTCTATAACAGCTGTAATAAAGGCTTAATTGAGTGCCTACTAATCTTCAGCAACTTCTTGAAGGTTAGCCATCATCCAGATTTTATGATTGAAGACATTAAGTGGATTGGCCTTGCAGGAGACTCTCAAAGTCACCCAGTTATTCCTCAGAAGAGACTGAATTTGAACCCAGGCCTATCTTCCCCTCAGCTTGTATCTCCCTTCGTTCTGGCTGACATGGTTACCTCCCAAATCTCCCTTGAAAATACTTCCCAACAGTGAAAGGCCTCGGAATGCCGTACCTTGTTTCCAGGGGAGAATACCGCGCCTTAGAGCAAACTCCTCCTAACAGCTTTCCATTTCTAAAGAGCACTCAATGATTCCCTTGTTCAGAGCTCATACACCTGTCAAAAGATACCATGCAATTACCCCTAGGGATAGCTAGCGTTCACCCACTCTTCTCTGAAATTGAAATGCAGGAGCTCCCTCGGTGCTAGTCCGTTAGATCGGTAGCCGTCACTGATAAAGGGTCTCCTTGGAATTACAGAGACAGAGCTCGGGGGCTGCCAATGGCCCTTGTCACAGCTCCTGTGGACATCAGCATGCCTGGTGGTGATAGGCAAGTTTCTGGATTGTTTTTATTTTGCTTAATGTCCATGGAAACTCTGATGATGGAGGAGGAAATGCCTTCCTTGAGTCACAGGCTCTAAAGGGAGGCAGTCAAACATCACCCATCTGGCAGTCAGATTCCTTCAGTCAGAGACACAGAGGGACTTTTGGAAGCCTGAAAAGGACATCTATCCATCATAATCTGGCTTGCCTTTATTTTTCCAATATGGAATTTTAATCCCTTTTCTGTCCTGCAACTTGCAGTGTTTTTAAGCCCTGTGTGGAATTCAACCTGGCCCCAAGTAATCATGCTTTGCTGGAATTAAATGTCCCCCACTCTTTCCCAATTTATCCTCCATCCACTCTTGGTAACTCCCATTTTATGAACTTCTTAATTGTGTGTGAATGGTGTGTGTGTGTGTGTGTGTGTGTGTGTGTGTGATTTTGACATTCACTGGCTGCTGCCTGGAATCTAGAGAGTGTGTGCTCTCCACCAACTCCAAATAATTCTAAACTGCCACAGTTGTATGAAGACACAGCTACTGCCAGAGAAAACATGGCGGATTTGACTTTCCTGGGTGTGCCGTGAGCTCGTGGTATAAGAAAGCTCCTGACTTTAAATAGACTCTGCCTTTTTATTTCCGTCTCATGCCTCCCTGAGAAATTCCCATCTAGTCACGACCTCTCCCTCAACTGCGCTCAAGTGGTCTCCTTGCCTTTGTAACCTCTGGAGTCACCCACCTGGTTTCAGGGTGTTCTGAGATGAAGCTGGAGTTACCCCCGCTGTCCTGGCCGTTAGCTGCCTAAGTCTCTACACTTAGGGGCTGCACCCGCCCATTTTCAGGATCCTACTATTGCCAGTTGCCCATTTTATCTGCCATTTATTAACCTAGTTTGTGTCACATCACCCAAATCAAAATGTTGACATGTTCCATGCACTTGGGATCCCTGTTTTCACTGCTCTCTGTTGGTGTCATAAGGACCTGTGATGGATATCCTCCTGCGTGACTCTGCATTCCTTCCTAACTTTCTCTAAACTGCAGTGAGTCCTGAGTGAATGGTTTGGGGCTCTGCTGGTAAATCCCTTTGCCTTTTATTGTTTGTTTTGGCCCAGGGGACCCCAGAAGAGTTCTGGGAGGAGGTATGAGCTAGAGACTGAGATCCAGGCTTCCAAACAACCTCAGCTCCTTTCTGTTTTCCCTAGCACTCACTCTTAATTCCTTCCTATCCCATTCCTCCCTCCTCTTTTGGGCCTAAGGTTGGCAATGGCTCTCCGCTGTGGCTAGTCCTGGCTTGTTTTGTCTGTTATTTATTTAACCCAATAGTCTCTTCTGTAAATCCTCCAAGTTGTCTTGTTGATAAGTCCCATATTTTCCTACACGGGCTGATACATCGCCCTCTAGGCTGATTTGCTCATGGAATTAGCTCCCACTCATTGAGTAAGTACATACATTTCCATCTTGTATTTGGTGCTGTGCACTGGAGACAGAGTGGGTATCAAAATAGGGGATCTGATTTTGGGGGGCTTACAACAGGTAATGGAAAAGGCACAAATGAAGTTATAACAAAGAGTGGTGATGATGATGACAGTGAGGAGAACACACCCTGTCATCCAGGGACACCCTAGCTGCCGTTATAACTCACCAGCACATCCTCCCCTTCTTCAGAACTTGTTTTTAGATGCTAGAAATTAAATTCCTTTTACCTTGATGTCAGCCTTCAGCCTTAGCCTATTGCTTAGAATGTTATGAGGTTTCAACAAATGCATCCCCAGTTCATTTGGAGTGAACCTTTGGGACATTGATGGACCCCCAGCTCCAGCCTTCCCACTACAAGTTTTATGTTTTCAGGCTGGAGGGTGGTGAGAACATCACCTTTATGGGTCCTGGGTGAATAGATAACATGCTTTACTGGCTCAGAGAGAAAGTCACTGCACAGGAAAAAAAAGTCACTTATTTGATGGAGAGTTCAATAGCTACTGTCAGTTAACACACATTGTTTGACACTATGCCAGTAGGTATAGGAGCCATTCATTGTCAGGGGGTGGATGAGATTTTTCCCCCTGTGTTTCTCTTTCCTCACTATCCTGCATTACATTTAGTATAACCATGGCTAAATTTGGTATGGGAAACCTTCACTTCACTTCAGAGCAAGGGGGTTAGGGAAACAGGTAGAGTATATCTTTCACTCAAGTTTTAAAACTTAGACCATCGTGACGAAAACCAATCCTGGGCAACAAAGGTCTCAGGGACAGTTTTAACACCCAACTTATGGGCAGGAGGGTATCATCAATGTGGTTATCCTAAGTTCATAATTATTTCTCTCCTCCACGTAAGATTCAGTTCAAACAACCGTTATCCAGAGGTGGTGTGAGGAAATTCATAGCAGTGAGAAATACAAAGTGAGAATCGGTAGTCTTTGCCTGCCCAGCCCTTAGGGCATGGGTTCTTAGGACCTGTGTGAGGCATTTAGCTTCTGGGTGCTTGGGTAAAATGTAAGGTACTAACTTTATAGTCATTAGATAAATATGGGGCTGAACAGAAACAAAGCAGATAGCTTTCAGACTAGGGAGAGGGTGGAGCAGGAGAGGAAGGAACGAGAGGAGGGAAGAAGACTTAACCCTGAAGGGGACAGGAGAGAAGTGGGAGGAAGAAACCCAGAAAAAACAAGTGACAGCTGAAACCCAGGTGGTATAAGCAAGTGGGACTGAAAAGTAACCACAATTTGCATAAATGGATTGTAATCTCCTGCTGAAACGAGAATGCTTCCTGGCTAGATTTCAAAAACTTTCATTAGGCCAGGCATGGCTGGTGGCGCACGCCTTTAATCCCAGCACTCGGGAGGCAGAGGCAGGTGGATCTCTGTGAGTTTGAGGCCAACCTGGTCTACAGAGCGAGTTCCAGGACAGCCTTCAAAGCAAAACAGAAAAGCCCTGTCTTGAAAAAACAAAACAAAACAAAAAACCTAGAACAAATAAACAAAAAACAAACACCAAAAACAACCCTTTCATTAGAGAGAACACCAAGAATATAAGGACAGAGGCTTAAAATGATGCGGAAGGGCAGGCAGTGTAGTGTTCAGCATCTGGACCATCTTAAACATAGAAGAAGCCTGATTAAAGGTGGGAAAATTACAAATCCTATCTCAGTAACCACAAGAGACATTGAATTATTACTTAATGTTTCTGTTATTAAAAAAATAAGGACGTGTATTGCTACACATGAAGAGGATAACCACAAACCGATATAAGTTCAATCTACCAGGCAGATAGAATTCTGAATTCATGCATTCCTCAGAGCATAACTTTGAAATATATAGAAAGGCATTTCTGAAGCTATAGAATAGCTATAACATAGAAAACACATTAAAAAATCATAAATAGACATTTTTGTCTATACCTTCCCAACGTATAGATCAGATACATATCAAGTCAATGAAGAGAGGTTTGGAGAACACAACCAATACACCAGATCTGGAGACACACCCAGCAGACTGGATACACATCTTTGTATGTGGTGCCTGTGGAACATTTATAAAGGTGGACATAATAATAGGCTGTAGAGCAAATCAAAACAAAATTCAAAGAATGTATACCATATAACCCACATTATATGATAGCTATATTAGAAATTGATAGTACAAATTAAACAAGGAAACCCCATATTTTGGAAATTAGGGATATTTGTTATAAAACATAAGTCAATGGCAAGGTCAACCTAGAAATTTATAGCACTTAAAACTGAGCAGTCATGAACAGAACACTCTAATCAGAATTGGTTAGAAAGCTAAGATTACAGTCTTGGTGAGTATGCCAGAGTCAAGGGGAGTTTGCAACGTAATAAACCAGACATTTAACTCAAGCAAGAAGACAAACCAAAGAAAGAAAGGGGAAAGATCAATTTAAAAGCAAAATCAAGTGGGAGAAAAATCACTAGATAATAGAAAGTATCCCCAAACCTCCAACTTGTCTTTTTTTTCTTTAAAGACAACAAAAATGACAAATTGCTGGCAAGAGAGGAGACAATTATAAGCTACACCATATACAAAGAAAGAGACATCACTGTACAATGCATGACGTCACTAAAATAAAGAGAGGACATTATCAACAGCTTCTCAGTGATTATTTTGAAGATTGGTCAAAGCCTGCATATTCCTAGAAAATGCATCTCCAAAGATAATCATAAAGAAACACAAAACCTAAATAGCACAGTAGCCATAAAAGTAATTGAAACATTAGTTAACATTTTTATCCTAAAGACTTGGGCAGTTTAAAAAAAAGTCCTGAGTAAATTGGAAATTGGGAGGATGGGCAGAGAGACAGGAGAGAAGAGGAGGAGGGAGGAGAACATGAGGAGTCAGGAAGGTCGAGTTAGGGGAAGAACAGAGAAGGAGAGCAGGGAAAGAGATACCATAACAGAGGGAGTCTTTCTGGGTTTAACCAGAAACCTGGCACTAGGGAAATCCCCAGGAATCCACAAGGGGGACCCCAACCAAGAATCTAAGCAATAGTGGAGAGGCTGCCTTAAATGCCCTTCCCCTATAATAAGATTGATGACTACCTTAAATGCCATCAGAGAGCCTTCATCCAGTAGGTGACAGAAGCAGAAGCAGGCACCCACAGCTTAACACTGAGCTGAACTCCTGGAATCCAGTTGTAGAGAGGGGAGGAGTGATGAGCAAAGAAGTCAAGACCCTTCTGGGGAAGCCCACAGAAACAACTGACCTGAGTAAGTGGGAGCTCACAGACCCCAGTCTGACAGCTGGGGAACCAGCATAAGATTGAACTAGGTCCCCTGAACATGGGTGCCAGTTGGGGTGGGAGGGTTGGGCAGCCTATGGGGCCAGTATTTATCCCTAGTACACGACTGGGCTTTGGGAGCCCATTCCCTATGGAGGGATACTCTCTAAGCCTAGATACAGGGGGAGGCCCTTGGTCCTGCCCCAAATGATGTGACAGACTTGATTCCCCGCCATGGGAGAGAGGCCTCACCCTCTCTGAGGAGTGGATGGGTGGGTTGTATGGGGAGATGGTGGGGGTAGTGGGGGCACAGGAGAGAGAGGGGACTGGGATTGGTCTGTAAAATAAGATTGTTTCTAATTTAAATAAGAAAATTAATAAAAAAGTAAAAGCCCTATAAAATAACCAAGAGTGAATTCATAGCTGTTATGCAAGCTAATCCAGCTAATATAGTCAAAATAAATAAATAAATAAAACCAACTCCTTCTGATGACTGTGATATGGCTTACTATTTAGGCTGGATAGCCACAAACAGAAAAGGCAACTTTTACTACAATAGAATCCATTAAGGAAAGAAAACCCAGCAAAACATGGGGGAGACTGTGTTATGAATTTGTCTGGACTTTTACTTTATGTGTATGGGCATTTTGCCTGCATGTGTGTGTCTCTACACCATGTGTATTCCTGGTGCCTGCGAAGACCAGAATTGAACTTAGGAGTCTCTGGAACTGGAGACACAGACAGTTGTGAGTCACCACGTGCTAGGACTTAACCTCTGGAGGAGCAGCCAGTGCGACTAACTGCTGAGCAGTCTCTCCAGCACCTGTGCTATAAAATCCTAAAGATGTTACAAAAGACTCAAATAGAAATAAATCATCATAAAACTTTCATGGGCAAAAAAAAAACCCCACAATATCCTGACGAAAAGATGTAACTCCTTTTCATATATTCCTCAAATTAATATGCAGGTTGATACAGTTCTGGAAAAATCTAAAAATAATTTTCTAAAATATTAAAGTAGTTATGAAGATTATCTGGAAGGCAATATAGTTAAAAATAATCAAAACACTTCTTGGAAGAGAAGAAGGGGAAGGGAGAAAGGAGAGGGGGGAGAGGAGTAACGCAGTCTTCCCAGATGTCAAGGACTAGAGGGCAGTAGCAACTGAGACGAGATTGCAGAGACAGACTTATCCCCAAGCAAGCCTTTACGTACAATAAAATTTGATAGATGATAATATTGATGCCGCAGACTAATGGGGAAGAGCACGCATTAATAAATTCTTCCAGACTACTTATAAATAAAAACAGAAACCTACCTCACATACCGCAGAAAAAAAATCAATTCTAATTCTAGATGTGTGGAAACAGTAACAATGATAACACCGGCACTAGGGAAATTACCAGGAATCCACAAGGATGACCCCAACTAAGAATCTAGGCAATAGTGGAGAGGCTACCTTAAATTCCCTTCCCCTATAATGAGATTGATGACTACCTTAAATGCCCTTCCCCTATAATGAGATTGATGACTACCTTAAATGCCATCTTAGAGCCTTCATCTGGTAGCTGATGGAAGCAGAAGCTGAGGTCCACTGCTAAGAACTGAGCCGAACTCCTGGAATCCAATTGCAGAGAGGGAG
Organism: Mesocricetus auratus; assembly: GCF_017639785.1. NCBI lineage: Eukaryota > Metazoa > Chordata > Mammalia > Rodentia > Cricetidae > Mesocricetus > Mesocricetus auratus. The sequence continues at coordinate 855,490 of NW_024429204.1, forward strand.
GAGTGATGAGCAAAAGGGTCAAGACCAGGCTGGGGGAACCCACAGAGACAACTGTGCGTTGTTTTAAAATTCCAGAATAGAACATAGGAGGATATTTTTACAGTTTTAAGGGTAGTGAAGCATCATTGAATGAAACATGCATGGCACCAATCATGAGTGAGAAGATTCGCAAATCCAGCTACATCGAAAGTAAGAATTCAGAGAGCAAACTGAGCCACAGGCTGGGAAATTATATATGTGAACAATATCAGCAGAAGATTAGTATCAATCTGCCATACAACATCAAAAAACAAAAAAAATTACCAAAAATGTATATAGGAACATATATTCAATCTCATTAGTAACTTGGAAAATTGAAAAGGAAGTGATGTTTGACACTCACCAGAACAGCAAAAAAAAAAAATGTTTTGGCAATAGCAAATGTTGGAGGACATATGAATCAAAAGGAAGATTCATTTACTGGCCATGGCCATGCAAATTAAAAGGAAAACATGTGGAATTGAATAGTAAAAGTAGCCACACATGCTTCCACTCCAACCCTCCAACCCTAAAGAAGGCTAACAGTAGCATGCCATTACAGAAACCCGGGAAGGAAAATTAACAAATTAATAAAACGAGATAGGACACAAAAAACTGAAAAGGAACTTATTGCAATGCACAGTGACAGTTAAACCCTACAGGCATTTGAGTGAAAAAAAGACAAGATGCACAATATGTTTAGAATTATAGAGTTTGGGGCTATGGAGTGTGTGAGTGTGTGTGTGTGTGTGTGTATGCACATAGGTGTCTGTGATAAAACTACAGCAAGAACAAGAAATGATCTTGAGCACTTGAACAACACAGGACTGTGACTCCTGGTCAGGGGACAGGAAGCTGGGAATGGTAGAACTACAATGAGAAGAAAAGTAAAAGCGTGGCCTCCTGGAGTGTACTGGAAACTCCTTCTTGGGTTGAAGGACGGGCATGTCCTCTTCACCGCATCATGTTAGTCCCTCGTACACAGGCTCTCCGTAGTCCTCTCTGCGCGTCATGCATTCCACAATATAACAATCAGCCAGAGACTGTCAGATGTTTCAGAACTGCAACTCGGCCTCCCTAAGGACCGTCCAAGTATGTGTTGAAGGATGAATTAGACAGGATGTTTCTCCGGGCTCTGATTTGAGGCTGAAACCAGGGCTTTTATGGTTCGTGCAGCTCTGATTTCTCATCTACTCTTAATGCGGTGTTAGCCACCCTTTCCCAAGCCTTTTGTCAGCAAAGTTAAGGCATTTCTAGAACTCTCCCACAGCCCGACACATAAATCTTAGTGGTCAGAGTAATGTGATGTAGCTATTTCTTCCTTCAAGACAGCCGCGGGGAACAATTGCTTTGCCACTTCAGTTAGTAGGGGCAGCGGACTAAAAGGGTGTGAGGGAGTAGCAGTGGTTTCTGAGCAGCTATTCAGCGATGCTTGTCAAAATGCCACACTCAAGAATTCTCCTTCTCCTCCCCAGGAGCCAGTCTGCGTGATGATGACTTATACAAATATTTCTCCTTCCATCATACCCACGGAGACACCATGACTGCCGTGGATCCAAAGCAGATGAATGTGGCTGCTGCTATTTGGGCTGTTGTTGCCTATGTCGTTGCAGACATGGAAGAAATGCTACCCAGGTCCTGAGGAGAACAAGAAGGAAGGTCCTTGCTCTCTTTAGCTGGGAATCCTGGCATCGTCAAGATACCCATCTTCAAAACACAGGGTTGAGCACTTCATCTACAGGGCACAGCTTTCTTCACACCCTCTGTTAATCATCTTTCCTGGATACTGTCTCACCTGTTCCTACAATAAGGCATGATCCTCACTACTCCACAGAATCAGCACACTGTAGGCAATCATTATCAAGGCATTTCCTTATACCACTTTGAAGACATATTGTTTCCCACTTTGAAAATAAACAAATCCGTGAAAAGCCTCTGATTTTTGCATATTCATTTATAAACATTAAATTAAATATAATGACACCAATTTTGTGGTTTATATTATAGAAAGAGAAAAAGAATTATAGAATCTTAATATTTTAATTGGACAATGAAGAGATTTGACTGTCTAGTTTGCACATTTCATATCATACATTTTAATGAAACATGGACATTTGAAATTGGTAAGAAAAAAGAAAGAAATATGTCCGCATCCAGAAAACAATCCACTCTGTATACTCTAGAACCTGCTAAAGATGGGTGCGGGGAACTGTCACTAAGTAAATGATATTTACCATTTAACACATATGTTTTGTATATTCAGCTTCTCAGAAGACATGTTTCACAGTCCCTTTACTGAGGTTGAAATTTAGAGAGACGAAATAATATTCACAAAACTCCCCAGAGGAAAAACTGATTCTCAACTGCCCTGTAGACGATGCTACTGTTCTTCATTATGCAATGTCTAGTATTCAAGTAGTCACTAAAGAATTACAAAAAACACAGCAGGGTATGATGGTGCACATCATCAATAGCTCCAACATGTGAGAAGCTGGGGTTGGAGCATCCATAGTTTAAGACCAGCCTGAACTTCATCGAAACACCCTGTGTCAAAAGCAAAGAAAGAAAAGAAAGAAAAAGAAAGAACAACAAAAAGCAAAAACTCACCAAACACAGAAGGGGAAAAGAAAACCTGCTATTAAGCAATAAACAAGAGAATTTAACATATAATCATAGATATGTTAATATTGAGAATTTAATGAAATTAATTCACACACAGAAGTGAATTACACCAAGAGGATGGAAATGAAAGTGTGATGGGGGAAGTCCTGTGTATATGTCAATAAAGTACCGTTGGCCAATAGGGAAGCCAGATAGGTGGGACTAGGAGTTGAGCAGAACTCTGGGAAGGAGAAACACAGGGAGTCAAGATGTAACCGCCATAGGGGTAAGAAGCCCGGAAACTTTTCTCCGGTAAGAGAAATACTTAGTTTGGCAGTTATGGGGTAAATACTTAAGTCAGAGATAGCCAGTAAGAAACAAGCAAGGCCAACAGCTTCATAATTAATACAGCATCTTGTGTGTTATTTGGGGACTACAACGCAGCAGAGCCCAGGTGACGGTGGGGAAAAACCAAAGCAGCAGACAAGAAAAAGTTCTCACTCTACAAAAATGTTTTTAAAAAAATACAGTGTCAGAGGGTTTATTTTTTGTTTTTTTGTTTTTCTTTGCTTTTGTGGTATTTTGTTGCTGTTTTTGTTACATTTTGTTTTCCTAAGACAGGGTCATTGCTCAACAGCAGATAGACTGAACAAGGCCAGGGAAAGAATTAATGAGCTTAAATACAGATCAATAAAAATTATCTAAACTGAAAAGGTAAGCTGGTAAAGGCTGGATCATCTAAGAACTATGACAGAATCTCAAAAGGTCTGATGGACTGTAATGCGATTGAATTGTCAGGAGGAGAAAAATAAAGCATCCATCTTGCTAATGCTCATACAGGATCGAAACACTGAAGGATAGAGTAGGAGGTTTCCTTCCCGGCACTTTTGTCCTGAAGATTTTAAATGCTATATCCACAGGGAGCGGTACAGTGTCTTTGGATTCAGAGTGGGCTTTTCCTCCTGCCTGAGGTGGTCCTCAGAACCAGAGTTAGGGTACCATATGCTCATGATCTCACAAAGCTTCCACAGAGTCAGTACTTTCCTGTGCATTCAGAAAGCAAAATCTATGGACAATGGGAGGCTGAGCTTGGAGAAGAGTTTGTTATAGACCCACAGGGTCCTTCAGAGAGGAGGTAGACCCCTGGACAGCTGCAGAGACCCTGGAAATGAGATAGTCTGGGACTGAGTTATCACAGAAACCAGGATGGGGCGAGACGAAGAAGATGACTGGTTAGTCCGTTTGCCCCGACCACAAGGGCCAAATGTCCAACTACCTCTTCTCAGTTTCAACATGTCTTCAAGTGTAGATTCAGGTACTTGTTTAAGGAAAGATATAACAGGAAGCAAACCCAGCCTCTGGCCACAGCAGGAGCAAAGATGTTTTTAGTTTAAATACCCTTGGCATCTCTGGCCTTCAGCAAGGACAGACCTGTGGACAGGGCCAGGGACAGTTCGGCTGTTAGCCAATGAAAAATTATTTACTCTCGGTGTCTCTTATCCTAAAATTCCTAGTGAATTTCTATTTCCTATTCTTATCAATATAGACTATGGTGAGGACACTTTTTACAAATAACTTCTTAACAGCATTCATGAGCTGACTAAAAAGCAAAACAGATTTGGTACAGTGATGATATGCACACAAAGAAATACCAAGAATATCAAACCAGAGTTCCATAGAAATTCTGAAGAATGCAAACATTTTAAACCCTGCTTTTATAGACATTCAGTATTCAGTGGATCGAAACAAGTCCACAAGCCTACACCATTTTGGATACTAAGGGATCCCAGCACCTCTAAGACCCTGAAAAATAACACCTCAAAACCATGGTGAACTAAGGATGACTCTGGCTACTGCAAAGGAGCGTGCCTGATTATGTACATGTTGAGGAGAATAGCCTACAGATAAACTTATAAAAACATGACCTCACAGGAAGTATCATGGTCTGAGCAAGAGCAAGCCAAAGCGATGACACAAGCCACAGCATCCTCTGCTCATTGATTATTTTAAGCTAATTATTTTAGGCTAAGTATTTCACAACTCTAGGCCCCATTGCATTTAAAGAAGTGAGAGTCTGGAAACGAAAAGCAAAGGATTACCTTCAAAACGTACTTTTAAAAGAATCAAAGGGAAATTCTAGAAACAGGAAACCATAATAAGTAGAATCCACAAACTAAGAGACAAACTTACTCCAAGAATTCTTGAGCTAAAGTGACAACAAGGCATTCATGAAAATTTATCACAGAAAGGAAAAGACTTAGAACACATGAATGAGATGCTGAGAATGTAAAAAAGATGGTTGCAGTGTCCTGCATAAGCTTGGTCAGGGATCTAGAAAAACAAACAAACAGACAAACATGTGACAAAGATTTGCCTAAAGGAAAATATGACAAAGATTTACCTAGAAACAAGAATTTACCTAAAAATAACAAACATGGAAACATAACACAGAGAATCAGTAAACCAACAAATCCCAGGGGAAGAAAACTAAATGGAAACATATAGAGAAATTACTGACTACAAAAGACAAGGAGGTCTTTGAAGGAAGGTAGATACATTATCACAAGAGGAGCAATGTATGTGCAGATAGAGTCTCAAAACCAACAATGCAAGCCAGGTGACACTGGGACAGTGTCTTCAGCATGTGGGGACAGTGATCCATTTAGAAATCCTGTGCTTTCAGAAAATACCTTCCAAAAACAAGACAAAACGGGATGCTTTCAAAGTGAAGTCTGAGCTGGTGCACCACTATCAGACCTTTTCTAAGAGCCTAGAGTGGGAGCACTTGTCTGGCATGCAGGAAGTGAGGAGGCAAGCTCCAAGCAGAAGTCTCTATGCTCCTTCTGAGTGATCAACAACTGCATACAGACCCCTGCAGCAAAGCCCATGCAGGCCCTGGAGCAAAGAGTCCCTGCAGCAAAACCCATGCAGGCCCCTGGAGCAAAGAGCCCCTGCAGGAAAATTCATGCAGGTCATGGAGCAAAGAGCTCTGCAGCAAAACCCATGCAGGCCCTGGAGCAAGGCGCCCCTGCAGCAAAGCCCCTTCAGGCCCTGCAGCAAAGGCCTGATGGGTCCCCAGAGAGAGAGGTAGACAAGCGTATAAGCTTCCTGGGCTTTGTGTTTATTTGCCTAGCTCCCTTCCTAGCCCCCCCCCCCCCGTACCTTCTGGAGCTTTCTTTCTCATATGTAAGCTTCTTCCTCCACTTTTAGTGCCGTTTCTACTTCTAACTCCTCTTTCCCTTGCACAGTCTCTGCTTGACCAGAGAAGTCAAGAAGAATTGGACCGTATGGACAGTATGAGTGAGTACAGATCGGGGAGAATCCTGGAGAATGTCTGTGTCAGTACCACTACTAATCGCAGAGGTGTGAAGAAGAAAATGGCAGCTGGGAAAAAAGAAAAGGATCTTCATGTTTTTGTTTTTAGCCTCAGGATGGTATATATACACACATCCTAACTGCTAAGATCTTTCAGTGACACAGCCTTGGAACCTCGGATGTACGATTTGAGTATCCACGGCAATAGGAAGCTTAAAGGGAAATTCTCTAATTTTCCAGAAGTTGGTACATGGAGAGCTATTCATGTGCACAGAAAGAGCACCTCATTTGAGTGGGGTAGCCTGTCCCTGCCCACTCGGCTGCTCTCCAATGTGACTCCAACATCAAGCTGCTTTTCTGATACATTTGCATGAGGAGACTTAAGAGAAACCCAACTAAAAATTACTTATGGAAAGGATGAATACTCTAACAACAACAACAAAGAGTGGATACAAGGAAAGGCAGGTTGATTGCTGATATTGCCCTTGACCTCGTTAAGATAGATGTTTGCTGTGAGATAGTGTCTTCTGCGCATGACAGGGAAGCTGCATCCATGAGATCTCAGCAATGTAGTCGGCTAAACAAGACCAGCATAATGATACCCGCTGGCATGCCATCATAGACGGGAGAAATCTCGCAAGACCCCCCAGTCCTAGATGAAGAGCTTACAGGTAACCAATGGCTGCCAGGAGAGAGAAAGTCAGTTTCCTCCAGGGATGAGCCTCTTGGCAGCTTAGCTAACCTCAAATGGTCAGCCTTAAATACCTGTAAGACAAGCAACACTAAATGGATGCAGTAGGTTATGTTTCCTATGTCTACGTGTGTGACAATAGTAATTAAAGGTAATGAATTTTAAAGAAGGGGAGAGAACACAGGGGAAGAGAAGGGGGTTACAAATTATGTAAATATGGTAGTCGTGTGACATTTTTCAATATTTTAATTAAATGAAAGAAATCAATACGGATTTTGAGTGTCCTAGTACATCTGTGAACTTCCCCAGCGTGTCCCACCTGCCTCACACTAGCTGCCCTAATGGCACCAACACTGTTCAGAAACTTCTCCTGCGTCTCCCCTGCGTGCATTGTGTTTCTACAAGGCCCTGTTTGCTGTGGCCCTCTCATGATGATTTGACATGCTTCCCATTTACTGTAAGTAAACATCAAGCACGTCTTGATATCTGTATCTGTTTCACAAAATATACCTCCTCTCTAGCTGTGCCCAAATGATTAATTTACAGCTACGTGATGATTAGCATAAAAATCTCATCAAGACTCTGTGAGACTGAAATGCTGTCGCTAATTGCCCTTTGAAGTGAAGAATGTTTGTGGTATAGAAATCAGTGGTGCGTGCTTACTTCTCAAGTCTCTGCTAAACTGGAAAAGCCAAACACTGTTTTAGGAGCAGAAAAAAAAATTACCTCTGAAGTTTGTTTTTCTTTTCCCCTTTCCCTGAGACGCGCCACAATTAACCAAAGCAAGGCTAGGAGGCAATGGTTAATGAGTTTTCTGCATGAAATGAGACAGAGGAACTCAGTTCTCATTAAATCAAGTCTTCCAATCAATCGATTACTTACCTCCAGGCAAGACCATTTCAATCCCTGGATGTTAGAGTCTCCTAGTACCCTTAAAACTTGACAGATGAATACTCATATGTTTGCCTCGTATCCAAAGCATGCTAGAATTCTCAAGGAGAACTGGGCATTCCCCATTGTAACTATTAATATTATAGTGGTTATTCCAGATCTCTTCAAGTAGGTACATGATTGTCTGCAAGTGCTATGTCCTTCAGAAAGCCCTGCCTCATTTTCCAGATAAAAGGTGAAAGTCAAACTTTGATCCAATTCCTTTTCTTAATTCAAGGTATCAGTTAGTATATCTCAAAGATTTCTTAAGCTGAACTTGTCTCTGAGCCTCTCCCTTGCCATAGAAATCATCATTAATATCCACTCTGAGTCAATTATGCAAGGAACCTTCCAACATTTTTTCAGCCAATCGTCACCCAATGCAGTGAGGCAGGTTCAATTTCCATATCCATTCTAGAAATCTGAAAGCCTAGTTACATGCCTAATAAATAAGTTCTTCAAGGTTACAAAGCTTATAAAATATGACTGAAATCTAGAAAATTTCATCCAAATAATATCCTCATACAAATAGATTTTGTGGATGGTGGCCTCCCTAGTCTTTGCTGAATAAATTAATGCATTCTCACCACAAGGAACAGAAAGCAGCATTTAAACACTTCCACACCTGGTTGAATGTTGGTCAAGGAGCCATACTCTGTTCCCTCAGACATACATGTTGCACACGCGCACACACACATGCACACACACACACACACACACACACACACACACACACACACACAGGCTTGCCTGGATGCACCCATCCCCACCAAAAGCCAGCACAATGTGGTTTCTGATTCATTATCCTCTTCTAGGCTAATGTCATTTAGGCTCAAAAAAGCAAAAGAAAAAGAAACAAATAAATAAGTGACTCCAGATGATGCCTTTGAGACAAGACTGTGGAATCACTATGTGTGTGACGCTGACCATGCTCCAAAGATGTAAGATTTGTACTCAAGAAGAGAAGACAAGCCCATTATCTCACCAAAACCTTCCTTTCAGAGAGCATGGAAACAGTAGATCTTTGTCTAATGAGCTATTGTTTCCCAGTGGTGTTGAGAATCTTCTAGTTTCCTTATGCTACTCATGTTCTCTTCACTGCCTCTGGAGGTACTCGTGAATTAGCGTGGCATTTACAGCAGCTGGGCAGTGTGGTGTTTTACATAGTTTAATATTTACAGTATTAAATAATCTGTATTCCTTATAAATTTGAGAATTAGTCTCAACATAATACTCCTGAAATGTAACTCCCATTACTTGTATTAGCAAATACATGGCTGCTGTGTCGTGCCAGAAATACAAACGTATTTATTTTAGAACACTAATTTTTTAACAAATGTTTTAAAATTTAAACGGGAAGTGTTTGTTTTACTTAAATCCTTTTTTATTTTAAACCTTGATATTTCTTACAAATTGACCCTCATCCTTAATCCAAGTTAGTTATGAATCACTTTGAATTAAAGAAAAGTAATTTAAAATACACATAAAATCTATCTACCACCATAGCCATTTTTAAGGGTACAGTTTAGTGGTATGAAATTCACTCACATTGCTGCCCAGTCATCACCATCGCCTGTCTCCAGAATAACTTCCCTGTCCAAATGGAACTCCAGATACCATTCTCTGCAACTTTTAGCAACCATTATTCCACTGTGAAACTGACTGTTAGTGGTGGAATTATATAGTACTCTCGAGATTCATCCATTGCTTATGATTTACATGTGAAGGGTCCCCCTAAGGTGCTAAATCTTTGGCATTGTGGGGTCTAACTAGTAGCATTGTCGCCCTTACCCTTTCTGGCTGCTTCCTCGTCACCTCAAGGGGAAGAACTACCCCTGACATCATGCTTCCACCATCATGATATGGTGTCCAAGTACATGAGGCAAGGCAGCCACATATTAAAAACAAAATAAACCTTTAAAAATTAAATAATAAGATTCAAAATAAATGAATATGAGATTTCCAACTTTGTCACTGGGTGGGGGATTGTTTGACCTTTCATAGTTTCTTGAAACTTCATATGAAATTAAAATGACCTATTGTCATTTTAATAGGGATTGCGTTGACCCCCGTAGACCTCTTTGGGTAGCATCAACATCTTAACAGGATTAGTTCTTTAATTCATGAATCACAGATGACTCTCCACTATTTATTTCTTCTTTAATTTCTTTCAGAAATACTTAATGATTTCCAGTGTGTTGAGGATTTCACCTCTTTAGTTATATTTATTCTTTCTTGAAACTATTATAATTGTAATTTTTCCTTTAATTTCATGTTCATATGTTTATTGTTAGTGTGGGGGAAGGCAAATGGTTTTGCTATTTTGTATTCTGAAAATATGCTGAATTTATTTATTAGCTCTAAAATGTTTTTGACAGTTTTTAATGGTTTCCTATGTATAAAAATCATATTATTCATGAGTAGAGGTTATTTTAATTTACCCTTCCCAGTTTAGATGCTTTAATTTCTGTATCTTGACTAAATAATCTGATTTTATGAATTAATTTTGAATATTTTAGGAGAAATATAGCTTTTTCTGAGAAGCTGGGCCTGGTGGCCCATGGAGCATTCAGAAGGTAGAAGCAGAAGGATTGCCAAAACTTCAAGGCTATACAGTAAGTTTCAGACCATTCTGGACAACAGTATGAGGTTCTTTCAGAAAACATATATAAGGTATTTTACATTTGCTTTAATGCATACTTTCACTAAATATATTCAGATATGGAGCATTTGAATATAAATTCTTTGGAGTATTATTGTCAATAGAATACAACTGTGAAAACAATTCATAACTGTTAAAATGAAAATAAGAAAAACAGGTCCTATGGAAAATATAACCAATGAGTTGCAAATTGTATATATCTCTACTATTAAATGAAACAGTGCTGGCCCATCAATAGACTACCCAGGCTTGAGAAACAATTATTAAAATTACCTATATTTTTAAACAGTGCGGGGAATTGAACTCAAGATCTCATGGACCCTCGAGAAGCATTCTCTCTACCAACTGAGCTAAATCCCCAGCCCTAAAATCACCATTTTTTAATATTTTCCTGACTTTCAGTAATTCTAAATATAAATTTGGCAAAGTAATATACTAAAACGCCCATAGTTTCACCGCTGTTTTCCTCTTGATAACTTAAAATTGTTTAAGCATATTTTAAAGTTTCCCCTCTTATAGAAAAAAAAGATAAGGTACAGCAAGCTAGGGTTGATCTAGGGCTCTGCTCTCCCTGCTCAGAGCCTCAAGATATTACCATAAGGCTTAGATTTGAAAATATACATACATACAAAAGTTTGCCTTACTAGAGGAAACCATGCTGAGTGAGGTAACCCAGACACAAAAAGGCAAACATGGTATGTACTCACTCATATATGGATTTTAGATATGGATCAGGGGAGTGTCAGCCTACAATCGCAGTGCCGGTGAGTCTGGAAAACAAGGGGGGTTCCCAAGAGAGATGCAAGATACCCCAGAGAAGTGGAATGAGGCAAGATCTCCTGAGCACATTGGAAACATTGGGGGAAAGGAGAGGGAACTAAAAAACACAGAGGGTGATAAGAGGAGGGAAGAAAAAGGCATGGGGGAGCAGGAAGGTTGAGTTGAGGTAAGAATAGAGGAGAGAGGATGAGAGATACCATAATAGATCGAGTCATTATAGGCTTGAGGAGAGAGCTGACTCTAGTGAGATCTCCAGAGATCTACAAGGATAACACCAACTGGCAAACTAAGCAATAGTGGAGAGACTACACTAATAGCCCCCCCCTTGATGGTAAGGTTGATGACTACCTTATATGCCATCCTAGAACCTTCATCCAGTGACTGATGGAAACAGAGACAGATACCCACAGCTAAACACTGAACTGCCCTCCTGGAAACTAATGACAGAGATGGAGGAGTGATGAGCAAAGGGGTCAAGACCATGATGGTGAAACCCACAAAGATAGCTGACCGGATAAGGGGGAGCTCTTGAATCTCAAACTGATCCCTGAGAGGCCAACAGGAGACTGATCCAGACTCCGTGAATGTAGTGCCAGGGAGGAGGCCACAGAAATCACTGGGGCCTTGGGTAGTAGATCAGTGTTTACCATGGTTTATGAATGAGCTTTGGGAGCCCATTCCAAATAGAGGGATGTTCTCTCAGCTTGGACACATGGGGAAGGGCCTAGGTTCTGCCCAGGATGAAATGACAGACTTTAGAGCTCTCCCCCAAGGAGGGCCTCACCCTCCCTGGGGAATGATGTGGGGATTGGGTGGGAGGCTGGGGGACTGGTAGACGGACAAGGAAGGAGGGGTGGGAGAGGGAGCTGGGACTGAAATGTGAAACATTCATGTTTCTAACTTAAATAAAAACATATATTGAGAAAAAAAAGTTTGCCTTGTCCAGACACAGAAAGGGAGGGAGGGAGGGAGGGAGGGAGGGAGGGAGGGAGGGAACTAGCAAACACAAACAATAGATTTTCCATTCACAGAAGCTATACTCTGCTAACTACCTCTTCCCATTGAAACCAGGATACACATGCATTGCAAACCTGCCAGGACTTAGGACCCTGCAGTGGGTTCCCTCCGCATTGGGGATAATGTTCACAGTATAAAAGACCACACCTGCTCTAACCCTGGTGTCCTATCTGCTCTCAGTTCTGGCTGTTACATTCCTCACTCCGACTACATTGTTTCAATGTTATTTGTCTCTTTGTTTTCAATTCTTCCGTATGTCTCCTGTCCTATGTGCATGTGGTCTCTGAATTTACGATGGTTCTCACTCTGCCCCCGGCTTTGTGGGATTAGTTCCAGCTTATCCGTTTAAACCTTCCCCAGGTGCACTCCTACAGGAAGCCCCATTTTGGTCTCCAGACTAGATGCCCATCAATGAGAAGCAGAAATAATTACAGCCATGGTCATTTGTAAAAGCTAACACTTACTGTTTGCTGTCCCACAGTCAAAGAAGCAAGCACACCACACGCATTAACTCCTTTCACTGCTCCACAATCCTGCTACTTAGAAATGTTTTCTACTTCTTTTTTTGTGAATTTCATATATGTATTATGGTCATATGCACTCCTCATTACTCCCCTCTTTTTTTTGTAAATAATGAAGAGTAGGCCCAAGACTTTGTGCCTCAGAGCCCTTATGCTTAGTCACGGTGACATTCTGGTTCCCCCATTCACAGTTTATTGACTCAATATATATTCCCTTCCCACTCTGTGCTAGCCACTGGGAAGCCTGGGAGTGTAGTGAGCACTAGCAAAACAGAGAATGCGTACAGCACCCTGGGGTTTTTGCTCTGGTCCTGGAAAGAAACTGTAAGACTAATGAGAGCGTGAGTGGGGAAGGATCACTATTGACCAAATGGACAGAGGTACCCTCTGAAAACTGAAAAAGGAGGACATTCGAGCTGAGTCCTGGTGGGCTAGATATGCCTTTTCACAATTCTACCCTTTGTTATGGCAATACAAGCATTACTTTTAGCTAGAGTGAACAGCATGTTCTTCTACCCAATCATGTTAATCACATCGAAGGTGTTCACATTCTGGCTAACAGGTTGCAACCGGAAGCAGCATGAGGAATGTACAGAAAGCCTCCTGGAGGGAGACTGACGGGGTAAGGGTGCTCCTCCCTGAGTGTGTAGTGCCGGCCTGAACTTGGAAGGTCCACAGCAGAACGGCAGATAAGAAGGAACACAGGTCCCCATTACTGGAGCCCTCACTCTGGAGGGAACACCCCCAGGAAATATAACGGCACACATCTCCTGAGGGGTGACAGCATTTCCTTGTCCTTGTGATGATGCAGCATGTGATATGAACACTGAGCTCCAGGCAGAAATTTTTGCCACATTAGTAATTAGTCAACATCCTGGGGAAGTCATCAGTGACCCTCCAGGGCCAATGACTCCCACTCCGAAAGTGGCTGGGCTCTTCCTCTTTCACGCACCCCTTTGGAAGGTAACTGGGAGATGTGTGGCCCGGACTTGACCAGAAGTCACGTGGCAAACTGACATTAGCGAAAAGCACCATGTCTCAGGCCTCTCAGAAATGATTCCTGACACGTTAGTGGTTTCACAAACACACCCAAACGCTCTTCTGGTGTCCTTCATCTTTGCTCATCCAGGTGGTGGCTGAACAAACAGCATGGTCTTCTCCAAAACTCTTAGATTAGTGAAAAGATGTCTAAACCAGTCAGTTGACTGTTCTATGACTCCTGAGGATCAGCAGAGCCTGTCTGTCCGTCTCTCCAGAAACACCTCCACATTGTCTTCTAAGTATTCCCTTTTCAGACACTTGCGCCCATAATTTACTCATGTGATATGCAAGATAAGTTGGCCAATTTTTCTATACTGTTGCAAGAGTTCTGTTGGGAAGTGGTAAGCGGGCTGATCACCACCGCAGACGATTAAGAACAGGAACTGATTCATTTCCCAACGTGATTAAGCTCATGAAGTAAGACACACATGTGTCACTGTCATCACACCAGAACACTCTGTGTGATGATATGCATACTGAAGCTATAACCTTACCATGTGTATAAATGGGAATTGGGTGGGGTTAGGAAGACTGTGTGTAGCTTTATTTTTTAACAATTCCATTGTGTGTATGTGTGTTGTCTACTTTTAAACATGTTCATGTGTGTGCACACATATATAGGGGTTTCGACACTCTGCCACCCTCTGCCTTATCTGTTGAGATAAGAGTTTTCGTTGGGCCTTGAGCTAACTGACTTGGTTGAACTGACTGGCCGCAAAGTTCCCAGGATCCTCCTGTTTCTACCTCTGTAGTGCTGGCATTATAGACTCATGCCTCCATGCATGGGTATGGGTGTGTGTGTGTGTGTATACATTAGGGATGTGAATTCTGGTCTTCATGCTTAAACAGCAAACACTTTATCAACTGATCTATTTCCCCAGCCCCTTCAATAATCTTTTGAGGCAGAGTTTCACATATTGTAGGATGGCCTCAAACACATTGTGTACCCAAGGTTGACTTTGAACTTCTGATCCTCCTGCCTTCACCTCCCAAGTATTAAGAGTATACATGTATACTTTCTGACCTGATTTGTGGCAGTCTTGCGCAATTTCTGCAAATTGCAGCATGAGTAAATGAGCATAGGCACTGAGACTTCCCTCACTGGGCCTTCTCTATTATTTTGACTCTCTGAATCAGGCTCCTGTAGGTAAGTGACAGAAATGCATTTAAACAAACTTCAGGGAAACAAGGAGTTGTAATGGAAAAATACCAAGCTACAGGGTAGACTCAAGGCTTCAGCACAACAAAACTTGAAGAACTAAAGCAGAGACTGACACCTGCTCAACCAGGCTTGCCAGACTTCTGCATCTCGCCCACATAACATAAAACAATGATATTTCTATGGCCCGTGGGGATAAAATAATGAGGCTTCTCCATGCAACTGAAAGTAACTTACTTCCTGGCATGCTGATTAGCTGCCCAGACAAAGCCATTTCTTTATTCTTTCGGTTTCTAAGTTCCCAGGGATGATCATGCCCAGTATTTATTGAGCTATGGGAACGGTTTTTAACACTACTACCCATCTGCTCATCAAATCCTCACACAATCCTCTAAATCATATATACTTTATACATATTATATTTTATAGCTTAAGAGATAAGAAAATTCAGTTCCTTAAAGAGTAAACTACTTGCTCAAGGTCACAGAGCTCAAGATGGAGGCAGCCATTGAAAACCCAGTTGTAGGGAGAGACCAGGTACCTGCAGCTGACCACACCCCCTTAGGGCGTGGTCACGCATGGGTGGGAAGATTCAGGGGATTAAAAAGAAGGAACAGGTGGGGACTAGCTCTCTTGGATCTTGACCGAGGTTCAGAGACCATAGAGCGCTTCCCAGCTTCCCCTGCAAGTGATTTCTATACTTAATAAAATATCCCAGACCCTTTTGTTACCTATTGCATGGTTTCTCTTTCACCCAGTTTGCTTCATTTTGCCTGACTCATTGTCTTCAGAGCTTAAGCTGCCTTAAGGAGTAAACGCCTTCTACAACAGGAGGCGAACTGATGGTCTGAGCTTGGGGCCAGTGTCCACCCTTGGACCAATCATCCATGAGAAGGAGACAGACTTTGCTGAGGGAAACACCTGGGGGCTTTCGGTAAGGCCGTGGCATTGGGGGAAAGAATGCATCCCGGTGTAACATCTCCTTGTCCTCTATTTTCCCTCGATCTATTCTCTTTAGCTCGCAGCACAGCATCAGCACCGTGTGTCTCTTGCTTTATCTTGTACATCTTCTCCGTTCCTGTCTTCTTCTTTGTGCCAAAGGCAACCATTCTACTTTGCTTGGTAAGAATCATTTTGTTGCATAGTGTCGTGTGTGTGTGTGTGTGTGTGTGTGCACATGCACACCCACCCACCCGCATGTGTACCATGTGTGCACAGGCACCCACGGAGGTCAGAAGTGATGGAGGATGTCCTTCTGTATGCTATGGATATATGTTTCTCTTGTTGGTTGATGAATAAATCTGTTTCAGCCAATGGACAGGCAGGAAGTATAGGCGGGCTACCAGACTAGGAGAATGCTGGGAAGAGGAAGGCAGAGAGTGAGTCTCAAGAGACGCCACGTAGCTGCCAAGGAAGAAAGAGGCCCTGGCATTCTCCAGTAATCCAAGACCACATGAAAATATATAAATTAATGGAAATGGGTTAATCACTAAAAGAGAGCTAACCAATAAGAAGCCTGAGTCATCATCCAAACAGTTTATAATGAATATAAGCCCCTGTGTATTTATTTGGGACTGAAGGGCTGCAGGATCATGTCGACAAATGCCAGATGCCCTTGAACTGGAGTTATAAGTGTAATTAAGCCATCCCTATGGTCCTGAGAATCAAACTGGAGTCCCTTTGTAGTGATATATTATTTATGATTTATTAAAGTTTGACTGAAGATTCAGAAAAATCAAAGACAGCCTCAAGCTATAGAAATCAGGCAGTGGTGATACATACCTTTAGTCCCAGCAGGCAGAAGCTAGGAGGTAGTGGTTGTACACCTTTAATCCTAGGACTCAGGATTAAGAGGTAGATGGATCTCTGTGAGTCTAAGGCCACCCAGATCTACACAAGATTGATCTAATCCTAAAGAGAAACAGCTCATACAAAGATGATCTCAGCACCTGGGATCACATGCCTGTAATACCAACACTAGAGGGGTATAAAAGATAGAAGCAGGGTCTTTAGTAGTCAGTATGAGGCACTCATTCTCCAGCCACATTGAGAATAGGAAGACATTGAAGTCTCAGGATACTCCAGCCACGCTAAGGAGAGGCTTCAGCCTGAGATTTGGTGGAGCCAAAATTGCATTTCAGTCTGAAGCAGAATGAGAGCTAGTGTCCAGTTGATTATCTTTTCTGATATTCAGCTTGAAGCCTGAACCCCAAATCAGTCTCTGGGTCTTTTAGTTATCATGTTGCAGCTGGCGCCCAATGTGGGACTTGAACCCACAACCTTGAGATTAAGAATCTCATGCTCTACCAACTGATCACCACTGATCTCTCTAGCTTGAGGTTGATTTTGCTTTTCTGAATCCTCAGGCAATCTTTAATAAATCATAAATAATATATCACCACATCCCCTAGAAGAGCAGGGTGTGTTCTTAACCACTGAGCCATCCATCTCTCCAGCCCCATGAAGCATTTTAGTTTTACATGTTCTTGTGCAATGCAAATTTTTGTTTTGTGTGCATGCATATTTTATTTCAAAATGTGGACGTGCGTGGACTGTAGGTCTCATCCTGCATCCTCCTCGTCACCGAATTCATGTTCATAAGGCCTATGTATGTCGTCCTACACATAGAGCACCATCATTTCTGAATGTGGCATAGACACCAGGACCTACCTAAAATGTGTCTCATTCCCTTTTTCCTTTTCAAACCCCCGCCCCCGTCTTATCTAGTCATGAGTCGGTGGTGTTTTCTTTTCATGCAGATCCCTCTGCTGATCTTAGTATGGCATCCCAGTATTAAGAGGTTTCATCTCCCTCACCTTGGGAGTTCTCCCATCAGGGAAGGTCCATTCCTGTGTGGTCCATGCTGGCTGAGTTTCTATCCTCTTCTCTCTCCAAGCCTTCTGTGTTTGCCTCTATCAGAGGCCACAGAGCATCATGGGAAAAAGTGCAGTGACTGAGGCTAGACTCTTTAGACTCAGAATCTGACTGTCACAAGAAGTCACAAAAAATCTCTCAGTGTTTTTACTCCTTTATCTGCAAAATGTCACAGCCTACACTACTCCTGTGATGAGGTCCCAGTGGGGAATTGGCACCAATGCAGCTACTCATTGAATACTGTTTGTACAGATTGGCATGCCATTTGTCCATGCATTGGGATTATCTGTTTACTGGTCTTCCTCTCCCATCAGACCACAAAGTTTACCAGTCTGTGGATATTAGATTCGCATTCTCTTGCACCTAGAGCCTCATTCATGGTGAGAGCCTGGGCATGTTCACTGGGTGGGGCTCTCTCCTACTTAACTATCAGATATGTCATGGCTGCAGGATTTATGTGTAGGGACTACCTGGGTGGAGGAGATGCTCAAATAGAAACAGACTGGAGATAAAGTCTCAGGGAGGAGAGATTTCCCAAAGCTATAATGCCGTGCGATAGAAGTATGTGACGTCAGCTGCACATTGAGCTGCTCTGGTCCACAGGCCACACGAAACTAGCCCTGGGAAGACAGCTGTACAGGCAGCTGCTGTTCTTAGGTAGGGGCACAGTTTAGAGTGTCGCATGGCTACATGCTCTGTGACTTCACTTCAGTGCTCTTTCTAACCTCAGGACAGGTGTGTGCTTTAGACAAGTGTCTGACGTGTCCTGAATCAGCAGCAAAAGCTAGCCAGCTTCTTCTTAGTATTGGAAGATGGTGAACTCACACTCTCTCTGGATCTTGGGGACTTTTTTTCATGTTTTTATTTAAAATAGAAACATACATGCTTCACATGTCAATCCCAGCTCCCTCTCCCACCCCTCCTCCCTTGTCCCTCCACGAGCCCCCCTCCAGCCCCCCACCCAATCCCCACATCATTCCCCAGGGAGGGTGAGGCCCATGGGGGATCTCCAAAGTCTATCATTTCATTCAGGGCAGGACCTAGGCCCTTCCCCATGTGTCCAGGCTGAGAGAGCATCCCTCCATGTGGAATGGGCTCCTAAAGTTCATTCATACGCCATGGTAAACACTGATCTACTACCCAAGGCCCCAGTGATTTCTGTGGCCTCCTCACTGACACTACATTCATGGATTCTGGATCAGTCCCCTGTTGGCCTCTCAGCCCTCAGTCTGGGGTTCAAGAGCTCCTCTTGGGGACTTTTGCTTTCTTGTGTGTATGTCTGTCTTTGCACTTACTTATGCAGAACTCCAACGGGAATTATTTCTTAGCAGTCTGCCTGATTAACAGTCTGAGCTTTCTTTCCTTTAAACTCCAATAAGTGGTCCTCTACACTTTGCAGGTAGGGAGCAAAGCAGCTCGGTTTTTGAAGGCTTTTTTAGGCAATAAAGTTCTCTGAGCTCTGAAGTCTCTAGTCACTCATAGTCAGATATTCCCAGGTACAGGGCTGAAGTCATGAACCCACTTCTGGGGGGGGGGGTGCGTGGACCCGGACATGTTGTGGAAATAAATGAATAACTAGGAAGAGAAAGAAGGAAATCGAATCCCATGGGATGTTTCTTGCGGTCCTAAAGGCCTTTCCGGTTAGCTTTCTAAGAAACTTTCCACAGCCGCAATGGTTCTGAAAGACTTAAAAACACGTTACTTTCACATGTGGAAAGCAGCTCTCGGGTGAATTACTGGCTGCCCCACATTAGAGTCAGGCTGTAAACACCATTAACTATAAAGAGAGGGGTTAATTAACAAAGAGAACTCTAAGCCCTACACTGAGGAGCAGTTCCAGTGACTCCCAGCAAGGGGGGCTTATCTGGAGGCCATGTTGGGTAGCAGTAGCCTGCTCCCAGGTCAGAGCTTAAAGGGAAGAGTGAAACCACTCACAACATTTGGGTTTATGTGGGGACAGAAAGCACTGTTGTGTGTGAGCTCATTAGCTGTGGGGATTATTGTCTAGGAGGACTCATTAACTAGTGTCAGGAGAAGGGACCAGGGGTAAGATGAGCTGACAGCATTCAGGAAAAAACCTCTTATTTTATAAAATTAGGAACTTGATGAAAATTCCATATTGACTGGCTCTCCGAGCTCCCTGGGTTAGTGAAGAGCTATGGACAGCTTAGTGCACCATTCTCAATACCGAGCGAGCTTGTGATCACAGGTGCTTCAAAACACACCCATGTAGGGAGAATTTGCTTTCCAAGAAATAATACGAGCTTCTCTGTTAGAAGCCCATGAAAACAAAAAGCTTACCTGGGAAGATGCACACACACTTCAAATCCTACCATGACAAAGTGAGCGTGTGGTCCTTCCCAGCATGGCTCAGCCTGTGCTGTTCTCTGCTCTGCTGCCCAAAGTGCCCCTGACCCTAGGCACAGGTAGGACCCCTGGGTCTATAGGTGTTAAAATTCAGGTTCTTGGGCTCTCAAAGGCTGTGCCTGGGGAATGGAGCCAGCAACTGTTTTTCAAGACCTCTGGCTGACTGGTCCTTTTCTACTCTTCTGTTCTGCCTCAATACAATGTCCACAACTGTTAAATTGTTATGGGAATTAGAACCCTCCACGTGGGCATGGGAAGTTGTCCCAGCAGTTAAGAGAGTACTGTTAAC
The DNA here is from genome assembly GCF_017639785.1 of Mesocricetus auratus. Lineage (NCBI taxonomy): Eukaryota > Metazoa > Chordata > Mammalia > Rodentia > Cricetidae > Mesocricetus > Mesocricetus auratus. Next base: position 875,755 of record NW_024429204.1, read on the forward strand.
AGAGTACTGGAGTTTCTTTCTCAGCTGCTCCCAACCACCTGTAACCCCAGCTCCGGGGACTAACTACACTTGTGTGCCTACCCACGGGCAGATGCATCCACAAGCACATACTCAAAATAGTCAATAAGCAAAGGTATAGAGCTAGGAAGAAATGTTCAGATGTCTACCCTTGTGTGTTCCTGAGCAAGGTACCTGCTGCTCTCTCTCTCACTTCTCAGATCTCCAAGCTCCCACTTCATAGTGAGTGTGCACTTGTAACACGCAGGAGGCACAGAGAAGAGGTTCTCTGTGTTGATCCCTCGTTTGTAGCACAAGCTTTCAAGGTCTGTAAGTGACTTTTTCTCACAATACATTGCACCTGAATCATCTCTAAGAGCATCTGCTTTGGTGTGTTATCAACGGATATACCACTCTGTCCCTTTGAATTTCTGCTCTTGAAGCCCATTATGTGACGTGATACCGGATGAAGGTCTTGTCGCGGATTAATAAACATCAATGCATTTCTACCTTCTATCTTCAGTCTCTTCTCCATATTCAGCTTGCCTGTCTTTTGGCTTTCAAGTATTTCGTGTTTAACAGTATCCGTAACGCATTTCCACTTGAATTCGGCCAAAGCCTGTACAAATGGCAGGGTGGTACTCTGGAAGTGAGCTGAGCACCACAGCTAAGAGTCCACTGGCTCTGGAGTCAGCTTTCCCGGTTCTGATTCAGATGCCTACCATCCCATTTCTTACAATATTGTTATCAGGCAAGTTACAGCCCCAATCTCTGCCTTACCCTTTGTGTTGAAAAATAAATAAAATTGAAATCTCCCCATCGCATCATATTCTTATAAAGAATTAATTTGTAGACTATCTAGAACAATACCAGGAGCCTAGTAGGCCTATTAAGAGACCGCTGTTACCCAACAGGGACAATGAATGGAACTTAAGAAATTGGGAAAAGAGTTATCATGTATGTATTGGGCCACACCACCATGACCTTCCGGTGCTGAATATCTAAAAGTACTAAAACACTAAAGGATTGTTTTAGTCTGGTTGTGCTGCTGTAATAAAACACTACAGACTAATTTATCAAGAACAAAAAATTTGACACCGGTGTATAGTGAGACGCTGATCTGCTTCCAGGATGGTACTTCACTACCATATTCTAACTCGACTCAGGTGAAAGGCATGACAGCTGAGAGCTGTGTGAAACACCCTTCACGAAGCTCTCAGACCCGTTTACTCCATCTCCACCTCCATGCCTTAATCACCTCCTAGAATCCCGCTTCTTAATTCTAGCACGTTGCTGATTATGTTTCGATGCGTTAATTTTGGAGCGGCATAAAAATAAATTAAGAAAAGTAAAACCAACAGCAGAGCAGTGACTTACTTCACCAAAAAAATTATTTGGCATTACTTAATCATGGATATGTTTGCAATTAACAAAGTGTCTTAATTGGGGGCTGGCTTACAGTTCAGAGGTTTAGTCCATTATCTTCGTGGCTGGAAGCATGTCGGCACACGGGCAGACATGGCACTGGAGAAGTAGCTGAGAGTTCTACGTCCCAATCCATAGGCAGCAGGAAGAGAAAGCCACTAGGCCTGGGTTAGGTTTTTGAAAACCAAAGCCCATCTCCAGTGTGACACACTTCCTCCAATGAGGCCATGCCTATACTCCAACACATCCTAATCCTTCCCAAGTAGTAGGATTCAAATGTATGAGCCTATGGGGGCCATTTCTGTTCAAACCACCACACAGAGAACGTAAGAAAAATCAGCTTAAGATGCTCTAAATGAGTCACCAGTGAACAGAATGTTTGACTGTCTTGGATAGAATTCATGGGATGTGTGAAGTGCGAAACAGCAAGTCAAAGGGTGGGTGTTAAAAACTAAAGAAGGGTGAGAAGATGAAAATACTCATCATGCACCTGAATACAAAATATTTACAATGTACCAGAGAGACGTAAGACTAAATGCTAGGAAGCTATAGTTCATACTAAAGAGATACACCATGTAACACCCGTGATTTCTTTATTTGGCTACCTCCTATTTGTTTTAGTTACTCTTCTATTGTGAAGGGACACCGTGACCAAGGCAACTCATAAAGAAAGCATTTAATGAGAGACAATGATGCATGAATCCACAAAGTATTGGAACCAGGAAGCTAAACCATGTCCATGTTTTTTGTTGGGATTAAATCACATGAAACTTCTGTATGCTTTATTTTAGCCTCTCATATTCTAGTCCCTAAGAGGTCAAACTGATAAAACATGGCCGAATATCGCCCATCTTAATCATACTGGTAGCAAAAGCAAAGAAGAACACACACATCAGGCAAACTATTCCACGGACTGCGGGCCTGTTTCCCAGAAGCTGATTCAAGAGACAGCCCTGCCTGTGAATGTTCCAAGTTCTTGAGTCAACCCTTAACTGCACCCCATCTTAGAAGAATCAACTCATTGGACTCATCTCAGTTCTTGCCATGCATTTTAAGATGCTTTAATAAACCTTGTGATTGGAGCATTTTAATTCTCCTGGTTAGCAGTGTTGTATTAGCTTTGGCTGGGATATGACCCAGCTTAGCAAACAACACCAATGATTACCACAGCCAGGATCTATTCTTGGTTTGGCCTCATTCTTAACCTCGTGGCTATCGGAAATTCCAAGCTGAGAGTCTTACAGCTTGGCAATCCTATATCCACGAAAGGTTCTCTTTCCCAAGAGTCCCCACTACAAACCAAAGATCCAAATGGATTCTTATTTTTTTTTCTGGTTTTATGAGACAGGGTTTCTCTGTATTGTTTTGGAGGCTGTTGGTCCAGCCTGGCCTCGAACTCACAGAGATCCGCCTGCCTCTGCCTCCCGAGTGCTGGGATTAAAGGCGTGCACCACCACTGCCCAGCTCCAAATGGATTCTTAAAAAAAACAACAACAACAACAACAAAAAACAGAAAAAAAAAACTAGCTGATCAAGTCACTGAGGTAGGGTAGTGACCAGGTCTGGTGAAGGAACACCTTGGTACAGAGTCCAGTAATTAATCTCACTGAGTCATTTGGTTAGAGATGAAAGAGACTATTTCCTTAAGCGAAACAGGCTTAGTGTAAATATAAGAGGAAATCATTTCCGGGCAGGCAGCTACAACCAGTTTCTCCTAAGGTTCCAAAAACATAGGATGCAAAAATGCAGTGTTCAAGACCATGAGAAAATCACAAGAAAGACATTTCTTATGCGTGTGACCAGTAAAGGCAGTCAAGTACTTAACTTTCACAGGGAAAACAAACACAACATCAGGCAATTTCCTGGTGGTGGCAGAAGACTATTGAATGAAAAATAGATGCATGAAACCAAGAACAAGAACATGGAAGGAACTTCCCTAACTACCCTTTGTTTCTAACAGTGTGGGTTTGAGTCTGGTGTTGTCGGTTCATCTTCTTCTTGGTACAATGAGTAAGACTGTAGTTGTCATGGGCAATTGCAGCCCAGTGCACAAAGCTTCCATCCCATCTGGAGAAACCGGACACCTCCACTGGCACAACCCAGCAGGATCCTTGGGAAGTATGAGCTTGCTGCTCAGATTCACTGCTAACTTCCTAAACAAGGGCCATTCCTTTAGGGCACCCCTTAGCTGTCAGCCTTGCCTGTGTCCTCTTCAAGCTTCCATTTGAAAAGCTGATTTTCAGAATAGGATTTGGCAGGACAAACAGAGCCCCCGTGGGGAGGCCACATAGGCCCCACTGAGAAGGTTATGCAAAACAGACAGGAAGAAAAGATTCCAGCAGCAGGTTCAAGAGGTAGAAAAAGAGAGCCATGAACACATCCTTGCATAAGTACTTTGGGCTGGTTTTTAGCACGGCTTGTGTTCAGCAAGATCCTAGCATATGGTAGCCTCAGATCCATATCTTATTTCCACCTTGCACTACATTTTAAGGGAAATATAATCTGTGGCTTTCTAATTTGAGTGGCTTCATTGTTTTCCTTAGTATTTACTGGCCAGGAGCTGAAGGGGATAGCTCAGATAGCACACACAAGCTCACACAAGCATGAGGACCTGGGTTTGATCTCCAGCATCAACATACAAAAACCAGGTATGGTGGCATGTGCCTGTAATCTCAGGGCTGGGCAGTAGAAACAGGAGGATCCCTCTATTTCACAAGGCAGCCAATCTCACGTAGTCGGTGATCCTAGGTCATACTGAGAGACTACATCTCTAAAAACACAGTAGATGGCTCCTAAGGTTGGGATAAGTCAATAATGCCCAAGGTTGGGATCTGGCCTCCAAACACAAACACTTACACATCCATTTATGCATTCTCATATATATATATATATATATGTATATATATATATATGCACACATACACACACACACACATCACAACCTTTTATTAATCCGTCTTTCTATGGAATACAAAGCACATTTTCTAAGTGCTCATATGCTGTTCTCACTTAATCCCTATGTTTACTGGTCAAATATATAGTTGTGTCTTTTGTGTTAATGCCAGAGAGTTGCTGCAGGTTGCTGGTAATAGGGAATGTACATCATGAAAGTAGGCTGGAGTTCTGTCCAACCCAGAAATGTCCACAGGTCATGAACACTTGGGCTATCAGGTTCAGGATATGGTGTTTTCTGACACATGATATTTCTTATGCCAGATTCTTAAATTTTAGAACCAAACATCCAAAGCAACCCCTCTTGAGTCATGGATGACAATGCCAGGCTCAGCCAACTTAGGATGAAATGTAAGAAAATATAATAATAGCATGCAATTTGCCAAGTCAAAAAAAAAAAAAAAGATGCTAACCTATGTCTGAGGGAGAGAAAACAGTTTTCTTTGCAAACCCAGCCAGGCTTACCCACAAGAAACAAGATCTTGTTTTCCAACAATATCTCTGCCCAGCACACGAACAGAAAGCCTCTGGAAATCATAGCAGTAGCCTCCAGAAATCTAGGAAACCTAGAGGAAATAGCCGTTTGGCCCGTCTCCTGATTTCACCCCCTAAACTCAGCAGGAGTAGAACACTTGGCCTGAGAGAATGATGAGCCCAAAATACCAGGCCTCCTCTCTCTGGCATTCCTCCCAAATGGGACAAGTTCTGAGGCATTAGCAGCCAAGCTAAGCACCATTCTCAAAAAGCAAGAAGCTTTCTCCAGTCATTGAGTGTACTCAGTTTTTTTTAAACCCCTGCCATACATTAGAATAGATGGGGAGGGCTAAAAATCAAAACAAATTGTGAATGCTGGGCTCACTTAGATCAGTGAAAGCAGGTTCCCCAGTGGCTGAACTCTGGACATCACTCTCTTCGCGTGACTTTAATTGGTAGACCATTTGAGAACTGAAATACTTGGCCTTGACTGTGATGGTCCTCTCCCGGTGTTACCAGACAATCAAACCCCCATGGAAACGCTGATGGAATTGGTCGGCGACTTATGCCATAAAGAGACATTTTGACCCTTGTCTGAAATGGTTCTGCAGGACCCTACTCCTGTCGGAGGAGGACCCTGGACACAATGTATCTGAGAGGTGTGCTGTGTTCTTAAGGACAGCTTAGGACCCTACTCCCGTCGAGTAGGAGGAGTATCCTGGACACAATGTATCTGAGAGGTGTGCTGTGTTCTTAAGGACAGCTTTGCTCTCCCCGCATTCAAATCTGCCCTTTTCCAGTTCCTTCAGCTGGCGAGCTACTCTGCGTGATTTTCTGCTTCGTCCTGTTTCATTAGCGATCCATCTCTACTCATTCCAGTTCTGACTAGATGTAATTAATGGCAACAAGAGCTTCCCAGCCTACAAAATTAATACCGAAATGGTGTCTGGCAGGCAGAGGGAAGGAAACGTTTCCTCGTAATCTGGCATGCAAACAGTCTGCTACACCCATAACTAGGTCCTTTCATGTGCAAATCAGAGGGCTAACTTGATGTGTGATCTTAATTGAGTCTCTTTGGTATAGACTGTCATGTCCCTCACTCCCTTCATTCGCCTAGTATATTAGTTCAAATAATATGATTGAATTAACTGGTACATATTTTATGGGTATCCAAACCAAACATGCTTGAGGTGGAAGCCTAGCTGTAGTGTTTTCCCTGATGCCTCTAGGTCGTTTCGGTTGGATTCGGCTTCTTACCGTGTGTCTAAACACTGAAAATTCGTCTGACAGTTAAAGGGAAGGGAAGACAGCCTCTTACATATTGAAACAGATATCCCACTTGCCCAGATTTGAGGAGTTGAATGAAGAATCTTAATCCTGAATAGATAAAAAGGTATCCAGTAACTCAGATGAATGAGAGAAAGCTAGAGGAGGGCAGAGCAGACCAGGCAGGCCCTTAGAGGTCTCTCTTAGATTTTTAAATCAGAAATGGTATGCGTTATGAATCAATGCTTCATCTTCATTTCCTATATTTAAAATGAAAATCCTTTTCAGCTTACTCTTTAAAAGGGGGAAAGTGGTGAGGCCCAAGAGAGTCAGGCGTCACCAGTAAGGATGCTGCCTGCTCTGACCGGTGTCCTCGCTGCTGTTACAGCAAAGGAAGAGCTGTTGAGAAATTCAAAATGTGGCCCACAGAAATGACTTCATGGGTGACTGAACGATGCCAACTGTATCTTCATTACGTAACTTAATCGACCTTAAGAACCGGGCTCTCCTCTTTCTATATGGAGAAATACCTTGCCCAGCCTAGACACAGGGGTATGGGATGGAGAGGTGCCTTGGTCCTGCCTCAACTAGATGATGGGACAGACTTAGTAGACTTCCTAGGGGAGGCCTTACCCTCTCTGAGGAGCAGATGGGAGGAGGGGGTGGAGGGAGTGGGAGGAAAAGGGGTACGGGGAATTGGGATTGGAATGTTAAAAACAAATTAATAATAACAATAATAAAAGGTCCCTGCCGGGCGGTGGTGGTACACGCCTTTGATCCCAGCACTCGGGAGGCAGAGGCAGGCGGATCTCTGTGAGTTCGAGGCTGGGCTGGAAAAATAAAAATAAAAGATCCCGAGGAAGACCTGGGGAAAATCCAAACTATTAACTGCATGTTGAACGGAAAGTCTCAAGCATCAACTGTCTTGTGAAGAACAAAGACAGATGTATTCCGGGGAAAGGAACAGAAAAAGTCTAAGGTCCTTGGTCCCTTTAATGAAGTCCATAATTTAAAGGGGAAAAACAAAAAAGGAACCAGGCTCTCAGATGAATCTCTGCTGCCCTCAGCCTCCCTGGCTTCTGCCTAAGAGTTGCAATGCCCTACTATATACAGATGATAAAAGGGCTGAAAAGGAAATCAGAGAAACATCACCCTTTACAATTGCCACAAACAACATAAAATACCTTGGGGTAACGCTAACCAAACAAGTGAAAGACCTGTATCGTAAGAACTTTGAATCTTTAAAGAAAGAAATTAAAGAAGCCCTCAGAAAATGGAAAGATCTCCCATGCTCTTGCATAGGTAGGATCAATGTAGTAAAAATGGCTATCCTGCCAAAAGCAATCTACAGATTCAATGCAATCCCCATTAAAATCCCAGCACAATTCTTCACAGACCTTGAAAGAACAATAATCAATTTTGTATGGAAAAACAAAAGACCCAGGATAGCCAAAACAACCCTGTTCAACAAGGCAACGTCCGGAGGCATCACCATCCCTGACCTCAAGCTCTATTATAGAGCTATAGTCCTGAAAACAGCTTGGTATTGGCACAAAAATAGACAGGTAGACCAATGGAATCGAATTGAAAACCTGGGTATTAACCCACACATTTACGAACATCTGATCTTTGACAAAGAAGCTAAAAATATACAATGGAATAAAGAAAGCATCTTCAACAAATGGTGCTGGCATAACTGGAGACTGGCATGTAGAAGAATGCGGATCAATCCATGTTTATCGCCATGCACAAAACTTAAGTCCAAATGGATCAAAGACCTCAACATAAATCCAGCCACACTGAACCTGTTAGAAGAGAAAGTGGGTGGTACCCTTGAACGAATTGGTACAGGAGACAGCTTCCTGAACATAACACCAGTAGCACAGACAGTGAGATCAACAATTAATAAATGGGACCTACTGAAACTGAGAAGCTTCTGTAAGGCAAAGGACACAGTCAGCAAGACAAAAAGGCAGCCCACAGAATGGGAAAAAATATTCACTAATCCCACATCTGACAGAGGGTTGATCTCCAAAATTTACAAAGAACTCAAGAAGCAAGTCTCCAAAACAGCAAAGGACCCAATTAAGAAGTGGGCTGCAGAACTAAATAGAGAGTTTTCAATAGAGGAGTCTAAAATGGCTGAGAGGCACTTGAGAAAGTGCTCAACATCCTTAGCCATCCGGGAAATGCAAATCAAAACAACTCTGAGATACCATCTCACTCCTGTCAGAATGGCTAAAATCAAAAACACCAATGACAATTTATGCTGGAGAGGATGTGGTGAAAGGGGGACACTCCTCCATTGATGGTGGGAGTGCCAACTGGTTCAGCCACTTTGGAAATCAGTATGGAAATTCCTCAGAAAAATGGGAATAAACCTAACACAAGACCCAGCAACTGCACTCTTAGGCATATATCCAAAAGATGCCCATTCATACAACAAAGATGTCTGTTCCACTATGTTCATAGCAGCTTTATTTGTAATAGCCAGAACTTGGAAGCAACCTAGATGTCCCTCAACCGAAGAGTGGATAGAGAAAATGTGGTACATCTACACAATGGAGTACTATTCAGCAGAAAAAAATAATGGAATCATGAGATTCGCAGGCAAATGGATGACACTAGAAGAAACCATCCTGAGTGAGGTAACCCAGTCACAAAAAGAGAAACATGGCATGTACTCTCTCATATATGGATTTTAGACATAGATCTGGGGAGTGCCAGCCTACAATCCTGTGGCCAGAAAGTCTGGGAAACAGAAACTTCATTTAGTGGCTGATCGAAGAAGGGGCAGACCCCTTTGGTTAAGTACTGAGCTGAACTCAAGAAAGCCAGTAACAGAGAGGGAGGACTGATGATCAAAGAGATTAAGACTGGGCTGGTTTAACCCCCAGAAACAGCTGACCAGACAAAGGTTAACTCTTGAATCCCAGGCATCAGCCTGGGAATCCAGCATGGGACTGATCAAGACCCCCTGAATCTGGGTGTCAGTGAGGAGGCCTAGGTAATCTATTGAGCCTTGGGCAGCAGATCAGTACCCATCCCAAGTATACACACGGACTTTGGACTCCCATAGAACAATGTGAGATGCACTCTCACCCTGAACTCTTGGGGAAGGGTCTAGGCCCTGCCCTATATGAAATGACAGACTATGGACACCCCCATGGAGGGCCTCACCCTCCCTGGGGTAATGAGGGGGATAACGGGGAGGGGGGGTTGGGGGGAGGGCACGGGAGAAGGGGAGGGAAAGGGAGAGGGACCTGGAACTGACTTGTGAAGCAACCTTGTTTCTTATCTAAATTTAAACTGGAAAATTAAAAAAACATAAAAAAGAAGTATTTTTTTATAGGAGCCCTTGTAGGAGATGGGAGGTTTTTAAAAAGTACGTTGCTCCGAAGAGAAAGGCAGCAAGAAGGAGGGGTGACCGCTGATGAACTTAATAATCAATCTTCATGAGTTAATACTAAGTCCTTAAATGTGTAGACCCACATTTAGAGCATGGAGTGATTAGTTCCCACACAGGCTGAGTCCTTACAAATATCTGAACTGGAAAAGGAGAAGGGTAAACGCTTGCAGGACACAGCTAAGCTTTGGCTTGGGAGACTCTTGGCCCTCCCAGCATGAGAAGTGACTCCCTGAACATGACCATCCCCACTCTAGACCTCTAGACGGAAAAACTGCATTCCTGTCTACTCTGAATTTCCACTGGCTCACTGTCCTCTCCGTCATCCTCTGCAAAGCTCCCTGGAAAAAAAAGGAACACTGTAACTGGATGTTGGGTCTCTGGTACATGTTCTTCTTGCAAACCCAGAAACATACCGATAAAAAGAAAAAGATACTAACTAAAACTATGTGAGATATATAAAGATTGGCTAGCCATGGTGACTCACACATGTAGTCCCAGAACTCAAGAAAATAAGGCAGGAGCTTTGGGGTTCAATGACAGTCTGGGTGGTAGAGTGGGTTCCAAATCATTCTGCAAGCGAACAAAGCAAAGGAGGAAAAAAAATCAACCTAAAAACATCAACTTGTTGAGATAAACCATTTTAAAGACTAATATTAGGATACAAACTTTGGTGAGGCGATACATTATACCTTAGGGAATTGAGAAGTAGAGGAAGTACAATATAAATTTTAGTTTGTTAAAAATCAAAGCCCTATCACAGGATATACCTTGACACTAGTAGAAGTGATGAGGATAGAAAATATGTTCTCTGAAATAGATATGGGATAAAGCTTTGTTTGTTTATTGAAAGCCACAGGCTTACACTCCACAGACTTCCTTATTCGGTGAAACAGTCTTGAAGAAAACACAAACCTGACACCGACAGCTAGGAAAGAACTCCGGTTTACTATCAAGCAGTCCAACTCCATCATCACTAACAAATAACATCTGCTAAAAACCGCCCGGTGCTACACATACTCTTCCTGTTCCTCGTCTACTGAATCTTCACAATCCCCATGCCCGGTTCATTGAGGAGGAAGCCAAAACTCAGAAGGCTAAGCCGCTTACTCATGCTCACCCCAACAGCAAGAGAGCCTGGCTCTGACATCCAGAAGTGGCATCCTTACCACTCAAGATCCATCACTGCTCTGAGTATATTCAATCCCACTTTTTCTTTCCTTACTAGCATGGAGGCAAAATAATGACAGATTCTCTGCCCTGGAACAAAGGTCCCAAAGAAGACAAATGGGAGTGAGGAGACTTGCATTAACAAGCTGCTCGACCTTTGGAAAATCAGCCTCCCGTGGCGTTTTCACTTTCTATTAGACGTCATGCTTATTCTCAGTGCTCTCTGAAGATTAATCTCGCTCTAACATTTGGTGATACCATGAGATACATCACATCTCCTGATAGGAAAGTGTGATAGAAATGAAAATTTTGATTTTTTTTCAAAAAAAAAAAGAGAGAGGAATAACCCTGGCTACTTTAGAATTATAGAAAAGCACCCTAATCCCCCCCCCGTGGGGATTTCAACTATGGTTGTTAGCATATTTCTCATAAGGGGGGTCTTATAAGTCTCCTGGGACCCATAGCAAGGTGATGTCAGCACTTCAGAATCCTTCTCCACACAGTGTTCCAAACAGTCACTGACAGATGATCATAACAGACACACAAGAAAAATATGTGCTTTCTATCCTTCCTATCGAAGGCAATCTGGGTTTCAAACAAGGAAACAATATGCCGTCAGGAATCTCAAGTTTATATGGAAGTGATAAAAATGGCAGAGGTCAGGCAGCGTTTTGGTCAAACGCAAAGCTCACTGATTGCAACTGCAAAGTTGGGATGCATACAAAATGAGGCCGATCAAGCTGTGGTCCCGAGTGAGACCAAGCCTCAATCACTAACTTAGTATCTGAGCCTCACGCCGCTAGGAGAGTGAATCTGTCGATCCCGTTTCACCCAATGCTCTGAGTCTACATCCTCTGAATGTTGGGGACTCCTCTCTGGGGAGACAGTAGCTGCTCTCAGGGTGCTAATCCCCACAGGGCTGCAGCACAGGCGTGTGGTACCCACCCAGGTCAAAGCACCCTAACCATCCATTTCTCTCAGGTTGCCTGTGGGAAAGAGAAGATGAGCTGATGGGGGTGTGGCCACCCGGACACACCAGTGGGAAGGAGCAAGTGTCCTCTGCATTTTAGTTCCCCTGAATTTTGCCTTTCTGTTCTCACCACCTGTTGTTGTGTGTGTGTCGTTTATGAGAAGAGAGACAATATAATTTCAGTGCCGTAGTAGTGATATCTTGCCTTGCCAGTGAACCTGTAGTTGTGGCCACACCCTTTGGGCGTGGTTTCAGGTGCAGATATGACCCTTTTAAGGTAAAGGAGGTGCAGGCGCGCTCTCTTGGGTTCCGGAGAGCATCGGAAGGGCGGAGACTGCATCTTCTGGTTACTCTTATCTGTGTAAATTCTTCCCCAATAAACACCTATTCATCATTTGTCTTGGGTCTGGTGAACTCATTTGAACCCCGCCTTCAGTTGGCACTCAACCTACAGAGCTTAGGGGCTGACCTAACTGGGGCCACAGAGAATGAATAAATGATAGACACGCCTATAGAAAAGCTGGGATCAAGTAGACCATGTGCTCTGATGGAGACAACCCAAGAGCCATCCTGGAAGCTCAGCAAATCTATTATATGCGGCGTGAGGTTAGGCAGGTGAGGGGAGGCAGGTTAGATAGTCTGCGTTGGAGGCCTCTGTAGGGGAGCAACCTGGGGTTACAGTCACCCGGGAAGAAGCTAAAGTTGGTAATTTCTGTACACACTGTCAACATTCCTACTTGGGCCAGAGAAAGCATCTCCATTCCTCTGAGCCTGACCTGGGCTTTGCTACTCCCTGAAGTCTGAAGATCTGGGGCTCTTGACATGGCTGTGCTCGTGTTAGTCACAAGCGTTCACTCAGGATGCCGTCCACTCCTCACACTTAAGGTCCTAGTTGGACCTCAGTTAGCACAGCCCCCCCCCCAAGTAGCCATTGACAGTTATAAGAGCTACAAGAAAAAAAAAAAAGGTGACATGTTCACATAAACAACCCTATAAACGGGGATAACTATAAGAAGTTGTTGCAAATGATAAATGGACTAATCATCAGTACAGTTGTTGGGGCTCAGTGGACGATGACAGCATCCAATAGAAATGCAATGAACCTATGAGATAATTAGTGAAAGGCCACACTCCTTCTGTTAATATGTAAATATCCATGGAGCTTTGTAACCATAGTTACCTGCTTCGAATCACCCCGTCTCTGCAGAAATTATAGTCACTGCCCTTCAAAGGTAACTCCCAAATCCAGCAGGCTCTACCGTGTTTTCTAGCATGCAGAAGGGGCGATGGCAACAGTGATGTCTGTGGACTTGGTGGTGTTCTTAGCAGAGCACCTGAAATGATGGCCCTGGGCTCATGCTCTGGTGTGTCCCTGCTGTGTTCCATTTCCCCTCTGCCGCCGCTAGCCTGAGGAATAGTAGCAGCTCCCTGTAGTTACTCATCTTTGGTTTTATGTATCCTTCTGCTCTCACTTTGCAGATTCAGAAAATCAGTTCTGCAAACTGGAGTCTCTTAGTCTGAACCCCCCGGAGTGTTTCAGTTTTCTAGATGTGACATCTGATGTCAGGAGATACAAAATTACCTGAGAGGCATCGCTGTACTCCAGGTTCATGGAGGCATGGCCTATGGCCTGTAGACGAGGCATTTTGGGCTGTTTTTCCATATCTGTGAATGTCAGGGTAAGAAATAAAATCCTCCCCTACTACTCCCAGAAACTGTGCCCTAGCCTGACTCACTACTGCTGGCCTAGGAGCTTTCTTTCCGTAAACATAGACGACCTGAAGAGAACTTAACTAGGCGACAGAGATGTATGACTGACAGGAGACACCTAAAGGAAAAAAAAATGAAGAAGGAGAAAGCTAACCAGAAACAAAATAGAAAAATAACTCCAGTTGACTAAGGTCATGTGGCTTGTCTCAACTGAGTATGATGGAGGAAGAGTATGCCACAAAACTTCTAAGAGTTGGGTATTGTCGCACAGCCAATTCCAGACCAAAGGTGGGGGACATGCCACAACTTATCTATAAACTGGTGCATAATGTGGGACATATATATGCATATATATATAACATTTATATATAAATTGGGTTATAAATAACTCTAAAATGGGTATAATTACCCATCTTCATGATTTACAATGACAGATTCTTCTTCTTCTTCTTCTTCTTCTTCTTCTTCTTCTTGTCCTTCTCCTCCTCCTCTTTCTCCTCCTCCTCCTCCTCATCCTTCTCACAGTTCTGGAGGCCACAAGTCCAGAGTCAAATGTCAGCATGGCTCCAGTCCTACTGGAAGGTTTAGGGCTGAAGGGAAATCTTGCTGGCCTTGCCCACTGCAGATGACTGTCCACATCCTTACCTTGCGGCTGTTCACTCTGAACTTGGTTTCGGTATCCCCTTCAACACCTTTTCCTCCGTGTGTTTGCTTTCCCTCTGCTTTCTTCATGTAGCAGATACAGGATGACCTCATTTCAAGTCTCATTCATGTGGGCCAAGGCCTTTGAGGTGGGAGACATTGATACAGACTGGTATTTTACTGTATAGCCCAGGCTAGTTTTGAACTCATGATCCTCTTTGTCCCGGCCTCTCAAGCACTGGGATTACAGACAGATTGTCTTGCTGCTGTTGTTGGTTGGTTGGTTGTACATACACAATAAGGTTATATTTCCCAGGAACTGAGGAACAATTTATTCAGCCTCCTGCAGCTTATCTCCTAGGGCTAAGCCAACGCCTTGAGTAGCAGTGATAATAAAACTTCTATTGACGGTTACCATGGATAACCGTCTGCTTCAAGACCAAGTTGGGGATGGGATACATTTGGTGAATGGAGACCGCACAGCTCTTCTTAAGACCAGCTCTCTGATGGGCCTGGAGATGCAGCTCAGTGGGCAGAGAACTTGCCTAGCATGCATGTAGCCCTGGCCTTGATCCTCAGTCTCATATAAACTTGGCACAGTATACATGGTTATAGCCCTAGAATTAGGGAAGTGGAAATAGGAGAGACAGAAGTCCCTCAGCTTTACAAACCTGGGACAAACAAGCAAAACAAAACAAGACAAAGTCTTAACTCCCTGTGTCTCTAGATCTTCGAAGGCCTACCAGCTTCAAGCAGGCCTTGGTTAGGCTACTTCTTTTGGGAGATGGGTGGAGTCAGCCAGAAGTTTGCACTGGCCCAGGAGTTCGCTTGAAAAAGTCTGACTACTGGACCACTTACCAGGGGATCTCAGAGGTTCTTTTCACTAATCTGCGAGATATCCGGTGCCAACAAACACAGCTTCATTTGTTTGACATTGTGAATGTTTCTCCCATACCCAGCCCCACTCTTCAGAAGGAAGGGCCCCTCTCCCTTCGGGCCTGCCTGCCAACCTAACAACCCACATGGAAACAGGGAGTGCTCCAATTAGTGAGTCTGCCAGACCATGGGCGGTTTTCATTATCACAGAGAATAATCGAAAACAGGAAATTCTGGACTTCTTGCTTCCCAGTTCTGGTCCCCACTCTGATACCACCGGCTGCTGGCGGTGCTCATGTCTTCCCTGGAACTGCCATCACATTGAGAACCAGCCCATCTGCCTCCCTGCCAGCTGGAGGACAGGACTTTACCCGGAGACTCTAAGTAGCTGCTAAGGTCCCCTCTGCCTGCTGGACCCACCAGATCTTACAGATATCCATCTGCTGTGAATAGAAATAAGGCTGTTGATCATTGTAGGCAGATGGGGTTCCAGCCATGTCAGGATGACTTCCAGGCCAATGTTCTACACCAGTTCAATACACTAGTGGAGATAATAAGCTCAGTCTGGGTCGGCGGTGCCCAGTGATGTGATTTCAGTTGACCTCTTCCTATCTCGGCCTACCCCACCAGTGCTGTCTACCTCCATGCCCAATACCCTTGGATTTCTTTGTCTCAAGGTCAATTTATGGGAGGAGCCTATGTTCAGATGACCTCATGTCAGCTCTTTGAGACCACCCTTATGCTCTTCACACCCTTGGATGTTGTATCTCAGAGAAACAAACTCTCACTCATATAGGTTCATTTGATAAAACTATGAGAATCCAAATGTAGCCCAATGAGCCCTTGTCAGCCTTCATCTGAGAGGAATGCTCTCTCTAAGTTGTTCAGTATCTCGTTTTTGTACCACTCTTTAGCGTCTCCTGCAGTAAACACACATGCTTACTTTTGGTGGGTATGTGAAGGTCAACTTAAAGTAAACCTCGTTTTTTTGTTGCTATTATGCTGGTTTACAATTTTCAGACACCCTCCTCCCCTACTTCCTTATTCTCCCACAATAAACACACACATGCTGACTTCAACTTGCTATTCCAAGGTCAATTTATAGTAAACCTCAAGCTATTCCTGCCATCTTGCTTGTTCCTAATGTTTTTAGACCAAGCCCCCCACATGCTTTGGAAAAGGTACACTCATGACCTTGAAAGCAGCCCAAGCCTATCATTTGGCCCTATCTCTCTACTCCCAAGCTGGATGTGGGCTTCTAGCTCTCCTGGGGAGCAGTTCCCTTGCCCTTACTTCAACACAACCAAGTGAGACACTAAGTCTCCTGAACCAACCATTCGAAAACCGTTAGTCTGATTTCCAATTTTTACAGATGTAGTTGACATTGTTTTGACTCAGACAAGATTAGACTATATCCAGGTGGCTCTGCTTCAGTTGACTTGTATCCTAAACCTTTCCACTGGTGTCAAGATGTCAGCCTTGCCCCAGACTGAGAGCAAGAGGCTCAGCAATAATTGGTTCATGACTGGATGTCTCTCACTGTGTGTGGCCATCTCCTCTTGGTTGGGAGTAACGATTGCTCCCAGGCCTAAAAAGTGAAACTCAATCTAAACAACTATTTCGGATGCTGGTAACTTGACCACTCTTACTCAGTGTTACCTAACCGAGCCCACATCCCTGAGGAAAACCTTGATCTTGGTTTCGAAGAGAATAAGGTCAACAATAAACTGCACATAAACTTTCTGGCCTGCTTTCCTGCCTACTCAAGGCGATTCTTCGTGATCCGAGACGGACGGGTTCAGAGGCTCAAAGGCCAATGCCAAGTGCCTGGTATTGAAATCACATTAAGTCTGGCTTGCGCCTTGGTCCTGCCACTTTCTCAGCATGTGACTCCAGACAAGTAACTCCTTGAGCTCCGTTTATTCAACCATGAAATAGGAGGGCCGAAAGGAAACACCTGAGGGGGGAGGAATAAAGCAAGGCATCAGCACACAGTCCCGTGCACTACTCATGATTAGGGTCCTGCTGCAGGTGAACCTACAGCTGTGCTGAGGGTGACCCAGGATAGCAAGAGAAAAAGCATGAAGAGAAGAAATCTTGCTATATATAAACCAACAGTGTATCTCCATAGTATTTTCCCCTCCTCCACCTCTTCCAAGTCCTCATCACCTCCTACAACCTAATGTTTTCATGTTCTCCATGTTCTCTCTCTTAGTTTGACTAGGAATGGCCCCTTTCCCAGAAGACATCAATTACAAATAATTTCTTGGTTTGGGCTGGGTCTTTCTATCCACTTCCCCCTTTTCTCAGCGCTGGGATTTTTGTCCGGTTTGAAGCTGTACAGGTCTTGAACATATCGCCCCGTTCTCTGTGAATTCATAAGTGTATCAGCCCCATAGTGTCTGAAGACAGCTTTCTTGGAGTCAGCACTGCCTCTAGCCTTACAAGATTTCTGCCTTCTTCCACCTAGAGTTGAGCTTTGAGGAAAGGCCCTTGATAAGGACATTTCCATTTAGGACGGAGTGCTCTAAAGTCTGTCCTTCTCTGCAACATGATCCGCTTGTGGGTCCACCGTGTTAATTACCATCTACGGCAAGAAGCAGCTCCTCTGTGGAGGGTTGAGTGAGGTCCTGATCTATAAATGTAGTAATATTGTCATTAGGAGTCATTTTACAGCTGTGTTCCTTTAGCAGAATAATAGCAGCAGGTTTTATCCTAGTGCCAATAACGTACCTAACCTCAGGTTCTCGGCCACTTTAGCAAGGGTGAGTTCTATCTCGTGGAATATGCCTTAAATCCAATCAAAATGTAGTCCGGCTACTTCCTTAACATGTGTGCTACTACCTCACCATCTTTGCAGGCTGGTCACTGTTTCTTCAGGGTTTCAGGGTTAGTAGCTGGGTGGTATTTATGACTGACTACTTTTCTCCTCTGGTAGCATGGGAAGTAATTTATAACACTTTTCAACCCTAGGCAGTAGGGATGAAGCTTCGAATTGGGCACCAGCTCAGTTTCTCCATGTCTGGTTGCATAAGTAAGTTGTGTTTTCGAGAATAAGACCTGGAGATCAACCAATACCTTAGCAATAGCCTGGGATATTTGTCAGGGTCTTTGAGATCCCTTTGGACAAACGACTCAACAAGATGTAACCCAATCCTGGCACGGGATGTTTTCCTTGGTGGCTACATTTAAATTCCTTTCACATATGTACATATTTTAGGAAGCTTCTACAGCAGGTTTCCATAAGGCTTTCAAAAAGGGTCTTTAATGTCAGATGTCCCTCCCCATATCCCCTCCTTTATCCTTCCCTCCCAGGTCCCTCCCATTTAATCCTCCTACTCTAGTTTCTCCTTTATCTGTTTTTAATACTTCCTTAGAAGATCTCTTTCTTCTGGTCCTGTACCAGTCTAACTTTTGGGGTTATTCTATATGATATACACATAACTAAAACGTAAAAGCCAACATCCCCATATAAGAGAAAACAGGCGGTATTTGTCTGTGTGTGTCTGAATTGCCTCACTTAGGATAATTGTTTATAGTTCTATCAGTACATCATCAAATTTCACAGCTTCATTTTTCTTAAAAGTTTAAAGATACTCCATTGTGTAAATGCATCATATTTTCATTATCCATTTTTCAGTTGATGGACATCTAGGCTGCTTCCATCTTCTGGCTATTATAAATAGAACAGCAATAAACATGGATGAGCAAGGCTCTCTGTGGCAAGACACCAAGTCCTTTGAGCATATACCTAAGAGTGGTATATCTGTGTCTTCTGGTAAGTCAGTTTCCAGCTTTTTTGAGGTACCCCCACACTGATTTCCATAGTGGCTGTACAGTTCACGCTCCTACCAGTAATATATAAGTGTTCAACTTTCCCCACATCCTGAATAGAATATGCTATCATTTGTTCTGTTGATCTTGGCTGTTCTGACTGGGGAAAATGAAGTCTGGAAGCAGTTTTAATTTCATTTCCCTGGTGGCAGAGGATGCGGAACTTTTTTTAAAAATGTTTCTCAGTCATTTGCAATTCATTTTTTTGAAAATTCTCTGTTTAGTTCCATATGAAAATTTTAATTGGGTTGTTTGTTTTCTTGATGACAAATATATACCCTCAATCAGATGTATAAAGGTCTTTTCCCATTCCGTGGACTGCCAATGCCACTTTGCTCAAATCATGGTGTTCTTTGGTGTAAGAAGCATTTTAGCTTCGTGAGGTCCCATTTGTTAACCGTTAATTGTGATGTCTGTGCTATTGGTGTCCTATCGTGAGCGTTCTTCCCTGTGCCAATGCATTCAAGCCAGTTCCCTAGTTAAGAGACAAAACACTGAGATCTCAGGTAGACTTGAAAACCTTTCATAGTCGAAGTTTCTCAAAATCCTGACGAATTCCTCTTTACTTCTCTACTTATCGAGAGATACCATATAAGCTCCTAGGAACTTACAGACAGTGGTTTCTTAAGTCTTCCTGGCTCCTTTTTAAGTTGCCGCCTTTATCTTTGAGGAGATGCAAATAATGCATCTCCAAAAGAGCTTATGCATTATGTCCAAAGTCACTCACCCCAAAAGAAGGGTGGCTTACATTTTAAACTAGGTATTTTTCTAATTCTAAGAGTTAACCCTACCCATTGCACACCATAACCTAACATAAAAAAATTGATTCTAAGAAAGTATATGTATACATAAATATTTTAGGACAAAGGTTTGCCTCTTGTCCTTAGTGAAGAAAGCAAGATGCAGCATGGAACATCGGGCATACTTGGATAATAACACCCAAGTAAACTGCTTGAACGACGCTTGATTTCCCCAGATGTCCAGAAGCTGACTTCGCACATGCTGGGGATTTGGAAACCCGAACCTGAAAGGGAATGGCTCAGTGGCTCTTCAAATTACACTGTGATGAGACTTTTCCTTGGAGATGCAGCCACCATAGCGAAAGCTTCACGGAAGACATGATCTCCACAAAGGAAGCTCTGACCGGATGAAAGGGTGAGTTAAAGGACCGGCCCCACCCTCTTTGAGCTGGAAGACAAATGTAAGATCTAGAGAGCAATGGTGAATAGATGAACCATCCCCTACAGTGTCCTCCCAAGAACCTGTGAATTTAGCAGTGCATGCCACGTGCTCACAGGGGAAGACGGGAGTTTCTCTGACATTCCTCAAATGAGCCAGAGTGACGCAGCAAGTTTGTGAAGAAAGTGATAATAGTGCGTTGCAACTTAACCCTACATGTGGAGAACTTAGGACATTCCAAAGATCCCAGCTAATACTCATTTCTTTTGTTTGTTTTGTTTTGTTTGAGTCAGGGTTTCTCTGTGGCTTTGGAGGCTGTCCTGGAACTAGCTCTTGCAGACCAGGCTGGTCTCGAACTCACAGAGATCCATCTGCTTCTGCCTCCCGAGTGCTGGGATTGAAGGTGTGCACCACCATCACTGGATTAATACTCATTTCTTAACACTAATGTTCTACTAAGTATTTTTTTAATTTACATGTAAAAAATGAGCAACATAATATGTGGCATAAAACCTATCAAACATTAAAAATTAAGGTGTATAACCCAATTTTAAACCATACTTGGTCTATTTTTAAAGATGTAGCATAGAATATATGTCAAATGCAAATATCAAAATGCAAAATATTCTTACCTCCCTCTCCAAAAAACTGCATATCAGATTCAGTGGATTATGATATTTTTTTAAAGGACAGGAAGTTAGAAAGGAAGATATGCCAGGGGTGCCCTCTAGAGACAGTTAGACGGAGGGGAGAAGTGGAGAGGATGTGAGTATAGATGTATGAAACTTTCCAAGAAGTTTTTAAAGTAACTAAAATGAAGGGTTTCAGAATGCTGGTCTATGATGAATGGCTACTATGAGGCAAAATCATAGACCAGGTTGGGGACAAGACGCTTGCATCAATGCAGTTCTTTTGGACACTCGGGAAACAGACGAAGCTGATGAAAGACAGAGGGACTTTACAGAGGAAAGGTCCAGGAAGTTCTGAGCCTGAGAAATAGGGAACGGATACATGACTGCAGGCACATCCAAAGACGCCCACACACCTGTTAGCAACACAGTTACCTCTCTGCTCAACACAGTTACCTCTCTGCTCAACACAGTTACCTCTCTGCTCAACAGTTACCTCTCTGCTCAACATAGTTACCTTTCTGCTCCGCTTTTCCATCCCCTCCTCTTGTGCGACCTGTGGGAGCTATAGCTAACAGTCTGTTCCTATGATCCACTATTTCCTGGTATCATCATATCCCACCTGGCTATAATGATGACACGAAAACTGCCCTTCCTACTGCACCATGGCATGTCATTGCATTGGGAAAGGAGATCTGTTGTGGGAGAAACTGGGAGTTCAATTTGTTTTCTTGATTGCACTTGGACAGAGTGGGGTTGGGCAGTCAGGATATAGCTGTAAGTTCTTGGAAGCACAGGATAAGGAGATACATCAGCTCCCTTTCTGGGAGACCACATGAAGAAACTTCACCTGTGAGTATGGGAGAAAACTCCAGGGTGATGCAGGAGACTGTAATAGAGGGTAGTCCTCCGGCGCCTCGGATGGACTGGTTAGCTGTTCTCACTCATCACATCCCGCTCACCACCCATCTCTAATCACCTGTCACGTCCAGCTGTGGGCTCAACAGGGTATGCAGACAAGAGAGGCATGCAATCTCGGAAAGTTTCTATTGGACGACTGAGTGAATGAATACAATCTTTTCCATCAATGTTTCCTCTCTCCTATAGAGCAGATACAAGCCTGCAAAAGAACACATGTTGATGGGGGAAGTCCTTTTGTGTATATGTAAATAAAGCACCGTTGGCCAATAGGGAAGGCAAGAGAGGTGAGACTAGGAGTCAAAGAGGATTTTGGGAAATGCAGTTAAGGGTAGGTTGTTGCCATGTGGTCATGGGAAGAGGATGCCTGAGGCTGCGTCCTGGGAAAGATAAGTCCGTATAAAAATATTTATTGATAATTATGGGTTAATAATTAAGTCAGAACTAGCCGACTAGAAACCATAGCAAACGGCCAACAGCTTCATAATTAATACAGTGTCTTGTGTGTTGTTTGGGGGGGGGGCTAAAGTGGTGATGGGACCCAGGCGGGAATCCCGCAACAACGTGTGATGCAATCCTGAAAACAATAGTAACTGCGCAGAAGCAAGGGAGAAACTGGTTACTGCTACTTACGTAGCTCGAGAATCGGTGGGTGTGAGCTTTGAAAGATGAACTTCCCAGTTGTAACCCAGACAAGAAAAATATGCGAAAGTGCATGGGTATAAAATAGCGCACGCACCCATGGGAAGCCGGAGAGAGGTGTTAAGTCAGTGAAATGAGGCATGGGGGTATCAAAACGGGACTAGGGCTGGTATGTCAGATCATTGAAGAGCTCCGATTTTCTTCCAGCTGTAGGTACCGCTAGAATGAAGACGTGAACTCAAGCAGAGAACCTGCTAATGAAGTTTGTGTGGGCACCCACCCAAGGACCCCTGTTCTCCACACCAGAAGGACGTGGCCAACAGCACATGGTGACTAAGTTGCTTATCCCCTGTGGGGCTCACAAGTGGGAGAACTCTCATCTCTGTACAGAGGTCTGATGCAGTGGTGGCTGGCACTTGGAAGCGCCATGCTGTGTCTTCATGCTGGCCCCACATTTTTCTCTCACATTGCCTCGAGACACATGCCAAACAGAAATAAACCAATGGCAGTTGGCCCTTTTCCCGGGGTAATTATATTTAGCCTCCCAGGGCAGCAGGCTTCAAAATGGCCTGGTCATCTCTATTAAGAAATGGCTACCCGGAAGGAGGTAGATATGGAAAACCATCCAGGGATAAGTGATGTGTCACTTTGGATAGATGCCTGTTATACACTTCAAGGGGTCTCATTCTCCAGTCCTCAAGAACTCACGCGAATTAAAACGCATTGTCCACACTGAAGCAACCATAATAGGGGCTTTTCTGTATGGCCCAGGCAGAGTGCCAAGGGTGTCCAGATTCAAAACCATACTCACAATGCAGAGAGCGTTTACTGTGTCGTAACATTAAGGCCTTTTAGGCATTTACAAAGGAGTGGTGGAAATGGCAAATGAGCTCTTTAATGTTCTTTGCAAAGAAACAAAAATAGATTGATGATGATGATGCCATTTTTCAAAAAAAATGGTCCTAAAATAGCCATATACTGATAATGAAGGTTTGGAAAAATATGTCAACTCATACAATGTTAGTAAAAGCCTGAATGTGTGGGATGAGAAGAAAACTCAGCTGATAAAGTGGTTGTCACATAAACTGAGTTCCATCCCCAATGCCTACATGAAAAGATGGCCATAGAGGCAAGCACTTGTGGTCCAAGAATTTGGCTGGTAGAATCAGGAGGATCCTTGGTACTTTCCAGACAGCCAGCTAGCCCAGTTGATGAGCTCCTACCCCTAAAGAATAGCACTCAAATGCCCAAGGTCCACTGCTGACTCCACACACACATCGTTCACCTATATACCCATGGATATGCATATATATTCATATGTACACATATGCAAACACAGGCATGCGCAAAATACAAACTGGCTTACCTATTGAGTGTTTTGTCTTGGGAAAGGCATTTGGACTACAGAGTGAGGGCTGGGTTGGGAGAGAGCAAAATCCAAGGCACTTCAGAAGTGGCAGGAAGGGAAAGTAGGACTGACTGGGGTGGAGGAAGTAACAGGAGAGCTCACAAGTCTTGGAACTGATTGGGTTCCCAATTCCACAGCAGAGCGAGCAGAGCTGAGGCCATCAGAGGTGGTGAGTGAGGACACCACAGCAGACATCATCTCACGGTCTTTCAATTGCAAAATGATCACCATGAAGACCTCTGCCAAAGCATTGCCTGGCTATCTGCATTGTATTCTTCAGTTTCCTAAGATCCTCTCTGATGGGGGATGTCCTTCTGTACATATGTTACTCTTATTGACTGATGAATGAATAAAATTCTGATTGGTCAGTAGCCAAACAGAAAGCATAGGTGGGGGAGGGGCGGCTATGAGACTAGGAGAATCCTGGGGAGAGGAAAGAGAGCTACCAGAGAGAGAGAGAGAGAGAGAGAGAGAGAGAGAGAGAGAGAGAGAGAGAGAGAGAGAGAGAGAGATATGCCATGTAGCTGTTGGGAAGATAGGACACAGGATGTTTTCCAGTAAGATAAGACCATGTAGAAATACATAGATTAGTAGTTATAGGTTTATAATTAAGAGAGAGCTAGCCAATAAGAAGCCTGAGTCATTGGCCAAACAGTTTATATTTAATATAAGTCTCTGTGTGTTTATTTGGGGCTAAACAGCTAAGGGACCAGACAGAACAGAACCTCTGTCTATACCTCTCTTACCCCTTAATATTTGACTCTTCCTAATTACCCTACCAGGACCTTTCTCACTGAACACTTACTTCCTAGTTGTTAACACCCCTGACCCTGCCAAACAACATTTGTTGACGACTTGGTGTGCGCTTCCAATGTTCCAATACTGTTTATAATCGGCCTTACAAAACAACGCATATTTTGCCAGATCCGAGTTCTCTCTCCTTGCAGTGAACTTGAAACAAGCAGCCAATGAGGATACATATGGAGGTTAGAGAGCTATGTACAGAGGATTTGACTGTTGATTTCCTCAATAAACAGTGACCTTTGCCTATACACATACCCATCCTTCTGCCAGTTGGTTGCCTAACAGATGTACCCGCTGAGGGCCAGGATCAATGCACAAAGAACTGAGGATGTCTACCACACAACCCTCACAACCCCTGCAGGAAATATGCCAGGAGGGAAGGAGGCAACATGGGAGGCTGCATTCTCCAAGTCGCCTCTGCAGTTTCCCAGTATCTGTGCCTAACTTCGGCCTTGCTGGACCATCTCCTGACCTGGGTTTTCTCTCCTACATTTCAAGTGGGATTTCTCCTGTGTCAGCTCAGTTCCCTCTCGTCAATGCACACAGCCTTGTAGACTCGTGGCATCAACCTGAGCCCTTCCCCCCAAACCTCAGAACCCTGCATGTATTTGTCAGTGGTTTTTCATTCTGGGCAGCAAAGTGAGTACCAGAGCCTTGAAAGGACTTAAGGCATCATCAGTTGATTGCCCCATTCACTATCATGGATAATGAGCCCATTCTCAGCTTTATGTGAGTTACGGAAAAGCCACTTTAAGGCACGTCTCTTGGCCATCTTTTATCTCGTGGTGCCTTTAGCCCCTCCTGAATACGATTCTGGCCTCATTCTTGTCAGAGACAAGCTTTGTATGTCTTGCTTACCCCCAAGTCTGAAGCAGTAGCATGGAGCTTACCACACAGCTGATGAAAAGCAGTACCCTACAAAGAGGACAGCTTATGAACTACCCCAAACTATGTGGTTTTGAATGTATGTGTATTCTGAAAATAATAGATGAACTGCTTAGGCAAATGTCTGGTGTGCTGACCTGTATCCTAGAGCCTGTGTGACAAGATTGGCAAAAAAACAAGTATTTAGTGCCCCTGAGGAAATGGAAGACTGCTTTGCAGGCTTGCCTTCTCTTTGGGCGAAATGAGACCTGTCGTCAGTAATTTGGTCACCAGAGAACATACTGAAGTACCTACCTAGATACTGAGGGGGCAGCACAGGAAAACAGATCCCCCTGCTGTCCGGATTGGCACTTTAATTGGGGGAAGGAAGCCTCCTGCCTGGGGAACAATGGAAGGATGAAGGGGCAGAGAGTTTTCTGTGACTATGATCCTGGCGTGACCTTTCTCCAAATGCAGGTCCTTTGAGGATGCCTTGCGCTCAGAAGCATCCCGACCTTAGAACTTGCCAACAGGGTCTTGAAAACAAAGCAAAAGAAACAAGCTGGTTCACAAGTATCTTTTCTGGTTGTTGTGGGCTCCGGGGACGTAGAGCTGATTCATTCGGCTACTATCTGGCAGGCAGCGTGAGGACGCAGTGTGGGTTTCGTTGGGCTGGCCATCTGCTTTCACGCCAACCCCAGCCATGCCTTAGGTTTCCCAGAACAGAGGCTGGTACTCCCCGTCTGCCTGACAGTCCAGCCTACCTCTGCCACATCTCTTGGGATTGTCACAGACATAAACAAGCGACACGGACGGTTAGTTGTGCCTTTTCCCGTGAACACACTTTGGCCATGCTCAGTTCCTTGCCAGTAACCATCAGCATGGCAACGCTCCGTCCCAAGCCTATCATCAGCTGGGCCCAGGAATAGTGTGAGCTGTCCCTCACAGGCAAACATCTGGGCAGAGCAGTCAGACGCAAACTGTTTTACGACCACTACCTTGAAGGCGATATCTGTCCCTTTTCCAAAGTATGTATCATCGGCAACTTCTGAGTGGAATTCCTGGGAAAGCGTTTGGCAGATCACAGGCTGACATGTTTATCTTGTTAGCTGTCAAAATGAGTAAGTATACATGTTGGATGCCATCATTCAGCCTGAACCCAGGAAACCTCCTGCTCAAGAAGTCTGACAGAATAAATAATTTCCAACGTGATTTGCCAGGTTTGTATTATTCTTTGGTTCTAGAGCTTGTCCCTGTTGACCTTAAATAGACCTCTGATGACCCACTCCATTCTTGGAGACTGTCTGCCTCTCCAGACAGCCAGACGGATGCCTTAAAGTGACTTCAAATAGTAAGTCCATGTGATCCAGGGCACAGATACCGTAAGCAACGGCAGACCCTCTCCTGTTAGCTCTGTGTGTCTGTCATTTCCATCAGCCCCTTAGCCACTGGAGACAACAACTCCAATGATACCACCCTAGTGAGGTCAGCCTTTCCCTTCCTTGGAACTCCAGATTCAATTGAACTCCCATCCCCACATATTGATGGAGCAGCTTGCCCATGCCTGGAAGAATCGGGAAAGAGCCCAAATTCCAGATGCCCACATTCCTATCTTGTTCCCTATGGATGAAGCCTAGGGAACTCGGGTTGCGGAGGTAAGAGTCACACTAAGGATGATTTGGGGGATTAAGAAGCTGTTGTTTTTGGTGATTGGGAGAATACCCATCTAAAACTCTAAGCAAGCATCGATTTCAGCAATCAGAGCTGGTCTGACCTTGACTTACCAAGCAGGATTCCTGCTCATTCTTTTTTTATGTTGCCACAGAACTATCTAACATGGAATGCCTTTTCGGTGTAAGATTGACTTCTCAAAGACTGAATGTGATGCACGGCTGTTGGATGTTATAATAGAAGAGAAACAGAAGGAGGAAGTGGACAGTGTTTCTTTTCTATCAAAGCCAGGACACCTCTGGTTCACTGGAATCCAGAGATTAGTCACTGCATGAACCCCTGGCCATATCCCATGCCACTGGTCAAAATCTGAGACCAGGTTTCCAAACTGTCTTATTCATTTTCTCACAGACCTAAGTTTGCTACAACCTGCATCTCGGGGAAAATACTCCAGACATCTAGCTATCACCATCTCTACTCGGAGCCTCAACGGTTTTTAACTAAACCTACCTACCAAATCTTCTCTTACCGCCTATAAGTTGAACCAGGGAGAACATTCAATGTATTAACTCCATTCCTTAACTCGTTCATTTATTGCCATTTTCTGGGCTGGGCACAGCTCACCTACTCTGTAAGACAAGCACATGTGCAAAGCCACAATTGCAGAACGATGTGACCATGGCCAGAATGAAGGCAAGCATCTGTTTCCTCGTGGCAGTGGTCGGCATGTGCTTTCCCCTCTGAAACAGCTAGGATCTACAGAACACTTATTATGTTACAAGCAATGCATAGCTTGGCTTTCTTGAGACAAGAAATGGGACAGCTATGTAACTTCTGCATTACTTTCATCTTGTCAAAGATTTTTGGAGCATCTCAACTCACTAGGCATGAACAAAGGATGAGTCAGCTTTTGCAATAACTGCTGTTCCACTTTGGCATCGCTAGCCATTAGATGGCTTAGAATTTGGTCCTTCCCATTTCAAATATGAAACCTCCAGTTATTCTCAGTTCTCCCACTGGTCCCAAAGTAGACTAGATTTATAGCTCCAGTACTTTGGGACCAGGAATAGACCAGGATTTGATTTCCATAGTCTCCTCTCTCTCTCTCTCTCTCTCTCTCTCTCTCTCTCTCTCTCTCTCTCTCTCTCTCTCTCTCTCTCTCTCTCTTTCTCTCTCTCTATTTCTGACAGATACATTCGGTGTTGGGTTGGGAGGATAAGGGGCTGTCCTCACTCCTCCCCAACTCACAGTATTCAACCTCAGTAATAACAGTGAGGGCATCTCCTCCTAGGCACTCCCTTAAGTGCTGATCAGTTGTTTTCCAGACATTTTTAGCAGTATGAGATTTACATGAGGCTGAATTTGAAAGTGATGGAGTAATTAATTTGGTGAGAGAAATGTCAAGGCAACTCAGACTGTGGCACTGTCATTGTTAGCTGACTTGAGCTGGGTTTATAATAAAACAGGAACAAATCTCAGAATAGAAAAGTTTGAAAATGCGCAGTTTTCATGGAGACGAAGCACGTGTGGAATTGAGACCAAGTACAGCTACCAAAGAGATGAAAGTCATTTAAATAAAATGGAACAAAGCCAAGAATTGGCATCCAGGAAATAGAAAAGATGTCTTTAGACCATAACACATTTCAGGAGTTGGCTGGATTCCACCTACCACAGACTCAAAGGGATAAGGTTTTAACTCTTTTGAGAGGGTTTCAAGAGAGGGGCACAGGGTTTCCTGCTCACAAGGGGCCACTTAGGAAAGAGTTTCCCAGAATTCAGCTACCCAGGCATACAGAGACCACTGCTGTTCTTCAAGTGGGTAGCCGATTTTGACATCATCCTTATGATAATAATTTTGTAGCCATGCAAAAAAAAAAGTAATAGTTGTGGGGTCATGAGACCTTATATCCCAGTCTCAAAAGAAACTGAGTGGCAAAATGGATTTGCTGTCTTGGTGGCTACAATGCAGACTTAATGTAGCAAAGTCAAGAGTTACTGCAGGGGCCCCTTGAGATGCCAATGTGTGATAGTGGGGGTGTAAACCCGAAGATGCAGAGGAAGTTGAGGTTGCCAGGAATTTGAAACATCTGCCAAGGAAAGACACTGGCAACCAGAGATGCCAGACGAGAAGAGAGTGGGCTGAAAAATAGGTCACCAAGGGCAGAATTGTCTTAAGCCCTTGGGAGCTCACATCATACCACCACTTACCCCAGATGCCAGATATGGAGGTCCAGGATTTAATGTTTGCACTGAGTTCAGTCTTGCGTAGGTCCTGGGACTCATTTCCAGGTCCCATTTCTCTCTTTGGAATAGTAATATTCATACCGTGGTGTTGCTGTATTTGAAGCATATAAATTTTTGCTTCTGTTTTATAGGAAGTTTGTCCTGGATCTCAGAAGAGACTTGGATTGCACTTCTGAGCTGTATTATAATTCTTAAGACTTTGGGAACTCTTGGAAATAGATGAAATGCATCATGAGACTCGCACAGGCATTTGGAGATCAGGGTGGAATGTTGTGGTTTAAGGAAGGATGTTTGGGAATCAGGCTGGCAGGGGATGGATTTGTGGTGGCTAATTTTGATCGTCAATTTGATTAGCACCTGGGAGGATAGCAAAATCACCTGTAAAGATGTTCCCAGAGTGGACTGATGAGAAGAAAGCCCCATCCTGAATGTGAACAGCACCATCCCATTGGCTGAGAACTCGAGGGAAAGAAAAGCAGAGAGGAAAAGCTTGCAGCGCAGGCATTTCCTCCTGCAACTTTAATGCCGCCATCTGGTAAAGAGCCCCATCTTCCTCATGACCCCACTGTGGTGACGTTCTACCGAAGCCCATGGGACTGAGTGGCAATGCACCAAAACCCTTCAGTTTCTCTTTCATGAAAACAGAAAGATAACACATCACCCCATCTGCCCTCTGTAAGTAACTACTGTGCCCTCCTGATCTGTCCTAAGCATGTAGCTCTTATGCCAGTGTGGTCCATTCTCTACTGCTGATGGATGGTTGTGCTCAGGCCATCTGCCCTCTGCTTGTTTTGAGTTGCATTTCCCTAATGGCTAAGGATGTTGACCACTTTCTTAAGTGTCTTTCAGCCACTTTAGTTTCCTCTGTTGAGAACTCTCTATTTAGTTCTGTACCCCACTTTTTAATTGGATTGTTTGGTGTATTGGTGACTATCTTCTTGAGTTCATTGTATATTTTGGAAATCAGCCCTCTGTCAGATGTGGGGTTGTTGAAGATCTTTTCCCCTTCTGTCTTATTGACTGTGTTCTTTGCCTTATGGAAGCTTCTCATTATCAGGAGGTCCCATTTATTAATTGTGGATCTCAGTGCTATTGGTGTTATGGTTAGGAAGCAGTCTCCTGTACTAATTCATTTGAGGGTGCCACCTACTTTCTCTTCTAAGAGGTTCCATGTGGCTGGATTTATGTTTAGGTCTTTGATACATTTGGACTTAAGTTTTGTTCATGGTGATAGATACAGATCTATCTGTAATCTTCTATATGGTAGCATCCAGTTATGCCAGCACCATTTGTTGAAGATGCTTTCTTTTTTCCATTGTATAATTTTAGCTTCTTTATCAAAAATAAGGTGTTTGTAGGTGTGTGGGTCTATATCAGGGTTTTCAATTAGATTCCATTGGTTTACCTGTCTGTTTTTGTGCCAATACCAAGCTGTTTTCAGAACTATAGCTCTGCAATTTAGCTTGAAGTCAGGAATGGTGATGTTACCTGAAGTTCCTTTATTGTACAGGGCTGTTTTGGCTATCCTGTTTTTTTTTTTTTACATATAAAGTTGAGTATTGTTCTTTCAAGGTCTTTGAAGAATTGTGTTGGGATTTTTGATGGGGATTGCATTGAATCTGTAAATTGCTTTTGGCAAGATTGCCATTTTTACTATGTTGATCCTATGGGAGATATTTCCATTTTCTGGTGTCTTCTTTAATTTCTTTATTTAAAGACTCAAAGTTCTTTCTATACAGGTCATTCACTTGTTTGGTTAGCTTCACTCCAAGATATTTTATGTTGTTTGTGGCTATTGTAAAGGGTGATGTTTCTCTGATTTCTTTCTCTGCCCACTTATCATCTATATATATATATATATATATTAGGGCTACTGATTTTTTTTGAGTTAATCTTGTATCCTGCCACTTTGCTGATGGTGTTTATCAGAGTTGATTCTTTGAGAAAATAAACAAGATAGACAAATCTTTATCCAAACTAACCAAAAGGCAGAGAGAGAGAGAGAAAGAGAGAGAGAGAGAGAGAATGCTAATTAACAAAATCAGAAATGAAAAGAGGGACATAACAATGGACACTGAGGAAATTCAGAGAATCATCAGGTCATACTTTGAAAACCTATACTCCACAAAATTTAATGGAAAAGGACAATTTTCTGGATAGATATCACTTACCAAAATTAAATCAAGAACAGATAAGCAATTTAAATAGGCCTATAGCCCCTAATGAAATAGAAGCAGTCATCAAAAGTCTCCCAAACAAAAAAAGTCCAGGACCAGATGGTTTCAGTGCATAATTATACCAGAAATTCAAAGAAGAGCTAATAACAGTACTCCTTAAACTGTTCCACACAATAGAAGCAGAAGGAACATTGCCAAACTCTTTTTATGAGGCTACAATTACCTTGGTACCCAAGCCACACAAAGAAACAACTAAGAAAGAGAACTATAGACCAATATCCCTCATGAACATTAATGCAAAAATAGTCAACAAAATACTGGAAAATCAAATCCAAGAACATATCAGAAAAATCATCCACCATGATCAAGTAGGCTTCATCCCAAGGATGCAGGGATAGTTCAACATATGAAAATCCATCCATGTAATCAACCATATAAACAAACTGCGAAAGAAAAACCACATGATCATCTCACTATATGGTGAAAAAGCCTTTGACAAAATCTAATACCCCTTCATGACAAAGGTCTTGGAGAGATCAGTGATGACAGGAACATACCTAAACATAATAAAAGCAATATACATCAAACCAACAGCCAACATCAAACTAAATGGACAGAAAGCCAACATGATTCCTCTAAAATCAGAAACAAGGCAAGGCTGTCCACTCTCTCCATATCTCTTCAATATTGTACTCAAAGATCTAGCTAGAGCAATATGACAACAAAAGGAGATCAAGGGGATACAAATTGGAAAGGAAGAAGTCCAACTTTCACTATTTGCAAATGATATGATAGTTTACATAAGTGACCCAAAAAAGTCTACCAGGTAACTATTTTCTTTAGCTCAACTATTCTCTACAAATTACTGTTGTCACCATGCCATTTGTCCTCTGCTCTTTCTGAAGGTGACTTGTTACCACAGCATCTATCATGTATAGGTAATTGTCATCCCCATTCCTCTATCCTCTTTTGGGTAATTGTCTTCCTTCACTAGCCTAACTCTGCCCTCTAACTTCTTTTTTTTTTTCATGGTTCTGAGCTAACCTGGAACCAACACTGGAATAGAATGGGAAAAATCCCAAGGAGTTAGCTCATCCTACAGTAAAGGGTTTAAAAGTGAACTCAACAATGAACTCCAAAGAGTTGCATGATTGGATTTATGTTTTATTACACTCTTCTCTAAGCATAGTAGAGATAGACAGGAGAGTATGAAGCCAGCGACAGAGAAACTAATAAAAAGTTGAGTGCCATGCTTTTCAACTTGCGTATTGTCTATGAATTTGGCCAATCTTGATAAGTTCTTTTTGGCTGATAACATAGCCTGGAAGTTGATTCAACATGCCCTAGGCAAGCTGAAGCCTTCTGCCTACAGGAAATGGCAACAGGCTGAACTATGTCCTCTCAAAGATAAGCAGACCCTATAGTTCCTGATATCTGTTCATGAGGTCTTATTTTTAAAAAAGTGTCTGCATTTGGGGAAGATGGATCCATCAGTATATAATGTGCAGATCTCAGGACCTGAGCTTGGTCTTCAGCATTCACATAAAAACCAGGCACTGTGGTGAATATATGTAATGCCAACACTGAAGAGGTAAAAATAAAAGGATCTCTGGGGCTGGCTAGCCAACAAGTCAACTAAGAGAGACCAGTCTCAAAAGAAAATAAAGTAGAGAGAAATTGAGAACATGATACTAGATGAATGCCTGATCTCACACCACCACCACCACCCCCACCACCACCAGTGTTTTACAATGTAATGAACTTTAGGTCATGATTTATTAGATAGGTCCTACATTCAATGGCTGGTGTTCCCAGGATTTGCAAACACTGAGAAGGCCATGGAAAAGGAAAACAGAGTTTGAAAAGATACTGTTATAGGACAAACAATTCCAAAGGAATGCCAGCAGCCAGCAGAAGTGGAAAAACATAAAGAATTATGTTCAGAGCCTCCAAAGCAGCATGGACACGGTGATACCTTGTTTTCCAGAATCACCAGAGACAAGCATCCATCATTCTAAGCCACCAAGTATGGACTAAGAGGCTGACAAGAAAGTTTAACAATTCTAGAACATTAGTGCTACCTAGTTCTGTCAGGTGAGGAAGATAAAGTCTGGAGATATGTGGTGGCTTCTAGAAGCCCACCAAGAGTCCATGGCCAACTTCATAGACTTAAGCAGGTGGGCATCAGGAGAGGGTGGAGTTCATC
This sequence comes from Mesocricetus auratus, assembly GCF_017639785.1. Taxonomy (NCBI): domain Eukaryota; kingdom Metazoa; phylum Chordata; class Mammalia; order Rodentia; family Cricetidae; genus Mesocricetus; species Mesocricetus auratus. The sequence continues at coordinate 909,219 of NW_024429204.1, forward strand.
CATGCAGTCTCTGACATTGTGTCTGTTTCATCTTACTTCAGATCTTCTGCTCTTGTCTGAAGGGATGCTTTCTCCCATTCACCTCGCCAAGCCTCATCGAGTAGTCTCTTTCTCTGCCTGTCCAGTCTGCACACTACCTGTCCATCCAGGACCTAGCTGGACACTGACTGAGGATCTCAAGTTTGACACCTGTCAATAATGGCTCACCCAGCTGGGCGTTGGTGGCACATGCCTTTAATCCCAGAACTCTGGAGGCAGAGGCAGGCGGATCTCTGTGAGTTCGAGGCTGGGCTGGACTGACAGCCTCCAAAACAATACAGAGAAACCCTGTCTCATAAAACCAAAAAAAAAAAAAAAAAGACTCACCCTTGGAACTGAGGGATTATGCTTCACTTCCCTACTACACCCTTTCAGGAAAGGGGCCACTCCCCCCCACATTTTACAAATGCATCTTTTTGTATCAAGCCCAGTACCTGACCCACAGATATTGTGTGATCTTTTAACTGAGTCCTTTCTTTACATGATATCAAAGATGTTCCAGCCCTATGCAGAAAACTCAAGATGCCCAGGATAAGCTTACATTGTCCTGTGGAAAAGGATATGTGCAAAAAGGTAACACTAAGTTGATAGCTACTCTAAAAGAAAACATTGAATGTCCAGCAAGCTTGAGAATTGCTTTAAAAAAATAATAATAAGTCAAGCTTTGTCTCTGCCACAGAACTGCAGGGGTCTCGCTATGCTTATAGACATCTGTCCACACCAAGTATCTCGTCCTTCACACACAAGCCTGACTGTGACCCTCTGTTATGAGCATTCTTCCCGCCAGCCTGGTCCCAGAGCGGCACCAACCCCAAATAACACACAGAGGCTCTATTACAGGCCAGTGTCCGGGGCTTCTCATTGACTAGTTCTGTCTTAGGTATTAACCCATTATATATATATATATATGTATATATATATATATATGTGTGTGTGTGTGTGTGTGTGTGTGTGTGTGTGTGTGTGTGTATGTATGTATGTATGTATGTATATATATATATATATGCATATATATATATTTCTATAAGGTCTTATCTTTCCAAGGACACTATCCTGACACATCCTCTCTTCCTGGAATCACATGGCAACTCTCTACTCTTGAGTGCATTTCCCAGAATCCTCCTCGACTCCTAGTCCCACCTATCTTGCTTCCCTATTGGCCAACAGTTCTTTATTTATCAACCAATAAGAGAAACACATACACAGAAGGACTTCCCCCATCACCCCTCTTTTTCTGCTGATGGATATTCTGGATTGCTGGAGTATTTCCTTTCTGTTTTTCAGCAGAACATGAGCCAAAGACACCGTCTTGTGAGCTGGAAGTCTGTGCCAGCTTGCTTTAGAGCTGCTGACATAGCTGTAAATGTCACTGCATGTATATTAAAATACCTTTCTCCCATTTCTGCAGTGCCTTTGGGTTCTTTTACCAGAGTCCTTTATCAGGAAAACAGGCAAAGGAGATAGATTACTGTGGTGTTATGTGGCAGTCACCTAGGAAACAGCTGTGACCAATTCTGAACACTGCCTACAAACATGGTTTCTCTTCATCCCACAGACAGAAACCTCTGCTCTCTACAGAGCAGTTAGGTGTTGATGGGAATTTCTGTCCCACCCGGTCCTGCAGCCATTCAGTCCCAAATAAGCACACAGAGGCTTATATTAATTATAAACTGTTTGGCCAATTGCTCAGGTTTATCACTAACAAACTCTTATAACTTAAATTAACCCATAATTCTTATCTGTGTTTAGCCACATGGCTTGGTACCTATTCTCAGTAAGGCATCCTCATCTTGCTTCCTCTGCGTATGGCTGGCAACTCCATCTCTGTCTCTCCTCTTCCCAGAATTCTCCTGGTCTGGTAGCCCTGCCTATACTTCCTGCCTGCCTACTGACCAATCAGCATTTCATTAAACCAATGTGAGTGACAAATTTTTACGGTGAACAAGAATGTTATCCCACACCCAGTTAGGTTGCCTTGGGGACACAGAGGGTTATGGAGAAGGAAGGTTCTCAGGGCTCCCCTTGGCTCCCAACACATTAGAAAGAAAAGTAGGGCCCAGAAGGATGAACAGCATGGCTTCCCCATTGTCATACTCTCCTTAGGACATACTCTCAGCCTGGGTGAAAATCACCACCAGCATTAACCACCAGGTACCTGCCTCTGAGTAGGGCAACATACACTCCTCACCCTAGAAATCCCCAAGTGCTCCGGTATCACAAAGGACAGACTTAGAAGTGTGCTCAATGGAGATGCTTTCCCCACTCTGAGTCTTAGTGGATGTTTCAAGAGCCACAGACACAGGCAGTCTGATTTCCCTTTATCTCACTGGGACCTCCAGCAGTCAATCCTGCGAACCCACTCTTCCTCAGCCCCTGCCTGTCCTCTTGCATTCTCTGAGCACCTAACCTACTGCCTGACAAACTCTTCCCGCAACCCTCTAGTCACAGTCACTTTCTGTGACTTGTAGTCAAGAAAGCCTGTACAATATTGCACAGGCAAGCTTTACCGGGTGTGGCAAATGTATTTATTATCACCACGGGCCACCAAAGAGTGAGACTGAAAAAAGGAGGAGAAAGTCGAGATAACAGGAAGCCTGGAAGAGAAGGGGGCATTTGGGGACTAGAAAAGATCATTCACAAAAGCCAGGGAATGAGCTAATGGAGCAAGTGTGAGGACAAGGAAGGTAGGGCATAAGGTCACATAGATTCCAGGAGTCTACAGAGAACAGAGGATGTCCCAATTGTCTTCTCTCCTGCTGTCAGTCATGGTGGGGGTTCTCTACTGAGCTAATCTCGGAACTGAGGTGCAAATGTATAAAAGCCCATCCCTTCCTTCTACCTTTGGAAGGGACAGGACAGTGGAAAGGAACTGACAGTCTAAAATGGCAGTAGCAAAGCCAAGCCCAGCAGTGCATTTGGAAACTTGAAACTCTTAACATGCAAAACCCTCCCTCCCAAACCAGAATTCAAAGCTTCCACTGAACAGTCCTCTGGACCACGGCAACTTTAGGTCTTAGTACCTCCCTGGCACCCCCTACATACACACCTTACCTCAGCTTCCTGAAGAAAATCTCCTGTCCATGTTTGCTGTTCTCTACCTCCCACCAAGCCACATTAGCCTACATTTCACTTTTATTCCTTCCTGGGGGCTACACTTACAATTCTCTGGATTAGTGAGTCGCACAGCTATTTAAACAAGACAACAAACCCAAGTAGATTAATTCTGACAAAACCGCAGCCAGAAAAACACAAATAAAGCCCGAGTGCATATTACTGGCCTCTAACCCAAATCTGGAAGCTCTTGAAACTTCTCCGGTGTCCCCTGGTGATGGGAACAAAAGTTAGATAAGAGTGGTTCTTCCCTGTTGCTTACTCCTTCACCAAAGCTCTGAACTAAGGTCTAGGAGCCAGGGAATAATCCAGTGAGGAGGGATCTTGGGGAAAAGTGAAGCGATTGTGATGAAAATCCCCTTTCAATAGAAGCTTTACAAGTCATTAAGCACTAGCCACAGACTGCTTTGCAGGAGTCCCAAGGTGAGGACAACTAAGAAGCTTTTGGATCTGTTTTCCCTGCTAAACGCAGAAACAGCTCTGGCCATTTGGGATGCTGTGTTTGAGGTTTGGCAGTGAGGTGGCCTTTCATAAAAAGGAAAAGAAATATGTATTTGAGGGGAGGGGCTACATCTCAGTACATGCTTCATAGCAAACCAAAGTCTCAGAAAGAGATGTCCCTCACTCAGTATAAATAGTGTTGAATTGTTTATATCTAAACACTGACTCTTAATTGAGCAGAAATCTGGCTTCTGAGACTGGGAGCATGCTGGACGCCGTTCATCAGACTGCACTGGTGTAAGATAAAGATGAAGGAGAAGGAGCCACCATGTTTTCAAGGAAGACAGTTTTCCTAATGAACGTGGCTTGGACAACTTGGGCTATTCCAGCAGAAACAGCAGCTTTCTTCCATTTTCCTTCTTTCTCTGCTTTTAAATCATTGCTCTTGGGAAATATAAATTAATCCTTGTTATTCAAAAATGGCATAGTAGGGTCCTCGAGCTGAGAGAAGTGGACACATTCTCCATCCCTAGCCCAGAAGCGATCTCCAGTTGATAGTCACTTGTAAATAAAAACTCAGTTTTCTCCAAGGCAAAGGAACAGCAAGAGAACAAGGACTTCAAGGGCCAGACACCCAGACTACCAGACAGCCAGACAGCCAGACACCCAGACTGCCAGACACCCAGACACCCAGACTGCCAGACACCCAGACTGCCAGACACCCAGACTGCCAGACACCCAGACACCCAGAATGCCAGACAGATAGACACCCAGACACACAGACTGCCAGACACCCAGACTGCCAGACACCCAGACACCCAGACTGCCAGACACCCAGACTACCAGACACCCAGACTGCCAGACACCCAGACTACCAGACAACCAGACTGCCAGACTGCCAGACAGCCAGAGAGTCAGACACCCAGACACCCAGACAGCCAGACTGCCAGACTGCCAGACACCCAGACAGCCAGAGAGTCAGACACCCAGACACCCAGACAGCCAGACACCCAGACTGCCAGACAGCCAGACACCCAGACAGCCAGAGAGTCAGAGAGTCAGACACCCAGACACCCAGACAGCCAGACACCCAGACTGACAGACACCCAGACTGACAGACACCCAGACTGACAGACACCCAGACTGACAGACTGACAGACACCCAGACACTCAGACAGCCACAGAATTAGAAGGAAAGTAAGATGTACAGAAGAGAAAGACAGAAAGAAGCCCAGAGGGAAAATGTAGTTGGGTTAATTTACATTAAGAAAGGTTAGCTAGAAACAACCCAAGCTAATGGTAAGGCTGATTATAAGTAATAATAAGGCTCCGTGTGTGATTTATATGGGAACTAGGTGATGGGCCCCTCAAAAAGACTAAAGAGTCAAAAAGTAAGAGCAAAAACAACATTCAGTAGTATATTTTCAATAAAAAGGAAAAATAGGAATAATTATATTGTTAGTTGGGACAGCATGACATATAAGAATGGGATCTGCCGCTTTCTTCCCACCGCTGTGATAACATACCTGAAAGGTTCAGGCATCGTGCTGGCCTGCCGGTTACCTGGCAGAACTCACTCAGGCAGTACCCTGGCCAGCTCAGAGTTCCCTGAGACATGAGACATAGTCCTCAGGCAGGTGCAAAGGCCCCCTTAAAGAGACAGAACCCGTCCTTTTATTCTCTCTTACTTCCCTTCACTCTTGCTCTCCTCTCCCCTCTTGCTTCCTTCTTCTCTTGCCTTTGGCGCTCCCCCTCCTCCCCGCCCCCCCTCTCTCCCTCTCTCTTTCTCTCTTTTCCTCTCTCTCTTCCTCTCTCTCTCTCTGTCCCTCTCTCCCTCCCTCCCCTCTCTTCCCAGTCTCGCTCTCCTGCCACCCGCAGGAGAACTTTGGTCAATGTTATCTCTCCTATCTCGTGTTCCATCTCGCACCTTTCTAATTTTACTAAGGAACAACAACGCCTGTCTAAACCGACATGAGAAGGCTTTTTATTTTAGCTAATGGGTTAAATATGCAGTCTGCTGTGGTGCGGGAGGCATAACAGCAAATGCCTGGGTAGCTGTGGCCACAGAGCCCAAGGCGGCTTACACTGAGGAAGCAGAGAGGTGAATGCTGGTACTTAGCTAGCTCTCCCCCCCCACCCCCTGCTCCTCCCCCATGATAACCTTTGTAATCAGTCTAGGAAGCCAGTTCATGGGATGGGGGACCCGACTCAGTCAAGATGCTCTAGAAACACCCTCACAGACCCCCTGGTGTGGCTGTGAATCCAGTCGATTTGAAATCATCCACTCTAGGCCAGTTCTTTGGTTGACTTGACTGTCAGTCCCAGGAGTTCCTGGCTGTTGATCACAGAACAACCATTTTCCCCTTCGAAGTCTGTTACCGCAAGTGCGGAGCACGGTGATAACGCACCTCTATCTCATTGCTTAGGGCTTTATGTTTATCAAGTGAAATAACGAAGGTGCTTCGGGAAGCATGAAGCATTTCACAGATGCAAGACAGAAAACCACGCCAGTGTTACTATCACCCCTGTGTGTGAGCCTCTGACTCTGGCAGCGGTATCCAGGGCTCTCTCTGTATACAGTCTTCCTCAACTCCACTCCAACCAGCTCTGGCAGCCCTACTCATGTAAATCAGGTAATGTCATTCGCGGCTCAACGCTCTTCGGTTGCTCTCCATTATAGCTGTAAAGCTACCCAAATCCCTTGCCAAAGCCTACAGGGTCCCGCCTCACCTCCTCTCTTCCTCTCCCAGATGCAGCACTCCCATTCTGACCCACGGAGTCTGGTTCTAAGTGCATGCTCAGTGTCTCTCCATATCAGGCGTGTGTAGCATTCTCTCTAGCTAGGAGCATTCCTCCTCTGTTAGCATGGCCAGTTCTCTCTTGCCAGTTTGCATGGTGATTCCTTCCTCTCAGCTAGGACTGCCTTACTGACGAGACAGTTGTGCAGTGTGACATTCATTCCAGACTTTGGGACAGCACCTGGTGACTGTTGTCAGCCCTCAGCTTTACTCCCCTGAGGCCCTTAGCTATGCCTGAATTTCTGCTTTACATATCCGCACAGTTACAACCATTTATTGCAGGATTCCCGCCTGGGTCCCATCGCCACTTTAGCCCCCAAACAACACACGAGACACTGTATTAATTATAAAGCTGCTGGCCATTGGTTTCTTAATGGCTAGCTCTGACTTAATTATTAACCCATAATTACTAACATATATTTTTATAAGGTCTTATCTTACCAAGAACGCCAGATTTGCGTTTTCTCCTCCTGGGATCACACAGAGACTCTCCACCCTTGACTACATTTCCCAGAATCCTCCTCAACTCCTGGTCCCACCTATTTTGCTTCCCTATTGGCCAGCAGTGCTTTGTTTATCAATCTGTACACAGAAGGACGTCCCCCATCAAGGGCTCACATAGAGTCCTTAGCAGCTAGAATACCTGCACACAGTAGGGTCTCAGTGGATGTGTTATGGATTGACTTGCCACCAAGTATAGGGAACCCATGATGTCCTTTCCCAACCCAATGTTAATGGATAAGCATGAACTGAGCTAGAATCTCAAGAGTCTCCCATCGTTCAGCTCTAGTCTCAGAGCCAATGTTGGCCGGGAGGCTACAATGTGTTAATAGGCCATGAATCGGGTGAAAAGAATTCTGGAAGAAGGACAGCGGGACCACTAGAACCTGAGCCTTGTCGTCAACTGCTGAGACATAGCCCTGTGAAGATAGAGGCTTCTGTTCCGCCAGGTCCCACCACCCTTCGGCCCCAAATATGCACACAGAGACATGTTAATTATTAAACTGTTGGGTGATAGCTTAGGCTTCCTATTTGGCTAGCTCTGTCTTAATTATCAACCCATTTCTATTAATCTATGTATGGCCACCAGGTTGTGGCTTACCTGTAATTCATCATGTTACTCCTTTAGCAGCATGGCGTCTCTCTGCCGCCTCTCTCTCCTTCCTCTCCTCCTTTCTCCTGGTCCGGTCGCCCCACCTATTCTTCCTACCTGGCTATTGGCCAATCAGCGTTTTATTCTTCAACCAATAAGAGAAACATTTATACAGAAGGGCATCTCCCATCATCCCTGCTTACTGAAAACACTTAGCTCTTCTCTCTAGAAATGAAATAGCCTAAGGAAAAGGATATGGGACTGGAACCTGAAGTCTTAAAGATCTGAGTTTTACTTTTGGTCTATAGTGGGCATTGATGACAGGTGAGTAATTATGAAGTGTGCTGCCCCTTTTCCTTTCTAAATTAAGCAGGGCACTTCCTAAGAATTACCTTGAGCTCTTAGGAAGAATGGCTGTAATAATGTGACGTAACGTTGCTGCTGTAATATTAACCTCTCCAAGTAGGCAGAGGTCATTACTTCCCTCTCACTTGGTTCTTGGGTTGAAGCTATCTTCAGTCATAACTTGCTGATTAACCAGTCACAAAGGATTTAGGAGCAGGAGGTACAGTGTGTGTGCTCTGAGCTCTGTAAAACACATAGGCCCAAGTAAGCTTGGCACTTCTTGTATGATGAGACCTCATGCATTCTTAAAGAAAACACATTCCCAATGACTTGATTCATGCCACAGACATGTTTCCTACCTTTAAAGACCTCGGAAGCAACTGCGGTGACTATGGGAGAGGAGAGACCCACCGTGCCATCAGAGGGTAAAGTTTGCTCTGATAGAGGCATAGACAGTACCCTCTGGCAGCTCAAGGACAGGATGGTCAACTGTGCCTTGACAGGACCATTCTCAGAGACGCCATCTCAGATAAGGACACTAGAGTCTCAAGGGGGAAAGGAGAAAAAAAAAAAAAAAGAGTTCCAAAGCCAGGTCTAGGTTGTGGGAACCAATCAGATCCCATCTGGCTTCTGGTTCTCTGTTTCAAGACTCATTTCCCATCCCGGAAGTATGGGTGGACTCATCCTGCTCTACCCAACAAAGAACAAACAGGGCACTGTGTGTAGAACACCCGCCACTCCTTGTTTCTTGAGTTTGTTGATGGAAGCCCGTGGGCAGTAGAATGCTTCCAAATCCCTCTGGGATGTGTAGGGTTTGGCAGGTCGATTTTTGGATGGCTCATTCCTCTTTGTTTTGTTTTGGTAAACTTGGTATTTTGAATCAAACTTCTTGAGTTTAGATGCTTCAAAGAACTATTCTTGAAGACACAAAGAGTTTCTATGAGGCCTTTCATTCCAAGAATGCTACATATTTTTTTACTCACCAGAGTAGAGAATATAATCATCAGAACCAAATGTGGAAAATCAGAGGTTTGAGTTACATGTAGTCCTATCTCGGACTCACTGAAACACTCACCAGGTGTGGTGGTTTGAATGCAAATATATCCTCTACACCCTTAGGCTTGGTCCCCAGTTGCTGAACCTTTTTTCTTAGATTTAGGAGGTATGACCTTGCCAGAACTAATGCTCCTTTTTCTCCCCAGTCATTCTAGCTTGTAGCAAGTTGACATAAAACTAGCCAACACAAGAGGCAATGCCTAAACTAACTGAGTGAAACAGATCTGGCAACCTAAGGTGACTATAAACTCTCAGAGATTACCTTGAAACCGAAGAGAATAACTACTCCATAGGGTGTGTGTGTGTTTGAGACACTTCTCTCTGGCTGGGAACTCACCGAGAAGGCTAAGCAAGCTACCCAGGAAGCACCAAGGATGCTCCTGTCTTAATCTTTCCAGATCTCAGATTACAGTTGGATCTGGGGATTAATTCAAATCTCAATGCTTGCAAGCCAAGCACTTGACCTCAGGGTTGAGAATATGTTCTCCAGATCTGGATATATTGTGCTATCTTTGCAGCCCATAGTTTGAAAGCCTTGTAGCTTGAATGTTTTGCCCCCTCTAAAGCTCAAATTTAATCTTGGTCCTTAATGAGTCTCTCTCTCTCTCTCCCTCTCTCTCTCTCTCTAGCTCTTCCCTGTGGGAAGCTGTACTTCTTCCCTCTGGGGAACACAGCATGTGGATACTATCAGCCTCTAGCAGACACCAGACCAGCTGGCGCCTAGAGCTTAGATGTCCTAGACTTATGACTGTGAGAATTAACTTTCTTTTCATTCCTTTCTTCTCCCCGTCCTCCTCTTCCTCCTTCTTCTCTTTTTCACTTTCTTTAATTTTTGAGATTATAATATAATTACAACAAATTTTCCCTTTCCTTTCTTTCCTCTAAACCCTCCCATGTACCCCTCCTGGCTCTCCTTCAGATTTATGGCCTCTTCTCTCATTGTTATCACATGCATATATGGATACACATGTACACTCCTAAATATAGCCCACTCAAACCCTAAAACTGTAACTTTGTTTTCTTTATAATTTACCGCCCTTATGTGACAGCAGCAGGAAACACAAGAAAGATGTTTTAAAAACTCTCATCTAGTCCTTCTTGGCAGGAGAACCCAATTATCTTCTAGATTTTATATTTAGATGATGTCATCTGATCACCACACAATAAATAGAAGTAACTGTTCTCAGTTGGAAAAGGCCCGAATAACCTGCCATTTCTCCAAATGCCATACCTAACAGGCAACAAAGTAAACATTTAAATCTAAGTCTTTCATTACAAGTGTTAAAGTAATTTTTTTGTTTAGAAAGAGTAGCTGGGGAGCCCTTCCCTGGTCCCAGTTTCAAGTATTCTTTGCTCTACACTGTCCTAGCTGCCACCCACTCAATGTCAGAATGAAGAACCAAATGGGAGAAACCAGTATCTGGTACCAGGAAGCCTTTGTGAGTTTAAGATCGCCAGGTATCAGATCTCTAGCTGGGAACAAAAAACAAAAACAAACAAACAAAAAAAAAATCGAGCACATGAAGGGTTTTGGCCTACAAGAAATTCAAGTGCTCCAACAATGGTTCTTAGTCCTGGCTGTGCATTCAGATCCTGGTGTCCCTTTCCATGCTCCTCCATTCTGGTGTCATGGATGTGACCCTTCTGAGGCTTCAATCTTGGGGTTTTCTGAAGCTACTCAGAGGTCTCCATGGGATGGTCAGGGCTGAACTGTGCAACCCTTAAGCTGTACCACAGAGTCCCCAAGTGAACCTACCCTCTGATCAGACCCTGGTGTCAGGACCACCTTCCTTCCTAGGACACCACAGAGGCCGGGGAGCTGGTAACCTGGCAGGGATATTGTTCTGTGTGTTGACTGCAAACTTTGAGCTGTGCTTCCCTTTCTAAAATAGTCAATCATCTCCAGACACATCAAAGGAGATTATTATCCCCCTGGCATTGGCTTGGTTTCAGACACCTCTGGAAGAATCATCCACTTTATCTCTGGAATCCTGTCCCAGAAAGCTCGGTCCCTGCTGGGTGAGGTTATAGGTGCATAATTTGCATCCATCACACCTTTTATGAAGAGGGAGGAATTGGCTTGTTTTGTTTTCCAGCACTGGGGAAACAGATATCTTTCTAAGCTCCCCACAATAAATTGTATTCAATCTTTTCAGTGGGGTTTCCATGGCTATGTGAAAGGAAAATCATACAGTAATTGTCTTAAATAATACAGCAAGGCAGGCTAGAGAGCACATCTTAATTTTTGTCATCTGTGTGCTGTGCCTACTTACACAGAAATGCTCCCGAAGCAGGGGAAAGGTTTCTGCGTTCACCAGGAGATGCTTGGCAGATACAGTGCAAGGTCAAATACAGATTGGAAGAAGCAAACCGCTGAGTCCCTGAGCCCCTCGTTCTGTTCCGCCAGAGCCCCAGGCCTGGTTTGCTTATTTTAATTGGGAATTACAGTGCTCCGTGAGCACTAGCACGGAGCCTCCCATCACATAAATAAAACCTGCCTCCCAGACCCTAGTCCTCATAAGGAAAAAGAGCCAGATGGATCTTTGCCTAGATCAAGACAAAACCTGAAGGGAACCACCGGCATAAATTGTCCCTTTGTGCTGGGAGAAATCTGCAGGGGCTGGTCACGGCAATAGTCTTCGCCCAAAAAGTCACAGCAAAGTGTCCATAGATGAGGTTCCTGTCTGCAGAATTGACCTTCTGAAGGTCAATTGATGAGGCTATTCCAAGTTGCCTCACCTCTAGGAAGTTTTTGATCTTCATCTATAAAGTGATATAAAAAAGAAAAACCTACACAGTCAGGTTCTGCATCTCAAATCAAGTAAAGGTTCCCAAGAGCATAGTCCTGAAACTTGTCAAAACCATGCTCAATATATGGTAGTGATGTTATGAAATAATTTCAGCGCTGCTGTTTGGCTACGGAAAACTACGCCCTGCCCTAATAAGGTAAATCTGAAGGCTGTTGCGTGCTCCTGTGGTTGTATGATATTCAGATAAATTCAGCCAACATTGCCTGTGTAGGTTACTGGAAAATGTGGAAAGAAGGCCTGCTACCTGCCCGAAGGCGCTCTTCTCGGATCGGAACTGGGTTCCCCATCAGCTACTGCTGATAGCCATTGCATTCCAGGTGTGCCTGGCCATAGTGGAACCTCATTGTGTGCTGGCTCCAGGGAGAAATGGACATGGGATTCAGGCTAGCCCAGGGGTGGCTAAGAAGCAGATTGCTATGTTGCCATGGACATAAAAGTCAACGTGGATCCTTGTTCCACGTAGCAAGTATTCAACCGCTTAATGAGGATACAAGTCCCTCAAGATTAGCCCCAAAGACAGTTTGAGGCAGATTTCACCCTACTGCCTGTTCCACCGACCACAGCTGATGCCAATGAGAATCTCAAGTGGGTGTGAAATAAGGGGGAGGAATGGAAAGGAGGAGGAAAAGCTTCTCCAGGAATGTACGAAAATCCCTTGGCCGACAAGCCCACGTTGGAAGCAAAGGAAATTGGCTCGAGACATCGTCTGCCATTTTGAACTCTGTGGTAATTTATTTTAAATTTTCTCTGTTTAAAAATAGTTTAGAGCATGGGTGAGAAATGTAATAGGACACAGAGTGAAAATGGTTCGCCCACACAGAAGTCCTCTTTGGAGCCAACATCATAGTTAAGATGATTTGCCTTACACCCAGCGCAGGCGAGGGTGCTGTGTACATTTTCAGGCCCCGGCTGGAGACTTGGAACAGACCCACCAGATTCCAGGACCTGGACCTCAGAGTGAGCCAGATGATGACCCTTAGGAGTCCCTCTCGGCTCATCCTCCTGTGTCTCTTTATCAGTAGCTTCTGCCTACAGCTTGCTCGCCAATCCTGAGCCTGTTGTTTTACCAAAAAATCAAACAGTTCATGTTCCACTCTCTGCCATTTCCAGAACTTTGTCACAAGTTGAGACCAGGACTGGGGCTTTCCCTCTGTACTCCAATATCACTCACTACTGCAGTATTTACCCTAAGGCCATGCTTCCCATTCACTAGCTTGTCATAGAGCCTCTGGGAAGGCTCTATCAGGATGCACCATGGTCCCAGAGCACAGCAAAAAAAATGTCTGCAATAAATTACTATTGAGTGGGTGAAGTCTGAGATGTTGCATTTCATTATAAATCCTCAGCTAGGATCCAACCTCACAAAGTTTTACCTCAGTTGCCTTGAATTACAGCACCCCCTTCCTGTCATGAACCTAAACACAGTGGACAGGATTTTACATCTTTCATGACAGAAAAAGGTCCTCATGCTTTTAGGGGACTTGGAACCATAGCCCTCCTCTCTGGGCAAGGAAGAACACAGGTTTCTCTATGGTATGGACCAGGCATCTCACTCCTCATTTGTCCTTTAAAAACTAGACACACTCCACTTATGTAGGAGTGGCAAGTGCCATCCCATGAAATCAGAGCAGTCCCAATTTCAAAGGTCAAGTATTGTATTTCTCATGATCCCAGATTTCTCTGGAATACTTCTCCAGTAGCTTGAAAAATCCCCTCCTGCTTGTATAACAAGCCCTTTGTGCAACTTATGACTTCTGAGCTCACTGAATTCAGCTGGGTGTATCCCACCTTAGGTTTTCATAGGCTTGCATTCCTATTTCATCTGGGATATCACAAACCAAGCTTGATTGGGAGGGTCAAGATACCTTATCAACTGGTTGACAACTGGTCTTGGCTAAGGGCTGGCTGTAAATGCAAGTGACACACCTACACAGAACTTCTTACAACATGGCACCAAGAGGAAACATTGTGGAATGAGCATTCCAGAAGACCTGGGCAGAATATGTGACATGCCTTGTGACATAACCTCAGTGGGCCCAGAATATCATTCCACCAAAATTGTTAGTAATGCAATTTGCTATGTCCAGCTCAGAGTCCGAGGAAGGAGTTAGAGGCTATCTTTCATTAGCAGGAGATGCTCTATGGGCTTTTATTAAGAATATTAGTCTCACTGAGATTATAGTATCATGATATAGTATTTGCCTAGCATATGACAAGGTTCATAGCCCTAGCTCAACTTACAATTACAATAACACACACACACACACACACACACACACACACACCTATGAAAAATACTATTAGCTTTGTGTGTTTGGTGACTCCTTGGTGTGATCCTGATATCAAAATCATCTTGTTGTCTCTTATCTTATAAAAATGTATGTGTATGTAGGAATATCTGGCCCAAATCTACCATTCTTCTCAGGTTTATATCCATAAACCATCTGTTAACTATGTAGCAATGTTAAGACATACAAACGCCAACATCGACTAGGCCCTATGAAGCAGCCAACCACAGCGAGTGCAGACAAAGAACACCATATCTCTTGGGAGAGTTCTCCAGGAATGCTGAGCCACCAGAAGCAAAGGGGAAATCACCCAGTCCAACATGTTTACAGTCTTCAGTTAATTATTGCTACCAAGTGGCAGGCCAAAGTGTAAGTCTTTGTCTAATTACACACCATATGGGCCATTGATTTTGATGGCTTCATAGCCATGGGCCCCCTTTTGACATTTCCATCCTTAACAATGGTCATTTTATGTGGAGAAAGTTAGTGGCCATCCTCCTCCATTTGCAAGCCCTCTGCCTATTACCAGCAGAGTAGAAGAAAACGGGACACTGAAGAGGAGGGTAAGAGGAAAAACTTCAGCAAGGATCCCTGCAATCCTGCATAAGTATGTTGGGAGACAAAGCATATATAACACACAATCCCCTGATCTCACACTGCTATGAGGCCTAAAACTTAGCAAGGGAGGGATGTACACTCTGGAATCAGGCTTATATGGACCCTTCCACACAAAGGGCCACAATGAAAAACTACTTTCTTCCTTTGTGCCCTGTTCCCAAAGTCATCAAGATGTGGCCTATACGCCATACTGGTAATATGTGACAAGGTGGTCACTCAGCCCTTCTGGAAGCACCCAGAGAGTAATTGAAGAGTTAGGCATGGGCACTTAACTGTAGCACAACCTGAGGGAATGACATTTCGGCTGAGTCTGCAACAGCAAGAAGAAACCACTTGGCTTGTAACAGTCAAGGCAGGTGTATTAGTTCTGCGTGGCTGCTATAACAAGCTGTCTGAGTCAATGAAAACTTATTTTCTCCTAGTTCCAGAAGATAGCTGGGCTACAGTGTCCCTGAAGGCCCTAGGGAGAGTAAGTTCCTTCCAGAGTCTGGTGGCTCCAGGTATTCTTTGGCTTGTGGCTACATCATTCCTTTTTCTATTTGCATAGTTACCTCACCTCCATTATATCTTTGTTTTTTATATATCTTACAAGGATTCATTGGTCTGCATTTGGGAATCACCTGGGTAACCCAGAATAAGATCATATTGCCATGATCCTTAGCTTAAACATGAGTATCCTATGTAAAATAATATTCACAGGTCCTAGGAATCAGCAGACAGACACAGTTTAGGGTGGGGTGGAGGTGGGCTATCCATCATATATGTAATTATGGGTTAATAATTAAGCCAAAGATAGCCATTAAGAAATCATAAAAACAGGTAAACACCTTTATAATTAGTATAGTGTCTCGTGTGTTATCTGGGTGCTAAAGTGGTGATGGGACCCAGGCAGGAATCCTGCAACAGACCTGGACTTTTCTTTGTGATTATCACTGATGCCTTACATGGTGGCTCCACCCTCATGACTTAATCATTCCCTGAAGCCCCACTGTGATTTGAATTGGGAGGGACACTAATAGGAGCTTCCTCTCTTCCCACCAGACACCAGACACCTACCCTTTTCCTGCCACAAAGACTGGCTTGTGTCTAGCTCACTTGCGGGAACTGGTAGGCTCAGAAGTGGTTTCCTGCAGCCCTGAGTCAGGACCATGTGGCTGAAAAGGGCAGAGTTTTTATTAACCTTCAGGCCAACCCCGTCTCTTTCATGCACACGGCACCCTCCAGTCTCTGATGTATTAAGCGAGTGCGTGTAAATCCGTGAGCTTGAATTATCCTGCAAAGTTTTCCTTAGTTTCCCAGCAATCATCCTCTGGTTTTGCTTCACTATATGAAGAAAGGGGAGAGATGTCCAGAATCTCCGGGATGCCTGATGTATGCCACACATCTTCTCACGTGCCTGTAGGGCACAGATGGCTATCTTTGCCCAGTATTCCCTTTCCTTCCGTCTCCTTCCCTGTCGGTGACAGGGCCCTTGGCTTCTTAACCAGGTCTGGTTAAAGTGTGCCACATTTGTCTTTGTTTCTATTGGCCAGGAGTGGGGCTGCCCTGAGGTCTCTTCTGAAGTCACCCGGCGGTGACGTTCTGGCCAAAGTGATGCAGACAGCAGTGTTCTTCAAAGGCAGCTCCTGCCCTGTTAGAATGGCAAAGCCATGGTTGGGATGAGCAATCTGGGACTGCTGGAAGCCAATCACGGTAGAAAACAAAACTAGAGGGATCATCACCCATAGTCTAGAACATGACGGAAAAGTAAATTTGTATTTCAACCGCCATCATGGGGTTCCCTGCTACCTGCAGACTAACGGAGAGAAACTGGTCACTACGGCACCTAACTCTCACTGGGCCTTGAAAGCAAGTGACTTTATTCACATTTTGGCAAATAAAATCCCAAGGTTTGGAAACGTCAAGTAACTTACATAGTTGTTGTTGAGAGCAGCGTTCTGAAACCAGTTTCTTCCCCATACACTGGCTTCATATCAAGTCCTTGTGTTTTATAACATAACATTAAATCTTCTCCAGTAAGTCTGAGATCTAAAGCTTTCAGCTTTTAGCTTTCTCCTTCATCAAAAATACAGAATTTAGGCATACCTGTCATCTCTTAATGTTTTCTACTACTCTGTCTCCATACCTTGGTATCTGAGGGAGACATGCCAACGGATCCCACATTTATTTGTTTCCTTTCGAGTCTCTAAAGGAATTAATCCACTCTGTATTATAATGGTTCCCTGCAAAAACGTCTTGCCTAAATTATGATTCAAGACAAATCCTTCAGCTTTTATAGCGAATCAGTATCCAAAGCTCTATTTGGATTTTTTTTGAAACATATTTGTTGTTTGGCACTCCCTGCAAAATACAATTTTTCATGTGATGAATTCCACATAGAATTTAGAGCTAAGAAAAAATTTTGAAACATCTATTCATATAAGTATTATTCTCCATCTGTTTCTCTCTCCTATTTGTTTTTGGACAAATATTTAGAGAATATGAGAATCTGACAATTCCTCTTTTGCTTTGGTTTCAAGAGCCCTCAGAACTGAACTGCATGTCTGTAGCCAGTCACCTCAGATACTAAAAATATTTACTTTTCCCCAGGATTTACTCTCCCTTCTTGGCTCCAATTATTCCATTTGAGAATACATTTGTGTTTTTGTGTCCACTTCTAATCTATGTTGGCCTGTTTAATAAGTGTTTACTCACCGTTCCCCTTATATACAACATTCACAAGAAGGAAGGTGACTCGTACACTATATATTTCTTACTCTTTAGCTTTTAGGGGGGTGTTTTTGTTTTGTTTTCTCGGGTTTTTTGTTTTGTTTTTTGTTTGTTTGTTTTTGTTTTTGAGGCAGGATCTCATAGCCCTTGCTAATGCAGAACCTCATTAAGTAGACAAGGCTGGTCTTGAACTCACAAAGATATCCCTGCCTCTGCTTCCAGAGTGCTGGGATTCAAGTCATGTGCCACCATGCCCAGCGGCCTTAGCGTTCTCTCAAAAGGAACTAACAAATGTCTACTGAGTAACCTCTTCCATAATTTGGATGAGGATCATTAGCCAACTCAATAGTTTTGCAAAACTCGAATTTCCTTTTCCTGCTCAGCGGATCAAAATGTCAGTCCCACCCATCCAATTTCCCACACATCGACGGTCAATCCTGGAGACCACTGTGAGGGAGGAGGGTTTGTCAGGAACCTTTCAGTCATTTCCTCATTTGCCATTGGCCTCTCTGGTCTCCAAACACTGAGTAATTGTAGGTAGTCTTGTCAGCACCCACCTGTGACTACCCATGTCCTTCTCCAAGGTCACCACAGGTACTCGTTCTGTCTTGGTATGAACATCAGTGTTCATACCAACAACATCCTGCCCTCAAGTAAGGAGTTCAGGCATGAAAGGCTTTCTCCTCCTTAAAGAGTCATTTGCTACCGAGTGGGTGAAAACAACTTTGGAGCCATACTGGAGAGCACCGAGGAAAGGGAGACCCCATAGCCTTCCTGCAGCCAGAGACAGATGTTTACATCAGGCATCCATCTGGAGTCTGGTGTCCTGCCCAGAAAAATGTCTGGCAGGTCCATATCTCCATGGTTACCCAGCCTAGCTTGTCAAATATTACTGGCCTTTCAGGGAATATGGAAACACCAGGTAAATTGAACATTTTTGCTAGACCAGGGAGTTGGAAATGTGACTTTCTTTACTCCAGCTCCTAGAAATAGCTGGCCCTGTTGGCTCCATGGCCTAACTTTTTTCCCCTTCTACACTGAAAGGATAAGACCAGTGACAGCCTGTGCTCCTAAAGACTGTCCTTTATCAGCTGTCACCATAAAAGGCTACATGGCTTCTTCGTGAAGTCATTACCAAGCAAGCAAAGCTTTTGCCTCTACACACTTTACTCCACGGGAGGTGGCTCCGGACAGGTTCCCCACCTGGCTTTACAGGGGCTGCCGTTAATAAACCACCGTCACTGACTGCTCAGTGGATGCTAAGCTCTGCATGACAGCTGAGAAGCAAGCACAAGAAAATTGAACGGCTTGCAGTATCGGGACCAAAAGGCCACAGCACGAACTCTCAGAGCTCTCTTCTGCTCCTGTTGACTGGCAGCTGCTTGGGGCCAGGCCACTCCACTACCCGGCGACAGCTATACCACTTCTCAACTCTTAACCAACTTCTGACTTGCATGTGACTCTGTTACCAGGCTGTGAGTGCGTCAGAGTCTGATTCAACTCTGACTAGCCTGCACCTCGAACAATAGAGTGAGTGAACTTGAGTTTGACTCACACCGTTGTCACACCAACATCACAAGTTCTCTCTCTCTCTCTGAGTGTGTGTGTGTGTGTGTGTGTGTGTGTGTGGGTGTGTAAAATCTCTTCCTCGGCAAAGTCAACCCCAGCACACCACTGCAACAGTCCTTCCATAAACGAGCAGGCTTCGAATGCTGTTGGAAAATTCACGAGTAAGATTTAGGACCCTGGAATAGCATCTACTTCACTAAGTCCACACATCAGAAAAGTCAAGCAAACCAGAAGGTGATCATTTTTCTGTTTTTGTCTCAAGAATTTGGAACTGTGGTCAATGGAAACAGCACAGTTTGAAATGAAAATACTCGGGGCTAGCCAAGTGACACATCTGGTGGAGGAGAAGGCCAGTCCTTTGATTGCAGTGGCCTAGGCTCAGGCATCTGGGCGTGCCGGCCCTGGGAATGTTCAGGAAGCACCATTCCAGTAACTCTATGAGAGCTGGGTGATGAATTATGTAACTGAAGTCTGGAAGCTGGTCCGGGATGAAGTTTGAACGATGGCATGAAATCATTGCACTGATGGGATCCTAATCAAAGACCATTAATTCCCCGCACTGCTCTGAAACTACCCTAGATGATTGCTTCTTTTTTCTCTTTCTTCTTTTATCCTTGGAGCAAAAGACTCTTAAAATTTCCTGAATAATGTGACACTGCCTCAGTAGGGTAACGTGGTGCACAACTGTAGTCCTAGCAATAAAGAAACTGAGGCATGAGAACTGCTCAGAGTTCAAAGTCAGTCTGGCTGCATGAAGAGACCTTGTCTCAGAAATCCAAAGACAAATAGATACAAATGACATTTTCTCAGATATATGAGCCTGTCTAGCTGCAATTCTCAAAGGTCTGTGTTCACCACGATTCCCCGATGCAGTCCTAGGCATTGGTTTAAGTTGTGCTTTCTCTGAGCCCTCCTCTCAAGCTTCTATCCTCTGGGTCCGAGTCCTGCGGTAGAGATTTTCAATTCAATACGTTCGACGTGCGCTACTTGTGGGAGCACATTAAAAAGCACGGCAAATACACGGGCCACAAGACCATCAGAGTGAGAAAAGTCATGCTCAAATCATGACAGTTCCATCGAGGACATCTTGGTGGATGTGGCCATTATGAGTTATGGTTGTGCATCTGTGAGGATTTACATAATCCAGGCTTTTTCCTTGTTACCAAGACTCCTAAAACCTTATCATTAAGAGTAGACACCATTACACTGTATGAAGCACATCGGATCTCTCACACTAGCGGTTACAACTGACATCTATTTTCTGAGAAAACGTATTTTATCAGGAAGCCATTGCTTGGTCAGTTTCTTTGGCGGGGTTTACAGTAGCCAGCAGGAGTGGCTGTCATTGATTTTTAGTGTTTTTTTTTGGGAGGCTTGCTGGGAGACTTTGAGAGGCGCAAGCTGAAGCAAGAAAATGTCAATGTCCAGCTGTGCGCTGCCCCGGTTCTGCAACAACCCCTCTCCCCACAGTCTCTACTTGCTGCGCTGGGAAACTAGGGTAGGGATTGTGCCGCCCGCAGTGTCAGCCAATCACCTGCACCCAAAGCCTGTCTGTCTTTCGAGGAAGCAGAGGGGTCAAGGACACCACAAGAAAACCCATGGGAGCCCTGCCTTCCTCTGGATGGAATCATAGAAACGGAGTAGGAGTGGAGGGTGGGGGCAGAGAGGAAGCGTGGTGGGGAAAGGCTGGGAGGAAAGAATGAATGGGAAACAGCATTCGGGCTGTGTGTATGAATAAATAAACAAACAAACTAATAAATAAATAAAATGCTTATTAAAAAAAAAGAAAATAATGGGTTCAGCATTCAGGAGGCCAAGGCAGGGGAATCGCTTGAGTTCAAGGCCAGCCTGGTTTACAGAGTGAGTTCTAGGACAGCCAGGGCTACACAGAAAACTCTTATCTCAGACGAAAAAAAAAGAATTAGTCAATGGTTGATATTACAAACTGTTTGGTTCAACATAACACAAGCTTATTTTATAAATTTTAGATTAGTTTCTTACAAACCTATTTGTTGTTTGAATTAGGGATTATTTTTATGTTTGCTATGATCTCTTGGTCAATGCTTTAAGTATACTCACTTTTGGGGGTGCCTACTTTTTTTTCTGATGTCATACATTTTTAGGTAATGAGGGTTTGAGGGTTTTTATGTAATTATATAATTAGTGCTGCCATTTTTACCATTTCCTAGTCTCCTTTCATGGAAATTACATTGACAGCCTCCTAAAGTCCAAAGGAGGAAAAGAATGAGCTTCCAGGTTTTGGGTGTCAGTCTTCCAGAAACAAAGCCAAGATGACTTGGAAACAATACAGAGAAAGGGAAGTCTAACTGGACAGGAAAGATGGGTTCCTGTTTATCAGGCTCTGTATACAGTGACCCAGGAAAGGAAAATAGCAAAGATAAATGTGAGGGGAGAATGTACAGGCTTCCATCCATAAGACCCCCAGGCTGGGCCAGTGTCTTTGACTTACCAGTTATACACACACCTTTACTCCCACCAAAATGGCTCTACTGTCTTAAAGGGCCCAGCTCTCTGCTTTGGCAGCCATGACAGGCCACAGAAAAGACCCAGCAAGACATAGACCTCTGACTCAGCACCATGCGCTGACCTCCCGACCTTGCCCTAAACACTAGGAAGCCAGCTACCCTCCGTGTGGCAATGGAACCAACCAGAAGTTAGCTGACAAGCTCTGGATGTGCTTTACTGTAACAGAGCATAGACACTCCATGGGAGGGCTTCTAGGCATAGTACCCTTTCTGCAGCTGCAGCAGACCAATCAACTCAGGACAGGTTGCCCAACCTGAGGTGCACCAATCCTGAGACTGTTGTCATGACAACTGGTGGTGCCCCCAGACACTCCCCTTGCTCTACCCCAATATATTCCCTGCCCATTGCTGCTCGAGGTCCCTCTTGCTCCACTCACTGTGTCGGACGGACAGAGGACCGAGTTAATCCCAGTTAACTCATTAATTTTAAAGACTCTTGGCTTTTGCATTGGGGAGTTCAGAGTTTGGGCAAAACTGTCTCCTTCCCAGACTTGGGAGAACCAAATATTCATCTGAATAGTTGGAGTTTCTTGGCAACCTTGATAGAACTTTTAAAGAGACAATGATGCTATTGTCTATTCAAAGGTCACATAGTATTTAGTAGTTAGTACTTGAACTTCCAGACCATCATATGAAAATAATGTCTGCAAAGGATTGGATCTCAGAATGTGGTCAGGCAAACATGAGCCTGAGCTCTGTCACCATGGTTGTGTGACCACAAGTATGCCATCCAAGCTGTCTGAGCATTAAGATCTTCAATAAAAAATGGGTCTAGTTCTTCATCCTGGGACTTGGGTGATATTTTGGGTCAAAAAACCCACAAGCAGCCCCTGAGAGGAGGGTTTGTGTGTACATGATTGATTTAGGTCATGCCCTTTATAGTGGTTTGACTAGGAATGGCCCCCATTGGCTAATATATTTGAATGTTTGACCACCAGGGAGTGTCACTAATTGATGGAGATTAGCAGGTATAGCCCTTATTGGAGTAGGTGCAGCCTTGTTAGAGTGGGTGTGGCCTTGTTGACAAAAGTATCACTGAAAACATGGATGCCAGGGTTGGTGATCTAGAAGCCATCCTGAACCATGGAAGCCAGAGGCTTGTAGATCAATTCTAAACTAGGTGTCTTGTCTAGAGAACTGATCTAGAAGAAGATGAATCTGTATGTTATTTAAACCACCGTTGTTAACTGGCCACTGTTTCCAGCACCTAGGCATAATCCTACCGGGCACAGACTGCATGATATCTATTAGCTCTTTAAGAAAGACCTTATCATCCAAAATCAAGTCAACCACCCCACTTGCCCCCACGCCATCTGTCCAGGAAAAATTTCATTGTATTTCCATGCTACAAGACTGGAACCTGGAACTCCTCAAGCATCCCTTTCAGACAGGCATCCGTAGATGACATCCAATCAAACATGAGCAGTCCTGAGTACCAGAATCCCAAAGCAGGTGTGGCTGCTTACCTTTAGAAACTGGAGAAACTGGGGGTACATACTGAAAGAGAGGGTCTCTCCACCAGCAGCACCTGGACTTATATGTTACCCACAGACAGCATCCAGTTTATTCCAGTAACCCACATCTTACAGCCCCCCAAATTCCCACTACGCAGGACTTTGTTGCTGTAGCTGTATTGGCAAGAAACGGCGTGTGACTTGAGGGGCCTTACACCGTCTTCCATCTGTAAGAGGAGGCAGTCGGAAACTTTGGACAATAGCCCAGCCTCTCCAGTCCAGAGCTGAGCAGACTGCTTACATATTCAGGGATGGTTTGTCAAAGCAAATTTCACGTGCAACTGATTCTATCACCTTGGGACTCTCTGACAGAACAAAATAATCACTGTACACATTTTGTTAGCTACAGCTCGTTGGAGATGGGTTTTTGGAAATGGCATTCGGGAGGCTCCACGTCGGTCAATGTTTCTTTTCAGCTTGGTGAACTTTCCATAGATAGGCTTTCTAAAAAAAAAATGGTGATTGGCGTGGTAGGGGCCAAAGAATGGATAGAAAGACCAAACATGCAGCTGTAAGTGCTGAGGAAAGCAGGGGTGATGTATCTTCACAGAGCGCAAGCTTCGACCAGAACCCTGAAGAATACTGCTGACTCAAGCATTGAAAGCCCGGGCCTCAGATGGTCACCTTATTCCTGTACTTCGAAGTCTCTCTTGTCTGTTCCCCTCCAGGGAACATGCTATGAACTCTACTGGAGCTACCTAAACACGGCGATTGACTTTAGTTGGAAAGTGGCTTCACCCCACCAAGAAGCAAAGTGTTGGCAAGTCACTCTGTTATCTCCAAGCTCTTGTCAGGGGCACTCTTTCACTTAGACGACAACTGACCTGCCACACAAGTAGAGGACAGAGAATGATCACCAGCCTCTCTGCCCCTTCCCACCGCTACCCTGCAACACACACACACACACACACACACACACCATACCATATTGAGTAGTCGCTCAATACACAAAATTAAGTAAGTTCACAGCCTCCATTTGGGGCTTCTTCTAAATGTAACCTTTTCAGCCATGAGAACGGCCTCTCTCACACACACTCTTTATCTGCAGTCTATGCTTCAGGGGGTAGTCTCCCGATCAGTACCAAAGGCAGAATGGAGGCTTGTGAGGCAGCCTTCCTACGTAACCTCGCGTGTTTGTACTGAGAATTATCAAGATTGTGGTGTCAGGGAAAAACAAAGGCACAAACAGGTTACCCTAACCAAATCATGCGTATGCTTTTGTGAAAAATCTGATGTATCAGTGCTAACTTTCCTCACAAGAGGACACCTTTAATTTCCTTACACTTGCAAACCACTTGTAGGTTTATAACATGTCATTGGTAACAAAACGATTCATATGCATTTAAATGTATGTCTTACAGCATCGTGTGTCCTCCGCAAAGCAAAGCTTGTGTGTGTCCAATGGAACTTGGTCCTCATCAGTGTAAGCCAGGATGAATTCAAATCATTTATGGCTATTTATAAGTAGGTCTGGAGTTCTGCCTGATGAGTCTTGGGTAAAACTAAGAAATACAAGTCCAGGCTCTGACGGAAACGGTTCTGCCTATTACAGACCAAACTTAGCCACAGCTGTAACTTAAGCTGAATTACTGGCAGTGATTTTGTTCATTCTGAACCTTGCTTCCTCAAGGGACAAAAATGAGGTACCATGTAGGAGAGCTTCCAAGCTTATCTAAGCATGGTATCCTAGGCTTCTAGATCTAGAAAGAGCAAAGACAGAGATAGAGTGAAAAGAATCATGGGAGTATGGTAAAGAAAGAGATGATCTTTCCAGTTCACATAAAGGGACTGCAATATCACCCCTAAGGAAACAAGGGGTGAAGAACGTACTGCAGCTAACGCCCTACGAGCTTGGCAAGACTGCTGTTTGAGAGAGGGGGGGAAGGGTCCCACTCCCTTTCTGAAGGGATGAGTGGGTACTGTGGCCAGGAACCCGGAACTCTCAAGTTCTCTCCAGCAGTTACACTAGTCAATTGTTTCCTCCATGTCACCAGCATGAAAGAGAAGAAGGGGAGACTGTGTGTAGCTCCCAGAGAGTCAACATCCACTGTACTAGCAGTTGACTTACAGTTACCCCCTTGAATGGACTCACACTTATCCCTTGAAAATCAAAGGCGCTAAGCCTATGGATGCATTTACTAGGTCAAAGAAAGCCCCTACAGAGAAAGCGTCTCCGGTATAAGTAATGACTGGTCACAGACAGGACAGCAAATTAGTGGAGCCTACACAAGTGTTCCCCAGCCCACAGCCCACTGCCCAGAACAGCTGCCTCCTGAAATGCGGAGATCAGAAAGAGCTCGGTTTATGTGTGTCTCTTTCCAGAGTCTCCTTACCCCTTCTCGTGATCCCATACCCCTATGTCTTGAGTAGGAAGGACCCCCTTAAACGGGAGGTCCGATGGATAGTTCCCAAGATTCCATCCTCCTTCTGTGTTCCTGTGATCCCAAGAAAGATGACAGGGCCACCTTGATGCATGACTTGAGACACTCTATTCACGTCCAGAATTTGGTCTGAAGATTTTCATTTTAACCCCACTTAGTGTCAAGTATGCTTTCTAATAACAATCTACATTTAAAATGTTGAAACCTGTGCTTGCTTTGGCAGCACATATACTAAATTATTAAAACCTACATCTGTATAGGATCTCGCTGTACCACATAGGTTTGTTTTTCTAGCTGAATTCTGTATATTTTACCCAGTTCTAATCGCCTAGACCACATTGGCCTCAATAAAAAGGGTAAAAGAGGGAACGCAGTGAAGGGTAAGTAACTCTGAAAACCTTTTGGAAAGGTAACATGGAAACCTACTGTGCTGTTTTGAATGAGACTGACCCCCATAGGCTCATAGGTTCGAACACACTTGGTCACCAGGGAGTGGAACTATGTGAAAGAATTAGGAGTTGTGGCCCTGTTGGAGGAAGTGTGTCTCTGGCAGTGGGCTTTGAGGTTTCCTACTGAGTACAGATCTCGATGTAGAAACCTCAGCTTCTTTTCCAGTACAATGTCTGCCAGCAGGCATCCATGCTCCCTGCTATAAAGACGATGGACTAATCCTTTGAAACTGTAAACAAACTCTAATTAAACGCGTGCCTTTATAATATTGCTGTGGTCATAGTATCTCTTTATAGCAATAAAATATTGACTAAGACCCTACTATTTGAAGAACCTTCCTAAATCGTGTACATTTACATTTATAAGTTTAATGAGAGCTATCCTACAGCAGAGAAACAATGCCCATATTAGACACTAATAAAAAAAAAAAGCCCAGTGCCCTGTACGGGTTACCTCTTTTAGAGTAGTTGACCAGTGAGGTCTACAAATACCCCCTCTCCTTCATCCCTAAAACGTTGTAAACTATGACCAATGCTCTTGGTCACCCTCTAACTCAACCTGAGCTCTGTGACTTCTGCTGGGGCTGAATGACCCTTTCAAAGGGGTCGCCTAAATTCATTGGAAAACAGCCATCTCACATTACAATCCATAAAGTAGCAAAATGACAGTTATAAAGTAGCAACAAAAATGATTTTATGAGGAACTTCATTAAGCATCAGAGAAGAGCAGTTACACAAATAAACTCACAAAGGTTGTTACTATATACACAAAAATACCGCTAGCTCAAGCCAGACAAAAATTTCTCATCATGGGCAGGAGAGTTAGGCACAGAGTCTCACGCTTAAGCTGAGAAGCCCTTAATGTTGGCGGTTGATGGCTGCTAAAAAATTGGTAGCTGCTAGGCGGAAGAGACAGTTTTCTTTAAGGATGTGGTTCCTGGTGTGTAGACCACATTCCAGTGGAAGGCCACACATCCAGTGATACATGAGCAGCACAAATTGGGCTTAATGTTTTTTTTTTAAGTAAAAACACAGGTGGGTAGAGAGGGAAGGTAGATATGGGAGAAGTTGGGGAAGGAAGGCAGATATAATCAAAATACATTGTACAAAATCCTGAAATTGAGATGAGAGAAAATGTAAAAGTGAGAAATACAGGCTGTGGTGCAGCTCAGTGTTACAGCACTTCTCTAGCTGGTGCAGGGCCCTGGGTTGGATCCCCAGAACCATGAGAATTAAAACAGAAAAGTGAGAGAGTAAGATAAACAAAAGAGAAAAATCAAGACCCATTGCTAATTAACAAGGCCACTAGCTTCAGACCCCACCTACATATTTTAGCAAACAAACTATCTTTACAACCCATTTGGCCATGTGTCGCCCTTATATCGTATCAACTAAATTTTAGCATGGCAGCAGTCTTCATTTATAAAAACTCAAGTACATAAGCAAACAAATCATTGCAAATATATTTATTCACATAATTATATGTAATATATTCTTTTGATACAAAAGCTGACAGGGTCTTCAATTTTCATAGATTTTGAATTAAAAATACTTTTAAAAATTATTTATTAGATCATCAAAATCTGTCAAGTCATTTGGGGCAGGGCCTAGGCCCTCCACTGTGTACCTAGGCTAAGAGACTATCCCCCCATGGGAAATGGGCTCCCAAAGTACATTTGTGTACTAGGAATACATTCTGGTTCCAATGCCAGAGGCCCCATAGACTTCCCAGTGCTCAGAGCTGACACCCAGGTTCAGGAGGCCTGGTTTGGTTCTATGTTGGTTTCCCAGCTGTCAGACTGCGGTCCATGAGTTCCCACTTTCTCAGGTCTTGTGTTTCTGTGGGTTTTCCCAGCATGGTCTTAACTCCTTTGTTGGTCACTCCTCCCTCTCTGAAGCTAGATTCCAGGAGTTTGACTGCTTCCATCAGCTACTGGATGAAGGCACTAGGATGGCATTTAAGGTAGTCATCATTCTCCTAATAGGAGAAGGGCATTTAGGGTAGCCTCTCCACTGTTGCTTGAGGTCCTATTTTGGATCATCCTTGTGGATCTCTGGACAATTCCCTTTCTCTTTAAGTCTATACTGGCTCCCTCTGTTGAAGTATCTCTTTTCTTGTTCTCCTCTATTCCTCTCCCCATTCAATCTTCCTGCTCCCTCATGTTCTCCTCCCCCTCCTCTTCTCCCCTCCCATTTCTCCTTCCTCTCTCCCCCTCAACCCATGCTACCAATTTGTTCAGAGTCTCTTATCTTTTCCACTTCACTGGAGGACCGTGTATGTCTCTCTTAGGGTCCTCCTTGTTTCCTTGCTTCTCTGGAGGTCTGGATTGTAGGCTGGTAATCTTTTGTTCTATGTCTAATATCCATATATGAGTGAGTACAAACCATGTTTGTCTTTCTGTGATTGGGTTACCTCACTTAGGATGGCCTTCTAGTTCCATCCATTTGCCTGCAAATTTCAAGATCCCATTTTTTTTTCTGCTGAGTAAGTACTCCGTTATGTAAATGTACCGCATTTTCTGCATCCATTCTTCAGGTGAAGGGCATCTAGGTACAGCTGGGGTCTCTCCCTCTCCTGTCTCTCTCTCTCTCTCTCTCTCTCTCTCTCTCTCTCTCTCTCTCTCTCTCTCTCTCTCTCTCTCTGAGCATGGAGGGGCAAGACAGGAATGGCAGTCAATACTGAGTTCTTTGTACTGCCTCCAGGTTCCTCAGGGGAATTCGGTGGCAGGAAGGGTCTGGTGGCTGCAGGTCTGGGGACTCAAAGAGGGAACGGTGGCCTGGGAGAGTTCCTGGTACTCACCTCTCTACAGGAGGGTAGAGGCGCAAGATAGCAAAAATACTTTCATTTTTATGATCAAATTTAACTATTTTTAAGAGTAACTATATGAGACCGCTACATACCCATTGCTAGGTGATGCAATGTTACTTTAAAAAGAAAATTTTAATTATTCATTTCTTCTGGCTTCAGTGCTTTACGTTTTAATAACTAGCAAATATTCTCAAAATTCCTGAAAAGTCTGTGATCCCTAGATAAGTAACGGATAAATTGTCCCAAACTTCTCCCCCTCACCCCAAGAGCATTGCAGGCAATGGACAATCCCCTTTCTAGGGGATCTCAGAGACACCCTAGTCCTGTGGGCTAGCTGCTGTGTGGGTGTTGCTGCTGTATCCCCGTCCACATGACCATACCTCCTTCTCTCGGGGGCTAAGGCTCCTGCTATGGAAAGTTTACAGCACGTTCCCTGAGCATGTGGTTTTGTGTGTGCCATTTTCTGCCCTGCCCCCACACAGTAGAGTCTAAAGGGGGTGAGTCTTAGTACCGCTATGCCTACATCCGGATAAACATCCTAGGTTACTCCCAGCATCCTGGGGCTGACTCTACATAGGAAGCCATTGTGACATTACAGAGTGACCCACGCTCATGTTTAGATAGAACTTCACCCTCTTCGGAGAATCTTTTATGAAAAATAAAGGATGTTCTGACTCAGAAAGATGTTCTGTCCTCGGGATATTTTCTCTGCTAAGAATAAAATCATTTTCAGTCACAATTTCATCATCATGGATACATTTTTGTACCGAAAGGGCTTTCTGAAGGAAATTCCATTAAGACAGTTTAATTCCTGAATAATCCTTTTAGGCGGTCCAGTTAAATCTTTTTCCAGTTTTTCCTATCTCTATTCACATTTTATTTTGCAGAATTTATTTTCCCTCAAGTCTGGGCTCTCCAGGGTCATGGTATATAAACTTCAGTTTCTCTATCATAGTTTTTTTTAATATACCAAATATACCACAACTTTTATAGACAATTATTTCTACAAGGTTGGATAGTCTGAGTCAGATTCACATATCAGAATTTTACTTTGTACAGAGTTTAATAGCATTTCCACCAGTGCTGTCTACCATGAATTCTGTGAAGCAGAACGCTGCTTCTTTCGAAGTACAGCCATACGTTTTATGGCCTCAAATATTTCACGGCCCCTGGCCTGTCACAGAGGATTGCCTTGTATGCAGTGTCGCACACGCAAAGGGATTCGCACACACGTGACTCATGGAGGCCGTCTGAGAGCTGGTGGCTCTTGTCACTGCTCCAACCACTTTTAAGACTCTCTGTGGGAAACCATCCCAAGCCTGGTGGCTTAAACCACGTAACAGCACCACTGCACTCTTTCCCCCCTTTTATTTATCGCTTCGCCCGTAGATAGACACGGGCTGCTTTCCTCCTTTGGCGACTGTGAGCAGTGCTGTGGTTAACCGTGAGGTACAGGGCAGGAGGGACGAGATGCTGACACATAACACATTGTGGATGAATGCTGAAACCTTTGTGCTAAGTGAAAGAAGCCAGCTATGGATGCTGGTCTCCATAGAAACAAAATAAGGAGATCGGACCAGAGAGGGGAAGGGATGAAGAGTGTCTGGTTAATGGAATAGCCACTTTCGAAGGGATGGAGAGGTCTTAAAAACTAGTAAGGTGATGGTCACACAACACTGTAAATGTACTTTAAATGCCATCAAATTGCCATCAAGACGTCCTGGAAAGAGCCAATCTTATGTGCATTTCACTTCGATTTCAAAAATCACATCCAAAGCCATTCATTATTTCTGGACAGTTGGGAGAGCTCCTCCCGATAGGAGGGCTGCTCTCCTACTTCAAACCGCAGGGCAAAGGCACTAACCAAGCTTCTGTTTGCTTGTATGCCAGTGACCAAGAACAAGTCACATGCCCAGTCCTGGCGTCAGCATGGGTGAAAACTGTACAAGGATACTGGCACCAGGAGGTGTACCTCGCTGGAGGGGGTGGGGGGATTCCTTGTGACAACCATTGATGGACACCAATCTGATGACCTACTCCAAGTCAGGCTTGGGTCTGACCTTCAGGCTGTGGATTTAGGATAGAGAGATTCAAGGCTTAAACATGCCCAGTCTCCTCAGGATGGAAAGACACTGGGCCTCCTTCAGAAGTCCTGTTTTTCCAGACTTCTCTCATATTTAATTTCGCTGGTTTTGATCATCTTGCTCTCAACCCTGATCTCAATTTAATATGAAACAGATGGGTGGGCGGCAGGACAGATTCAATAAAACAGCCTTCCCTGTCCAACTCTGAGGGCTGCGGACTCACCGCTCTGACATTCCTGGGGAGTTAATCCTATCAAGGGCCAGGTCAGCTCTGCTGTGAAACACAACGCCCCCACCCAGGCTGTCTGACAGGCAGAGCACCCATGGTGTGCTCAAAGCTAACAAGATCCCTTTCCAAGAGACGAGCCACCGAGACTGACTGAAAGAAATCATGCAGGACCGTCACTGTTAGGACTGTCACTGTTGTGATCCCCGTGTTGCAAGCTGCGCTTTCTGGAAGGGAAGGCTCATTGCCTTCGGCTACCAGTTCCTTCCAGGCATCACCCACAGGGCAACCACTTCACTTTCTGGAAAAGTCCGTATGCATGGCCACAATGGCCATGGTGGGGACGCCTCTGTAGATAGGATATATGCTCCGCAGCTCAATGACCACTGCGGGTATCCTCTCTTTTCATCCTGTTCTTCTACTTCTCCTCTACCTCACACCCACCAGTCTACGGTAAATATCCCAGAGGCCGATGCCATCTCCTGTCTGCTTCTAGAAATCCTACATGCTAGGAAGAATCTAACCCTTCTCAATACCCGACAAGAGCCAGGAACTCGGGGCTGGGGGCTCATCACCCCTGTAGACCAACTACGGTGACTTGAGTCACAAGGTGTAAAGAGAAGCCTTCCCGCCAGCCTGGTTCCAGAGCCGCATCAGTCCCAAATAACACACAGGAGGCTATATTAATTATGAAGCTGGTGGCCTTGCTTGTTTCTTACTGGCTAGCTCTGACTTAAGTGTTTACTCCATAATTGTTAATCTAAGTATTTCTCTTACCGGAGCAATGTTCGGACTTCTTATCCCTATGGCGGTTACATCTTGACTCCCTGTGTTTCTCCTTCCCAGAGTCCTCCTCGACTCCTAGTCCCACCTATCTTACTTCCCTACTGGCCAACAGTGCTTTATTGACATATACACAGGACTTCCCCCATCAACAAGGAGGGAAAGGAAGCAGTGGCCTAAGCATCGCAGATGCTTATTTCCCTCTCACGTAAATATCTAGGCTCGAGTCTGGACCCGACAAGGGGAATCTGCAGAGCCTTCAAGAATCCAAGAGCCTGGGGCTTCTTCCAGCTCCCAGTTTTCCCATGGTCGGTCCACGCTCACACACGGGGCAGCAGGTGAGCGGTGCATAAGGACAGAGGGAGTGAGGTCGCTACGCTGGCTTTTCTTAATGGAAAGTTCCCGGAAACTGCTATCCGCGTTTCTACTGTCAGCCCAGCCCGGGAGACAAAATGTCATCACCCTGTCATCCCTGAGGAAGTGGTAGAATCACACCTTCCTTTCGGAGGTCCGCCTTCCTCGGCTGGACTTTATCTGGGGAATAGCTATGGAAGAAGACATTCTGATAGGACACCCAAGCTGGTCCCAGCTCACATGGTTCTCAATTCTCATACAGGCCGCTACCCAGTTAGCGAATGAGGGAATCATTGCATCTCCCCGTGTAAAGGGGTGAGGAAGCCACTCTGCTTCCCTCCCAGGGAGTCAATGAGAAAGCAGACGCCTGTGGATTTAAAACAGCGTGTATTGGCCCCCAGTTTGTTCTTTGAGCCACCAGCGTTGCAAATATCCTTTCTTGGGTGATCAGATGCACTGAGCCCCCTTTTTCTTTTTCAAATGGCAGTAGATTCAGGTATGGATGTGATTAACTGTGGTGGTAGCTGTCAGAGCCTGCTCCAACGAGTCAGCTAGGTTACCCGGGTAGGGGTGTGAGGACTGAGAAACGGTAGATAAAGGAAACAGAGACAGAAACAACAGGATAGAGTCAGGGGGAGGACTGCCCGGTTGACGCCTTTCAGCACACTGGACAGTTTATTTTTTTGAACCTGCTTATTCAGCACACTGGACAGGCCCCTAGTTTATTTTTTTTTGAACCTGCTTATAAACAGGTAAAGGGAAAAACAAAGAACAGCATAATCAGCTAACCAGCTCCCTGCACTGTCCTTGAATGGAGGAGCAGCCATGCTCACTATCTGTGATGCGGGTCCTACTAGAAGCAAGCATCTGCATTATCTGTCTGTGTGCCTACAGCTGGCATCAGTAGCTCATTAGAGAGATAATACACTCTATCCCAAGGGCTCAATAAGAACTCTCTCACGGCTTTCAAGGAGACCGCAGCAAGTGAGCTTGAACTCTCACGCCTTATAAGTCAGAACGGACCCCAGATGGAAACTGAGTCAAACATGGGCCACCACAGGTAGGACACCCTCGTCTCACTTAGAGCTGATAAACGCGGTGCTGTAGAACAGGAAGTGCCTCAAGGTGATTTGCAACTTTCTCTTATGTGTTTGTAGACATTTAGTGGAATCTGTTTCTTGCTGTCGGTCTCACTGTTGAGAATGACTAGGGCTTTGGTGCTCTGCAAACAGAGAAGCTCCGTGATCTAGGAGGACATGGGTGAAGGGATGGGAGAATGAGGAACGGGACAGGGAGCTGGCAATGCACTATCCTCCCCCTCCCCCTCCCCCTTCTCCCTTCCCCCTCCCCCATACTCCCTCCCTCCTCCTCTCCCCACTCCTCCCGTGGTCCTCAAGGATATACACTCACAAAGCGCTTTTTTATGAGTTGGTTCTTTCTCAAAACTGCAGGAAGCACAGAGTGTCGAGAGTGGGCTGGAGTGAGTTGCGCTGAGAATCGGCAGCTAAACCTGCCAAGCCCCCCACCCCACCCCACCCAGCACATAAGCCCTGTTTCTGGGGGAAGATTTGGATTTTCAAAAACCAGGACCTGAAGGTCTGAGTTTAGGAGACTTGTTTCAAACCACACGGTGGTTTGTGGTGCATGGAAGTTCCAAAGCCTTTCACTGGGCCGGAAGTTTCATTGTCAAAGTAAGCATCAGAAAGTTAGGGATTCACCTCAGTCAGTAAAATGCTTGTTGTGCAAGCATGGGGTCTTGAGAGCCAATCCCTGGCACCCATGTGAAAAGTCAGGTGATGGGGGATGCCCTTCTGTATGCATGGCTGATGAATAAAACACTGTTTGGCCAATGAGGCAGGAAGACAGGCAGAACTAGGAGGAGGAGAATTCTGGGAAAGGGAGGCAGAGGAAGCCTGGCAAAGGGACGTTGTGGGAGACCAGGAAGATAGGACACACCAGGCATTCACGGGTAAGATTAGATAGACTGATAGAAATGGGTTAATAATTAAGACAGAGCTAGCCAGTAAGAAGCCCTAGCCATCGGCCAACAGCTTAATAATTAATATACGTCTTTGTGTGCTTATTTGGGGTTAAAGAGGCCGCGGGACAAGAAAAACCGCCAGCAGCAATCTAGTGCTGAGAAGTCAGGGCGGGTGGATCCCTGGACCTTGGTGGCCAGCCAGCTTAAGCTAATCACTGAGCTCCAGGTTCAATGGTAGACCCTGTCCCATAAAACAGGGTGACAAAGCTACTGAACAATATCACCCACATCAACCTCTGGTTTCCTTAGGCCTCCCCGTGGGCAAGTTCACTCTCCCTCATATAACACCAGGAAAACGGTCCACAGAGGAGTCAAACAACTTGCATGGCACCCTGCTGCCAAGATTCAAACCCTTGAGTGTCTTGTTGCAAAACCAGTGTTTTAATCACTAAAGTCATACTGTCCTATTCTTTTGTTCCTTCCAACTTCCACCCTGCCCTGGTCCCACAGATACTCTTATTGTCACAATGCCACCTATGAGTGGAGGCATGGAGTGGCCTGTTGACAAAAGCCCTATTCTGGGATGACAGACCACTCCCCCATTGTAGCTCACTAAGACTTCTAGTGGGACTCTCGCCCTTCCCGTGCTGACAGACAGAAGGACTTGCAGAGGAGAGGCATGCGTGCAGACGGTGGCAGCACTGTCTTCTAAAGGCGAAGAGGAGCCCTGCTCCAATCTTTGAGAGCCCTGCAGCAGTGGTAGCAAGGACTATGGAAGGGAGAGGCCCATAGACACAAGACAGGGAGAAAGGAAGCTTTGCCAAGACCACACTCTCCGGTAGACGCCTCCCCCAGCTACATCCCAAGCTTCAAGCAAACTGCCTGTTAGCACTGCCCTAGTCAGCCACGGGGTAAGGAGCTGCCAACATTTCCATAAGGAAGCCCTTGTTCTTGTGCTGAAAACGGAGTGACGCATTGAGAGTTTATTTCTGGTTGAGAATCTTGCATGCGAACTACTTTTTAGTTCACTTTTCATTGACTGATGGCTGTCCAGGGATGACCATCTCCACCGACGATGAGCCGCTCCCCGATTTATACCCTTCAAAAAGTACCCAAAGCGAGTTCCCTAGCTGTTTAAACCGACTTGTTGTTGCTGGGAGCCAGGGTGATCTCACAGCGGGGGTGGGGGGCGGGACCCTGAGGGCAGGATCTTTGAGCACTCCAGGCTGCTGCACACTTTCTGGCCCTGGGTGCTGGCTGCCCTGAGGCTCGCTGGGTACTTGGAGCTTGTGGGTAGCATTATGGCCCTGTGCTCTCCCTCCTCCCAGAGGGGTGAGCAGCACAGGCCGCAGCAGCTGGGGCTCCATGCTGCAGGCTGGCCCACGGGACGAGGACTGGCTCTATTCCGCAGTGGCATGCTCCCATACCGCTCCCGCAGTACCCTTCGCCACTGTGTCTCTGGTTTCCCAGACCACGAGGCCACTTTTTAAAAGCATCTTCCCATGAGACCTGCCGATTTTTATTTGTCCCAGTGATACTGTGGGCTGTAACCCTCCGCCCTGCCACAATGGGTGTAAGACTCCCCCTTGAGGCTTCCTTGGGTCTTCTCAAGATTCCTGGAGCTGCTTCACAGTCCCTGGGGTTGATGATGGTGGTCACTGCCCTCTTCCCAAGATAATTGGACTGCCTTACACCACTCTCTTAACTAGCGCTGCTCCGTGTTGGGCGGTGACCACCCCGACCTGTAAACCCTCTGCGTCCAAAGTCATGAGGGGTAACCTTTGATGCACAGCTGCCCAAACCGGGGATGTACTGCAAGGATGACGGAGAGGGACGGCAGAGGTGCACATCTCGGGAGTAGGAGCCACGAGGAGGGAATGGGGTAAAGATCAGAAGCCTGGGAATCGAGTAATGAAAAACTCCAACACTCTGAAGTACACGAGTTGTGCACCACAGAGCCCCAGAAACACAGACTGGAAACAATGGTTAGGCCAGCAGTGATGGTGTCTATACTGAACACTCCAAGCATTGCCTAGTCTGTATTCCCCCCATACAACACTACGTGGCAAAGACTTGGGTAGCGTTCACATTGTGGTAAGTGGAAAGTAACCTATTATACAAGAGTGTTTGTGTAGATGACATGCAAATTCGTCTCCATTTTAGACAGGGAATCTCAGCATCCTCCGAGTTCTGGTGTTTTTGTAGTTCCAGAACCAATTTCTCATGAATAGTATGTGAAAAAAAATGGAAAAAATCCCATCTTCAAGTTCTCAGCCCTTGCCACCTGGCCCCATCTCTCTGCCTCCTGGAGATGCCCCTTGGTCGTGAGTAAATAGGGTCCAGTGCCTCATTTCTTTATGTTTTTCAGTCTCGGGTCGACATAGCACAGGAGTCACTTTGTGGATTATCTGTTCCCAAAAGGAAGGCCAGAATAAAATAACAAGGGAGAGTACCAAAACCCTGGAGAACAGCGGTAATTAAATAAGGATTAGACTGTAGGTTATTTAAGTGGCAACCAAATTTCTGCAACACAAAGGCTGCCGCACTGTGGGAAAAGCCCTGGTGGGGAGTTGGTAGCGATGGATTCCTGAGACCTAACCAGACCTTATAAATAACAGGGTTTATGCTACTACCCCCACCCACTTTCTTACGGAGGACAAGACGTCTTGGGAACCAGCTTCTGTTTGGGGGGCAGCTGTTATCTGGGCCTGCGCAGTGTCCACCCCCCCCTCCAGTACTAGAACTGTGGTTTATTTTCATTTTGAGAGAAATTCATCCCTTCCTATTGTCAGTCCTTGGAGCTTGGGTGGGGTTGGCCCTATCCCTGGCTTTGTGGATGGGCAGTGGTTCAGGTCTTTGCTTAGCTCAAGTGTTTATAATGACCTAAGGAGACAAGAGAGTCAACCTCAGGTCAGAGGGATGAGTGTGTGTGTGTGTGTGTGTGTGTGTGCGTGCGCGCGCGCGCGTGTGTGTGTGTGCGTGCGCGTGTGTGTGTGTGTGTGTGTGTGTGTGTGTGTGTGTGTGAGTATGTGCGTATGCAAAGAAGAAATGCTGTGGTTTTGTTTTCTTTATTGAGATGGCTGAGAGGGTATGCCTTGTGGGCTTGCAGTACCAAGTACGCCACCCTGCCGTGAGGAGAAGAGCATTGGCCTTGGGATGGGGCCAGTCTGGGCACACTGTCCTGGACTTCTTAGTTTCTCACACCAGTAAGTTTTATTACACTAATTTGAGTCTTATTCTTAACAACTTCCGTCTGACTTTTACTTCTCTATTACGGATAAGGAAGCCAGATCTTGCCAAAGCACCGCATGCCAGACTGTAGTTATCAGACCTGAGCAATGACCTGGGTTGTTACCTGATTGCCACACTTAGCTATTGTACCCGGTAGCTTCTCGGTTATATTTCTGCCTCCTCGCCCTGTAGGTACCAAACCTCCCTTCTACAAACATTTAGCAGTTGACCGTTCGCAAAGTTGATGGCTCCAGCAGGGTGCTCAATGCACAGTCCATATTTACTGTTTTTGTTCCTGGTTCCAACTGGAGTTTGGGTCACACAGGTCAGGACTGTCTAACCTAGACCGCAACCTACTATACAGTGAGTATGTTCTGCAACATTCATTTTTTCCCTTTTTCTTTGGCCAAGAGATCTCCAACATTCTACTCAACTACTGGAACACTCAGGGAGAGAGAAACACAAGGGAATGACTGTCTGGCAGAATCTTCTCTCAATATGTTGACTTCAGATACCATAGTTCTAGGACAGCTAGACCTGAGGGACACAGAAAACAACCAGCAGAGAAGACTGAGACAGGGAGACACAGAGAGTCCAATTAGGATAATTCCTGGGGAGAGAGACCTGCAAAATCCTGGGTCTGTACCCTGTAGACAAAGATCTTCCCTGCTGCCTCCAACGCCACCCAAGAAGGAGCTGCGTAAATCAGGTAAGAAATCCACCATCAGAAAGACGTGTCTCCTAAGGGTCATGTTACTACTGTTACTAGGCTACTTAGGAAGGTCTTTGGCAAAATATCTAGTGAGCTAAGTGTTTGTGCTCTGGACCATCATTTGGGGAACTCTGGTTACAGAAGATGATTGCTCAGTCTCTTTGCCATAGAAACCACACGGAATTGCCAGGGGAGGGAATGTTTGTGTTTAATCCACTTGAGGGATTATGTAGGAAGCAGGGACAGATGACAGAGAGAACTGACAGTGACCAGGGGCCGAATTCAAGTCTTGGCTGCTGCTGAGCTTTTTGCATTGTTTAAATGCCTTTGGTGTAGCTGTTTGTGTAAATGTTCATGTTGGGATGCAAAACACCACCACCTCATTTTAGTGCTACTAAGAACCCAGGGAACCCACCCAAAGGAGAAACATTCTTAAAAAGCCAACTTACCTGATAACATTTAAATGGCTGGTTCACATTTCCTGCCTAAGTATTAAATGTTTCTCTCCCCCCCCCAGGAAGTCAATAATGCTGTTTTGAACATCCAAAAATAATTTCCTTGTTTGAAAATAACACATATCACTGAATAATATATGTATTTCCTTTGGGAAAAACAATAGAAACGGAATGCAAAATAAATCCTGCTGGTTAAAAAGGGTGGACAGAGCTCTGCCTGACCACCAGGAAAGCAAAGGATTTCATAGGTCTACTCAGTTACCCTCTGACCCAGTGGCCACTCGATCATGCAAACTTTTATCTGATTTTTGTTTCATGTTTCTATTGAACTGCTTGTATGTGTATGTGCACACACATATATGTTCTCCACCATTTAGCTTGTGCAGTATGTAAATATCTGTGTCTTATAGTTCTTTTAACACACTGTTGCTGAATGTTCTGTCCCGACAAGTCTCACCGCTGCTTCAGCCCCAAATGAACACACAGATGCTATATTGATTATGAAACTGGTGGCAGATGACTAGGGCTTCTTATTGGCTAGCTTTGTCCTA
Organism: Mesocricetus auratus; assembly: GCF_017639785.1. NCBI lineage: Eukaryota > Metazoa > Chordata > Mammalia > Rodentia > Cricetidae > Mesocricetus > Mesocricetus auratus. The sequence goes on from NW_024429204.1 coordinate 948,172, forward strand.
ATTATTAGCCCATTTCTGTTAAGTATTTCCACGTGGTCTTAATATAGCCGAGAAGGGTCCAGACTTGTTACTCCTTTGGCGGCTCACATGGCGACTGTTCTGGTGGGCTACCCCTGTGCCTACCTCTCCCAGAATTCTCATCTCCTAGCCCCACCTATCCTCCTGCCTTATTGGCCAACAGTGTTTTATTCATCAACCAATAAGAGAAGTATATATATACATACACAGGAGGGCTTCTCTCACCAACACACCTTGTTTCCAAACTGAAGTTAGAGATGATTCAATACAAGCAAGCTGGATAAATGTTTAAGGCTCTCAGTCCGCCATGGTATTCTGGAAATTTCCACGGAAGTTTACAGAAACAGTTCCCTCCCAAGTGACAGAGGACAGGACCATCTGCCGCCTTCTTCCGCCACTTCTCTGTTTTGGACACCATTTTTTGAGGATATCAAGCCCGGAATGCGACAGCCATCTTGAGGCATGCGTGAGGCAGGCTTGAGATGTGGGAACACCAGACCTTGAGCAGAGACCCACTTCCCCTTCTGCCTGGAAGTAGGCAGCTGTAAGACAATGTTTACTAAAAACATGTTTACTAAAAACAATACAATGCCCGGGGGCAATAAGTTCCTGGAAAAGGCCTGCCCACAGAAACCACCCTCGACCTTGTCCAAAGACTAACCGCCTCTTCTGCCATGCCCAGATCAGTTTTTGGTGTCAGAGGAGAACCAGCCAGGGTAGAGGAGAGAGCAGAAGCTTTTCTGGAGGGAGCTTTTCTTAGGAAGTTTTCTTGAACCTTTTTGGGGCCTGCTTAAAGTTTTCTTTACATCGTTGAACAAGTCTCTGTGTTGTCAATCCCCGACACCCTCCGCACGTTCTCGGACACAGGCCGCGCAGCAGACACGACATTGAGACATAAAGTCTTTTCCAAGTCTGTGCCAAAGATGACAGAAGAACGAGACTGATAAGGAAGAAGTCTGGGAGCCTGGTAAGTGTGGGAGCTGCTAAACCTACATGCAGATTCATTACGATGAAAACAGATTGCCCTAGTTCTTGGGGCCTTATCAGTCAGTGTTTCTCTCCCCTGCAACCAGAAGCATTCATTATAACCAATCGCATCTCTCTCACTACAGATGCAAGTGTAGCTGTGTCTCCCTTCTAAGAAGGCCCGTCTGGCACGGCTAAGACAACAGAGGTTTGGGAGACAAACACTCCGATCAGATGTTTCCGGGTGAGAACCCTGGGGATGCTAGCTGGCTCACGTGGGTGTTCACATATACACACGTGCATGCACACAGACCACACACAGAGCCGAGCGTGCGCGCGCACACACACGCACTAATTTTTTAAATGCAGAGAACAATGAGAACTTCATAAGCTTGAGATTGTTAAAACTATAAGCAACTATGACTGTACATATGTCACCTAGGCATTTAACAGGTGCTCAGTAAACATTCGCTCTTTGTTCCCTTCCCCTATGTAGAAAATAAGTATCAGTGAAAAAAAAGGAAGTGTGTCCCAGTGGTGATGTCAAAAAATCGTGGGGTTTTGGTTTATTATTATTATTATCATGATTAATTATTATCATTATTTGTTTGTTTATTTTTTCTCCATCATCTTTACTTGGGAACAAGGGAAATATCAGACTTTCCACATGGGAGGCTGGAGTTCAGACAACCGCTTTGATCACAGCCGATTTGTGCTGTCCCTCATTTAGTGGCTGCTGCCGCCTTTTCCTTTTGTTGAGCCTGCTGCCATCTGTGACTCAGCTTCCTGGTCCAGCCACCTGACCAGCAGCGCCTCTCCATTCAGAGAGGGCCCAAGCTCCTGAGCTGCTTCGGGACACGGGATGTCCATCTGCTACGAGCTGCTGCTGGGAGCCTTTAAGATGCAGACTCATCTGCCTCAGTGAACAGCTCCTGGCGGAGAGTTCATCCTGACACATGGCATTCTCAGGACCTAGGCACGAGCGGTAGGATGGATGTGTATTCTGCCACCCGGAGCCAACATCCTCGTGGCCTTCCAGAACACATACCCAGAGATGCCTCCCTCCCTACGCACTCTCCCTCCCTAGTGATGAGGCACCGTGAAACCACCTCAGGGGAGCTCAGAAAATCATTTACTGCCGGTGTCACCGGCGCAAGCGCAAGGTCCATCTCACTCACTGACAGCAATGTAGAAGAACACTCACGGCGCTCCACCCTTAGCTCTGGGAATCCCACCTTTGCCCAAATGGTATGACTCAACTTTCTTGGACATCATCTGATAAATGGGTGTAATACACAGAGCACTATGGTTGGAGATCAGCGTTCACTCAGTGGAATGGATGTTACAGGTCCTGTTAGGAAGCGACGTCTCTTCTTGCCTGGGGAAACATGGTTCACCCAGACTGCCCTCTTTTGGTTTATAAGGCTAATGATTGCTTCTATTAGCCTGAAATAATTCGCTAGATGTGCCCTATATGTAAGCACATGAGACCCGGCAGCCAGCAAAGACCATTGACAGCTTAGTCCGGGGGAAGGAGCAAACTCAAGAGACAAAACCGACATGAGCTGAAATCAAGTCTGAGAAGTAAGGGAGAGCTGTGGGATGGACTAAGGAGTGAGCAGGAGGAGGGTGAGTGTCGTTTGCCTGGGGCTCTTTCAGGGAGAGCACCGGGAAAGCTGAAAGGAGCTTGGTGTCCCTCTATGCTGGCTGCATGAAACATGCATCCCCAGCTAGAGATGCCACCAGCAATAAGGCGCTCACAGCCTGTCCTGTTGATACCCAGCAATCCTACACCATCACACCCACGGAAGGGACAATCTGCCCTATGGCCATGAAACCTTAACTAGAGTGTTCCTGGGTTTTAAAGGCATACTCCTGCATCCTCGTGGTGGGGTGCTGAATTTTCCTCAGTATCTGCTGCTCCATTACCAGCAGAGCAGCACTGGGCTTTCCCGATCCTATCCCCCGCCCCCAGAATCCTGGAACAAGGGCCATTTAGCACTGCAGCTGGAGGCTACCCTCATCCCCATCTACTAATTCTGATTCATCCTGCAGACTTAAGCCCTTCTCTGGCTTGCTTCCCATGAGCCTTCGTTCTAACCCAACCTTTTTAGAGTTGTCTATACTCAGGTCCCATTAGGAAACCTCAGATGACATGCACAGGTCCACATAGAAAAGGAGAAGGATCCTTGGGAGCAACTTTACTTCTTGTTTCCAGTGACAGACTTGTGTGTCATAGATGTCACAAAAGCCCACCGCACACAGTGCGTTTCCAACATTTTCCGTTTGCTTTCCTGCTCTGTTTCCTTTTCCTGCTTGATTTCTAAAGTGCAGTGAGAGTGGTTTGATGCCCCAAAGTCTTTCTGCCTGAGGCTTTCTGCAGGTAATAGCTTCCTTAACCGCTTCCACCCCAGCCTTTAATCCGTTTGTATTAGGTTCACACTTCTTCATGCAAAATATGCAAAATTATTTCCCAGTCTCTATTCCCAGGCATTTCTAGCATTCGTGTTCTCTTAATCACAGTTCTGTTTCTGTGAAGAGACACCAAAGCCAAGGCAACTCTTATAGGAGATAGCATTTAATTGGGGCTTGCTCACATTTTGGGAGGTTAGTCTATTATCGTGGCAGGGAGCATTCAGGCAGGCATGGTGCTGGAGGAGTACTTGAGAGCTACATCTTGATCCATAGTCAGAGAAAAAGAAAGAAAGAGAGGAGAGAGAGGGAGAGGGAAACGGGGGGGGGGGGAGAGAGAGAGAGAGAGAGAGAGAGAGAGAGAGAGAGAGAGAGAGACTTAGACCTGTCAGCATATCCTTTTGAAACATCAAAGCTCAACCCCAGTGGCATATTTTCTCCAACAAAGCACACCTCCTTCTAATTATTTCAAATAGTTCCTTCCTCTTCCTGGTGACTAAGCGTTCAAATATATGAGTCTATGGGGACCATTTTTATTTAGATCACCACATGTGCTGAGTCATTTCTACTTAATGAATACCTATTATGTGTAAGTGTCCGAACGATGGGAATGGAAAAAATGTTTTTGCTAATTATTTTCTGCCACCTGGGACCCCAAAGCTTCTTGTAGGAGTAGGCAGGTCAATAGGTGAGAGTACAGTAAATTGAAGTGTGGCAAAAAAACATGGAGGAAATTTTCAAAAGGAAAATTAACTCAAGCTTGAAAGATTAAAAATACGGCACAGAACAAGTATACCTGAACCATATCTGAAATTATTTTCTTGTTCAGTAAGCAGCTTATGCGAAATGAGAACACCCAGAGGGCCAGAAGTAAGGCCAGGACTACAGTGGTGGAGTCCAACGAAAGCTAGGGCCAAAAATGTAGTTCAGTTGATCAACTGAAAGAAAGAAGAGTTTTACAGATTTAAAAACATGAAATAGGAATGCACATGTCCGTAAAGGAGTAAATCTTACAGACAAGAAAGAAGGCGTGCCCTCCCTTGGGCACACTGCATATGAGCATTGCTTCAACTTTCCTTAAAACTGTCTAAAAGGAAAGTAACCAGCATTTGGCATTACCTGTTTAGGGGGAACATAAGTTTACCCATGCTAGGCTGAAAACTCAAATACCTATAAGAAATGAAAAGATCGGGAAAACGCTGTTCTGCGAACCGCTGGATTAACTCCCCTGAGTGACTGTTAGTTGGGCTGTCAGCCTCCAAAACCATAAGCAGCAAACCTTGAGAAAGTGTCCAGCCTCAAGTATTCCACTATAGTAACAGAAAATTGATAGTGTTTTAAGTGGGCCAGCTGAGAAATACAGGCTCTGCACCTGTGTAGATGGAACCCAATTGTAATGCCAGGGGGACTCTGCATAAATCCTAACCGTAGGCTCCTGCCTGTAAAAATAAGCAGATATCAATCACATTCTACACTCTACATATCAGCCTGTAGGAAAACTCGGGGATACTTATAGATCTATGTTGATTGCTGCTCTGTTCACAATAGCAGAAGGGAACCAGTCTGGATGTATGCCAACAGACGAATGGATAATGAAAATATACACAGCGCAATTTTATTCCGCCGTAAGGAAAATTGAAATTTGCAGGAATATAGATGGATCTGAAAAGTATATTATGCAAGGTGTTCCAGACTCATAAAAACAAACCTTACATGTTCTTTTTTTATATACGTGGATCCTAGCTTGCTTATGTGCATGTGTAGTGATGGGTGAAAAATATGGGTAAAGCCTAAAAATCTAGACAGGAGTACTATTCAGTGGAAAAAAAAAACAGAATCTTGAAATTTGCAGGCAAATGGATTGTACTAGAAGAAACTATCCTGAGTGAGGTAACCCAGTCACAAAAAGACAAACATGGTATGTACTCACTCATTTATGGATTTTGGACATGAATCAGGGGAGTGCCAGCCTACAATCCCATTGCCAGAGAGTCTGGAAAACAGAACTTTCATCCAGTGACTGATGAAAGCAGAGGCAGATACCCACAGACAAACACTGAACTGAACTTCTGGAATCCAGTGTCAGAAAGGGAGAACTGATGGGCAAAGGAGTTAAGACTGGGCTGGTTTAACCCACGGAAACAGCTGACCTGAACGAGGGGGAGCTCTTGGACCCCAGATTTATGGCTATGTGGAAAGCATGGGACTGACCCAGACCCCCTGAATATGGGTGTCAGTGAGGAGGCCTAGGTAATCTATGGGGCCTTGGCATACAAATAGACTTTGAGTGCCCATCCCACAATGAGGGGATGCTCTCCCAGCCAGGACTCTTGAGGGAGGGCCTAGACCCCGCCTCTGGATGACATGACAGACTCTGGAGATCTGCCGTGGAGGACCTCACCCTACCTGGGGATCGGGGTGTAGATTGTTGGGGGGCTGGGGGGACCTGGTGGGAAGGGTGGGGGAGGGGAGGGGAGGGGGAGGGGCTGGGACTGACATGTGAAACAAACTTGTTTCTAACTTAAATTTAAAAAAGGAAGAGAAAAACCAAACCTAGACAGGGGACCGTGAGCGAATAAAAAGAGGTATGGAAGGGGATAAGAGAGTAGGTAAGAGGAAAAGAGACAAAGGATGGGTTAGGGAGACGGGTGGGGAAGGCAAGGCTGGAGGAGAACCCACTAAAGCTCACTTTGTTCAAAATGTCGTAAGGACATCCAATACCTTGTATGCCCTTTTTTTTTAAAAATTAAAGAAAAACTCTGGGTTAAAAAGAAAAAACCGGTAAGTTGGCAAGGAGGGCAAGGACGCCTGCCACCAAGCCTGACAACCTAAATTCAATCCCAATCCCCCAAGACACCTGTAGCGGAGCGAGAGACCTGATTTTAACAGTCACCACCTCTGCGGTGGTACACTCACACCCACATGTACACACGAGAGGAACAAATGTGGTTTTCATTTGCTCAAAAAAAAAAAAACATTCAAGTTTAGGAGATCTGCATAAGGATCCTCATTCGACACTCTTTGTAGACACCTACATGAGGCCTAAATGAACTCTGGAGTCCCAGAGCTGTTTGCCCTAACCGCCACACAGACTTAACACCTTCCTGCCCAGGCATCAGCACATGGATTCACGGGGCCTCTGAGCATCAGGTCAGGTTGCCGTTCTTGTAAATAGTTGAAAGCCAGTGAGGACATATTCTGGTATTTGACTTGCCTTTAGGAACTGTAAGAATTGGTGTGGGCTCTTCAGTCAGACTACCCAAACTTAATGCTGCGATCTGAGCCAAATGACCTTTTAGCTTCTTTTTATCCCGGTTACTTGACAAGTACCTTATATGGAAAGGATGAAGTTAATCCCCATAAGGTTACTGTAAAAGTACCTGGAACTGTGATAAGACTTAGAGCCTATGCAAAACATTTACATTGTCCAAAGGACGACCTACTACTCAGCACCTCAGGCTATATTTAGAGACCAGATTTTTAAAAGGGAAGTGGAAGTTAAAGCCCCTGGGGTGGACCCTGGTTAGGAATGGTTGTTTCCTAGGAGGGGGAGGTTACAAGACACATGCCAGGGAAAGGCCATGTGAATACACAAATCCATCAGTAGCCAAGGAAAGACGCCCTCAGAAGGAACAATCACCCTGGCCACCCCTCACTCTTGGACTTCTGGCCTTCATAACTGAGGAATTAATTTTTGTCGTTTTGTAACCCCTAGTCTGAGTACTTAGTTCAGGAAGAAAATTAATGTAGATGTACTTATGAAACAACAAACACAGTTAACATATTTACCCAACTATCCCTGGGGCATCTGAATACAAACCAAGAACAAATGTATTTGTTCATCCAACTATGTTTGGGGCAACCTACTATGTCCCAAACACTGCATATTTATTTATTCAGCAAATCCTCACCATCATATAAGCCTATCTTCTTATCACAATTTTATTTACTGTATGAGGGATGGGTATGCCGTGGCATGCATGAGAAAGTCACTTTGAAGGAATTGGTTCTCTCCTTCACCTACGTCATGGATCAAATTCAGGTCTTAGGCGTAGCAAGAACCTCTCCCTAGTGAACCATCATGACAGCCCCCCAGTGCCATTTTCTTGCCCATCAAACCACCCTCTTTTTCTAGTCATTTTCTGTGGTGTTTGGTCATCATGGAAGATGGCTTCTTTTGATGGAAACGATCCGTCCTTTCTCTGGGTACGTGAAATGAGCAGCGTCACAGAGCCTACTCTCAAGGCGCTATGCTGGGTCACCTGGGGAAGCCTTTGGAGCTACTTGTGGCTGGGTCACTGTTTCCTCATTCTCACTTAGGTGGTCATTGTGTGACGCTGGCACGGGTATTTTCTTAAACTTCCCAGTTAATTCTAACATGCAGCCAGCCTTGAATACCAGAACTCTAGCTTGAAGGGCCTTTAAAAACAAAACAGAACAAAAAACAAGAAATATCATTTTTCTCATCTTTCTATTAGTTCTTTGGAAGGCCTTCTGAGGTCAGTTGCAGCTCAAAGTGTAGTCCACATGTCACCGGCAGTTCATCACCGGGAAGCCTGTCACGGTGCCCCGGTTCTGCCTGACTACTAAGTCAAAAATCCACTTCACGGGATTCCCCACTTAACTCAAGTTCACTACCAGATGTTAGAAACACTGAATTTCTGTGAGAAGCACCTGGAAAACCCATTATAAGCAAGACCAGCTGGCTTCCTCCAGAGCCACAGAAGATGCCAGTCTCTGGGAAGGGCCTGAGAGGCAGGACTGCATGTGTTCTTGTGCCAGGCTTTAGGCCTGGGACCTGCTTGCCTAGGGCACTGCACACCACTCACTCCTCACTTCTGCTCAGCCTCTTTCCAGTAACCCCTCCAACTGTGATTCTGCAATATGAATAGAACAGTAACACAAGAATTTTTATTATCATTTTTCCACCATACATGCACACTTGCAAGGATTTATGCTGCTTAGTAACAGGGAAATAATTGCATTATTACCAGGGTATCAAACGTCAACTACAACAACCAATAGAAGATTTGCTGGGGGGGGGGATTATTTTCACAGAGCACAGCAACCCTAACAGTCCACACAAGTCTCTATGTTACACACAAGACGGGTATTGCGAAGGGTCTTGGACAGATTTACAGCAGAATGGCCCCTTCTTTTGTGGATGTGGGGGACTATCCTCATCATCACCCTCTGAGTTTCACTAACTGTGAAGACTCACTTGTGAGGCCCATTTCTGGAAAACTGTTAATTTGCACACGACGGAAGAAGCTGCCTTGCTGGGATCGAGAGAGCGCACCCCACAACTGCCAATGCCAGGGCCCCAACCTCCCAAAGTACGTCTGACTGTACGGGCAGAGTACCTTGGGCTTTCAGTCAACAACGCGGGAGGAAGAGGAGCTACAGATGAAATGTGGTTGCTCGTAGCTGATGATGGATGCTGAGAGGCAGAAGGCACACAGGGTCCAAGGACCATCTCCTCCACTCCTGTTTGTGGACATTTAGGTAATAAAGAACAAATAACATTTTAAAGCAAGTATACATAGCATACAGTGTAATCTTCTACACCTACAATGCTGCACCTAGAACAGAAAGCATCCAACACAACACAGTAGCATTGCTTTTGGTTTGTTTCTGTGATTACAAAAACAAACAAACAAACAAATAAATAAATAAAACAAAACCAAAAAACCACTAGTGATGATAAAGACTGTTCAGAACTCGGGCAAAGCCCAGGTATCCTGTCTACCACCAATCCCTTTAATCCTCCCTTCCCAAACCTGAGTAAGGTCTCTCCTGCCACCTTCAACGCTGAGACACCGGCCACTCCCATGCAGTTTCAGAAGCCATTTCTCATGCCTATTCTACGTTCTGATTTCCCTGCCTATCGTCCCCTTAGCACTGAGTCAAGGACCCCCTCACAGAGGTTAGGGTGAAGTCCTCCATAGCAGAATGTGCGTTTGGCGAAGAGAGTTCTAATTTCCATGGACGGGAAATACCTAGAACAGCCTTCTTGCCTGTGCCTATCCCTAGGAACACCTTGGGTTCCCCCATAGTGAGTATTTTTGGGCTAAGAGGCAAAGACAGCAAAGGACTGTGGAGCGGGAAAACTGAAGACTGAGGATCCCAGTTGCACAGGCTACCAAGGGAGACTAAAGGAAGCCCCTCCCTGGGCCTTAAAAAGAAACACACAGAAGACAAAACTAGAGTCCACAACACTGCTGCCTTAGGGCCCCCAGTTCTAGAGGGCGCGTACGACTTGAGAACTACAGAATGAGTGGTCCGACAATAGGACCTCCTGGGGCCTTCTGGTTCTTCTTTATCCTATCTTAGCCTACTACAACCTTCCTAGCTATATATAGAAAAGTCTGGCTGACGATTTTCTTTGTCTGAGCTGTGATGCTATGTTAAGGGTGGGGGGAGGGGGAGGGGTTCTGGGGGAGGGGCCCTGGGGGAGGGGAGGACAAGAAGGAGGGTAGGAAGGTCAGGAGGCAGGCAGATAGGGGAGTAGACTAAGTTGCATGGAGGTGTGAGGTAAACGCAGGCGTAACAAATGAAAAAAAGCTCTCTTCCTCAGCATCCCACCAAAGTACTCTTGCCCCATCTTAGCAATGAATAAGGAAAGTTGACACGGATACCTAGCTGACAAAGCTGTGGCCCAAAGCATGATAGCAAGAAGCATACTGTTCACAAGTGCCAGGCTGCCCGCCAGTAGGGTTCCTGAAGTCTGGGGAGGGTAGGTTTGAAAGCGCATGCACTGGGAGGGTGCCTGGGTCCATAGGCGGTTCTTGAGATCGTTCATGAACAAGCCGGTTGGAGCCAACAGCAACGTAGCCAACAGTCCAGTCCGTGGACTGGCCGCAACCGGGCATGACCAGACCTTGATGAAGGTTCACTGGCGGGCTGGCCCACAGGCAAGAAGAGTTTGCAGGAGGTGAAGGAAACAGGACTTGCTCCTCCTGTTGACCCGTGACCTCATCATCTGCACCCAGGAGTCTGCTGGACCCTAGGCTGAAGCTGGGAATAAAACAGGAAGAACCTTGGTTGCTGTCCCCAGACCCACAGGACAATAAATCTGGCTGGTGGCCAACGCCATGGGCACTAGCTTCATTTTGTTGTGCTGGCAACAGGAAATTTGGCCATTGATAAGCATGCATGGCTAAGATGAAGACGAAGCGGACTGGCCACGGAGCCCCGCCCCCGCAGCTCGAGTCTCCATCTGGGCGATGACTCAGAATGTCCACGTGAGAGACAGGCGAACAGGGCCAGAGCTAAGAGCAGGGTCTGTGGAGAGTGAGAGGTTGCTGTACACCTTGACCGCTTAACACACAAGCAAGTGAGGGCGAGCTCACACGACATGTGACACCGTTGTGACAAGGAGAGGCCATGGGGGAAGCAAAGGAGGATCCACAGATGCCACGTTCTTGGAGAGATGTCCAAGGTGGCTACCGTGTACCATGACGGCATCAACAGACGGCAGACATCCAAAGCCACGTGGTCAGCCTAGCCGGTCCAGCAGGAGGTACTAGGGATGTCTTCACCATGGTGTCAGTTGGACGGCTTGGCCCCAGGTGCTGCGGCGGTCTCCCGGGGCTGTTTGGCTGGACCTGGCCTTTCTTCCTTTCCTTTCTCTCCACGGGCTTCTTCGCTGATCAGGTAGTACTGGAGAGGATTGGGCCACAGGTCCTCGTTGATGATCTCGACGATCTTGTCAGACTCGATAGAGCTGTGATTTGAAAACCACCCAAAGAAGCTACCGTTATTTTCGGGGTTTTCCTTGCTCAGGGACTGTAGATCGTGACCTGGGAGCCACTGGATTGGAGCTGAGCGAGACACCACTTGGCCCGAGGGACCACACCCATACTCCTTGACCAGCACCTTGTTTTGGAAGTAAGGGTTTCGGCCAAAGTAGAACTTGATTTTGTAGCCCAATCTAGCGAGGCCAAGCTCTTCCACCTCCAGTCTGTTCAAGTAGGTCAACACCTCCTTATCTTTGGTATTCAGGAAAGTTGACAACTGGGGATGGTTCTGAAATGCTTGTCCCCAGAAGCCCGGGATGCTCTCGATGAGCAGGTTCCGGCGCTCTAAATGGTGAAGTCGCAACTGGCCAAACTTGCGGGAGAGCCTGAGATAGGCCCTGTCGGCCTGTGCATTCATGGTCTCCAGCTTCAGCTGGACCGTCTCCAGGGTATCCATGCTGCCTATTGTCATGGAGGACACTGACCCAGCATGCTTCTCCGCCACCCTCCTTTCCTCCCCCGCTGGGACAGCGACGCAAGGCCCAGCAGAGCCCATCTTTGGCTTCCCACTGACTGTGGCCTGAGGTCCCCTCCCCGCTGCGGCGTTCCGGGCATCTGTGGCCTTCCTCCCGTGCGCTCGCCGGCTTGCAAGACGGTGTCGCAGCCTCGCCAAGGCTCCCACGGTTCCCACGAAGCCGGTGTCGGTGGCTAGGCGCTCGGCGAGGGAGGTGGCCCTCTCCAGGCCCGGGTCAGTGGCGGCCAGCCCGCGCTCGCCCGCAGAAGCAGCAGCAGCAGCGGCGGCGGCGGCAGCCCGTGCTCGCAGCGCCAGGCCGCAGTCCAGCGGGAGGCGGCGAGCCGCTTCATCCCCGAGCTCGGCTGGCTCCGAGCCTCCATGAGCAGCTCCGGCCTGCACCTGCTCGGCCTCCTCCTCCGGGGCGGCGTCATCCTCCCCGAGCTGCGGGTCCTGCGGCGACTTCGCGTCACGCCAGGCATCGTCTTCGGCGGCGCGGACCCGGGGTCTGGCCCGGCCTTTGCCCCGGCTTTTGGCGCGGGAAGACCTTCGACCCCTACTCCGGCCGCTCATGGTGCCAGCGGACCGGGGCTTCAAAGCTGGACCAGCCTAGGGTCTCGACCGAGCCGGCCTCGCCATGGCAACCGTGACGTCACCACGGCAGGACCCGCTGCTCCCCGTGATTGGCTCCGCTGCGGCGGCTGCGCACCAGCCCACCCATCACACGCCGCCCCCCTCAGTCTCTTCATTTTGCTGTTGCAAACTTAGTTTCCACCTTTGCAGTTGACCTTGGTTGTGGTGCTGATTCGTCTCCCACCACTGATCGCGAGCGTGTCCCCCCGGGGGGGCTTCTAAGACACAGCCATTGATCTTACGATGGCATCTAGAAGACAGCCACCACCAGTCACCATCAATTTTGTCCTCTTCTTCCTCTTCGGTTAGCCCGTGTGACATCTCTCATAATTAAATGTCCATCGACGTTTCTGTCTCATCACATAATTATTCTACTGTTAAGATTTGCACACACACACACACACACACACACCAGCAACTTAACTCGAGGGAGTGTGTGGGCAGGTGCCATAATGCTGATCTAAAATGATTTAGAAAGAACAAAAAGAAATAGCAGCTAGTATTGTATAATCATACACGCAAGGCAATTTGCTGAATACTCTCTCTCTCTCTCTTTCTCTCTCTCTCTGTCACACACACATTATCTCTGTTCATGAAGGAGGCATTGTTATCATTCCCAATTTCTTGATAAAAAACTGTAGCTGAAAGTCTGCTGTTTCAATTCAGGGATAAGACACTTGCTTAGCATGTGGGAAGTCCTGGGTTCAGGACTTGTGAGGAGGGGGTAAGGAGGAGGGGAGAGGGGGAAGGGGAAGAGGGCTAAGGAACATTCTGGAGATTGCACAGGTAAAGAGAGGAGGCTGTGGCCTATCTGAGCTCATTACCTATGCTATCACAAGAAGTCGGTCCTTTGCAAATGACTGTGCTGGCTCCTGAGAAAGGCTGTGAACAGACCCCAGACTCTTCTGCCTGGGCCTGAGTTTTCCAGCTGTCTCAGCCTACAGAGAGTTGCACTGTGACTCCCAGTCCAGGGCCAGAAGTAAAGGCCCTGGGTCCAAGCCACTGTGGTTGGAATAGGACACATGTAGTATGAAATATCACCCTAGGAATACAAGATTTCCAGGTGGGAGTCCAAGCCAGAGGGTTTGAGCAGTGAGGAGGCCCTAGAAACTTTCACAGCCTGCAGAGAAGCAGCCAGACAACCTGGCTGGGATTGCTATGGGGGCCTCAGGTCACCGCGAGTGGTGAGGGAATCCATGGCCAGTATGAATGTGTGAACAGAGACCCCCTGAGTGGACCTTCCAGGTTAAAATTCAACAAAGCCCTTGCAGCGGTAACAGAGAAGCGAGCCCATCGGCCTCTTGGGGTTCAACCCCTCCTTTCTCTTCTCACTCAGTGTCTTTGTGGACCAGCAGACGGCCAGCACCTGGAAGCTTGCTCAAGGTGCAGAACTACCAGATCAGAAACTAAATGTCAACAAGCTCTCAGGTGGCTTTACGTACATCGAAATTTAAGTGTGGCCGATGTGGTAGGGGGACGTTGCTCTGAAGCAGACAGGCCCTAGTTTGAAGCAACTCAATACAGGTGAGTCCTAACTTGCTCAAAAGAGCAGGCAGTTGCCCGCAAGGCTCCAACACCAAAGCATCTCAGACCCCCCAACATTCTGTCTGCTCCCCCTTCTGCGTCTCATTGTGGTCTCCAGGCTCAGAATTTCTGTGCTGGCCCTTCCTGCTAGTTTAGATGCTCCTTACCACACGATCCGGGCAACTTTTCACTTAAATTAGTTACTCTCGATGCCATCATTTTTGAAGTTGTCAAATCTTTCTATTTCTGCTTGTCCCTCCCCTCCCCCCCCGCCCCGCCCATAACACCTATCAACCCTACACATTGCCCATAATTTGGATTTCTTTTTTAATATAATCTTTAAAGTATATACATTTGTTTATTTGGGAGGGAGGGTGTGTGTATATGTGTGTGTGTGTGTGTGTGTGTGTGTGTGTGTGTGTGTAAGTGTAACACTGCGCAGGTCTAGAAGCCAAAGGATAATCTGGGAGAGTCGGATCTTTCCTCCCACACTCTGAGTCTGGGTCTCCCTTGTTTTTGCTTCTCTGTGTACTCCGAGCTAGCTGGCCAGAGCTTCTAGGTGTCTCTCCCGTGCCTACCTCCCATCTCACTGTAGGAGTACAGAGATCGCAGATACAGCACAAGCCAAGGCACTTAAGAGTTTGGTGTCGTTGTTTGTCTGTGTTTATGTGAGTCCCAGGGATTGAACTCAGATGGTCAGGTTTGCAGAGCACCTCCCCCCCCCATGGGTTATCATTTAATTGTCTCCTCTCAAGAATGCCACCTCCATGGATGGAGGGTGGGGAGGGCCTTGGTTTTGTTCACTATATCTTCAGTTTCTGAAATTAAAACAGAGTTTTTTTTTTAAGTTTCTAACTGGTGTCTTAAAGTCAAACTCCTCCCTTTTCTTCACAGAAGCAAAGCTATATTCTCAACTCAACCTGTGGGGACGTCTATTAAACTCAATATTTGGCCAGAAATCTGTCTTTTGTCATTGCCCCTCAGGGACAATGCATAAGTGAAAATCTGGAGTAACAAATGGAAAGCCTAAGTTGAGAGGATTGCTGTTTGACTGATAGGAATGAATTAGTCCAAGGATCGCCTTCATGCCTTGTGGAAGGCTTTCCCTCACCACTCCTTCCCCATCTTCCAGTCAGCTCAGACGACAGGAAAGCAGTTCTGGCCTGGATCTCACGGGGCAGTGGCTCGTGCACTATTTGTTCAGGGGTTAGACACACACTCTTTTCTCTAGTTCCATCACAGAATTGCTTCTTGAACAGGATAATCATGGTCTGGGACTCGGCAAATCTCAGATGAATAGGAAAAAAAGTAAGCCAAAGTGGCCTATATCCCTCTATAAATTGGGGCACTTCCCTGAGCCCTCGAGGCTTAAGATGTCTCCGTTGTCGAAAGTCTTAGTCCGGCTTCAGTATCTACATCATATAACTCACCAGAGGCTAAGCCCCTGCAAACACGGTTTAGTGTGCAATCTGGCCTTGAGCCTTGTCTCATCCCGTCAAATAGAAACGCATCAGGTAAATAGAGACAAGTAAAAGACTAACACCCATTACAGAAATACTCTTCTGGTCCAGTCCCAGACCGCCCAGTCCCTGTAGCTTTCATAAAGGGCTGGTCTGTGGTGATGAACGGTGATGAACTGGGTTTTCTTCCTGGGTATCAATATCAAATTTTATGCGACTGAAGCTTAACTGTATAAAGGGGGACTGTGTATCGTTTTACTTTTATCCCCCAGAGCACCTAGCATGGAGCCTCGCACATACTAGTAATCACGACGACAGCTCACATTCACTTGTAGTTTATACGATGCCACAACTTAACTCATTTTATCCCACGGCAACTCTGAGGGACAGAAGCAGTCATTCCTCTCATTTGAAGATGAGGTTACAGCCTCACAAAATGGTTCAGTGGCTTCCTAAGGTTTACACAGCCAGGAAGAGATTCTCACAAAGGTGTTTCAGCTCCAGCATCATGCCCTTCCCTAGTGGCCCTGTGATGTCAAATTATAGTTTGAAACAGAGTAATTGCTCCAATACCTCCATTGCTCTTTTCCTCTCTAGTAAGTATTTTCAAAATTGTATCTATGCATACCTATCTATTTATCATGCATATGTCAACATATATACAATACATAGAGCAAGTAGGATTTGTCAAAGGCTGTGGTACTCAGCATAAGTTTGGTTTCAACAGTCAATGGTGGGAACTCAAATACAGCCCTTCAGTTTCTACTCTGTACTAAGCATTCTGTGGCTATTATTAGATTAAATACAAGTTTATCATGTACTCAAGGGATCTAGGGATGTTGTAAACTTCTTCCTAACATGTAAGGGCTTAGTCCATAATAATCTGAGCATAGAATCCTTTTCATTGTGGCATTTTAATTCTTGGCGACCTTAAAAAATAAGCCAAGATGTTATAGTTAGGCTTTGCTTTTGTTTGAAAAATCCGGTTCCTTCTGTTTCTTTTAAGATCGTTTTTTTTCTCAAGTCGTAGAAGTTAGTGAACTTGGAAAAGGACATACCAGCCACCCAGTCTATTCCCCAGCCAAAGGAACATTTCCCACAGTCTCTCTAACAGGGTCTCTGGATCCCAGACTTGACATTTTTAGCGATGGAGTTTTTCTCTTCTTCCCCAAAGAGACACTTCAAGCCCCATTAGATGGCAGTGAATACTGCATGCTGTGTGGAATTTTGCCAACTAACCCCCACCTTCAGCCTCTAGAAGGGCATGGAAAAGAAAACCACTGTCAAGGGAATATTTTCAGAGCCAAGGAAAGAAGGAGAGAAAAACTTAACTTCTTTTATGGTAAATGTCCAGACTATCTGGGCTTAGCATCTTTAAAATATGTGCCTAGCTTCTTCATAGCCCCCAAAGCCACAATTCCACAAGTAGACCACCTAAGTCATCTCAGTTCATTCATATAAGCAGCCAAGGAATATTTGAAAGTATTTCCACATGTGTTTTTCCTTCTTGGAATCCTATTTTATTCTGAAATACCAACACTACTTTTAAAAGATCTTTAGGCTAGAAAAAGAAAAATACCTAAGAATCCAGAAAAAAGATTTTTAAGTTAAATTTATCACTTTGAATTCCAAAAGCTATACTGAGAAAGGAAAGGTATAATAGCATTAAAACATATAAATATGCACAGACACACATATGAGTATATAATATTTATTTGTATACATATACTCAAGTATATGTATATTTATGTTTCAATGCTATTATGCCAGAAATCGTGTGGGGGGGGGAGGTGCTGGATACTTTTATGTCAACTTGACACAATCTAGACTCATTTGAAAGGAGTGAACCTCAGTTGAGAGAAAACGCTTCCATAAGATCCACCTGTACAGCATTTTCTTAATTAGTGATTGATAGCGGGAGAAACCAAACCATTGTGGGTGATGCCATCCCTGGGCTGGTGGTCCTGGGTTTTAGAGGAAGCCAGCTGACTGCTCTTAAGACCCTTTTCCTCTGGCTGGGTTACCTTGTCCGGCCTGGATATGAATGTTTGTGCCTACGCTTATTGTATCTTGTTATGTCATGTTCAGGCCCTGGGAGGCCTGCTCTTTTCTGAAGAGAAACAGAGGAGCAGTGATCCTGGGGGGAAGGGAGGTGGTGAAGGGGAGAACTGGGAGCATTGGAGGGAAAGGAGGCCGTGATCAGGATGTATTGCATGAGAGAATAAAAAACAAGAGAAAGCAGGATGAAAGAGCCGTGGGGAACAAACCAGGAAGCAGCACCCCTTCCATGGCCTCTGTATCAGCCCCAGCCTCCCCAGGTTCCTGCACTGCTTGAATTCCTGTCCTAAATCCCTTCCGGTGATTGATTACAATGTGAAAGCATAAGCCATTGGTCTTTCCTCCACCAACTCACTTTTGATCATGGTGTTTCATCACAACAATAGTAACCCTTAACTGGGACAATGTATATACGTGTGTGTGTGTGTGTGTGTGTGTGTGTGTGTGTGTGTGTTATATCATAAGTCATGCTCCTCACACACTCATGCTCCATACACTTGCACTCATACACTTACACACTCCTCACACACTCACACATGTACACTCACACACACACATGATTTTTAAATTTTTAAATATATCCTTTAAAAGTCTTCTAAAACATAACTGCGACAGAAAAAGTGAGGAGATCCATTATATTCCAAACAGATTTTTACTGCTCGCACAAAACTAAGTGTTCTGCAAAAAAAAAAATACAAAAAAAATACAAAAAAACAAAAAGTTTCCCAATCGTTGGGTGTAGACTGAACTTAGATGAGTAAGCATAGGGTCTCCGTTTACTGAGTATAATTTGTTTGTTTATATGTCTGTATTAGGGATTATCCCAAGCCCTTGCACATGCTAGCCAAGCACCCTAACACTGGTCTGTGTCCCTTGTCCTTTTATTTTTACTTTTTACCTGGAGATAAAGGGCCTCACTAAGTTGCCAAAACTAGGCTTCAATTTGTTCTGTCATCCAGGCAGGTCTTGAACTTGTGATCCTCCCGCATCATCCTGCAGAATAACTGGGATCGAAGGCCTGAGCTATCAGACCATAGCAAGGTTATTGCTTTTAACGGATGATTTTCTAATTTATCGTGTGCTTGAACTCTTCCCAAGTTGAGTTATCTAGTCAAGATTTATCTCCAGGCAGATGGGAAGTACAATGACTATAAAAGCCAAACTTGCCTCACCGGTAAAGTGTTCTGCACCTTTCCCTCGCATTGCCCCAAAGCAACGACTGCAGCAAACCACTCACAATGGCTTCCAAATCAACAGTAAAGTTGTTCTCAGCCAACATTGCTGTGTGTCGTCTAGGGCAGAGAACAGTGGGCCAGGGTTCTCTTTGTCTTCCCTGGCATCTCCTTTTTACGCTGCTCAGAAGCGTTTGCTGGCGTCATAGTCCTGTTATACCTTTAATACTATTTGCACACACCTGGTGGTCTGAATGAGAATGGCTCCCATAGGCTCCCATATGTGAATCCTTGGTCCCCGGGTGGTGCAACTGTTGGGAGGTGTGATGTGTGACATTGTTGGAGAGTGTCATTTGGAGTGTGAGCTTTGAGCTTTGAGATTTCAAAAGCCCAGGTCAGGTCAGGTCCAGTCTCCCTCTCCCTGTCCCTGTCCCTGTCCCTGTCTCTCTCCCTCTCCCTCTCCCTCTCCCTCTCCCTCTCCCTCTCCCTCTCCCTCTCCCTCTCCCTCTCCCTCTCCCCCCTCTCCATCTCCTCCCTCTCCCTCTCCCTCTCCTCCCTCTCCCTCTCCTCCCTCCCTCCCTCTCTCTCTCTCTCTCTCTCTCTCTCTCTCTCTCTCTCTCTCTCTCTCTCCCCCTCCCTCCCTCCCTCCCACCTCTCTCTCATGCAAATCAGGATGTAAGCTCTTAGCTATGACTCAAGTGCCATGCTTGGATGCTTCCCACCACATGGTGTTCAAGGACTAGCCCTCTGGGACCAGTTAAATGCTTCCTTTTATAAGCCATCTTGTTCATAATGTTTCTTCACAACAATAGTATCAACAGTACCACGGTAGCTAAGACATTTCCCAACTACAGCACATCAATTAGGAGTACAGAAATGTGCTATAGGAAAAAAAGAAGGCGAAGTTATAAAATCTTCTCTTGAAAGGTGGGTAGGGGGAAATGGTAGCTGGACCGGGAATGTCCTGGGCTATTTCAGGAAGCTTTTGACAAAGAGTGGTACACACTACAGATAACTGAAATCATCTTTGCCTCATATAGGCAAAAATCTTGCATGAGTTGCACCTGGGTTTCAGAGTAAGAAAAGGGAAGCATATTGCTGCAGAGAATGACCTGGACCTGAATGGAGCTAGGTCATGGAGGAAGGACTGGGAGTGAACCCCGTTGGATAACATACCCCATTTTACACACCAGCTTGGAAACTACGAAGGAGAAGCAGCCAATTAGAAGGCTTTATCCTGGCCCTAATGAACTAGGAATTCACCTTAAAGACATACAAGAAGAAACAATGATAAGATTGTGTTGAATTTTAATGAATAGTCAAGCATCTTAGGGTTAAATATTCAAGCATGGGGTTCATTGTTCCATTTTATTTTATTTGGGCTAATTTAACTTAAGGCACTCCTTGCCTTTTTGGAACAACCATTTCGGTAATTCATTCTGCAGTATAATACCAGCTGTAGTAAGGCATTTTTTTAAGTTAATAGGTAAGCAAAGGACAAAGTGAATTCAAGATCTTGGAAGTCCAGAATAAAAACAACACGGTGAAGAACCCAAATGCCCAGATTCCACTGGTGCTCACATTATCCCTAGCGATAGGCCATGAACTTGACTCTGACCCTTCATCCACTCATAGAAAGAGAAAATCAATGTATAGTAACATTAATAATGTCTGTATCTCTGTGTGTAGGAGGTGAGAATGGTTTCTCACAGAAAACACATTTATGGCCAGAGAAATTATTTCTGTTGTATTAAAAACTGTTTTTCCACCCAGGCCTCTCCACTTGCATTAAGACTGAGTCCCGGCGGAGTTAAAACTTGATCTTCCTAATCAGATCTCCTCCTCAGGGATTCTGCATCCCTATAGTGTCGGAGGTGGCTACCAGAATCAGGGCCAAGAGAGGCGGGACACAGCCCATCACACGACCTTAGGAAGCTGTGGGTCTAGGGCTGCCCTCTCTCAGGCTGGCAGGTGCCACTGGATCTCATGTGATGGTTGCCAGGGAGAAACCCCCATTTTTCCTGAGAACTTTCTCCCTACGTAAAATCCAGTAAGAACCAGAAAAAAAAAGTTGAACTTACAGATGCCCTTTCACAACCCTATTCCACACCCTTCTGAACTTCTCCCGTGAAATCGTGAACAAATGTCTGGATACTATTCAAATTATTTGAAAGAATAGAGACACTTGGTCTTATCACTCTAGTGCTGCCTCTGGAAACAAATATTACACTGGAGTCACAGCTGGAGTCACCCCTTGGGGGTTTGCCTTTGATGAGGACAGTTTGTTGGAGGAAGGATTTTATTACTATTGCTACTACTATTATTATTATCATCATTATTGACAAACAAAGCTTCTATCTTTTTTTATTTTTAACTCCAGAGATGACTGCTATGTTTAATGTTTGTTTATTTTTCCACACAGGAGACCCCATGCTAACCCCTGGTTTCTTAGCATGGACCATGTCGGCTCCAGGAGTATTTTCTCCACCCTGCAATATAAAGGCTTTTCGAGAGAACAGCATCCATCCACTTAACTGTCCGCAGCAGCCACATCTGACATAAGTGGCAGCCTGAGTGACTAACGATGCATCTATGTGCACTTCTTTTTTTTCTTCCTAAACTTAATCAATACCTGTATAATGGATTAGGTGGGCCATATGGCCCTTCTGATTCACAGATTAAGACAATTAAGACACCAGCCAGCTGGCGTCTTTCATAATGAAGACTAGCGAGCCTCGTGCTTTGTCTTCCTTGGATAAAGCAAGTTCCACCTGGTCTTGGACATGATTTGGGACTAATTCACACAATGCCTAGCTAAAAAATTGAATCTAACCATATTTAGACAGAATACTGAATATAAATGAATTGTGTGGCAGTAAACTCCAGAGGGCCTCTACCTCAGGACCCGGATTGAAATGCTCACGGCTCAATCACTGAAGACTGGCCACCCCTTGCTTTCACTGGTGTATCTCCATTCCTGGTGCAAGCATGGA
Organism: Mesocricetus auratus; assembly: GCF_017639785.1. NCBI lineage: Eukaryota > Metazoa > Chordata > Mammalia > Rodentia > Cricetidae > Mesocricetus > Mesocricetus auratus. Next base: position 969,658 of record NW_024429204.1, read on the forward strand.
GACTGAGGAGTTATTTGAATTCCGCACCACCAGCACCCTGCTTAAAAGGCAACCCAAGTCTCATCCTCCCATGTCATATGCAGCCATAAAAACCACAGCTTGGCAGAATATGAGCTTCTGGCTTCAGCTGGGTCCCCACTGCTCCTCCTGTCCATTCCTTTGCCTGCCTCATGCTCCTCTGAAATGCCTCTCTGGCTTACAGGGTGAGGCAGCCCGCCAGCTAGCTGTCAATCAGCCCATCCACAAGTTTACATTGTTGCTATATCAAAGCCCAGATGCTTCGGTATAAATAAATAGCTCATCTGGGACCTGGAAAGAGTCCAGCTGAATATTACAGAAAAGGCTGGGGTGGGATCATAACCAAACGCAGCTGGAAACTGTTAAGTTAGAGGCAGGGCACAGAGGCTGCATTGGGAGAGAAGAATGGGGAAAAAACAATAAAAGAATCAAACCAATGATTACTGTTATCTGGAAGGTTCTGAATTAAAATCACAAAGAAATGGACCATGGTTTATATCACAGTTGAAGCAAAAGCACTTTTACAAAATTAATAGTTTATAACAATTCACCCTAAAATTGAGAGGCTTGGCAGGATGGAGAAGGTTATATGATTTCTTGGATGGTATTGTAGTTTGAATGTAAGTGGCCCCCATAAACACACAGGGCGTGGCAGTATTAGGAAGTATGGCTTTGTTGAAGTAGGTGTGGCCTTGTTGAAGGAAGTGTGTCACTGTGGAGATGGGCTTTGAGGTCTCATATATGCTAAAGCTACATCCAGTGCCTTAGACTACTTCCTGTTGCCTATGTGTCAAGATGTAGGGTCCTCAGCTCCTTCTTCAGCATCATTGTCTGCCTGAACACTGCTATGTCCCACCATGATAATAATAGACCTAACCTCTCAAAGTGTAAGTCGCCCTATTAAATGTTTTCCTTTATAAGAGTCGCCATGGTCACAGTGTCTCTTCACGTCAATAGAACCCTAACTGGGACAGATGGATTGGGTGGGTCCCCTTCTAAATCTATAAATGGCTTCATGTTGAGCAAGGTTTCAAAGTTCAACTCTGCACTGATGAGCAGCATCCCTGCGCTGCCTTCCTGGGATCACCCAGCCTTTGGGAAGTTACGTGAGCTCCTAGGCCTGCAAGCAGCTCAGCTGAACAAGCCTAAGATGAACACATGCAGAATTCAAGAGTTATCCGGGGGAAGGGTGACATCACTCCTTCCCAGCCCAAGACCCAAGCAGGTGAGTCACAGAGATGAATCAGCAATGGCTGTAGAGGTAGCTGCTGGGACCCATGCCTCCAGCCTCTGAAAGCTGGGATGACGCCACAGCTCAAAGGACAGAGGAGATGAGGTTCATATAACAGAGGAAATTAAGACACCCACATGCATGCATGCACAGAAAGACAGACACAGAGACAGAGAAACAGACAGTGAGACAGAAACCCCTCCCTAATGAAAATCAAGCACATAGATTCTGCATTAAAAATACCCAGATGCCAGACTGCAGACTTTCCAACCATCGTGGGGCAGGTTCATTCTATCCTTTTTTTACTGTGTATGTTCCTTGTTTTTGACAGGTAATGCAGGCTGGATCCTAGAAAATCTCCAACCAATGTGAGGCTGAACTTTAAGACCGTCAGGATGAACGCTGTGTAAAAAAGACGGCCACAGAGAGTGAGACTACCTCCACAACCAATCGTACAGCTAGTTTGGTCGGAAAGACAGGTTTTCTGTATAGTCTGAAATCTGAAAGGATAAATTACTTTTCTTTGGGTATTATTGGAAAATGTTTCCAGTTGGCAATGCCTGTTCTTACAGGAACCATCAGCATGACTGGCCCATAGCTCAAGGGCTGGCCTTGACTATTCTGTGGTACATACATGTTGTAGTGTGCAGGGGAAGCCAATCTTCATAATTCCATGTATTGCAACTCTGTCATCTTTTATCAAAACTAACATGCACAATGTGGTTATAAGTTGATATGTCTCCTTAAATACATTTTTGTTTGTTCAGGAAATATTTAAAGTTGGGGGATATTGCTCGGTGTAGAGGTGCTTGCCTCCCGTGAGTAAGACCCTGGGGTCAATTCCAACACTGAAAAGAAAAATATTTATCAAGCCATCTAAGAAGCAGACATTATGTATACATTCAAGATATATTGTAGAATACATTCAACAAAGTTGTTAACTCTGTTCCAATCAATATCTTGGAAAACTGATCAATTCCAGAACAAAAGAAAGCTGCATAGCTCAATAAATGTCTCATTCCTCAAAATGAAAACAGAATTGGGTTTCTAAAACCCTAGTTTTGTGCCATTTCAAGCACAGAAACCATATGAAGGAAAGTAAATTGGAATTCTTTCTGTAGTCTGATAGTTAACCTGTGGCTTAAATGTAAGAGACTTCAATCCAAATTACTATTTGGGCGAAAGAGGAATTGGGAAGATTGTATATACTGGGAGGTATACTTCCTGGAAGCATTTTCTAATTCAAAATTGACAATTCAAGAGCAATCCTGAAATAGGTCTGTGTGCTGTTTGCCGGTCCAAAATGGCATTGCCAGGTGACAATACCACAAGCATCATTTGCAGGGTATGCCATGGAAGACTGAAATTGCATGACTTGTCTCTCTCTTTGGTTTAGTTTGGGGGTGGGATGTAGTCTTTTTCCCTTACGGGGGAAGTCCATGTTCACTGACCACCTCACCAGGTTTCCTTACCCTCAGGCTTCCAGGATTTCTAAGGAATCATGATGGCGGGGAAGGCAGCTAGTCCCAGGCCTCCCTCTCCACATCAGCAAAGGCCTTACTCTTATCAGGCCACCTAGGACACCCCACCACGCAGGCACAATCTCAGGGACTCAATGTTTTCTCCTTTTATCCTTCTACCTCTTGAGGGAGATAGGTACCCTACACTTGCCCATGCCTTCAGAAATGACCCTTTCTCGTAGTTTAAGTCTGCCCTCTGTTTCCTGCCGTGGCCACACAGGGATGTCATATTATCTCAGGCTTTGTACCTTCAGATGGGGTTTTTATTATTTTCTTATTACACTGTTTCAAATTTTCATGCTTTTAAATGTGCATTTAAAAAAAAAAAAAAAGCAAGACCTCCCAAAAGATCCACTGACCTGTCTGAATTAGTAACAGGACAAAAACGGCTTACGATAAAGGTCTTATATTTTACTCTCTAGCATAAATATTGCATTGGGGGGGCTTCCCCTTACGTTTCACTTTCATCTTTAGTAGTAGTTGAATGATTGTCCCACAATGAGTCTTTCTGCCCTGGATATGTTTACTCCTTGGCACAAAGACAAAGAGACACGATGATCCACGAATTAAGGAAGTTGCCCCTTCTGGTCACTGGAAATTCATTCCAATAACCTCTGAAATGTCCAGAAACAGGCATACGACACCTCTCCTTCTCCACGACAGCACAAGATTTTGTTTTGTTCTGCTGATTTTTATCATTTAGCCCCTCTTCTGGGGGAGGGGGGTCACTGATTGAGTAGTGGACAGGTTGGCTTCTGCCCCAGCTCTGCAGAGCCAAAGCGTACAATTTGGCTACGGGACAAATGGGGTGTCTGTCGCCAGGAGCCATGGCACATCTGCTAACTTGGGGATACAAGCCATCTTTTCGGCATTTCCGACTTCCATCTGGAAATCCCTACCCATCCACCCATTCGTGCCCATTCGCTGTCATTTCCACTTCCTCTGTTTGCAAGGAAATCCATTCTGGAAGAACAGCGAGGGAGGGCAGCCAACAATTTCGTGAGACTCATGCCCATAGGCTGTGGGTCTGACGGAGAGGCATGATGGGCAGGGGCCTGCCTGTTGATGGGCAGACGCTGTGATGTTCTGGCTGAGCCCTGACGTCACTGCAACCAGATGGGGATTTTCCGGCCCTCGTTCCATAATCCTGTTAGCTTTACCGTGTGGGTCAGTTGCCCGAGGGGTCCAAGCCTCACTGTTACCTTTTTGTAAACTGTGGCATTTTTAAAAGCCTACAGCAGCAGCTGTGGAGAAGCAGAGGGAGAGTGTCTGTGGGAAGCCCTCAGCGTGAGCAGAATGTAGCTCAGTAAGCACTCCGTAGGTGCAGACAATCAACAAACGGTATCCCTCTTGGTGTCTTGTCGTCACTCACTTTAGCTCCCATAGCCTGGCCAGAATGGACAGAATTTTGATCCTTTTCATAGATCTTGGCTTGCTAGTTTACCTTGGTTGCCTTTTCTGGGTGCACACAGCCCTCGGCCACATAAACCCATCATTATGGAACAGAGTAGGGCTGCGGAAATGACGCAACAGTTAAAACACTTGCCATGCAAGCAGAAAGACGTCAATTCAGATCCCAGGATTCATTTAAACGTAGGATGGACAATGCAGGCTAACTTGTGATTCTAGCCTCAGAAAGCTAGTTACTGGAAACTGAGATCTAATTATGGGAAATTCATTTCCAATTACTTCTGAGATATCCAGGAACAGACACATGACATCTCTCCTCCACTGCAGCACAAGAGTTTTGTTTTGCTGATTTTAATCATTCAGCCCCTCTCATGGAGTCACCCATTGAGTAGTGGAGGGCGTGGCTTCTATTCCTGCTCTCTTGCAGAGCTCATCCACTGGGAGATCTCATCCCAGACCACAACAAGTTAGTCTAGCTCGGATTGGTGAGTCCTGAGTTTGAGAGGCCCTGCTTCAAAGAGAAAGGGGGAAGAGTACGCAAAGATTCTGGAAATCAACTTCAGATCTCTGCACACACTGGCACCTACATGCATGCATGCATGCTCCTCCACACGTGCGAGCATGCATACACAAATATACATGAGAAATGGAAGAGAAAAAGGGGGATGGACCTAGGCACACAGACGTTCCCTTTTTTAAAAAATCGTTTAAAAAAATCATTATGTTTAAGACCCTCTGATGCCATGAAGCTCAGGTGGGTGAAAGACACCCATTGGGTTACCTGAAGTATCTACAGGCCTGCCTTGGTTGGGTGTCAGCCTAACGAGCAAGTATATGGTGGTGAAATCAGAGATAAGAGGCAGAAAGGTTTCGTGTGCTGTGGTAAGAGGAAGTTTTGCAGAAATGAGGGCTGCGAGGAAAGGTGCTGATGTTGGTTGCCTGCTTGCTACCTGGGGCCATGGTGACATCCAAGAGCCTGGGTTACTGCATGGGACCATGTCACAGTCAATGGTGGGGAATCAATAGCCTACAGTGCCACCAAAGGTCACACGGGATGTCTAGGGTCTGGGCCACATTCTGCGGCCATATAGGTGTCCAAGGGCTCTCCTGCCACTGGGATCATGGTGTCACCTGGGCCAGGGCTGCTGCAGAAGGCCATATCTGGGTCCATGGCCCTATAGCTGATCTACACTGATGTCATGGTTACTGATACCATCAAAGGCAGTGCTGATGCCAAGGGCCATGTTGGTGTCCAAGGGCCTCAGTACCACGGGGGTTGGACCAATCCAAGTGACCTGTGCAGCCAGAGTCTGGGCTGATGTCCATGGCGGATGTCCAAGGGTCACTGCTGAGCCAGCCCTGTCCATCACTGACTCACTGACTGCAGGATAGCTGGCCCTGCCCCTCGCTGGACACCGTAGCAGGAGAGCTGACAATGCATTCCCATCCCCCACCACTGATGGAAGCTGACCCCAACATTCAGGAGAGATAGCCCCACCCTGCACCATAGGCTTGGAAGAAATGGCTCCAATGGCATGGGCCTAGGAGAGCTGGCTCTGTCCCTCACCTTACGGGGCGGTCCCAATGACCCCGACAAACCAGTTCAACTACTGTATCCTAGGCCTTGGGTTGACCCACCCTAGCAGCTGCCCCGTCTCTGGCCTGATGGAGTACCCAAAGGGACTGGTCCTACAGAACAATAACCACAGAATTGCCATGACTTAGAGCAACAATAGGATATCCAAGGGGAGTTTCGATGAGGGCTCAGCCCGGTGATGATGGTGTACCAGGAACCAGAGGCCTTGAACCAGACCAATGACTCACTGCAATGAACATTTTGGGGGTGGGGCTGACAGCTCCCAATGCTGCTAAGATGAATGAAGAGGGGTTGGAGAGATAGAGGAAGGATGTGGGGGTTTGGATTGTTTTGTTTTTAATTAATTGGGGGGAGGGCATACCTCAGGGGTAAAGGGCAGATATGGAGGGACTGGGAGTTGAGTGAGATTGGGGTTCTTGATGTGCAATTTCCAAAGAATCAATAAGAATTATGTTTAAAATAAAAAAATCATTATGTTTTAAAGATGATAGGTTAGACCCAGATGGGCTTTTCTGATGTCTCTCTGAATCAAATAGGACAGGAAAATACCACTCACCCCATAAAAAGTACCTAGCAGATAATCCTAGGTTTCCCTGTCTGATGATAACTTCTCTACTGGAATTATTTTTTTTCTATCCCTTATGTCCTCAAATCTGTGAGATTCAAGTATCATTTGTCTTAGGGTTACTATTGCTTTGATGAGACACCATGACCAAAGCAACAGGTTTATTTGGCTTACACTTCTAGATTGCTGTTCAACGTTGATGGAAGTCAGGACAGGAACTCACACAGGGCAGGATCCTGGAGGCAGGAGCAGGTGCAGAGCAGGAGAGGGGCCTGGCTTGCTGACTGGCTTGATCCCCACGGCTTGCTCACCCTGTTTTCTTATAGAACCTAGGACCACCAGCCCAGAGACAGCACCTCCCCATCAATCATTAACTTAGAAAGTGCCTTACAGCAGAGCCTTATGGAGGCTCCCTCCTCTCTGATGACTAGTATCTGTCAATTTAATTCTCTGCGTGAATGGATGTCACTAAAGAAATTCAAGCAGAGAATTTAGCTTTAGATCTGAGAGCATCCCAGGAGTGTGTGGCTAGGGAGGGAGGACACATCTATCTCAGTGCTGCTTGAGTGTTAATGTGGATCTGCTTCAAATGTTGATTGGCAGTTAGCCTAGGGGAGTATGTGGGCTTCTGCATCTCTAGTCAGTGCTGCTGCTAATTGATGACAAAACTTTAGTTCTGAGAAGACAAAACCCTTAGCCCAATTTCTGAGGAGAAGCAGTCATGGGTATGCTGGGTTTTTGGGGTTTTTTTTTTTTTTGGTTTGTTTTTTTGTTTTTGTTTTTGTTTTTTTTTTGTGCTTTGCCCCCCTAGCATAGGGTCTAAGAAGGTTAGAGTCTTAGTTAGGGTTTCTATTGCTGTGAAGAGAGACCATGACCACGGTAGCTCATTTTTGCTTTGTTCTTTTGGTTTTTTGGTTTTGTGAGGCTTTTTGTCTTGTTTTGTTTTTTCGAGACAGAGTTTCTCTGTGGCTTTGGAGACTGTCCTGGAACTAGCTCTTGTAGACCAGGCTGGTCTCAAACTCACAGAGATCCACCTGCCTTTGCCTCCTGAGTGCTGGGATTAAAGGTGTGAGCCACCACCTCCCAGCTATGGCAACTCTTGTAAAGGAAAACATTTAATGGGGTGGCTTACAGTTTCAGAGGTTTAGCCCATGATCATCATGGTGGGACATGGTGGCGTACAGGCCACCATGCTGGAGGAGAACCCAAGAGTCCTACATCTTGACCCACAGGCAAGAGGAAGTGGTCTAAGACACTGGGTGTGGCTTGAGCATATACGGGACCTCAAAGCCCACCCCAATAGTAACAAACAAGGTCATAGCTATTCCAACAAAGCCACACGTCCAAAGCCCACCCCCCCCACAGTGACAAACTTCCTCCAACAAGGCCACACCTACTCCAACAAAGCCATGCATCCTAATAGTGCCACTCCCTACGAGTGTATGGGGGCCAATTAAGATAGTTGATGCGCACTTAATTGTTTTATGAGGATGTTTATGGTGGGTACTAACCCTGAAGCAATAAAGATTCATTGTAATACTGGAATGTGGTCAGGTTTCCAGATGTTTAACTCTTATTCGTGCATGTAGACAGTCAACCCTCACTTTAACTACCCTAGGTTAGGCGTTTTTCTTTATAGAGTCAGCTTTCCTCTGCTGAACTACGTTAATTCAAGAAACGATAGGTCAATTGTGTGAGAACAGTTATCTGACTCCAGAACTCTCTGATGGTGCTGACAGGCCAGCATCACGGCCCCTGTCAAGAATGCCAGATTTCCTCAGCCAAGCGTGTTCTCTTCTGGGAAGTGGAGGCATGGGACGGTGTCTCCTATTTCCCACCACTCCCACGGCTCTAAGCCACTCCACGAATTTTGCTTATACTGGCTAGAACTGATTAACACACCTCTTGATTGCACATCTCTTTTTCCTGTGTGTTGGGAAAGGAAAGGAATGTTACATGAATAATAATAATAATAATAATACTGTAAGAAATTAACATCAGAATGATTTCCTGTGAGTCAAGCAAGTCTGCTAGGTCTTTTTGTAGATTGACTCACAGAGTTCTCATTAATTCTCCAAGGGACACAGTTATTATCATGTTCTTGTGGATGAGGAAACCATAGCAGGAAATAGCTAAGTAAATTCTCCAGAGTTGCATAGGCCGATACTTGAGAGCTGCAACTCAAACACAGTCTAGCACCAGGGGCCCTTTTTAATTGGTGAGAATTCACTCTTCAGAGTGGCAAGAATTGCTCATATTAATGATTGAAGGCAGGAAGTCTCAATTCAAGACTGGCAGCTTTGGGCTTTCCTCTTATTCTTTTCAGGTTGTTGTGACAAAATGCATAAATTGAGTGGCTTATGGACAACAGATTTATTTCTTGATGGTCTGAAGGGTAGAAGTCCGGGTGCCAATAGGTACAGAGTCTGATCAGAGCCCAGTCCCTGACTCCTTGTAGCTGTTTCCTCACATGAAAGAGGAGATAAACAAAGCCCCAGGCAGTAATGAGGGGCTCCTGGGCAAATATCACAGGATCCTGTTGCTCTTTTCCAGGTATCTGCTCTGTCCTAATGAATACATCAAGAGAAGTAAGAACCATCCTTTCATTTGGACTATTCTGTTTCCTTGCATCAAGGCAAAGAAAAACAAACAATAGGAACAGCTTCAAAAGGCATCGAGACATTTTAAAGACCCAAACTTTAAGAGGTCTGTGCCAGACACTGTTTTCTATGGCAAGTTTGAGCAGACATTTACATAGGAACTGGAGGTGTCCCAAGTATGTTTCTGCTCTCACATCCCACCAGAAACAGAGAGAGAACAGAAGGCAAATGAGAGAAGGCAGAGTGACTGAGCAGCAGGGAGAGGACTTCTTTCCAAGGGGAAACACTAGAGTTTAATAACAAAGTTGGTGGACAAAAGAGAGACCTACCCGGGAGGCTAGAAAGTAGCAAAGCAATCTGACAGAGCCAGAAGGAGGGGCCTTGCTGGCTCCACTCACAGAGGAATCCCCAGCAGAGGACCTTTGAGGGGCGTGCCCTTGCAAGCTGTAGGTAGAATCTGTAAGGAGAGCAGTTGAAGAAACAGTTCTGCCTTGGGCGATCATAGACCTGCAGACACATTTGAGGCAGAGTTACTCCCCTTAAATACAACTACGGGGTGAGTTTCAAGGTAAACTCACAACAGTAATAAAGATGCAGGCTCTTGGTCTGAAAGAATATACCCAAGATCCCATCAGATTTGGATGAAGAAACCATAGTGAAACACGCCAAGATGGAAACAGGCCTGTGGCTTGTGTGTATATGACCTCAGGACTGACTATAAAAGATAACCATAGTTAGTGGGCTCATCCCTGGGAAGACTAATTCTCCCTCTCTCTGTTGTCTTTCATTGTTTCTGCTTCTTTGTCTCAGGGTGGGACCTCTTGAGGGTTCCCCCCTCCCACATTAGTATATCTATTGACATTATCATTGTTCAGGGGTTGTTTACACACACAGCCCTAAACAGACTCATTAGGCCATGTTTATATATTAGCACATTTATTTATCTGAAACAATATGGATCAAAAAGAGGCCATAAATTCAAGAGAGGGAGTAAAGGCAGGACATGGGAGTTGGAAGAAGAACAGGAAAGGGAGGAAGTGATATAATTGTAAGTAACATCGTGCCAAATTAGCAGTGTGTGTGTGTGTATGTGTGTACGTGTGTATGTGAAACAACAATTAATGGAAAAGGAGGCAATGAATTTGAAAGAGAGCAAGGAAAGCTAGGAACCTACAAGGCAAAAACAAGAAGAAAATAGTAGCGAGCTACAATTTCAAATGTTTAAGTCACTTGAAGAGTGAGAAATAGACGACTTTGGAAAAGGCTTGGTGCCCGGAGCTGCTTTGGTTGGTTTCTGAAGTTGCCAGGAAAGCAGGGACACACTTAAATTCCATCTCGAATGAAGGTTGTCATCTGACCTCGGGGCCCATGTCTATTATCATAAACCGAGTCGTGAGTAATCTTGTAGTGGGCGATGCCTCCTAATTGGTATCAAGCTCATGGGTTATAGACACGGACAAGCAGCCCTGGGAAGAGACTGGATGCCATCCAGTAAAGGTAAAACCGGGCACCTCTGTTAAGAGAAGCTTTCCTTGAGAGGAGCCTTCCCGCCCGCCTGGTTCCAGATCTGCATCAGTCCCAAATAAACACAGGAGGCTATATTAATTATGAAGCTGTTGGCCTTGCTTGTCTCTTACTGGCTAGCTCTGCTTTAAGTAATTACCCCATAATTGTTAATCTAAGTATGTCTCTTACCGGAGAAGTTTCCGGGCTCCTACCCGGCGTTACATGTTGACTCTCTTGTGTTTCTCCTTCCCAGAATCCTCCTGGACTCCTAGCCCCACCTATCTAGATTTCTATAGGCTCAACAGTACTTTATTGACAAATAACAGGCAAATAACAGGACTTCCCTTATTATCTTCCCATAGTGTCTACTGTGATCTTCACGATGTTAAATATGTATAGGGATATAGCTTACATTCTTTAAGAGGTGCTAATTTCTTATAAAAGAAAGTAGATATATTGGTGGCCCTGTTAATTCTTGGTGCTAATTCACCTAAGTGGTTTTTGTGTTAATTTATTTCAAATAGACCAATGAAGACCCCAGTCTTCTGCGTGAAGTGACCTCAACTATACCCAAGCCTTGAGAAACCACACATGCCTGAAAAGTGTGTGTTCAGCCACAGTACTAGAGACTTCCTCTGCAACCTTATGAACTACCTTCATGATATTTCTATTCCCAACTACTTTCTACTGTCCGCCTCTCTGAGGCTCCCCATGACACCCCTCTATTCCTTTTCCTTTCCACTTCTCATTACCTATTAACCTAGACTTGCACAGTGCAAGTTTGACAACCACACATGGCTGTCAAGCATTTGAAGCCCCTTTGGGCTTATGTTCAGTAAGATGAAAACACACACCAGGGTTTTGGAGGATTAGTATTTTAAAACGAACAACCTTAATGTTTATTCTAAGTCCAAATTATAATTTTTAAATATATGGTGAAGTATAATAAGTTGACGTTATCTCTACCTCTTATCTTTGCCTATTTTAGATAAGGCTATTTCAAAATTCTCAATCTACATTAGACTGCTAATACAAGCCTCCTTCCACAGACCTCAGGCATCATCTCCCTCCACTCCCTCCGCTGCTCCTGGTATCCTGCTCCCTTGGTAAAGGAAACTAAAATGCAAACACACCCTCTCCTTACCGGAGGAATTCAGTGGGAACTCAAGCACCAATGAAGGAAGTACAGAAGCTACTTTGATTACAGGTGACTGGGGACATCTCCCAGAGTGCTCTACCTATTTCCTTGTCCAGCAGCTTTACTTGGGTTAGTAATTTTCTTTGTTTTTAGTTTGGTTGGTTGGTAGGTTTTGGTCCCTGAGAATTATAGGATATTTGTTTTTCTAGTGTAGACATAGTTGTGAAGATAAATGACTTGAGCCAGCCAGGTGGTGGTGGCACACATCTTTTAATCCCAGGACTTGGGAGGCAGAGGCAGGAGGATCTCTGTGAGTTTGAGGCCAGCCTGGTCAACAGAGTGAGTTCCAGGACAGCCAGGACTGTTTCACAGAGAAACCCTGTCTCCAAAAAAAAAAACAAAAACAAAACAAAGACTTGAGCATGCATGCACACATCACATGTGCACACAGACACACACACACACTCTCTCTCTCTCTCAAATATGCTCCTCATTCCTCCCCTGCATTTCATCTGTTTGAAGGCAGCTGTGCCTTGACCCATTTATCCTGCAGCCTTTCTTCTCCATTTTCTCAGCTCATAGAAAAATCAGAGCAAACCAATTAAACGGGAGCCCTACTCAGAAGAAATACAAACGGGAAAAAATGGCTCTTCTGGAAAAAAAAAAGAAGAAAATGACTCTTCCCTTTTCATCAAGGAAGGTAGTAATCATAGTTCAAGAAGCCAAGGGTAATTTCACTCATAAGTTTTATACTCTGGACACATGGGTTTTTAGCACAAATTAAGGATGGAATTTAATGTCACTTCTCCTTCCTCTGAATTGATTTTTTTAAGAGAGATGTTTTCCTTGAAGCATTTACTATGTACTTCCTGCTATAGATGACTGTTTGCAGCTTAAAGGGTCCATGGGTCCAAGGGTCAGGGGATCTGGTGGGTCCATGTCCTATTCCTCCCCCTCTTCTCCCTCTCCTCCTTCCTCTCTCTTTCTCCTTACTTTCTTGCTGTCTCCATGGCTGGCTGCAGCTACCTGGCTTCTGGACTTCTTCCTCTCCCCCCAGTCCTTCCTCTCCCCACCCTCTCGCCCCCCCCCACCTGTACTTTCTCTGCCTTAGGCAGGCAAAGGTGGAGCAGCCACACATCTTTACATAATTACACAAATACGGCATAAACAAATGTAGCACATCCTTACATCATTAACAAAGGCAACAGAAACATTTAACTTTACACAGTTAAATTAACATTCTGCAGCACAAACAAATGAAACACATCTTTGCCTCATTAAAAGAATACTCCGTAACAATGTATCTGCCCTTCTCAGTGTAGGGTTAGTAGCTCTCTGAGAAACCTCTGAATCCAACCCTCCTCACTCTCACATCCACCCCCAAACAAAGTGAACCAGTCTTTTGTTTAAATGCTTTCTTGCTGTTCTTTATATAAATCATAGTGGGTCAGAAACAGATGACCTGAACAAGGAGGAGCTCATGGATCCCAGACTGATAGCCAGGAAACCAGCATAGGACTTATCCAGACCTCCTGAATGCGGGTGTCAGTGAGGAAGTTTGGGCAATTTATGGGGCCTCTGATAGTGGATCAGTATTTATCCCTAGCATATGAATGGACTCTGGGAGCCCATTCAATATAGAAGGATACTCTATCAGTCTAGACACACTGGGGAGGGTCTAGGCCCTGCTCCAAATGATATGACAGACTTTGAAGATCCCCCATGGAAGGCCTCACTCTCCCTGGGGAGCAGAAATGGGACAGGATATGGGTTGGTGGGGGGCAGGGGAGGAGGGGAGACAGAGGGAACTGTGATTGACATGTAAAACTAGCTTGTTTCTAATTTAAATTTTAAAACGGAAAAAACTGGAAAATGTATAAAGTGATTGCTTTGTTACATACCTAATAAATTAATATTATACAATCTGAAAAAATAAATCACTGTGGTTTTTAGTGATGCCATAAGTCAAGAAGGCTGGCCACTTCCTTGGAGTATGTATGAAATGTTCTGTTGAGGAGTTTGGCTACAATATCAACCAGGCCTAGCAAAATGCCTGACACTGCCAATACTTAACCAATGCTTTTCTGAGTGAATGAATTCTACTTTTCACATGTGTGTGTGGTTTTTTGTTTTGTTTTGTTGTTTTTGGTTTTTTTTGTTTTGTTTTGTTTTTGTTTTTTTGGTTTTTTTTTGTTTTTTGTTTTGGTTTTTCGAGACAGGGTTTCTCTGTGGCTTTGGAGGCTGTCCTGGAACTCACTTTGTAGACCAGGCTGGCCTCGAACTCACAGAGATCTGCCTGCCTCTGCCTCCCAAGTGCTGGGATTAAAGGCGTGCACCACCAACGCTCATGAATTCTACTTTTAGCCAATGTTTTTAGGTAGTAAGGACTATGGTAAGTTCTGGGAACACTTGAAAAGGAAGTTTAGATGAAGTCTCTTCTGTCATGAGGTCCAGAAGCCAGAGTATGTGTGCATACCTGATATCATGACTGAACAGCTAAGGAGAAAGTTCTATAATGGGAAGGTGGTTGCTTTAGGACCTGAGAGGAAAGAACCACAGCTAGCTGGTGGGGAAAATCGCCAAACACAGTATTTTTTCTCATTAATTCATCCATTCAGTTATTCATCCAGAAAGTACATACTGGAAGGCAAATATTGGCAGGTATGTGAAAGACAATTTCCTGAGCTCATGGAGTTTATAGTCTATTTTTTAAAACAGGCCAAAAAGTTCAAACAATCATTAAAAATTCATGCTAACTCAATAAATGAATCAGAGACCCAAAATATTTTAATCTCCATTATTGTGTTGTTTATGTAATAGTTTGGACCCACTGAACAAAAGGCACTACTTGCAAACGCCTCTCTCCTACAAAACTCTGGCTTCCACTTGCTCCCAGCATATCCTCATTCTGGGATGATTAATTTTAAAAGTTATCTTGATTGAAATGAATAACAACCTAGATTAGTGAAGGACACTGGTGGGTAATGCTATTAAGGAAATTATAGACACGGTCAGGGCAATAGTTTAATTCCTTGATGGAGTCAGATTCTGAATAGTCATTAGAATAGAAGAAGGCAGGTGATACCTAGAAGTCAGCTCTTTATAGCTCCCTCCTCTCTAATGGTGTGTCTCCAAACAGTGTATCTTGGCCTTTACCTTCCCACAAGTCATCTTCTCTGCTTCCTGGCTGCTGTGATGCAAACAGCCCCAACACACACACACACACACACACACACACACACACACACACATGCACACACGCACGCACGCATGCACGCATGCACAATTTTCTGACTTTTGTAAGGTCCAAAGCAATGGATCCAGCCAACCACGGAGTGTAATTTCTTCTGAAACCACGGTCCAAAATAAATCCTTGCTCCTCTTGAGTTGTTCCTGTCAGGAATTTATTGCAGCATGAAAACCAATCAACACATGATCCAATTCTTCTTCCATTCTTCAGGGAAATGTATCAACTCTCCAGAAGTGACAGGGTCATGAATGGTGTCATTTTCCAGTCTGTAAAAATGCAGGTAAGGAACTGTGCCAAGCCTTGGTCTTATCATTTCTTATACCGTACTTCGATGACACTGGTGACCACTGCTGAATATCTCTAGGTGAATGTCCACTCATTCATTAATTCATTGTGTACTTATCAAGTACCCACTACACTCAACACAATTAACTGGTCAGTGAAGATTCAGTGATGTGTAAAATAGATGAGTCACTAGCCATGTGGAGTTTTCAGTTATCAGGGGTGATGATACCGATGTTAAAACTAACACCAGACAATTTGTCACAAATGACAGATTCCTATACCTTAAGAAGTCAAGCAAGAAAAACTTGAATATATCCAAAATAGTAGCATTTTTCAATTTACTCCCTTCCTTTAAAACCATATAATGGGCTGGGGAGATGGCTCAGTCAATAAAATGATTGCTGTGCAAGTTTGAAGAACTGAGTTCAAATCCCCAGCGCTCATGTGAAAGCCAGACATGGTCACAGGAATTTGTATCACTAGCACTGGGGGGAGGAGATAATGTTTCCCTGAAGCTTCATCACCAGTCAGTCTAGCCTATTAGTAATGAACCCTAGATTCAATGAGAGAATCTTAAAATTAACCCTGGCCTCCATGTGTACACACACACACACACACACACACAAACATACACATACACTCATTCAAATACACACACATATACTTACATAAACACACACACCACATACATACCACACTCACACACAACACACACACACACACACACAGAGAGGGAGAGAGAGAGAATAGAGGAGAAAGGGAGAAAGACAGGAGAGACGATGAGGGAGAGAGGAGAGAGAGAGAGAGAGAGAGAGAACAGTCAGTTTTCCAGCTACACAATCTGTTTCCACAAAAAATGAGTCAGACCTGAGTATGTCATGTCCTACCTCTAACATCTCAGAGCCTGCCTGCTCTGCATTTGCTGTTGACCAGCTTTTTTTTTTTCCAATTTCTTATTGAAATTATGTTTCGGGTTCTCTGTCCTATATGTGATGACCAGTTTGTGGCAATGTAGAGTAAAGCTGGCCACTGTGCTGTGCACTGTGAATGGTATTTCTTTATACTCGTGTCTTGCTGTAAGTCATGCTGAAGTATTCATTAGTATACACTGTTACTTTCACCGCTCAACCCTTTGTATCTATCTCTAGCTGCCGGGGGCATCGTTCCCCTGCTCAGTGCCTGTTCAATCTCAAGAACCCTTAAGACTCGGCTGAGAACCTCCTTCAGAAGCTTGTCTTCCTCATTTAGGCGGCTCAAGCTCCATAAACCAAAGAGAAAAGTGGATAGGTAATAACAACACATGCTGTAGATCTTTATTATCTCCCTAGCAAGATGGTTAATTTAACAGCTAGATCTTGTCTGAGCTCCAGTCTGAATTTTCTTTGTCTTGTCTGTCTCTATAGTCTCCAAAGTCATGCCTAGACCCCAAATTTCAAAGTCACAAAAAACCTCATCCAACTATAAAGTAACACCCCGTGTATTATTATTTTATTGCTATTATCTTTTTTGACATGCTGAAGATTGAAGCCAAGGGCATGAACATCTATGTACTTTACTGCTGCGCCATTCCAGCACTTACATTTTTATTTTAAGATAGGACCTAAGTTTCCCAGGCTGGTCTTGAACCTGTGATTCTCCTGCCTCCACTTTCCTAGTAGCTTACAGAGATCACAAGTCGGTGTCATCGTAGGGAAAAGCCCTTTCCAGAAGCGTTTCCCTTGGAGGATACGGTTCCCGATCTCACCACAGACCCTCGGCAGATGGCACGGAGTGGTTTGGATTCATCTGAAACTGTGTGACCAAGTTATCTTTTTGAGCATGTTCCATCTAATGTACACCTCAATTAGGACAGACTCCGCAAGCGGGAAGGAGAGAACGGTGATTGGGATCTCTAGTTTCCCTCAACGGACCCATCACAGCGGAAGTCGGACAACCCTGGGTACTCTGTCACTGAAATTTCAGAGTTGTGTTTCAGGTAATTCAGGTCAACCTGCAGTCTCGGACTCTTCAGGTTTGAATCCGCAGGGGAACTCATGTATGAAGTCTAATAAAGACTGTTATTATTCAGGCATATATACTGGCCTGTCTGAGGGGTTCTTATAGGATACGCCCTCAGCTTCAGCCATTAAGAGCACCATCTGTGCCTATTCATTATGTTCTTTTAAAAGGACCCTGCCCACCTCCCATCCTTCTTTCTCTCTGTCTGTTCCTCTCTCTCTGTCTCTCTCTGTGTTCCTCTCCCTCTCTTCCTCTCTCCCCCTCCACCTACTCTTCCTCCCTCTCTCCTGCCTTCCTCTCCCCCTCCCCCTCCCCTTTCTCTACCCCTCTTTCCTCTCTCCTGCTGGTGTCCCCCTTTTTATGATCCGTTTCCCCTTTTCATGATCCCTTTCCCTAATAAGAAATCCTCTGCTTGAACCCTGTCACGTGGCGTCTTTCTCTCCAGCTCCACATTTCTTAAACTGCAACAAAGACTTAAAGAAAATTCAATAGAAGTGGAGCGATTGCTTGATTGACAGTATTACTACAATATCTAGAACACTTTTTTAAAACATACTCTAGAACAGTGGCTATATTAATGCTAGCCATTCGGAACCTTCGTGCAGTGAGAGGGAAAATGGGCTATCTATAGTCTGTGATGTTTGCTCCATTCCGTCATCGTTTACCATCCTGGGAACTCAGCCTGGTTCTTTACCCTCTTCAGCAACAGCAAAGCAACACTTTCTTCACTAAATCAAATCAGTGCTTCCCAGTCTGCAAAAGGACCATCTCGGGGGTGCAGAGCCCACCTCTCCTTCTCGATCCATCCATTTCCTGCCAAACGTCTTTCAGGCTGAACCTCAAAAGTGGAGTTTCTTTTTCCATGTTGAGTTGAACTGTGACTTCCATCTTCGTCCTTAATTCTCAGTCTGCAGAATTGCTGCAGGTCTCTGAAGTGGTCAGAGGCTTTTCGTGGTGCCCTAACAAATATTTGCGAGGGAACCATTGAATGAAGCACTCTGGCTTGTGTGTAAACAGAAAAGTTACAAAGGGTGGGAGTTCTCTTTACATGGCGTGTGCTACACTGAAACACCTCTGAAATAACCAGGTTAGAGGTTTTTAGCATGCTGACAATTCTGTTCTCAGACTAATCAGATGATTATGCAACTAACCTTTATTTAAGGGTGTTGTCACTCCCTTAAGTTTTCTTTGGAAACTAAAATAGAACCCGAATACAGCTTATGGTCTTGCCAGGGTTCAAAACTGCCATTTTAATGTGACCAAAGTTCCCCGTTGAATTGAAAAAAAAATCCAACTCAAATTTTTGTTGAAAAGAAAAGGAGATGGATCAACTCAATAAATGAGAAAGTCCGTGGTTAATTTGGGCATGAAAATAAAAATAGAAACATAAGCAGAAGCACATCTGTCAATTTTCTAACATGAGAAGAGCATAATCCATTAAATAAAAATATTGCATTCTGAGAGCTGAGGAAAAGACTCGGTCAGCAAAGGACTTGCTTACAAGCATGAGGACCTAAGTTCAGATCCCTAGATCCTTCATATTAAAAAAAATGAGCATAGTAGTGCACACCTGTAATTCCAGTGGTAGCAAGATAGGGACAGAAGGATCCCTAGAAGCTTACAGCATGGTTTTCATCTGGCAAATGCAGTAAAATTCCAGAATAATGATAGATCTTGTCCCAAACTAAAGGTGAAAGGTGCCTGAGGACTGACATTTGAGGTTGTCTTCTCATAGAGGCTGTGCAAGCATCTACACACACACACACACACACACACACACACATACACACACACACACAGGACTTTGAAATGTATACAGATTACAGATATCCAGTTTTGTAGCCAACCAAAGCAATAGAGAATAATGAATGCCATAGCACCATCCCTTGTGATCATAGGGTTGTCCCCATGACTGATGTCATATCCCGGTCTTAGAAGATACCCCTTTGCATAGAAGAAATATCATATAGTATGCTATATTAGAAATTGGGGGTCTGCCAAAGCAGAGTCATGTGAGCATCCCTCAAATAGCTAGGAGCGGATGATAGAATGGTTAGAGTATCAGCGAAATTGAGACAGCAACCTAGTGATTGCTGTCCATGAGGGCAGACACGGGTGGTGTGACTTCAATATTTTGGCCATACAAACCCATGCTGCTTTCGTCCAAAACGTAAACCAACATATGAAACAAAGAAACAGAACTGCCAGCAAGATGTCTACCAGTCAGCCCTGCTCCAGTGAATAGCTCAACATCTATGAGTATGAAAACAGAGTATGGTATCAGTGGGCTATAAAAAAAATTGTAAGAGAACACAAAATTGGGAATGATTAGGTGGGAGTACACCTTGGAGGAATTAGAGGAGGCAATGAGGATGAAGATGATCAAAATACATCATATGCATGGGCAAAATTCTCAAAATAAGATATTACATTAAGAAATAATTATCTACTGTAATAAACTATGGGCCAGTTTTTCAATGTCTAGGTTATGAACTTCTAGAGGGAAGGAAGAACTGATGGTATTATTCATAGATAATACATATGTTTGGGTGGACACTGAAATATTTGTTCAGAAAATCACTGAGCGAAGATGAGCTTTGGAATGTATCCAATTTAAATTTCTCATATAACTAAATCAAATACCTAAAAAAAAAAAGATGGTGGTGCTTGACTAATTTTATTTGGACCATCTTACTCCTGCCTCGGGATACTCTCAATCCAATAACATAAAATTAACCACAGGACACCAATCCAGTCACATAACCTTTGACCCACAGTATCTCTTGGTCTATGGGATGTCCTGGGGTAAGGGTGACACAGCGATTGTAAGAGTAGCCAACCAAGGGCTGGTCAAACCAGAAACCCTGCCATGAAAGTGAGCCTACCCATAACACAGCCTGGAGCACCAGGACCCAGAGGTTGGATGGCCTGGAGACCTAGGATAGAACCAAACATGACTGGAGAAAACAAAATATCAATGTAATGATGCCTAACCACATTCTGCTATGCTTCTAGATTGGTGCCTAGCCAGGTTATCACCAGAGAGGCTTTATCCACCAACTGGTGGAAACAGATGCATAGATCCACTGTCAAACATTAGGCCAAGCTTAGGAAATCCTGCTGAAGAGAGGGAGGAAGGATTATAGGAGCCGGAAGGTTAAAGGACATCACAAGCAAACCCACAGAATCAGTCAACCATGGCTCGTAGGAGCTCACAGAGACTGAACCAACAACCAGGGAGCCTGCATGGGACTGACCTAGGCCCTCTGCATATATGTGACAGTTGGGTTGCCTGGTCTTCTTGTGGGACTGGTAACAATGTGAGCAGGTGCTGTCTCTGACTCTTTTAGTGGCTTTTGAGGCCATATTCCTCCATACTGGGTTGCCTTTCCCAGCCTTAATACATGGGCAGGTGCTTAGTCTTACTACAAGTTGATACGCCATGTTTGTAGGAGGACTGACTGCCCTTTTCTGAAAAGAAATAGAGGAGTATGGATGGGGGTTGAGGAGGGGAGGTGAGGGAGTAGGGGACAGGGAGGGGAAACTTTGGTTGGGGTGATATCATATTGGTTAAAATAACACACTAAAAAATTTACTACATGTCCACACCTGAAGTTGACTTTCAAAATCCTGTATGATCCAATCATGTCAATTATGATTATGTATCAGAGTATGGGCACATTGTGGTTATGCAGGACCCATAATGGGATGGGGACTCCTCTTTTTTTAAAAAAAAAAGATAGTATAGAATGAGCAATATGGGATTATAAAGGTGGACATTTATTTAGAATGAGAAAAGAAAATACAGTAATCTGCAAGCATGACAAATGACTGATACTGTAAAAATCTTAGAAATGATGGTCTTACACTAATTAGATCATTATTCACCATGTCTCAGATGCTTCTTTTCCCACAGTTTTTTTTTTACTTGATACTCTGTGATTCAGTCTTCACAGGGCAACCATTGCATAATCTTTTCCCAAGCGAAAACAGACAACTCTATCCAATAAGAAAAAAAAAACTAGTTTTTGAATGGCTAGCAGTCCAAGGATGTCGCACTGCCCTTCACAATGTACTTACGCTCTTGGGTAAGCTGGATATTCTTAAACAGTTTTGGACTCCTAACCCAGACTTGTTAGAGAAAATGTACCTTGAAATGGCCACTTGTAATGAGCTAATAGTCATGCAACAAACTACCCAATGACACCAAGAGGCATGGAGGAAAAGGATGCTCCGATTTCACACTTAGTTCTCCAAGGTGTTTCTTACATGCTGTTTCATCTGGAACTGCTAGGTCTCATCAGGACAAGGCATATTAGACTCACAGATATAAAGTGTGATGGGCATGACAGAGACATACAACTCGACATTCTGAGTTGTAGTACTGTTTGCAGTATTATAACAGGGTTGTGTCCTACAAGCACGAGAATTCTGATTGAGTCTATCTTAGCAAAGTCCTAGAACGCCAGAAGAATTCTGATAGGGGAAGTCCTTCTGTACATATGTTTCTCTTATTGGTTGGTGAATAAAACACTGATTAGCCAGTGGCCAGGCAGGAAGTATAGGCAGGCTACCAGACAAGGAGAATTCTGGGGAAAGGAGAGAGAGAGAGAGAGAGAGAGAGAGAGAGAGAGAGAGAGAGAGAGAGAGAGAGAGAGAGAGAGAGAGAGAGAGAGAGGGAGGGAGAGAGAGATGCCAAGTAGAGGCCAGAAAGACAGAATGCGCCAGATGTTCTCTGGTAAGATAAGGTCATGTAGAAGTATATAGATTAGTAGTTATAGGTTAGTAATTAAGAGAGAGCTAGCCAGTAAGAAATCCTAGTCACCATGCAACAGTTTATAAATTAATATAAGTCTCTGTGTGTTTATTTGGGGCTGGTTGACTGTGGGACTGGGAAAAAAACTTCAGCCACAGAATTCCAGGAGTGTTTTATCTGAGAGCATGGTATGGTTGAGAGGTCTTTCTGACAGCAGAACTTCTTGACTAAGGGCTGGTGGGTGCCCAGTTTTCTAGTAACAGTCTGCTGAATCGAGTAAGTATTCACAAACTAGCATCTGGGTGTACTTCAAATTTTCTTTCTTCCCCACCCCTAATTCAGGGCTATGCACTAAATGATATATACATGTTATGGTGTGATGGGGGAAGTCCTGTGTATATGTCAATAAAGCACTGTTGGCCAATAGGGAACCAAGATAGGTGGGACTAGGAGTCCAA
Organism: Mesocricetus auratus; assembly: GCF_017639785.1. Classification (NCBI taxonomy): domain Eukaryota; kingdom Metazoa; phylum Chordata; class Mammalia; order Rodentia; family Cricetidae; genus Mesocricetus; species Mesocricetus auratus. The sequence continues at coordinate 991,990 of NW_024429204.1, forward strand.
GAGGACTCTGGGAAAGAGAAACACAGGAAGTCAAGATGTAACGCCATGGGGTAGGAAGCCCGGAAACCTCTCCAGTAAGAGAAATACTTAGATTAGCAATTATGTGATAAATACTTAAGTCAGAGCTAGCCAGTAAGAAACAAGCAAGGCCAACAGCTTCATAATTAATATAGCCTCCTGTGTGTTTACTTGGGAATGATGCGGCTCTGGAACCAGGCTGGTGGGAAGGCTTCTCTCAAGGAAAAGGCTTCCCTTTACAACGGTGCATGCTATGAGACTGTACCTTTGTGTCCCTTCAAGGAGTTGATGCAGCAAGCAGGACGGGATCTCAGGAAGTCTCTATACCCAGAAAGCTAACAGTCACCCAATCATTGATGCTAATGGTTAAAACCAGGCAATATATTAAAATTAAATGTCTTTCCAATTTTACATCCCCTTAACAGCATCCCCCAAATGTCCATGGCTATATTAAAGTTCCTTGGCCCAAGGTAATTAATTCAGGAAAAAGATGGTATTTAATTAAAGCTAAAAGTATCATTTTGTAAATTTTATAAAACATAACTCAGGAAACTAAAGCAGGGGCATGAAGAAGTTGGAGACATTCCAATATCCTTAATTTAGCACAAAGGGTGTCATGGGAATTCTGTCCCTGTGTAATGGCTTTCATATTTCAGTTCTATGCAAGCAAAAGAAGACAATCTGTATGGTCATCTTTAAATGTGAGGGACAAGGACTGATCATATAAACTGATGGAGATTATATTCGTTTTGTAGAGCTTCCATTATAAACAGCACAATGTAGAGGTGGATTAATGGATAGGCAGATGGATGGATGGATGGATGGATGGATAATGAATTGTAGACTAAAGTTTCTGTCCCAACAAGTCCTGCAGCTGTTTAGTCCCAAATAAACACAAAAGGCTTATATTAACTATAAACTGCTTGGCCAATGGCTCAGGCTTCTTATTGGCTATCTCTCTCTTAATTATTAATCCATTTCTATTCATCTGTGTATCTTCATGTGGTGTTGACTTACCGGAGAATGCCCAGGCCTCTTTCTTCCTCAGTAGCTGCATGGTGTCTCTCTGGTTACTCATTCCCTGCCTTGCTCTTCCAAGAATTCTCCTAGTCTGGTAGCTCTGCCTATATACTTCCTGCCGGGCTACATCCTGCCTGTCCATTGACTGAAACAGCTTTATACATCAACGAGTAAGAGAAACATATATTCACAGCATACAAAAGGACATACCCCCCATTAATGAATGAGTGGTAGACAGACAGATGGCTAATATATGAAAGGAGAGACCAATCAGAGCCCAGCTAGTCAGGAACACAGTAAGTAACACAGGTTTAACATGTGTGGAAGATATAATCCTAGCGTATCTTTTTATGATCTTCCTACCCTGTATTCATCCAAAAGCAAGGAAGTCCTTCAGGTCAATCCTAGGCCACTGAACATATCTGTAAAGAACACTGAGCCCTATAGGATTCTAAGGCTGCAGTTGTCTGGGATTAGCAGAAATGAGCATTAGTGGGGTCTCTCTTGGCTAGGGAAAGAGAGGGTTTGACAGACATCTCCGAAAGTCCTTTTCCTGAAATCATTTTGACCTTGCTCATAGTAATGCAATCATGTCTACCGCAGGAAGAAACAAGCCACGGGACTGGGGGGGGGGGGGAAAGTGGGACCCGATAGTAGCATTTTTGAAACTCTATTTACCACCTGCTCTGGCTGTGATTACACTAAGGCTGACAGTTGTGTGATTAAATACACTGAGATGATTAGCCTGAATGGGCTCTGGGCTCCTGGCGTCTTTCCCAATGATTTTCAATGGTAATAACACACTGATAACTCCTTCAGGGAGAGAACACAAGGGCACAAGAAGCTCTCACGCCCACTCGAGCCAGCCTTGTGTTCACCTTGACAATAGCCATAGCTCAGTGAATTGGTCCTTGTGTGAGCTCTCTTTTTCAATCCTGCAGCGTGATTTCTTATCAAAGGATGGCTTGATATGGAGCACCTGGACCCTGACAAAGCCTCCTCTGACCTCAAATGAAGGAAAAGACTTAAACCTTCATGTTCTGAGGTTTGCGGCCACTTATTGCGCCTGCAGGTGTAATAAGCCAAGATGCCTACTTTTACCCACAATGCATCTTGATCACTTTCAAGATGCCCCTTTTTTCCTATTTGAAAGCAGAGATTCACTTCACTCCAGCCATATCTAAACCCTGATCACTACCTGAGATCCCATGAGGCCCTAGAATTGAAACAAAACAATGCTAAGAAGATTAACCCCTTAAGAGCACCGAATCTCCCTACTGTACATGTCCACAGTGGAATTTATGTTCCTATACTTGCTCCTTAGCTCCTCCCCTGCTGCCTCCCCCCATTTCCCTTGCTCTGCTTTTACTGACCACACAAATAGTGATGATTTTGCTTTTATGTCACTTGTATTCCGTCACCCTCTCCCTGCCCCTTCATTTAATATCTCTCCCTCAATTCTAATGGTTCGTTTTCTACATTCGTAACTTGCACCACACACAAACACAAATAAACACAGATTCTTGTTATAAAAGAAAGGATTGTTTTTCCATATCTGAGTCACCTCATTTCACTTAGCATAATGATCTCTGATTCCATTTCCCTGCAAATGTCATGACTTCCTTTTTCTTTTTTCTTTCAAGGCAGATAGCTCTGGCTATCCTGGAAATGACTTTGTAGACCAGGCTGGTCTTGAACTCACAGAGATCCACCTGCCTCTGCCTCCCAAGTGCTGGTATCAAAGGCATTCACCACCATGCCTGACTACATTATTTAACTATTCTCGTCTTACTACTGAAGAAGTATATTAAATTAATTCCATCATGATGTTGGACCTGCCTATTTTTGTTACAAATATTTACTTTAAGGTTATATTATTAAGGTTTCATTATTATTAAAATGCTGAATTATACTCCATGTATTTTACCAGACCATCATGCCTTAAAGTTGGAATTCAACAATAACACAAATCGCAGAAACCCTGAAAACTCATGGGAATTGAATAATACACAATTGCACCACTCCTGGGTCAAAGAAGAAATAAAAAAGAAATTAAAGACTTCCTAGAATTCAATGAGAATGAAAACACAACATACCAAAACTTATGGGACACTATGAAAGCAGTGCTAAGAGGAAAGTTCATAGCACTAAGTGCCCACATGAAGAAACTGGAGAATACTTATACTAGAGAATTAACAGCACAATTGAAAGCTCTAGAAAAGGAAGCAAACTCACCCCAGAGGAGCAGACAAACCTTTATCCAAACTTACCAAATGGCAGAGTATGAACATGCAAATTAACAAAATCAGAAATGAAAAGGGAGACATAATAACAGACAGTGAGGAAATCTAGAGAATCATCAGGTCATATTTTGAAAAGCTGTACTCCACAAAATTTGAAAATGTAAAGGAAATGGACAATTTTCTGGATAAATATCATTTACCAAAATTAAATCAAGAACAAATAAGCAATCTAAATAGTCCTATAACACCTAAGGAAATAGAAGCAATCATCAAAAGTCTCCCAACCAAAAAAAGCCCAGGACCAGATGGCTTCAGTGCAGAATTTTACCAGAAATTCAAAGAACAGGTTATACCAATTCTCCTCAAAGCATTCCATGCAATAGAAGCAAAAAGGTCTTTGCCAAACTCTTTATGAGGCTTCAATAACATTGATGCCCAAGCCACACAAAGATACAACTAAGAAAGAAAACTTCAGACCAATATCCCTCATGAACATTGATGCAAAAATACTCAATAAAATACTGGCAAATCAGATCCAAGAACACATCAGAAAACTCATCCACCATGATCAAGTAGACTTCATTCCAGGGATGCAGGGATGGGTCATCATACAAAAATCCATCAATGTAATCCACCATATAAATAAGCTCAGAAACAAAATCACATGATCATCTCACTGGAAGCTGAAAAAGCCTTTGATAAAATCCAATACCCCTTCATGATAAAGGTCTTGGAGAGATCAGGGATAACAGCAACATACCTAAACATCATAAAAGCTATACACAGCAAACCAACAGCCAACATCAAACTGAATGGAGAGATAATTCCTCTAAAATCAGGAACAAGGCAAGGCTGTTCCCTCTCCCCATACCTTTTCAATACTGTACTGGAAGGTCTAGCTAGAGCAATTAGACAACAAAAGGAGATCAAGGGGATACAAATTGGAAAGGAAGAAGTCAAACTTTCACTATTTGCAGATGATATGATAGTTTACATAAGTGACCCAAAAAACTCTACCAGGGAACTCCTATAGCTGATAAACGCCTTCAGCAAAGTGGCAGGAAACAAGATCAACTCAAGAAAATCAGTAGCCCTACTATATACAGACGATAAAAGGGCCAAGAAAGAAATCAGAGAAACATCACTGATTACAATTGCCACAAACAACATAAAATACCTGGGGGTAATGCTAACCAAACTAGTGAAAGACCTGTATCGCAAGAACTTTGAGTCTTTAAAGAAAGAAATTAAAGGAGACACCAGGAAATGGAAAGATCTCCCATGCTCTTGGATAGGTAGGATCAATGTAGTAAAAAATGGCAATCCTGCCAAAAGCAATCTTCAGACTCAATGCAATCCCCATCAAAATCCCAGCACAATTCTTCACAGACCTTGAAAGAACAATTCTCAACTTTATATGTAAAAACAAAAAACCCAGAATAGCCAAGACAACCCTGCTCAACAATCCAATGACAGGAGGCATCACCATCCCTGACTTCAAGCTCTATTATAGACCTATAGTTCTGAAAACAGCTCGGTATTGGCACAAAAATAGACAGGTAGACCAATGGAATCAAATTGAAAGCCCTGAGATTAATCCACAAACCTGTGAACACCTGGTTTTAGACAAAGAAGCTAAAATTATACAATGGAAAAAAGATAGCATCTTCAACAAATGGTGCTGGCATAACTGGATATTGACATGTAGAAAACTGCAGATAGATACATGTCTATCGCCATGCACAAAACTTGAGTCTAAATGGATCAAAGACCTCAACATAAATCCAGCCACACTGAACCTGTTAGAAGAGAAAGTGGGAGGTGCCCTTGAATGAATTGGTACAGGAGACCACTTCCTGAACATAACACCAGTGGCATAAACACTGAGATCGACAATTAATAAATGGGACCTCCTGAAACTGAGAAGCTTCTGTAAGGCAAAGGACACAGTCAGCAAGACAAAAAGATACTCCACAGATTGAAAACCCTGATTTTAACCCACACACCTATGAACACTTGGTTTTTGACAAAGAAGCTAAAACTATACAATGGAAAAAAGAAAGCATCTTCAACAAATAGTGCTGGCGTAACTGGGTATTGGCATACAGAAGACTGCAGATATATCCATGTTTATTGCCTTGTACAAAACTTAAGTCCAAATGGATCAAAGATCTCAACATAAATCCAACCATACTGAACCTGTTAGAAGAGAAAGTGGGAGATACTCTTCAATGAGTTGGTACAGGAGACTACTTCCTGAACATAACACCACTGGCACAGACACTGAGATCGATGATTAACAAATGGGACCTCCTGAAACTAAAAAGCTTCTGTAAGGTAAAGGACACAGCCAACAAGACAAAAAGGCAGTCCACAGAATGGGAAAAGATATTCACTAACCGCACATCTGACAGAGGGCTAATCTCCAAAATTTAGAACTCAAGAAGCAAGTCTCCAAAACACCAAAGGATCCAATTAAAAGGTGGGGTACAGAACTAACTAGAGAATTATCAATAGAGGAGTCTAAAATGGCTGAGAGACACTTAAGAAAGTGCTCAACATCCTTAGCCATCAGGGAAATGCAAATCAAAACAACTCTGCGATACCATCTTACTCCTGTCAGAATGGCTAAAATAAAAAACACCAAAGACAATTTATGCTGGAGAGGATGTGGAGAGAGGGGAACACTCCTCCACTGCTTGTGGGAGTGCCAACTCGTACAGCCACTTTGGAAATCATTATGGAGATTATTCAGGAAAATGGGAATCAATCTACCACAAGACCCAGCAATTCCACTCTTAGGCATATATCCAAAAGAGGCAAATTCATACAACAAGGGCATCTGCTCCTCTATGTTCATAGCAGCATTATTTGTAATAGCCAGAACCTGGAAGCAACCTAGATGCCCCTCAACTGAAGAGTGGATAGAGAAAATGTGGTATATTTACACAATGGAGTATTACTCAGCAGAAAAAAGAAAAAACAATGGAATCTTGAAATTTGCAGGTAAATGGATGGCACTAAAAGAAACCATCCTGAGTGAGGTAACCCAGTCACAAAAAGACAAACATGGTATGTACTCACTCATATATGGATTTAAGACATGGATCTGGATAGTGCCAGTCTGCACTTCCACTGACAGAGAGTCTGGGAAACAGGAAAGAACCTAAGAGATATGCATGGTACCCCAGAGAAGAGGATTGAGGCAAGATCCTCTGAACAGATGGGGAACACAGCGAGGGGTGGGGGGAGTGGGACCTGGGAAGAAGAGAAGGGGAGAAGAGGAAGAGAGAGTAGGTTATGGGGGAACAGGAAGGTTGAGTGGGAGGTAGAGTAGGGGGAAGAGGGAATCATAGGTTAGAAGACAGATCAGGCACCAGTGTGACCTCTAGTGATCTAAAGGGATGACACCAACTGGCAAGCTAAGCAATAGTGGAGAGATCACCTCGAATGCCCATTCCTAATAATGAACTTGATGTCCATAACCATCCTGGAGCCTTCATCCAGTGACTGATGGAAGCAGAGGCAAACACCCACTGTTAAACACTGAACTGAACTCATGGAACCCGTGACAAAGAGAGAGGAGCGATGAGCAAATTGGCAAAGAATGGGCTGGCAAAACCAGCAGAGACAGCTGATCTGAACAGGGGAGAGCTCTTGGACCCCAGACCGACAGCTGGGAGGCCAGCATGGGACTGATCCAGACCCCCTGAATGTGAGAGTCAGTGAGGAGGCCTAGGCAACCTATGAGGCCATGAGCAGTGGATCAGTGTTTATCCCTGGCATACAAACAGACATCGTGTGTCCATAACACAAAGAGGGATGCTCTCTCAGCCTGGACTCTTAGGGGAGTGCCTGGACCCTGCCCTGAGTGAAATGACAGACTCTAGATATCCCCTATGTGGAAGGAAATGGCGATAGGGTGGGAGGCTGGGGGGGGGGATGGTTGGAGGGTTCGGGAGGAGGGGAGGAAGAGGGAACTGGAATTGACATGTAAAACAAACTTTAAAATTAAAATAATAAAAAAATAAAAAGCAAAAAAAATTCTAGAGGAGCAGAGATAATTTTCTACATCTCTTCAGTTTGCCATTCCGGCTCAGATTCAGAGATGGTAAATGTGTCTTGATAACCCAAACCATACCTTCAGGTTGACATCATTATCATTAGGTGCTTGTACAAGTGGAGAGTTAGGAAGACGTGGGTATATAATACAGTCGGTTGCTTCAGTGGTATCACAGGAATGTTTGGCCTTAGAGCTTCCCAAATGCAGACTCTTTGTTTTATGTACGAGGAAACTGTCAGAGATGTGATGCCTCTAGGTAGCTTTACTTACAGAGATCCTGCCTCTGCCTCCTGAGTGCTGGGAGGCACCCCCACCACCACCACCCGGCTAGTCCTGGGAAATTCCACATAACTCCACTTGCAGGCTTACAAAGCATATGACATACACAGAGCTCAGAGATATTGTGAAAAATTCTGTTTAACTATTATTTCCCAAAGTAATTTAGCCAGGAGAAAAAAATCTTTTTTTCCCACAGAACACCTGTTAAAACTGCATGGCGCATTTCTGTTCCCCAAAGCAATTTACGAAATGGTCTCTTGACGAAAAGTTATCTCTGCTGCTTTCTGAGTAGTTTAAGCTCTGTGTAGTCATCACATTCCCAAGGAACAAAGAGAACCCTGTTGCACACACTGTTTTATTACACTTGAAGTTGGCATGCCTAGAGGCACACATCAAAAATATGTCACTCAATGTCGATTTGAACCTTCAGTTATAAACGAAAATTCCAATCTTTCACAAACTAATTACAGAGAACTTCCATCCCCAGCTCTGGCCGGGTATCCTGCGTCAGACCACCTCTCCTGTCACGTGAGACGCAGCTGCTCAAGGCAGACTCCAAGGTTAAAGACGGCGATAATCACTCTAGGCAACCAAAAGTTGCCAGGCCAAGACTTCAGTGAAAGGAGATGGGAATCTGTGTGAGCCCGTCCTTCTCTTTGCCAGGCTGTAAACAAAGAAGAGTCAAGAGGCTGGCAAGAAAGTAAATTCTCAGAGATTTCGGAAGTTTCATGTGTCTAAAATAATAATAATAATATCTGAAGTTTCAGATGACCATCTGAGGTCTTCAGACCCTGGTGCAAAAGAAACAACCACTAGGTTGGCCCCAGATTCTGTCTAACATTCCCTTCTTGTGGGGAATTTGCTGGGATTCCGGTTGTACCACATACAAGTCAGAAAGGAAATGCTCTTTAGAACACTTTGGATGCTAACAGACCAAAGCCAAACACTGGGACAAAGCACAGAAGGCATAGGTAAGAGACCTAAAGGCTGATTTGGGGAAGAAAGCAGAGCAAAAATGCATTGTCCATCAAAAAGATAATACCCAACTTTGAATGGTTGCGATTTCCCGTTAGATCTGGTTGCCCCCGTTTTCCCATCTGCTGGAAGAACTACTCCTAAGGGTAAGAGGGAAAAAGCGTCAACCGCAGTTTATAATTTCACACACATTCCAGCCTTTAATAAAGTGAGAACTAGCAGAAAGACCAGGAAAGAGAAATACAGGAATAAAAACCAAGAGGAATATTAATCAATGAAAACAGACCCATGAATGCCTTTGATAATTTTTTTTTTATAAAATAGGTAGAAGAGTGGAGATTTTCACTAGAGAACTGGGTCCCATATAAACTGTATGAAATAATGACTTTAGAATTTAAAACACTATTAGTGACAATAAAACAAATTAATAGAAATGGATGGTGTCTGTAGGAAATATGCACCCAAAGTACAAGAACTGATGAAAAAACACCAAACAGCGTAGAAGAAACACAGAATGTGATAAAAGGTCTAACATGCAAATAGCCTCCCAAAAGGAGCTGATGAAACAGACATTTCCTCCTCTCTACAGTTAGGTAAAGGCAAGCCTGGAGACCTGAGTGGGATTCTGGAAACCTATGTTGTAGGTGAAAGAAAAGAACCAACTCCACAAAGCTGTCCTCTGATCTCCACACCTGTATTGTGACATGCGTGTATCAATGACGATGACAATACTAATATCAGTGCTCTAACCACATCACAGAAAGCTATGAAACGCAGAAAAGCTAAGAAGCAAAGAAAACATGCCAAGTGAAGAAGCCATCCAAGTAATTACACTTCATGGATTATTGAGTTGGGAAAGGGGGGTAGGGCTGGAATTCAAGTATAAAAAAAAAATGGTTTGCTATGTATGCTGTGCAGGATTTTTTTCTCATGCAAACACATTTGTAGATATTTGTGGATTATTTTCCTAAAGAATTGGAATCCTTTGTGGGAAGTCTTTTCCCCTGCCTGTATCTTTATGACCGACCTTTCCTTATTTTTTAGTCTGATAACTTCAAAGTTCTGGGTTTGGATTAAGACCTTCAGTCCATTCTGAACTGACTCTGCACAAGTGAGAGATAAGGGCCTAGTTTCATTCTTCTATGTGTGGGACTTCCAGCTTCCCCAGTACTACCTGCTGTCCTCTTTACCAAAAGTCGCTGGCCATATATCTGTAGATTCACCTCTGCCTCCTCTATTCTAGTCTCTGGATATGCATATGTCTCCCTTTCATGATGGTAACATACTTAATCATTTGTGTGTGTGTGTGTGTGTGTGTGGTGTAGTGTATATGAGTGCAGGCACATGAATTCCTAAGAACATACATGGAGGTAAAACTTTGGGGTATCAATTCTCCCCTTCCACTGTGGGTTCTGAGCAGTGAACCCAGGTCATCGGTTTCTCACAGAGCCATGACATCAGCCCCTGATTTTTCTATGTGAAAACTGGCATTAGAATTTAATAGAGGTTACATTAAATCCAGTGATTGCTTTGGGTCAAAAAGCCATTTACACAATATTAATTCTGCCAATCCATGCCCATAAGAGGGATATCCCACTTACTAGCATTTTCTATTTCTTTTTCCAATAGCTAAACTTTTTTATGGTGTAAGTCTTCTAAATTTCTTAGTCACATTTTTAAAGGTATTTTTGAGGCTATTATGAATGGTATTGTTTTCATTGATTGATTTCTCAACACATTTGCTATCAATGAAATGGAAGGCTGCTGATTTTTATGTTGACTTTGTATCCTACTACATTGATAAATGTATGTATTAGTTCTAAGAGATGTGGAGTAGATCTTTTACAGTCTCTTCTATATAGAATCATATAATCTTCATCTTATCTTTCTTTTGCTTAGTTTGGCTCAGACCTTTCCAATCTTTTTAACTTTTAAAAGAACCAATGCTTTGTTTCATTAAACTTATCCTTTAACAATTTTGTACATGTATGCAACATATTCTGATTACTGTCTTTACCACCCCCTATCTCTCTCCTACCATTGTCAATACCACCTCCCTTAAGTCCTTTTTTCAGATTCTAGACACAACAGTTTGTTTTATTGATTCTTTGTACTGTTTGGTGATGGCGGTAGTTATTTCAACTTAATTTATTTCTACACTGATATTTATTAGTTTCTTTTCATCTACTCTGTTATTATTTAGTTGTTGTTTTTCCAAGACCCTAAAGTATACCATTATTTATTTCAGAACTATTTTTAATGTAGACATTTGCAACTATGCACTTCCCTCTTGGAGCTGCTTTTACTGTGTTCTGTAGGGATTGTCATGTTGTGTTTTCATTTTCTCTCAATTCTAGGAATTTTTCTATTTCTTTTGTGATTTATTTGATGGCACATTCACAATCCCATATGTTACTCAATCTTGTTGAGTTTGTATAACTTCTGTCCTTTACCTTGCTGTTGAATTATACCTTTATTCCGTCATATAAGTTCTATTACATGGTCATGATACTTACACACTGGGTGATTTTATTGATGGGTTTTAGAGAAATTTCCATGAACTGCTGAAACATCTGTTTATTTCATTGTGTTTGGATAGAATGTTCTGTGATTGCCTGTTAAGTCTATTTGATCTAAGATGTTGAAGTCAAATGTTTTGTTTGTTTGTTTGTTTGTTTTTTGGTTTTTTTGTCAGAATGCCAGTCTGTGATAATTGGGTATTAAAGTCACAAACCATTACTGTGGGGTTAATCTGTGTCTTCTCATCTTGCAGTGCTTATGTTATGTCCAGTACATATATGTGTTTAGGGTTATAATTTCTTCTTGATGAACTGTTCCTTTCATAACTATGAAGTGACCCTCTTTCCCTGTCAAGACTAAAAAAGCCAGTTTTGTCTGATGTTGGGATGGCGACTTCTGCTTGATCCCTCGTTCCATTTGTATGAAACCTTTCCCACCCGTTTCACCCTCCGTTCACAGCTATCTTTGAGGGTAAATTCCTTAGAGGCAACAAATACATGGGTCCTGCTCTTTGGCCCAATCCGTTCATCTGAATCTTTTAATTGGGGGATTTAGTCTATTAGTAGTTAAAGTTGTAAGTGAATGTGTATATTAATTTTTGCCATTTTTGTTGACTTTCCTAGTGCTTGGCGTCCTTACTCCTTCACTGTGTTTTAGCATTATTTATTGTATCCTATAGTCTCCCGGGTGTGTTTATCTTTCTCCTCGATCTGGAGGGTTCCCTCAAGTGTCTTGTGTGATATTAGTTTAATAATCAAGAACTATTTCAGTTTGCTTTTATCAATGGAAAGTTCTTTCTCCTTCAGTCATGACAGAGTGTTTTGCTGGATATAGTAATCAGGGTTGACAATTATGATCTCAGAGTGGTTGGAGTGCTGGCCCAGCTTTTAGGGTTTCTGTTGAGAAGGGGGCAAAACTACTCTTTTGATTTTTTTTATGAGTTGTACACATATTGGGCCATTTCATTGATTGTGTTTTTAACCACTATATTCTCTCAGTTAAAATATTTGTGATACTTAAGTGGGAGAAGTTATTGAAGAGGTGTGCTATGTACATAGTTCAGAAGCTCAACTCGAAGCTGGTGTGCTCAGGGACCCTGGTACAATCCTTATATTGCTCCCAGAGTAGTTTGTGAACTTCTCTTTTCATCCTCCCAACAACTCAAGAGTCGAATGATGGTGTTATGTTATAGCCTGTTGCTCAGAGCATCAGTGACTCACACTGAAGTGACCATGGTTGAGATGCTGGCTTCTTCTTAATACAGTGTCCCTGAAAAGTGAAGGTTTTACTTTCGTGGTTCTGTCTCTTGCTAATGACATCAATTATTCAGCCCCAGCTGACAAAACCCAGACTCGTAATTCCAAGGGTCTAATGGCCCTGAAAGAGATTTTAAGGGACTCCCAAGACTTCCCTCTGAAACCTCACAAGCCAGGGCCCCCACCAACTACACTGCTCTTAACACTGTCTTCCAATTTCCCACAACAGCTCACTAAGCTTTGAACACTCAACGGTTTCTCCAGCCCAAACTTACAAACTCCTTCCACAATCCTCCAAAACACCACAGTCAAGTCTGTTACAACAATACCCCTACAAACTGGGTACCAGTTTCTATACCAGTTTACTCTTCTACTACCGTGATAAACAGCAACACTCATACTTTCCTAAGTAATCTGATAATGAAACAGTGCATGTGCCCCAGTCTATGGTGAATCCTAAATAGCACTAATTCCAAACCTGACAGAGGACAACTACAATCACAATTGTTCTCGTGATATAGAGACAACATTAGCCAATCAAGACTAGCATAGGCAAATGTATCCTATAACACAGTCCAGTTAGACTTATTTCAAGAACAGAAGGCTGGTTTAACATTCTAAAGCAATCCTCATAACTCACCAACTCCATGAACAGAATAAAACAGAAAGAGTATGTCAACCTCAATAGAAACTGGTAAAACATTTGGTGAAAGACAACCTCCATTCATCATAAACACTCAGCAACTAAGCATAAAAGCGAATTGTCTCAATAAAAAATGAATTCTGCGATAAAGTGAATTTATCTGACAAGCATGCATACAAAATGCCCTACAGCAAGCACCATTAAGTATCTTATGTTATGAACACTACATTCTGAAGTTTCAAAGCATCCTCTCCCACTCTGCGACTGGAGGCTGAGCCTGCATCAGTCTTTATTAGCTGGCTGCATACCAGGCTACAGCAACAGTGGGCAGGAGACAGCAAGTTGAGAATTGGAGGAGCAACGACCTTCAAACCCTCTTGTTTGCCTCTTATTTCTATTCGTATTGACACATCAGAAACTCTTCATCCAGAGACAGCATTTGTTTCCATCAACAGCTGTTGCTACCACGTTGCAGCTGTCCTGCATCTGTCTCCCTGGCCACCTCAGACATATTGGGATCAGTCCTATAAGCACCTACTCCTTAGAGGTCTACATCTTCACAACCAGTGGCCCTCTTCAAATTTCCCAAACACAAGCGCTTTGTCAAACAGTGATCTGTCTCTGGAGTGGATGGCCTGGGTCCAAGGAGACACTCCTCTGTGTCGTTAAGAGTTTTCCCAGAAGTTGAGGGAGTTGCTGCTTCCTTTTCAGAACCCCTGGGTTACCTTGTGTCTCTTTGACTCTTCTCTAAGATGTAGTGGACAATGAAATGGCATTCTCTCTTTCGTCCGGTTGGCTTCTATAAGCTGACTGACACTGATGAGCTGGTTAACGGCACTCTGAGAACGCCTGCTCTAATCAACAGCCTCTGATAAGTGGACACTTGATTGGTCATGATATCCCCTTTCCACTTGGCTACATAACCCAAGCCAATCCTTTGTCAGCCTCACCCATACCAATAAGAAAACAAGGAAGGCACTCCACAGGGTGGAGGTAGACAGTAGCACTCATATCTAGAGAAAAGTGGGAGCCACAAAACAATTGGAATTAATGACTAATAATCTTCTACTGTCTACCAGACCTAGCTACAATTGCTAAGATTGAGTCCTAACTGACTTCCTGCATGATTTTCACTTGAGCTCATCTGAGTTGGCTCCTGTTGTTTGAAACCAAATAGACCCTGACTGAGGCAGGGAGTGTGATGACAGTGTTTAACCGGGAGTCTGAGAAGGAGATGAATCTTATCTTCTCTTGGTTATCCTTGTGCTACAGTGTAATTCTTGAAATATTACAAAACCTAATTTTCATATAGATAGATAAATAGGGGCAAGTCAAGGTTTCATCCAACTCATTAATGAGGGAGCCAGCAGAATGACAAAGCCAGTTCAAACAGAATAGGAGCAAATTGGACTTGTGTGGGCTGGGTGGGAAGAAAGGAATGATGGAGTAAGATCACAAATTCAAATACAAACCAGTTTATAACCACGGAAGTGTAAAACTATGGTAATTGGTTTATGACATGTCTCCATGCCTGAACAGAAAACTAAAACCATCACTATCTTATTAGTATTATAAAAGATCTGAGCCCAAATTAATGGCACAAGCTTTACTGCATTTCTCCAGTGATAGGACCGTTAGGCAAGCACCGCTAGATAAGTGCTTCTGGAGTTGCTGATTCCTGAGTCCTTCCCCCTGAAATTCTGATTCAGACTGGGAATTAATATTTACTAAGCTCCTTCTGCCAATGTTAGCAAGTCAGTAGTACAACCTTAGATGACACTGGAAGGTCATGTAATAATCCCTTGACCATACTTCTAGTTTTGAATAATTGTTCTTAAATCTAGATTCAAGAGAGAGCTAAGTTTCCAGATTTAAAAAAAAACCTCCAAGTAAAGCTAAATAGCACTTCTTCCTTTACTAAAAATTTGAGTTTATGGTACAGTGAAGAACTAAGTTGTGCGAAGGACTCATCTCCTTCGTTAAAAGAGATCTTGGTAGCATTGAACCAAACCAGACCCTTGGATCTTGGGAACAAACTTGGCTTTTGAAAAGATGAAATAGAAAAAAGAACCTAGGCTCTGCCCTCCTCCCATCTTTCTATGGCAGTGGCTTCAAGCTCACTAAGATTTTCTTCAGCATTATCTAAACAACCATTATTCTTACTCAGTATACATTTTAATCTCCTATCTGGCCTTCATTGGCATAATCTAATGTTAGAGCTGAAGGACTACCAGCCTCTTTGGTGTGCCCTTGACTTTTCTGTGGCTCTGAACTCTACACACATCATAAGACTCGAAACCACCTGTAAAACCAAACTAAAGGAAACAAACAAATCTGCCTCTCAAAACTGTAAATTACGTGGCACAAGTTCAGTAACTGCCATGAAGAAGCTGAAGTGAGACCGGAGGAAGGGATAAGTGTCCCCCTTTCCTGTTTGCAGGAGCCCTCGTGAAAGAGTTAACCCTGAGGAGACGAGAGGTTGTTTTGTTTTCACTGTGGGCGACGCTGTGAACTGGGAATGGGAAAGAAGAAACAGAGAGGAAGCAATAGAAAGAAGAGGGAAATCCTTCACTATCCATCTTCTTGCTCATGAGCAGTGGGGCCAAGCAAGCCTGGCCCTTACCCCTGTGACTCCTTGTCACAGGACTTCTCACTGCTAAGCCTCAAGTCAATACGTATAAACTATGGTTAACACTGCTGTCGTCGTGAGACCCCAGACCATCATGATAAATAACTTAGGTCAAGCTGGGCATCATATGTAAAGCAATTAGCATAGCACCTGATGTAGAGAAATCAATGTTCCATACGTGTGCATTGTGATGGCCATTGTCCTCATCTTTGTTGCTGCCATTACATAGACCGCATGATTCAAGGTGAAAACACTAAATATTCACCCAGCATGGTAATCTCGAGTAAATCAGGGGAGTTAAAACTACATGGTATTGTTGATCTTCTAATTCCATCTGAAACAAACATTCCTTTCTTTCTCTAAGATAGAAAATGATAGGTGGGTTAGTTGTAAAAAGGTTGACCGTGTGGGAATCTTTTCAGCTTTCAGTGATTAAAGATCTATTTCTAACCTCTCTCTTCCCAAACAACAGCGGGACGGCCTGAGCAGCAGGCTCCTAATAACCCGTCCTTTAATGGCATTCTACGTGGTGGAGTTGCATTAAAAGAAAAATGCAACACAATCGCTCCTGCCCCTGTTGCTTTCTAGAGCTGACCACAGACTCTCCAGATAACAGATGAAAAGAAAAAAAAAAGCTTCCCCCTGCCTCGGTGACTACCAAATGCAAAGCCAGCACACAGGAGACCTCAACAAAGGTCAGCACTGGGTAGGTGAGCTAGCCAGCTAAGCTATAAACTTAAGGAGCCACCAACTGAGAACATCTACACCCTGAGTGCGGATGCCTGCTTAAACTTCTTTGCATGTGCTAACCACCTGACTCACTTCACCCTAATATGCTGACCTGGATCCAAACCACAACCATATCCATGAATTCTGCTAGGAACCCCCCCCCCCATAAAGCATCCTCCTGTATGCCCAGTCTCAGCCCTCCAGAATAGAAAGGGCTTTTCACAGAATTCTTTGTGACAAAAAGTAAAGCCTAGATACCCAGAATAAAACTCCCTTCCAGAACCCTGAAGGTATGTTCACTGCAGGGGTCACAGCTTCTGTGGGCTCTAACCCAGGAGACAGTGTGGTCATTTCTTACCCAGCTCCCAGGACTGGGATGTCCTCTGTATGATCAGCCTGGGCCTAGAATGCACAGGGTGAGCCTTTTCTCTACTCACGGGGTCCTGAGAAATATACCAAATAGCTCTCCTTGCCAGAAGTCCATCAACGGTTTCCTTTGTTGAGGAGCAGGTGCAGGGCCCCCATCACTTTTGACCTCTGCCCATTTGTCTAGAAGAGCCCCTCTTCTCCGAGCCACACAAGAGCTGTAACAGTGTTCCTTCCTCTAGACCAGAGGTTCCCAACCTGTGAGTCACAACCCCCGTGGGTGCCGAATGGCCCTTTTACAAGGCTATTGGGAAACACAGATGCTTACATTATTGTTGTGTGATATTTTTGCTCTTTTGGGGAGAGGGGCCTTCTACCCAGCTTCCGAATAAGTCACACGGAGGCTTATTCTTAGTTATGAATGCCCCAGCCTTAGCTTGGCTTGTTTCTTACCAGCTTTTCTTAAATTATTTCAACTACTTTTTGCCTCTAGGCTTTTCCTTCTCCATTCCTATGTACCTTTCTTTCTTTCTTACTCCATGTCTGGCTGTGTAGGTGGGTGGCTGGGTGACTGTGTGTCTGGGTGGCTGTGTGGCTGGGTGGCTGTGTGGCTGGGTGACTGTGTGGCTGGGTGGCTGTGTGTCTGGGTGGCTGGGTGACTGTGTGGCTGGGTGGCTGGGTGGCTGGGTGGCTGGGTGGCTGGGTGGCTGGGTGGCTGGGTGGCTGGGTGGCTGGGTGACTGTGTGGCTGGGTGGCTGGGTGGCTGGGTGGCTGGGTGGCTGGGTGACTGTGTGGCTGGGTGGCTGGGTGGCTGGGTGGCTGGGTGGCTGTGTGGCTGGGTGGCTGTGTGTCTGGGTGGCTGGGTGGCTGGGTGGCTGGGTGGCTGGGTGTCTGGGTGGCTGGGTGACTTGTGGCTGGGTGGCTGGGTGGCTGTGTGTCTGGGTGGCTCGGTGGCTGTGTGGCTGGGTGACTGTGTGTCTGGGTGGCTGGGTGGCTGGGTGGCTGTGTGGCTGGGTGGCTGGGTGGCTGGGTGGCTGTGTGTCTGGGTGGCTGGGTGACTTGTGGCTGGGTGGCTGGGTGGCTGGGTGACTGTGTGTCTGGGTGGCTGGGTGGCTGGGTGGCTGGGTGGCTGGGTGACTGTGTGGCTGGGTGGCTGGGTGGCTGGGTGGCTGGGTGGCTGGGTGGCTGGGTGACTGTGTGGCTGGGTGGCTGGGTGGCTGGGTGATTGGGTGGCTGGGTGGCTGGGTGGCTGGGTGACTGGGTGGCTGGGTGGCTGGGTGGCTGGGTGACTGTGTGGCTGGGTGGCTGAGTGGCTGGGTGGCTGGGTGGCTGGGTGGCCGGGTGACTGTGTGACCGGGTGGCCGGGTGGCTGGCCCTTGATGCCCTCCTTCCCTTTTCTCATTGCTCTTCTCTTCTGCATTCCTCCTTCTATTTACACTCTCTGCCTGCCAGCCCCGCCTATCCTTGCTCCTGCCTCGATATGGACTGTTCAGCTCTTTATTAGACCATCGGGTGTTTTAGACGAGCCTCACCGAGTTAAACAAATGCAGCATAAACAAAAGTCACGCACCTTAAAATAATATTCTAGCACACATTACAGTCCATAACAGTAGCAGAATTACAGTTATGAAGTAGCAATGAAAATAATTCCATGATTGGGGGGGTCACCGCAGCATGAGGGACTGTTATCAAAGGGTTGTTGCAGCATTAGGAAGGTTGAGAATCACTGCTCTAGACTGACCCCATCCGGTCTCTCTTCTCTATCTTCCAGGACAGCAGCTCCCTTCAGAAATTCTTAGGCACCACGGCAATCTTTCCGGCTTCTTCTGTGGCCTTTTGGATTTGTGGGTCAATATAATTTTTAGTGGTGAAAGAGAGATGATTAATGGGAGCTAATGATTTTCTTCTGCCTTGCCTCCTAGACTCCAATCACAACTTCAGCATTAAAGGAAACAGTGTTTCACTTGTTTGCCTAAGGAATTCACTGTCTGGTTCATCTGAAACATCACTTTGTCCTTAGCTCCAGTACCCTACTCTTCTTCTCTGACATTTAGTGTTTCGGGGACTTCATTTTTGGCCTCAGCACTACCCTCCATCCATAGAAAATGTTGTTAATATGAAATGAAAGGCCATTCTCTGTCCCTGGCATGCCTTACAAATTCCTGTCAATAACTAGCAATTTAACAGGTGTCTCTTGTAAAGATCATCATACCCTCCAGGTGAGGTCCCCATACAACTTGTATGGCTCCTTTTGTCCTATAATCTGAGATTGTCTTCCTTCCTCAGTGAAGAATGACACTTGGATCTCAGAAAACAGACCCTGGTGTGTATGAAGTTTCCAGTGTCCTCGCTGGACTGTGACGTAAACCTGGATTCCCACCACTCCCCCTCACTATGCACAGGTACACGCATGCTGATTTCACATGTGACCAGGGCTAGCTCTGAAGAATGAAAAATCTCAAGCCTAGGCTTCCTCCAGGATCATACCTCTCTAGCCATCAATTGCTGTGTTCTGGGAGCCAAGAGCTATTTTTTGACAGGTCACCTTAAGGCCCCCAGATGCGGTCAGCTGAACACACTGAATGATGGAGATCCTCTAGAAGTACCGTAACAAATGACACAGGTACTGTATTTGTTGTCCTGACTCTTACTTAGGCCATTCTGAGTTCAAGTCCTCCTTTCTAAGTGTTTGGGCTTGTTCCAGACATCCTCGGAGGCCAAGGGGAGCAGTAAAGCCTCCGGTGATCACCCCCACATGCCCGCCCTCAGCTTGAGAGTGGGGGGTGGGCACAAATATTTAAGGCATATCCAAAGTTGGTATGGAGCCAAAGACCATCAGTGTTATTGTAAGATTATCATCTGATTGACAATTTAAAATTGGCAGCGTGTTTGGTCTCATTAGCTACAAATCAAGACGAGCAGTTTCTAAATTGCTTTCCTCTGGTAAACAAACTCAGCGCCACTAGGAAAAAAAAAAAAAAGAAATTGATGAGGCTGTTTGTGGATGAAGAGAAGTCCCTAGGAAGGAACACGAACACACTCACATTTCCCTAACACTCTAAAATGGTTTAGAGTGACAGATAAACGGAGGCCCCTGATATAAGACCCCCACCTGTGGAGCAGAATTGGTGGGATTTTGCCCATCACTTTTGCAGCTGGCCCATTGAAATGGCAGCTCACACTGTCTCCTTGTTCCCTCTTCTAAGTCCCACCTGATCGGACCCCTGTGCAGAATGAGTCAGCACTCACCATTCAACCAAAGATCCCAAAGAAATTTAGTGAATATGTATTCCATCCTTACCTTTGTGTTGGGCCCAGATAAATAAGCCAGTCTGTGTAAGCCATGACATTAAAAACCAGGGGGGTACACTAGATTAAAAACAAAACAACAAAACCAAAAAAAAAAAAAAAAACCTGAGCACCAAGAGAAAAGACAGCGTGTCTCTGTTGATGGCACTCATTTTGACCCAAGTCCTGCTAAAGTCCTGCTAATGTCTCGAAGGGACACTCTGATGTCCCAGGAGAGGGTTAGGGTTACAATAAGCTGTGTTTTCTAAACGCATGTCGTGGCACACGGTACATCCAGTCATGGTAAACTGATGACCCTCTCACTGCGCTCAATTTGGAAAATGCTAGAAAAAAAAAGACACCTGTCACAAGCAGAGACTGTGTTGGAAAGGGAGGTTGGGTCACAGTGGGATAGTCTCAGCATCCCCAGCTTCCGGCAGACTGGCCTAGCCGTCTGGTGCGTTCTGCTTACTGTGGGGTAGACCTGGCCGCCGGCCAGAGCCTGCGAGGGCGTTTCTCATGACACAGACCTAGTTCCTTGGGAATTACCACAGCTGAATACACAGCAAGAGCCCCATCTGAAAAAAGCCTTTGTTTCCTTTAGCCGGTAAACACGTTTACTCCCATCTCATTAGGTACAAAACAAACACATGAAGCCAAAATTAAGCAACAACGTACTACAAAAACAAAACCACAATGTCCTCACTTGCTAAAAGAAAGTCCATCAGAAAAAAAGGACATGTTTCCCATTTGCAGATTCCCCAAAGTGCCACCAAGATGAATAAAGACACAAGAAATACAAAGCATGCTATCTGCCCCTGGGGAGAAAAAGAATACCCCGTTTACAGATAATTTTAAATGTAAAATTTGTTAGAATATGGCTTTGGGATGAAATTGATTCCTGAATTTTATTTGAGTTCTTCTACATGTAGCCATCCAGTTTGACCACCACCATTTGTTGAAGATGCTGCCTTTTTCCAGTGAGTATTTCTGGCTTCTTTATCAGAATTTAGATGTTCATAGGTATGTGGATTTGTCTGGGTTTTCAATTAGATTCCATTGACCACCATGTCTTTTTTTTTTAACAGTATCATGTTTCTTTTATTACTATAGCTCTGTAGTAAAACTTGAAATTGGGGATGGGGATACCTCCTGCCGTACTTTTATTATACAGGATTGTTTTCGCTATCCTGGGTTTTTTGTGTTTCCATATAAAGCTGAAAATTGTTCAAGATCTGTGAAGAATTGTGTTGGAATTTTGATGAGGATTGCATTACATCTGTAGATTGCTTTCGGTAGGATGGCCATTTTTACTAAATTAATCCTACCGATCCATGACCACGGGAGATCTTTCCATCTTCGGGTATCTTCTTCAGTTTCTTTCTTCAGTGTCTTAAAGTTCTTTTCATATAAGAGTCTTTCACTTTCTTAGCGAGAGTTACCCCAAGATATTTTATATTATTTGAGGCCATCGTAAAAGGTATTGCTTCCCTGCTTTCTTTCTCGGTCTGTTCCTCATTTGTATACAGAAATGGAACTAATTTTTGTGAGGGAATCTTGTACCCCGCTTATTTTGCTGTTACGTGTTTATTAGCCACAGGAATCTCCCAGTGGACTTTTAAGGGTCACTTATACTGTCATATCATCTGCAAGTAGAGGTTCTTTGACTTCTTCTAATTTGTATCCCCTGGTCTCCTTCAGTTGTCTTATTTCGCTAGCTTAGACTTCAAGTACTATATTGAATTGTGTGGAGAGGGTGGACAACTTGTCTTGTTCCTGACATTAGTGGAATCGCTTTGAGTTTCTCTCCATTTAAGGTGATGTTGGCTATGGGCTTACTATAAACTACTTTTATTATGTTGAAGTGTGTTTCTTGCATCCCTAGTCTCTGAGGCCTTTTATCATGGAAGGATATTGGATTCTGTCAAAGGCCTTTTTTGTATCTAATGAGATGACCATGTGGTTTTTGTCTTTCAGTTTGTTTGTATGGTGGATTACTTTCATCAGTTTATATATGTTTAATTATCCCTGCATGTCTGGGATGAAGCCTACTTGATCATGGTGGATGATCTTTTTGACATGTTCTTCAATTTAGTTTGGAAAAGTTTTATTGAGAAATTTTGCATCTATGTTCATAAGGGAAATTGGGCTGTAATTCTCTTTCTTTGCTGGGTTTTTTTATGTGGTATGGTAACTGCAGCCTCATAAAATGAATTGCATAATGTTCCTTTTGTTTCTATCTTGTGGAATAATTTGAGGAGTGTCAGTGTTAACTCTTCTTTGAAAGTCTGATAGAATTCTGGAATTCTGTGATAAAAATCATCTGGCCCTGTGGTTTTTGTTGTTGGTTTGGTTTGGTTTTTGTTTTTTAGTTTGATTGGTTGGTTAACTTTTAATTAATGCTTCTACTATGCTAGGGGTTATGGGTCTTTTTAAGATGTTTATCTCATCTTGATTTAACGTTGGTAAGTGGTATATATCAAGAAATTATCCATTTTTTTGTTTCCCAATTTGGTGGATTACAGGTTTTTAAAATACGTCCTTATAATACTCAATTTATTCAGTGACTGTTGTTACATCTCCTTTTTCACTTCTAAGTTTGTTCATTTTTGTATTCTTTCTCTACTTTTTGGTCATTTCGGATAGTTTGTCAATTAGCTATTTGAATAGTTTGATTTTTCTCAAACAACCTACTCTTTGTTTCACTGATTCTTTATGTGGTTTTTCTTTGTTTCTGTTTTATTGATCTCAGCCCTAAGTTTGATCGTTTCTTGCTATTGACTTCTTTGGGGTGTGGTTTCGTCTTTCTGCTAAGTTACTAGTATGGATCGATCCAATACTTTGATGCAGGCACTTAGGGGTATGAATTTGCCTCTTAGACCTTCCTTCACTGTGTCACATAAGTAAGTCTGGGTATGCCGTGTATTCGTTTTCATTCAATTCTAGAAATTTTTTTTCCTAGAACTTTCTTTCTAGACCCATTTTCCAATCAATAGTGAGTTGTTCAGTTTCCATGAGCTTGTAACCTTTTTGTTGTTTCTGTTGATGTCCAGCTTCAACCCATGGTTGCTGGATAGGATGCAGGGTATTATTATTTCAATTCTCTTGTGTTGGTTAAGACTTGTTTTGTGTCTGAGTGTGGGGTCAATTTAGGCACGGCACCTGGCACCACCCCAGCCATAAGCATTCTCTAGTCCTTGGCTGCCACTCACTGTCTGGGGAACCCAGGGTCCCCACCTCCACCAGGTGAAGAGCCCAAACCCTCACCCAGCCTGCTGTTTAGGCCGTCATGACAGGCTACAGAAAAGACTCAGCAAGATGTAGGCCTCTGAGTCAGCAAGATGTAGGCCTCTGACTCAGCAACATGTGCTGAGCTCCCTACTTTGCCCTCCATGTGGTAAGGGACCAATCAGAAGTTAGCTGGTAGTCTCTGGATGTGCTTTACCAACTACAATGGAATACAAAGCATAGCAACCACCCTAGGAGGGCCTGTAGTCATAACAACCTTCCTGCAGCTGCAGTTGACCAATCAACACAGACCAGGTTGCCCAAGCCTGGAGGTGCACCAATCCTGAGACTGTTGCTATGCAACTAGCGTACCCTCAGACACTCCCCTGCCCCACTGCTGCTATAGTCCCTCCTGCTTCACCCGCTATGTCAGAGGGACCGGGGAACCTGAGTTAACTCGTAAAATTAAAGGCTCTTTGCTTTTGCATTGGATAGGGTCTCTGGTGATTTGGGGGTTCAGAGTTTCTTGGTGACCTGGGGGTTCAGAGTTTGGGCACAACACAGGCACATACTTTTCTTGGACGTTTCTACCAGGCCACTTCTAAACTGCCACCACCCACCAAGGTCCCATAAGATATAATTCCTTTTGAGCTTTATGAATGAGCTAAACCCACCACAATCTACTGCTTATTATTATCAGCTATACATTCTATGGATGGTATCCTCATAACCATCAGAGGACAACTTGCATGAATCAGTTCTGTTCTTCCACTATACAGGTCCAGGGGACAGAATCAGACTTAGTTATCAACTGGCTTTCCCCACGCAACGTTTTCTTTTGTAAGAGAAAGAACATGATGCTGGAAGATGTTTTATTACTGTGCTAGTTTCATTACTTGTTAAGAATCCATTCGGCATTTTTTGTTTGCTCTCGATTCCAGTTTGGTAAGTCACAAGAAATTTGTGCATTTATTCTAAATTTTAAGTAGCATTTGCGGGGGAAAAAAGTGGATACAACCGGAAAACAATGTTAAAATAAATCAGACAAAATACATCGTGTTTTCTCTCAAACTCAACGCCTGAATTTAATATTGTATATATGTGCATAGTTACGGATGTGTTTGCCCATCACAGAACCATAAATGGGATTGTTGGATGGAAGAGGATATCTTAAGAAAGGTGAAAAGTGGAGAAGTTTAATCTGGGGGAGAAAGGGGAAGGAAGCGAAAAGGAAAAGGAGACAGGGGGCAGTGGGGATGGAAATTAATTCAAGCAAATATCATGACACATATGTATGAAGATGCCATGATAAGGCCCATTATTTTGTATGCTGACATAAAAAAGTTTTAAATGGTATATATGTATAGATACATATAAACAAATCATGCACACATGGATATACATGAATGTATATGTGCACGTGCATACATATGAACCAACCAGCAAAGCAGAAATTATAAATAGTCTTAAAATTGTAAAGATAAATTATAGTCTTAAAATTTTTAAAGATTTCTACTGGAGTGATGGTTCAGGTAAACATAGATATCCACTATCTATAGCAATCTGCCCTTCTTTCTGGTTCTTCTTATGCCTGTGCAACCCTCGTGCTGTTTGCTAGTTTGTGGATGGGATTGAATTAGAAGTAGAGCTTATTGGAATTGCTCTAAGTTTTCCTAATCACTAGCACAAGGTAGGGAGTAAAGAACAAGATTCTCTCATTTTGAACATATTCTGGGAGAATTAGTTTAATGTAACCCCAGGGATGGGGTAGAATCAAGCTCCACCATATAAATGGGCCTCAGGCATCCTCAAAAGCCCCAATAAAGGACCAGGCAGCAAACTCTACTGGGTGGAAAGGCATCACAGACTTCACACTTTCCACTGGCCGTGCTCTGGACTACTGAGATCCATTCCCTACACCCTCTTCAACTGGTCTCCCAAGGTATCCGTCTTAAACGAAAAGTGAGTTCCACTCCATTCTCTATCTCCAACCCGAATCACGCTGAGTATATTTTTCCATGAGCTTCCTCTGGTAGAAGCTCACCTTGACCATATCAAGTCACAGGTAGTCGCCAGCCAAGATGGCATAGCCATATCTGTTGTAAGTTCAAAGAAGAGTGAAAACGTTTCCCAAAGCAGCAAGCTTGGACGTGGTTTTCTCAAGATGGTGAGCTCCTATTGTACCACACTTCTATAATGAGAAATGCAAAGCCCATTCCCACAACCCCAGCAAACTATGCAGCTCCCGGATCTGCTAAATTCACACTGCCCTTTAATTGACCCTATGCTCCTATGACACTCTTTCGTACCATGTCTCTTTACGTCTATAATCGCGACATTACAGAAGAGACAGGAGAACTGCCACAAGTTGGAGACCACTCTGGTCTACATAATGAGCTCCAGTCACCCAGAGCCATGCAGCAAGACCCTTGAGTCAGAGGAAGGGGGAGGGAGCTGCATCCCATCACTCGGAATACCTAAAATATGTCCAAGCCTGAAATCAATGCCTATGCCTAAAGGTACTCCCATCTCTGAGGTCTCTGTCTGCCAGGAATCACGTGACAGTTGGCCAATGCCAAAGCCTAAGGCTTAACCACGTCTTATCTGTCATGTCCCTCTTTTTTGTTACTCAATCAATCTCTGCAACCTGTGTATACCAACTCCTAACCTTCCTACTCATCTACTCTCTCTACTCTGTTTTCCCAGGACCATCATCTCTTACCCATCTCGCTACAGGGGCTCTTACTGGCCTCCCTCCTCCAGGAGTGTACCCTGCAGTAGTGCATTCTCCCAGTTCCAGTTAATACCACACTCCTGACATAACGCCATTATCCATGGGGAGACTACAAGCTGATGAGATGATAGGAGACACAGTTGCCACTGCAAGTGTGAGGTTAAAGAAATCATTCAGCACTGGAGTAAGAGAAGATCAAAGGAGGGAGACTAATGAAGGAAAACGTGGAAAACTACTAATGAGATCCAACATCCCTATGGTTCTTTAATCTGAAGGTGTTGAGAAAGAATAATGTTAAAACAGAAGAACATAGCCCAAAGTAGTAGGAAGAAGCTTCCAAATACTTAAGACTATTTAATGAAAAAGTCTCATGCCCAAGGCGATCAATAAAATTTCTCATTGGTAATCATATATGCCTGAAGACAAAGGCAAACAAATTGATCATTGTCAGAGAAAATTACTTTAAACCTAGAATCCTAATTTCAGTTAAACTAACTGCATCAATTACTCTTCTCATTGTTCCGGCAAAAATACCTGAGCTCCCCAAAGCCCCCCAAAAAAAATGTTTAAGGAAGGAACCATTTGTTCTGACTCACAGTTCCAGGGCAAAAGTCCATCGGGGCAGGGCAGACGTGGCTGTGGGGATGACTATGGCGGCATCAGGAAGAGGCAGCCAGCTATACTGCATTCGCAATCAGGAAGCAGAGAGGGACGTACGTTAGCGCTAACCTCACTTTCTCTAGTTCGAAGACTAGTTTGCAGACTAGTACCCTAGACAATAGGATGGTACCACTCCAGGTGGGGCTTCCAAACTCATTAAGTCTCTCTGGAAACACCAACGCGCACACACATTCCTAGGTGGGTTTAAATCCAGCTAAGTTGACGACGGGGGGAAAAAAAATAAGCATCCTGTTAGCTTATAGGAAAGCAAAACGAAAGTTCTTTTCAGTTATGCAGAGACAAGAGCACCTCTCCAAATGAATTTTGTAGCATATATATTGTATGTTCCTAAATAAAAGGATTATAGTACCAAAAACTGGTAAGCAAAAAGCCAGGAAAACTTCTCGTTAAAGGTTAAGTAAGTAAGTACGCGTTTTGCATGTACCACTTGTTTTAGAGTTGAATATATTAACTGTCCCTGGAATGGATTATACTTTGATTATTTGAATCAGAAAGCAAGATAAACTTCAAAACTCAAGGAGACAAGATGACCAAAGGGTTTTAGAGCCCTGCATTCACTCTATGTCATGTTTAAATGATATTCAGATACTGTGCACATTGATTTCTGCTTTCCTGTTCAAACAGGGCAAACAGCAATTATCCAGACATTCCCAGCGCTCCGAAACTGCTACTACTCGCTTGGAGCTTGAGGTAGCAAACACCCCAGAATGCCAGGAAGGGAAGGCCAAACCCTGCAGGAAACTTCCAGGTTATAATTCTAGCAAGCCAATTATAGATCCATGGTGAAATTCACTTGAAGCCACCACCCATGAGAAAAATCCATTATGAACCCGGACCACGGGGGGGGGGATTGCAACTCTCCTCTGGTACGAAGATATGTTACAAAAGAACAAGAACCCTAGACAAAAACTTCATATGCGGCTCAATGCTTTTCTTCTGTTTTGCTGATATGTCAAAACAGAGCCGAGAGCCCTTGGCCCATACTGCTAAGAAAATGACACAAATTTGCATCCGCTGTCTATTCCAGGACTGTGTTTAGTTATTAGGCAGCACGGTTATGCCGACTACTACTTAGGCTACCTGACGGCCACAGGGGAAGTCCTTTTAGCATTGTGAAGTCATGCTGTTTCAATTTGGTTCTAGTGTCATTAATGTTCTTCTTGTCTGGTTTTCTATAAACATTTGCCAGTTCGGTTTTGTGTTTTTTTTTTTCTAAAAATACCAGCTTTTCTCCTGCCTTGCCAATCTAAATACATTCTTGCTGTGTATTTAGTTTAAAATACTACAGTCTTCAAAACTTCTAAAATCTTAGTTTTTCACCACCACCACCCCACGCAAAAAAAAAAAAAACAAGTTCAGCAAGGCAAAAATTAAAATAAAAATTTACAATTAGAGTAAAGCCTACATCTTAACCCCTTATCCCTTGAATGTGTTATTGTATATGGCTAGAGGCGGGGAGAGAGAGATTTTGTGGGTATGATTAAGGTAGCAATCTGGGGGTGGAGAGGGTATCCAGGATTCTTCACAAGTGTTCTCGCAAGGTAAATAGGTATGAAACTATAACAGCAGCAGGAAACAGGGTGGCAGGGCAGACTGGAGGGAGGGGTCTCTGACCTCCAGTGCCTCCAAGACTCTTTCCATCTGATTCCATATAAACAGTAACTAATTCCTTTTTTTCTGACTTGCAGGCCTTTTCCGTCTTTGCTATCTATATACCATATTCCCACCAATTTTAACACATGGAATACTGACAAGCCAAGGAATATTCCGTCAAAGTGATAAAAGTCTCTGCCTCAGACTTCAACCCAGAAACAACAACTCCGTACTTTTTTTTTTTTTGAGACAGGGTCTTTTCTATGTAGCTTTGTAGACCAGGCTGGCCTCGAACTCACAGATCTGCCTGCCTCTGCCTCCCGAGTTCTGGGATTAAAGGCGTGTGACGCCACCGCCCAGTTTCCATACTTCTGATATGTGAAAATGTACAACAACAACAATATTTGTGATGACTGAGTACAACATCAACAGAAAACTAACAGAACCACATCCTTTAAAAACAAAGAAGCTGATTTGTTTGAAAGTTTAAGAAGACTTCTCTTGGAAAAGACCTGGTTAAGAAACTAATGACCGGGTGTTTATGGAGGAAAAAGAGCACTGTGAAGGGTTAGAATGTGAAATGCTCCCACAACAGAGCTCTTCTGGAAGGGTGCAGAGAGGTAGGGGAGGGGACCGAAGAGGAGGATGTGAGTCCCTGCCTGGAGAGAGAGAGGGTAGGCTTGACGTTTGTAGCCTGGCTCTGGGTCTGGTTCCATCCCTGTCTCTGCATCCTGACTGCAGACAGGACGTCAAGAGCCACTTCCTGCTTCTTCTGCCACGGCCAGGAACAAGCAGCTCCTCTTGATGCACTACAACCCCTCAAACCATAAGCCAAGACAGACCCCCTCCTCTCTTAAGCGCCTTCTTGTCAAGTGTTTAGTCACAGTGCTGAGAAAAGCAGCCAATACAAAAAGCAGCAAACCCGGCACCAAGAATAATAAATAGGTCAGCACTGTGGTCAGCCTGACCTTGTGGGTTCTCGGGCCTTGGGAACTGCTCAGTGGGAGACATGTTGAAGAGTTTGGAGTTGCCAGCCAGCTTTGGAATGCTGTGAGCAGAGTTTAGTGCGCCATTCCGGTGGGAGTGCTAAAGACCAAAACAAAAAAAAACAAAAAATGCTACCGGGAATTCCGACCTAAAGACTGCTCATGAGAATTCTGGAAGGCAACGAGGACTCCACTGAGAATCGGGGCTAGAGGCCATTTATGCTATGCCCTGGGGATGGAATCCAACCCTGCACTCTGCCCACATTCTGAAATTTTGAGTGAGCTCAAAAACAATAGACTAAGTCGCTTGCCGAGGAAAGTTTCAAGACACCACGACATTCAAACTTATTATTCTTAGTCAGACAAATAGAAAAATAACAACAACAACAAAAAAACCTTGTAGTTTGGTTTTAAAAAGAGGGAGGGAGAGAGAGAGAGAGAGAGAGAGTTTGGCAATGCTGGGGCAGAAAAAACACCATGGAAGACGTTAAAGAGGAACGGGGGGGGGGGGGGGGATCTGAGAAATTTCATTTAGTACAGTGCTCTCACCACACCAGTGTGAGGAGCTGAGTTTGCATCCCCAGCACCCATGCTAAATTCACCTGTAATCCCAGGACTGGGAGACAGAAACAAGAGGGTCCCCTGAGCTTTCTGGCTAGTCTAGCCAATTGTCAAGACAGGTTCAAGGAAAGGCCTTGTCTCAAAGCATGTAAGACGGAAAGCAATAAAGACAGACATGTGACATTGACCTCAGACCTCCACATGTGTACTCGAAAACATGCATGTGCCCCCGAAAACATGCATGTGCCCCCACACACGTGTGGACACATGTGAGCATATAAAATGCATATGCTGCACAGACACACACACACACACACACACACACACCATGAACTTCGTAGTGAGACCACAGGAGACATAAGACCTCTTAAAGGCAAAACCTCTCCTGTTGAGAACTCAAAAAACATAATGATTGTGCCAATTCACTGAGAAGACAATACCTAAGAAGGTAGAGCTTTTGGGGTTCCTAGCTAGGCTGGAAAAGGAGGAGTATCGGATAGAGCCCCAAACAGAAGACAGCAGTGGGGACTCATGTTGCAGCCACAGAAGCTAGAAGCTCTCTTGCTCACCTTACACCATAAGAAAGAGAGCTGATGAGCCGGGCGTTGGTGGCGCACGCCTTTAATCCCAGCACTCAGGAGGCAGAGACAGGTGGATCTCTGTGAGTTGGAGGCCAGCCTGGTCTACATAGGGAGATTCAGGAAGCCAAGGCTATGTAGTAAAACCGTGTCTCAAAATATAAATAACTAAGTAAGTGGATAAGTAAGTAAATACATAAAACAGAAGACCAACCTCGTCAAGCAGGCCAAGTGTTCAGGCAGCCAGGACCTAGCAGGAAGCT
Organism: Mesocricetus auratus; assembly: GCF_017639785.1. NCBI lineage: Eukaryota > Metazoa > Chordata > Mammalia > Rodentia > Cricetidae > Mesocricetus > Mesocricetus auratus. The sequence continues at coordinate 1,022,643 of NW_024429204.1, forward strand.
AAGCTGCCTAAGGACCATGCAACCGGCTCTCGGTGACTCCACCTGTGGCTGGGGGAGGGCGGGGTGTGCACAGTTCCACCTGGAGGGGTTCATCTCAGCACAGAGCAGAAAACCACCACCTCCGATGAGGAACCACAAATGATTTAAGGACTTCTGGGAGAAAATAATAATATCGGAGCTGAAATGCATCTCTACACCACAACCCTGCGATTGCTGGGTAAGTACTCATTAGCCGAGCAACTAACCGGGAGAGTAAGGTCTTCTACGTGAAAATGAAGGGAAGCTGTTGCCAGTAACGTGACTTGTGATGATGACCAAGATAAAGGACAGACAATCTCTAAGGAGCTTTTCAGGAGGCATTTGATATGGTCTAGAGAAAGATACAGTTCACACATTTTAATGTCTGGGCTTAGCCGGGCGTTGGTGGCGCACGCCTTTAATCCCAGCACTTGGGAGGCAGAGGCAGGCGGATCTCTGTGAGTTCGAGGCCAGCCTGGTCTACAAGAGATATTTCCAGGACAGCCTCCAAAGCCACAGAGAAACCCTGTCTCGAAAAACCAAAAAAAAAAAAAAATGTCTGGGCTTGGCTCTAAACCTTTTTTTTTTTTTTTTTTGGTATTTTACCATCCACACTGGCTTGCCTGCCTGCATTCTAGCCGAGAGAGCAAACACTCGGTGAACTGAAGGTAGCCCACTCAATGCCCTGGACTTTCATCACGCAGCTGCTTAGAGAAAACATTCTAGACGTCAGACAGTGCGGGAGAAGAACGTGAGAAAATAGAGGGTGTCCCATCCATCCTTCATCCCTCAGGAAACCTCTTTATGGGCCAGAAAGATGGCTTGGCAGCTAAGGGAGTTTACCACCCAGCCTGATTATCAGAGCTCAATCCCCAGAACCCACAATGTGGAAGGAAATGAATGGACTCCTCCAACTTGTTCTCTGACTTCCAGACATACGTTGTGTACGTATACACACACACACACACACACACACACACACACACACACACACTAAATGTAGTGTAGTGGAGAAGGGCCTCCATAGGCTAATATATTTGAATGCTTGCTTCCTGACTGGTGGAATTGTTTGGGGGAAGGATTTAGGAGGTGTGGCCTTCTTAGAGGAGGCGTGTCACTGGAAAGGGGCTTGATGTTTCAAACTGGAATGCCACGCTCACTCAGTCATCCTCTCTCTCTCTCTCTCTCTCTCTCTCTCTCTCTCTCTCTCTCTCTCTCTCTCTCTCTCTCTCTCTCTCTCTCTCTCTTCCTCCCTCCCTCCCCACCTATGGATAAGATGAATGCTCTCAGCTACATGCCTCCTGCCCGTGACAGTCATGGACTCACCCTCTGAAACTGTAAGCCAGTCTCCGATTAAATGCTTCCTTTTACAAGTTTCCTTGGTCATGGTGTTCTTCACAACAACAGAAAAAGAAGACACTAAACAAATGTTAAAAGAACTTTAAATAAACCTTCTTACATCTCCATCCCACTTTCTACGTGGATTTCCTCCAGCAGAAACCTCCACTCATGTTTATGAAACCAACAACTTAAGTGTTTCCATACTGAAGTGCTGGGGAAACTCCGTTCTGAGATGCCATGGCCTACTCTGTATGCAGTTGCTGCTGTAGGAAAAGCATTAACAGCTTCCTTTCGTTTACACATAAGTAACTGGGAGACAGTTTTACAGAAAACTAGAAATGTGTTTGGTATTTAACTAATTGCAACCAGTCCGCAAGTTACTGTGAGATATGAAAATGTAGTTAATTATAATTTAAAGAGTGTTCTACATCACATTTTAATTTCAACATTTCCTCTCTTATTCTTCTTCCAGGGTTTCCTTTCAGAGAACCAGATTTTCCGTGTTTTTACTATATTCCTTCTTCGTAGGAAGCCAGAAGAATTAAGTTAAATAGAAAAGCACTTCATGTTTCAGAGATGGGAAACCACAACTGACATACTTCCTATGACACATATTTGGGAAGCTGTATCCGTCTGTGACAATAGGGCGTTTCTTCATTCATTCTTCATTGCTGCCACTGCTGCTTGAGTTGATAAAATCTCTTCCCAATAAAATGCACTTAGATTTTCCACCCACACATACACAAAAATACAAACAGAACCTTGGGGACATGCTTCTGGAAAAAATGGCAATTTTCCCCAGATTTGGCAGATACGCACATAGAAGCTATGGCAGCTGTAGTCAGAGAGAGTCAGGCCGTATCTTGAGCTGGCAGGATCAACTTGGCATTGTCTGCATGGGGCTGGTTTTGTAGATATGGAGATGTAAGAGGGAGAGGGTCATAAAGGGTTGTGCAGGATTATCAGATTTCCTGGAGGAAACTCCTGAGTAGCTATAAGAAAGCTATAGAGGTGGCGCCTAAGTTGCAATAGAGACCCCAGGTTATTAGAGATGCCAGGGGCATGGGATATTCACCAAGGAAACTGGCCCAAAAGAGAGGCCAACCACATAGGCTGCCAACAACAGGCCTAGAAGGATATGACTGTCCAAGTCCTTCAGAGCTCATATGATGCCATACATGGAGCTATAAGGTTTGATATTTTGCCTTACTGGATTTCAGTTTATCTTTGATCTAATTTTTCCTTGTATTTTCTCCATTTGAGACTGTGAATATTGATTCTGTGCCATTCTGTATTGGAAATATGTAACATTTTTACAGGGGCTCACAGTCTCAGGAGAACATGGACTTAGTATTTCTGAGTAGCATTGCAACTATAAGACTATGTTAACCTTACATATGTATATTATGTGTATAAGCACATATATACATATATATTTATAAGCATACATGTGTGTAAGCATACATACATGTATAAGCATCCAGTATATGCATGTGTGTGTGTGTATGTATGTATTATCATCATGAAATCGCATGTAATCCTTGCAAAAACCATGCTAATCTTCTCCGTCATTCCGATTTTAGCATGCGAGCTGCCAAAGTGAGCATAAACTACGGGAATTGTTTTTAAGTAGGACTGAAAGAATTGCCCATGAGCCTATGGGGGCCAGGGGCAGAGCGTTGAACTGTGAATATGAAACACCATATACAGGCTCATGGACTTGACTACCCTGTCCCCAGACACTGGGGCTGTTTTAGGAGTTTGTACGGCCCTTGGGGGATGGAGTCTAGCTGGAGGAAATCAGTCACTGGGAGTCAACTGTTGAAGTTTGTATGCCAGCCTCAGTTACAACTACTGGCATGTCGTAAGTAGCCATTACCTGCTTCCCCTACCACAGCCTTAAGATTTCTGCCACCATTTCTTCCCTCAAACCCTAAGACAAAATAGACCTCTCCCATTGAGTTCCTCCTTGCTTGCTATTTGATTAGAAAAGTAACGAATAAAGAAGGTAAGACACGGTAGAGGCTGTGGAGATAACTCCACGCACGACGCGCTTACCTTCCAGGCATCAGGATGACGGTTTAATTGCCAAAATTCATGTGAAAAAAATAAATAATAAAACCAGGTGTATTGTCACACACTCACAACGTCCGTACTGGAGAAGCAGAAACGGGTGGCTCCTTGGGTCCGATCACCCAGGCATCCATTAATGTACTTGGATAGCTCTAGGACGGTGAGAGATTCTGTCTCAAAGAATAGGGCAGAAGACTCCTGACACTGTCCTCTAGCATCGATATATAAGCACATACATGTTTATGCACACATACATGGACATGGACACATACACGGAAGAAAGAGTAGGGAGGGAAGAGGAAGAAAGAAATAAAAAGAGAAAAGAAAGACAGAGGACAGAGACAGAAATTTAGCCGCAACCATAGTACAAAGAAATAGAGGGATGGGGGATTCTGAGAAGATGGCTGAACAGGAGCCACCTGGACAGAAGAAAGATTATGCGATCCAATTTATCTACAAACACTTCATGACAGTTGTGCGTGTTCATGTGATTCCGTCACTGTGTGTACGTCAGAGTATACTCACGCACACTAGGATGGATGTGATACCCCATGTTAACATGCTTGCATGCAACCACCGTTGTCTGTACACAGTCTGTGCTTAACTAAAACCTCCTCACATGGTGCATGACTGTGTTACCAAACTTTGGTCCATGAAAGGCATGAAGTTTCCACAGGAAGCTTTGTGTGTGTAGTGGCTGTTTTAATTCATTTCAGCTTTCTACTGGCTGGTTTTGTGTCAGCTTGACACGAGTTAAAGCCGTCTGACAGAAGGGAACTTCAACTGGAAAAAAAAAAAAAAAAAAAAAGGAATGTCTCCACCGGAAAACTGGATCGTGGCGGCGTCCGCCGTTACAGTGAACACGTGCGTGATGGGGAGATTGGGAAGAGGAAAACGGAGCCTATGTGCTCTGTAGACGGGCTGAACTGGAAACAACATGGCGGTGAGGGCCAGGCTACTGTGAGTGGGCTGCGCTGCCTGTTGATGTACTTAAGGGACCTTGTCTTTGCCCATGGTCCTGCTACAGTCAGATAGCTGGGGCATGCTTGAGTCTGTGCTGTCACTAATATGTAGAAACCCGTGATCTGTGCTCCTGCTGACTGTACAGAACGGCGATGAAGTTGCCTTTGCTGTGATATCGATTATTGCAGATGCACAGTTGAGAAAGAGGGGCATGGAAGGCTTCTGGGACAACCCCTACTCCCCAACACCCCCCAAAAAAGTAATAGCCACAGCTCTTAATGGTGCAACTCCCTTTGGGACCATTTCCTTCCAAACCACCACATACAGGTATCCTATTTCTTATGAAAGTATACAAAAAGATATAAATAAGAATGACAGTAAACATACAGAAAAACAGCATTGAAGAAGCTTTTTGAAAAGTTATTAAGGGACGCTTTTACTGTCCAAACTAAATTAAGAAATTTCCATGTTTTTAATTGAAATCTTATTAAAATAAAAGAACTCAGTGCCTTCCATACTACAAGTCAGTATGATTATAGTTAAAAAAATTCGAAAGGATTTGTATCCTATTTAACAGTCTGGTTATAATATTTCATGTGGGATTTTAAAAAATCATAATGCATGTTACAATGGTCAAGCAATTTTTTAAAGGAGTGAAGGAAGATGGGCTATAAAGACGAAAATGATTTAGAATGGGTCTTAGAGCAAGAAGAGAGATCCCAAGATACAATGCATACATGGAAATTTAATATATAGTAAAGTCCGTTGTCAAGTCTTGATGAAATAAAAATGGCACATAATTACCTGATCAAAAAGAAATTTAAGGCCTGGTAGTCCAGGCCTGAACTTCCATCTACTCAAGAGGCTAAGACAAGACATACTGGTCAGACTGGTCAACCTAGTGAGACTCTGTCTCAAAATAAAGAGGGGAAACAGAACTTGGGAGGTGGAAAGTGTGCCTACTATGTGCATGGCCCTGTATTCACAAAAATATAACATTGCATTATTCGTTGACAAAAACCAAGCCTATGCATCAGAGGAATTAATGTCAGCAGCTCAGAGAGGTTGAATACATTGCTGAGAGTGTATGTGTAATAAAACCACAATTCTAAGACAGATCAGGGGGCACTGGAGAGACGGCTGGGTGGCTAGGAGAACCTGCAAAGAGCCTGGTTCAGTTCCCAGGGCCTGTGTCAAACCCATAGCCACCTGTAAGTCCAGCTCCAGGGAGCCGATGCTCTCTCCTGGCCTTTGTGTGACATATTTAGTAATGAATTTCCTAATAAACCTAGATTATCTTCTTGCGGAAACAAAAAGGAGGGAAGCATAAATGGAGGCAGCACTTTCTCTAACTAACGCACAGTCCCAAATAATCACACAGAAGCTTAATGTTAACTACAAACTGTTTGGCCTATTGCTCAGGCTTATTACTAACTAGCTCTCGCCTTTAAATTAACCCATTTCTATTCGTCTATGTTCTGCCATGTGGGCCGTGGCTTTACCCATGCTCTAATACATCTCACTCCTCCAGCAAATGGCTGGCATCTCTCTCTGACTCCACCCTTCTTCTCCCTGTATCTCCTATTGGATTTCCCACCTAACTGTGGTATACTTAGACATAGGCCAAAGCAGCTTTTATTATCAACCAATGAGCAGCATATATTCGCGGCACACAGAAGGGTTACCCAACAGCAGGGAAGGGGGGGAGGGAGAAAGAAACAGAGCTGCTAATATTAGAAAAAGTGTAAAATTAAAAATCCATAAGTCAATCAAATGAAATGTTGAGTAGGCAAAATTCTTAAATTGCCGTGGTGTAGAAATATAAAATAGTTAGAATTTAATATAAATTTTTCATTTTCAATAAATACAGAGACAACGTGTCTCTTCAGAGAGACAAACAATAAGTGCTGAGTTTTAATTCAGTCGCTTGGTTGCAAGCATAAATATGAGAATCTAGTGCGGGTGAAAGATTTTTAAAAAGGAGCACTTCCATATGCTATTTTGGAAATGACAAATTAATAATGCATTTTTGTTTCCGCCCCCTCTTCCACCCAGCACTACACCAAATGTATTTTTCTTCCTAAGAGGCATATTCACACTTGGGTGCAAATATACATGTCTATCACAGTATGATTTATAATAAAAAAAGATTGGAGGAAAAATTAAATTTCCAGGAGAAGAAGCATTTCAACAGATCGTGAAGGGTGGTGTAGACGGCTTCTATATCAATTGCCTCACTAAAAACAATTAGAGTGCTTACTAAGAAATATTTAAAATGTCTTAAAGGCAAAAAAGAGCTGCAAATTAATGAAGAAATGTCAAGGAGAAATACTGAATGGCAAGCCCAGCAGCTCGCTCTGGCCCTGAGGGTGCACACCAGAACTAGAGGGGGTCTTTGCTTGTTTTGCTTTTACAGTCTAAGAAATGTCAAAACCCAACAAAACTGGGGAGACTAATAGAAAATTCTCATTCCATAAAGCTCGGGCCCCAGAGGGTTACAATCATAGAAGAATAACAGAGAAACAAAACTTCCTATTACTGATGCCCAGGAGCTGATGCTCATATCAATTTATTGCTCAAATTCAGTCTCCAAGGGTGACCTAAAAACAATTCTTAACCATTCCACAATGTGTTTTTCTGTTTCAAAAAAAAAAAGCACTGTAGATGATTAATACAGTTGTTTCAATTAAAAGGAATAAACAGAATGGGCCTATTTTCTTTTCAAAATATGCATTTTGTTTTTAAATCCTTCTGAGCTGATATCTTCGGACACCTTACTGAAAGAATTCACCTTCATTGTGCAATTTAGGAATTTTCATATGCACGTGAGCATGTGTGCATCAAGCTTTTTTCAATGAAAAACCCACTGAGCCCTAAAGAAAAAAAAAATGAACCATCACCAAAAGAGAGAGGCATCCAAACCTGCAAGCATTAGAAGGGCACCCTGTGTTTGTGACTTTTGAGTTACTGTGACCAGAATACCTTGGAGAAACAACTTAAAAGAGGTAGGATTCATGTGGGCTCCCAGTTCTGCACGTTCCGTGTTTGTCATGAGGGAACGACATGGAGGAGCTCGGGGCAGAAATACATCCCCATGGTGGCGGATGTGTGTAGAACCACATCCGGGCTACAGCGTTCAAAGGTCTGCCCCTAGTGACCTACTTCTGCCTGCTAGGTCCGGCTTCCTGGAGGTTCCGCGGCCTGCAAAACAGCACCACAAGCTGAGGGTGGTACTATTCAAAGTATGAGCACATCCAGTATTTTCCAGATCCAAAACATGCAAGACCCCAAGAGGCAGGCATGGTCATGCATGCTTGTTAAGTACAGCACTCCGGAGCCAAAGCAAGAGGGTCACAGGTTCGAGGATAGCCTGGGCTGCATCAAATGACCCAGAATAATTTTGATAAAAGAATAGTAGTCAAAGTACAAAAATACCCACGCTTCTCATGACCAAACAAAGAAAAGACATTTAAAACTTTCGCATAATAAATAAAAAAATATCTAAAATGACCAAGAAGATTTGAACGTGACTCTTCTAGTTTGGTTTCTGTTGCTGTGATGGACACCATGACCAAAGGTAACTTGGGGAGGAAAAGGGTTTGTTTGGTTTTTTTTTTCAGCTCACACTACCAGGCAATACTCCATCACTGAGAGAAATTGGAGCAAGAACTGAAGCAGGGACCATAAGGAACCTTGCTTAGGGGCTATCTCTTTGGATAGTGTTCAGATTTCTTACAACATAAACACACCACAGTGGGCTGAGCCCTACCACATCAATCATGAATCAAGACAATTGCTGACCAACATGGCAACAGGACAGTCGGATTTGGACAACCCCTCGATTGAGAATCCCTCAGATGGCTCTAGGCTGTATCAATTAATAGCTGTAAGTAACTAGGATAGTGGCTTAACCAAATTTCTAGACATAAGAAGAATCATAATTAATGTTGGAAACCCAGCCATTAGTTTTAACTACAGAACAAATACAACAAAAGACACGGTGAATAAAAAGACAGACCAATGCAAAATCACACAGGACAAAGAATTAGAGAGGGAAAGAGTACAGAAAATGTAGACCACTTAATACAGAGATATGGAGACTACATCTAACATCTGACAAATTGGTGTTTCACAGGGAGAATAGAGAAAAGATGACCAAAAAAATCTAAAGGGTAATAGTCAAGGGCTCCCAATATTGCTGAAAAATGGAAATATATAAATTTAAGATACACAACAAGTCAAAAAGACATACACAAACACATGCACATACAGACACACACACACATGCACCCACATATATGCATACACACATACATAGACACATGTACACATGGGCACATGCACAGAGAGACACACATGCCCACAGACATATACACATAGAGACACACATGCACACACAGAGATACATATATACACACATGCATACAGAAACACACATGCCCACAGACACATATACACAGAGGCACACATATACACATAGACACACATGCACACACAGACACACACATACGCACACAGACATACACGCATGCACAGACACAGAGACACACATGCACACACAGTCATACATGCACAGACACATACACACAGAGACACATGTACACACAGTCACACACATATACATATACACAGACACACATGCACACACAATCACACAGTCTCACACACACAGATGCATACACAGACATGCATGTACACATTCACACACACAGACATGTGTGGTCAGACTGTGAATATGGAGAGAAACGAGGGTGGATAGATGACTTCCTGTCCATTAGGCTGACAGCTGAAATACCACCCTCCACGATGGACACCAGAAGTCAGTTTCATGAAACCATTAACAGAATGAGAGAAAAATAGCGCAACTCCAGAATTTTATGCTCAGAAAAATAATATTTTATGATAAATCCTTCCCATGGGTTGTAAAGACAATAAAATATAAGTGTTAAAAGAATTGTAAGGACAAAGGAGCACGTGTACCAGGAATTGCCATGTAACTCAATGTGTACGAAATACTGACATCGTTTGCGTATGTACTGACAAGGTGCAAATATTTTAAAGAAAGAGGCCTAGAAGAACCAGTTAAGCAGCAAGTGATGTTTACTTCTTTGTGAATATGACTTATCTGATTACTGAGATGTGAAAATAGGGGAGAAACGTATGTGGTCCAGCCCTAGGCTCCTTTTTGCTTAATTTTAGATCAAGTTATCTGCCTGAAATACACTTTTACCCATCTCTCCTCTCCCTTTTCCCTCCCTCCCCCTGCACTCGCATGTGTGTGCATGTGTGCATGTGTGCGTATGCGTGTGTGTGATGTGTGAGACCAGAGGTCAGTGTCGGGTATCATTAGTCAGGAGTCAACCACCCTGATTTTGGGACAAGGACTCTCATTGGCCTGGAGGTCACAGAGCAGGCTAGGCTGACCAGCCCGTGAGCCCCCAGGAACTCCCTATTTCCAATGTCACCAACACTGGGACTGGAAGGCAGGTATCTAACTCAAGGCCCCATGCTCATAAGATAATCGTGTTACCAGCTGAACCAACTCCCCAGCCCAATATTTTAATTTTTCCTTTCCTCAGGCAACAAGTATCGGAAGGGACTGCCACACAGCACCCAAGTTCCATCCTTCTGGGTGAACAGGTTAACTCAAGATGACCAGGCAGCATATTCCCTACTTAGGCACTGAGTTCAGTTAACATTTTGCAATCCTGGTTTGTCAGAGATGCACTTTATTATTTTGATCCCAAATCTGGTTGCTGGTTTTTTTTTTAAATAGGTTCATAATTGAACAGAAGGTGGATATGACTCATCGGCCACTTAAAATTTCAACAATAAGAGTATTTTTGTATGTGAATTTGTCGAGTCCACGCCTACAGCATGATTTGAGACGCAGAACGTCGCAGCTATTCCTATTGAAAATTAAGCAGATTGCCTACTGTTCAGCTTAATACAGAGATATCCAGCCCTACTAAGCTACAGTTCAGTCTTTAGACTAGGGGAGGGGCATCCAGCAGGCAACAAACCAATGCAAAGCAGGAAAACAGATGCTGAACAGGGGCTGTAAATGTCATCAACATGGTGAGACTTCGGATCACCGTGAGCACATGTACACCTCTGAATGGAGTCCCTTAGGGAATTTCCAGGAAGACTTGATCTGGGAAGATGCTCACTGGAACATGCGTGGCACAAACCAATAGTCTGAGTTCCTGGTCTGAACAAAAATTGAAGGCCACACTGGGCGCTAGCATTCATCTTTGCCTTCTGACTGTGAATGCGATACGGCCTGCAGCTTCATGTTCCCGCCCCCACTCCTTCCTGCAGTGATGGGCCACACCCTCAAACTATAAACCAGAATAAACCGCTCTTTTCATCGAGTGGCTTTCGTTACTTATTTTGTCGCAGCAACGGGTAAAGGAACCGCTGCAGATGTGGAATCGAGGTTCCGAGGGAGCAAAGAGACCAATGAATTCTGTTTGCAGAGAAGGCACGGAGGGCCGCTGAAATGTGAGGTCGGCTATGAAGGAAAACCACAGGCAGAGGGTAATTAAAGCCAAAAGCGTGAGACAGGGAAATGCGTCTGGGTTTGTGGAACTGTGCACTGCGCGGCCATGTTAGCACAAACGAACTGAAGAGGAGATGAAAAGTTAAATGGGGAGAGAAAGTGGTGTCGCATTGAGGCACTCATCAACCCCGGGCTCCGTATTCAGTCAATTGTGGGTGGTAGGAAACCACTGTGAGCTTTTGAGCCTCGATTGACTTGATCAGATCTCTGGAAAGACAACCAGGGTGCCAAGGATGGACTGAAAAGGGAAGAGAGTGCCCAGCTGAGGGCGGATTTCACTAATGATCCAGGCAAGCAACCAAAGGCTTGGACTGCAGTTTCAAGGCTAACACCAAGAGGGAGGAAGCACCCAAGCATCGGTACTCCAAGTCAGATGTGAGCAAAACAAGGTTCAGGCACAAGCAAGAGGTGCTGAGGGGAGGGAAGGTAATAGGGGAAGTCCTTCTGTGTATATGTTGTCTTATTGGTTGATAACTAAAGCACTGTTGGCCAATAGGGAAGCAAGGTAGATGGGACTAGGAGTCAAGGAGGATTCTGGGAAATGTAGTCAGGGGTGGAGGGTCACCATGTGATCCTGGGAGGAGAGGGACCAAGTCTGGTGTTCTCGGTAAGATAAGAGCTTATAAAATATATATGTCAGTAATTATGGGTTAATAATTAAGTCAGAGATAGCCATTAAGAAACCATAGCAAATGGCCAACAGCTTCATTATTAACATAGTGTCTCGTGTGTTATTTTGGGGGCAGAGACAGCAGCGGAACCCAGGAAGCTGGTGGAAAAGAATACATGTTACAGGAAGAAGCCAGACCTCTCCAGGTACAGGCTTGACCACCCAGAAGGGGAAGGCCGGTCAGAAACCTCAACCATCTGGAAGCTTGGTTGCTAGAATGGGCTGAACAGATGCCACAGAACAGAGGGAACCCTCAGAGAAGTTGAAAAAAAAAGAGCTGAGCAGCCTACATACTCAACCAGCCATTAACAGTTGGTTGGCTGGCTGGCTGGCTAGTGAGTTTAGTGATTTAGTTGGTTAGTTTCTAAACAAAGGGGCTCTAGTACCAAAGACCTGCAATAAGATTTCCCATCTGTCCCCAAAGCCTCCAGCCATCTGGATGTTTCCTGTTCACCACACAGAGCACATGAACAGGTCCCGTGACACAGGCATGTGCCTGGGATACATCTGGGTTTGGGGGCACGTCACCCCTCCCTCGCCAACCACATCAGAGCACACTGGGAGAGTTTGGCAGCGCTGAGGCATACAGCCACATGCCATCCAGTGTGGGATTTGTCTGAAGCCAGACAGATGTGAACAGGCCCGTTTGTTCCTCCTGACTTTCTTGGGTTTCTTTTTAAATCTGGACAAAGACAACCTCAGTTACCTATCTCCAAGATCTCCAGCGTGTTCATACTCAAAGCCTCCGTCTCTGAAAGCCCCCCTAACTTGGGCTTCTCTGACCCCTATAAAGGACTTTAATTACACAGAGATCTCAATCACTCGATTAATTTTCCATGTGTATAGAAACCTACACCAAACCATTCCATTCTATTGACCAAAAGTACTTTTCATAAGCTTGAATAGTTGTCTTTCAAGTTTACCACCATGTCAAGAATCTCTGTCTCTCTCTCTGTCTCTCTCTCTGTCTCTCTCTCTGTCTCTCTCTCTCTGTCTCTCTCTCTCTGTCTCTCTCTCTGTCTCTCTCTCTGTCTCTCTCTCTGTCTCTCTCTGTCTGTCTCTCTCTCTGTCTCTCTCTTTGTCTCTCTCTCTCTGTCTCTGTCTCTCTCTGTCTCTCTCTCTGTCTCTCTCTGTCTCTCTCTCTCTCTGTCTCTGTCTCTGTCTCTCTCTGTCTCTCTCTGTCTCTCTCTGTCTCTCTTTCTCTTCTCTCTCTTTCTCCTCTCTCTCTCTCCTCTCTGTCTCTCTCTGTCTGTCTCTGTCTGTCTGTCTGTCTCTGTCTGTTTCTCTCTCTCTCTCAGACTTAGGGAAGGAGCTTCTAAAAGTACTGACTTTGGGGCTGTAGAGATGGCTCAGTCAGTAAAGTTCTTGCCATGCAAGCATGAGAAACTAAGCTAGGCTGGGTGTGGTGGTGGTGCACACCTTTTATCCCAGCACTCAGGGGAGGCAGAAGCTCCATGAGAAACTCTGTCTCAGAAAGTGTAAGGTGGAGAATGACTAAAGAAGACACCAGATGTTCACCCCCTAGTCTCCCCACTCGAGTGTGTGTGCATACACACACACACCACACACACACATGCACACATACACATATCCATACGTTCACATGCACACTGACACACACACCACACACATTCACACATGCACACTCACATACCACACACCCACATACCACACATACTCACACCACACATACTCACACCACACATGAATGCATGCACACACTCATACACACACACTTATGCCACACACTGGTGCCCACATATACACGTCCATGCATGCACACCACACACACACACACATAAGCATACACACACACTCACACACACCACACACATACATGCATACCACACACACACACACACACACACACGTGTGCACACACACACAGCTTTTCCTATCTGCATCCAGCACACCAAAATCCAACCAACACCCTCGTGTTGTGCTATGGACCTTCTGATTTTGAGCACCTAACACTCAGATGAGTTGGTAGCCAGACAGCCAGGCCACAGCTGGGGAGGCTGGCTCCACAGACCTTGCTTTGGCAGCTGGAGCTGGTGCCTGCTTTCTCATGAGACCCGGTGTTATAATGGCTTCAGTGTCTGAGGATGAGAGGCCAGTAAGGGGCTGAACAAAGAATTACTTGTATGAATTGAATTGGGCCGTGTTTGCTGCTGTTACTGCTACCTGGCTGTTCCTGGCACCATAGGCCACTTGCTCTCCTTCCAATCCCTTCTCTTTTCTCCCAAGACTGCTTTAGCGTTTCCTTAGACCCTGTGCCCCTTCCAGATCCGTGCTATTCTCAGTGTCAGGGCTTCTCAATCATATCCAAGACCCCCAAGAACCAGGGCAGACGTCAAAAGCACCTCATCCATCCAGGGGATGCTTGGTCTGTGTATGATGTGCCAGGCATATATTTCTGTCGTGCGGTGCTCACCACAACCCTAAGGTAAGTTCCATCCAGAGCCAGGCAGGTTCTCTAGAAGAGGAAACCAAGGCATACAGAGCTCCGTGGACTGGTACAGCTTTGTGTTCAGCTACCAAATCATGGCTCCAGGTCAAAGCCGCACCTCCATTCCTGGGGTGTTGAACTGCCACTCCAACTCCAGAGTTCACAGGGCTGTGTGCTCCTCCACCCCTTCATCGGACAGAACACAAAGTCTCTCTCCCAGCACCACTAAGATTCCCTAGACTTTGGTCGGGGTGCAGATTTGACAGGCACATCCTCTCCGGGCTCCTACCGGATCAGTTGTTTCAACAGGATCCCACGCCGCTTTGAGGCTTTTTATCATCTGCCCCCCCCCCCCCACCCAGTTGGCTTCATCTTGCTTCCCTCCATATTGTCTTGTGGGCTCGGGATCCCCCACCTGCCCTCACCACACTAAATTCGCTGGCTCCTTTTTTTCTGATGGCGCTGTTCCGATGAGCCCTCCCTGTCCCCTTATTTGGGATAGGGCCTCCCATTGCCTCCCAACAAGCCCTTGTCAAGCCTGGCTACTATTTCCTGCATCCTCTTCAGAACACACAGCCAAACTGCTGATGTTCCCCTCCCCCTCTTCCCTCCCTACCCCACTTTGGCAAACACTTTCCCCATCTCACCAAACGACACAGAGAAAGGTGCCACACAGCGACGAGAACAACTGTGGCCAGTCTATCCCTCTGACGGCCAAACTATATTTTCCTTACTGGGTGTTGCCTTTTTTCTTAGTTTTCAGCATCACTAATTGAAAACAGCAGGTCGCTGCTCACTGTTAAGAGCAAGCCCTGAGGGCAAGGTCAACATCCGCAGTGCATGACCGGACTGCCAGGGCTAGAAGCCAAGCTGCTGCCATCAGCTGAGTCTGGGGGCAGGGAGATGCTTCTGATACTCCTCCCTATGGGGCCAGATCCTGTGGCATCTCTGCCAGCTATGAACCTCCTGAAGCCAATACCTGAGATTTGTTTGGAGTCCAAAGAGAGAGAGAAAGAGTCTCCCGGGGTTAAATAACTCCCTCCTTATTCTCCACAGAGCAAGAAAGATCTTCTCGGAAATGCTCATTGGAGCAAATGTTCCTGCTTGTAAACCATTCAAATATTTGACTGCTTATAGGATGGAATCTACACTTCTCAAATAAGACCAAGTGGCTTTAAATGGCTTGGGCCCTGATGATCATCATGGTCTCAGTGTATACCCACGGGACTGCTGAGGACTCCATAAACAGCATTCTTTGATCTTACCCAAGTGTTGGCCCATAGAGAAATAGGAGAAAGCAGTCAGACAATGGAGACCATAATCTGATTAGTACTCAAGGCAGATTGGAGGAACGTGGCTTCGGTCTTCTGCCATCCAAACTGCCTTTTCTCTCCGAATTTCACCTTTTCTTTTTCACTGAGTGCTACTTCTGAGCCCAGTATTAGACAGACTGCTTTTCCCCAGGCAAAGAAGGGTTGACCTAAACAAAGACAGCCTCCCGGTGGTCAGGGCCTCTCCCCTGGAAGACCCAAAGATTCAAGCTTTCTACAGGCAGCTCCTTTCCCAAGAGAAATGGAAGATGCTGGGTTTTACCTGCCAGCTACAGATGCCACTCATGGTCCCCTCCAAAGTAGAGGAAAGACTGGTAAAAATCAGCCACAGTGAGTCCCTCAGAAAATCAAGCTACTTCTACACAGGACAAAGTGTCAGAAGGAAGCTTCAGAAAGGTCCCCAGAGAGGATCAAAATAATACATCCTAGATTGAGGGGCTCAGCTTGGGAGAGAGGCTGGCACCAGGAGCCTCAAGGATGCTTTGGGTATCCAATCTGGGAGCAACCTGGTGGCCTGTATATACAAGATGCAATTTGTTTTTTGCCTTTTTTATTAATTTATTTTTTATATTCCAATCCCAGTTCCCCCTCCCTCCCCTCTTCCTGCTTCTTGGAGAGGGTAAGGCCTCCCCGAGGAAGTCTACTAAGTCTGTCCTATCATCTAGCCAAGGCAGGACCAAGGCACCTCTCCACACACACACACATACACATACACACACACACACACACACACACACACACACACACACACACACTCCAGTGTCTAGGCTGAGCAAGGTATCTCTCCATATAGAATGGGCTCCACTAAGTCAGTTTGTGCATTAGTGTTAGGTGTTGGACCCACTGCCAGGGGCCTCATATATTGTCCCAGCCACACCATTGTCACCTGTATTAAGGGAGTCTAGTTCAGTCTTATGCAGGTTCCCATTTGTCAGGCCTGAGTCAGTGATCTCTCACTAGCGTCAGTTAGCTGATTCTGTGGGTTTCCCCATCCAGGTCCTGAAATTCACAGGCAAATCGATAGAACTAGGAAAAAAACATCCTAAGTGAGGTAACCCCAAACCAGAAAGACAAATACAGTATGTACTCCCTCGTAAGTAGATACTAGACATAAATCAAAAGATACCCAGCCTACAATCCACAACCCCAAAGAAGCTAGAACCCTCTTCCAGAAACAGATGGAAGCAGATGCAGAAATCCACAACTAACCAATGGGACAAGCTCCTGGAGTACAATCAAAGTGAGGGAGGAGCAATAATATGAACAAAGGAGCAACTTGTTTTCTTATGAAGCTATATGCGTGCCAGATGGTGGTGGCCCTCGCCTTTAATCCCAGCACTCCGGAAGGAGGCAGGGGCAGGTGGATCTCTGTGAGTTTGAGACCAGCCTGGTCTACAGAGTGAGTTCTGGGACAGTCAGAGTTACACAGAGAAACCCTGTCTTAAAATAAAATAGCATCAAATAGATTAGCAAATCTATTATCCCACTGCCTTCTGGGACCAGTTTCTGCCCCACACCCAGGTCTCATCAAAGCGGCACTCGGCAGAGCTCAGAGAATGAATACCCCCCACACTCCTTCTGCACTGCTTCAGCTAATGAGTAACGGGATATAATTAAGGCTCTTCATTTAACAATGAGTCAACCGGAGGATAGGGGAAAGATGACATTAACAAGAACATTTACATCTCTGTGCTAAAATATTGTTTTAGGACTCAGTGTTATATTGCCAAATACAGTTCTGGGTGGAATTAAATACCATATTTCATGTAACTCTGCATCATATGTTTTGTTAAGCTTTGTGTGTCTGGAAATATGAGTGTTTGCACTGGAATGAAAGGGAGCAAAGAGGGGCATCCACCAAGTCTGTCCTAAAGGCTTAGATGACCCAAATGCCTTCATGAGACGTATTGCCCGGGGGTAGCACTCGAATACCCAAGAACTGAGGCAGAGGGTTTGCCTACGGGACAAGAACGCAGTTGAAGACAGGACTAGCCGGTGAGTTGCTTCTAACCTGCTCTCGTTTCTTTCTTTCTTAACTATGCAATCTTACAGACTGACCTCTCTGGCGCTGAGGAAAAATGAATCGAGCCTTATGAAACAGGCAGGTGAACCATTCTTCTCAACAGATATCCCGAAAGATCACTGCTTAGAAGACACATGCAAAGACAAATGGTGACCAGACTCAATAAGGAAATGATGCAGAACACACTGCCCCAGCCAGAAGTGATCCCTAGGTCTTAGTGCCTTTCATATCTCTTTCCTTCTAATATATGGCTTTAGCAAAGCAACTGATGTGTGTAATTTAAGATCTAACCTTTTTTTTCTGGGAGACTCTTTGGACATATAGACATAACCATCTCATTTTAAATAGATGATTCCCACGTAAACTGTGCTTGGAGCACGGGAGTGTCTTCTTCCAAATCCTGAATGTGGCTGTCCTTTTACTCTTCTTGGAGGAATACAGTTTGCTCCTGAGGCATCTTTCTCTCCGGCTTCACTGAGGTTTCCAACACATCCAAGACCAATGTGGTACACTCAACAGCCCCATGGACTCTTTGGTTTTCTTGTGGTTATTTCTACATGGCTACCTGATATATGCAAATGGGTTTTTCCAACAATGGGGTTTGAACCCGGGACCTTGTGTATGATGAGCACATGCTCTGCCATTGAGCTATGCTCTTGCTGGAAGGCCTTGCTGGCTGGTCAGAGGTTGCAGTTTCTCATGGTCTGGCAGCTTTTCCCAAAAGCTTGGCAACATGGAAACTCCCTCCCTCCCCAGCAAAGCCTTCTGCTCTCTACCTTCCCTGATACGGAGAATGTCCCTGGGCCTGGAGGACTGACCTCATCTGAAAGCTATCACTAAGCCAGATGCCTGATTCATCTTTACCTTGACCCTTGGCACAGATTCCCGCTAGATTTATGCCAGGGGCTTTGCTATAGGATCCTGATGTCACATACTTGTGATAGGAGCATGCCACTTAATGCAAATTAGAGTTTGTCCCTATGATCATTAATCCTATGCATTCCTTACACTCTGGAATAAAATTGAACTGATTCGCTGAAGTCTGTCTCTTGGAGAGTGTCTCCATCTTTCCCACAGCCATCCTAAGACTGTTTCCTGCTTCTGCTCCTCCCACCCTCGTGGACCAATGCAGCCAACGATCCCTGGGGAGGAAGCAGAGATGACATACTCTTAGGTAGATCAGACAACCTTTGACACAAATATTGGTGATGAAACCACAAACGGCAAATCAAGTCTGCTACTCAGTTCCCCTTCCTGCTGTCACATATCTACTGAATGTTTTTATGATAGCATTTATGACTTCTGCAATTCCAGCACTTTGGAAGTGGAGACAGGAGGACCGACCTCAACTTTACAGTAAATTTGAGGCCACCCTGGGGTACATGAGTCCTTGTCTCAAGTAACAAACATCAAAATGGCTCTGAGGGACTGTGTAGCGGCTAGAGCATGAATTCAGTTGTATGTGATAGAGGCACAGAATAAATAGCACGGATTCTATTGTTTACATTGCTAGGGTCAGAGCCTGGGCCCTGGCAGCCCTAACAATCTAGATTGAACCACTCATCCCCAATCGGCCAATTAAAGAAACAAAGTAATGCCGGGCGGTGGTGGCGCACGCCTTTAATCCCAGCACTGGGGAAGCAGAGGCTGACAGATCTCTGGGAGTTCAAGACCAGCCTGGTCTACAGAGTGAGTTCCAGGACAGCCCTCCAAAACAATACAGAGAAACCCTGTCTCAAAAAAACAAAAAAAAGAAACAAAGTAATAGTGAAAAGCAAGGAGGGGGAAAGAGCTTTATTCAGTGTAGCCAAAAGCCAGCAGGCAAAGAGGTTTACTCAATGTAGCCACATCTGAAAGAAACAAAGAGGTCCAATACTCTGGAGCATATCTTTTGGAGTTCGTCATGAGGTTTGGATTTAAGGAAGAAGTGGGGGATAGGTACAATGAAAGTCAAGGTGCTGTCGCTCTTACCATAGTTTTCAGGGCTCCAGTCTCCCCTGCAAGTTTGCCTGAAAAGTGGTTGGCTCTGTATGCAATCTCTTTCCAAGAGACAAGCTCCTCCCTGTTCATACTGGAACCCAGCTTTAGCCTTTTCCTTCTCCTACTATGAGACCCCTGTGGAGATTCCCATTCTTGGAGTCTGTTGTCTATGTAGTCTGATAGTCAAAGAGAAGGGCACAAGAGTCTCTTTGGCATATCTTCATGATTGTTGGAGCTGTTGTATTACAGTTTAAATAAGATGGAAGCAAATTACTAGAATTTCTCATAAGACGTGAGTTAAGACAGAAATCTCTGTCACATGAAGTTGCTCTCTACTTACGTGGCCAAGGAATGCTGCATGTCAGTTGGCCAAAAGGAGCAAAACAAAGGAGTAGTATGTCATTTTGTGTCTCCCTTGGAGACGTGTCCCCTCTGTTTACAACCCATCAAGAACTTAGTGACATGGCCAGACCTGAATACAACTGTGTCTAGAAAGTGCAGCCTTATTCTTGCATTGCTTACATGAGGATGTATTTTCAGGCTACCATGAAATCGAGGTAAGTCCCCATATGACAACTATGGAGTCAAAACATCTGTGACTCTGGACCAGATCCTTCTCATGACTAGTGTTTGCCAAGAGCATCCCCTTCAATTTTTCAATTTCAGGGAGCAGCAGGAAGGTTATGGTGATATCCTGCTTGTACAAATAAAGCCTGTTTGAGGGTAAGAGAATGGAGCTTGCCACTAGCTAACCATAGAGGTCTGGAGGTCTGTACAGAGAGACAGGAAGTAATGTAGCTGGGCAGTAACAGGATATAAGCAGGGAGAAACAGGAAATCACTCTCTTCTCTGCTAAGACACTTAGGAGGTAAGGTGTGCCATGACTTGCTCCTTCTCTCTGATCTCTAAACATTTTCCTTTATATCTGACTCCAGGTTTTTATTATTTAGATCAATTAAGAACTCCTTTTATACAAGGTAATGGTGTTCTAGACTTCAAATCTGGATTTCTCCAGCCAAATGAAAGTCAGGAATACTTAAAAGAACCATGCAGAAGATTTCAAGGCCAAATATCAAGTTCCTGGAAATCAGACTAATTTTGAAACATTTAAACTAGAAGGGACCCCACGTGAAGAGTCTGCATTACATTGAGAAGTACTATATAAAAGTCTAGAAAGGAAAATCTATTCCAAATACCTGAGGACAACACCCTGATGGTCTGATCAGAATTGTGTGTTGGTAGAAGGAGGCACTGATCACACTGTAAATTTCAAAGTCAGTTTGCTGGGTAATATTTTTTAATAAAAGGCAGTGTGTGCCCTTTGTTGGAAAACATGCTACCCCTGTCATTCCTTATGTGATCTCACTAGCTGCTACTTCTACATGACTCCTGACTAAAAATTCAGATCAAGAAAACATACTTTGATTTTCACCCTGAACCTAGGAAAATGGTATATCTTTAGTACTGAATTTCTGCAATAAGTAACTCACTGATGTTACCAAATAAATAAATATTCCTCTACAAGAGAAAGAATTCAAGAATCTAAATACAAAAACTTAGGGCCATTGCAAGGATGAAAAGGAAGAAGGTGTGTGGGGGGGAGGGAGAGAGGGAGGGAGGGAGAGAGAGAGAGAGAGAGAGAGAGAGAGAGAGAGAGAGAGAGAGAGAGGCAGTGGGCACTGAAAGTTCTTCCAATGACTGGGGCTTTAATACATTTATAGCAAAGGAAAGAATGTTTTCCAGGTGCCAAATTGCATCTCACTTAAACAGAGGAACATGTTTCACTTAAACATCTCCAGGGACATGGGGCTTTCCCATCTGATCTACAGGAAGGAGGAGAGAGTGTGAACCTAGCTAGCATTTCTACTCCTAAACGTACGAGTCAGCCAAATACTCTTCCTCCTTAGAAAACAGGAATAATGACTGTGGCCATAGAATCTGTTAGAATTGGCTGGTTAATTGTATTGCCATAATAAAGTTACCATAACTGACGTTTATACTGTATGGACTCCTGCAGTTTATAAGACTGCAGCTCCTAATTGTCTTGCTTGAGTTTTTCAATAACCCTGTTGTAGGAATCATGATCCCCCCCCCCCATTTCAAAGTAGATGAATGTGCTTGCTGCTGCTGCTGCTGAGGCTGGAACAGCCAGGTGTCCCTTCCACCCATACCACATCTTGTTAAGGTGCAAAGCAGAGCAGATAGAGCCCACTCGATACCCAGGGCAAATGCAGTAATGAAAGACCCAGTCTTTGAGACAGATAGAATGGACCAAGACCGTAGTTCGGCCTCCCCATGATCAGAGGCAA
This sequence comes from Mesocricetus auratus, assembly GCF_017639785.1. NCBI lineage: Eukaryota > Metazoa > Chordata > Mammalia > Rodentia > Cricetidae > Mesocricetus > Mesocricetus auratus. The sequence continues at coordinate 1,044,362 of NW_024429204.1, forward strand.
GGTCTGTATTAACTGTACTCGGTAGCGTCCTTGTAATGTGTAAAACAGGTACTATAATACCCAAAGGGTTTTCCTGAGGGTTAAATGAGTTTGTGAAATGCTTAACACGGGTGATAGTTATTAACAGTAGGATAGAGTTCATGTATGAGGAATAGCACAGAGCATGTGGCAAAGGGTTCTATAATTGTGGCTTCTGGTTAGATGTGCGGTCTGTGGTGGTTTGAATAAAAAACGGCTCCCATAGGGAGTGACGCTATTAGGAGATGTGACCTTGTTGAAGGAAGTGTGTCATTGGGGGGGTGCTTTAAGGTTTCAGAAGCTTAAGCCAGGCCTAGTGGCTCATTTTTATCTTCCTGATGCCTGCAGATCCAGGTGTGGGACTCTCAGCTACCTCTCTTAGCACTGTGTCTACCTGAATGCCACCATGCTTCCCACCGTGATGGGACTAGACCTCTGAACTGTGAGCCGGTCCCAGTTAAATGTTTTCCTTTATAAGAGTTGTCATGGTCATGGTGTCTCTTCACAGTAATAAAACCCTTACCAGAATAAACATCTGGAAGTTTTCTCTGCCTGAGAGTAAACACTAATTCTGCATGAAAAATCTCTAACTAAAACCATTGTATCACAAAGAGGCTCCAATATTTTTTCAAGATTATATATTCTATTGCCTTAAGAGCGCTCACACTAATCAAAGTTGGGTTTTATTTATCTCAAAATACCTTGTGTTTTAAATTCTCTACCAATAAACCATATTTTACTACACCCTTCAATAATCTTTACATGTTAATCAACCACCTTGAGTTTGCCCCTCTGTATTTATTGCACCTGTTTTGTTTTGTTTTTTTATTACTTCCTTGGTAAACCTTGTGTTTCAAAGGCTTTTCAGAACAACTCAATCACAAAAATGTGCTTCTAAGGTGGCACCTAAGACAGAAAATTTTAACCTGGTGGTGAAATAATTTTAATTAGAAAAAACAAAACCATGAAATGGAATCCCAGTGACAGTTAAGCCAATCTGTAATTACCTAGCCAGTTTGTAAATCCCTCCTGTCTCCCTTCTCATTCAATTTGCAGACCTGGATTCCATCTCGTTAAACCAACAGCTCAGATATGCACACAAATGTCTTACACCAAACACACATTTCTCTTTCCACATCTCTCCCCAGCATCTAAGCCTGTCTCGCATAGCAGCAACATCAAATTAAATTGGGAGGAGAAAGTAAATAATGAAATCATGTAGCCAAAGCAAAAACAAGCAACTGTGGCTGGAGCTTCAAGCCAACGGTTTCAAAGTGTCAAAGGGAGATTAAATGAATGGGAATGCTGTGCCCGTGCAACTCAATAATTATTGCATTTCCTCATTTGCTAGATGTATTTGAGCACTAGCTGTATGCCTAGCCTATATGAATCTTAGCAACTGCTTAAGAAATGAATCAATAAATTACTGTAATCACATACTGCAACGCCTTTTGCATGGTGCTGTGATCCTACTCACTCACTATATTTAAAGATTAATTGAAGTGGCCAGTGGCCTGTACTCTCAGAAGGCTGAGCCATGAAGATAACAAGTTTGAAGCCTGCCTGGGCTACTACTGAGTGAGTTCAAGCGCGGCTTAGGCAACTTAGTGAGACTTGGTCTCAATTAAAAACTAAGAACACAACTGGGACTATACAGCTCAGTGGCATAGTGCTTACCTGGCATCTAAGAAGCCCTGGGTTCAAATCCCGACATCAACGGAATAACATTTGTTTCGGTAATTAAATGTCACAACAGTCACGCTTTGTTCAACTCTAGACCATTCATAGTAGACACCATTGTAGGAGAAACTGCAGCCAGCCTAACCAAGCTGCAGTCACCCTGGCCCTGGTGCCCAAGCCAGCCCATATGAGCATGTGAATGCCAGGCGGGCACTTCCTCCCTGAGCCAAGCCACCAAGCCTGCCTCAATGCCAGAGACACCAATGAGGAAAGGACAATGCAGCAGAGTCAGCCGCCTGAGCCAATAGGACCTTGGGAGGGGGTATAAAGTCAGGTCTAACTTCCTTAATAAACGAGTCTGCAGCCTGCTCTGCTGCTCACTGACTCCCAGCGCCTGAGTCGTTGGTGCTGCTTCTTCTCACCACCGAGCAGGGTAACCCGCAACAATACCATGGATTTCCTGCAGCAATTTCAGCCTGCCATCTGAGAGTCTTGTTAAGTCTTGCCACAAGGTGGGAAGGCTCGGAGAAGCTGTGCTGGCTGATGCACTAAGGAGTTCCCTCACACCCATGACTCTGTGGACTGATTCCCCGGGGTCCACAGCTGTGAGCCCTCGCTCCCCTCACAGCTGACACCAGAGCCGAGGGCTAAGGCCAGCCTCGGCCATGACTCACCATGACAGGAAGGAATCCAACCAGGATGCTTTGAGGAAGTCCGGGGGTCTGTGACATTTCTTGGAGCTGTGGGGATATCATAGAGGAAACACACTCAGTAAGGGAATAAGGAATTGTCCCTGATCGGTCATTTGAAAACCACATCTGCTGTTGGAAAGAGAAGTGAACCTAGCATCTTCCTCCAAGAACAGACTTGCAGATCGTGGGAGTTTGAATGTCTTGCCTGAGGATGGCCCACCCCTCTGCACAGCTGGAGTGGACGCTTAAGTCTCCATATGGGCCATACAGAAACCAAAGCCGCCAAGGCATCCACTTGTCCATTTAATTATCAGACGGTTTTTTACTTTTAATAATCTTTCCTTCTCACCATCTGGAACTGGCATCTGAGGGATACTAGAGTCTGTAATATCCCTCCTGCTCTCTGTCGGTAAAATTGGATGAATTCCTTCGGGACCGGAACTTTTAATTACACACTCAAACATCTCAGAATTTTTAATGAGCAAGGCAATTGTATTCCAAATCAGAGTGGTCCAGCCATATTCGGCTTTTCCGACTACTTGAAGAACATCACAAATGCATCCTTTCCTCGGGAACCAGGTGGATGTTTGTTCTTTCCAGGGCATCCAATTCTGTCAATTCATGAGCAAGCGTTATTGGGTAAATATCTTGTGCTGGGTTCTGGGGTGTAAACTGAGAGACACAATTCACACAATGGCCGAAACTGGAAACCTGTATGTGTGGAGCTTAGCGGATGGGCATTATGTTGTGTAGACACATAATACCTGCCCTGGCCACGGTGTGGCAGATGACAACCGGGCTGCTGAGTTGTAGGAGAGTTCCCCTGTCAAGAGGATATAGGGCAGATGGAGTAGGAGGAGGGCACGATGCCGGGCGTTGGTGGCGCATGCCTTTAATCCCAGCACTCGGGAGGCGGAGGCAGGCGGATCTCTGTGAGTTCGAGGCCAGCCTGGTCTACAGAGTGAGTTACAGGACAGCCTCCAAAACAATACAGAGAAACCTTGTCTCAAAAAACCAGAGAGAGAGAGGAAGGCCAAGAGAAGTAGCAGTAGGAAGAGAAGGGTAGCACTTCCTCGGAGGGGGACAGGCTTCTCTTCCTATTTTAAATTAAAATGTAATGACATCATTTCTTCCCTTTCCTCCTAATCCCTCTGACCTTTCCTCACATCTGCCCCTCAAATGGATGCCCTCTTTTTCTTTCTTACTATCCTATATATGTGTAAATACACAAGCCCAACCTGTAAGGTCTGTTCAATGTTGCACATGTGTACATGATTTCAGGGCTGACCACTTGGTATTGTGTAAATAATTAGGGGGATCATCCCTGGGGACACTGTCTCCCTCTCACAGAAGTTGCTAACTGCCTGTAGTTCTTTGTCTGCAGGGGTGGGTGGGGTCCTGCAAGATGCCCCCCTTCCTTGTCAGCGTAAAATGGGCTTCTTAGCTGTTTCCTGCTTCTCCTGAGAAATCCTGACAGATCCTAGATACACGGATATGCAAAATGGATGGAAGACTTAAAATTTTACTGATAATGGTAAATAATAAAAAACCATTATTTTAAAACAACTCTTTCATCATATACCTAATTCTACCATTTATTAAAAGTTAAAGAAAAATTTTAAAACAGATATACTTGTTCATTTTCATATAAAGAATTAAATCCTGGATATTTGATCCCACAGGGTACAGAGCATCGCTGATGTTTTGGGGGGGGTGGAATTGATCATTTTCATTTTATGATCATCAATGCTGAGGTCTCTGATGTGCATAAATATATTATACAAAACGGTATGTTTGGGGCCATTTCATAAATCACCAAATAACAAACCAAAGTTATTTTAAAGTTCTTGTCTTTTTGCTGGGCATGGTGGCTCATAGCATTATTCCCAGCACTAAAGGCAGAGGCAGGTGGATCTCAGTAAGTTCTAGGCCAGCTGGGGCTATGTAGTGAGACCCTGTCTCAAAAACAACATCTTTTTTTTCCACAATTAAATCGTTATAGTTCTTAAAGAGCAGAAACTTGGTCTGTACAGGAAAACACTGCAATTTATGACAAAATAGTCTGAATCTGAGCATAAGTGTTTGGGACGGTTTTCACGGGCATTATGTGGGCTGTTAGCACACACTCAAATTCAGAACCAAGGCCACGGTGATGTTTCATGATGTAACACGACGTACCAACACCTGTTAGAAACACCTTGGATTTGTTGTGAATTTAATTTTTAATTAGGTTTTGGCCTTGGCATATTCAGAAATGTTTCACTATTGTCAAAGGTTTTGCAATCCTACATTCAGTTTACCAACTCCACATAGGGTTACAACACCCAGTTGGAGAGGCCAAACCATAAGAGGTATCCTAAAGAAACACAGTCACAGAGCTGGAGAGACGATTCAGCCCTTAAGAGTACCTGCAAAAGACCTAGTTGATTCCCAGCACCTATGTAATGGCTCACAACCATTCGTAACTCCACTTCCCGAAGACCTGGCACCGTCTTCTGCAGGACGTCCATACACATAAAATAAAATAGATAACCCTCTTTTAAAAAATACAACCACCGACACTCCGCTGAGTGAGAAGATAAAGCCACACCTACAAGCAAACCAGAGTCGGTGCTAAAGATGGAAGAGTTGGGAGGCAGACGTGTGTCTTGGTCTACTTGGGATACTATGGCAGTGCTCCCCATACATAGTTCAGAAGGGTTAGCCGGCTTCGACTGGCATGCCTACATACATTGCATTCTGGCGATCCACACTGCCCTCGTATGGTGTATTCAGACAGGAGAAGGAGAGGGCTTCCCTGTGGGATGCTTTAAATGATGCTGCTAGCCTCACTCAGGAAAGTTATGCTCCCATGACCTAGCTACTAGCACTACTTACTCGCTTTGCTGCGGTGACAAACCATCCGGTAAGAAGCAAACGAGGAGGAAGGGTTTATCATGGCGCGGAGACAGAATCCCTGGAAGGCAGCTGTCCATGGTCAGAAAGTGGAGCCCTGGGAATGCTTTGTTCCCCCGGGTTTTTCTCCTTTTCATATAGTCCAGTGCCCCGTTTGGTAGAAGGGTGCCGCCCACAGAGAACAGATCTTCCCATCTCAATAAACCTAACCTGGATCCTGTCTCCTGGGGACTCTGGGTCTCAGTAAGCTGACAGGGAAGACTAAGCGCCTCATTTCCCAAAGCCCTACTTGCTGATACCGTGTGACACGTGAGATCCTGATTCCAAACGGATCTGGGGGAGAAAGGTGCGAGCGCGGGCGTGCGCTCCTTTGTAGTAACTTGAAGGCTTCTAATTGGCTGAGTCCCAGAAGCCCCCTGAGGAGTGGCAGGGCTGCCATGTGCCAGCCCGTCTGTGGTTGGCTCACTTTGTGGCCGGGGCTCCCGAGTAAGAGCGGCTTCTCTTATCTCTGCAGTGTTTGGTATAAGTGGAGGCATCTAAAGGAAAGCAAGAGCAGAGGCTGCCGCTGTGAGAAGCCACTTTGCATACAGCAGACAATAAACAACTCAGTGTCCTCAGACCTTATACCTTGTGCCTTTTAAGACAGAATTCTTTGACAACACCAAGTTTGCCCAGAGGACAGACAATGCAGTGGAGTGTTTGAAGACAGTGTCAAAGGAAGAAAGGCTGTAACCTACAGAGAGCCGTCATGTGGAAGAGGTAGGCTAGTCTCTCTCTTGCTTCTGAGGGGCCAAACAAAGAGAAAAAGATAGCAGTTGTAGGGGAGCACAAGAAAGACTTTCTACCAGTTAGGGCTTCGGCTGCGCCTTGCGGGTACCTTGTTCCCTGGGTTTTTGAATGATCAAAAAAAAAAAAAAATGACTAAGTTGGTAAAGAGTATACAGCCAAACTACTTCATTCCACAGAAATCAAAATCTAAGCCTGGAAATACTGAGGGCACGCCATTGGTCATGGAAGGTATAACATGGACCCCTCCTTTAGAGAGAGTGTTGACTGAAAGGACCCCTAACATCTGTTCTAACACACAAGCCTAAGCAGAGGTAGCGTTATCACCGCGTCATCGCCGCGGGGAAGGCATAATGCAGCTGGTCACACTGCATCTGCAGTCGGGAAACGGGAAAGGATGGAGATGCTCAGCTTGCTTTATCCTTTCTCTTCAGGTCCAAATGCTGGACCACACAATGGTGCTTCTCGGGGTGGGTCTTTTCACTCTAACTAATCTGACTGGGACAGTCCTGGGATTGTCTCCTGGGTTATTCTACTTCCTGTCAGACTGACAGTAGTTTCTAAACATAATGGGATCTCCAGAAAATAATTAAAACTGGAGCTGGAGAGATGACTCAGCAGTTAAGAGGTCTTCCAGGGGTCCTGAGACCAATTCCCAGCAACCACATGGTGGCTCACAACCATCTATCGTGAAATCTGGCGCCCTCTCTGGCCTTCAGGCACAAACAGGCAGGCTACATTAACATTATATATTGAATACCTCACAGAATGAACTGCTTTATGCAAATGAAAAGCAATCTGGTTAATATAAAATACACAGATAAATGTTAAGTTTATATACTGGCAATGATCTGGAGCTTGAAAGTACTACTTTAGATCTTAACCACAACTAGCTTTAAGAACAATGTGGACCTAAAGGATTTTGGAGTCAGTCTTATTAAATTTGTCAACATTATAATCATCACAAAAAGATCTGCTACATTGAAAGAGCAAATTCCGAGTCGCTGAATTTATCAAAAATGACTCAACTATCGTTATACTATGATAAACAAACTCTGGGATGGTATACCGCTGGATTCAAAGAATGAAATAATAAAGAAAACCATCAATATTTGTGACAGGAGTGATCTGAAAACCAACGTAGTTTCGCAGAATCAGCGACAACAAAAAGGTGGAGGTTTCCTTTTTTCTTTTTCTTCCTTTAATACCTCCTATATCTCACTTCCAATGTTTTATGGGGCTTTCTTCATAGTCCAAACTCTTTTCTGTATACATCCAAAACTACTAATAAACTTTAAAATATAATGACTCCCGCCTTCTCGCTAATAATGTTTTTCTCAACGTTGATATATGGAAGGCGCCTTTCAGCGTATATCGCGTAACAACTTTGATCAGTTATGAGTCAACTGATATTGCATGGTTATATTCCCTCATACTTCCAGATCGTCTATAAACGGTGTTGTATCGTGTGACTCACAGCAATGTGCAGGGGAGTAGCTGGTACTCGGAGATGACACCCCAATACCCGTCCATCTGATGCCTATGCGCGATCGAGCATAGAGCTGCAGCCAGCGAGAGCAGAATGTTGAGGTAAAGTAGTTATCCTGGATAACAAAAACGCTTGAGGTGACTGGAAATACTAATGATATCGTGGCTACCAGATATATCATTATTTTCACATCGTCTGCTGGTTTTGATAATCAATTTAATAGACGATGATATTAAATAAATTATATTCAGTCTCTTTTTTCAAAATGGAATACACCGCCACAAAGTCAAAAATATATTGACTCTTTCCACACAGCCTTCTGTGCCTCCTGCAGCCATTATTGCATGGTGCCGTTCAATGACGTCTTCTCGTCCCCTTCATCTCTTCTTTTACCCAAGTTTACCCATCCATCAGCATTCAATTCACACTCACCTTATTTCACCCATCTAGTAAATGCTGGCCAAGCACCTACAATGTGGAATACTGTCGGACTCTCACCCGTGTCCTAAGGGTGAACTAATGTCAGTTGTTACATACAAACCTCAGCTGTCTCTCAGGCATAGGATCTGTATTTGAATTCACCCCCACTAGATTCTACTCCCGGGTACCAACATATTCTAATTAAAGCCAAAAGAGTTTCCTGTATTATACAAAAATTTGGATGGGGGCACTGGAGAAATGGCTCAGTGGTTACGGGCACTGGCTGCTCTTCCAGAGGACCTGAGTTCAATTCCCAGCATCCACACGGGTGGCTCACAACCATCTGTAGCAGGATCCAATGCCCTCTTCTGTCATAAAGGTGTACATGCAGATAGAGCACTTACATGCATTAAATAAGCAAAAAAAAAATGTTTTAATTGGCTGGACTTAGTTTCAGTCCTGGAAAGTAAACAAAAACTGTTAAAATTTCCCAACAACAGCAGTCACTTTTTCTTCCTGGGGATGAGCTCCCAGATGGGAGTTTAGGACAATGTAGTAACCCTGTATGAGCTCCTAGATACCTGTGATAACAAGGTGGTTTGGGGTTAAGGCTATCCATCTAGAAGGCCACTACATCATTAGAGATCTAGTGTCCAGGTCGGGAGAAAGGGAAGGCTTAATACTGAGTGCAGTCACCAAGGCCATTAATGGTTCAATGAACTGTGCACACATAACGACACCAGGATCAAACTCCAGACACCGAAGTGGAAAACTTCCCTGGGCAGGCACCCTTTGTATCGTCATCCAATGCTGAACCCATCATTGTGAAAGGGTACATCCTGGCTCCACAGGGGAGAGGATGGAATCTGCGTTTGGAACCCTTCTAGACCTTGCCTCCTGTGTCTTCTTGCTTCCTGACTCCTTTTAATTTGTGCAATTTTTGTTATGATAAAGTTACGGTCATAAGCAGAATGTGTCCTGAATTCAGCGAGCCCTTCTAGAAAATTATCACCACTGACCCCCCAGATCCATAGCCAGTAGGTCACTAATGGCTACGGCCTAAACTCGAAGCTGGTGTCTGAAGTGAAAAATGTCTTACAGTTTTGCCTCTAAGGTGTAACGGTTGGCTTCGCTGGGTATTTAGTGTCAACGGTCATACCTAGGTGTCAGGGTTTCCAGATGTGGGTTTCATTCACTCAGTCAAATAATACAAGTATATTGAGTAAGATACCCAAACACCCACCCCAACCCATGGCCCAGGATGGAGGACACCACTATGACGAACAAATACAAGATGGCGAGATGGGAAAAACAGGAAGAGAAGCAGAGTGGTTCATGTGCTGTGGAGAGGGGTTGATGGGGAAAGTCCTTCCGTGTATGTGCTTATCTTATTGGTTGTTGAAGAAAGCACTGTTGGCCAATAGGGAAGCAAGATAGGTGGGACTAGGAGTCAAAGGGGATTCTGGGAAAGAGAGGCACAGCCAATCATGATGTAGGACGCCAGAGAAGTAAGAGGTCTGGACCAGTAAGAGAAGACCACGTGGGAATACTCAGATTAGCAGTTATGGATTAATAATTAAGTCAGAGCTAGCCGATGAGAAACCTAGCAAATGGCCAACAGCTTCATAAATTAATATGGTGTCTCCTGTGTTACTTGGGGGCTGAGACAGCGCAGGACTCAGGCGGCTGGCGGGAAGACTCCGCGTTACAAGGGGTAGAACTGGAGTTGAAAGGTGTTAAGGACAGGCTGATAGGAAGGTCCTGTGCTGCCACCTGAGGTCATGGTGATGTTCCCTTCTGGGCTGCTGCCAAGGGCCCTGTCTGGGTCCATGACCCTATTGCAGCCAGGGTCTGTGTTAATGTCACCTGATCTGAGTTGCTGCCTGAAGCCATGTTGATGTCCACTCACTCTGCTAAGCTGGCCTGGCCTCTTGCTTGCCTTGGGTAGGCTCGCCCCACCCCTTACATATGTGCAGTGATGTGGATGCAGGAGAGCTGGCCCCACCCCTTTCCGGCTCCGAGAGAACTGGCATAGCCAGAGGCATGAATGTAGGGGAGCTGGCCCCACTCCTTGCTGGGCCAGCTCAAGAGAGAGCAGACCCCATGGCATGGGCACAGAAGAGCTGCCCTGATGGGGGAATGCCCCTCTGTGCATGTTTCTCTTATTGGTTACCAAATAAAGCACTGTTTGGGCAGTGGCCAGAAGGGAAGGATGGGAGGGGGCTACCGGACAAAGAGAATTCTGGGAAGCGTAGGCAGAAGGGGTCATCACATGAGCCCAAGAAGAGGGACACACATCCGGAGTTCTCTAGCAAGAAAAGACCATGTAGAGATATGTAGATTAGTAGTTGTGGGTTAATAATTAAGATGGAGCTAGCCAATAAGAAGCCCAAGCTGCCACCGGCCAACAGTTTTATAACTAATATAGCATCGTGTGTTTATTTGGGGCCAAACAGTTTCAGGATTTGCCACAACACTGCCCCTTATTGGGGTGAAAGGGAGTCCTGGCAGAGACCTGGGCTGACCAACTCAGCATTGTTTTGTTGGTCTGTATCACCGACATCCTGTGTCTGGGATCTTACATGTTTACAGAAGTCAGCAACCCTCCTCTATTTCCACGAAGATGTGTGTGGGGGAGATCACATGTCATCTGTAGGGCTGAGGGAAATTTATCTGAAGTTTCCATAAGTGAAATTACGGTAAAGACCTCTTTGCTTTTTGCTAATTGAAAATAAACTGCTCTCCTCTGGAGAGGGGCCTTGGCCCTCTGAGGGCTGCCATGGAAAAAGCTCACGAGAGGCTTCAGCAACTGCTCAGACATTTAATTTCACCTACAGCAAAATGCACTCTCTAAGTGCTCATAATATAAAATACATATTAGCAAGGAACTCCGTAAGCATTCTGCTAGGGGCGGGCCTCATATTTTCTCTCTTTGAAGATTCCCACATGAAATGTTTAGGGTGGGAAATCTAAGGAGCATCATCACAAACAGCTTCAAAACTGACCAGGAAGACTATGAGGCGTATCTTCAAGAAAGGAAAAAACTGATAAATCTGCACCCCACAAAAAAAATGTACTGGCCTGTTCTTGGAGTCCTGACAGGATACGCCCTCAGCTGCAGCCACTAAGAGCACTACCTGTGCATTCTTTAATGTTCCCTTTTAAAAGGGTCCTGCCTACCTCCCATTTTCCCCCCCTTCCCATCTCCCTCTCCTGCTGTTCCTGTCCCCAGAGACTGGTTTCCCCCCTCCCCTGGCTCATCTTTGTCTTAACGACCAAACCCTGTCTTTGATGCTGGGATAAGCAGTCATTCATTCAGCACGAAACAGGGCGATGGTCTTTCCAACTCAGATGAGAAACAAAGGTCAAGAGTAACAACGAGGAGGATGGAGGACTCTCTCTGAACCTCCCTACAGCTTCCAAACCTCCTTGACGTTTAAGACAGCCTTCAGGACTGCAGGGGAAATGAATAACCCCAGCCTAACACTTTTGCATGCCAGAAGAGGATATTATATCCAACAGCCTACGAGTGGCATGCCTATAGACACACTTCAAACCCAGTGACCCTGACTAACCCCCTCAGCATTTCTCCCCACTATCCCCATCCTGTCTACCCAGCCACAGAGTCTCGATTCCCAGACTTGCTCGTGCCAATGCTTCTACGCAAGCTCTAGCTCTCAACACCTTGATCCAACACAAAATAAAAGGTGGGTTTATTTCTGTGCCAAGCCCTGGGCAGACGTCTTTTTTCCTCGGAACAACCTGTAAGGTGGTGGTGATGCCAGTTTCACAGATGAAGGAGAGGACGCATGGGGGTTAAGAGGAGTCACCCTGATGTCAAGGGGTAGAACCAGGACTCAGCCATTTATTTATCTGCCTGATTCCAGGTCCATGCTCACTCTAATATTGTAGCCATAAACCACTGCGGTCACCATCACGTTTATTCCCTTCCAGTTGGCGGCCACTCCGAATCTATGAAGCCAGATCCATCTTCTTTAAACTTGCTTCTAACCACATCACTGCCTTCCTCAAAATCCCAACTCTCATCTTGTCATGGAGAATGTCCACAGTCTGGTCCCACTGGCCCTTGTCCCCAGAATCTTATTTGCTTCAAGGTTGATGAATTTTGTGGCCTCAATTTCCACTCTGATCATGTCTCTCTCCCCCTATCTTTTTCTTCTCTCTGAAATCCTCAGCACCGGCTCTTTTGTATCCTCTCCCACCAAATGACTGTCTGGTAAGACCTCTGCCCTTTCAATTGCCGGATCTGAATTGTGAGCCTTAACTTCGTAATCCTGATTAAGCTTCTCAACCTCTCTGTGCTGCGGTTTCTAAAAAAAAAGTAACACGAGGCTGATTTTAACTCCTGTGTGAAAGAGGGTTAGGGGAATTAAGTCAGTTAATACAGAAAAGAAAAAAGAAAACACTTGGAACAGTGTGTGGAACAGAGTGATAGCCCAAGAAACATGAGCTAGCCCTAGCATTCACTGTAGGCATCTAGTGCTAGGATCACTGATGGCGGGTGGGGAGGGGGACCGAGATGAGTAAGACACAGTCAGTCCATTTCCTCCCAGACCAGTGAAGAACACAGGCATGTCAATCTACAATCCCAGGCTAGTACTTTCATGCTAAAAATAAAAGCCGGAACACAGAGAGGTAGCAGGAGACAGACGACACCTAGCATCTAGAGTTGAGTTAAGGTTACAGCAAAAAGTTATTATTCCCAAATTGAGGAGATACTTCCTAGTGGTACCTGAATGCACCTGGCACTGTCACACAGGGGTTTCTAGAAAAGCAAGAGGCTAGAGCTAGTGCTGGGATCACCTGTAAATGGAGTTCTTAATAGACATATAATAAAAAAGCCAGAGTCAGATATAGAGAGAAATGCTGAGAGATCAGAGAGAAGGAGCAAGCCACAGCCACACCTTACCTCCTAAAGCATCTCAGCAGAAAAGAGAGCGATTTCCTGTTTGTCCCTGCTTATATCCTGTTTCTGCCCAGCTATGTCACTTCCTGCCTGTCTATACAGACCTCCAGACCTCTATGGTTAGCTAATGACAAGTTTCTGCCTACATTTCCCAGAATTCTCCTTGTCTCTTAGTCCTGCCCATCTTCCTGACTCTATTGGTCACAGTGTTTATTCATCAGCCAATAAAGAAACATACATAGAAGGACATCTTTTTGTGAGCTCTGTTTCTCTTTTAGACAGATTCAATCTTATGCAGTCCAGGGTGGGATTGAACTCTGTCTTCCGCGTTCTGGGATTAAAGGTGTGAGCCCCCACTGACTGGCCTCTCTGGCTAACTAGCTGGCTTAGATCTGCACCCTGATCTTCAGGCAAGCGTTACTTGTTAGATCACAAGCAAAACACCTCTACAGAAATTCGCACAAATAGCACACTCTGCAGGGGTTGTCCCCAGCCTTTTGACATTGTGACATGATGCTGTCATCAACAGATGTGTTGAACCACGTGCACCACAAAGCCATCCCAGGACTCATGTAAACTCACAGGACACAGACTGGGCACACCTGCTAGTGCCTAAGACCGCCACAATGCACACACTGGAAGATGAAGCCAGGGAGGCTTTTCAGAAAGTACATGTGTGGTGGGGGACCCACTGAGCCTCCCTCTGTGTGTGTGTGTGTGTGTCTGTCTGTCTGTCTGTCTGTCTGTCTGTCTCTGTGTCTCTGTGTGTGTGTGTGTGTGTGTATGTGTGTGTGTAGGAACTCTGGCATTACACTGACCCCACCCCTACCCCCAACAAGGGTAGGGCATGCTCAGTGATGACGCTGTGTATTTGTGTGTGCATCTGTCTCTGTGTCTCTGTCTGTGTGTGTGTGTGTGTGTATGTCTGTCTGTGTGTATCTGTCTCTGTGTCTCTCTGTGTCTGTGTGTGTGTGTGTGTGTGTGTGTAGGAACTCTAGCATTACACTGACCCCACCCCCACCCCCAACATGGGCGGGGCACACACAGTGATGATGCTGTGTATTTGTGTATGTATCTGTCTCTGTGATTCTGTGTCTATGTCTCTCTCTGTGTGTGTGTGTGTGTGTGTGTGTGTGTGTGTGTGTGTGTGTGTGTGTGTGTTTGTTTAGGAACTCTGGCATTACACTGACCCCGCCGCCCCCAGGACAGGGAGGGGGAGGGGCGGGCAATCACAATGATGCGGCTACATCATCTCTATGTCACTCATTACGGGACTCAATGCACATGTGCAGCTCACCCTTTTTAAGCTCCACCACCCCCTGCCCCCCACACCCCTGCTCCACCCAGGTTGGACCCTCCTCACCCCTCTTCTTTTCTTCCCTAGTAAACTCAACGTGGAACTGTTGACTCACTGTCCGTGTGTCTCCTTACTGGTGACTTTAGACAAATTAGCAACAGTCTGTCTCTGTCTCTGTCTCTCAGGAAAAAAAAAGAAAAAGAAAAGCTATCTCTGTCTTGTAGAATGACCCCCACTTTACTCAGCCCAAGTTTCACAAATATCTGCTTCCATTCCTAAAGACCGGCACTGAGGATTGTCAGAGAGACAAGAGTTTCAAAACATACCAAATGGGAATCCAGAACCTGGCCTCCGAAGCTCCCTCTGCTTCACGCTTACCTTTCTCTTTCTTATTAGTTGACGCTTTCTAAGAAGCCCGTGTCTTCAAAATATCAGTGCTTACGGGGGTCCATCCAAAGACAGAGACCTCAAAGGAAGGAATCTCGTGCTCACCCCCACCCCACTCCTATGTCCCCGTTTGTATCACAGCTTCACAACCAGAAAAGAAAAGGCCTTCGTGTGTGATTCCTGCTCTCATCGCTGTGGGGTTAATCGGGTTCCTAGGCAGCTCCTGGCGCCATCTTCTCACACACTGCCTTCTCCCAGATTGGGCGGGGGGAGGGGGGCAACGGGGACGGACACGGACTTCGTGCTGCTTCTCATCCTAACTCAAAGAGAGGAACCTGAGCAAGTGCTGGAAGGGTGCCTCCTGGGATGTGAGCAGACAGAAAAACAGCGGGGACATCCTGTGGAGTGATACCAGCAACCCCTGGACTCTGCCACCAGTGCTCATGAGAATGTAGCTTTCTTCTAGTTTGCTGAATTAGACCCAACTCCAACCCAGACTTCTGTGGAACGAAACCACCATCATCTCCTTGTTGTGCCCAGACTCTGAACCCCCGAAACCACGAAGAGACCAGATCCAATGCAAAAGTAAAGAGTGTTTTTAATTTGTGAGTTAAGTGGAGTTAAGTCGGGTCCTCCAGCCGTCCAACACTGCGGATGGAGCAGGAGGGACCCCCAGCATCAGTGGGACAGGGCGTATATTGAGATAGAGCAAGTGGAGTGTCTGAGGGCTCCCCTAGTTGCATGGCAACAGTATCGAGATTGGTGCACCTCTGGGTTGGGGGAACCTGCCCTGAGCTGATTGGTCAGCTGCAGAAAGGTTGCTATGCCTAGAGGCCCTCCCAGGGTGGTTGTCACGCCCTACATTTATATCCACAAAGCCCATCCAGAACCCGCCAGCTAACTTCTGGTTGGTTCCTTACCCCATGGAGTGTATCTGGCCATTGCTTCCTAGGGATTAGGGCAAGGGAGGAGCGGGGAGAGCTCATCAAGCATCTACATCTTGCCGCATGTCACGGCTGCAAAAGCAGGGGGCTGGGTGAGGGTCTGGGGCCTTCACTCCTTAGCTCCAGAGGGTGGCGATCTCATTTTGAGGCTGACCACAGGAAGTATGAGAGCCTTGATGTGCATATGCAGCCTCAGCCTCAACTGTGTGGCTTCCGGCTGCTCTCAGTCCCCCGCTCTGCCTCTTCCTCCCTCCCCCTCTTGCCTCTTTCCACTTTTCAGTCCCTGGTTCCGCGTTGCTTCCTGGACGCCTTGTCTTTTCCTGCCTCACGTTCCCTTATTTACCCTTCGTTCTCTTTTGCCCGTTGCTCCCCACCCACGCTTTTTCTGCCCTCTGTCTTCTTAACCCCCTTCTCCATCTTAACGCAGAAGGAGAACCAACATGTCAAAGCTGGAGCGACAGTCAAGAATGCTCGCCCCCACGGACCCCACCGCTTCTCGACATCACAGAATGGGCATTAGGGGCGGGCACGGTTCTCCGCTTTTCCGAGGGATAACGGATGTGAAGAAAGGGAGAGAGAAAAGCAGGAGAGCAGGGACATGGCAAAGCCCTCCGCAGAGGCATGACTGTGGTCAACTAATACGTACTGGAGCCCCGACGTTTGGTCATTAGTACAGCTATGTAAAACTTTGCACGCTGAGGGGAGGGAGCACAACAGGTCCCAACATGGAGGAACTGGCATGTCTCTACAGGAAGGGTAGTGTTTCAGGAGCTGGTGCAGCACGCTGAGCTGGCCCTTACTGAACAACCAATTCACAGAGCACCAATAACAAAACAGCCCTTCCAGGACAAAGCAAAACGCCATACTTATGACCAGCCACCACCTTATTTGGTTCTTCCTCCGTACAGAGGATGATGGCGCCCAACCATAGGAACCTCATGCTTCCTGAAAGCCTCCAACTCCAGCTCCTCGGTCCTTCCCCCAGATTACCAAATAAGCCAAAATCCTGCCGTAGGCCCGTCTTTCTGCTGCTATAACCGAAAGCCACAAGCTGGGTAGTTAATAAAGCATAGCAATTTATTTAGTTTGTGGTTCTGAGCACAGGGTTAGCACAGCATCATCTGCTAAGGGTCTTCTTGTATGCCGTGTCATGGCAGAGAGCACATCCTAGGGAGACACAGAAGATGCCTACTTAAATCGTGTCTCCTTATTTGGGGACAAGGTCTCACTTGCAGCCCAGGGACACCTGGAATTAGTGATCTGCCTCAGCCTCCCGAGTGCTGGGATTACGGGTGTTCACACACAGCTCTTCTCTTGTAAAGCTACTAATGCATCATGAGGAGCACCCTGGTAATCTCATCAATCCTAATTATCTCCCAAAGGACCCGCCTCCAAGCACGACCTTAAGGATTGTTTCCAACATAGCAAGGTCCTTCTGAGCTCCTTTCCATCTCTGCCATCCGGCAATTCTTCTCTACTTCAACTAGCAATAAATAAAGTGTTAAACCCCAGCTGTACTCTGGTCTTTGGCTGGAGGTCAATAATAACTTATAAATCTGTGTCCTGCCCAATGCCTTGATGTTACTTAAGGATGGGCAAAGAGGACGTCACCCTTCAGTGAGGAGAGCCAGTCAAGTTCCCCCTTGAGTAGAGGCGTTCCTGTTCTCTTTCTTCTCCCCTTTCAGGGTTTTAATACTGGAAAACTTCCAAGATGTGAACATAACAAAGAAAGTAACCTCTAGCAACAGAAGAGTAATCCAGAGACTTCTGGATCTAGCAGAAGAGACCCTAACCTTAACAAGAGAGCCCTACTTTAAGAAGCCTTTCTTATCAGCTGGCCCAACTTAGTAGTGAGACATCACTGACTCAGGTCTGACAAATGGGGAATCTGCATGAGACCAAACAAGACTCCCTGAATACAGGTGGCAATGGTGTTACTGGAACAATATATGAGGCCATTGGCAGTGGGTCCAAGATCTATCACTAATGTACAAACTGACTTAGTGGAGCCCATTCTGTATGGAGAGACACCTTGCCCAGACTAGACACAGGGGTATGGCGGGTGGAGTGGTGCCTTGGTCCTGCCTCAATGAGATAATGGGACAGACTTAGTAGACTTCCTAGGGGAGTCCTTATCCTCTCCATGGAGCAGATGGGAGGAACAGGGAGAGGGAAAACTTACATTGGAATGTGGAAAAAATAATAAAAAGAGAAGCCTTCCTTCAGCAGAAAGAAAATTCACATGTTAGACAAGGATGGATCCTTCTGCCTATTGGGAAGTAGGTATGACCTCAAACGAGCTCTCTGGGAGTCCTGGAATGATTTTATAGCATCTGTCGCTGCTGCTGGATTCCCTGTCTCAGCCCACATCCAACCCAGAGCTAGCAGAGAAACCGATTAACAGAGGTAGATTACAGATTCTGGGGTGGGCGGACAAGGGAACAAACATGATCCTGCTTCCTTTCTGCAGCTCATTTTTCAAGTCTGGGTCAGCCTTGGTCCCAGAGTAGCAACAGACACTTATTTCCCTGTCAAGACTGTCTTCAGCTAACATGAAGGGAAAAGTTTGGAACCAACAACAATGTACTAATCCATCAATGCTGACGTTGGGTGATAGAACCGGTGCCTGCCGTTCGGAACAACTTTCCCTTCAGATAAGCTAGTTTCGGGAGCCTGGCTGTCTATATGATATGCCCAAACCCAAGTAATGGGTCTTCTCCTATACTAATGTTTTCCTGATTCCACAGACCTATGTACAATACACCACTTTTCCAGGGGCTGCATAATTGCCAGACAATAAATTAGCCACAAACCAAAGTTGAAGATTGCTCTTAAATTATTCAAGGTGCTGAGGAAAAAAATACGTGCACAAAACAGATCAATCAGAGGAATCAAACACATACCCTGCAGTTTTGAGACAATTAGGTGAGACAAATTCTTCCACTGAACGCTGGCAAGTATCCCTCCCACTGAGGGGGTATTGGATAACTTAGAAAAATTAAATTGTGGCTTCGTGTCACAGAATGGAAGGCTGCACTGCAAGCATTGGATATCAGTAAGCAGAATTACAAAGCTTAATAGAATCATAGTGTAAACCTCAGAGAATCGCCATCTTGAAAATAAAATAATGGCTATCTCCATGCATCATCTTATCCCTACCCAGGGAGCCACTAACTGTTTCAAAGTTCTTACGGGTAGGACCAGCACCTGCAGAGGCTGGGGCAGTGCGGCAGCTTTGGTGCCCCCCAATCCCTGTGGTCCACGGTGTAATCTAAGAGAGCAAAGCAGCTGGCAGGTGCTGGGACAAAATACCAGCGTGCAACAGTAGCGTTTCTTCTGTGCTCGTTAAGAAGATAGGTTAATTAGGGCCCATGAGCCGCTATAGCAAGCCCAAAATACCCAGCGGATTCCTAAAATGAAAGTTTCTCACTCATATAACAGCAGAAGTGTTGTGACAAATGGGTAGCTTCCTTCCATCTATAATTCGACCACGCTGTCCACTGCAGCAGACTTCTTGCATTGATCTATCCAGATCAGTTCTGCCCTGATCTATCCAGATCAATTAAATCGTCCCTGGGGAGGAGCTGGGAGAGAGGGGTGGTCCCCTTGGAGCACAAGGCACAGGAAAGAGACAGAATGCACCAGCTCTTCAAAGCCCCTGGCCCAGAGCTGGACCCCATCGCTCATGCTCCACAGCCAAGCACACTGAGAGCTTCTATTTGCAGTAGATAGTCACTAACACAAAGAACCACAGCTGCTTGAGATACAGACGTTAACAGACTGCAGAATGTTCAGCTCTAAAGGGAACGTGTGTGCACACTCACTCACACACACACACACACACACACACAGCTCAGTGATCACTGTAGGAAGAGAGGGTAGAATGAATGTAAGTGCCAGAGTGGTGGATGGCCGCAAGGACACAGCAGGCAGCTGCATGTGTGAACTCACAGCTGTTGTGACAGCATGTACAATATCTGTGCAAGCCCAAGCCAGACCAAATGCCAGTATGGAACAGAGTTGGGCACACAACCCTAACCCAAACCCAAACCCAAACCCAAACCCAAACCCTAACCTAAGCTTTCAACTCCAACCCTAACCTTAGTCTTAGCTCTTAGCTTTAGCTTTAGTCTTTAACTTCTAATCCTTCTCACTTTAATTTTAACCTCTAACCTTTCTAACCCTAACTCCTTTAAACCCTAAACTCCAAACCCTAAACCCTAGCTTTAGTTCCTAGCCCTAGTTCTAACCTCTAACCCTACTCCTAACCTTAACCTTCTAATCCTAACCCTAATCTCTAAATTCCTAAACCCTAAACCCTAAACTCTAGTTCTACTTAAACCATAACCTTAACTCTTAACCCTAACCCTAACCTAAATCCTAGTCTTAATTCAACTTCTTAATATAACTTTAATTTAACCCTAACTTAACCCTTAATCCTAACCTAATTTAACCTTAACCCTAACCTAACTGTAATCCTAACCCTAACCCTAACCCAACCTTAACACAACCTTAACCCTAACTCTAACCCTAACCCAACCGTAACCCTAACCCTAACCCTTAACACAACTTTAACACATATCATCTTTAACTCTAACTATAACTCAACTCTTAACTCTAACCCTAACTCTCTAGCCCTAACACAACCTTAACACAACCTTAACCCTAACTCTAACCCTAACCCAACCGTACCCCTAACCTTAGCCTTGGAGCAGCTGGCAGAAGTTGGCTGCTAGGGGAGGCAGGGTCTGTTTTCTTTAAGAATGCCCCCCCCCCGTAAGCTGACCATACTCCAGTGGAAGACCACACATCTGAGAATATTTCGAGCAGTACACATTTGGTCTTAAACAGGTTTCAAAAGAAAAGGGCACAATTGGGTAGAGCTAGCAACAGTTGGTAGGGGTAAATAGGCTCAAAACACACGCAAACTCTCAAGGAACTAATTTTTTTAAAAAAGTAAGATTTGGCAGCCTACAAATTGTTTTTAATTCATTTCTCCTACAACAACTGAAGCGCCCATGCTGACAATGGTTCCGTCACTTTCAGAAGGCAGGTGCCAAGGGTTCTCTTGGAAGTGAACAGCTCACACAGAAAGGAAAGGAAGGAAACAACCTACCAGGGAGGTTTTTGTGAGATGGGCATGACAGTATATATGTATGTATGTATGTATATATATATGTATGTATATATATATGTGTGTGTATATATATATGCATATATATATATAATTTCCACCCACTTTCTACTGGGACTGATAACATAAGCAAGGCTTGCACTTAAATGCACTAAGGTTTCATTGTATCATCACGACATTCGGTACCCAGTTAAAGTCTGCTTGGACGTGACAGAGTTGTCAGAATATGTCTACATGTTCGTAGCAAAATAGAAACTGGGTTTGGAGCCAGCAAATCAGGCCTCACATCCGGTGGCTAGGTCATTTCTCTCATGCATTCACTCTACAAACATGCACTGAGTGTCTAGTCTGTGCTAGGTACCGCGCGAGAGAACAGACACACAAAGTCTACAACTTCGCCGTGGGCTGGAGAGACAGACCAACAATAAGCAGGAAAACAGATGATGACAAAATATGAGAAACATTGTCTTAACCTCTTAGTGCCTCTACTTTATCACAAATGGCTGTTGCATAATGCGTACCTTAAAGGAATGTGAGCTTTGTTCTAGATGTAGAGAAGTTGGTGTGTGTGTGTTTGTTCTGCTTGCTGAATCCTGGCCTGACGCCTGTGAGCCTACTAAGGCCGTGGAGTTTCCTTTATTAACAAATTCAACAATCTTGTTACAAGGCAGCCTCACCTCAGATTGTGTCTTCCAGGACAGATGAGTTGAAGTTCTGATCCCAAGAACCTTAAAAGGAGATTTCATGGAGGCAGAGCTCACAGAAATATTGGAAAGGAGGAAAATTTGCTTGCAAATGCACACGAGAGAAAAAAGACACATAAAGATGAAGGTAGCATCTAAGGGGCTGCAGAGAGGGCTTAATTGGTGCTTGCCTTGCAAGCAGGTGATCATGGTTTCCATGTCTACCACTCACTTTAAAAAAAGAGCCCGAGCTTGGTGGTGTTTGTAATCCCAGCTCTGGGGAGGTATACAGGAGGGTCCCTGGGATTTGCTGGGCAGCTCACCTGGCCTGCTTGGCAAGTTCTAAGTCAGTGTGTCCTCCCCACAACCCCCAAAAAGTTGGGTGACATCAGAAGGGCTATCTTATGACCTCCACATGAATATGCGCGCGCGCGCGCACACACACACACACACACACACACACACACACACACACACACACACACACGCAGATTTACCTATAGGCTGGAGAATTCCAAAGACTGCTACAAAGCAGAGCTAGAAGGATTCAGGCAGATTTCCCCCTAAGATTTTCAAAAAGGAACAGTCCTACCAGAACCTTGATCTAAGGCTTCAAGCCTCAGAAGCTACAAGAGTCAGGTTTCTACTCTTAAGGCACCTGGCACGTGATACTTGGCTAGGAAGCCTCAGAAGCCCAATACACATGGGAAGCAAGAGCTGAGGGAACACGACCAGAATTCAGACAGCTCCACAGCAGCCCTTTGATGGATGGGCTCCAGGGTTCAAGGCCAACTGCTGAACAGAGAAACTGAACATGAGGACCATTTTCCATCAAATTCTCCTCATTCTCTTTCTTCTCGGCAGTTTCTGGGAGAGAGGAGTCATAAAGTAGATAAGGTGCCATTATTAACATCATTATCAGCAACTCACTTGTACGGATCTCAGTGAGAATTAGACTTTAATGTCTCCTCCTCACAGCGAATGCAGGGTGCCGGCTACACCCAGCTAATGCAGGACGACAATGCTGGTTAAACCCTTGTGCGATTTATTTTTGCTCCTATGAGAAGTTGACACTTTATTCATTAAACTACTCCCTTTACCACATTTCTAAATCATTGCTTTCCACTCTGATTCCGTCTAGTTTTCATTCCGAATTTCAGCTAGAATGGCTTTCATAATGAATTCTTTTTTTTTTACCTGACAAGGCAAGTTAAAACCTCCCCACTACTGAACATTTAAAAGGGAAATTCAGCCCCCTTTTGTCAGGCTGTTTATCATATCTTGCAAATACTCAAATCCATTTGCTTTGGAGAAGGTTTGTCTTTCTATGACAGCCATATAAAAGGGTTTTTATTACGACGCTCTATTCATTGAGGCTGCTCTGCCTGAAGATAAAAAGGAATTCATTTTCTGGGTTCTCCTTGAATGTCAGCTCTACAGTTTGCTTCTATTATCAAAGTTCTTAGCCCAAGAAGAATGAGGGGAGGGACAATTCAAACTGATACACAATTATGGTATATAGCATAGAGATTAAGAATTCCAAAATAAAATCTGGATTTAAACGTAAATAATATATAAAGACAAACAAAGAAACCACTGTGGGTATTTAAGCCATTACTAGGTTTACTTGGAAAGCAGAACCATGCATGACTCTCCAATATCAAATGAATGTCAGCATTACTCCTTATAAACACTCCAACCTGTCCGGTATGGTGTGTGGTGCTACCAGGAACATCGGCTGGGATATATATGAGAAGCAAGATGCCCTTTGGCAGGTCTAGGCAGGGCCTGAGACTGTACATTTCTAGCCAGTTCACTGTTCGGGGGCTGTGTCGCAGTCAAAGATGACACATTGGGTAGCCAAGGGAAACAGCTTTTCAAAAAAAAAGGTCAAAGTGCATGCTCCCATCCTTGGAAACATTAGCTTTACTCTAACCCTGAATACCAGTCCAGAGAAGCTAACATCCCAATATCAGAGCAACCATACCCACCCCACGCATGTCTGGAGGACTGATGGAGACTCTCTGTCTGATTCTGACCTCAGACATCTCCCAGGGCTCGTGTAAGAGAAGGGCACATTTGAATGAAGCTAAAGGAGCTATCTACAGAAAGGGAACCAAGGGGTCTCTGCAGGGAAGAAAAGACAGATATCGTAAAAGGCACATGTCTTACAAGCAGGGAAGACTGCAGAGGCCACAGGCACCATGGCCACTGTCGCAGCTGGCGGTCTGGGAAGCATTCTGAGACTGCAGCAGGTATTAATGAGCTGCTGCTCTCAAAACATAGACATTGACAAAAGAGCACAAACTGGGAATATGAAGGCTCAGAGGCAGTGCAGGCAACAACTTAGTGGAGACCCGAACAAGCATGGAGATTATTCATTACACACCTGAAGACGTGAGCAGAGGAACTCAAAGTCCCCAATTTGTATAAACTCAGGAGGCTTAAAAAAATTTAGATTACACATGGGGTGCGGGGCAGTGAGATGTGGGTGAGTCATTGCAAGCCTCTCTCTATGGCCAGGAAAACAAGGCAGATGGACACAAACAGTGTTCAAAGGTGAATCGTCTTTCAGTCATACATCTCTCTCATTCGTAAACAAGTGAGGTGGTCAAGCCCTCAGGCTTGGAAATTAAGTATTCTATAGAGAAAATAGAACAGGGGAGAGGGGAGCCATCTGAGGAGCACTGCATAAGTTCAAGGCCAATAAACAACAAATAACAGAAAGCACCCTCCCTCTTTCTTACCGAGCCAACTTAGTGAACCGCTGAGTTTTATTGAGGTTATTTATAGGAATACGGGTAAGGGGTTACTTACAGGAGCAGAAATGACTCAAAGGCAGCTATATCACCAAACCCCACCCCAGCATGAGTGACAGCTCACAAACCTGGACACCCGAGGAACACTGCACAGCCTGGCAGCAGCTCAACAAACTTGGAGAATGGCTTTTCCAAGTGATTTGGTTAGTCTGAACCTCTTCTAGGCTGGTTTCTGCCTCTTCCAGGCAGCTGGTCTAGGAGTGGTCTTTGCTCATCTGAGAGTAACTTAGAGGTCTTTATTGCTTATTCTTGGGGGGGGGAGGAGGACTAGTGGATCTGATCTGATTGGTTTCAGGGACTTCCTAAACCTAGCTATTTTGAGTTGTTTACTTCCTGTCTTAAAGTGCTTCCTGCAGGATGATGTGTTTCAGTCTGGGGACAGGGGACCAATAGACAGCATGGGCAAACCACCAGAGGACACAGCCCCAAAGAAGAATGGTTCTTCATCCCCCAGCAGCTGCCAACTGGCAATAGCTCCTCGGGAAGGAATAGGGCGGGAGAGTACATTCTGAACAACTTGTGCAGGTAACCACAGCTACTGTGAGTTCATGAGTAGGATAGCCATGTTACCTCCCAAGGACAAGATTTCACAGTAGTCCTCTCTACCCTCTCTGATGGGGTTGTCCTTCTGTACTTATGTTTCTCTTATTAGTTAATAAATAAAACACTGTTCAGCCAACAAGGCAGGAAGATAGGCGGGACTAGGAGACAAGGAGAATTCTGGGAAAAGAAGGCAGAGAGGGCCAGCCAGAAGAGTTGCCATGTAGGCCACCAAAGGAGTAACAGGTCTAGACCCTTTTCCAGTAATATAAGACCGCGTGGAAATACTTAGATTAATAATTAATACTTGGGTTTATAATTAAGACAGAGCTAGCCAATAAGAAACCCAAGCCATCGGCTAACAGTTTTATAACTAATATACCATCCATGTGTTCATTTGGGGCTAAAGAGGGGTTGGACCAGCCAGGACAAAGAGCCTCGCATTACAACCCTCCATCTCATAATGGTTCCCTGAACTTGGCCACATGGATCCAACATGTTGGCTTCTTTATAACCTTGAAGCTTTGCTTTTAGTGACTTATACATCCCTTTGCTTTCTTTTCCTCTCTCTCAGATGGAGAACTGTACTAGTAACAGGAATCGAGTATTATAGACTGTGGTGTTTAATTTTGATTGTATTAGGAAACACCTATGGCATTAGAGAGGCATGCCCCTGGGCACACCTATGAGCATTTTTCCAGAAAAGATTAACCGAGTGAAGGCTGTGGGAGTTCCCATAGGCTGGGGTTCTAGCTTAAATTAAAAGAGAAAGGGGGGAAAGACAACTGAAGACTAGCCTTCATCTCCCTCTGCTTCCAAATCAAGATATGAGCAGGTAGCTTCATGTTCCTGATGTCACAGTGAGAATCTATTCCCACACCCCTGCCTTCCTCCCTGTGGTAGACTACACCCTCGAATTCTAAGCAAAAATCAACCCAGCTTTCCTTAAGCAGCTTCTCGGCAGGTATTTGGTCACAGTGGCAAGAAAAGCAACAACACATCGATAAATCTAAAACCACTTCTGATGGGGGATGTCCTTCTGCATATATGTTTGTCTTATTGGTTGATGAATAAAACACTGATGAAGAGAAGCAGGAAGACTGTTGGGTCTAGGAGACAAGGAGAATTCTGGGAAAGGTAGGCAGAGGGGATGGCAGAGACACGATGAGGCTGAAGGAGTAACGTGGCAGACTACGGGTAAGCCACAGCCTCGTGGCAATACATAAACAGAAATGGGTTAATAATTTAATAATTAAGACAGAACTAGCCAATAAGAAGCCCTAGCCATCCGTCAACAGTTTAATAATTAATATAAGTCTTTGTATGTTTATTTGGGGCCAAAGCATCGGCAGGACCTGGCAGGACAAAGAAACTACCCTGCAACATATCTCCTATTCCTTTATTATTATAATAAACAACCAAATTATCTCACTTGTCTTCCTACCTTGCCCACAGCCAACAAGCAGAAGATTTTGACATCATATTCCTGGAGGGCTGTCATTAAGGCAATGATATGTTCAGAGTAGTGACAAGCTGAACCTTGCCAAAGGTGGTGCAGCCAATAGTTGCATGGAAACGGATCTACAACCTCATGGCTACATCAAGGCCCATCCTTCTGGGTAAAGGAACTCACATGCTCTTGCATGGTCCAAGTATTCCAAGTATTCTTCTAACCAGTTTGTGATACTCTTGGTCTAGCCTCTGCACAACTTGCACACACCTCTCACTTGTGTTCTTAGTCGATGTGGTGGCTCAGGGCCAGCTGACACCTCACTGCAGCCCCCCGGTACCAGCAAGGTTATCTTTGCTATGTAGTGTTTGCCTCAGTTGATTTCTTCTGCAAAATGGGAGCACAGCAGTACCAAGCTCACAGTGTTGTTAAAGAAACAGATAAATAATACATGAAGATTTAGCTAAGTGTTTGGCATGTAGTAAGTGTGTGCCTGACCATACATATACACAGAGAGACACACAGACACACGGTGGGGGGGGAGGAGGAAGAGGAGGAGGAGGAGGAAGAAGAAAAGAAGAAGAGAAGGGGAAAGAGGAAGAAAATTTCCAAAGCATTATTAACAATACAAAACATTTTTGAGTATCTGGATTTTTCCCCACCTTCTAATTCCTTACAGTTTATCTAAAGTATAAAGGTATATGCTTAAGTAATTGAAAAAGGGTTGTGTTAGGGGGTGTTGGGGAGACTGCGTTTTGCTTGGGGGTGTGTGAATGTGTGTGAGTGAGTGAAGTGTGTATGAGTTTATGAGTATTGTGTATGGGTATGTGTGATGTGTGTGAGTGTGTGTATTGTGTAAGTATGTGTGATGTATTGTGTGAGTATGTGTGGTGTGTGTATGAGAGTCTGTACATGTGTTTGGGTATGTGAGAGTGTGTGTGTGAGAGTATACGTGAGAGTGTGTATGCATGCTTGTGTATGAGAGTGTCTGTGTGTGAGAGAGAAAGTGTGAGGGGTTTGTATGAGTGTATAAGTATGTGTGATGTGTGTGAGTGTGTGAGTATGCATGAGTGTGTGAGTGTCTGTGATGGTATGCATATGTGCATTTGTATGTGTGTGAGAGAGTGTGTGCGTGTGTGTTTGTGTTTGTGCATGTGCCAATTCAGACAGGGGTCTCATATGTAACTCTGGCTTTTCTGGAACTCTCTATGTAGACCAGACTGCCCTTGACTCACAGAGATCCTCCTGCCTCTGCCTCCCAAGGTCTGACATTAAACGTGTGCTCCATCATGCTCAGCCCAAGCAAGTGAAACACTTTTAATCAGATAATCCCATCTCTTGCTTTTTTTATCCATAAACAAAAATTATTTCCCAAAATCACCTAACAGACTGAAGGCGAGCATTCTTCGGAGCTGGCTTCTCCACGAAGGCTCAGCGCCTCAGAGCACAAAATCATATCCAGAACCAAAGCACTAAGTATGTCGAGAATTGACCGGAAGGTAAATGGCTTTGGTAGAAAAGCAGGGGACATGGGGGATCAGAACATAAAGGACTGTTTCCTTGCGTTTTAAAAGTCAGATAATGACCCTGACTATACAGGACCGTGTAAGAGTGTAGGCCACACAGAAAAGACAAAAGGAAAGCAAGCTGGAAAGGATGGGGAGTAGACCTCATCCATTTCTGAGCGCTGCTCAGCTCCTGCACAGAATAATTAGGTGGCTAATCCTCTTTTCTGGCTAATTAATTTCCTCCCACTGCCTTACCCACATCAGTCTACCCTTCTCCTCCAGCCTGTAAACTTCTGCCTAAATAAACAATATGTGCATAAAGGGACAGTGACACGGGGATTGGACACGCCAGCAAGATCCCAAGAGACACGTTTTGGTGGGAAGGTGGAGCCCCTTCCAATGGGCCACTTCAAATCGCTACGTTTTGGGGACGGTTTGTTTCGTTATATATAATAGGTTGGTTGGTTTTACTCTGTTTATTGTGTCCTTCAGGCCACTATGCATGGCCCCTTCATTTATGCAAATAAGTATTGAGTGCCACCATATGCCAGGCACTGTTAGGGTCCAGAGACCCAGAAAGAAGCTCATAGTCCTAACTTTGAAGAGCTGTGTACTGGTAAGCGAACTCAAAAAAGAAAAAAAAAAGGCACAAGAAAGACAGACAGACAGGGAGACAATGAGAGGGAAAGAGGAGGAGGAGGGAGGGGAGGAGGAGGAGCAGCCCTGACCAGGTAGCATTCGCCAAATTCTGTAATTCTTACTACGGCCAACATAGGGCTACCCCCACAGCATGACACCCAGCTGGCAACAATCCTAAAAACAACATACCATCAGCTCTCACCAGCTGAAATGCCATGGCCCTTGTACAAACAGACCTCACAGCACAGCCAGGGAGGCAGGGTAACCTCCGGACTCCAGAAGCGAGCACGGAGTGCTACAGAACCACGGCGTGGGAGGCAGAGTCAGCCTTCGGAGTGCCAAGGAGAAACCATAATGGCCAGCCACTGTAGCAGCAAGCTTAATTTTCACGATGTCCCCAAACAGAAGGCCATCTGAGGACAGACATTGTTTTCCTTGACTTCCTTTTAGCTTTTTAAAGTGGCCTTTCCAGTCCACCACACAGATGCACTTTATAGCTCCGACGTGGAGATACGGAAAGGCAGGGCACTGAGATGACCGGCTTGTCCCTTGCTACTGACGGCTGCATGAGTGATTCTCGGGATTTTACAAGAGGAAACCTTGCCGCCGCTAAGTACAGCCTGAAGACTCGTTTCATCATTTTGACTTCTGTTTTAATTAACTGTACATATGGCCGCTCGCTCATTAGGGTCAGACAGTCCAGCTGGGATGAATCTTCCTGACATCTGGGCTGAGTTAGCAAGTGCCTATGGGATTTGGAGCTGTGACAAGAGGTCGTGAAGGAGAAATTCAGGAAAGGTTACAAACTCACTAGGGTGCCAAAAGCAAATTTGTTGGCTCCTTTCAAAGTGAGGCTAAAGAACAAACAGCTACGGAGAAACGTTCCAAGGTAACCAACCATCCATACCCGGTCCACAGCCGAGGTTGTGTAAGGTCAGTGTGAGCCTACAGAGGGCGTGGACTAAGGTATCTGCAGGCTTTAAAACCAGGCCACTTACGACATAAGAACTCCACGACAAACCACTAAAATACCAGTGACACAAAAACCGCCACTGCACAAAGATGCAAGTCACCCAGACAACCACTTTTTGTAGGTCCAAGCCCTAAACCTCATTTTTTAGGATGCAAATTCCACAAGGCACTCAGCAGAAAACAAGCTCATAACCTGATAGGCCACATGGCACACCACCTCCCAGAAAAGACACTTCCCTTCCAGTAAGAATGCGCGCCATGCCTTTATTTAAAATTAAATGCAGAAGACATAGTCATCCACCAGTCCTCAAAAGACAACCAACTTGTCTTGCTATTTTAGTTGTGAAAAAAAAAATCTAACAATTCACAATTAATTGCGTGTAGCCAAACAGGTGAGTCAAATTTCAACTGACTATGGGAAGAACACACAGTTCTAAAAAATAGAAGGGAAGGTGGAAGGAAGAAAGGGGGAGATGGAAGAGGGAGGGAGGGAGGGGGAGGGAGGGAGGGAGGAAGGAAGGAAATAAGGAAGGGAAGGAAGGCAGTAATTGAATCTTGCAAATAACAGCCAGGCAATGGTGGTGCACACCTTTTATCCCAGCACTTGGGAGGCAAGGCAGGTAGATATCTTAATTCAAAACCAGCTTGGTCAACAGAGTGGGTTCAAGAACAGCTGGGACTAAACAGAGAAACTCTGCCACAAAAAAAAAAAAACTTTGCAAATAGAACTAACTACACCACTTCTGGAAACACCTGAAGGACGCTAAGTCCACACACCACAGAGACACTCACACATCCATGCTCACTGCTGCCATTATTCACAAGAGCCAAGACGTGGGACCAGCCGACGGGTCCCTCAACAGGAGATTAAAGAACTGTAGCGCCATGTACACAATGGGGCTTTGTGCAGACACAAGAAAAACGAAAATCCTGACTCTTATAGGAAAACGGATGCCACTGGAAACCACTATGTGAAGCAGAATAAACCAGACTAAAAAGATAAATACCACATTTTCTCTTGTACGTGCAGTCTACATTTAGAAATGCATGTGGTGTGCATTCATCTGTGTGTATTTATGGGTCGCAGAACTCTAAAGGGGATGATGAGAGAGGAGAGAAAGATCTTCAGGGAGGTGGACGATTGGGTTATGAAGCATGAATCACATAAAGCCAGAAGGGGAGTTAACTGGAGGAAGAAAGGGGGAATGGCTGGGGGAGGCGCTTGTGGGGAGGGCAATAGGGAGGAAGACAGATCATAATTACACATATGCAAGAAGACATCACAGTGAAACTCATCACTCTGCAAACCATCCTAAGAAATTAATACATAAGTAAAGAAAATGGCAACCATGCGAGATATTAAACTGAGTTTAGCCTGAAGGCGATTCCACACTGTGTCCATAACCACCTGCAATTTATCCTAAAAGGTAAACTAGCCAGGCGTTGGTGGCACACGCCTTTAATCCCAGCACTCGGGAGGCAGAGGCAGGCGGATCTCTGTGAGTTCGAGGCCAGGCTGGACCGACAGCCTCCAAAACAGAGAAACCCTGTCTTGTAAAACCAAAAAAAAAAAAAAAAAAAAAGGTAAACTAGCTGAAAGCCTAAGTCGGGGGTAGAGGCTGTGACAGCAGCCGAGTTTTGGCAGTCTTGGGTCGCCAAGGGATTGGACAAGATTCAAATAAGGCAAAGAGCACAACAGTGCCAGCCAAACCTTGCCTACAGACCACTGGGCTTTCTCACCTCTCCTCAAAGCTGCCTGTCAGCCTAAGGGCAGACATCCCCATTCTTGTCTTGGGAGTTCTCAATCCACAGACGTTCCTCTGCTCAGTTCAATTCTGCTGAGTTTAATTTGTCAGAAGGTCTTTATTTTAATACAAGTGATTTACAGGTTAATTAGTTTGGTGGTGGCAATTCTTTCCCAGTACATGTGTCAAAATGCTAAATCACAGACCTGAAATGTACACAATTTTTATTTGTCGATTATACATCCATAAAGGAGTAAAAAAAATGGACAACGCTGCAGAACAAAAACTTAAAAAAAATCAGACACAAGGAAAGACTTTCATAAAATAACTACTGAAGCATTTAGCATCCCAAAATATCAATTATGAAAACTACTATCAAGTTTTCTTTGATCCCTTTACTGGAATGAGCAATTCTTCAAGTGGCTACCCTCCCTTCTCCTCTCTTTTCAATAAAAATGTTTTATTAACTCTCTTAAATTCAAATCATTTATGGCAGGGATACGTCATTCGATTGCTGAAGGGGCCCTGAACATGTTTTTAGTGGCAGAAACTCAGTGGTAGCTAATTATATGATTTGCCACACACTTTAACACAGACAGTCACTAGTCTGGTGACCTTTGTAATGTCCAGAATTTTCCTAAAATAATTACCATTTTTCCTACTAAGCAATAGCATTAGTGGCATGTACTAAATCATATTTATTGTTTGTAGCCTACCTATTTCAAAACATTCTTGAAGTTGTTTAGACAACATAAACAGACTTTTCAATCGTTAAAATAAGAAAATCAAAAGTATATATGTAACTGAGAGATTATGCCAAAAATCTAGACTAAAGATCACAATTAAGATCTAGATTTAGACCTAGATTTAGCCTAGTCTTATCAGAAAAGTTGGTAACCTTTATAAATCTCACTCATTAAAATAGAAACTAAGTTCTTTCCCTGTTTGGCGCTAAAAATCTTAAAGAAAGTGATTGGGGAAAGTGATATAAAGAATATTAGGCAATAATAGTAATTAACTTTCAAAACATTTCCAAAAATGCAAACAGGTTCTTTGTGTGAGCATTTCCATATTAAATGTCAAGGTTTCCATATTAAATGTGAAGCCACTTCTTCAGGGAAATGTAAATGATGTCCTCCAGATATGTGGCTTTTCTGAGGCTGGAATTTGATGAGGAGACAGATTTCAGTAGATGCCTGACCCACATCTAGCAAATGCCTTTGCCAACAGCCTTGTAGCTGTTGTAGAGTAAGTTGGTCTGAACTGAAACATTCTCTGCTAGAGAGAGGAGGGAGGCTCCTAAGAGTTAGGAAGCAAAGAAAACTTACAAGGCTCAGGGAGCACCTGAAAGTTACAAGATTCACAAGGTTCCCCTCCCCAAGGCTGTATAAGCAGTAACAATGGTTGGGAAAGTAGACTCCAAAATCAGCCAAGATGCCTGCAAGTTCTGTAGACAGCTCCAGGGACTCAGATGTCCTATGGTGTCACCCATGCTGGAGAGGAAAGTCCTTTTGGTTATGTGACTACCTAGGAATCAGCTATACTCCTATATGTAACCCTACAAACTCTCTGCTTCACTAAGCTAAACTTGAGTGGAACTGCTTCCTTCGTCTCTTGTCTGTGCCATATCTAAGGTGGATAAACATTGGCTCACTCTGCCCAGGAAAAGACACAGGTCTTTGACTGGTCAAAGCTAATTGGGCTGGGGGGGTGGCGATAACTTGACCACAATTTTAAAAACGTATGGTATAGCTAGAAGAGGAAAAATAGTATTTTTTTCTGTTCACATAATGCAAAGTTCGTGGCAAAGTACATAATTAAAAAAAGAGAGAGACATATGAAGCAAAGTGTACCAATATATCTGACAAGTTTCACGTGAAACAGGAGGCTTCGAACACAAGGAACCCAAGAAATGACTTTTCTTTTGAGCTTGTGTTTGGTGAAGAATACAGAGTTTGGGAGAAGTGTAACAGGAATTCCAGACACGGTGTGGCATGCTTGTTAATTCCAGCACTCAATAAGCTGAAGTCCCAGGAGTCAGGAGTTTGAAACCTGCCTGGAATATATCTTAAGACCCTATCCCAAAAAACACAAAACAGCATGGTCCATGCCACTGCCCAGGGTCATGTCTGGATCCATGGTCCTGCTGCAGCCAGGGACTGTGTTGATGTCCATGGCCTGTGCTACCACCAAAGGCCATTTGGACGTCCATGGTCTGCACTGCCTCCTGAACTGATGCTGATGTCTGGTGGCCATGCTGCCACTAGAAGCCATGTTGATATGAGTGGCCTGTGCTGGCACCTGAGGCCATGCTAATGTCCATGGTCTGTACTGCCACCAGAGAGCATGCTGAGGTCCGTGGCACTTACTGATGCCGGAGATCATGTGGATGCCCGTGGTCCATGCTCCCGTTGACTGTAAAGAGCAAGGAAGCTGCTTTTGTGGTGGTGCTCATGACTGCAGACTCACAGCTGAGAAAGAGGGACAAAGAAGGTATCTGTGACAATCCGCTACCCCACCGCCAGAAGAGTAACAGCCTAGACAGAAAGCCACTAAATACAACTCTTGAAAATTGTAATAAGGGTGCTGAAGTTAGTTCTCCACAGTTGATGGTTTCTGGCAGGGGGAGGGAGAGGGGGTTGCAGGTAGGGAAGGATGAGGTTTTCTTTAAGGGGCTAGCTACAGGGAGTTTTGACCATGCTCCAGTGAGCATATAGGCAATGCAGATTTAACTTTTCTTCTTCCTCCTCCTTCTCCTCCTCCTCCTCCCCTCCTCCTCCTCCTCCTCTTTCCTCTTCCTCCTCCTCCTCTTTCCTCTTCCTCCTTCCTGTTGCTCTTCCTCTTCTTCCTCCTTCTTCTTCCTCCTCCTACTCCTCCTTTCTGTTCTCTTCCTCTTCTTCCTCTTCTTTTTGGGAGTGAGTCACAAGAGTTGGGGGAGTGGACCTGGGAGAACTCGGAAGTGAGTGTGATTGAGCTTCATGATGTGAGATTCCCAAATAATCAATAAAAATAGTTGTTTTTAAGACAACTGCGGGCTTTTGAGTCAGCTCTCCGTCAAGCTACCGGGGGCTCCTTCGGCTATAGGACTGTGCTTTGTTTTCTGCCATACTCTCGCATAAAATCCTGGTCCAAATACACACCAAGAGTGATTTCACAAAAATTACCATTGTAACAGCTTCTCAATCTTGCTTCTCCTTCCAAAAAAAAAGAACAGCTTATACTTTAAAGCACGTGCGCGCACACACATGCGCGTGCGTACACACGCGCGCGCACACACACACACACAAAAAAAACAAGCACAAAGAAAAAAAGAAGGGGCAGAAATACGGATGGGAGGACAGATGGCCATGATCTCACGGATGAGTGGGGCAGCCGCGCTCGCCAGGGCCCTATTTGTTCAGTCTTCTCTGAACTTTTGCAGATGAGTGTATTCTTCTCTGCCGGGGACAGGGGAACCTCTGAGATGGCCTACTTCTTGGAAAGAACTCCTCAGCGAGAGGTGCAGACAAGACACTTCTGCTGCTCTTAAGGGTCAAGCTGCCGCATTTGGGGACGGTGTGTCCCGAATCCCATCATAGACCTTGACTTGAAAAATGTAAATCTGACCGCCTTCATTATGAAAACCAAGAGGCTGGGGCGGACAACTGTTGAAATAACAGGAAGATCACATAAAGATGGAATCCAGGATTAGTGTTGCTTTTGTGAATAAAACAAAAGAATAGAGTGAATGTTATGAGACGCAGGTCTAAGGCAACCACATGGAGAGAAAGGAGAGAAAGCCCAGGTTGGGGAGGCCCTCGAGGGGCCACATCAGAGCCTGCTGCCACCTCCTGTACTATGGGTCCCTCCTTTTCCTGTCTGGCTCTTAGTTCCTTCCCATTTCCCTATGTGTTTGTGCCCTTACAACAAATGGCGCATTGCCCAAGATCATTTTCTAAGTCGTTCTTTTTACACCCCCCCAAAAAAAGGAAAACTGAAAAATATGTCATTTGGGCCCAGGGAGAAAGTTCAGTCAAGTAAGGTGTATGCCTTTGCAATCATAAGAAACTGAGTTTGTCCCCTGTGTTGATGACTCAGTGGTTTAGGGCGCTTGTTGCTTTCGCAGAGAACCCTGGGTTCAATTCATAGCACCCACCACATGGTGGCGCATAGCCATCTATAACTGTAGTTTAAGGGGATCTAACACCCTCCCTGGGCTACCGCACACATGTGGCGCATATACACACAGGCAGGCAACACACTCGTCCATATAAAATAATAAATCTTTTATAAAGAGAGGAAAGAAAACCAGGGTAGTGGCATACACTGGTAATCATAGTGATAGGGAAATGGAGTCTTGCGGATTCTAGCCACATTCTAGCAACGCAGGCTAGAGAACTCGGCAAGTTTCAGACCAGTGAGAGACCTTGTCTCAAAAAAACAGAAAAGGTGGCCAGCACCATGGAAACAGCATCCAAAGGTGTTCTCTGGCCTCCGCACATCTGAACACACACATACATGTGTACCTATACGAACACACACACATACACACATACACACATATACACATATGAGTGTGTGTGTGTAAATACATAATTTGTGTATGTATGATTTCATCCATGGAAACTACTTTTTATCTCTGCAATGGATTGGTTTCAGGGCTGCATTTATCCAAACAGCTAAATGGGGACTGGACAAACTAAAAGCAATTTAGTTTTTTACCATGACGTACAGAAGAGGTATTTTTGACCTCAGAGAAATGTTAAGGGCAAATTGTGTTGCCGGTCATCTGCCTCTGTGGGAGAAAAGAAACAAGGAACAATACTATACATTTCTTGAACACCTACATTTAAACTGGGTGCTTCCAGGCCAGGTTAGCTGGGGATAAGGAGATGCACATGGGTTAGTCTTCAACCAACCAAGACATTTTGTAGTGTAGTTTATCTGAATATTGAAAACTAACCCAAAACAACATGTTTTGTTTTGGGGCTTTTGTAGAATTAATGACAGTAAAACAGACGATAAAGTTGGCTAACATTTTTTGGGGGAAAGACAGATTGGGCTTGAATTTGCTAGCTCAAGAACCCTGAGCAAGCTTCTGCAACTTTGTTTCCTCATCTGTAACATGACATTGTTACAGACTTAATTTGAGTCTTAAACAAAATGATCTGTAAGGGATATTCAGCACAGTGCCTGGCATAAAGTAGACCCACAGGGGAAGGGAGTTATGACCATCCCTCCTTTGGATAACTCCATCTCTATCACTCCAGTCACCTTTTGAAGACACTGTGCCCAAGAGTCATCTCTGGAGGTTTCAAAAGAGAATCAAAAACTGAAATATATTCACAGAAGCGGTCCACACTTCCGCTGTGATGTGAGGATATTTGGTATTACATCTGTGGCTCTGAAAAACTAAAGTCTCAAGGGCTTGTCTAAGAATGAAGCAGCAATATTATCACAGCGAAGAGTCTAATATCCACTTCAAATGTCTAGCATTTTGTAGAAGAATACTTCTAAATCCTACTTTTTTAAAATACAGCCAGGCATGCTGTAACGCACCTCTAATCTTAGCACTCCTGTGGTGGAAGCAGATTAAGGAGTTTGAGGACAACCTGGGACACTAGGCAAGTTCAAGGCCAGGGAGATTAAAGGGACCCTGAGTCAAAAAAGGAAGAAATAAATAGAGAGAAAAATATAAATGGAGGCAAAAACGGGAATGGATGGAGGGGAGAATGGAGGAAGAAAGAAAAGACTAAGTGAAATAAAACAAAGCAATTTTTAAATCTTGGTCTTTATTATTGTTTCATTTGTTATTAATACTGCTGCTATCAATCTTGCCTGGCTAGATTGTCTCTAATTTCTGTAGCAGAGTTATCAGCTGACTCAGGCTCTCCCCTTCCTAATGGAACCCAGATATCTGCAGAAACCCTTTTCCAATCTAAAATGGTCAAGAGAACAGTTGAAGCTCTCAACCAGCCCTCTGTGCTGATTTTCCCTCTTTGTCCACATAGATTAGACAAGCTGTCAAGACATCTCCTCTGAGCCCAAGACCTTAAAAACCTCCAGTGGATCCACAATAGAAACACCAATGGGCTCTGTAAGAGGCAGCTTTGCTTGTCGTGGGAAATGCACTGTCCTGGGGGACAGCGATGGCTCTCTGTGGCTGCCCTTCATCTTGGCTCTCTAGGACAAAGTGGCTGGTCACCTCTGCTGAAGTATCAGTTTCCCCATGGCGAGCACCGCCAGGCAATTAGGTTCTTGCTGTCTACAAATTTCAGCAGGAGAACCTAAGCTTCATTTTTTTTAACTGTGCAGGAAGGCATTGCCATGGTAACATAACTAACTCCTAGAGCAATCTGATTGATTGCTGTCATCATCGTGGGATGTGGATTGATGTGGGTGACAGCAGGGGGAAATTTCATACGGCTTTAATCACTTCAGGCCAAGTTTATAGGTTCTGGTTATTAAACAATAACTGCGTGTAATGGCTGCTATCCTATGCAAAGGGAGCCATGTGGTCCAAAACAAGATGATAAACTAATGAACTGACCGCCAGGGAGGAGTGAATTGGTCTCCTGATAAATAGAGATGAAAGACTTCATCTTTAGGCAGAACGGAGCGTTCAGACGCTTCACCCACCCAGCAATGATGGCAATCACCCAACTGCTCCTCTCTCTGAGAGCATTACACTTTGACCATCACTTAATTTAATATTCCTCTTGAATTGTCTCCACCCACAGCCCAGACTCTATAGACTTGCTCTGGGGAAGGAAAAGGAAAATCCAAGTAGAGAATGAATGGGCTACGATCCAAAGCAGATCCCATCTGGCACCAAAGGCATTTGGAAAGCCCTCTAGTTATGAAGTAGCAATGAAAAGAATTTTTCAGTTGGGGTAGGAGGGGGTCACCACAACAGGAAGAACTGTATTAAAGTGTAGCATTGTTAGGAAGGTTGAGAACCACCGCTCTAGGGAATGGGTGTTCACACACGTGAGCCTATGAGTACCATTTCACATCCAAACAGTGACAGGGTCCTTAGACCAAAGTGTTGACATTCCATTTTATTACATTCAGAGTGGCAACCAAGATAAACACAAGACAAAGCTCCCTGAGAAAGGACTCAGAACCCACAGCTCTGCAAAACTTAAAGGCACGCCAGTAGATGGGGGATGTCCTTCTGCATGCTGTGAATATATGTTTCTCTTATTGGTTGATGAATAAAGCTGGCTTGGCAAATGGACAGGCAGGATGTAACCATGCAGGAAGTATAGGCAGGGCTACCAGACTAGAAGAATTCTGTGAAGAGAGACACAGAGAGTGAGTCCTGGGAGAGACACCATGTAGCTGCCGAGGAAGCAAGAGGTCCAGTCACCACTGATAAGCCAAGACAACATGGAGATACATGGAGTAATAGAAATAGGTTAATAACTAAGAGAGAGCTAGTCAATAAGAAGCCTGAACCATCAGCCAAACAGTTTATAATTCATAAAAGTCTCTGTGTGTTTATTTGGGGCTAAACAGCTTTGGGACCAGGTAGGACAGAAACTTCCATCAACAAAGTGGGTTAGAAGGGAATGGCACACTATCCTGCCTATCTTGAGTCATGCCAGGAAATCCTGTAACCCTTCAGAAGTCTCCAACTTACTCAGCACCATGAGCAACTGGTTCGAGAGGGGCAGAGCAACAGCAGAAGCCAATTCCAAATAGAAGGAGCCAGGCTGACATTTCCATTTCTAGATGCCAATAGTAGTATGTGGTGTGAAGGGTTTTTTTTCTGAAGCTAAAAAAAACAGTGTATGAGGGCAAAAGTAAACATAGTGTGGTAGATTGAACCCCAAAGACTCATATATTTGGATGCTTAGCCACCAGGAATTAGCATTATTTGAGAAGGATCGGGAGGTGTGGCCTTGTTGGAGGAAGTGTCTCACTGAGGGTGGGCTTTGAGGTTTCATAAGCCCAAGAAAGGCCCAGTATCACTCTCTCCTGCCACCTCCAGATCCGAATGTACGATTCTCAGCTACCTCTCTGGCACCATGTCTGCCTGAGTGCTGCCACCCTTGCCATCATGATGATAGCGGACTAAGTCTCTGAAACTGTAGATTCTTTTACAACGGTTTCTGTGGTGTCTTTTCCAGCAATAGAATACAGGCTGAGACACATAGAAAGAACAGAAATTAACCTGCACACTGTGGTGCTAGTCCCCTGGGGGACCAGCTACTCAGCCAGTAGCCAGCAATAACAGGCCCAGTGCTTCACAACAGATGACTGGAAGATCCTGAGAGACACATGCCCTGTTATGTTTCAACCTCATCCAGGAACCATCTTGAAACAAAGGAAGCCAAAGAAAACACTTTCAGAAAGCTCAGAGAAGCCCCTTGAGGAAGCGTGAGCCTTAAACCAACTGCATGGGTTACTGTATGCTGTGAGAAAAAAAATCTTGCTAGATTTTAAACACATTTAAGGCATTCTTTTCATGACAGTTGAAATCGTTGCTCAGGGCCATATGAGACCAACACCATTTATATACCTGAGTCATGGTGTTTACATTTCTACTTCAAAGTTCCTCTCATTTCTCTTAAAAGATTTTCTTTGGGGCTGGAGGGGTAAGCACAGCAGTGAGGAGCACTGGCAATGCCCACAGCGAGTTGGGCCCTCCATCATGAATCACTAATCAAGAAAAACACCTCCGCAGACTTTCCCACTGGCCAATCTGTTGAAGGCATTTTCTCAGTTGAGGTTCCCTCTTCTAGATGACCCTGGTTTCTGTCAAGTTGGCAAAAATCCAACCAGCACACGTGGGTTCCAGGGATCAAACTCAGTAGTCTGGCTTGCACGTCGGGTGCCTTCGACCACTGAGCCATCCTACCAGCCCCAGAAGCCTTAGCTAGCAGACTGCAAGCACATGAGATCTCCTTATCAAGCAGCCTCCCCAGAACAGTACCAACGAGTTACAACCAAGACCTATTTTCACCTCACCCTTGCCCTCTCTCATACACTCTTCACGGGGTATTTTTCTCCGGTATCCCTACGTTTCACGAGTCAACGACTATCGGCAAGAGACAAAAGTAATCACACGCAAGGTTGTACCTGGATTATGGTCTAAGAAAAATGCAGAATGTGGGTGCACATCCCTGTGAGGATGCGTGTGCCCGTGTATGAGCATGCGTGTGGAGGCCAGAGTTCAACCCGTGATTCTCAAGAGGCTTCTGTCTTGTTTGTTGATACAGGGTCTCTCGCTGGTGTGAAACTCATCATGTAGGTTAGGCCGTCGGGCAAGCAAGCCTCCCCAACACTGTGACTACACATAGGTCAGCATACCTGGCTTTTTTATGCGGACTCTAGCTGAAACTTGGGCGCAGTGCAAGTTACCCACCGAGTTCTCTCCAGACCTTTCTTTAACGAAATAGCCCCTATCTCCCCCCAAACCCCGCTGCATCTCAGAAAGCCCGCCAAATGATGACCCCTCAACCCAGAGATGCTCAGGACCACTCCCACAGGGTATATAAACTGTCCCCCCATGATTTTCCCAGTGGTCTCTCTTTCCTGTCTCCACACTGGGGGGCTGGAGGGCCATTTAGAAGTGCTTTCTCTAATTCAGTTTGATTTGATCTGACTTGGATTGCTCCATTGGCAGAGAGGCTTATCGGGATGCAGAAACTTTTCAGTGATGGTGATGTTCCAGAAACCAGAACCTTGAACCAGACCAACAGCTCGTTATAATGACCGTTTTGGGAGTGGGGCTGATTGGGCAAAAGGGGCACAGTGCATGACACACCACAGCTCCCGATGCCACTACGGTGAAGGAAGAGGAGTAGGAAAGACGAAGGAGTGAGGTGGAATTTTTATGGTTGCTTTTAGTTAATTTGGGGACATACTGCAGGGGTAAGGTGTGGATATGGAGGGACTGGGACATGAACAGGATTGGGATTCATGATACGAAATTTCCAAAGAATCAAAAAAGCTATGTTCAAAAATTTTTAAAGAGCTAATGTGCTGATAGCTGATATCGTGCTGAAGTCAACTGCCAAAATTATTTTAGATAGAACCTATGTTACTCTTAATCGAGAGTTGACTCTGTACCAGGCACACGGCTAGTTTCTTTTAATGTATTATCTCATTCAGTTCTTAGCAACAACCACGAATGACAGATTCCGTTAACTCTCTTTTCCGAGCAAGGAGACTGAAACCCCAAGGGTTTGAATACACTTCCTTATGGAGTCACAGCCTGTAAATTGAAACTCGCATCTGTCCGATTCTTCTATTCCTTACAACAATCATATTTCACTGAAACATTACCGTCCCACTGCTCGCACGAAACTTGGAATTATTAGATTTTTTTTTCATTTTGGTATAAACCTTTTCAGTTTCCTTTTGTCACCTCAGGCAGAAGACTGCTGCACAGACCTGATGCATTGTCCCAGGAATGTGTTTCTTGTATGGAAAGTAAAATCAATGTGTCTGCTCTTATATTTCATGGGCGTTCATTCCTCCTCTTGAAGCCCTCCTGAGCAATGAGAGCATCTCAAGTGGCATTTTGCAAGCTAAGTTGGCTTGATCACCCAGCTGCCTAATTTCTGGCCTCTCTCCTCTTTCTTTTTATGTTTCCATTTTCATCTTGTTTTAAGAAAACAGTGAAATGGCTTAGCTATTAAACCATACATCGCTTCCAAGGCACAAGTAACAATAGGAATTTTATAGTTTGCCTGGAAGGGAGCCGAGGATGAAGGAAAACAAGCGTGACGTTTTCTGTATCCCCCTGACTAGTACTCCCACCACACCACCAGGCTCCGTATAACAGGGAGCTCTACCACTCCAGAGCTGGAGAATACAAAGCGGTATGTGATGTGGAAGGTCAATGCAATATGGAATGAAATATATTTATTTACCAGAAGAATTTACACACAAGCTGGGGAGTCAGAAGTATGGCAGGCTTCCAATCGAGGAGAGAAGAGAGATTCATTTCTCTTTCACTTCCTTTTATCTCCACCTGCCCTAAATGTCCTTATCCCCGCCCTTAGGGCAGATAGCTTTGTGGGGCTCACCCCTACAGGTATGGAAAGCAAGAAGGACAGTTCTCTTACTAGAGAACTGCTATTGTGTCTGGGTCTTGGTGCTCTTGAACCCTTTGCCATGGGTATCAGTGGGTTCACCAGAGACCTCTCCAGTGACCTCTCACACAATTGCCTTGACACCTCATGACCTCCAGCCAACCATCAGCTACTACTCTTCTTGAGGCCCTGTTTCTGGTTAGTTTAGTCGTCAACTTGACCGTACCTAGGAAGGGGGGACTTCAACTGAGGAACGGCCTCCATCGGATTGGCCTGTGGGGCATGTCTGAAGGGGCACTTTCTTAACCGCTAATTGATGGAGAAGGACCTAGCCGACTATGGGTGGTAGCATCCCTGGATTGTATACGAAAGCTAGCTGAGGAGAAACACGGATCAAGCCAATAAGCAGCCTTCCTCCTTGGTCTCAGCTTTGGTTTCTGCTTCTAGGTTCCTGCTTTGAGTTCCTGTCTTGGCCTCCCATGACTGTGACCTGTGAGCTGAAATAAACCTTTCCCTCCTCCAAGCTGCCTCTGACCACAATGGTGCCTCACAGCACTGTAAAAGCAGCCTATGGAGGAACCATTTCTCTAAAATCACTCTATGGCACAATCCACACCGGTGAATGCCACTCTGAAAGCAGCTGTTTTTCCTTGTTCTGTCATCCATGGCAATATCTTGCTTGTACAAATAAAGCCTGTCTGAAGGTCAGAGGATGGAGCTTGCCACTAGCCAACCATAGAGGTCTGGAGGTCTGTATAGACAGACAGGAAGTGACACAGCTGGGTGGAAACAGGATATAAGCAGGGAGAAACAGGAAATTGCTCTCTTATCTGCTGAGACGCTTAGGAGGTAAGGTGTGGCTGTGACTTGCTCCTTCTCTCTGATCTCTCAGCATTTCCCTCTATATCTGACTCCAGGTTTTTATTATCTAGACCAATTAAGAACTCCATTTACATTTTGGCACCCAACTATAATCGCAGTCCTCTGAATTATAGATTTTTTCAGGACCCTCACAGTCTACGTCTCCAGAGCTATGATACCCCCAACTCAAGTCTTCTGTTCTATGAGGCAAATGTTACGAGTTGCTATCTAAGAAATTCTTTGAAGGTAGTGTCAGTTAGCCACTGCTATGTAACAAATCAAGAACTGCAGGTTTCACAGTACCCCAGAGAAGGGGAATGGGACAGGATCTCCTGAGAGGATTGGGAGCATAGGTGGAGGGGAGAGGGAGCTGGGAAATAGGGGAAGAAGAGGAGGAAAGAGGAAGACATGGGGGAGCAGGACGGTTGAGTCGGGGGAAGAATAGAGGAGAGAAGGATGAGAAATATCATAATAGAGGGAGTCATTATAGGTTTGAGGAAAGACCTGGCACTAGTGAGACTTCCAGAGATCTACAAGGATGAAACCAACTGGCAAACTCAGCAATAGTGGAGAGACTACATTAAATGCCCTCCCCAGATAATGAGACTGATGACTACCTTGTACGCCATCCCAGAGCCTTCATCCAGTGGCTGATGGAAGCAGAGGCAGACAGCCACAGCTAAACACTGAACTGAACTTCTGGAACCCAGTTGCAGAGAGGGAGGAGTGATGAGCAAAGGGGTCAAGACCAGGCTAGTATAACCCACAGAAACTCATGCCGTGAACAAGGGGGAGCTCATTGACCCCAGAATGATGGCTGACAGGCCAGCATGGGACTGACCCAGACGCCCTAAATTTGGCTGTCAGTGAGGAGGCCTAGGCAATCTATGGGGCTTGGGGTAGTAGATCAGTACTTATCCCTGGCATACAAATGGACTTTGGGATCCCATTCCACATGGAGGGATGCTCTGTCAACATGGGCACATGGGGCATGGCCTAGGGCCTGCCCTGGATGATGTGACAGACTTTGGAAATACCCCATGGAGGGCCTCAGCCTCCCTGAGGGACAGAATGGGGATTGGGTGGGGGGTTAGGGGAGTTGGGGGAGCGAGGG
The DNA here is from genome assembly GCF_017639785.1 of Mesocricetus auratus. Taxonomy (NCBI): domain Eukaryota; kingdom Metazoa; phylum Chordata; class Mammalia; order Rodentia; family Cricetidae; genus Mesocricetus; species Mesocricetus auratus. The sequence goes on from NW_024429204.1 coordinate 1,088,389, forward strand.
AGGAAGGGAGGGTAAGGCAGCTGGGATTGACATATGAAGCAAGCTTATTTCTAATTAAAATTTTTAAAAAGATTAAAAAAGAAATTAAGGATAAAACAAAAAAAAGAACTGCATGTTTAAATAAAACCTGTCTAGGCCAGGTTAACAGACCTCAGCTGAGTACATATATATTATGCATATATACATATATGTACGTGTGTGTGTGTGTGTGTGTGTGTGTGTGTGTGTGTGTGTGTGTGTGTGTGTGGCGCCAAGGGTCCTCAGAGAGCTGCCTGGTCAGAGGCATTCATTCCACTCTCATATGTAGTAGACTGACTCTTGACTGAGGTGGAGACATGGCCAGGCTTTGTGTTTCTCGTCACTCAGCAGGCAAGCTGGGACTTGATCACATGGCAGAAGCCAAGAGTCCGAGAGGAGCACGCACAGGCTCGTGAGGCCTTGACCTAACAGTAACGCAGCCATGTCCATCACATTCTATGGAGACTAAAGCAAAACATGAGGCTCGAGTCCAAGGGTGTTCAGAGATAAACCCCACCGCTTCCGGTGGTAACTGCAAAAGTGTTTGGCAACAAGGAGGTTGGTGAAATTCTAGGTGCATCTTTAGGATCGATCTACTGACTCCATGAGCAATTCCCTGGTCTTTGTCTTTATAGTCAGCTCTAGTTCAGCTGAGTTCCTCTTGGTCCTATCTCTGTTAAGACATGAAGACATTCACATTTAAGGAAAGCCTTCACTAACTTGAATTTTGCTTTGTTTGGTTTTCCCCTCTTGTCCCCGGGGCTGCCGAGAGACCTAAATTCACACAGCGGATTTGCTGCATTCCTAATTCCCAACCATACACACATCCTGTCAAATTTCATCTTGTTATTTTAGGGAGGTTCCCCCCACCCCACCCCACCCCTCTGAGTCCATCAGAGTTCTTAGTCAAGCAGCCTGAGAAAACAATTCAAGCCATTTCCTGTCAGAAAGTCCAGAAAGCCTGGGGCCAGTCAAAACTGAATGTTCTTAGTCAAGCCGCCCATTCCCTTCAAACATAGAGCGCAGGTCTACCTCGAGAAGGAATTCAAGTCTGCATCCGTACTCTTCGCAGTCTGCCTCAGGAACATCGTGACTGATGCTAAAAGGGTCTCTCTCCTCATGCAGCCCAGATGCATGGTCCTGCTGCTGCAGCCCTCTGCGGTTATAACCCTGAAATCATTCAGAAATAAAAAAAAAAGGAAAGAGGAAATCAAACAGCTTGACAGTGAAAGAATAAATCAAAAGGAGAATCCAGGAAAACTAAAAGAAACTAGCAGCGGCAAAATTTATTTTTGGTGGGATGGGTGGAACACGTTGGAATACGAGAGCGGAATCGAGGTGGAACAAATCCCTGAGTGTTCCCGGCCTTTTTCTTTGGACTGAAAAAGCTATTGCCTATTTGGCAGATCCCTTTTAAAGGGCTCTCTTCATTCCAGTCCCAGCAGGGAGAGATTTAGTGGGTAAGGCTGATTGATCAATTGAGAAGCTGGGCAATAGTTGAGGGCTTCCAGGGAGAAATTTCCACCTCCCTTCAAAGGGAATCAGTGGCGATTCTATCACCGCCAAAAATGTGTCTTAAGACCCATATCACACCTCACTGGCAGGACTCTTCCCCAAAGCTCTGCTTCAAGCCTCCTAAAACCCCTGGATCTTAGAGACTGCTCTTGTAGACAAATGCAAAGCTAGAAATCACATTCGATGTTCTGGGAGCCTTGCTGGTTCCTGTCTCTTCTCCAAGTGGAAACCACAGCTCTCCCGTACTGTGTGAGGACGTATTTCATTAAAGCTGTCAGAGCAAGGAAAGATTGGTGCTCATACACAGGCCGAGAGGTTTTGAAGTAAGACAAAGATAAGACGAGAAAGCAAAGCAAAAACCTGGAGTGTTACGCATATGCAAGAATGGCTGAAGGGAAAACTGTTTTCAAATCCGCGAGATAACCCGGGTCTCACAATTGCCAAGCAGTTTGAGACCTGAGGGAAGAGTTGGAGGGCGTGTTCCGGGAAACTTCCAGAATAAGTTGCTATGGGCTGACTGGTGGCTTAAAATAACAAAAACATGTTCTCTTCTAGTCTTGGAGACAAGACATCGGAATCAAGAGTTTATTGAGTCTGTGTTCAGTCTGAAACCTTAGACAGGGCTGGTCCTCATGTCTTCTAGCTTCTATTTGTTGCCAACACTTCTCGGTGTTCATTGGCTTTTCTTGATCTTTGTGTGGCCTGTGACTTTGTGTCCAAACTCCCTTTATTGTTAGTGCATACATGCGTTATGTTGAACAGAGAACCCACCCGATCCAGTATGGTCTTGTCATAAGTTGATCAAACCAGCAAAGACCCAATTCCCCAGGTTGTGGATAAATGTGGGTTTTTTGATGGACAGTATTCAGTTTAATACAGGAGTAGATAGTGGTCCGCTAGTCTTTATAATTGGGATAGGAGAAGGTAGAGGGGAAAACAGAAGAGGGAGGAGGTGTTTTTAAATAACGTGGTAAAAGATGGAGTTTTTAAACCAATGATATAGTATCTCCATTGTACTGGGCGCTTTGGGGAAAACGAAGTCATGTTCTCTTTGGTAGTGTTCACTGGGCCTGTGGACACTTAGGTGAGGAATAGTCAGATTCTAGGTGTATTATGAAGGTAAAGCCAATACAGTTTGTTGACAAATGTGCAGAAAGAGAGAAGAAAGAGGAAGGAAGGAAGGAAGGAAGGAAGGAAGGAAGGAAGGAAGGAAGGAAGGATCTTTACCTGCTGAGTCATCTCACTAGCCTTATAGTATTTTTTTTTTTTTTTTTGAGACAAGATCTTGGGATGTACCTCCTGGCTGACTTGAACTCTTTGTAGACCAGGTTGTCCTCAAACATAGAGATCCACTTGCTTCTTTTGTTTTAATTTAGAAACAATCTTAGGCCGGGCGGTGGTGACACAGACCTTTAATCCCAGCACTCGGGAGGCAGAGGCAGGCGGATCTCTGTGAGTTCGAGGCCGGGCTGGACCGACAGCCTCCAAAACAATACAGAGAAACCCTGTCTCGTAAAAAAACAAAAAAAAATATTTAGAAACAATCTTACTTTGCATATCAATCCCAGTCCCTTCTCCCTTCCATCCTCCCATAGCTCCCACCACTCCCCGGGGAGGGTGAGGTCTTCCATGGGAGAATCATCAAAATCTGTCACATCATTTGGGCCAGGGCCTAGGCCCACCCCTATGTATCTAGGAGAGTATCCCTCCGTGGGGAATGGCCTCCCAAAGTCCATTTGTGCACTTGGGATACACTCTGGTTCCACTACCAGAGGCCCCATAGACTGCTCAGGCACCTAACTGACTCCCACAATCAGGAGGCCTGGTTTGGTCCTATGCTGGTTCCCCAGCTGGGGTCCATGAGCTCTCACATGCTCAGGTCAGCTGTTTCTGTTGGTTTCCCCAGCGTTTGCTTCTCTCTAGGTACTGGATTACAAACACATAGTACCGTGCCCCCAGCCCTGTGGTGTATCTGCTGCGTGATTTTTATCCTTTTGGCTTTTTGGTCTTGGGGGTGGGGGGCGCCACCACCCAGCTCCCAAATAAATCACACATGGAGGCTTATTCTTAGTTATGAGTGCCCGCCCTTAGCTTGGCTTGTTTCTACCCCTCCCTTTTCCCTCTCGTATACCTTTCTTTCCTTCTTACTCAGTCGCTGGCTGGGTGGCTCAGTGGCTCCGCGGGCGGCTCACCTCGGCTCGGTGGCTCAACTCGGCTCAGTGGCTCAGTGGCTCAGCTCAGCTCAGTGGCTCGCCCCTGACATCTTTCTCTCCTCGTTCTCTCGTTGTTTGCTCCTCTTACCGAGTTCTCCCTCTATTTATCCTCTCTGCCTGCCAGCCCCGCCCATCCTCGCTCCTGCCTCGCTGTTGGCCATTCCTCTCTTTATTGGTACCACCTGGTGTTTCGGGCAGGTGTTTAGACCGTAACACAGCCTCACAGAGTTAAGCAACTGCCGCGTAAACAAAAGTCACACACCTTAAAGTGATACCCTACCACCTACATCTTTTAACCAGACTTTGTCCCCGAGTAGCTAAAGTTACGAGAGGAGGGAGGGAGCTCTGGCTAAAGCGGAGGTGGTTTTCAGGTGCAGTTGGACAGGAGGGCAAGCAGGGTGCCAGCAACGGAAAGACCTGTTGAAGATGAGTAGCCACGCACCGAAAGAGCCCCCGGCCATGGTGTCTGAGACAGAGAATCAGATGTAAGCAAGGATTTACTGGGGAGCATTTCGAAGGGGGGGACAAATAAGGAAACTAAGGTGCGCTGTACGCGCAGGAGCGTGGGATCTAAGTAAAGAGGGAGATGGGGACGTGAGGCTGGGTAGACTGCGCATGTCGTGGCTCTGTCACTGAGGCAAAAAGAAGGCTGCAAAGAGAACATGAGTGTGACAAGCCATGTTTACCAGCAATGGCGTGTTGGAGGATGACCTTGAACCGGAGGCTAGGGTAGGGGTGGAAGACAAGGTCACTGCAGTCAAGGAACTGCAAGGCAAGGGTGTCAGAATATCATCTGTGTGGACATTAAAGACTTCGTTTTTTTTTTTTTTTTTTCCTTTGAGACAGGGTTTCTCTGTGACTTTGGAGGCTGTCCTGGAACTCGCTCTGTATACCAGGGCTGGTCTCGAACTCACAGAGATCCGCCTGCCTCTGCCTCCCGAGTGCTGGGATTAAAGGCGTGTGCCACCACCGCCCAGCCATTAAAGACTTCTTAACGACAGCAAAAGGGGCATACGCCTTATGCAACGTATGACCCATTAATAAATGATGGATAGGGGGAGAGGCTGGAAGCTAAGGGAAACCATAAGGGACTACAATCTCACTTCAGGGATTTCAAAGACGAGGCTTGTGAGGGGAAGGAAAGAGGAACAGCCTGGAAGTCGAGACAAAGGAGGGCACTAAGCCCATCTGTTGGCTCCCATGGTTTGGTGGGGTATAGAAGAATGAGGTCACAGGCGAGGAGAAGACAGTTGGTAGAGCAGAAAAAAAAAGGTAAAGGAGAATTTCAGAGAAAAGGCTAGAGATAGAGAGCCATAGATTGGTCATGAGTCCCAAAGGGGACTGTATAAGAGACAGGAGAATCGGAGGCTTGAAGGGTGGGAACATGAGGTCAGAAAAGATGATACAGAGGTCCTAGTCATCCTTACAATGCTGGGGAACAAGGATTAAACTGAAGATGGAGTAAGGAGGCTACAGGGTGATTTGTTGTGAGAGTCTTAAGGCAGATGCGGAGTCAAAGCCTCGGTGTTACAGAGGGAATGATGGTGGGGGGTGGTCGCAGAGTTCTGGGGAGCCTTCTCTACTACCACAGAAATGGCGGTGGGGGAGCTGGCTACCTGTGTTTCCTGAGCTATCCATTGTTCACTGGTTTGGTAATTGTACACGGTTTCAATTATATTTTTTGCTCCACTGGTTCTAAACTTTCTATCATGGAAAAAAAATCCTCTTTATAATAAGATTTTCCCTAATCCCAGAAACTTCCAGTTCCTTCAGCAGCTGCCTGACTTTGAGTTAGTCGTTTTAAAGGCATAGACGTTGTCTCCATCTGTTTCTAAAGGTCTGAAGGAAAGCTGAAATTGACAGCTGTAGGAAAATTCTAGGGCTCACACTGGAGAAGCTTCTGTAAGTGGGGAACTATACCCCAAAATCACCACCAAGAAATTGAGTCACCCTGTGCAGTTGCTATTACTGCTAGGAATGACAGCGTTCTGCCTACTTTCTATGTTTGAAAAATTGAAATTCGGTGATGGGCAGGGGTGGTGCACGCCTTTAATCCCAGCCCTCAGGAGGCAGAGGCAGAGGCAGGTGGATCTCTTGTGAGTTCCAGGTCAGCTTGGTCTACGGAGCTGAGTTCCAGGCTAGCTTGGTCTACGGAGCTGAGTTCCAGGCCAGGCTCCAAAGCTACACAGAGAAACCCTGTCTCAAAAGAAAAAAAAACCAAAAGGAAAGAAAGAGAGAAAAGTTGAAATTCAGGACAGCATGAACCAGCACAAAATCAGAGGAGGCAACTATTTTAGCTAAATCAATCTCAGAGGGGAACCTGTAGTGTCTATGCATCTCAGTATCTACGCTCAAATTCTAGCAAAGATTATCCTACTCATTTGTAAGAAGTCAGCAAAAGCTTATCCAAATGATCCTTAAAGCATCGTTATGAGGCTAACATCAAGAGAAGCCAGTGTGCAGCCCCAGACAGAACATGTTCTTCTCTGCAAAGGACAAGAAGGTGTACGGTGTTGTCTTGTCCCCTTGTGAATTTGTTCCCACCAAGAAACCTCAGCAGCACTCCCATAAAACCCATTCCTTTATAAGTAACAGACTATTCTACTCTCAGGACTGCAAGAAAGACTTCAACGTGGGCCATTTAGAGTAGAATGTGTTTCCTGAAAAAGAAATTAGAACGGCTTCTTGAAGCGTTAAAAGGTTGCATTTATCCAGGGAACAGGGACTTCTTTTGGAGTTTTTTATCCGTATAATAGTCGATTTTACTATTACATTGAAAGAAAGAGAGAGGGGAAGGAAGGAAGGAAGGAAAGAAGGAAGGGAGAGAGGGAGGGAGGAAGAAAGGGGGAGAGGGAAAGAGGGAGGGAGGGAGGAAGGAAGGATCTAGCTTTCACCCAGTACTTACTAGCCTTCCTGAGCATTTAGCTACAACATCAGTGAGCCCTCTGTGTATACCAACGCCCCCAATCCAGCAACGGTCTCATGCTGGGTACCACTTTAAAAAGATGAATGTGACTTCCAACCCTTTGTTAACCTGAAGCCTGTTAACCCAGACTCTTTACTCATTCTGTTTTGGATTTGTGTCTTTGGAAAACCTCTGTTCTCAGTCAAGAGATAATTTTCAATATTTTGTCTTTTGGGTTCTCTTAAAACTCACTGGGTGATGTAATTAACCAACAGGAAGATCACTGGAGCAAGAATAGATGCCGATCCGCCTGATGAGATTTGGATCCACAGAAACACACTTCCCATGGTGTTTTTCTGTTTGGTGAAATTTTAGAGAATCAGAACCCAGATCCCAGTGGCTTCCTCAGAAGACGTCAGGAAGACATTTCCTTCCCCCAACCTAAAAAGTGTTGGTTGCTCAGCATGGATGTTTCCTTTTGGACACCAGGAAACCATTTAACTCATCCTTGAGGTTTGTACTCCAGATAGCTGCTGTTACGCCCCCTCCTTGCCTCTGTCTCAATCTATTGTACATGAGCCTAACTTGCCCTCACCCTTACTCCGCCCCTGACAAATCAGCACCCAACTAGCTGTTACTTTTCCTGGATGTTATCTTTCTCTTTTTTTTTTTCTGGCCCTTGATGAAGTAAAACGGCATGGGTCCTTTACTCCTCAACACCATACCTTAGCATCTATGGAGCCTACACGTTGATGGGTCACATACAGACAGGGTGTCTTGGTGGGATTGGTTCAGCTGGGTTGGCTGTGCTTTTCCCAACTGTTACCTCCTCCTAGGACCAGAGGGCTCAGACGTACATATTCCCCCACAACAATGGCAAAAAGTCCTCCCCCGAAAAAAAAAGAAAAAAACAAGGCTCAACAATAACATACTTTTATCTTGTGTCTACCTCTTTCTACTGACCCAAGGAAACCATGTAGCCAAACCCAAAGTCAAGGAACATGGAAATAAGTTTCCCTCCTCTATGCCAAGTGAACTACAGAGTCAGCATTTTCCACTCTTCCATTTGGACACTACCAAAACTACACTGCTGGCATTTTTAGTAGCCCTGCTAATGTTTATCAGAATTTACGAGTCCTTCAAGATAGCCTATTGAACCTGACTTACAGAAGCTGTCTAGCAAAATGGAGATAGAGCCTGTTTAGGAAAGAAACTTAACCCCTATCCAACCCCAGTGTTGGGGACTGCTAGAACCTTGAACAAAATGGAGTCTGTCAACCGTTTCTTGGCCTACGTGACTGCGAGCACACATGCCCTTGAGACAAAGGAAAAGGCTAACCATTAAAGTTAAATTTACACAGGGCAGCCCACCCGCCTAGCCAGGGGAAATACCCTTACAGAGCAATTGTCTTTGTTAACAAGATTATAGCGTTCTGCTGTACACTTCCTACCCCTCCCTAATTCCTGCACCTGACTTACGCTGACAAGCATTTGTGGAATGCAACTAATGACTGATGGAAAATTACAGCTTTGTCTTTACCGTATTTGGTGTATATTTGAATTGAGACTTGATTGACATGCTTGTACCACCCCCTGAGGTCCTTCCTCTATAAGTTCCAGCGCGCCCCAAAAAATAAAGGCTCTTGATCAGCAAACGTTGTCTTGAGCCTGTTTCCATTAACCTCTTGAAGTTCACTTTCCAGATCGGATCTGCTCGTGAAGACCCACTAAATTAGTAGCGACCCTCATCACCTCACCCCCGCGGGTCGGGGTCCCTTCCCGGGGTCGCAACTGGCGCCCACGTGGGACACGAGTTACAGACCACCGATCGGACGGCAGAGGCGCGACGAGTCCGGAGCCCACTCATAAGGCGTCAGGTAAGCCCCATCCGGGTGGCGCAGAGTAGGGTTAGTCTAATGACCTAGGTTAACACCGCCGTCCCATCCGTCCCGCGAAAATGGGGACTAGTATCAGCAAAGAAGCTAGATTTATTAAAGGAATTCAAGAAGAATTAAGAGATAGAAACATTGAGGTTAAGAAAAAAGATTTACTTAAGTTTTTGCTTTTTGTACATGAAGTTTGTCCCTGATTTGTCATTACCTGTCCAAAAATAGTTTGCAGTACTTGGGAACAAGTCGGGGCCGAATTAACTAATTATTTTGAAACCAAAGGCTCTGAAAGCGATAAAAATTATGCAGCAGTATTGGGATCTCTTAAAAGGTATCATTGTTAACGCGGAGGAAAGCCTCTGAAATGAACAAATTCTTAAAGATGCCCAACAACATCTAGAGGTCGCTTCCTGAGGGTGCTCTAGTGCAGCTCCAGAGCAAGTTCTGTCGCTGATCTTTCTAAAGATTGTTCCTCTTCCTCTGCTAACTCTGACTTTGATAAGCTTCCACCTTCTCCTTCTGATCAACCTACTTCATTTGCCCCTAAAGTTCGATCTCTAACCACCTGTATCTACCCCTCCCTACGGGCTGTCGCCTCTGCTCCTCCTGAGGAACCTCTCGATCCTGGGGACGCCCAGGAGCTAGAGGAAGAGGCTGCCGCATACCTTCGGGTTCGGGCGTGAGGTCTCTCTGGCCACGAGACCTTCTGCCTACGATCCTTCCTAGCTCCCTGATCTTCCTCAACCTTTTGCTCCCAAATACTCCTCCACTGTTGATTCTCTTGCTTCCTCTCTCTCGTTCAAGCTCTCAGCGACAAGTTTTCACAGCTCCTCTCCTCGGCATCACGTAAACTCCAGTTCCCTCTTTTTGACCCTGAAGGGTAGGGAGCTGAACCGCCTCTCCCTGCTAGACCTCTTCCTGTGGCACAGGGGCAACCACGCACTAGACAGGCAGCTTGAGCCGAAGAAGCGGCTCGCCAAAATCCCGATGATAGAGCGGGCCTTGGCTATAGCCCACCTGCTCAAAATTTTCAGTAGTGGTTACTACCTCCCCTGTACCCCATCCCACCCCATCCCCGCCCCGGCAGATAAAAATCACCTGGATAAATGATGATTCTGTCTGGGTAGGACAATAGCCTCTAGTCAAAAAGAAAAATTAGAAGCAGTCCAGCAGCTTGTGCAGGAGCAATTCAATGCTGGCCATATAGAACTCTCCACATCTCCTTGGAATACCCCTATTTTCGTTATCAAAAAGAAATCAGGTTTGTGGATGCTTTATTTTTGGAAGCCACAGATGTAGTTTTTCTGGATGAATTGTTTTTCTTATAGATGTATCGGTGTGGTATGCTTTTGCATTGATCTACCGGGTAATTTAAATTTTATTTTTACAAGCAGTTTTTCGATCAAATTCTATATTTGATACAATGTGTTAAAGATAGATCAGCCTAGAGTCACACAGCTAACAGCTGGGACCCCTGAGTGTCTAGGAGTCCTTAGAGGCTAGGTGGCCTCTCTTGGTAGTCCCTGTGGTGGTAGCGCTGGCTGGTCACAGGAACGAACCTTCAGTGCCCTCAGCATGGCCCTAACCTCTTGGATTGTTACAAGGATTTTTCATGGGCATTTTGCTACACGGGCAGTGGACAATCCCAGTAGTCCCAGGTATGCCATAAGCAACCTTTCTGTGATCTCTCCCTAACTCATTTTTCACACCTATAAAAAAAGAAATGTGCCCTGAGTAGATGTTACACTCCCTTGGTGTTCATATGCCTCCTTAGTTTTTACAGATGGCAGTTCTAACAGCATGGCTGCCTTTAAGGTGGATGGCGTTATTCATCAAGTGCCCACACAGCACACCTCGGCACAGCTTGTCGAACTTGCTGCGATAGTTAAAGTTTTTGAGTTAGTTCCCCAGACTTTTAATTTGTATACAGATAGCTGCTACATTGCAGCGTCCCTTCCTCTTTTAGAAACAGTCCCTTATATTAAGCCCTCTACCCCTGCCTCTGCCCTTTTTGCCAAGATACAGGAACTCCTTTTACTTCGCACCAACCCATTTTTTGTTGCTCACATTAGAGCACACACTGATCTTCCTGGCCCTCTGGCTGAAGGAAATGATTCAGTTGATAAGGCTACACGACTTCTAGCTGTTCTTGATCAGTCTAACTCTTTACAGTTAGCACAACAAGCTCATAGATTACATCACCTTAATGCACAAACGCTTAGGCTACAATATTCCATCACTCGAGAACAGGCTCGAGAGATAGTTAAATCATGCAAAGCTTGCCTTTCCCTTTTGCCTGAGCCTCATACAGGAGTCAACCCCCGTGGTCTTGTGCCTGGTGAGCTTTGGCAAATGGATGTTACTCATTATTCTGCCTTTGGTAATCTTAAATATATTCATGTTACGGTGGATACCTTTAGTGGCTTTGTTTGTGCCTCTCTCCAAACAGGAGAGGCCACCAAAGACGTTATTGCCCATATTTTACATTGTTTTACTATTATTCCTGTCCCTATCGCCATTAAAACTGACAATGGCCCAGGGTACATTAGTTCCAAATTTAAGGATTTTTGTAAAAAATTTGGCATTACCCACAAAACAGGAATTCCCTTTAACCCTCAAGGACAGGGAGTTGTAGAGCGAGCTAATCAGACCTTAAAAAATATGCTCTTTAAGCTTTCTTCCGAAAGCGAAACCCTGTACGCTCGCAAAGGCAAGCATCGCCTACTTTTAAATCATGCACTTTTTGTGCTCAACTTTCTCTGGACAACAATGGCCGATCAGCTGCTGATCAGCTCTGGCACCCTTCCACCCGTGAAAACTTTCAATAGGTATTCTGGAAGGAGGTGCACACGAGCCAATGGCTCGGTCCTCACCCAGTCCTTATCTGGGGAAAAGGACATGCTTGCGTTCATAACACCAGCAATGGAGAAACGCGCTGGCTTCCAGACAAACTGGTCAAGCTTTATAACCCTCCCAGGGAAAAAGCCCCTGAGGACTCTCTTGTTTTCTCTTTCAGATGCTGTTGATAACAAAACTCCCAGTGAAGATAACACCACATCGCCTGCTACTTCTTCCATTTCTCCTTACATCCCCCGGCCAGACAGCTTAATTCTGGCCCACCACCACTTAATCCCCTTTGTTCACGCAGTTGGTGCAACCTCCTGCATATCCAGTTTACAGCTGCAGGAAAAAGGTTCCTCTGGGAAGGTTCCCGAGGCGCTTACTGGGGTCTACGCCTATATGTTTCTGGCACGGACCCAGGCCTCACCTTTTCCATTAGACTTTTGAAGGAAATCCCTTCCTTTCGCCCTATTGCTGTTGGCCCCAATCCTTTTTTATACCCCTCTGGTGGTGGCTCATTCCTACCCAAGGCTGCCGCCCCTCGCCCTGGTCCTAATCTCCATTCTCCAGCTCCCGCTGCTGCCACCACTGTTTATCAACCCACCATGCCCGCCGGTCCAGTCTCCACCGCGGACCTCATCCTTCAGATGGTCAACGCCTCAGCCCAGGCACTCGCCAACACCACCTATGAGCGCTGCTGGATTTGCTATTCGCCCATCCCTCCATTCTACGAAGGAATTGCAGCCTTCGGCTCACCCATCTACACCAACGACACCAATCTGCTTCGCTGGGGCACGCAGCCACAACCACGTGGCATGACCTTAGGACAGGTCGTGGGATCTGGACTCTGCCTTTTGGGACCACGTATGCTTCCCCCCCACCCCGCTGTTAGAAGCATGTACTCAAACCATGCAAGTTGCTGCTCATGCTTCCTTCCTTATTGCCCCCAACCTCACCTTTTTTGCTTGCTCCACAGGGTGATCCCCGCATATTATTGTAGATGTTTTCCTTGCACACAAGGACTACTGCGTCCTTGTTGTACTCGTGCCCAAATTGACTGTTTGCCCTGAATCTGATTTATTGCCCCAAATTGATCCAACTGTAACTCTCTCTCGCCAAAAAAAGAGAGCCGGTCACCGCCCTCACATTAGCCATATTGGTTGGTCTGGGTGCAGCAGGTGCTGGCACAGGAATTTACTCCCTAATCCAGACAAAGGACTCTGTTAATGCTCTAACCCGCACTGTTATTAGAGACATAGATGAGCTAAAAAGAGGTTTAGATTACTTAGAACAAACTGTTGGTTCCTTAGCTGAAGTAGTACAACAAAACCGCCGTGGTCTCGACCTCTCCTTTTTGCGGGAGGGGGGAGTTTGTGCCGCCCTTAAAGAGGAATGTTGCTTTTTCAAAGACAAATCAGGATTAGTTAGAGATAGTATCAGAAGAGTTGAACAGAGTCTGGAAGAAACAAAAAAATTTGGATCAAAGTGAATCTTGGTACAAAAATTGGTTTTCTACCTCTCCCTGGCTATCGACTTTGCTGCCTAGTTTGTTAGGACCTTTTATTGGCCTTATGTTACTTATTTCCTTTGGTCCTTGGGCATTTCGCCGCCTTACTGGTTTTGTTAAAAATCAGGTTGATGAGGCTACCAAAAATTCAGTTCAGGTTCACTATCAGCAGCTCTCTCAACAAGACCCCGAAGAACCTGAGGCTGTAGACAAACCTACATTCCAGCCTTTGAGCTTTCAGGAGTTTGAGTACCTGGCCAACCGCCCGCGTTCACTCTGCTCCAGGCTGTGGAGATGCTTAAGACGGGGATAGCTTGGTGCCAGAATCTGGGAGCAAACATGGCTCTCTAAACATTGCCGGCAAAAACTTAATTCGTATCCTCTCTCGCCATGTCCAGAACTGGAAGCCCACCAGGTAACCTAAGCCAGGCACTTCACCCAACTGCTCTCTTCTTTTACTATATAGAAAAGGGGGAGATGTTGGGGACTGCTAGAACCTTGAACAAAATGGAGTCTGTCAACCGTTTCTTGGCCTACGTGACTGCGAGCACACATGCCCTTGAGACAAAGGAAAAGGCTAACCATTAAAGTTAAATTTACACAGGGCAGCCCACCCGCCTAGCCAGGGGAAATACCCTTACAGAGCAATTGTCTTTGTTAACAAGATTATAGCGTTCTGCTGTACACTTCCTACCCCTCCCTAATTCCTGCACCTGACTTACGCTGACAAGCATTTGTGGAATGCAACTAATGACTGATGGAAAATTACAGCTTTGTCTTTACCGTATTTGGTGTATATTTGAATTGAGACTTGATTGACATGCTTGTACCACCCCCTGAGGTCCTTCCTCTATAAGTTCCAGCGCGCCCCAAAAAATAAAGGCTCTTGATCAGCAAACGTTGTCTTGAGCCTGTTTCCATTAACCTCTTGAAGTTCACTTTCCAGATCGGATCTGCTCGTGAAGACCCACTAAATTAGTAGCGACCCTCATCACCTCACCCCCGCGGGTCGGGGGTCCCTTCCCGGGGGTCGCACCCCAGGACCTGATCAAGATGATTATAGGAACACTAAAAGCAACCAATGTCATTCTAAGCTAGAGTAGACAAATAATAACTAGAGACGCTGTAGTAGACTGTTTTCTAACACCAAGACAAAGTGTCCTAGTCTTGGCACCTTACTAAGAAAAGAAGTTTGGTTAGCACACGGTTTAGAGTCTGAAACTCTGACATTGAGTAGACTCACACACTTAATATCTAGTGAAATCTTTACCAGGAACAGAATCTCGATGGCATGACCATGTATAGGAGAAAAGGGCAGAGAAGGAGGACACGGGGGTCACAGGGCAAGACAGAACGCCAGGGGGATTCAGGTGCCAGCCATGTTGTCATAAAAGCTAACTCTCCACAAAGCTAGCATCAATCGCACCAGAACTGCATCCCAATGACCTAGTTACCCTCGCTGTGAGCGGCTAAGGACCTGTGACAAATAAATGGGAGGAGAGTGAGGGCTAAGGACCTATGACAAACGGGAGGAGAGAGAGGCAAGAGTGAGAATTCCACGGTACATCTGGTTGTTTTGAAAAAAAAATGTGAGGAAAAGAGCCAGAAATGAAATTAATTTTTTTGTTGTTGTTGTCTTGTTTTTGGAGACAGGGTTTCTCTGTGTAGTAGCCCTGGCTGTTTGGAACTCGCTCTGTAGACCAGGCTGGCCTCAGACCTCACAGGGATCCGCCTGCCTCTGCCTCCCGAGTGCTGAAATTAAAGGTGTGCGCCAACAACGCCCTGCTGGAATTAAATTTTCTGATACGCAAATGAATGTTTAGCCAGACAGGAATAAGAAGTGGGACAGAAAAAAAAAAACGAGATATGCTTTTTTAAGGAATGTATGTGCCACTGTCTGCAAAGCCACACTCCAACAGCAGCAGTTGGGAAGGGGGCCTTTGGAGACCCCCTTGTCACATTATCACTTGAACAAGGAAAGTACTGCAGGCCGGGTGGTGGTGGTGGTACACGCCTTTAATCCTGGCACTCAGGAGGCAGAGGCAGCCGGATCTCTGTGAGTTCGAGGCCAGGCTGGACCGACAGCCTCCAAAACAATACGGAGAAACCCTGTCTCGTAAAACCAAAAAGAAAAGAAAAGTACTGCATAGACGTTCTCATCTAGAGTAGCGCTGCCTGGAGAGTGACCCAAACCTTGCCATCAATGCCGTATCCTCTGGTACTAGCAGGTTGGATGCGCTGGCCCCAAATGGAACTGGTGCTGGGTTTGCTGCCAGGATCCCTCAGCAGCCCAGGAACCCTCACGGTCTGCGTCCCCCCCCCACATCATGCTCCTTTTCACTGGGTGCTGCTATTCCTCTATTATTCACTTGTAGTTACCAACTAATTTGAAGTATGTCTCTTGAATCAGTCTGCTTTCACCCTTTGCAAGATCATGGTTGAACACTTAGTATGAGACCTGACTATAAAACAGAGTGAACACTTTAACAAGACATAACTGGGGTTTGCAAATGGGCGTTTTCATTCCACGCCTGTCACATTCTCCTAAGTTCGTATGTCCACGGCCATGTAGAAGACCATGCTCACGGCTGTTCCACCAAGTGAAAGCCGTATGGTGCTTATTCTGAACAAATTCATCCTTTAAGACCTAGGTCTGGACCTTGTCTTTCCTAGGCTCTTCTTTTTCCTGGGGTCTTCTCCTTCCTGGAGTCTTCTCCTTCCCGGAGTCTTCTCCTTCCTGGGCTCTTCTCCTTCCTGGGCTCTTCTCCTTCCTGGAGCCTTTTCCTTCCTAGGCTCTCCTGATATCCATTCTTTTCAATCCTGTAGTTTATAATCCCAGCTGACTATGTTTTCTAAGATGAATGCAACAGCATTTCCTTCCACACACTGTTTCTTCAATACCTCAATCACTTTGAAGCTTCTTCTGCCGACACGGGGAAGACGCGATGGTTAATTTTCATTGTCAGCCTGGCAGGATTTAGATTCACCATGGAAACACATTTGTGGATGTGTCCCTGAGGGTGTTCCCAGAAGCTCTGGTTGAACAAGGGCAGCAAGCCTCTGTCTCTGAGTATGAGGAACACCATCCATAGGCTAGTCTCAGAGTGAATTAAAAGAAAGAAAAAAGCTGGGCACCAGCACTTACCTCTCTCCCCTTCACAGCTCTCTGTGGGATGTGAGAAGCGGCCAAGGCTTCTTGCTGCCTGGCTTCAAACCTCCCCTTCCTTGAGTTGCTATTGTTGGGTATATTACCATAACAATGAGAAAAGTATCTAAGACAACGCATCACTTCAAGATAGAAGCCTGGGCACAGCTGTTATGAAAGGGATGCACGGCATTGGTGACTTTCTTGTACAGCCACAATGGAAGTCAGTATGGACATACCTCAAAAAAAAATGGGAAATGTGGGGCTGGAGATATGGCTCAGAGGCTAAGAGCACTGGCTGCTCTTCCAGAGGTCCTGAGTTCAATTCCCAGCAACCACATGGTGGCCCACAACCATCTGTAATGAGATCTGGTGCCCTCTTCTGGCCTGCAGGGATACATGCAGACAGACACTGTATACATAATACTGTATACATAATAAACAAATATATATATACATATATATATTATTAAGTGAGTCAGATGTACCACTCTTGGGTAAATATATCTAAAAGACATCCTAAGTCAACACCTCAAAGAGGGGCTAGAGAGATGGCTCAGTTAGACCACTGGTTACTCTTCCAGACCAGGGTTTGGTCACCAGCACGCATGTGGTGGCTAACAGCCATCTGTAACTCTGGTTTCAGGGGATCTGGCACCCTCCTCTCACCTTGAAAGACCCCTACCCAGGGCACCCTAGGAAAAGAAAAACAAGGCCTAGCCATTGCCTAATGGAAAAACCCAGACCAGGTGCCTCGCCCTCAAACAGGATGTCAAACAGGATATCTGTGATCACCATAGCAGTCATGGGACCCTGATAATAATTGCTGAAGTGTGCCGGGGTCTTTCATGAGGTAATACCAGGAAAGCTAGTCCGTGGGAACTACCCCTGCCCCCAAGAAGAGCCAATGAAATGCCTGTTGCTATGCTGATTCTTATGTAACCATTAAAACTCTACAAATATTGTGCTCCCTCCAAGCCCGGTATGCTCTGCAGCCGAGTTGCAGTAGCATCCGCAGGCGCCTGTGTACTCAATAAATCACCTCTTGCATTTGCAGCCAGTGGTCTGGCCCCGGTTCTTGGGCAGAGGGTTCGGTTCGGTGCCCGGCGCTTTGATGCTGAGGTCTTTCAACCTTTGCAAGCACCAGACATGCACATGATGTAGACATACATATGAGCGAAACACTCACACACATAAAGGTAAAATTTTAAAATCCAAAAAGATTATAAATAAATGTATATGTGGGTGTGTGTTTATGTGTGTGTGGAGGGATCGTGAAACCAAGAAGTGGGATCATAAGAGGGAAGGGCGATATCTCAAGGAAGAGAAGAAAGAGAAAGGTAATGTATAAACACACGATTAAAAGCAGAGAGATTATATGGGAAAGAAAGGGACCTGGCAGACAGGCGTTGGTGGCGCACGCCTTTAATCCCAGCACTCCGGAGGCAGAGGCAGGCAGATCTCTGTGAGTTCGAGGCCAGCCTGGTCTACAGAGCGACTTCCAGGACAGACTCCAAGACAATACAGAGAAACCCTGTCTCGAAAACACACAAAAAAAAAAAAAAGAAAGAAAGAAAGAAAGAAAAAAACAAAGGGACCTGGCTGGGGTGCCGTGGAGGAAAGGAATAACTACAATGACGTGTATTTATGAAAATGTCATAATGAAACCCATTACTTTGTGTAACAACCTTAGAACACTGTTTTAAAAGAAAATGTGTATAGTCTTACTCGGGTTAAGATAGGCTTGTGACCAAAAGAGAATAGATAACCGGGTGGCTTTCATAGTTAAGTCTGAGAAGGTGTTATGATTCTCTCTGTTTCTCTTAGGAATTCACTCCTCAAATCCAAACATGAAGCCCAAGTGTTAGCATTCAGGCTTGTGCACTCAGCCTGCCTGTGGAGTTCTGACGGGACACGCCCTCAGCGGCAGTCACAAAGAGCATCACCTGTGCACAGTCACTATGTTCCCTTTTAAAAGGGCTCCGCCCACCTCCCAACCTCCCTTACCCTCCGGCCTCTCCCTCCCTCTCCCTCTCCCTCTCCCTCTCTCCCTCTCCTTCCCTCCTTCTCCCTTTCCCTCCCTCTCCCTCTCTCCCTCCCCCTCCCCCTCTCCCTTTCCCTCCCCCTCTCCCTCTCCTCTCCTCTCTCCCTTCCCTCCTCAATCCAGTCTCCCCCTCCCCTTTATACACTCCTTTTCCCCTAACTATAAAAAAAACCCTCTGTTCGAACTCTGTTGCATGGTGTCTTTCTCTCTCAAGTCACTTTTCTTAAATTACAACACCAAGCCACCATGAAGATGCCCTGGTCAGGTGACAACTGGCATGCCCATTGTCCAACATGTGAACGGTTGGTTGGTTGGTAGAAACCTGTAAGGCTTTGAGAAGACTTTGGGGGATTAAGGTTTTGGGGGTGTGAGGGCTTTGGGTAGACTTAAGGTTTTGAGTGTATTAATGCTTTGGGGTGTTAAGCCTTTGGGGTGTTGAGGGACTATTTTTTTTAATGCTATTGGAAACTAGAGAAAGAGAAATCTTTGTCGTGCCAAAGCAGGTTTAGCAATGCTGTCCTTTGCGGAAACATAGCAAACAGAAACTGCCTCTAATGAACTGGGTGGTCTGGGTTAGGCTTCCCATCAGAATACCTAAAATGGCACCTGACTTCTTCTTGATTCCTGTGATAAACTAGGAGGAAAGGGGTCAGTTAAAGGGTTGGATCTTAAAGAAGCTAGAACTTTCTGTGTCCAGAAGTAAAACCATTTCTCCCAACCTCTTCCACAGTAGACAGTTATCAAGTTAAAAAAGGACCTCAGGGGGCTGGAGTTGGCTCAGCAGCTGGGAGCACTGGATGCCCTTCCAGAGGACCCAGGTTCTACTCCCAGCACCCATGTAGCAGTTCACAACTGTCTGTAACTCCAGTTCCAGGGGATCCGACATCCTCACACAGACATCGTGCAGGCAAAACACCAAAGCACATGAAAACTTAGGCAGAATATTAAACCCAGGTACGAGCACTAAGATCCTTAATTAAAACCTCAAAGAATCTTCCAGACAAACAGAAGGCCTTGAAATGATGCAAAGGGCATTTAATATGCACAGCTTCCAGAACTTTGAGGGCATTGTCCTTCAGTAACCTCCGCAGCAGGCCAGCCCACAGTAGAAATTGCCAAGAGTTTTATGAGCATGTGTTTTCTTCTAGTGGATTTGGTTTATAAATAAAAAATAGGAACACAGCCTTTTTTTTCTTTGTTTTGTTTTTATTTTATTGTTTTAACTTTAAAAGGCAGCTATTAGGAGCTGTTTAATCCTTGAACTACTATGGGCACTGGATTGCTCAATGCCAAACATCCACAGCCTCCTAGAGAAGAAGGATAATGCTGAGGGTAGGCTCGAAAGCCAAAAAAGAAACTGCCAGAATTTAAATCAAAACAAGTGACAACAATATGCAACTCCATTTCAAAACTCTTGTGAATTGATGACAATAGCATGCTTCCTGACTTTTTTCCCTTCAACAAAAGTGTGTGTGTGTGTGTGTGTGTGTGTGTGTGTGTATGCATGTATGTACGTGCATACTCAGGTCTTCAGGCTTGACCACAAATGTCTTCAACCACTGAGCCTTCTCACTGGCCAGTCTTCTCCCTCTTGAATGGAGTGTTATTAGTGTCACTCGGAGAGATACAGACCTTCTTTCAGGCCACTGCCCTCCAGTGGAACTGCTCTGAAGAACTACATGGAGAGCACGCCATCCTCACCGGAAATGCTCCAGAAGACACGCCATGCTCACCGGAAGTGCTCCAGATGACGAGGTCCCGAGACGGCAGATGCTACAGGTGGACGAGACCTGAGAACCTTAAAGAAGGAGAATGCATGGGTTTTTGCAAGTTGTAAGAATGGGAGTCATCATATCCAGGCCGTGGGCTAAAACAGAAATAGCTATACTCCAATCTATACCAGAGAGGCTCCCTCCAGCAGCTGATGGGAGCCGATGCAGAGATCCACAACCAAACATTGGGTGAGGAGAGAGTTCAAACTGGAGCTCTCCGTAGGGTCCTTCCCCCCGTCAGAGCTCAGGAACCCTGCAGAATAGGCAAAGGAAGAATTGTGTGAGCCAGAGCGGTGGAGGACACTGGGAGAACGCAGAATCGACTAAGCAGGACTCGTAGGGGCTCACAGAGACGGAAGAGGCAGTCGCAGAACCTGCAGTGTATCCGTACTAGGTCCTCTGCAAACATGTTTTGGTTGTTGCCTTGGTGTTTTCTGTGGGACTCCTAACAGTGGGAGCCCAACAGGAGGAAAAGGGTCCCAGGAACAGGAGAAAGAGTCAGACACAACCCTACACCCGGCATGATGGTTTGTGCCTAGTATTGTTGTAACTTGTTATGTCAAGTTCCGTTGGCATCTCTGAGGGGCCTGCTCTTTTATGAAGAGAAATAGAGGAGGAGTGGATCTGGGGGGTTGGGGGGCCCAGGGAGGTGGTTGGGAGAGTCAAAAGAGTGGAGGGCGGGGAAACTGTGGTCAGGATGTATTGCCGGTAAATGGGCCGCACTGAGGATGCTGAGAAATGCGGGGGGGGGGGGGGTCAAAGATACTTTATTAGAGAGAGAGGCCACTTACATGAGAAGCTGAGAACCAGGTCGGCGCTCCAAGAGAGTGAGAGCCACTACTGTATCTTCTTTTTTGTTTGTTTGTTTTTGTTTTTGTTTTTTACGTGACAGGGTTTCTCTGTATTGTTTTGGAGGCTGTCGGTCCAGCCTGGCCTTGAACTCACAGAGATCCGCCTGCCTCTGCCTCCCGAGTGCCGGGATTAAAGGCGTGCGCCACCACCGCCCAGCATCCTGTATCTTCTTTTGTCCCTGATTTCTCCCACCTACCTGTGACCATGCCCCTAAGGAGCATGGTTAGCGCTGCAGGTACATGATCTCTCCCTACAGGGATGTATTGTGTGAGAGAAGGAAAATAAAGAGAGAGAACTGGCGGAAATAACACTAAGTAACTTCCAATACATATGACTAAGTCATAAAAGGCTACATACAGCTTCTACCTGGTTCTGCATGGGAAACTTTTTGTCTCTCAGACCCAGGCACCCTACTGTGAAGAAATTCGATCAGCCACATGCAGAGGCTGAATGTGAGAGCTGGGTTACCGGTTTCAGGCGAGGTCTCAGCTGGTCAGCTATGGTCTATCACAGACAGGCAGTAAGTCAGCTCTACACACAGCTGTCGAGTCACCCCACCCTTAAGTCTGTCCTGCTGAGACCCTGTAACTTGTATTTGCTCCCGCCAGCTGTCTACCCACCAAATAACATACAAGATACTATATTAATTATGAAGCTGTTGGCTGTTCGCTATGGTTTCTTATCAGCTAGTCCTGACTTAATTATTAACCCATAATTATTAATATATATTTTTATGAGGTCTTACCGAGGATATAGCCTCATGCATCCTCTCTTCCTGGGATCACATGGCGACTCTCTACTCTTGACTACATTTCCCAGGATCCTCCTCGACTCCTAGTCCCACCTGTCTTGCTTCCCTATTGGCCAACAGTGCTTCATTTATCAACCAATAGGACAACATATACACAGAAGGACTTTCCCCATCAAGACCCACTCATCTGAGCAAAGGTCAACTCTGTCCTTAGAGTCATGGTGGGTTATATCTGATTAACTTCCAATTTGATTGGTAGCTACAAAGCAATTGCATGGTCAAGAATTTTCACATGTGTCAAAAGTCATCTTCCTAGTAATTTTTTCGTTTTACAGGTGAAGACACTGAGACTCCAGTAAGCTCAGAAAAGTTCCACATCCCTCGAAGGGTTCATCCGCCCACGCTGACCCCACAGGCCCTTCTAGTAGGCTGAACTCTCCCCAACGAACTTCAAATGTCCTGATCATGACCAAATTTTCAACAAAAAACAAAGATCACATGAGGTCATCAAGAAGAACATCTATTTTGGTCATCAGAAGCTAAAACAACAACAGCCTGATTTCCATGCAAGTTACAGGAATTACCCCCAAGATAAGAGCTACAGCAATGTTTCTAACAGTATCAGATCACAGGCACAAAACGGAAGAGAATACTTCTGATGTACTGTGATAGTTGGGAATAGTGCTTTTATCCACTAATATTCCTGCTACAATGCCTGGCCACAGGGGAGACACTATACAACCTGCTAGGGAATATTATTTTAAGGGGTGTGACTTCTGTTTATGCTACATTTGTTTAACTCTGTGAAGCTGTGATTCTTTGCCTGCCTAAAACTCCTGATGGTTCTAATAAAGAGCCGACCGGTCAATAGCGAAGTAGGAGCAAGGATAGGCGGGGCTAGCAGGCAGAGAGAATAAATAGAAGGAGAAATGGGGGTGGGTGGAGCAAGATAGAACAGGAAGGAGGAAGACATCAGGGGCCAGTCAACCCAGACACACAGCAAGCCTCTGAGTAAAAGAATGTGAAAGTAAGATATACAGAAAGATAAAAGCCTGGAGGCAAAAAATAGATGGGATCATTTAGGTCAAGAAAAGCTGGCAAGAAAAGAGCCAGGCTAAAGTCAGGCATTCATAATAAGAATAAACCTCCATGTGTGATTTATTTGGGAGCTGGGTGTTGGGCCCCTCAAAAGACCAAAGAGCCAAAACAATAAAACATCTCACTACAACAACCTATAACTGTGAGGAGCCGCCCTCGCTATCGCTATTGCCGTTAGAAGATGGCGCTGACATCCACTGTCAGTTGGAGTTAACTGTCGCTGTCAGTTGGAGTTAACTGTCGCTGTCAGTTGGAGTTAACTGTTTAAACTGTGCCTCTCCCGTGACGTCATCTGGGGTGATGTGCAAACCACCAATCCCGGCTCTACACATCTCACTCGGAGCTCCTAGGCTTATATAAGGGGCTGGGTTTCTTAGCTTGGGGTCTCCCTCTAAGAAGCTGATCATCTATCTCTCAAGATGCATTAAAGCTTTACTGCAGAAGGATCCGAGTGTTCTGCGTCGTTCTTGCTGGCGAGACGGTAGCGCGGGACATCTGGTGCCGAAACCCGGGAACTCTTCAACATCGCCGGCGCCGCGGGAGACCCCTCGGAAAACGGGGCGGATTCAGAACTGCAGGGACGTAGGTTCAGAGAGGTATGCTTTATCCTGAACAACCCTTTTCTCGACTTTGGCCTTAGTTTGTCATCACCGTGGGACGGGTCAGTGGAGGCTTTGGTGCTAGTCCTGTTTGTCCTTCTCCTTCATCGTGGCTGGTGCTGACAGAACGGCGCTGTCCGTCTGGCGCTGTCCGTCTGGCGCTGTCCATCTGGCGCTGTCCATCTGGCGCTGTCAGTCTGGCGCTGTCAGTCTGGTGCTGTCAGTCTGGTGCTGTCAGTCTGGTGCTGTCAGTCTGGTAACGGAGTTGAGCGCGTTTTTAGATAAGCTGTCAGCGCGATGGGGTCGTCACAGTCAGTGGTTACAGCCTTACAGACTGTGCTAAAACAAAGAGATCTTAAAATTGCACCACGAACACTTCAAAATTTTGTGAAGGAGGTAGATAGAGTGGCACCATGGTATGCTTGTTCCGGGTCCCTCACTGTGGCCTCATGGAACAAGCTAGGTAAAGAACTAGACAGGAAGCATGCAGAAGGAGATCTCTGCTTAGGTACCAAAGCCATTTGGAAGCTAGTTAAAAACTGCTTGGAGGATGAGGCCTGTCACCCTGCTATAATAGAAAGTCAGGGAACCTTAGAGGAAGTTCAGGATAGCATGTCAGAAACTGAACGGAGTGAGAGAATGGGAGCTCGCAAAAGAAAAGACATGTCTAAGAAAAAAGGCCCTCCCAGGAAGTTAAGAAAGGGGGAGAGAAAGAAGGGAGTTATCATTCACCCCTTAACAAATCTAAGAAAAAGAAAAAGCCAGAATCTAGTCTATACCCTGCAGTAGAGCTAGAAGCCTTGGAGCTAGATAATTCTGATTCTGACACTCTGGATTCTAGCGAAGAAGGTGGTCTAGAGGAGGAGGTGGCACGGTATGAGGAAAAAGATATCACCCTGATAGACACCGGCCACTGAAAACAAAAATGAATGTGAGGCCACCGCCTATAAATCCGGCAGGCTCACGCCCCTCAGCGCCTCCGCCATATGAGCTTCGGCTGAATACTGGTACTGACTCCTTTTTACCTTTAGAGGAACGGAGAAAAATACAAATGGCTTTTCCAGTATTCGAGAATGTGGAAGGCGGAAGAGTACATACCCCCGTAGATTACAATCAAATTAAAGAATTGGCCGAATCCGTTCGTAATTATGGGGTCAATGCTAACTTTACCACATTACAGGTGGAAAGGCTTGCTAATTTTGCCATGACTCCCACTGACTGGCAAACGACAGTGAAAGCAGTGCTTCCCAACATGGGACAATACATGGAATGGAAGGCTCTCTGGTATGATGCAGCCCAGGCACAAGCTAGAGTTAATGCCACGGCTGAAGATGAGAATCAGAGGCAGTGGACATTTGAAATGCTGACAGGTCAGGGTCAACATGCCCTTAATCAAACCAACTACATCTGGGGCGTCTATGGTCAGGTGTCGGCCGCCGCTATTAAAGCATGGAAGGCCCTCACAAAAGGGGAGAGTCCAGTGGACACCTTACAAAGATTGTCCAAGGACCCCAAGAGCCATTTTCAGACTTTGTGGCCAGAATGACAGAGGCCGCTAGTCGCATCTTTGGTGATTCAGAACAAGCTATGCCCCTGATTGAGCAACTTGTCTATGAACAAGCAACCCAGGAATGTCGAGCGGCTATCGCCCCTCGCAAAAGCAAAGGTTTACAAGATTGGCTCAGAGTGTGCAGGGAGCTGGGGGACCCCTAACCAATGCAGGACTAGCTGCCGCCATTTTACAAACGCACAGGTATAGAGATTTATCTAATCGAAAAGCTTGTTTTAATTGTGGGAGAATGGGGCACCTTAAGAAAGATTGTCAAGCCCCTGAAAGAACAAGAGAATCGAAGCTTTGCCATCGTTGTGGTAAAGGTTATCATAGGGCTAGCGAATGCAGGTCAGTCCGGGATGTAAAAGGGAGGCTTCTGCCCCCTATTGAAGAATCCAAGGTACCCCAATCAAAAAACGGGTCACGGGGCCCATGGTCCCAGGGCCCTCAGAAATATGGGAACCAATTTCAGAAAAGCAATCAAGAGGAAGTAGAGGTTTCCGAGGAACCTCCGGAATGGACTTGCGTGCCGCCTCCGACTTCTTACTCATGCCCCAAATGAATGTTCAACCGGTCCCAGTCCATTCCCCTGGACCTTTGCCCCCTGCCACCATTGGGCTTATTCTGGGCCGTGGCTCCTTAACTTTACAGGGACTCATTATATATCCTGGGATTGTTGACCCATATCATAAAGAGGAGATTCAAGTTCTCTGTTCTAGCCCTCGGGGTGTATTTTCTATAAAGCAGGGAGATAGAATTGCACAACTGGTGTTGCTGCCCTCCCTCGGGGATGGAGAAACCTACACTTTACAAAAAAGGGCTATGGGATCTTCTGGAAGTGATTCAGCCTATCTGGCTATACCCCTAAATGAGAGACCTACAATAAAATTGTTAATTAATGGAAAAGAATTTGAAGGGATAATGGATTCGGGAGCAGACAAAAGCATTATTTCACTCCATTGGTGGCCGAAGTCTTGGCCCACTGTTGTTTCATCTCATTCTCTACAAGGTCTTGGATACCAGTCCTCTCCTGCCATCAGTGCCTCAGCCTTAACCTGGCGGGATGCTGAAGGCAAACAGGGATGTTTTACCCCCTATGTGTTGCCACTCCCTGTAAATTTATGGGGACGAGATGTGTTACAAGCCATGGGCATGACCCTAACTAATGAATACTCCCCCAGGCATCAGCCATTATGGCAAAGATGGGGTATACAAATGGTAGAGGCTTGGGTAGGCAAGAACAAGGCAGAATAAAACCCATTACACAACACGGAAATCGGGGTAGAAAAGGACTGGGTTTTATTTAGGGGCCGTTGAGGCTTCACGACCCATACCATGGAAAACAGAGGAGCCGTTATGGGTCTCTCAATGGCCTCTATCCTCTGAAAAATTAGAGGCTGTCACAAGATTAGTGCAAGAACAGGAACGGCTGGGGCATCTAGAGCCTTCTACCTCCCCATGGAATACACCAATTTTTGTTATTAAGAAGAAATCTGGGAAGTGGAGATTACTCCACGACCTGCGGGCCATTAACAATCAGATGCATCTTTTTGGCCCTGTTCAAAGAGGCCTTCCTTTGCTTTCTGCACTTCCTCAAGATTGGAAGCTTGTTATTATAGATATTAAGGATTGTTTCTTCTCTATTCCACTTTACCCACGGGATAGACCAAGGTTTGCCTTCACTATCCCTTCTCTTAATCATATGGAACCAGACAAGAGATTTCAGTGGAAGGTACTGCCGCAAGGCATGGCCAATAGCCCAACAATATGTCAGCTATATGTGCAGGAGGCTTTGGAGCCAATTAGGAAGCAATTTACATCTTTAATCGTTATCCATTATATGGACGATATTCTTATTTGTCACAAAGAGTTAGATGTTTTACAAAAGGCTTTTCCCATGCTGGTGGCTGAATTAAAACAGTGGGGATTAGAGATTGCCTCAGAAAAGGTTCAAATTGCAGATACAGGGCTCTTTTTGGGCTCAAAGATTACTCCCAAAAATATAGTTCCTCAGAAAATAGAAATT
Source organism: Mesocricetus auratus (assembly GCF_017639785.1). Classification (NCBI taxonomy): domain Eukaryota; kingdom Metazoa; phylum Chordata; class Mammalia; order Rodentia; family Cricetidae; genus Mesocricetus; species Mesocricetus auratus. The sequence goes on from NW_024429204.1 coordinate 1,115,116, forward strand.
CGCAAAGACCACTTACAAACATTAAATGATTTTCAGAAACTTCTGGGAGATATAAATTGGTTGAGGCCCTTTTTAAAAATTCCATCTGCTGATCTAAAACCCCTCTTCGATCTCCTGGAGGGTGAGCCTCATATCTCCTCACCCAGAAAATTTACCCCTGCCGCCCACCGAGCCTTACAGATGGTGGAAGAGGCCTTACAGGAAGCACAATTACAACGAATTGAGGAGTCACTACCTTTTAATCTGTGTGTTTTTAAGACAGCTCAATTGCCAACTGCAGTCCTGTGGCAACATGGACCATTACTTTGGATTCATCCAAATGCTTCCCCTGCTAAGATTATTGACTGGTACCCTGATGCTGTTGCACAGCTCGCGCTTCGTGAATAAAAGCAGCTGTTACACATTTTGGCAGGGATCCTGATTCCTTGATTGTGCCTTATACTGCTGCACAAGTTCAGACCTTGGCAGCCACATCTAGTGATTGGGCAGTTTTAGTTACTTCCTTTTCAGGACAAATTGATAATCATTTTCCAAAGCATCCAATTTTACAGTTTGCCCTAAACCAGGCTATAGTGTTTCCACAAGTGACAGCTAAAGACCCACTCCCAGATGGGACTGTGGTGTACACTGATGGATCAAAAACTGGTATGGGAGCTTATGTGGTCAAGGATAGGGTTATATCTAAACAATATAATGAAACTTCACCTCAAGTTGTAGAATGTCTGATAGTACTGGAGGTTCTTGAGGCTTTTCCAGGACCCCTCAATATTGTATCAGATTCCTCTTATGTGGTTAATGCAGTTAATCTCCTTGAGATAGCTGGAATAATAAGATCCTCCAGCAGAGTTGCTAACATCTTTCAGAAGATACAAGCTGCCTTGTTAAATAGGAGATTTCCTGTTTTCATTACCCATGTCCGAGCACATTCTGGACTCCCAGGTCCCATGTCCTTAGGGAATGACTTAGCGGACAAGGCTACAAAGCTGGTGGCCGCTGCCTTGTCTACCCATGCACAAGCAGCAAAAGAATTCCATAAGCGCTTTCATGTGACGGCTGAGACCTTGCGCCGTCGTTTTGCTCTATCCAGGAAAGAGGCTAGGGAAATTGTTACTCAATGCCAGAATTGCTGCGAATTCTTACCTACTCCCCACATGGGAATAAACCCACGTGGCATTAGACCATTGCAGATGTGGCAGATGGATGTTACTCATATTCCCTCTTTTGGAAGGCTTCAATATGTTCATGTTTCTGTTGACACCTGTTCTGGCGTAATGTTTGCCACACCCCTAACAGGGGAAAAGGCCTCATATGTGATTCAACATTGCCTTGAGGCCTGGAGTGCTTGGGGAAAACCCAGAATTTTAAAAACAGACAATGGACCAGCATATACCTCTCAAAAATTCCGACAGTTTTGTCGGCAAATGGATGTTACCCATCTAACTGGCCTACCTTATAACCCTCAAGGACAGGGCATTGTGGAACGTGCCCATCGTACACTCAAATCATATCTGATTAAACAAAAGGGGAGTATTGAGGATGTTCTACCCTCGGTACCAAGAGTTGCTGTATCCATGGCACTTTTTACCCTTAATTTCTTGAACTGTGATGCCCAAGGCCACACTGCGGCTGATCGCCACAGTTTAGAGCCTGATAGGCCAAAAGAAATGGTAAAATGGAAAGATGTCTTGACTGATCTCTGGAAAGGCCCGGATCCTATTCTTATAAGATCCAGGGGAGCTGTGTGTGTTTTTCCACAGGAGGAAGAAAACCCCCTGTGGATCCCTGAAAGACTCACTCGAAGAGCTCCTTCACAACTCCAGAATAAGAAGGATGGAGGCCAAGTGGGTGATGAAGACTCTCCTACTCGGGATGATGGTTCCTAGTATGATGGGAGAGTTACGGTGGGCCATCATGTCTACCTTCCCCTACCGATGCCAGTGATGCAGAATGCCCAGGTGTTCCCTAGATTTTTCACAAATAATAGAGAGTTGGGGCTTGCCTTTTTGCCTTTAGATCCTCAGATACAGAGTTTTCAGGATGAGAGAACCTTGTCATTAGTAGGAAGCTTATGCTTTACTGTGATTTCTTCATTAAAGGATAATTTTATTCATATGGATCCAGAAAGATCTAATGCTAATCCTTTTGAATTAATGGAAGCTGTACTGATCTTTCTCCTATGATAGTGAGAAGGGACAGATTACTTTTGATTGGAAAGGGGCATTAGGCAACAGTCTGAGTGAGGGACAGAGCTCTGGATCATCTGATTGGTCCTCCTCCAATGTTAAGTATACCCCTTTTAAGAGAACTAATTATTCAGCTGCCCTTTATTTGGGTTGTGAGTAATGATACCTTAGGTAAGAATCAGAAAGAAATAAATTGTTCTGCTTAGAATTGTTTTTATGCATTATGCTGGGATGCTATTAAGCACCCTTTTGCTTTGGTAATGCGCATGCCTCGATTTATTCCAGCTCCTGTTGAGGCGCCAAGTAATTTGAGTTTGTTTAGGGAAAAGCGAGATTTTTGGGATCTCTGCTATTATTGTGGGCCTGATAGCCACCGCCGCGGTTACTGCTTCGGTTACCGCCTCGGCCCTTGCACTTTCTGCCACTGTGCAGACAACTCAAACCATTAATGAACTATAGGCCACTGTGACCATGGTCCTAGATAAACAGGCCACTGCCAATTCTCAGATACAAGGAGGCCTGATGTTGGTAAACCAACAGATTAATTTGGTTCAGGAACAATTGGATATATTGTGGCAGATGGCCCAATTGGGATGTGAACAAAAGTTGCCTGGCCTTTGTGTCACTTCAGTACAATATGAGAATTTTACAAGAGCAGCTAACCTGTCAAAAGCTCTGTCTCAACATTTATTACAGAATTGGACTTTTGAGTTTGAGCAGACACTCCGTGAGTTGAGAATGGCGATCCTGCAAGTGAATTCGACGCATCTGGATCTTTCTCTGATGGAAGACCTCTCCCCTGGATTTCATCTGCATTTTCTTATTTTAAGGAATGGGTGGGGGTAGGATCATTTAGCCTAGTTCTCTGCTGTGGAATAGTGTTGATGCTTTGGATGGTGTGTACGCTCAGAGCCCAAACAAAAGGAGAAAGTGGTGGTGGCACAAGCACTTGCTGCCTTAGAACACGGAGCATCCCCTGACATTTGGTTAACCATGTTAAAGCAATAGGTCGCTGGCCTCCCAGCTCTTGCACCCCACGAGGCTAGTCTCATTGCACGGGATAGAGTGGGTAGGCTTCAGCAGCCCAAGGAGTTGCAAGGCTAAGCACTGCACAGGAGAGGTCTGCGGTATAACGACTTTCTCCTGGGAGATAAGTCATCTTGCATGAAGGTTCTATGTCATGATCTCCTTCCCCCAGAAAAAAGACATCGGACTGGTCAGGACTTCCTCTGGGGATAAGACCCTGGAGAGGAGCTTTGTACATGTTCCGAATTTGCACATGGGGATTTGACCTCTATCTCCACTCCAAAGTTGTGGGTGTCCTATTGCTTCAAAAATAAATGAATAGGGGGAGATGTGAGGAGCCGCCCTCGCTATCGCTATTGCCGTTAGAAGATGGCGCTGACATCCACTGTCAGTTGGAGTTAACTGTCGCTGTCAGTTGGAGTTAACTGTCGCTGTCAGTTGGAGTTAACTGTCGCTGTCAGTTGGAGTTAACTGTTTAAACTGTGCCTCTCCCGTGACGTCATCTGGGGTGATGTGCAAACCACCAATCCCGGCTCTACACATCTCACTCGGAGCTCCTAGGCTTATATAAGGGGCTGGGTTTCTTAGCTTGGGGTCTCCCTCTAAGAAGCTGATCATCTATCTCTCAAGATGCATTAAAGCTTTACTGCAGAAGGATCCGAGTGTTCTGCGTCGTTCTTGCTGGCGAGACGGTAGCGCGGGACATATAACAACAGCTGAGAAGAAAGTCGTAAGGCCCTGAGGACAAGACAGGGGAAGTATCTCCAACAACTTGTTGGCTCACTTCCTATTCAGAGAGAACACTCATCCCATAAATGGTAAATCCTTCAAGGGAATGTCTGAAACATATTCAAAATTAAATTCTGTATAGGAGAGTGAAGAAAGAGACTTCAGACCATTGAAGCAAAGCTTGTTTTTAATCACACACTGTTTCCAACTTGAGAACCATTTGTACAAAAAGAAGCCTAAATATTTTTTTTCAGTCGTTTGAAGAAACACATTACGAGTCTGCATAAAAAGGGCAGGATTTCAAGTTTCTAAGAAAGTAATCCCTCTTCTCAAATAAAGAAGAGCTTTAACAAGAAAACGTCTGTTCATAAAAGTTGTCAGCCTCCAGATAATTTTTGAAAAGCTGGAAATGAATTTTCGAGTGTAATCTAATCGTTGTTTATTGACTCACTTGGTGCCCACTGAAGAGCGGACGCTGCAGACAAGCTCAAACCAAACCGCTGGGAATGAAAGGCACCCATCCCGCCCTATACGAACTCGTTAGCTCCCATCTAGCTGGGAGACAGATGCGAGCGGAACTGCTGGGCATCACGAGGAAGGGAAAGAAGTGGGAGGTGGGGAAGGTTCCTGCTACAGGAGGGCGCGTGCTGGATTGTGTGTGAGCGGGAAGTCTGCGAAAGCGCCGTCTGAACCATGAAATAAGGAACGGTGTCCTGGCTTCCAAGGGCTACCATTGCAAACCATCACAAACTGATGGTTTGGGAGGTTGGAGGTCAAGCGGGAAGGTACTCAGCAAGGCCATTTCTTTCTGACAGAAAGCTTCTTGCCTCTTCCCAGCTCCTAGGGTTGGCTTTCAACCCTCGGTGTTCCCTAGCTTGGATCTGCATCGCTCCAGCCTCTTCCTTTGATGTTATGCGATGCTCACACATCGTTCTGTGCTGACTCTCATGACCTTCCCAGAGGGACCCCGGTGATAATGAGCTAATAACAGATCGTCACCATATTCCAGGACCATCACAGCTCAGTTATTCTATCTGCAATGACCCTACTTCCGGGGACAAAAAGGTCACCTCTGAAGTACCGGGAGTCAGGACTTTATGTATCGTTATCTTTTTTTTAGGGGACCCAAGGTGACTCAATAAAGATGAAGGGCAGGGTCAGTAAGAGGGTCCAGTGGATGATAAAACACGCTTTTTTTCTTGAGTTCAATCCCGAATTCATGTAAGGGTGAGAAGAATACAGCAACTCCACGGGAGCTGTCTTCTTCCTACCTCTACACATGTGCCTTGGTGTGTATGCCCCCCCTCTCTCTCCTTCCCTCCCTCCTCTCTCTCTCTCTCTCATACACACACACACACACACACACACACACACACACACACGATGATGGTGATGATGATGATGATGGAGATGATGATGACGATGGTGATGGCAGGGCAGAGGGAAAGCCCTACCAAAGGCCTTGTGGCAGACACATAGTGTATCTGAGGGCAACTAACTGTCGAGGAGCGCGGGGGGGGGTCTGCTTTCTTGACGTATCTTGCTGTTCTGATCTTTTGTCACCACGATTATTCAAAAATCTATAACGATATTGACCCTGACCAGGATCGGAGAGAGAGCCTTAACGCCGACATTCTCCTGCCTATGTTTCTGCCGTCCTCCTGGGTCTAGCCTCGAGGGGAGAACACTGGAGATTTCTCTGGATGCTGTTGCTCTCGCCAGCCACGACTGAAACAAAATTTAAAATAGTTTGCCCTTCACTCCTTCATATCCTGGGGGGAGATTTTGCATGTGGTTTGGAGTCTCAGAATAAATTACTGAACCAAGCCTAATTTAAAAACAAAAATTAAACATAAACAACGAAAAAAAAAAAGGAAAAGCACCTTGCTAGTCTTTCATTGTACAAACCTCCTTCCCAGAAGGCTGCATCTCAATGAGCCACTGCCCTCATTCTTTTTTAAAGCTAGCTCACATCCTGATGCTGTGGTCATTTGTTTCTTTGAATCCAGATCAACTACACAACCAATTGTGAGACCACAAATAAAGATGCAAAGCCCGGTTGAGCAGTTCCTGTAAATCCTCCTTATGACACTGAAGATTGCAATAGATCCCAAAGGGCGGGGGAACTCCACAGTTTATGCTGAGCTGACGGAACAGTGCCTGGGTGTCAAAGAAACCATGCTCCAGCCCTGAAGGGCTGGATTCAATTTGGGCTGATTGTCCTGGGCAGAGAAAAAAAGGGCTGATGGTGTGTGTGCTGGAGTCCAGAATACAGTTTACTTTGGGACGGGTTCTTCTAAGAAATTTCATGGGACCTGAGAACATCAAGTCCTCCTGGGTATCCTGGACTACAAGTTGCTTGAAATTCATCAAGTAAAGCATTTGTCTCTCACTCACAAATTTTATTTGACTTCTGGGAGCCTAGGCGCCTACAAAGCACTACCCGTTTGTTATATAAAACTCAAAACTAAATTCTCCCCGAGTATGTCACTTTGGTTGTACTTCAAAGCACCAAGAGAAAGCTTGGCTAATGCAATGTGGAGCAGAAATTTCTGCCTGAAGAACGGCTTGCAAAAAAAAAAAAAAAAAAAAAAAAAAAAGAAGAACGGCTTGCTCCTCTGTTAAAATGAAAGGTTTGAACTGAGGGCTCAGTAGTTTACACCTACAGTGCCAGCACTTAGTGAAAATAGAATCAGGAGTTCAGGGCATCCTTGGCTACACGGAAAATTCAAGGTCAGCCTGGGCTACATGAGACTGTCTCAAAACAACAAAAAGATACATAGTATAAATACACAGAAGTTTAGAGAACACTGCTATAATTAATAAGCTACAATTTAGACCCTACAAGAATCACCAACGTTGAAAGAGTAGGACTGCAACAAAATTTACACTGTTTCCAATCAATCTGAATGAAATTAAAGGTACCACAAAGGGTTAACATGGAAGTAGGAATTGATTTTTTTAAAAAATGCTATGACTAATGGAAAGATAGAAACAACTTTGACTTTCCCAGTAGATTATATATATGCAAAACAAGTCTTCGTTGTTACTCTCCATAGAAACCAAGGTATTAGACGACACATGGATTTAAAAGAGCCATCCAACCTCTGAACACACCTCAGTCCTCAGATGCCTTGCCCAGCCTCCTGTCCTATGCAATGGCAGTGATAGGACCAGAGTCCTCGGCAGCAGCGTTCTGAGGAGGAAGGGGCACAGTTTTGTCAATGATTTCACATGATTTCTACTGTGATGCTTAGAGTGAGAACTTCAATGGTATTCTAAAATAGCATTTATGTCATTTTCTGATTACAAAAGTAATGTTTTGATGGGCAACTAACTTCATCCCGCTGTTTGCTGCTCAGATCTCTGAAGCCAAGAATTACAAAGCCTTCTTTCTTATGTCAAGTGGGAAGAATGGAAAGTTATGGGGAGAAAAACATTAATAAAACCCATTACTTGTAAAAAAAAATTAATCCATGTTGATAAGAACAGAGGGGGCAGCATAAATGACTATTCCAGCAAAACGCTATTTGGCTGTTGTATACAGGGATGAGACTGAACTGTCCAAATGTTACTATTTCCTGACGTCAATAAGAACTCCTATGTAGACACAGACTCACGTCAACAGTTTCGTAAGGAGATAGGCATACTGTGCTTGCACGGTTCTCCTAGGGCTGACCTTTAAGATTATTTACTCTTTTGAGTTATGCTAACTAGCATGGTGATGGATGTCTTTGAAATATGAATCTTGGCCTGCACATCGAATCACTCCCTCTGCATATGTAACAATAAGCATCAGCAGCGTGTCTCTGACAGCATATATTTAATGAGATGCCCCTTCTCAGTCTCCCTCCGCCACACATTCAAGTATATCGGTGACATTTCTTTGTTTGGTGCCTTTAGCGCTTTCTGGCTATGCCTCTGGCTATGCTTCTGTCCTGTTTTGTTTTCAATGATTCTTCTGGGGATTCTGTTTTCATCCGGTTGTGTCAGGTGTCCTGGCCATCAGATGGGAGCTTCTAATCAGCTCTCCTTGCTCACGAATTTCTCTCAGCCTCTCGAATCCTGTTATAATGCTCTAGGAGCCATTCCCCCAGGATCTCTGAGGACCTGGCTTGGCTGTCACTTTCCTCTTCTTCGAATGCCCCTGTGTTTCCAAAGTGTGTATTAGAACAAGTAGGAAACAGCCGTTCTAACGCAAGCCTGCACTTTGTGAACTCCGTCTTCTTCCAGGGGAAATCCCTTCTGCTTAGAGAGGATGGCTTTGGGTGATTCTTTTTGATCAGAGAGGTTCGCTGGGAAATGTGGCTGGAGTTTGCACTCATTAGCATCCAAGTGGTAGTCAAACACCTTTCTGTATTCTGTGCTTAAGCGGAATAGACCCAGAAAAAAAAAAAACTATACCAGACATCTCCCACGGCTAAATTAAATGAAACCAATTTTTTTTAAAGTCTAGAAACACGAAGAAAGTTCCGAGTAGACCCATGTGTCTTTGTTTCTTAGGAATTTCACGCATCAGCACCTTTGACCAAAGATCAGCTGCTTAAGGGTGTTTGTCTCAGATTCCTGGAAAGTCCTGTGGGATTCCCACCACCTCCCAATACAGCTTTCCCATTGCCCAACACCACAGCAGCAGAAACAATTTTGCCACATGGGCTCCATGAACCCTTTCTGTCAGGCAGTTAGTGGAGACAGTTCTAGACAGCAACAGTGTTTCTCCACTCTGCTATCCAACCTTCATAAAGAGTTCATCTCTTTCCCCAGCCCCTACCCTCCCACCCTTGTGTATAAATGCATCTGAGAAGGTTACATGAACTATCCCACATAATAGAAAAGGGGGCCTTTCTCTTCATGCTATACACTCCACAGCATCCGTTTTAATTTAGAAATAATAGTAATGAAATTGACTGAGGCTATTTGTCCCAAATGTACCCGGATGATCAGGATGACTGTTAAAATATTGAACTGCCTCGGTGTCAACTAGTAATTAAGTAAGCCCCATCCCTAATACCAGACCCCTCCCTAGGGAATCATCTACACCCCACCCCCCAACCCCCTACCCACCTCAGTGGAAGACTCTAGTTCCATAACATAGCACCGCTGGGTCAGAGTCCATTCCAATTGACACTGTATCTCAGAAGTGATAAATAGTTTAATATCATCCTTAAACATTTCAGCTGGTTTTGAAAAAAATGGAATATGTGTTCACCATAGCTTGAGTCTCATTCTCTCCTTTATTCTCAATTTCAATTTTTCAATAGGTATTTATTAGGCTTCATTTTGTTTTTTCTTTTTGGTTTCTAGAGACAGGGTTTCCCAGTAGTTATGGAGCCAGTCCTGGAACTCAATCTGTAGGACAGGCTGGCTTCGAACTCACAGAGATCCGCCTGTCTCTGCCTCCCAAGTGCTGGGAGTAGAAGTGTGCTCCACCACTGCCCGGCTTATTAGACTTTTTTTCTATTCAGTGATATGCAGAGAACAGTCATACCTCAGGAGGGATTATAATCCAGCAGCAAAAGTAACTAAATAAATCATTTTAATACTGTGCGATAAATACTCCAGTAGGGCAGAGTCAGTGTCATGGGAGCTCAGATACGGAAGTTACAGAGACAGCCAACAGTGAAGACGAAACTTTGGCGTCACGTCTTCATAAGGCACGTTCACGGCAGATGGGAAGTGTTGTACCAGGCTCGCACAAGCAAAGTCAACCACCTACGGAACGGTCCAGAAGCCCAACAAAATCGGTGACCAATTACCTCATGAGATTGAGTATAAAAGGAAGTTAAGCCAAAGAACGACTTGCCTTTCCTACCGCACGACTGTGTTGTGGAGTTGACAAGTGGCTGCTTCAAGTGGGGTGGTTGTCTTGCTCTTCGGCTCTGCTCTGTTTAGTCAAGAACTGTCAGCACGTCCCGCTTACTCCCAAGGCAGAGGTCGGCCTGGATACCTTATCTCCTGCTCTCACCCTGCTGGTTCCTACTGTTACTGTGAGTAAATAAGAAATCCGATGTGACTACCATGGGTTGCTGCTCCATGCAACAAAAGGCTAATTTATTTTTGATCTGCTACTTACAGGTAGACACCTGACTCGGAGCATGCCACCGCTGCTGTCCCCCGCACCCTGTGGACTCGAGCTGATGAAACACCTGACTATTGTGGGAATACTGGGCTCATTTTCTCCTCGCAGCTTCACGAACGCTGCTCCAAACACCTGTTTTCCCTGTAGAAGCAGAAGCTCACCAGCAGAACATCAGCCCAGTGGTCCTGTTCATACATGGATGATTCTCGGATCAGGGTGCTTCAATACGCAGGCAGCAATATCTACTCACTGTGGCTTCCTTACCTACCCTGACAATCAAGCAGCTTACACTAGAGTTCCTCTGTGTTAATCACCTCACTTGTTGCTGGATGAAGTACTTGATGCAAAGCAGCCTAAGATGCACAGGGTGAGAGGTTGCGGTACATCGTGGCAGAGGGGCCATGTGGCAGGAGCAAGAGGCAGGGTTAGGGTTAGGGTTAGGCAGGAAGCAGGCAGAGATGAAGGCTGGTGCTCTTCCATGACGTGAGACTACCAACACTCATGGTGGCTCTCCCTCCCTTAGTCAAGTCACACATGTGTTCCCTAAATCATCCCAAATCCAATAAGGACTGACCATCTCAGCTACTGAGGACCAGGGAGGGCCGTAAGATGTCTTCTGAGAGTAAAAATGACAGTCTCCGCGGCTGATTAAGACAATTCCTCAAGCTACTTCTTCCGTGCGGCTAAGGAATCACTCTGAACCACCTGCACCTCTTTAAAGATAGTTGGCCAAGGAGACAAGGAAAGTTTCTTGAACGCTTCCGGGCTGCAGTTTCCTTGCTTGTAATTAGAGGTGATATGTAATTCAAAGGTCTACGAAGACAACGGGTAATGTGGTGCGTGTCTCAAATTTTAAATCCTATCTCCTTTCTTTTTTCCTTCCCGGCATGACTGAAGGGATCGTGGTTTCCTTAGAATGTATGTAAAGCCTGTGTTCTGGGGGATAATTAGCGCTCTAAGGATCAAGGCCTATTTGATCCTCTTTGACTGCTAGGCTCAGGCACTTCACACAGACGGCCATAGGCACAACTGAGATTCAGCTCAAGTCCCGCCAACCCTTCAGAGCCAAGAATTCCCCAAGGAGGCCCTTTATAGCCTACGAAGTTATTCATCACATGACAGGCCAGCCTGGTCTAGCCAGCAAGTTCCAGACAAGCCAGGTTACATAGTAGGACACTATTTGGGGAAACGAAAAAAGAATCGGTGAGAACGAGATTCATTTAAATATATGTTATTATATCATGGTCGATATCAAGTCAATGTATAGTATATAATCAGTATGAAGCCAAGAGCCTCTTAATTTACTCTGACTTAGAAAATAGATCATACTAACCCCTCCCCCAGATTCTGAACCTAAAACTTTACTAGTATGGAATTATTAGGGAGATAGTCCGCTTAAGCGCTACCCTTCCCAAGAAACATGCTGATTTTTTATTATTGTTTTATTATGTGTCTGGGTGTTTGGCCTGCATGTTTGTGTCTGTACCATGTGCATTTAGTGCCCACAGAAGCCATAAGAGGGCATCAGAGCCCTGCAGCTGAAGCTACAGATAGTTGTGAGCCACCATGTGGCGCTGGGAATCAAATGAGTGACTGAGGGAAGCCACCCAGTGTAGGAGGAAGTCTGATGCCGCCATTAAACATGTGACTTATTAGAGGCCCATACAGATGAGGTAATAAAAGGGCGGTTTACCACACCGCTAACCACACCCACTTTAGGCAGGACTAAAGACGTATACGTACGTAGGCGGAACTACGTCACTAGCCAGGCCCACTTTTGGGCATGGCTAGGGGCGTTACGGGGGGGGAAGGCATAAAAGACAGCACACAGGAAGTCTCAGTCTCTTTTCCTGGAGATCGGCTTCCGGGTTGGCCACTGAAAACTGCTCCTCTGGGTTTGGTATCTTGTGAGTAATTTTCTACATTAAATACTTAGCTTTACTGTCAGTAATTGTGTGTCGCGTATTGTTACAGCGTCCGTTAAAGCCTACAACCCAGTCAAACGTTTTAAGCAGGTACATACATGTCCAGACAGAATTCTCTGTCCACGCCAAGTTAGAAGTGACTGTGTGTATATCTTATTTGGGCCGTCTGAATGTTAATAAAAGTAACACGGGTCACCTTCCTCCGTGCATTTAACCAGTGAGAGCTCTGCCACGCCCTCATCCACTGCTAGCCAATGGCCAGGAATGTTAAGACAGTTCCTGAGTGGGTGCCGGCGGCAGAGCCCTCCTGCAGAGTGACAGTGGCCTTGTGTGTCTTAGCCACTTTGGTCTTCAGGTTGTTCTGTCGCTGCGACAAAACCACAGGCTGCTCTCACTGGTGTGGCGGGAGAATAGAAGCCCTGGATTTATGTTTTGCAAAGTCATGAATGGCAAAGCAAAGGATGGAGTGGAGGAAGGGGAGGAGTTAATTACAGGCAAGAAAGCCAACCGGGAGAGACCGCAGCAGTCTGGGGAAGCGGCGGCAACGGCCTAAGTTAGAGAAAGAAGAGTGTAGGTGAAGAAGATGAGTTATAGGTGGCAAATGCTTGCAGAATTAACAAGCCTTGTAGACAACATGTAGCTTCTAGGTACTTAGCCATTTGTTTCTACAAAGTTACCTCCAAAACTTACCAAACTAGAAAAAAGACAAACACGCATTTGTCTCACAGTGTGGGAGGCCTCTGAGGTTCAGGCAAAGCTTAGCCAGTGGTTCTCACTTGGCAGCCTTCATTAGTTGCCTGGTCAAGATGCTGAAGGTTTGGCTGGGAGTCGGAGGTCCGCCTCCAGGATGGTCAGTCACATGACTGGTGAGCTCATGGGGACTGACTTGCTCCCGGAAGAGGATCCCTGTGATCACATGGCTGGTGAGCGGCTGCTCGCTCCCGGAAGAGGATCCCTGTGATCACATGACTGGTGAGCGGCTGCTCGCTCCCGGAAGAGGATCCCTGTGATCACATGGCTGGTGAGCGGACGCTTGCTCCCGGAAGAGGATCCCTGTGATCACATGACTGGTGAGTGGACGCTCGCTCCCGGAAGAGGATCCCTGTGATCACATGACTGGTGAGCAGACGCTTGCTCCCGGAAGAGGATCCCTGTGATCACATGACTGGTGAGTGGACGCTCGCTCCCGGAAGAGGATCCCTGTGATCACATGACTGGTGAGCGGACGCTTGCTCCCGGAAGAGGATCCCTGTGATCACATGGCTGGTGAGCGGATGCTTGCTCCCGGAAGAGGATCCCTGTGATCACATGACTGGTGAGCGGACGCTTGCTCCCGGAAGAGGATCCCTGTGATCACATGACTGGTGAGCGGACGCTCGCTCCCGGAAGAGGATCCCTGTGATCACATGACTGGTGAGCGGATGCTCGCTCCGGAAGAGGATCCCTGTGATCACATGGCTGGTGAGCGGATGCTTGCTCCCGGAAGAGGATCCCTGTGATCACATGGCTGGTGAGCGGATGCTTGCTCCCGGAAGAGGATCCCTGTGATCACATGACTGGTGAGCGGATGCTCGCTCCCGGAAGAGGATCCCTGTGATCACATGACTGGTGAGCGGACGCTCGCTCCCGGAAGAGGATCCCTGTGATCACATGACTGGTGAACTGATGCTTGCTCCCGGAAGAGGATCCCTGTGATCACATGACTGGTGAGCGGATGCTTGCTCCCGGAAGAGGATCCCTGTGAGATGGGATCCCCGTATGACTGCGCCGGTGGCTGGCTTTCCCCAGAACAAGAGACCCGATGGAAAATACGGTAAAGCAGCAAGCCCCCTTATGACTTAGCATTAGATGTCACACCACCCACTCCTCAGGTTCCCTTGGATCACTCGCACAAACCACATGCGCTGTAGGAGAGGATGAGATGTGATTAGGGACCACAGTGAGATGTAAGGGGAGGAGAGGCTGACTCTAAGACTGAGCGGCTTCTATGTGGTCTTTTATGTCAGTGTCTTAGAGGGGGATGGGATGCATAGGATGTCCCGGTTTCCCTACTCCTCATGTCCAGTGCTCCTTTAACTCAACGGTACGGCTTCGTGTGTGTGTGTGTGTGTGTGTGTGTGTGTGTGAGAGAGAGAGAGAGAGAGAGACAGAGAGAGACAGAGAGAGACAGAGAGAGAGAGACAGAGAGAGAGAGAGAGAGGCAGAGAGACAGACAGAGAGGGAGGGAGAGAAAGAGAAAGACCAGGAGGAAATGGTCAAAAGTGAAATCTCCTCATTATCATGGCTACAATTGATCTTTTGGGTTTTGTTCCTCAAAAATCAACATTATGCATAACTCTAAGAGCACACTCACCCACAAAGAATCTTTCTTTCCTTCTTTTTTTTTTTTTTTTTTTTTGGTTTTTTTGAGACAGGGTTTCTCTGTATTGCTTTGGAGGCTGTCCTGGAACTCGCTCTGTAGACTGGCCTCGAACTCACAGAGATCCGCCTGCCTCTGCGTCCCGAGCGCCGGGATTAAAAAGGCGTGCGCCGCCGCCGCTACCACCTGGCAACAAACACCCATTTCTAAATAAGGTCACGTGCTCAGGTGGCACCTCGTGTCACTTTAGAAGACACAACCCAGCCCATAGCCATCCCCAAATGCTGTACATCCGGAAACTCGCTTCCCAAATGGCATTGTGTGCATGGTGTTTCGCCAGCCTGGCCTTCTCTGTGAAGCTGGAATGATCCTTCCTTCCCTCCTCGAAAGCTTGTGGTCACTTACGGCAGCCTCCTTCCTCCCTCCTCTTTCAGACACTCCTGCCCTTCCTTCGTTTTTCTCCTTGTCTTTTTTTTCCTCTTTTCCTTCCCTCCCGCAAAAATAATAATAATAATAATAAATAATAATAATAATAATGAATACTTACAATGTGATGGCCTTGTGTCATGGCTATAGGAAAAAAAACGAAGCAGGCTGGAAGCATAGTGTTTCCCTGGCTTGCACAAAGCCATGGGTTCAATCCCCAGCACTGGTGGGATGGAGGGAAGAAGACCGGAAATTCAGGCTCATCCCTGGCCATGTAGTGAGTTCAAGGCCAGCCTGCGGTACGTGAGACTTTGTCTTAAAATCAAACAAATAAATAAACTAATAAAGTAGGACTCCCGCATTAAAAATTTAGAGTCAGACATAGCGGTATATATAAAACACAAGGAGGTAAGTGCCGTAAATGCCGTAAGAGAGTCGCAGGGACAGTGGCAGCAAACACAGAAAGGATAGGTCAATTTCTGCTGCGGAAAAAAAAATCAAACAAAACAGAAGAGCTCAGCTTTTTCAAAAACTGCCTAGGAGCTGGATTTTCAGAAATATTTCCCACTTGTGCTGTGAGAAAGGGCAGGGGAGGATGAGCTCACAGCACAGGCATACATTTCTCTTTACTACAAAAACATCTCCGAAACTTTAACAGAAAAAAAAGATGACAACCAAAAAAAAAAAAAGGTGTTCATTATGTTATTTTTTGTGAATAAGATGTATTTTATTTAAATTGTTTAATTAAATATTTTGCCTCCAAATTATTGTCACATAAAAGGAGGCAGCTAAAAGAAATGTAACTGAGTCCTGACTGTGTTGTGACAATAGTGGGGAGACACCAGCCATGGATGGTCCTCAATTCTGCTTCCGGGAGATCTGCAGCTTGAATCTTTCCTTTAGGTAAGCATCGTCTGCCCTCTGCTGGCAACTGGAAAGTCACCAAAGGCAAGAGTTTGCCTTGTCTCCAAAGACAATATGATAAAAAAGACCCCCCAAAAAACATTATAAAGTCATCCTTCTGATATTAAAAACATCAGTTATGTTACTGGGATCAGTTTTCACATTCCTTCTGCACACCCACATCAGAGAGAAAAGGTCATGTGTTCGCTGCCCAGAGCTGCACAGTAGGCCCTCAGCTGGGACTTCAAACCATCTCCCAGACTGCAGGAACAGCTTGGGTTCACTGTGAGCAGGGTGAGATTTGCTGGGTGTGTAAGGTGGAGGGCAGTGGGGATAAGTACGGCCAAGTGGCTGGGGTCAGGGGAGGGGTGATGGGTCTCCAGAATAAGCGCTCGCTTACATTAGTACTGAATTATAAACCACAACACAACTGGCCTTCAAGAGTGGGCAGTGCATGCGGCTGGAGAAACGGTTCAGAGGTTAAGAGCACTGACTGCTCTTCCAGAGAACCTGAGTTCAATTCCCAGCAACCACATGGTGGCTCACAACCATCTGTAATGAGATCTGGTATCGTCTTCTGATATGCAGGCAGAAGACTGTATATATAATAAATAAAATCTTAAAAAAAAAAGAGTGGGCAGTGCTTGGTTGTGGGGATATCCTATGCAGTGTGTGGAATTTCCCAGCATCCCTGGCTTCTACCCACCAGGTAGAAGTGCCCCTCCTCCCCTCAGTGAGGGCAGCCAAACATACCACCAGGCATTGCCGAAGAGCCCTCTACCACTGAGGGTGCCTGTTGGTGTGAGTGGGCATGCGTGCTTGTATGTGTGTGCATGTGTACTTGTGTGCATGTATGTACACACGTGTGCATGTGTAAGCATGTGTGTGCATGTGTGCAAGTGCACGTGTGCTCATACATGTGTGTGCGCACACGCATGTGAGTGCATGTGTTCATGTGCACATACACACAAGTGCCTGTACATGGAGGATAGCAGAGTGTATCATATTTCCTATCACTCTATATTTGTTCACTCTATATTTGTTCTTTTGAGATAGTGTCTCTCCCTGAACCCATTTCCTCAGCTCAGGTCTCCTCAGCAAGCCCCAGTGATCCTCCCGCCTCTGCTTACCTCAGAGCTGGGGTTAGAGGTATGCACGGGATACTTGACTATTACCTGGCTCCTGGGATTCCCAGCTTCCATCTTCACGGAACCAGAGATTCACACGTCCAGACCTACCTTCAATTTCCTCTTAAATTGTCAGTCTTTGTTCTCATTGGTAGTGGTTGTGGCGGTGACAGCAGCAGCAGCAGTGATGCCGTTGCTTGGGATTCAGAAAAGCAAAACTGCGTCTCTGGTGTGACATGAATGCGCCCTGTTTCCTCCATGCCAGGCCAACGTCATAGTAGCCCTGCAGCCAAGATTAAACTTCTGGTCATTTTTGCATCCATCTTCTACATACTGGGATCCAGGCATGCCAACATGACCTGTTTATATGGCATTGAAAAGGGAGCCCAGAGCTTCCTCCATGGTGAGCAAGCACTCTCCCAGCTGAGCCACCTCCCCGGCTTCGTGTTGTTTTTTCTGAGACACCATCCTGCTGCGTAGCCCAGACAGGCCTTGAACTTGCCATTTTCCCTGCCTCGGCCTCCTCAGAACTAGGTTTACAAGTGTGTGGCGTCACATACAACTTAACCCAGCCGTTACTGGTCAATGTCAGTCCTCCGGTGTGCAAATATACAAGGACGGAGAGAATAAAGAACTCCCCTTGTCACCAGGTCAGGTGACTTGGTTTTCAGCAACCGCAGAAAGCTGGCTGGCATCAACCGTGTGTCTGGGCTGGTGGCATGGATCACCAGGTCAAGGCACTTGCTGACACACCTAGAGCAATTTGAGCTTGCTCCCTGGAACCTCCGTGGCAGAGAGAAGTGACTCTTGTAAGTTGTCCTGTGACCTACACACACACACACACACACATCTTTCAGGATTGTTGTTTGTGAAGCCAACCAAAACTTATGAAGCAGCCATCCATACAAGACAGTGTGCTGAGGACCCTTCTTAAGGAACAGCCAATGAGAACCCTGAGAGAGGGTGGTGGGAAACCCTGCATGGATAATCTGCACAAGAAAAATGGATCATGAGGTTGCAATGATGCACCTCAAGGAAGATTGAATAGAGTGCCTCAACTTTTTATTCCCAAGTTGAAAATTAAAAAAAAAAAACTCTGCAACCCCTCATCATCATCATCTTCTTCCTCTTTCTGCTCCTCCTCTTCCTCCTCTCATTCCTCTTCCTCTTCCTTGTCTCCTTCCTCCTCCTCCCCCTCTTTTGTTTTGCATTTAACATCAAAATTTATTTGGGGCCAGCGCCAGGTGTGGTGACACGGACCTTTAATCCCAGCACTCAGGAGGCAGAGGCAGGCGGATCTCTGTGAGTTCGAGGCTGGGCTGGACCGACAGCCTCCAAAACAATACAGAGAAACCCTGTCTCGTAAAAACCAAAATAAAAAAATCATTGGGTGGAAAAACTTGACCCACAGTGAATGAAGTTGTTTGCTCTGCATCTGCACTGCGAGTGCTCGCATTTTTCTGCACACATACTGAGATGTTTGGTCCAAGGATGCTTCTTCAGACTGTATTAGGTTTGTTACATGACAACATGGATAACATTTAAACTTTCTGAAACAAATTTGTAAGGCCTGATGGCTTTTTTTGGACAATGGACTATAGATAAGTGCGTTAAAACTAACAGGAGAATGAGCAATCCGAGAGGCGAAATGCCACACTAGGTGTGTGCTCGTGTCTCCTTTGTATCTTGAAGCACATGAAATTGTGTTTGAGGTTAAGTGGGAAACACTGGTGTACAGCCAGAGGGTGGGGGGGGGCTGTGGATTTTGCTGGAACAGCAGAAGCAGCGCCATCCACAGACTAGTCACTATTTCCATCCGTCACCCTGAAAGAGAGAGACAGACAGAGAGAAACAGAGACAGACAGACAGACAGAAACATAGAGACAGAGAGAGAGAGAGAGAGAGAGAGAGAGTCATACCTCATAGAAACAGCCGGGCCCCTCTCCTCACTGCTCACAACAGCTCTCCTGCCACGAAAGACGCCTCCCTCTAACCTGCACTAGCTGTGATCAGCTTCACCTACCCAGTGCATGCAATGCTAATAGCTTTCTTTCTTCTCTCCCCTTCAGCTCAGCAGCTTCTAAGTGGACACATGAGCTATTTTGAGCACCCAGTATGCGCTTGGATATTGTGCTGGCCACTGTAACCTTTCTTTCTGCCTCTTTTTGGGGGAAGAGGGAAAGGGGGCAGGGCCGTAGCAATCTTTTTTTTATGTCATTACTTACAAGTCAGTAGGATACAAGGATGTTTCAAAGTATCACCTGTAAGGCATCATTAAAGGAAGGGGATGCAGATGAGAAGAACACATGCCCCGCTCGAGCAAGACCCTGGAAGGACTACAGCACTTGAAACTAAAATCAAACACTTTATAACAGAAGATACACTTTTAAGATGTCACAATGATTAATACTCATGAATTCCTTCTTCCTCTACATGATAATGCGTGTGTCAGCAAGTCTTGTGTCTCTTTGCACAGTGTGTCTTCACAAAAGGCATGGGTTAAAGCGGTCTGTGTTATAGTTGCTGTCAAGAGAATCAAGTTTACAAACGGCCATCCGCTGTTGCATTTATTTACGCTTCTCTACTCCCCACTGAATATCCTTCAAAAACCTTTGTGCGTGCTAACTTCAGGTGCTTAATGAATGTTTAATGAGGAAATGGGAGCGTGCTGTTCTAAGTGTGTGTTAGGATTCATTGCCTTTCTCACCGAGCTCGGGGGGCTGCTTCCTGTCCCACTGAGACAGTCACTTAAACATGAGTCGAACTTTGCAACTTCCCGAGGGCTGTCACGCACGTTAAAAAGTCTTTTTTTTAAATTAAGCCAAATTAATGCAAAAATGTACTTCGACCCCAGGAGTGGCACCAACTTTCTCTTTTACAGGGAATGGAGTTAAGGAGACATTGCTGCAGCCCCCGACCCTACTCCCCTTTAAAGGCAGGAATTAGCAAGAGGTAAAGAAGTTTAAACAGCACTGGAAGGAATCTGGGAGCCTGATGTGGTGGCATGCTCCTGTAACCACATCTCTTGGGAGGCCGCCACTGCAAGGTAACAAGGTAACAACACCCTGTTTCAAAGACACAAAAGAGTGAAAAGAAAGAAAGCCAGGATTACAGTAAATTTTATGTAACATAAAAGGAGGAAGGAATCACCACAGGCAAGGCAAACAGGGACTCCAAAGTTGCTCTGTTCAATTTCCCTGTGGAAAAATATGCAATAAAGCCATTGGCCACCAGGGGGTACTGTAGCAAAATCCAAAGGAACGGTCTGACAGCACCACCCAGCACTTGGTCTCAAAGCCCAGGCATCAACCGATTGCCTAACCAAATTCCACAGAAAAGCACTACTGCTTGAAGACTTTGTGGTGGGGCACCCGTTCTGAGGAACAGAGACTCACATGGGATCATGACGTCTGAGCCTGCAATGGTTTTGGCTCCAATCTGGTACCCTCACACTCGTGGAACCTCTCCTATCCTTGCATCTGCTGGTGACTCTAGACATTTACATACATTTAATTTACATTTTCCATTTCCCTTATGTACATTTATGACAGACAAAAGTCAGAAATATTAGAACATGTGAGGCTGTCACGTTCAATTTAGCAGTTAATAATTAACACTAAAAGAACCTTTTATCAATTAGAAACACCAGGATCATCCTTTTAATTACCATCTTGTAAACTGTTTAGTTTGGGTATGCCTTGCTTACCATCACTCGGAAGCCCTGAGATTTTGTTAATCTGGTGTGTCAGATGCAGAGCTGCTCGCCTCAGAGTAAACTGAAATACAGAGCCGGCATTTGAACCACCTTGGTGGTGAAGAAAAGATCATACATTCCTAGTGAACTCTCTCTCCTCACACTGGGGGATCAGTTGTAAGCTCTCGGGTATTGTTCCTGGGCCATGCCTGCCTACCTGCTTGTCACCATGTTCCCCACCATGGCAATCATGGGCTCTAACCTTCTGGACCCATGAGACCCAATAAGTGGAGGGGGGTGGTTGTAAGTCGCCTTGGTCATGGTGTCTTTTTACAGCAGTAAAAGTAACGAGGCAATTAGCTCGGGAAACCGGATAGCCCACGTTGCCACTAAAATGCTCTCCAGGGTGTTTGCATAAACCTCTGTTCTTTTCCTGCATGGCCAGAAACTCGTCATGTCTATTCTCAAGGTCCACGCCCGAGAGATCTTTGACTCCCGTGGGACCCCCACTGTTGAAGCTGATCTCTACACCTCAAAAGGTCTCATCTGAGCTGCCGTGCCCAGCGGTGCCTCCACTGGCATCTACAAGGACCTAGAACTCCGTGACAATGATAAGACGCGCTACATGGGGAAGGGTGTCTCAAAGGCTGTTGAGCACATCAATAAAACTATCGCACCTGCTCTGGTTAGCAAGAAACTAAACACCGTGGAGCAAGAGAAGATCGACAAACTGATGATTGAGATGGACGGCACTGAGAATAAATCTAAATTTGGTGCAAACGCCATCCTGGGAGTGTCCCTGGCTGTCTGAAAAGCTGGTGCCACAGAAAATGGGGGTACCCCTGTACCGTCACATCGATGACTTGGCTGGCAACCCTGAAGCCATCCTTCCCGTCCCCCACTTTCAACGTGATCAATGGCAGTTCCCACGCTGGCAACAAGCTGGCCACGCAGGAGTTCATGACGCCCGTGGGGGCGTCCAGTTTCCGGGAAGCCATGCGCATTGGGGCAGAGGTTTACCACAACCTAAAGAATGTGATCAAGGAGAAATACGGGAAGGATGCCACCAATGTGGGTGATGAGGGTGGGTTCACGCCCAACATCCTTGAGAACAAAGAAGTTCTGGAGCTGCTGAAGAACGCAATTGGGAAGGCCGGCTACACTGACCAGATTGTCATTGGCATGGACGTGGCTGCCTCTGACTTCTTCGGGTCTGGCAAGTATGACCTGGACTTCAAGTCTCCTGATGACTCCAGCAGGGACATCACACCCGACCAGCTGTCTGACCTGTATAAGTCCTTCATCCGGGAGTATCTAGTGGTGTCCATCGATGACCCCTTTGATTAGGAGGACTTGGAGGCCTGGCAGAAGTTCACAGCCAGCGCCAGCATCCAGGTGTTTGGGGATGACCTCACAGTCACCAACCCTAAGAGGATTGCCAAGGCTGTCAGTGAGAAGTCCTGCAACTACCTCTTGCTCAAAGTCAACCAGACTGGCTCGGTGACCGAGTCTCTCCAGGCATGTAAAATGGCCCAGTCCAATGGCTGGGGCGTCATGGTGTCCCATCACTCTGGAGAGACTGAGGATACCTTCATCACCAATCTGGTGGTGATCTGCACTGGGCGAATCAAGACTGGTGCTGCCCCTTGCCGATCTGAGCATCTGGCCAAGCACAATCAGATCCTTATAATTGAGGAAGAGCTGGGCTACAAGGCCAAGTTTGCTGGCAGATGCTTCAGGAACCCCCTGGCCAAGTAAAGTGGGTAGGGATCCCTGGAAACACCTGCTGCTTAGACCCTGTCCCCGATGTCATCATGGCGGCTCAAGGCCGGCCCAGTGCTTGTCCCTTCCTTAGACATCTGACCACCTGGAGCCCTGCTGGTGACCCCAGCTTTGTAATTATGTGATTGGCTGAGTTGTTGTTTCTGTCACCTCACTTGTAAGCTAGTGTCTGGAGCCCAGCGTAATCTCCAGGGTGGCCACGGGCAAGACCCCCACCCCAGCGGATCTACATACAAAATAAAAAAAAGAAAGGAAGGAAGGAAGGAAGGAAGAAAGGTAACAAGGACCCCAGTAGAAATCTATTGGGAGGTTTCTCATGAGGGAAGCAATAGTTCCATCAGATATCAGCATCACCAAGCCATCCATCAACAGAACCGTTAGATACCAGCTCTGTCTCCCCCAGAGTCTGGTCCCTAACCCAGGCCACACCATCTCCTCCCTTAGTTCATCTTTACATCTCCTCTGGCCCTGAGAATCCTGGGTGCTTCCTCAGTTTCCAAATGTAACCTCTGCACAAGAATCCACCCTTTCAGCCAGGTAATGGTGGCGCACGCCTTTATTTAGTCCCAGCACTCCGGGAGGCAGAGGCAGGCGAATCTCTGTGAGTTCTAGAACAGCCTTGTCTACAAAGCTCATAGAGACACCCTGTTTAATTAAAAAATAAAAACAAAAAGCATCTGCCCTTTCTGAGCCTGGGACTGTGAAATCTGAGCCTTGGAACCAAGGATGGTCTCATTCCTTTATCATCCTGCAATTCCCAAGTGACCTTTATCTAAGCCAACAGCCACACAATGCCACCACTCATTCACTGAATGGGAAATAGTGCATAAGGCAGTACCAGGCATTAAAACAAAATTGAGCCAGGTATGGCGTGGCTCATGTCTGTAACCTAATGCTTAAGATGTTAATTAAGGCAGTGCTCAGACTCCCCTGGTCCTGCCTCAAAGTGGTGTGGGACTGAATTCCTTGACTCCCCACGGGAGGCCTTACCCTCTCTGAGGAGCAGATGGAGATGAAATGAGAGGAAGGTGGGGGGAGCAAGAAAATGGCAGGAAGGGGGAAATGGGATTAGTATGAAAAAAAAAAGATGTTAAGGCAGGAGGATTGCTATGAGTTTGGGATCAACATGAACTACACAGTGAACTCCAGGCCAACCCGTGCTGTAGAGTAATACAATGACTCAAAAAGAAAAATCTATTTTAAAATATCATCCCGTCAGATGTGAGTATGAAACCTGACCCAGAAGCCCAAAATACAAGAGAAATAATTTTTTTTTCAGTTTTTACGAGACAGGGTTTCTCTGTATTGTTTCGGAAGCAATCGGTCCAGACCGGCCTCGAACTCACAGAGATCCGCCTGCCTCTGCCTCCCGAGTGCTGGGATTAAAGGCATGCGCCACCACCGCCCGACTAAGAGAAATAAATTTTTAAATAAAAATCATAGCCATTGTGGTGAGTTATCTAACCTCCCCAAACCCCCTTTCCTTGTCTATAACATGGAGATAATAGCAGTACCTAACTCTTGGGAGCTGTTGAGGTGTTTTTTTTTTTAAGTAAATAATGGGCTGGGGCTGTGACTCAGTTTGCCCATCGTGCATAAAAACCCTGGGCTCAACGCCCAGAACCGTATAACCAACCTGAGTGTGATGGCAGGTGCCTATAATCTCAGCACTCTGGAAGCAGAGGCAGGAGAATCAGACAAGTAGAGGGAATCCTCTCCTACACAGGGAGTTTAAGGCTAGACTGACCCGGGAAACCCTGCTTCAAAAATAAATATATAAGGTTCCCGAGTCTGCCCAGAAGGTGTGGCTCTCCACCAGCCTTCGGGGAATGACATCTAGTGTTCTTTGACATCTTGGTTTCATAGAGTCTCCTCTTTATGCAACAAGGACTGGGCCATGCTGGGCTGTGCTGTGGGAATCTTGTATCGTGTTGCCCTCTTCTGCAACTGTTTAATGCAAACTTTGAAACATTAACGGTAACGTCCCCTTCCACTAATTACCTACATACAGCTCAGCCTCTTTTTTTTTTTAAGCCTGAGGGGTTCTATAAAAAAAAAAAAAAAGAGGCTGAGCTATTGTTTGACTCTTTCCCTCACTGCATTCGTTTCTTAAGGCTGTAATGAGCAGTTGGCTTAGAACAATGGAAGTATATTCCCTCACAGAGTCAAGTGCAGCGGGTCCAGGCTCCCTCCGAAGTTTCTAATGAAAGGCCTCCATCTCCTCTGCGGGCCTCTGGTGGCGTACCAGCATTCCTTGGTCTGTGACAGAAGCCTCCATCTGGGTAGTCAGTCGACAGCGGCTCCCCTGTATCCTCCCTTCGTGCGCGTCTGAGCCCAAATTTCTCTCTTCTTGTAGGACGGCAGTCATTTTGGACTGAGTGTCACTCTCCAGTGTGGCCTCATCCAGAATAAATACATCCAGGAACACCACTATCAGTCACTCAGAGGTCCTGGGCCCGGGGACATCCACATGTCTCTTGGGGGCCACAATTCAGTCCGTGACATCTGCGGGTCCCTGCGGGGCTCCTAGTGTATCCATGAACTCCGCTGAAGCGTTTCTGTATTTCTTTCCAGACCTATCAGTTGATGGAAGGAGACTGGGGGAGCAAAAAGCGCTCACGTGCAGCCACGCCTCACCCATGACTCACGGTACTCTGTGTTGTCATTTCCAGCACGTCCTGGGTCATCCCAGGGCCTTACATAATCTGCGCACGTGTGCAGCACATACATGGCAAGGGTACGTAAGCCCCCATACGCATGCCCTGAGCGCCCCACTTTCTCCGCCATGTTTCTCTTCCAGACAGGCATGCGCACTCCGCCTTCTACCTCTTACCCACTCTTTACTAATAAAACTCTTAAGATGGGTTTTGTTGTGTACCTTGTGGTCCATTCAAGCACACCGTAAACAACACTCTGTATATGTAACGTTATGAACCATAGAGTCAGCTTGTTGGTCATGACAAACATGGCATCTCCACCCCCGTCCCGGTTGGGACCTTTACCCTTCTCTCTCCCTTGCTAACCCATTAGATCATATTCCTAAAGCTAGCCCCCAAGGCCTATTCCCTAATTTGACCACTCACCCGTTCCTGAGACTGAACACAGATCCAACACTCAAAATGCATTATTTGGCTACCCCGGCTAGCCCATCTTATCAGGATTAACCTCACCCCAACACAGACTTCCACTTTTCTCCTTAAAATTCCACTCCTGCAGAACCACCTGGTCCAGAGGCAGCCACTACCCCACCCACCCACAAACGGCTTGCCCCTCCAGGGTGATGAATCTGCTTTGTGCCGAGAGCTTGGTGTCTGGCGTCTGTTGTGTTCTGAGCCCACTCAGAGGGCTCCCCCACCCCACTCCCCAACGCTTCCCGGTCCCGTTTGTGCCTCTGCGCATCTGTAAACTGCGGTGTGGATGGGAACCGTATCACGTCCCACAATGAAGGGTAGAAGCGTACTGGAAGAACTTGGTGCACGCACTGAATGAGGAGAGACGAACGCATGAGAAGGAAGAGATGGTGAAATAGCATGTATAATGTTGAGTACTGGTCCCCACCCGTGAGTGGTCCCCACCCGTGAGTGGCATCGGGGCCTCTGTGTTCCTGCAGCGTTTGGTTCCAAATCTGGCTTCTCCAGCATGGGCCCTCGTCTCTGTTTCTAGCTAGCCACAGGCTGCAGCGCCTAAGTGACAGGAACTTCCTAGGGCCGCTATACCAACTCTGTAATACTGTTACAGCCTTCACTGTCTCTTTTTTTTAAAGATTTATTTATTTATTATGTATAGAGCATTCAGCCTTGGATGCCAGAAGAGGGCACCAGACCTCATTATACATGGTTGTGAGCCAACTTATGGTTGCTGGGAATCGAACTCAGGACCTCTGGAAGAGCAGTCGGTGCTCTTAACCTCTGAGTCATCATCTCTCCATCCCTGCTGTCTCTCTCTTAAAGTCTGGATATGTGGATGTCTACCTTCCTCTTGATATCATCCAGTTCAGACTAATGCCCACATAGATAACAGTAGTACTCACGGTGTATCAAGCACCCCCCCCCCCATTTCCTCTCAGGAATCCCTCATCAGAACCTAGAATAGTTGAGGATCCCAGAGACCACTAGCATCCCTGTAAAACAGATGAGGGAAATGAAGTCGGGATGTTAAATAATTAGTTTAGCCAAGATCTCACTGCCAAGAAGAACCAGAGCTGTGTTAGCTTCCTTTCTTTTGCTGTGATAAAACACCCTGTCTAAGGAAGCAGATCTCCCTATGGGGGGAGAGGAAGGGAAAGGGGGACGGGGAGGGGGAGGGGGAGGGCGTGTCATGGTTGCTAGGGCTTGAGATGTCACAGCTGGCCACATCACGCCCCTATCAACAGCAAGAGGTAGTAAATACTTGTCAGCAAACTTGTGGGAGTGGCCAGCCAATGACTGGTCTACTTTGAGGCCCACACCAAGAGAGGAAGCCCATGCCCTACACTTCCTGGATGACCCAGAACTGGAAGCTAGTAGGACAAAACATGACTGGTGAAAAAAAAATAAAATCAGTGAAATGATTCCTAATGATGTTCTGCTATACTCATAGATCAGGGCCTACTCCAACTGTCACCAGGGACCCACAGCTAGACATTAGGCAGAGAGAGATCACGAGTGAAGGTTGGAGGTCTCCATGGGGTCTCTCCCCTCAGAGCTTGGGGAACTGAGGAACCCCAGGGAAGGCAGGAAACAGAAATCGTGGGAGCCATGAGCACGGCTTGCAGAATCTACTAAGCAGGGCTCATAGGGCCTCACAGGGACTAAAGTGTTTCTATCAGAGAAATTAAGTGGACCCAAGTCATTTTAAGATTAAACGGGAGGGGGGGTGGAGGGAGATTAGGAAAGTGAGCCCTGGCCCATTTTACCTGACTATTAGAGATAAGAATGAAGGAGATCGTGCATGTGTGGCAGGGAGTGATAAGCAAGGTGTGTAGGGACCATCTCAGGACTAAGAAAGTACAGCGCACCATGACTGCGTGGAAAATCGCGCCCTGGAACTCTCCTCCGCTAACCTGAGAAGCCAGTCCGCTAAACTGAGAGCCCTGGAACCCAACACTGCAGACCCCGAGACCTCGGGAGACTCCCAGTTTGAATCCAGAGGAATCTTGAGCAGTGACCCTGAGCCACAGGAGAGGTACCAGGTTGTGAGTCTAGCTAGAGGCTACGGCCCCTCGGACTTTGCTTATGCTTGTGTGTTGTTACAATATAAGTGTGAAGTAAGATATATACTCAAAATCAATTCACTGAGTCTGTCATCCCTCCTCCTGGGTTAAAGCCGGGTAAGTGCTGCTCTTGACAGTAAGTTAGAGTAACACTGCAGCCAGGGGAAGGTGGTGGCACTCACCTTTCATCCCAGCACTCGGGAGGCAGAGGCAGGCGGATCTCTGTGTGCTGGAGGCCAGCCTGGTCTACACAGTGAGTTCCAGGACAGCTATGGCCACACAGAGGAACCCTGTCTCAAAAAGGAAGAGGGGTAGGGGGAGAGGGGGAGGGGGAGGGGGAAAGGGAGAGGGAAGACAGGGAGAGGGGGGAGAGGGAGAGGGGGAGAGGGAGAGGGGAGAGAGGGGGAGGAGAGGGAGGGGGCAGAGGGAAAAGGGAAAGGGAGGGAGAAGAAGGGGAGAGGGAGAGAGGGAGAGGGGAAGAATGGGAGAGGGGGAGGGAAAGGGGGAGAGGGAGAGGGAGAGGGAGAGAGGGGAAGAGGGAGAGGGGGGAAGAGGGAGAGGGGGAAGAGGGAGAGGGGGGAGGGGGAGAGGGGGAGAGGGAGAGGGAGGAGAGGGAGACTACAATGGCGGTGTGCTGTAACAGTCAGCACACTGGTGGGGGAGCTGCCCCAGAGACCTTCCTGCATTTCCTCCAATGACATTCACAAGTGATGACGGGTGAGTAATAGACACCGCTCGTTCACCAGGTGCGATATAGCCTTATGTTAAAACTCCACAATTTAACACTGACGTCAATGGCATAGCCCAAAAACATCAGGATCGATTCAGATCGCTAAGGAAGGAAAACGGCATGCACTGTTGCCCTGGAAACAGATCTCTTTGGATGTTCCATCTTGTGTCCTTCACTGGTACCGTGACCGTGAACTGCCGGTGTCCTTGGACACCTACCAGATGCACAGAGTTGGGATTGTGACATTGAGATTGCACTGCGCTGTTCGATGTATATAAGTCGGAAGAGTTTTTTTGTTTTTGTTTTTGTTTTTCCTTAAACTGTGCTAAGAAACTCTGAGTGTCTGCTGCTCAGGGGACAAAGCTTTGCATCAGGCAATGATATTTTTTTTCTCTCTGCCCCACTGTCTTGGGTGAGCTGGAACCAAAACCAATTACCCCAAGATCAAAATCTCCAGATGCCTCAACAACTGTTTTAACTTGGTTTTAGAATTGCGAGCTGCCATTCTACCCCCTACTGGTGTTAGATGTAGCCAAATTTAAAACATCACCGAGTAATGGAAAATTGCTCAACTCTTTCTCTTACAACTATGTTCTATTAACAGCCATTATGATCATTTGGTGGGGGAAAGGGGATGAGCCTCAAACACATTTTTTAATGGAATGCCCCATAGCTCATCTTGAACTGTTTTTCTCATCCACTTTACTGACCTTCATCCCTTCATCTCATTCTCTTGGAAGCCTGAAACTCAATTCCATAAACACAATAAAAATTAAAACTGACCCCATTTGGAATGAGGTCTTATTGTTGAACTCACTTTTTTTGTTTGTTTGTTTTATTATGACTCAAACGCTCCGGGTTGGATCTGCAATGTAACTAGAGTCCAGGTGTGATTAGATGTCAAGCTCTTGTATTAGAGAGCCTCTCGGGCTGCACAAATCCTTCCCACACTTCTTGCTACTCTGCCCCAGCCTGGTCCCTGGGGTGGACCTTCCTGCCATGTTTCAGCACCCAACTCAGCCCTTACCTGTTTAGTGGCTACAAACAGTCACCAAGTATGGATTCTGCTTCCACCCTGAGAACCATCTAGACAGAGGTCTCGGAAACCATCCCCTGCAGAACGCTAGACCTTAAACTGTTGGCAGGAAAGAGAAGAACACCTCAAGACGAAAGTGTTGCACCCTTCCCCCATGGGGGGTCTGTTGACCGCTTGTTACTAGGAGCTTTTTTTTTCCCCGAGACAGGGTTTCTCTGTATTGTTTTGGAGGCTGTCCAGGAACTCACTCTGTAGACCAGGCTGGTCTCAAACTCACAGCGCCTGCCTCTGCCTCCTGAGTGCTGAGATTAAAAGCATGCACCACCAACACCCAGCTTACTAGGAGCTTTTAACAAAACACTTCTCATCCCCTCCTACCAGTAAGACCTGCATGCAAATTCCTGTTTATCGTCTAAGTGCTAATTCCTGTCTTTGGCCCACCCTTTGCTGGAGGGCCCTGGGAACATAGGCTTCTGACCTTGGTGTTTTTCCACCACTCCTGACTTTGGTACACAAGGCTCTACCCTCGTAATAATAAACGACATTCTCCTCATAAGAATGAGCCGCTGTCTTTGTCTTCATTTTACATCCTTAGCCACAAGTGTGAAGTACGTAGCGCCACAGCTGCAAACACACCAGGGGCTCGCTACAGGAAAGCATAGGGATAGACCATTTTCAGAAAGACTCTAGTCAATCGGGAAGCAACAGCCTCGACTGACAAATGAGACTTGGTACAATTAAAAGCTTCCGCACAACAGAGTGGAGGAGACAGCTCAGCCAATAAAGCATCTGCCATGCTAGGATGAGGACCAGAGATTGGATCCCCGGACCCACTTAATGGACAGATACAGAGGCGTGCATCAGTAATGCCAGTATTCCTACGGTGAGATGGGAGGCAGAGCCGGGAGAGTCCCCAGACAGACTATCTAGACTGGCTACAAGATGGCCCAACACAAAATCTAAGCTTAAAATATTATGAATTTTGGCGTGGTGGTACTTTTAGTGGCTTGATTGTGCTGTTTGCAGGCATGGACCTTGCAGGTTAAATGCAACGTAGAAGTGTCAACAGGATGGGCGCCGGCTGATTGTTGGCATCATTTCCTGAGCGACTAGAGTCCCCTTCAGAAGGTCCTTCCCTACGCCTCGGTCTTTCACCTATAACAGTTTCAGAGTGTCGATCTTGCATTAAGGTAGAAGCCACTTTTCTGCAGAGAATGGCTTTCTGAGATTTTGAACTAGATAGTCCTAGGGCAGGAAGCAGAATCCTACATGATAATTACTTGTAGCATTAAGTAAGCAGAGCCCAGGCCAGGTGCTGAGATGAGGCAGGATCGTCCCTCCTATAAACAAGGCAGGCTCAAAGCAACAATAAAGGGGACCCATGGAAGGAAAGAGAGAGATAAGAGCCTGGAGGGGCGCATATAACCTTTAGTCTTCCTGCCAGCCGCTTGGGCCCTGCCGAGCTGTCTGAGCCCCCAAGTAACACACAAGACCATATATTAATTATGAAGCTGTTGGCCGTTTGCTTGGTTTCTTATCGGCTAGCTCTTATCTGATTATTAACCCATAATTACTAATATATTTTATAAGAACTTATATTTTTGAGGACACACTCCTGAGCGTCCCCCATTTGCTCCGGGGAGATTACATGGTGAGAGCTCTCCAGACTACAATTCCCAGAATCCTCCTAGACTCCTAGTCCCACCTATCTTGTTTCCCTATTGGCCAACAGTGCTTTAGTCAAACCAATAAGACACATATTTATAGAATGACGTCTCCCAACAGGGGGAAGAATATGGGGAGACTGTACTCAACATACTTGCAAGAATGTGCAATATCTCATGCAATATGCTTGCATGAAAATGCCCTCATGTACCACAGTACCATGTGCAATAAATAAACACGATGAAAATTTTAAGACTTTAATTTAGTCAAGTATGGTCGTTGGTCTTGGTAGATACATTAGTGCTAGTCAATAATCCTTCCACATATCTCTATTCATTAATTCAATGCCAGTACTCAATCGGTAATGCCAGTACTGGATTTGGTGCCTACTAGAACAAGGCTCTGTTTCAAACACAAGAGTCAATGGTTCACACACAACTCTATCTCCTGTTGCTATCACAGCTGTTTCCTAGCATATTGCTCTTGGGAAGTCCACAGTTCCGACCCTCCCTAGTTTCTCTTAGTTAACCCTCCCACCTCCCCTGTCCTCCTCACCCTCCATCTCCATCAGCCACCTCTCAATACTGGTTCTTTTTCAGCAACACTTTAATTTTTTTTTTTTAGATTTACTTATTATTTTGTGCCAATGAGTTTTTTGCCTGCATTTACGTAAATGCAACACGTGTGTGCCTGGTATCCCTGGATTTCAGCAGAGAGCATCAGATCCCTTGGAACTAGGGTCGTAGACGGCTGAGCTAAAATGTGGGAGCTGAGAGCTGAACCCAGGTCCTCTCTGCAAGAGCGGTAAGTGATCTTAACCACTGAGCCGCGTCTCCATCCCCTACAACAGTATTTTTTTAATGTTTAGGTTGATCACAAGCTCAAACTATAAATGACCCCTTCCCCAAGTCTTTCTCTAAAAATCTTCTCCCCATGGTGAAGTTTCTAGAAAGAGAAATCCACACATGCTGTCATTGTGTATGGCCCCAAAACGACTGAGAACAGGAGTCCCCTTCAGGCCAGCAGGTGCCCATAGCGAAGACAATAGAGGGGTCTCTCCCACTCATGCCCAGTGCCCCCTCAAACTCACTCCTCAGTAGAGGTAAGCTGCCAAGGAAGACGCCACCCTCCTGGAAACTCGCTCGCCAGGCAAGCCTGAGGACCTGAGTTTGGATCTGCAGCATGCCTGTAAAAACCCAGGCATGGTGGTGCATTTATGTTTTTTATTTTTTATTTTTTATTTTTTTATTTTCGGTTTTTCGAGACAGAGTTTCTCTGTGTTGCTTTGGAGCCTGTCCTGGAACTCACTCTGTAGACCAGACTGGCCTCGAACTTATGGAGATCCAGCTGCCTCTGCCTCCCGGGTGCTGGGATTAAAGGCATGTGCGCCACCAATGCCCGGCAAGTGGTGCATATTTGTAACCCCAGGACTGACTGACAAGAAAGGAACCCCTCACGGCAGATCCCAGAGAGATCGTTGGTCAAGCCATTCTAGCTGATTCTGCAAATTCCACATTCAGTTAAGGACTCTGTCTTTAAAAAAAAGTTAGTAGAGCCTGATGTTGACCCCTGACCTCAACACACATACAGAGGAGAGAGAGAACACAGGAAGGAAAGAACAAAGGGAAAGGGAAGGAGGTAGGGAAGAAAGGAGGGAAGGAGGGAGAGACGGAGGGAGGGAGGAAGGGAGGGAGGGACAGAGGGACAGAGGGATGGAGGGACGGAGGGACGGAGGAACGCATCAGGGCAGGCAGAGCATACACTGGTGTAAGAGAACAGGGTGCCCTCTTTCGTGAAATGCTTAAGGCAGGGCTCATCTGAGGAGAAGCATTTGTACAAGTCCGTGAATGGGAAGGATGATGGGGGGGATGTCCTTCTGTATATATGTTTCTCTTTTTGGTTGATGAATAAAACACTGATTGGCCAATAGCCAGGCAGGAAGCATAGGTGGGGCGACCAGACCAGGAAAAGGCGGGGAAGAGAAAGACAGAGAGAGGTGACCATGTAGCGACCGGGAGGATAGGACGTGCCAGGCATTCTCTGGTAAGATAAGGCCATGTAGAAATACACAGATTAGTAGTTATGGGTTAATAATCGAGACAGAGCTAGCCAGTAAGAAGCCTAAGCCATCGGCCAACAGTTTTATAATTAATATGTCTCAGTATGTTTATTTGGGGCTGAAGATCAGTGGGACCTGGCAGACAAGAAACCTCCAGCTTCAGAAGGACATTCCAGGCTGAAGGAGCAATAAAGAGACAAACTCAGAAAAGTGCACTAATTGGGTGGAACTGAGACTTAAAAATGTCCCTGAGGCTGGAGACGTGGTTGAACAATGCCCTCACAAAAGATGCCCGCACTGTAGTCCCTAAGGATTAAGAATGTTGCAGAGGCAGGAGATGTGTGGATGTGGGTGAATTCAGGGTCTTGACACTGAGTGATCCTCCTGAATTATCTGTCTGGACCAAATGGAATCACAGGTATCCTTACAAGATGGAGACAGGAGAGTCAGAGAGAGAGAGAGTGAAGGTGCTCCATTGTCAGCTTTGAAGAAGGAGGATGGATTCATGAGCCAAAGACTGAAAACTAGGAGACTTTGGCAGCCAGAAATGCTGGAGCCTCCATGAAGTACACAGCCCTGTCAACACCTTGCCCTTAGCTCTTCTGACCTCTGTACAGGAACAGGCTGGCTAAGTCTGTGATAATTTGTTATAACCACAATACAGAACTAATAATACAAGTCAAGTGAGTAAGAGTGGAGGGGGGAAAAGATTCCAAGAGTTTAGTAAGGGTTTGTTTTGTGACTTGGAGATTGTGACACAGAGATCGGGTTCCACGCCAGCAGGCCTGGGGAGCCTTGGGGTTGATTTAAGTAGATGAGTCATTTTTTTTTTTACTGTGAGCTTCAGACAGACTGTCCTACTGCTGTGGAGAGAAGCATTTGAGGACAAGAAACCAGGCAGGAAGCTGTTGCCATAGGAAAACCAGGGCAGGAGCCATAGGAAGAGTGAAAAGTCAGTTTTGAGGCTGTTTTTACAGACCGAAATCATGGCAACACTTCTGGCAGGTTGCTGTGAACTTAAAAGAAAAAGTGAATTGAAAAGGTCTTTAACCAGGCACACCAAACTGAAAACTATGGGGAACCAGGTGCTCCCGACAAATGAGGACGGCTTTGCAGGGTAACGAGAAAACCAATGTCTCTGTTTTTACTGCCCTACGTGCTAGGCCTCTTAGACTCCCAAGTGGAAATGCTAATCTTAACACGTGGATATACAAGTCTGGAGAGCCGAGGAGAAATTTAGGTTGGCAATTAAAATTCTGATTCCATGGCCTTTTTAGCCATAGGCGGGAGGAAACGACTGATCAGAAGTGTGCATGAGGCTGGGCGTTGGTGGCGCACGCCTTTAATCCCAGCACTCGGGAGGCAGAGGCAGGAGGATCTCTGTGAGTTTGAGGCCAGCCAGGTCTACAGATCGAGTCCCAGGATAGGCTCCAAGGCTACAGAGAGAAACCCTGTCTCGAGGGGGCAGATAGAAGATAGATAGATAGACAGACAGACAGACAGACAGACAGACAGACAGACAGATAGATAGATAGGGAAGGAGGGGAGGGAGAGAGAGAGAGAGAGAGAGAGAGAGAGAGAGAGAGAGAGAGAGAGAGAGAGAGAGAGAGAGAGAGAGAGAGAAGGATTGAGTTCTGGACCGCTCTTCCCTTTACTGGGTATGTACAAAAGCAATAAAGAGCCAGTCATCAGTGAAGAAGGAAGTCGGGAAATTCGGGCGTTTCAGAATCTGTAGGGAGAAGGTGTTTTGGGGCAGAAACAATCCACCAAGGAACCCTACGTACCAATCGTTCCCAGCCACTGACTCAGTCATCAAAACTAATGAGTGACAGAGAGCTGAGTCAGAGTCCCAGGAACTTAACAAGGGAAAGACACTTAATTCCCCCTCACAGATCCCAGCCCGAGAACCGAACTCACAGTGAGAGAGCCGGCTCAGAGCTAACGGAGGGCAGTTGAGGACAAGCCGCGAGGCCTGAGTTCAGTCCCTGAAACCCACGGGATAGAAGACTCCTGCAAGTTGTCCTCTGACCTACACACCACGTGCATGCCCCCACACAGAGAATGAAAAAACAAATGTAAAAATAAGATATGCATAATATATTTAAATGCATACACAAATAATAAAAAAATAATAATAACTGAGTCCAGGCAGCATAGTGAAAATAAATGGCATGGCTTGCATAGCCACTTGGTGGTTGCATATTACGCTAACGTGTCGTGAACCTTAACGTTTTGTTGAGTGGACACTGGCTTTCCTCTGCCGCATCCCTCAATTCTTTATGTGTGATTGGTTTTGGCATCTCATCACTCTTTTCTTTAATTAAAATATAACCACATCGCTTCTTATCCTTCCCTCCCCCTAACTCCTCCCGTGTCCCATGTTGTTTTTATGTCTATTAACACTGCCCAACATTTCTCAGAAGAAGTGAGGGTCAAAGCAGCTGAAAGCGCATGCCCGAGAAGGCAGTGTGCAGAAGATAGGAAGGTGACCTCATTGGCTGTGTTGCAGACCCGTGCCTTTCCCTCGGCGAGGGCGCCATCTGGTGGGTGAAACGGGCAAGGACAACAGCAAGTATAGCGCTGATAAGGGAAATGCAAATCAAAAAAAATTGCTAAAATAAACTGGCTGTTTCGAGGACTCAAAAGTCACGTGCTGCTAGTGGCAACAATGCAGGAAGACACGGATATAGAATCATTTGCTACTAAAAAAACATTGCCTGGGAAGCTCTTCAGTTCTAAAGACTTCAGACGTCCTT
Organism: Mesocricetus auratus; assembly: GCF_017639785.1. Taxonomy (NCBI): domain Eukaryota; kingdom Metazoa; phylum Chordata; class Mammalia; order Rodentia; family Cricetidae; genus Mesocricetus; species Mesocricetus auratus. The sequence goes on from NW_024429204.1 coordinate 1,150,786, forward strand.
TTTTTTTTTTTTTTTTTTTTTTGCTCACAAATATCTACAGTTCCTATATTTTTAGTTTGCCATCAACGGGAAAAAACACAAATCTGTCTTCTCCCACATATGCAGTATTCCACACTACTCAGCAATGAAAAAATAAACTGATCTGTCACCACATATTACAGAAGAAGTGAATCACCCCAGGCTTACACTGAGTGATTATGTACTCCGGAACTCAGTTCATATAGATGACAGAAACTAATAGCAAAAGAAAACTGATCAACATACAATTACCACATAAGGAACTTTCACACTGGAAACACACTGTGTGGCATCTTCTGATAGGTATCTATACGGGGCAAAATGAAGAATCGCTGAGAAGCCTTGGGTGGAAACGTCACTATCTTGATTGTGATGATTGAGCTACGAAGGATATGTCAGGATGCACCAAATTTTGTACTTAAACTATGGCAATCTGCTGAATTTCAATTCAGTGTTAGGGTTTCAGGTAATTTATGTGATATCCCCACATAAAAGTCAGAGGATAGAGGAGCGCTATAAAATGCTGTCTTCTGGACATGATATGACCATTGTACAGACGTCCTTTTTGATGGCTCGGTTGCCTCTTAAAAAAATTAGTGACTTGGAGAGAAGGCTCAGTAATTACACACTTGCTGCACTTGCGGAGAAGTCGAATTCAGCTCCCAGAACCCACTCACTCGGCAGTTCACAGCCCATTAGAACTCCGGTTCCAAAGGATTCTATGCCTTCTTCTGGCCTCTGGTAGTTAGAATGCTTAGTTCCCAGCTGGTAGGATTAAGAGATGTGTCCTTGTTGGAGGAGGTGTGTCCTTGTTGGAGGAGGTGTGTCCTTGTTGGAGGAGGTGTGTCCTTGTTGGAGGAGGTGTGGCCTTGTTGGAAGAGGTGTGGCCTGGTTGGAGGAGGTGTGGCCTTGTTGGAGGAGGTGTGTCCCTGTTGGAAGAGGCGTGACCTTGTTGGAGGAGGTGTGGCCTTGATGGAGGGGTGTGTACTCTTTGGAGGGGGTGTGGCCTTGGAGGAGGTGTGTCACTGGGGGTGGGCTTTGAGGTTTCAAAGGCCAACACCGTTCCTGTGGATCACAGGTAAGCTCTCAGCTACGGCTCCAGTGCCATCTTGTCTATTGTTCCCCGCCATGACCAGCAGCCCTGTGAAACTGTAAGCAACCCCAGTTAAATGCTTTCTTTCGTAAGTTTCCTCGGGCATGGTGGTTTTCTACAGCAACTGGAAAATAACTAAGACATAGCCTCGGCAGGCGCCAGGCACGAATGTGGTGCACATACTCGTATGAAGACAAACCCTCGTACACACGAAGTAAGAATAAATCGATCCGTTTTTAAATGCATAGAATGTAGGCAAGCAGAAGTCTGCTGGATATTGCTCCGAGAAGAAAAGACAGATGTGTGGAAGCGGCTAGGAATAAGGTGACGCTGAAAAGCGGGGGCACCAGCAAATCAGTCCCGTTCATTCATACTGTGGGGTCAGATTCCATGCTGTGTGCAGGAGGGCTCGGCGCAGAATGCAAAGAAAACAGGCTGCTTTTAAGCGTGTCTTATGTGACATCCCAGCACCGGGGAAAGAGGATGCCGGAGTGGCATCCGTCCACCCGCCTTAAGGTACCCGGTGAGTGGAGACGACGAAGTCCAACTTAACGAAGGATGGCCCGAGGACCAAGTAGAGAGAGACGCCTGTGCGCTCGGGTCTCGGAAGAGGATGTTCTTTTCTATGAGAAGGGAGGATGGGATGCTCACTGTGAAAGGGTTGAGCGGACGCCGCTGCCTCCTGCCTCGCATCGATGTCGTCATGGTGCCCTCCTCCAGCCTCCGTGTGGTCCTTGGATGGGAAAAATGAAACATCGCAGAGAAAACAATGTTTTTTTTTAGGATGGAACCATATTTTGTTAAGATCAAGAGAGGGAGACACTATCCTGAAACTTACAGGGGATGAGGAGGAGTTTTTCAAGCAGTGGAATGGATGATGAGGAAGAGGGAGAAGGGCGAGCCAGGGCCAGGAAATCTCTGAATAGGATGGGAAGGTGCAGGGGAGAGGAGAAGAAATGGGAAAAGGAGGAGGGAAATGGTAGACTTAGCTTTGTTCGTCAAAGTCACGGGAGATGCCCTGTGAAGTGTCTGACAGGACTGGAGTTAGCACAGGCAAGTGAGGCATTTCTTTGGTGTGCTGGTCATCTGTATCAGGCTGATTCAACCTGAAATCACATGACAAGACAGTCTTAATAAGGCCTTGGCTGCATTGGTCTGCGTGATTGGGCGGGTGTTATGCTGGCCTGCCCTTCACCTGGTAGAATGCACGCAGGCAGTATCCTGGTCAGCTCAGGGTTCCGTGAGTACTAGCCTGCACGCAGGTGCAAAGGACCCCTTTAAAAGACAGACCTGGTTGGTGGCGCACGCCTTTAATCCCAGCACTCGGGAGGCAGAGGCAGGCGGATCTCTGTGAGTTCGAGGCCAGCCTGGTCTACAGAGTGAGTGCCAGGATAGGCTCCAAAGCTACACAGAGAAACCCTGTCTTGAAAAAACAAAAACAAAACAAACAAACAAACAAAAAAAAACAGGCCCCTGATCACTTACCACACACACACATACATACACACACACACACACACACACACACACACACACACACACACACACACACACGCTGGGCTTACCAGCATTTTAGTGAGAGCAGAACGGAGCCTGGGCTACTTCTATGGAACAACTGTCACAACACAGTTTCGAAGCACAGAAATAACCAGTCAAGGCTTAGGAAAGAAACCGGCGGGGACCCGGAGATGCAGGGCGCTGGTAGAGCATTGGCCAGAGGCAGGTGAGCTGTGTGCAAACAACTAAGCTGAGTGAGGGCTGTCCTTCCTCCTCCATGGCTGTCCTTGTCCCCTGTGCCCCATGGATATTTCTCATCTCATACCCCACCCTGATCCCTGCCCGGGACCAGCAACCTCGCTTGTGAGACCCAGTGCGTAGTGAAAACATGAGGCCCCCTTGTTCAAATACTGTTTTTGAAAAGCCTGGGATAGTGAAAGGGGATGTTAAACCAAGCTAGATAGGCGCCCAGTGTCACCCAGCCCTGCACTGACCCTGCCTCCCCCGGGGCACTGGTGTCTCGTTTCTCACCCAGCTGCCTCGGTCTCCAAATAACTCTTGACCCCTGCCCGTGCCTCTCTGACCAATGAAGCTATTTAGGATCCCAGACTTCCATGTCAAAGGCCACAGATACCAGCCGCTTCGTTACTGCACACCCGGAAATTAGGAGGTTAGTGGAGGAACAATCGTAGAATTGATCCGGTCCGGTCCGGAACGCTCTCCAGGCGTACCAGCCTAGACTACATGAGACCCCATTTCAAAAGAAGGTGAAGGAAGGGGCGAGGAAGGGGTGGAGGGGGAGGAGATCAAGCAGCGACCCTAGTCACTACAAAGCTACTAAACTAGAGGCCCATAAGGCCATTATTGGTTTTGAAAATATTGCAATGCGGCTGGGGTGTGACATAGTGATAAGAATAATTGCCTAGGACACACCAGGCCCTGGGACCAGCCGACAGAACTGCGAAGGGGCTCAGCAGAGAATGGCGCTTGCTCCACAGGGACCTGACGCAGAGAAAAGAGAGACCCAACTCCCAGAAGCCACGCTCCTGAGCTCCACACATACACCCACGCACAGACAAGAGAAATGTAAGAAGCAAAGCAAAATGTCTAAATGTTACTTTAAAAGTGTTTTTGCTGGCTGATTAAATCAAAATTATTTCCTTCTGTCTTTTGTTATGCTTTAACGTATTTTTCACTCTGTCACACGCAATGTACATGTATATGACAAATCTTGATGTTTACACCTGTTGTCAACGTGGTAGGAGCCTAGGAATTCATCTCTGGGAAATAATATAAACCATGAATTCATTTGATGTTACAGTATTATTCACAGTAGCAGAGAGGGAGTCCGGAGAGAGACAGAAAGACAGAGAGGTTAGGGCCGTTTCCTGGATAGTTTGTAACGACAATATACAAATTGTGCCACTAGGTGGCAGTAAGGGGCCGGGCCAGTGGTTCTCTAAGGTTGACCTGCAAACTTAGAGCTAATGCTGGGGAAATGTTCAGGGAAAACCTTTTTCACAGTGATTTCAAAACTTTATCAAAGCAACAACGAAACCCTTTCACAGCAATTTCCTTTTAGGAATGTGGCCTGCGGTGTGGCTGGCTCATGGGGGTCACAAGCCTGACCCCCCCCAGTTCGATTCCGGGAACCCCAGTGAAAGGACCTCAGTTCTTGACGTTATCCTCTGACTTCCGCAGGTGCTTAGAGGCCCTTGGGCATGTACAGGTACATGCTCACTCACACATGCATGCACACATGTGCGCGCACACACACAGCAAATTTAAAGGAAATAAATTATTTTTAAAACTAATAAATGAACAAAGACCTATTAGTTTGGGTTGTCCAAAGAACCACCATCAGTGCAAACCAGAATCAGTTGGCTAAAGAGTAAACAGATCAAACAGAGAACGTGGGGGGGGGACTGATAGACAGACAGACACATACATACATGGTAGATAGACTTGGTAAAGAATTGACTCACAGCCGGGCATTGGTGGTGCACGCCTTTAATCCCAGCACTCGGGAGGCAGAGGCAGGCGGATCTCTGTGAGTTCAAGGCCAGCCTGGTCTACAGAGCGAGTTCCAGGACAGCCTCCAAAGCAATACAGAGAAACCCTGTCTCGAAAAACAAAACAAAAAAATTGACTCACATAACTATACAAGCCTAGGAGTCCCACAATCCATAGGGACCCAGGATCCCAAAGCCTCAGCCTGAGAACTAGGAAAGTTGTTGGTGTGAATGTGAGAAAAACTAAGTGTCCTGACCCAAATGACAAAGCCCCTGCCCGGCCTGCTTGTTCTAGTCAGCCCTCTGGAGACTCTGGTGAGGCTCCCGTTAGAAAGAACAGTCTAGCTTTCATTCTACTGGCTCAAACCACATTAGAATGCAAGACACAAACTCATGCCACACTCACACATACACACACATCACGCACACATACAGGCACACAAACACATCAAACATACACACACACACACACACACCACACAAACAAACATACACACCACACACCACATACACACCACAGGCACGGAAAAAGAATGAACAAAAACATTTTTTTTACTCAGAACCACTTACTTAATAATAATAATAACAATTCATTGTCTTAAAGCAAGAGTGTACACTGGACCTAGTAATCTTCCCTTTTCACAACCTGGCTTCGTTAACATCTTCAGGGTTCTCTGGAACACTTCTCTGTGCCAGAGCCACGCCCTCGCCCCACCTCACCCTCGGCCCAGGACTGCAGCTCTGTTTGGCTCAAGTCACACTGGGTATTCCCTTCCTGGCCCTCTAAAAATAGCACAGAACAGGACCCTCCCTCCCCTCCCTCTGCTTCCTCTCCTCCTCACAGATGCACCAAAGCACCCCCTGTTCGAGAACAAGGAAGTTCCCCCGGTTAGCTGGCTCCAGCCACACCCCGTTCCTCCGCCCCTTTGCAGCCATTTCCCTGTAAGCTACCCCCCCACCCCCGAGATAAAAGAACCTCATTCCACCCCCACCTGCCCCCCTCCCCCTCCCTTCCTTTTTTCATTGTCTCCGTGCCCTGTGTGCAAAGGGCTTGCCTTCCCATCCAGCAAATTCCTCCAGAAACCAAGACTCACTTTTCAAAACCCCCACACCTCCACCAGATGCCCAGCCAGGAAAGTGATTGGCAAACCCAACTGGTTCACTCCTGCGACTTGTGGTCTTGGCTTCAGCTCCCCCACTCAACTGCTGGGATAAAAATCGATATGGGTATTAGTTCAACTTTTTTATTATTATTATTAACCTAAACACTTGTTCTCAAGGCTAAGGACAAATAAATGCCATTCACGAGTGCAGCAAGAATAATAAAAACCCAGAGGCAGATACTGGGGTTCAAGCTGAAGATCAGAGAAGCAAAGCAGCTAAGCCACCAGAGAGTTCTTAACCTCCACCAACACTCAGACCAAAGGCTGGGTGGTCCTGTCCTCAGCGTGACTGCAGCCTGCAATGCTCTCCACCAAACCTCAGACTGCCCTGAGGCTGCACTGAGCTCCTGCCTTATATTCCTCTCTAGTGCTGAGATTAAAGACATTGTCATCCCAAATGCTGGGGTCAAAGGTGTGAGCTCTGTTTCTCTTTTAAGGTTGATTCAATCTCGTGTAGCCCAGGGTGGTCTTGAACTCACAGAGATCCATCTGCCTCTGTCTCTGAGTGCTGGAACTAAAGGTGTGAACCACCACTGCCCATCTTCTATGGCTAACTGGTGGCTTAGCTAGGCACGCTCATCTTCAGGCAAGCCTTATTTGTTACATTACAAACAAGGTATCACTGCACAGGAGGAGTCCGCTATAGCTGAACTTTGGAAGTGAATAAGTGTATGGAGAGGAATTAGAACAGAGTCAGACTGCCCTCCTCTGTCGATCTAAAGGGGCCAGAGCTCCACTAGCCCTGTGAAATCACCAAAGCAGGTACCGTTTCTGCTCTGGCTGAATGGTGAAAAGACATCTGCAGCAACTGCTCTGGCAGCTGTAATTTCCCTTTGCCATTTAATTACCATCAATACATCTTGCAGATAAGACACTGCCACAGTTTTGTAATGAATAAAAGGTAGCAAATGTAAGTAACTTCTGGTTTTCCTAATCTGCCCTAGAAAGTAAGATTACATTTACACACACACACACACACACACACACACACACACACACACACACACACACCACATCATATTTACACTGGATGGTGACCTTTAACCATAGCACTCTAGAGACAGAAGCAGAGGCAGGCAGATCCTTACTAGTTCAAGGCCAACCTGGTCTACATATTGAGTTCCAAGTCATCCAGGGCTATATAATACTACCCTGTTTCAAGAGAAAAAAAATCACATTGATTTACTATTTATTTGTGGAGCATAGTTTGCAAGAGCAGACTCTCTCCTTCAACTGTGAACGTTCCAGGGATTGAACTCGGGTCAACAAACTTAGCAAGTGCCTTTATCTGCTGAGCCATCAGACAGGCGTGTAGCTCATAGTCTTTTTAGTAGTCTTTATATTGCCTTATGTTTAACTTACAGAACTCCTTCCGATCAGGAAAATGAACAAGAAGAAGCTGCTGTTGAAGATGTATTCACGGTCAAGCATTAGCTTAGAACTGGAAGCATAGGAAGAGCAGGGCTTTGCCACAGACATTTCAAAAAAATTACCCTCTGCTCAAAAAAGAAAAAACACAGAAATAAAAACCACTCACACAAAAGTTGGAGGCGGGTTATAAACAAGCATAATATTAGTGTTCTGGACTTGTTTCATAAGACCTTTAGATGTGAGTGGCCACATCTCATATAGGACCCTTTATTAACACTTGAAGTTCAGAAAAATAATAATTTTTAGGATAAAATTGTCCTATGCTTTAAAAAAAAGTTTTCATTATGTGCCTGAAATTCAAGTTTAACCGGGCATCCTGTATTATTATTATTTGCTAATTCTGACAACCTTACACTTAAGACATGAGAGGTATAAAAAAGAGCCCCGTCCACTGGAGTTGGTCAGACAAGCTTCCTGGAGAATTCAGCTTTTAAGCCAGCTGCTGGTGAGGGCTTGGGATGGAAACGGAGAACATCCCACATGTAGGCAGTGCGTGTCCTTAGCGCTGAAATGGAGATGAGCAAGTAATTCCTGGTGAGGATGGCAACCCCAGACAGCTTAGCTGCTTCCTTAGACCAGGAGAACTGTAAATCACCTATACAAGATCCCGTTGCCACATTTGGTTTTTTCTCCTTTGTGGGCAATCTCTTCTCTGGATTTCTTTCCATGGGGTTTGTGAAAAGGGATAACATTGCTATTAATCAGAGTGATGTCGTTGCTTCTGGGTTCTTTATAAAAACCAAGACCCAGTTTTCAATTGCACGTTGCACACATGTACCTCACTATTAGCACTGCATGGGAACACGTCTTAAAGACCTAAAGTTATTTTGAACAAGGCCGGGTGGCACATGTCTGTAGTTCCAAGAGACAGCTGGGGCAGGAAGACCACAAGAAAAAAATCATTAAGTCCAAGGTCGGCCTGACCTACACAGTGAAAGAGACCCTAGCTTATGAGGAAAACAATCCGAGATTTTAATGTGTGTGAGTGTGTGTGTGTGTGTGTGTGTGAGAGAGAGAGAGAAAGTGTGTGTGTGAGTGTGTGTGTAAATGTGTATGAGCATGTGAGTGTGTCTTGTGTAAGAGAGTATGTGTGTGAGAGATTGTGTGAATGTGTGAGTGTATCTCTGTGTGTCTATGTGTATAAGTGTGGGGGTGTGTGAGCATTGTGAGAGTGTGTGAATGTGTGTGAGTGTCAGCATATATGAGATATGTGTGTGTGCACGTATACACACACCCACGAGCAGTGTTCCCATACCTGCTGACACGTGGGAGTGCTTTCTGCTTGAGAATCAGCTGGATGTGAGCCGTGCAGCGTGAAACCTGAAGACTTTGCACAACTGGAAGGGCAAGCCTGAGAGGGAAGAGCATGGGGCCAGCAGTGCTGGAACAGGGGCGAGGAGCTGCCAAGCAAGGAGAGGGATGAAGAAACAAAATCCTGCTCCTGCGCTCTCAAATTCCGACTCTCGTTTCAGCAACCCCCCCCCAGAACTCTACCACAAGTGCAGGAAGGCAAAACTAAGACGGAACATGTTTACAAGGCTATTCATTGTAACACTGTTTCCAACAACAACAACAAAAAAAAATCTGGCAGTAACTAAAACTTCTACAAACCAGGGCTGGATTGAACAAACAGAAGTGTGTTGCTTCTGTATAATGGAAGGCTCCCTGGCACTGCGAAGATAAAAGGAAGGGTTGGTGCCGGGCATAGGTGGCACACGTCTTTAATCCCAGCACTCGGGAGGCAGAGGCAGGTGGATCTCTGTGAGTTCGAGGCCAATCTCCAAAACAATACAGAGAAACCCTGTTTGGGGGGGGGGGAGGGAGGGCTGGCGATGTCATTGGTTGGTGGAACGCAGGCTCAGCACACAGGTTCAACCTCAATCACGGCAAACAAAGAAGAGGACGAAGGGGGGAGAGAAGAAACTGCTAACCAGGGGACCTAGGAAGTGTCTATTGTGTGCTTTGGAGTACATGAGAGCCAAAAATATAGATGAGTGGCGGTGGAGCATGCCTTTTAGTCCCAGCACTTCTGAGGCAGACAGGCAGATCTCTATGAGTTCGAGGCCAGCTTGGTTGGTCTATAGGGTGAGTTCCAGGACAACAAGGGCTACACAAAGAAACCTTGTCTCAAAAAAAAGAAAAAGAACTAAAAAATACAAATATACAAATATATTTGCTTATATTTAATCAATGGTCATAATTTAGACAACAAAAATCTAGTAATCAAGTAAAAATATTTTTAAAATCCCTTTATATAGGAAAAGAAAGAGATCAGACAGAGATAAAATGGGCGGAAACTAAATTTCTTTAAATGTGTTTTGTTGATCTAGACTTAACTTTGGGGTCAGGTAGGTATTTAAATAATTTTTAATTAAATTGTGAAAAACAAATCTTGAAAAGTGGAAAAATATGAGGAGATAAGTTAGCACAAATGTGCAGCCAACCAGGGGACAAACTACCCCAAGTAACTTAAGTATGTAATAATGCAGGACTGGGGAGCTGGCTCGGTCACTGAAAGCTAGGCTCACAATCAAAGGTGCAGTAGTATAGAAAGGCATCATGGCTCACACTGTACTCTCCGCACTCAAGGAGCTTGACGTAGGAGGATTGCCTCAAGTTGGGAGGTCAAGCCTAGGATAGACAGCAAAACCTCTCTCGATAAAATAAAGTAATAAAACAAAAAAAATGGAATTTGGCTGGTGTTCCTGGTGCAATATCCTGTAAAGATAACAACTGTAAAAAAAATTAATAAGGAACAGAATCAGCTGACCCGAGCTAATGAGAGATCACGGGCTCATAAGACCGAACTAGACTCCCTTAATATAGGTGACAATGGTGTGACTGGGACAATATATGAGGCCACTGGCAGTGGGTCCAGGATCTAACACTAATGCACAAACTGACTTAGTGGAGCCCATTCTATATGGAGAGACACCTTGCTCAGCCTAGACACAGGGGAGTGGGGGTGGAGAGGCGCCTTGGTCCTGCCTCAACGAGATGATGGGACAGACTTAGTAAACTTTCTGGGGATGCCTAACCTTCTCCAAGGGGCAGATGGGAGGGGGGGGGAGAGCAGGAGGAGAAGAAAGAGGGAGAACTAGAATTGGAATGTAAGAAAAATAATTAATTTCTTTATATATACATATATGTAACTAATAAAGAGCCTTTAAAGTTCTAGAGTTATATTGCTGGCATCTGATATGACCCTAAGGATAACAAGGAACAAAGTAATTACGTGAAATTCTCTCCTACTCAGGGTCATTCAGTACCGGCACTCTTGTCTAGGAAGAAGAGAATAACCAACTCGGATAGGAGAAGTCCTGTGGTCATGAATTTTAATATGAAGTATCAACAGGAATAAATAGAGCATTGTGCCTTTTAAACAATACCAGAAGCATTTCCTAGGCCCATCCAAGGAAAAGTACTGGAAACAAAAGTATTGGAACAAAAAGTAGCAGTGAGCACTCTTTTTTTATTTTTTTTATTTTTTATTTTTTTGTTGTTTTTTGTTTTTGTTTTTTGAGACAGGGTTTCTCTGTATTGTCTTGGAGCCTGTCCTGGAACTCGCTTTGTAGACCAGGCTGACCTTAAACTCACAGAGATTCGCCTGCCTCTGCCTCCCGAGTGCTGGGATTAAAGGCATGCACCACCAACGCCCGGCTAGCAGTGAGCACTCTTATGTGACCTTGACCGCATCATTTCCACTAGAAGAATCAGGGCACCTAAATAAACAACAACAAAAAAACTAACTGCAGGGATTAGAGGCATATAAGAGGAGCTTGGACCCTCTTGTCACACAGGCAACAAAGAAGCTGTCAAAAACCACAGGATCACAGCTAACCACCCAAAGGAACCCTACTGCAGCCATATGCTCCTGTACCCACGATATTTGCAGCACTAGTCATGGCTGCCAAGAGAGGGAATCAACCTAGCTGACCATCCACAGATGAATGGAGAGAGAAACTGTGGTATGTTTGTGTACACAGTGGAGTGTCGTTCAGCCCCACAAAAGAACAAAATGATGTCACCTGCAGGAAAACGGAGACAATCCCATCAAGCAAAGTAAGCCAGACTCAAAAAAGGATGATGTGCTTATCCTCATATGCAGAGTAAAGACGTTAAAAATGCAGACATATGACACAGGAACGTGGGGAGGGTCAGTGTTAGGAACACGGCGTGAAGGTGGGACCTTGGAAGGGTTCCATGGCGGATGAGGGACGAGCAACGGGTGGGGTACAGACAGAGACCTACAGACAGAACTTCTGTAGAAAGCTTATTGGGGGAAGGTAAGGAAGTAAGGAAGGGAAGAGAAAGAAAGAGACAAAGAGAGAGACAGACGGATGCCTCCTCAGAGAAAGGGCAGAAAAGAGACTAGGAATGGGTCTCTCTCTCTGTCTCTTTCTGTGCCTCTCTGTCTCTCTGTCTCTCTGTGTCTCTCCCTCTGTTTCTGCCTCTCTCTGTGTCTCTCTGTGTGTGTGTGTCTCTCTCTCTCTCCCTCTCTCTCTCTCTCTCTCTTCTGAGATAGGGCTTCTCTTTGTAGCTTTGTAGATCAGGCTGGCCTTGAACTCACAGAGATCCGCCTGCCTCTGCCTGCGGAATGCTGGGATTAAAGGCCTGCACCTACCACCACCGGGGCAGAGTTTGTGCATCTGCAAACAGAACCAGGGTACTACTGCTTCCCCCCCCGTGTCAGGTTCCCAAGGGGCGGAGCCAGTTTGATGGACTTGAACAGACTTAGTGAGATGAAAACAAGAGAAAATAATGGGGCAGCAAATACGAGCAAAGTACAAGACGTGCGCGGATGAAGATGTCGTGATGAAACCCGTTTGCGTGCTGCGGGAAAATATGGATAAAAGACTACACAGTCAGGCCGAAAGGGTTCCAAAGCCAACTTGAGGAGGACCCTGTTGCTAAAGGGTGGGATAGCTTTTGCTTTGCTTTGATAGGAACGATGGTAGTTAACGGAAGCATATCAATGTGTTTCCATCCTGCTCCTGTAAAAGCAGTAAGTATAACCTCATCGGCTACTCCTGAAGGGTGCCAGCAAGCATCCTTATTGTGAAGACTAGCCAAAGAAAGGCCATTGGCAAGTGCGTTTACTCAAAACTCAAAACTTGAATCTGACGAAAACCAAGGTCCAAGCACAGACCACAAGAATCCTGGAAGTCAAGGGAGCATTCCCCCATACCGCAGGGTTCCAATAAACAAAGTCCAGATGGCTGAGGTCTTGAAAATTAAATTGCAAAGAGCAAAAAAAAAATTTACAGGCCGGGCGTTGGTGGCGCACGCCTTTAATCCCAGCACTCGGGAGGCAGAGGCAGGCGGATCTCTGTGAGTTCGAGGCCAGCCTGGACTGCCAAGCGAGTTCCAGGACAGCCTCCAAAGCTACAGAGAAACCCTGTCTCGAAAAACCAAAAAAAAAAAAAAAAAAAAAAAAAATTTACAGATTTAAAAAAGACATATAAGAGCTGGGCGGTGGTGGTGCACGCCTTTAATCCCAGCACTCGGGAGGCTGAGGCAGGCGGAGCTCTGTGAGTTCGAGGCTGGGCTGGTCCGACAGCCTCCAAAACAATACAGAGAAACCCTGTCTCGTAAAACCAAAAAAAAAAAAAGTTCAAGCCAGTCTGGGGTACAAGAAGACCCTGGGTTTTTTTGTTTGTTTGTTTGTTTGTTTTTCTTTTGTTTTTTTAAACTATCAATAATCACAACATACTTGGAACCTGGTTCAAACAAGTAAATTGATCTATTAATATTTTTTGAGACAGGGTCTCTCTACACAGCCCTGGCTGTCCTGGAACTCGATAGGTAGACCAGGCTGGCCTAGAACTCATAGCTACCTGCCTGCCAGGTGCTACCATTAACCCATTACTTTTTTTTTTGGACCAGGAAACAAGCTTGTGAAGCGGAGACTACTGTTATCTCCATATAGCAAGTAGGAAACAGAGCCTCGGAGAGATTAATTAGCACCCTGAAGGTCACACAGCCTGAGAGAGGCCGTCTTCCTGTCAGGTGAGCTCTCTGGAGACCACACAATGGTGTCATACGTCCAGGTTTGTTTAAAAATGAGAATGGAAGCCATCCTTGGGGACAGCTGGCATCTGGGTTTTAGACATTTAAAAACTTTGGACTCTCTGGAATACATTTTTTTTAATGGGGAGGGAAACAATAGTGCGTCCAAGCCATGCCAAGGAAATATATCACTGTTTCTATTCATAGTCAATAACAACCTATTTAGAACAACACATGACAAAAAAAAAAAAAAAAGAGGAGTGGGGGGTGGGGATACCGAGCCTGTCGAGAAATGAAAACGTAGGCATAAAGCTTGTAGACAGGCAGAAAGACGTACGATCCTTAAGGGACTATGAATTTGAATAGGAAAATCTGAACAATAGAGAACAGGCTGCCTCTTAGATTCACCATGTATGAAGTTTGGTTCCATTCCAGTGGCTGTCAAAAGATACTGGCAGAGGCCCAGCCGGCCTGCCAGGAAGACCATCTGGGAGGGACGGAAGTGCCCACTACACACTGGTCAGTCTGGGGTGAGCCCCGGGGTGTTCGTTGTAGCTGTGGAAGGGTTAGTGAGGAGCTGCATCACCCCAAATCACAAGGGCTCCCAAGGAATTAAAACGCCAGATTGAGCTATCAAAGGTGGTTTTTCAGAAACAACCGATCCAGCTGAGGATAAGCTATTACCAAGTTTCTGAAAAATCGGCATGGGGTTCATCCCCGGTCTGATTAAGGCCAATCCTATCTTTCCCCTGAACCAGAATGCAGCGAAGCTATGGCTATCACTCTGCTTGTATCTGGAGCCCCAGACACTAACTCTGACTTGAAATACAGCTTTGAGGTTGGAAACTGTTATCTCCCTGCACATTCTGCTGGGGAGAAAATCACTTTTTAATGTAGTAGAGGCCAGACTAATTAAACTCTTCACTCTCCCAAGACACAGAGAGAAATATTTGCAGATTCAAAAACACCAGAGACAAAAAAAAATTTTAATGGGTTTTTTAAGTGATTAAAAAAATTATCTAACTTGATTCATAGAAAAAAACGGAGATGGGGGGGTGTGAATGAGAATGGCCCCGTGGGTTTATATTTTAATTTTTTGGTCCCAAGTTGGAGATTATAGGATGTGTGGCCTTACTGGAGGAGATGTGCCACTAGGAGCAGGCCTTGAGATTTCAAAAGACTCATGCCATTCCCAGTACGTACCCACTGTCTCCTGCCTTGAGTGTTTGCCTGCAAGAATGTATGTGTACCATGCATGTGCCTGGTGCCTAGAGAGACCAGAAAGGGGCCTTAGATCTCCTGGAACTAGAGTTACAGGCAGTTGTGGGCTACGATGTGGATGCTGGGAATAGAACTTGAGTCTTCTGCCTCAAGCATTCTTAACCACTAAGCCAATTCTCCAGCCCCAAGGTTTATTTTACTTTACATTACATATACTTGAGTGCATTTGTGTGTGTGTGTGTGTGTGTGTGTGTGTGTGTGTGTGTCTGTTCTTTAGGTATCTGCAAAGGCCAGAAGAGGCTATTGAAAGAGTTTCCATACCCTGACAGTAAGTCTCTCCACAAAGGCAATAAATCAGATTGGGCCTAATTAACAAGACCAGGTTCAATCTGAGCAAAGCAACTCCCAGGTGGCCTGCCTGGGCAGGAGGAAGGGTAAGGGAGAAGAAACCATGTAGCAGGTCTAGAGATCATGTCTTAAATACTCTGTGTTGGGGTACCCCGAATTGAGGAGGGGTCCCCAAGCTGGATTTGTCACCCCAAGAATCAAGAGTCCACACGCCAATTGATGCAACGCAAGAGGCTTTAATTAGGCATCTGCAGATGGGCCTCTCGGTCAGCTTTTAGACCGATTGGCCCCGAGGTTCAGTTACAATCAGCTTTTAAAGAAAAAATCCACAAGCTTTTGGGAGGGGTCCCTATCTCGTGACGGGGGAAGGGGGTACGTAACTCCCGACCCAGGAAAGTAGATGTCTTCCTGACCTACATGCTGTAAATTCCTCAAACCTTGGCATGAGTTAATTATCTCTCCCTAAGTAAGCAGTGTTATCTCCTTGTTTCCCACTGATCTTGTTTGCCCATCTCTGATGCCCTGGTCAGTTCTTCACAAATGGTCGGCAGCCCGTAATTGGCCTTTTGTGGATTTACAGCCCTTCTGCAATTAAGGTTGCTAAACCATACATTCCATTCTGTGGTATGGCCGGTTCCTGGGATGGGGTCCTTTGTTCACTTCCCAAGTTCTCTAGTGGGGTGCCCTCCCTGTTTAAGCTTATATTTTATTTCTATAAATTCAGGGTCTTTCATCTGTAGGTGTGGTCTTGAGCATTTCAGGTAGAGGAGCTGTGCCTTGGTGGGCTTTCTAAGGGGCAGGGTTTGGAGAGGGAGAAGGGGGACCTGAAATGGAGCTTGCACCTGAACAGCTATCAACTAGTTCCCCTGGAGATGCGCCAGGGTCTGGCCAGTATCAGTCCTAGGCTGTAAGAGCTATCTATTCTGAGCCAGGCGTTGGTGGCGCACACCTTTAATCCCAGCACTCGGGAGGCAGAGGCAGGCGGATCTCTGTGAGTTCGAGACCAGCCTGGACTACCAAGTGAGTTCCAGGACAGCCTCCAAAGCCACAGAGAAACCCTGTCTCGAAAAACCAAAAAAAAAAAAAAAAAAAAAAAAAAAAAGAGCCATCTATTCTGGACTGATGTGTTTAGGGCTGTGTTTGGAACCAGCCAAAACAGCCCCGGATCCGACCCTGAGTGGGGGAGTGTGGGTCAGGGAAATCCTAGCTACCTAGTGTCATTAAGGACTAGACAGAGACATCTTGTCATTTCAGGAGGGCTCTCAGCCCTATCTCAGTCCATACTGGAGACCACAATTTATGCAAGCATCCTCTTAAATAGCTTTCCAAAAGTGGGGGGGGGGGGTACTGGCAGAAGACATCTATTATCATGTATACAGAGCTGACTAGGAAACACTTCCTTTAACCCTAGAGATGGTCCTAGAATGCACATACACAAGTACTCAGACTTTCCATAATGGCAAGTCCCACTAGTCCCCAGGCATGTCCCACTAGCCCTCAGGATGGGCTTGGGGCCTAGGTCTATTACACAAACTAGAACCCATTATCCACTGTGGCCAGGCCATCTGGATGTAACCAGTTGACATCTAAAAGACAACAGAGATTCGAGCTCCTGGAATTGAGCTGAGGCTTATATCTGAAATATCATATTTGGGCCCCAACAGAGACAGGAGTTACCATTGCCCAGTACAGGAGCTGGAAAAGTGATACTCACTCTTAAGTCCTGAGCCATCTTGCCAAACCATAGGCGAAGCATTTTAAAAGGAGTGTTTCCTTCCTTCTCTTTCCTCCTCTGCTAACCATGGAGACCATGTGTTGGCATCAAGTCCACAAGACGAAACCAGTCTGGGTGGTGGTCATAAGGAGCCCAAGCACTCTGGCAGGGTCACCTCATCAGGCCTCCTGTGAGCAGGAAACAAGCTTCACGGTGCCAAGCAATTCTATGTCTCGGTCACCGTTCAACTGCCACGAAGAGACGCCATGACCAAGGAAATTCTTACAGAAAGGAAAACATCAGATTGAGGGCTTTCTTACCGTTTCAGAGGATTGGTTCATTTATCATCGTGGTGGACAGCATGACAGCAGGAACCCATGGTAGAAGGAAAGAACCAATTCCTGAAAGCTGTCCTGTGACTATATAAGCATGCACACACACTCACCTACAAACTCACCTGTACACACACGCACACATACACATCATACATATACACAAAGCATGCACACTAGTAATAATTTTAAATACATCATTGCCTGAATATATCTGAAAAAGTTTAGCAGCAGGAAATTTAAATTCCTTGGTGCTGAGTTTTGAACTTAACTTACACATCACGGTTAGCTTTATACAAAAAGTCAATTTTATTTTCCAAAACAAAAAATTCCGTGTGTTTCAAAAGTCCATGGAGGGCTGGCGGGATAGCAGGTTAAAGACATGACGTCCTACGTTTGATTCCTGCAGCCTACATGGTACAGAACCAATTCCCACAACTCGTCCTCTGACCTACACGTCTGCACCTCAGCACATGTACAGCTTCAACCTGGCTGTAATGGCATCCCCAATAAAATGATAAATATGAATGTGTGACCGTCTTGTGCACAAGCCCCTCGCCTGCCTGTGTCTAGTGAGTGACCTACCATGGCGGGGGGATCAAGCTGGAGCCCCACCCCTACCCATTTGATTCCACATCCAATCAGCAATCAGGATCAAGCTGGAGCCCCACCCCCATCCATCTGATTCTTCATCCAATCAGGAGTCAGACTGTGTTTCTTCCTCTCACACAGCCCCCTACCCCGTTATCTCCAGACTCGCAGCCCCCACCATACAGTCCGGTCTTTATTCCTTCCTATAAAACCCCATATGAGACATGGAGACATTTAGGTGAAAACCCAAGTGTGCTTGCCGGGCCTCTCTTCCTTGATAGAGACAGTTAACTCAAAAGGAAGATCCCTGGAGCTCGCTGGCCAGCTAGTCTCACCAAATCAGTGGGCTCTAGATTCTGTGAGAGACCCTGTCTCAAAAAATAAAGTGGAGAGTCGTTACAAGGACAACTGATATCAGCCTCTCCTCCAAATGCAAGCACACACACACACACACACACACACACACACACACACACACTTCTGCGATTCTTTGTACAGTGCCTAATCTCAGGTCTCCTGCTGCCGTGCCTGTCAAGTCTCCTCTTTAAAGCCTTGCACACACTTTAGGGTTAGGTACGTATTAAGGCTGGCCACCCAGTTGCTCAACCTCTGCAGCCGGGGACAGGATCATCCAAAGGAGACTTCACCCGTCACCTGTTTCTTCTGGCTTCATTTCAGTTCCACTCCGCACTCTATTTAAAGGTCTGAGAGTTAAGATTTGAGCCAAGGAAATAGCTAAGAGGTGACGGGACTAAACCCTGAAGCAGGCTCTAAATAGGGCATGGCTGCAAACGGCAAAACTTCCCTGGGACCTGGTTCACGCCCACAGAATTCCTCCACGAAAGTCACTCCATGCACTCCCATTTGTACCAGAGTGTAAGGCTGGAGCATTTGTTCCGTCACAGGGAAAATACATTTCACAAAACAAACGAGGGATGACAGGATTGAGTGCTTTTTGTTGTGATAGGCTCTACCGCACTTCCGATTAACGGTGGTAATTCCTAAACAGTTAGAAAAGGGATCCAGGGAGCCCTTAATACAGGTTTTTAAAACGTAGAAAACAGCCCACTTAATGGATGAAGGGGCCTGCCAATTCCAGGGACCCACCTGCTGGGAGGAGAGACCTGACTCCTGCAAATTGTCCTCTGACCTACACACACACACACACAAACACACACACACACACACACAGACGAGTGTGCATGTGCGCACACTCATGCACTCATGCACTTGTACACACAAATGTAATAAAAAAAGATTGAGTGAGCCGGGCGGTGGTTGCACACGCCTTTAATCCCAGCACTCGGGAGGCAGAGGCAGGCGGATCTCTGTGAGTTCGAGGCCGGGCTGGACCGATAGCCTCCTAAACAATACAGAGAAACCCTGTCTGGTAAAAACCAAACCAAAAAAAAAAAAAAAGATTGAGTGGAATACAGTTAACTGGCAAGTCAGTGCAAACCCACCCAGATATTTTTAAGTTTTAAAACAGTTTGCACAGTAAAACACAGCTGCAGTCAGACCTGCAAGCTGGTGCCTCTGCCTCTCAGATTAAGTCAAGCGAGTACACAGATCATCTAACGTTGGGGGGGGACTCCCCCCTCCCCCAACTATGTGGTTTAAGTTTAGATAGCATAGACTGGGCTCTCTCTGCTGTGTGAGACAAGGAGCTGGCATTCCTGGCGATCTTTCCCACCTACGGCTTTCCCCTTCCCTCTCTCTACTGCACCTGCAACCCCCATTCTTAGACTTGGTTTTTTTTAACAGTTTCTTATCAGCGCTGTAGTGGTGGATCATAATTTTGCTTTTTGTTGTTGTCTTTCCCTCACGGTCGGAAGGCAGTGAGCCTGGCCCAGTGAGCCCATATCGCATGACAAGAGCTAGCATTTGCCATGCTGTGTCCCCTGGGGAAACAGAACCTGAGCCTCAGCTGCCAGCTCGGATTTCCCAATATCCCTTGTTTTTTTTTTTTTTTTTTTGGTTTTTTTTTTTTTTTTTTTTTTGGTTTTTCGAGACAGGGTTTCTCTGTGGCTTTGGAGGCTGTCCTGGAACTCCCTCTGTAGACCAGGCTGGCCTCGAACTCACAGAGATCCGCCTGCCTCTGTCTCCCAAGTGCTGGGATTAAAGGTGTGCGCCGGCAACGCCCGGCTCCCCAATATCCCTTGTAACGAGGGTGACTGTGTCACTAAGGTCTGGCCCGCGGAATGTCAGCAGAAATGACAAATAAAGCTCATTGTATGTTGTGCGTCCTAAAAAAAGAACGTGCCTTCCTATTCCATTCGATGTTCTCCCACCTTGCTGCAAGAGACCTGGGGTTGGCAGCAAGCCATCTAGGACAGAGAAAATGGAACTAATATTTTAGGGTACTTAAACTTTAGGATGTAGGAAGCCAACTCATCAGCATTGTGTAAGAAATGAGCCAGACTATCAATAGAAATAAAAACCTTATCTTGATTTAATTTCTAGTCTTTGCCAAGGCAAGTGAATCTTTAACCCTATTGAAGTGTCCTATAATTTCCATTTCAATTGCCTTACATTTAGATTACACTATGTTCCCTTTATGT
This sequence comes from Mesocricetus auratus, assembly GCF_017639785.1. NCBI lineage: Eukaryota > Metazoa > Chordata > Mammalia > Rodentia > Cricetidae > Mesocricetus > Mesocricetus auratus. The sequence continues at coordinate 1,170,776 of NW_024429204.1, forward strand.
CACACCACTATATCACTCTCTCTAGCTATTAGAGTATTTAAGGCAAGTAGCAACAAAAAAACACTCAAGGAACTATACAAGTTTCTTTGCAAAGAGGAATGGCAACTTGGCAAAATTTGATGACCAAAGCCTACGATATTAAAAAAAATGGTTATTGTAGTTATTTGCTATAAAAAGCCCAAATGCAGTAAATAACCATATTCCAGGCTATGCAAAATGCTGCCCACAGCAAGGAGAAACGGGACAGCGTGTTAAAGGAGTGTGCAGGATGCTGAGTAAGTAACTTTCTTGGCCTTGTGCATCAGCTGCTCCAAACGCTAGAAAACATCTCAGTTACCAGTCAACAAGTGATTTTCTAGTACTGAATCCTAATAGCTGATGTAGTCCAATTACTCTGCATCTATATTTAACAGCCTTTCAGGCTTCAGTTTTTAAGTAGGCTAAGAATAGTTTGTCCAGACGGAGAACGAACGTATTTTAAGAGTGATATAAACGGGGCTTGTGGTGAGTGTGAGCTCTTTTGGAGAGTACTTTGCCACCAGATTCCACAAGTTTCCATTCATAAATAATTCTGCGAGGGAACTGGAAAAGAAGACAGAGTCTTTTCTCCTAGCATTATAATGGCAAAGAAGTGGTCGGGAAAAGAGAATTTTTTTTGTGTGTTTGTTTTTAAGACTAAGTACCTAGCCCAGGCTGGCTTCAGACTCCATATGTAACAACGGTGATCTTGAATTTCTGATTCTCGGAATCACATGCATGTAATACCGCACCCGATTTATACCAGGGCTGGGGAATGAATTCAGATGCTCCTGTATGCCAGGCAAGCACTCTAATAACCGAGCTACATCCCAGCCCAGGAGGAATAATTGTTAAGAGCCTCGGTGCCCTAGCAGGATAACCTCTGATGGGACCACACTCCTATTTCTGCACTGGTGACCACAAATAAAAAAAATGCTACCAGTAGAAGAGACATGTGTATCTAGTTCTCATAACTGACTTTGGGCTGTCAGAGTTGGGTGGGAACGGCAAGAAACTAACAACCCTGGGTGTTTCTGAGAAAGAAAGAAAGAAAGAAAGAAAGAAAGAAAGAAAGAAAGAAAGAAAGAAAGAAAGAAATAGCTAGTGTGTCTTCAGACAGCTCTCAGGAAACACCTGGGAGAAGCTATGAGGAGTTTCGGTTTCACAGGTTACAGAAGTCCTAAGAGCCATTTTGTTTCAAAGTGAAAATTGGTGGTTATCACTGGTTTGCCTCATCTTGACCATTTTTTACTAATGGAGCGGTGACTGTTTTTTCTCAGTCACAGAACATTAGCTATCTGTGACCATTTCTGCCTTGTTATTATTATCACGGTCACTCGCTGACACCCTTTCTCTTCATTCCTTCCACTGTTAAATTTAGGCGCGTGGTTCCCTCAGGTTCCAGACCATAGAAACAGCTTCCTTTCTGCTTCTAATAATCATATTCGCTAATTCCTTATGTCAACAAATACCTTTGGTAACAGATACTTTAGAAGGCCTGGCAGTACCACAGATGCCAAGGTCAGGTAGCCGGCACACCAACTGTACACCTTCCTTGTCACCACAGATCATAGAATAATCTTATTATCTTAGATATTACCCCAGGGTGCAAACTGCATTCTGTGCCCGCCAACCCCACCACCAAACTCACATGCTGAAGTTCTTAACCAGGCCTGACTGTATTTGGTTAAAGTCTTTAAGGAAGTAATTAAGATGGAAAGATACCATAAAGGTAGGGCCCTAACTTGAGAGGATTGGGGTCCTTATGAGAAACAGGGCATTGGTGGTGCAAGCCTTTAATCCCAGCACTCAGGAGGCAGAGGCAGGCGGATCTTTGTGAGTTCGAGGCCAGCCTGGGTTAAAACAGCAGTAGGATTCAGTATCTGGAGTAAGCTGAAGCTTAGTTCCTTTGCCAGCTTCTGAGTAACTCAGGGCACTAATTTACATAAACGCCTCAGTTTTACTCAGTGGGACAGCTGCTTCTTTCTTTTCCACTAAGCCCCCAGAAAAAAAACCCTCAGTTTTACAAACTTAGTCCTCCCATGAGGTTTGAGACGTTAATTTTTTTCCTCTCTTCCAAAGACTGTTATTTATCACCTCTGAAAAACTATTTTTTCCCTTTGTTAGTTTAAGTTTTACAGCATTAGAAAACATCTTAAAATTTAGATGGAACCCTAGGAGCTACTAGAATGTTGAGAAAGGGTGTGGGCTCACCTATTGTAGCTCTCAAGGGTGATCTTATTCAACAAATAGTCTGACCTCAATAATACAGCTTATCCAGGAAGGCATTTAAAATTCAAATTTACACTAAAGCATCCATAATTAAGCCGGGCGTTGGTGGCGCACGCCTTTAATCCCAGCACTCGGGAGGCAGAGGCAGGTGGATCTCTGTGAGTTCAAGACCAGCCTGGACTACCAAGCAAGTTCCAGGACAGCCTCCAAAGCCACAGAGAAACCCTGTCTCGAAAAACCAAAAAAAAAAAAAATCCATAATTAGAGAGAGAGAGAGAGACAGAGAAACAGAGAGACAGAGAGAGACAAAGAGAGAGAGGTCAGTAATCTTAGAATCTTAGTTACTTGGAAGGCTAACGGAGAAGATCCAGACTCTGGCCCCAGTAAGGCTACACAGTGAGAAAACTGTCTCCAAAACATAATACACTAAAAACCTCCAGGTTCCTAGGCAGTGGTGGTGCACGCCTTTAATCCCAGCACTCCTGAGTCAGGGGCCAGTGGATCTCTGTGAGTTCAAGGCCAGCCTGCTCTACAGAGCAAGTTATAGGACAGCCAGAGTTCTTACACAGAGAAATTATGTCTCAAATCAAAACCAAAAAACCATCCTAGTTCCTACATAAATGTAGCTATTGTAAATATTATAAAGACCTTGAGGAATATCTTTCCAGCTTCCTATCCATCTATATAATGCACACTTATCTTAATCATGCTACTACATAATTTAACCTGCTTTTTTCTTCTTTGCTTCCCATTTTAACAAATAACTAATATGAACACGTATATGCTGTGTTCTTCAAGGAGTGCATAGCATTCCTCTGTTTGTCACAATGAATTCTATTAGTCACTCCTTGGTACTTCTTTCAATGTATTGTACATTACAAACTACAATGAGTGTGATTTCACCTTTATGTATGTGTGGCTATCTTCTTTGGATAATTCCCTAGCAAGCTATTTCACCAGACCAAAGGTCATTTAATTGTCTGGTTTTTTTGCATGTGTGTGTGCCTGTACATGTATATGTGTGTGTGCCTGTGCATATGTGTGTGCCTGTACATGTATATGTGTGTGTGCCTGTGCATATGTGTGTGCCTATACATTTGTATGTGTGCCTGTGCATGTGTGTGTTCATGTGCATGTGTGGATGCATGCTTGTAATTGTTTAAGTGTGTGCATGTGTGCATGATACAGGGAACGTGCAGGGCTCAAAGGACAACGTTGGGTGTTGGTCTTCAACCTCAACGTTGACACAGAATCTCTTGTTTGCAACTGCTTAGCACACAGACTTCCAGGGTTTCCTGTCTCAGCCTCCCATCTCACCTTAGAAGCTCTGGGGATTACAGGAACGTGCTACATGTCTGTAGCACAAATAATAACGGGTATTAATAATAAAAACCCATTGGCAGATATTGGGGTTAAAGCTGAAGATCAGAGAAGCAAAGCAGCCAAGCACTAGAGAGTCCTCGTCCTCTACAAAGTCGTAGACGGAAGGGAGGATCCACGAGCCTCAGATTGCATCTGTCTCCACCAAACCTCAGACTGCAGTGAGCTCCTGTCTCCTCCTGCCTTATATTCCTCTTTCCTCCCAGTCATATCACTCCTGTGTCCACCTCCCTAATGCTGGGATTAAAGGCGTGTCATCCCAAGTGCTGGGATCAAAGGTGTGAGCTCTGTTTCTCTTTTAGACTGGTTCACTCCCACATAGCCCAGGGTGGCCTTGAACTCACAGAGACCCATCTGCCTCTGTCTCCTGAGCGCTGGGATTAAAGGTGTTCACCACCACTGCCCTGCCTCTCTGGCTGTGGCTAGCTTTGCACCCTGATCTTCAGGCAAGCTTTATTAGATCATAAAAAAATATCGCCACACTTGTCTAGCTTTACGTAGGATCTGGGGGAGCTTCACTTAGACCCTCATGCTTCCATGACCGATGCTTTACCTCCTGAGCTATCTCCCAGACCTATTTGTTTTTTGGGGGGGGTTTGGTTTTGTTTTGTTTTGTTTTGTTTTTTGTTTTTTGAGACAGAGTGTCATGTATCCCAGGCTGGCCTCGACTCTCTGGGTAGCTGAGAACCTTGAACAACTATCACCGCTCCCACGTGCTAGCATTACAGGAATGGGCCATCATGCTAAGTTTATGCAGTGCTGGGTATCGAACTCAAGGCCCTGGGTGTTTTAGGTTAGCATCCTATGATCAGAGCTACATCCCCCGCCTGTCTGTGTGCTTTTTGAAACACAGTCTCACTAGTAAAGCCGAAACTGGCCTCAAATTCACTACACTGCCCCTTGCCAAGGGTGAATGACCTTTTATTGCCTGTCTTCCTGCTTCAGCTTCCTAAGCGCTGGGATACTTCAGGGAGATATTCACATTCCAGCACTTTTTACAAAACAAACAAATGGTATCGCCAAAATTGCCTCGGGAAGTTACCTCGTGTTTCCATACTCTTGCAATCAGAGGGTACAGCCCATCTCTTCAAACTTTGACACTGTTATTGCTTTCTTTTCTTTTCTTTTTGGTTTTACGAGAGACAGGGTTTCTCTTTATTGTTTTGGAGGCTGTCGGTCCAGCCCGGCCTCGAACTCACAGAGATCCACCTGCCTCTGCCTCCCGAGTGCTGGTATTAAAGGCATGTGCCACCACTGCCTGGCCCTGTTATTGCTTTCTTAATTTTATTGCTGTGGAATACTTCACCACCACGAACGTAGCAACCTTACATCCTAGAGCTCAGGAGGGAGGCAGAGGCAGTCAAGGCTCTGTGAGTTCGAGACCAGCCTGGACTACACAAATCGAGTTCTAGGACAGACTTCAAAGCTACACAGAGGAAACCCTGTATCAAAAAAACAAAACAAAACAAAATGTAGCAATCTGAAAATATTTCCTCATCTTTTTTGGGTGAGTTGTCCAGGGAGTTGATTTCCCACAAGATTGTGATCAGGGGCTATCCAGGATCTGCATCTTGAGTTGGCAACTTGAGTTGCAACTTGAGTTGGCAGTGTTTCCATAATAGTATTTTCTAAGGAAAAAAAAATGTATGGGCCTTCTGTAAGCTACTTGGGGTTCACTACACGGCATAAAACACCAACTCAAAGGTCTCTTCTAGGTAAGGCCTTCTCTCCCTTGGGTTCCTATTGATCTTCCTGAGAAAACAAGGACATTAACTTCCTGGATGATCTCCGATTTAAGTGAAAGTTTCCTTGAGACACGGTCTTAATCTTTTTTTGGGAGGACTTGACGGTTGTGCGAGTGGCTGCAATCCTTTTCCCTTTCCGATATTTTGGCAAAGATTATAAATGGTCACACCCAGGGCTTTTCTCCTGCCAGCTTTCCAGATGGTATTTATAGCCCTTTGTTTGTTGTTTTGAGATAAGATCTCACTCCACATCTCAGACTGATCTGGAATTCTTCCTGTAGAGCCTGGGCTGGCCTCAGCCTCCCCCATGCTAGGGACTACAAGTATGTCTGGGTTCAGAAGTTCCTGCTAGTCTCCCACCTGAAGAGCTCAAGTTTCTTTTTTTTTTTTTTTTTTCTATTTTTGGTTTTTCGAGACAGGGTTTCTCTGTGGCTTTGGAGGCTGTCCTGGAACTCACTTGGTAGTCCAGGCTGGTCTCGAACTCACAGAGATCCGCCTGCCTCTGCCTCCTGAGTGCTGGGATTAAAGGCGTGTGCCACCAACGCCCCGTGAGCTCAAGTTTCAAAACCATCAGTTCCTTGTTCTCTTCATGTCATAATTCCTTTAGTTTCTTCCCACTTGCGTTTTCGACTTTTGAGAAGATACCCAATATCACCTTCAGTATTTTCTTCTTGGAAATACCTATTACTGCACAGGCAAGTCCTTTATGTACTCAGTGTCTACCTAGCTTCAGGAGAGACCTGCCTGAGTTTTCTGCCGTGATGTCACAAAAATGACCGTTTCTCTAGTTTCTGTGGAAGTCCTTTTGAGCTTTGGAATGACTTTAATTCCTGTTTCTACTAACATTATGATCAAGGGAATTTGGATTTTATCATTCTCCTCAAAATTCTTCCAGCCAATGGTCGTTCCTTTATCTCAAAGACACTCTGGGGGTTTTGTTATAGTAGCATCCTATTACCAGGTACCTAAGCACCCAGATGGGCAATCTATCCCTATGTACAAGTGTAGCAACTTAAAACAACACACATCATGGGCATCTCACAAAGTGTTGGTTAGGACTGGGCTTTAAAGGGACCAGACCCTCACCCAGGCCCCTGCGTTAGCAACCATGACAGGCTGCAGAAAAGAACTAGAAAGACAAAGGACCCCAGGCTCAGCAACACGTGCTTAGTTTCCGGCCTTCTGACCTAGGGCAGCCAGGGGCTTGTGTGGGGTTCAGTCAGAGGGAATCTATTTCCAAACCTTGAGACTGTTAGCAAGATTCCTTTCTTTCTGGGATGTCAGACTGGCTGGAGAATCCAGGCTTAGAGTCTTGTTTCCTTGATGCCTGACAGGAGACCACCCCAGTCTCTTGGCACTGCGCCCCTCTTCACGGATGGTAACAGAGCTCTGGGGCCTTAGCGCAGCTGACTCCATGGTGGAGTGCCATTCCAGGCTCTAAAACTCGGCCCACACATAGCACCGCCTGCCAAAACTGAAGCACAGAGGCCTGATCCCTCAAAGTCCATAGTTGTGGGAAAGCCTCGAAACGTCCTAAACTTGCGTTTTAGCTTCTGCTTCTGGCTAACTGTTCTTGTTAACTGAAGTACGCCAACCCAGGACATTTTTGTTTGTTTGTTTGTGCTTAAATACTCATCCCGAGAAAGGCTCAGTGCTACACTGGGATCTGAACACCCAGAGTAGTAGCTGTCCGGCTACTAAAGACTTTCTATTGACTTAAACTCGTTAGAGCCGGGCGTTGGTGGCGCACGCCTTTAATCCCAGCACTCGGGAGGCAGAGGCAGGCAGATCTCTGTGAGTTCAAGGCCAGCCTGGTCTACAGAGCGAGTTCCACGACAGACTCCAAAACAATACAGAGAAACCCTGTCTCTAAAAACAAACAAAAAAATAAAACAGAACAAAACTCATTCGAGCAGTCTTCTCTAGTGAACACCCCGCAGCAGTTATTTAGCCAGAGCTGATACTGGCCGAGAAAGCAGTCTGCCAGCAATGCAGAAGCTGCATTCAGAAAGCGGCATACCCTTTTGCCATATTCTATTGACTAGAAGGAAGCCACCCATATGCCTGTTCCCAAAGGACGTGATTCGGTCAAGAACTGAGGGCTATCTTAGTCCGCCACAAAATGTCCTATGTGTGTGTGAGTATCTAATAGTCTCTGTATTCACATCAAGCTAACATAAACTCCTTGCTCTGAGGCACCATGCTAGACATAGCAGATGGCACAATGGTGAGCAAAAAAAAAAAAAAAAAAAAAAACCAGGCATGGTTCCTGTCCTTGTGAGAAAATATAGTGGGCAGCGAGAGAAAAATGATTGTATGAGTAAACAGGAGATTGGACCAGATACAGTAGTGCACAGCTTTAATCCCAGGGCTCAGGGGGCAGAGGCAGGTGGGGCTCTGTGAGTTCAAGGCCAGCTCTGTCTACACAGCGAGTTCCCAGCTAGCTGGGGCTAGATAGGTAGTGAGACACCATCACAAAAGAAATTTACGACTTTGCCAAATAATCAGAAATTTCGCAATGCTGTGGAAATGTGTAACACAAGCAAATCAATTGATGTAGCAGTTGGGCGTAGCTTCTGAGCAAAAAAAAAGTTCTTTTCACTTGAGTTATAAAAATTGCACGGTGAATAACTAGGAAAAGCACAGGGGCAGATTGCGTACAAGCAGGTGAAACTATCGCATCTGAGGACTGAGGACTGAAACATTGAAACAAGGAAACCAAGACACACTTCCCGCCGTTCCCCCTCCTCTGAGGTTGACGCTGATGAATGTGTTCGGTTATTTTGGTCCTCCTGCCGACAAATTCCCTCCATGCCCCGTTTTTCTTTTACTACCAACAATCCTAACTCATCCTTCACGTTTAAACCTAAACGTGTTGCACTTAGTATTTCTCCATACCCATCGGGTCCTCGGTGGCACCAAACACTCCATCATCCCCGACAGAGTCTGGCCCTGTGGGAAGCCGGCTTTTGCGACGATCGGCCCGTAGGCCATCTGTTAGTCAGTGCTCTTGAAAGCCCATCCGTGAAAGAGAGGATGAGGGGAGTCGGGGTTGGACAGAGAGATGTATAGCTGTGAGGTCCCAGCCAGACCCACGGAGAGCCTGGGGGATGAAAGTCTTTGAGGTTATACCAAGCTGCAGCCAGCGGCCCAGAGATTTATGTTCTGCTAGGCTAATGACTTTGGCAGAGGAAGTGTCTCTCGGTAATTTCTCCAAAAGTATGGCAAGTAGAGAGTGTCCTCTGACATTATTCCATGTTCAGAAATATGACATTCTTAAAGAGAGATCTAAGGGCAGGTCCCAGCTAGCCCTACATCAGCTCCAAGCTCAAATCAACTCTCCTCTACCGCCTTGTGTTAAGGAAGGCTGTTGTCCTCACCAGGTTTCCAGATTTATTTTTGTTTCTTTTGTTTGAGACAGGGTTTTGCTTGCACAGCTCTGGCTGTCCTGGAACTCACTCTGTACACAAGGCTGGCCTCGAACTCACAGAGATCCTCCCACCTCTGCCTCCCTGATTAAAAGCAGATTTTTATTTCTGACTTTGGGCTGGTTTTTTTGTTGTCTGTTTTTGTGTCTGCTTATTTTTCTTTCAGTTTTGGGACTTTTTTTTTTTGAGGACAGGGATCGGGTATTTAAAAGTGAAGTGTTGGGGTTTAATAAAAATCTGATGACTCAAAGACTGAATAAATAGTCAAAAGAGTTTGATTAACCAAAAACACAGGGCCCTAACTGAAACAGTTGGGCTGTTGTTTGAAGATTTATTTTGCTTTTAATCATGTCCGATGGAGGATGCCCTTCTGTAGGCTGTGAATATACCCTTCTCTTATTGGTTGATGAATAAAGCTGTTTGGGCCAATGGACAGGCATGATGCAGCCAGGCAGGAAGTACTGGCGGGGCTACCAGACTAGGAGGATTCTGGGAAGAGGAACACAGAGGAGTGGCCAGGGAGATGCCATGTAGCTGCCGAGGAAGCCTGGGCATCACTGGTAGATACACAGATTAATAGATATGGGTTAATCATTAAGAGAGCTACCAACAAGGAGCCTGAGCCATAGGCCAAACAGTTTATAATTAGTATAAGCCTTTGTGTGTGTATTATTTGGGACTAAACAGCTGTGGGACCAGATGAGACAGAAACTTCTGTCCACACATGTCTTGGTATCTGTATGAGTATGTGCCAAGTGTGGGAGGTGCCCATGGAGGCCACGGGCATCGGATCTCCTAGAGCTGGAGTTAGAGGTGGTTGCTAGCATTCAAACTCAGGTCCCCTGTAAGAGTAACATGCGATCTTAACTGCTGAGCCATCTTGCCACCCGGGAGGTTGCCTCTATAAAATATCCCTGAGACTCATGGTAACACTTGGTTCCTATCTGGGGGTGCCATTTGAGTAGGTGGCAGAATCCTTAGGAAAGGGGGCCTTGCTGGAGGAAGTCCCCATGGTGGTGGTGGTGTGTATAGGGGGGTGAGCCTTGAGAGTAACAGGTCTGCTTCTAGTCCTAGCTCCTAGAACCGAGTTGTGAGACACCCCAGCTACACTCTCCTGCTGCAATGAGCTCTTCCATGCCTTCCCCAACATGGTGGATGGTATCCTCTCAAACCAAGAACTGAGATAAAGCCTTCCTCCTCTGTCTTTCGTGTGTGTGTGTGTGTGTGTGTGTGTGTGTGTGAGTGATTTTTTTTAAAGATTATGTACATGCCTGCATATATCCCTGAAGGCCTGAAGAGGGCACCAGATCTCAATACAGATGGTTGTGAGCCACCATGTGGTTGCTGGGAATAGAACCTCTTAACCTCTGAACCATCTCTCCAACCATGTGTAGTTATGTTTTGAGACAAAGTTTCACTACGGCACTGGGTGCCCAGAACTCAGTCTTTATGTAAACCAGGGTGGCCTCAAACTCACAGAGATCTGCCTGCCTCTGTCTCTCAAGTGTTGGGACCAAAGGTGTGAGCCACCATGGCTTCTTCTGGTATTTCATCGTCACAGAAGCAGGAAAAGTAATCGAGGCCAATGAGTGGATCAGGGCAAAGACATTTTCCAAGCTGGATGACCTCGGTTCACTTCCAGAACTCACGTGGTGAGAGGGAACTGGCACCCGTAAGTTGTTTCTGACCTCCGTGTGTGTGTGTGTGTGTGTGTGTGTGTGTGTGGGTGTGTGTGTGTGTGTGTGTGTGTGTGTATGCATGCGTGTGTGCACGCCATGACACATGGGTACTCACACACATATACACACAAATAAATAAATGTAAAAAAAAACTTCTAGAAGAAATACACTTCTGACAGGGTTTAGCTGTATAGCATAGTCTGTACACATCGTTTTAAGATTTGCGCATAGGGCTGTTTGCCTGCACGATTGTATATGTATGTGTGCATACCATGTGTGCAGTTCCTACAGTGACCTGAAGAGGGTGTTGAATCACACAGAGCCGGGTGAAGTTAAGGTTGGGGCCCACTGTGTGGGTGCTGGGCACTGAACCTGGGTCCTCTGTAAGAGCAATTGCTCTTAACTACTGTGCTTTCTCTCTAGACCTGGGCTTGATTCTCGGTCCTGTTGCCCAGATCATTCAGGTGCTAGGAGTATATGAGTCCGTGCCACCATACCATACCTATGTCTACAGGGCCTAGACAGACTTACTTTAGTCAGGGTTTCCATTGCTGTGAAGAGACACCATGACTGTGGCGCGCTCCCTGACCAGCAGGAAAGACTACCACCAGACGAGGATTCTTCCCAAATCGCATTTTATTGGAGCCTCTTGGTTGAAGGGAGAGCAGGAAGCAAGGGACCCAGAACAAAGACTGCAGCTGCTTATATAGAAGCTGAGGCAGCGTGCAACTGTCCTATTGGTCGAGCACCCCTGGCAACCACCTCAGGCTCCCTGATTGGCCCAGCAAGCTGAGGACACTGCGCATGCTCGAGCTGGTGATTTGGGTTATGACCCTATATGGAGTTGTTTACTCCAGCCCTGCAGGGGCCCAGTGCCATCTTGGAATGGCGGCCACACCTCATGGCTCCCTGCATATGACTGTGACAACTCTTATCAAGGAAAACATTTAGTTGGGTGGTTTAGTTTCAGAGGTTTAGCCCATTGTCACCATGGTGGGATGTGGCATCCGGCAGGCAGACATGGTGCTGGAGAGGAGCCGAGGGCGGAGAAGAGGCTACATCCTGATTCACAGGAGACAGGAAGTAAACTGAGACACTGGGCATGGCTTGAGCATACCTAAGACTTCAAAGCCCGCCCCCACAGTGACACGCTTCCTCCCACAAGACCACACCTCCTCCAACAAAACCACGCCTCCCAACAGTGCCACTCCCTGTGGGCATATGGAGGCCAGTTACGCTCAAACTACCACAAGTTATTTTCTTTATATCACCATTTCCCAGCCATTTTTCATTATCCCCTGACAGTCTTTTTAAAGCATTTTCCAGTGCCCCAATGAATTTTTAATTCCACGCATACACTGTATCTCAGTGTTCAATTCATACTAGAACTGAATTTTATACAACAAGGTTTTCTGTTCTCTTCAAGAATCAATACTTTTCACCCCCTTGGATGTCACTGATCTCGGATGAGGATGTGTGAGTTATTGTAGTGCCTCACAGTCGACCCCCGGCTCCCAGGACCAGGAGAAAAATACATTTCTAAGAGATGATTAATCTTCACTGTCAACTTGACTGGATCTAGAATCGCCATGGAAACACAACTCTGAGTGTGTCTGTGAGAGTGTTTCCAGAAGGGTTTGACTGACAAAAGGTTCACCCTAATTGTGAGTGACACCATCCCACACGTGGTTGGGGGTCTCGAAACAAATGAAGACAGTGAAGCTGAGGAATGGAGCACATCTCCCTCTGCTTGTTGCCTTTGGCTGTCATGTGACCAGCTGCCTCACATCCCTACCTGTGACTTCTCTGCCATGATGGGCAATACCTGTCCTTCACTGGGTTGCTTTTATCAAGCATTTTGTCATAGCAATAGTACAGTAAGAGCAGCCAGTGCAACACCCAGGACACGTCAACTCCAGCCAATTCATACATGCAGTAAATCCAAGAAATGGCCACACAGCAGCCTGGAAAAGACGAGTTACCAGAGGGTCTGAACTCAGTCTCATTTACACTGGGTAACACTTAACCCTCTCTCTATAAAATTACTGGCTTTTCCGGGTGGTGGTGGCTTATGCCTTTAATCCCAGCACTCAGTAGTAGGCAGAAGCAGGAGGATCTTTGTGAGTTCAGGGCCAGCGGCCAGCCTGGTCTACAGAGTGAGTCCCAGGACAGCCAGGGCTACACAGAGAAATCCTGTATCAAAAAACAAAATAAACAAGCAAACAAAAACAATTACTGGCTTCAAAGAGTCCTTCTTCAAGCTCCTTGAAACAAAACATTGGAAGACAACTTTCAAACTAAAAGCATTTAGCTCAAGCATCGCACTGCTTGTGAAGATTTAGTTGCAAGCATGTTCTGACGGTTTATATTTGATGGCAGCACAAAAGTCTATAAATAGTCTGTTTGATAGTATAGTATATGCAATCACAGTAGAAGGTGGGGGGTGTGGCACAGCAGTTAAGAGCACAGGCTGTTCTTGCAGAGGACACTGGTCTGGTTCCCAGCACTCCTATAAGTGACTCATAACTACCTGGCTCACAACTGTAGCTTCTGGGGAGCCTGGTGCCCTCTTCTGGCCTCTGTGGGCACTTCACACATATGGTATATTTGCATACCTGCAGGCAAAAGAGAACTGGACTACTACAGGTTGGTGGTCCTGCTGTGTTTGCCCTGGGGATGAAGCTAAGACTCAGGTTGAGAATTCTGGGTCTTCTGGGCTAGTTGGGAAGTTCTTGGCTAGACTACGGGACTTTGCTGATTTTCAGGTAACTGTGGATGGAGAGAACACTTGGCCAGAGGAACTGAGGTACAAAACAGCATGAAATACGCATAAAATGAAATGAAATCCTTAAAAAAAAACACAGAAGAGATGAGAAATATAACATCTTGCCATTCAGTTGATAGCTGGGGGCCAGAAGAGGATAATTCTCCTTTAAGGTTGTTCCCAATGGTAGTTTTCCCGTGTTTCAGTGGATAGCCACACATCCCTGTGCTGTGGAGTATTATTTTAAATAAAGATGTGTGACATTCATCATTAAGGCAGAATATTACTCTAACTTTGTAGAGGTGTGCTAAATTTTTTTTTTTGCTGCATTTGTTTAACAATGTAAGGATGTGTCTTTCATTATGTAAACATGCGTTGCATCTGTTTCGACTTGCCTGCCTATGGCACCTGATTTGTGTGGCAGAGGCTAAACAGCCAATAGCTAGGCAGGAGAAGGGACAGGTGGGGCTGGCAGGCAGAGAAGAATGAACAGAAGAGAAAGAGGAACGGAAAAAGAGGAGGAGAGAAGGAAAGAGACACCGCTCGTGGCCAGAAGCCAGACAGCCGCCGACAACCAGCAAACCTAGAGAAGCAGTGAAAGTAAGACATAAAGAAGTAAGAAAGACTAATAAGTCCCGAGGCAAAAGGCAGATAAAGAGAAACAGGCTAGTTTATGTCCAAAGAGGTAGCTAGGCCAAGCATTCAAACCTAATAGTCAGTCTCTGTGTCATGATTTGGGAGCTGGTTGGTGCCCGGAAAGGCAAAACCTGATGTGTCCATGTACATGTGGGCAGCACTCGTGTAATGCAGGATATTCAATCACACTGTGAACCCTGGGACTGCATTAATTAAATAAAATCGACATTGGGTCAAGAGGTAGAGCCAGCAACTAGCTGACAGGAAGTAATCATAGAGTCAGAGGGCGTTTGGACGACCGATAGAGATGCACAGGAAGTAGGAGGGAGGGACAGATAGAGATGCACAGGAAGTAGGAGGGAGGGACTTTGAGTGGCAGAAGGCTGCCCCCTTGCCGAGTCACAGGCTGAAGAGGAAGGTCAAGCTGGTTACTTCTCAACCTTTCTGAGCTAGGAGGTTTTCTTTTCTTTAATTTTTTATGTGCATATTTTTTTTTGTTTTTTTGCCTGTGTGTATATCTGTGCGAGGGTGTCAGATACTGAAGTTACACAGTTGTGAGCTGCCATGTGGGTGCTAGGAATCGAACCTGGGTCCTCTGGAAGAGCAGTTGGTGCTCTTAACCGCGGGACCATCTCTCCAGCCCCTGCTAGCCATGTTTTCACCCCAGCTAATGACTCCCAAGTCTTTACTGGTAAATAGAACAATAGAGATTTAGTTAAAAACTACATTTTGGGGGCATCAGCAAGAGGCGGTTCTGGCGGACACACAAAAGTCCCTCCAGGCCTCAGCCTGAGCATCTGGGCATGGGTTGTGAAGCTGCCGTCAGTAGCTGAAACAGCTGTACATTCAGGTGCAGCCACGGTCCTGGTGATAAAAATAACACTGGTTGCCGGGCGTTGGTGGTGCACGCCTTTAATCCCAGCACTCGGGAGGCAGAGGCAGGTGGATCTCTGTGTGAGTTCGAGGCCAGCTTGGTCTACAGAGCGAGTTCCAGGACAGCCTCCAAAGCCACAGAGAAACCCTGTCTCGAAAAACAAAAAAAAAAAAAAAACAAAAACAGCAACAACAACAAAAAAAACACTGGTTGGAAATATATATAAAGGTGGGGATATGGGTTGAGAGGCTATGTAAGGAGTTAACGGGAACTGATGAATGGATTATGATATTTCATTGTATACATGCATGCAATTCTTAATAAATTTTAATTAAAAAATACCTTGCCAGCCTGGCAGTGGTGGCACGTGCCTTTAATCCCAGCACTCGGGAGGCAGAGGCAGGAGGATCTCTGTGAGTTTGAGGCCAGCCTGGTCTACAGAGCGAGTTCTGGGACATGCTCCAAAGCTACACAGGGAAACCCTGTCTTGAAACACAAAAGATATTTTGCCATTAAAGTTGATAAATGTTATGTGCATATTTGCTTTATGTGATGATAAAAACTGCCTGTGCATATTAACTGTCTCCATAATAAACAATGGCATAGTGTTGAGAAATTTGGTTCTTGAAAATCACAGGTTGGGAAAAAATGTCTGCTTGGAATCCTACTTTTGTAGGATCCGAGCTATGAGTTTTTGCCTGGTTTGGGAGGAGGTTAAATGAGAGATGTCCCCCATACGTACATGTTTTTTAACGCTTGGTGATGCATTTAGGGAGGTTATGGAACCCTAGGTTGTGGGGCCTTGTTGGAAGACAAGCCACTTGGGCAGGTGTTGAGTATAGCATGAGGTTTTCTCTGGCCCAGCGAGGTCCTGCCGCCCTTCTCTGCCCCCAAAGAAACACACAGATGCTGTAATAATTATAAAGCTGTTGGCTTGCTGGCTTCTTATTGGCTACCTCTGTCTTAAATATTAACCCATTTTCTAATAATGTAGGTATTTCCTTGTGGCCTTATCTTACCTGAGAAAGGTCCAGGGATATGTTACTCCTCTGGCGTCCTACTGCTCAGCGTGTTGGCAGGGAAGAGAATAGAGCCATTTCCTGCTTATATGCTGATTCTGCCCTGCTATGTCACTTCCTGCCTGGATGGCATGGCGACTTCTCTTTACTACATTTCCCAGAATCCTCCTCGACTCCTAGTCCCACCTATCTTGCTTCCCTATTGGCCAACAGTGATTTATTCATCAACCAATAGGACAAACGTATACACAGAAGGCCATTACCCATCAGTTGAGGGTTATAGCCATCCCTCTTCCAGTTCCTTCTCTGTGCTGAGATGTGATCTCTTAGCTTCCTGCTGCCATGGCTCTGGGCAGTCATGGATGGCGTTCTATCGTCATGGGTCCAGGCCATCATAGACCCCCACCCTGTTGGGGAAGTCCTGTTATTTGCCTGTTATTTGTCAGTAAAGTACTGTTGAACCTATAGGAATCTAGATAGGTGTGGGGACACCAGACCTTGAGCAGAAACCCACTTCCCCTTCGGCCTGGGAGCAGGCATCTATGTAATGTTTACTGAAAACAATTCAGTGCTTTAAAGCTTGATAGGGCTCAGATAAGGGCTGGCTCACTGAAATACCATGCCTTTCACACCTCCTACGGCTAGATGCCTCTTCCTGCCCCCTGTGGTGTCTCCCCGATTCTGGGGCTGGAGATTAAACCACCAGCCAGGAGGGTGAGAAGTGGAAAGAATGGTATGTAAATGGATGGCAAAAGTCCTTAAAAAGGGAAGCTCCTTTTTCTTGGGGAGACTTCTCCTGAGATTTCTTCTGAGAGCTCTCTCCTAAGCGGACTGGGGTCTCCTCCTAAGCTGACTTGGGAAACATAAAGTTTTCTTAAAGCAACCGACCGGTCTCTGTGTCATCTATCCCGACCACCTCGCTACATTCTTGGATGCAGGCCGCACAGCAGGTGCGACAGATAGGTGGGGCTAGGAGTCCAGGAGGATTCTGGGAAGCAGAAACACAGAGAGTCAACATGTAACGCCATGGGGGCAGGAAGCCTGGAACTATTCTCCGGTAAGAAACATATTTAGATTAACAATTATGGGGTAATTACTTAAGTCAGAGCTAGCTAGTAAGAAACAAGCAAGGCCAACAGCTTCATAATTCATATAGCCTCCTGTGTGTTTATTTGGGACTGATACGGCTCTAGAACCAGGCTGGCGGGAAAGCGGCTCTGGAACCAGGCTGGCGGAACGGCTCCTTCTCAAGGAAAAAGCTTCTCTTAACACCACCCAGTCCTCCAGAACTGGAAGCCAAATAAGTTATTTCCTCCACAGTTTGCTTTTGGCCATAGTAATTTATCACAGCTAGAAGTTTTTTGTTTGCTTTTGTTTGTTTGAAATGGGGCTTGGCTATGAAGCCCAGACTAGCTGGGACCTCTGAATTCTCCTACCCCAGTCACTGATAATGGGATCACAGTAATCACCGCACATCCAGGTTCAGTCACTTTTAAAAATGGGTTTGTTTGAATGGCTTTTTTTGTTGTTGTTTGGAAGCAGTTGAAAAGTCCTAAACCAAAAGATTTAAAATAGATAATCTGAAGTTTGGGGAAAACACATACCACTATGAAATTATCACCACAAATAGAACACATTTGCCTCTCCCAAGTTTCCGTGGCAACTTTTTAATACCTCTCTCACACATATTTGTTTCTATCCCATGTCCCTAAGTAACCGCTGATTTTGCCATCACTGTAGATCAGTTTTCATTTTCTAATTATACCTAAATGGAATCATGTGTTATGTACTTGCCTGGTCCCTTTCATTCAGCATTAGTATGTGTTCATGCCGCTGTGTGAGTTTATAGTTCATCCCTGTTTTATTTATGAGAGTGACAGGTCCTTGAATAGGTCACTCTGGAAAAAAACACACACACCAAAAAACACTCATTTCCAACTCAGAACTTCTCATAAAGGGTTTCAGGCACACTTTTACTTTTTTTTTTTTTTTTTTTTTTTTTGGTTTTTCGAGGCAGGGTTTCTCTGTATTATCTTGGAAGCTGTCCTGGAACTCGCTCTGTAGACCAGGCTGGCCTCGAACTCACAGAGATCTGGCCTGCCTCTGCCTCCCGAGTGCTGGGATTAAAGGCATGCGCCACCACCGCCCGGCTACACTTTTAGATTTTTATCTCTGCCATTCACAAGGAATTAGGACTCTTTGCCTACTTAGACCAGAGGTAACATTTCCATCACATGAAGCTCTTTTTGCCTCGACTCTTTCAAAGTGCTGCTTCATTTAAATTTTAATCTAATCTTTGTGCTGTTGCAATTAATAAACATAACACATCCTTACACTTATATTCTTACAAGTTTTCTTAACTGTCATAAATGCTCACAGCTACACTGAATGCAAACCAGTAGCATGTGACCCCACTCTTGCTTTTAAAATATAAATGTGTAGTGGTATTTTGTTTGTATTCTAACGAAGTAAGCTTGCCTGAAGATTGGAGTACAGAGGTAAGCCACTAGTTAGCCACACACCTAGTTAAGAGCTAAGCCACTAAGCCACACAACCTAAGGCCACTAGTTAGCCATAGAGGACAGGCAGTGGTGGTTCACAACTTTAATCCCAGCACTCAGGAGACAGAGGCAGATGGATCTCTCCGAGTTCAAGGTCACCCTGGGCTACATGATACTGAATCAACCTAAAAGAGAAACAGAGCTCACACCGTTGACTCCAGCACTTGGGATGATGTGCCTTTAATCTCAGCACTAGAGAGGAATATAAGGCAGGAGCTCTCAGTGCAGTCTCAGGGCAGTCTGAGGTTTGGTGGAGAGCTTTGCAGGCTGCAGTCACGCCGAGGACAGGACCACCCGGCCTTTGGTCTGAGTATTGGTAGAGGTTAAGAACTCTCTAGTGGCTTAGCCGGGCGTTGGTGGCGCATGCCTTTAATCCCAGCACTCGGGAGGCAGAGGCAGGAGGATCTCTGTGAGTTCCAGGTCAGCCTGGTCTACAGAGCAAGTTCCAGGCAAGCCTCCAAAACAATACAAAGAAATCCTGTCTCGAAAACAAAACAAAAAAACAAAACAAAACAAAAAAAACCAAACAAACAAAAAAAGAACTCTCTAATGGCTTAGCTGCTTTGCTTTTCTGATCTTCACTTTAACCCCAATGTTTGTCTCCGGGTTTTTATTATTAAGACCAACTAGAATTCATGCTACATAAATGCATGGTGGGATAAAGATATAGTTCAGTGGGGGGGGGGGAATGCTTGTCTACCATGCTTATGGCTCCTGGTTCAATCTTCA
This sequence comes from Mesocricetus auratus, assembly GCF_017639785.1. Taxonomy (NCBI): domain Eukaryota; kingdom Metazoa; phylum Chordata; class Mammalia; order Rodentia; family Cricetidae; genus Mesocricetus; species Mesocricetus auratus. The sequence continues at coordinate 1,189,841 of NW_024429204.1, forward strand.
CCAAGACCACAGCAACAAAATGCATATGCATACACAAAGAGAAGCAGGGAGAAAGGGAGATATGAGAATGTCCCTGATACCAAATACAGTAAACGGGAAAAAAAGACAATATGATCTTACTAAATCATATTTACTTGCTAGAATGCCAAAAGGACTAGCATGCTCACCTGCAGTTTCTGTAATTATTTAATTTATAAAATCTAGGAGGATCAGTAGAGTTCCTGGGGGGGGGGGACCACGTGACCCTTTGTGTCTGAAACCAACGCAAAATACGTGGGGTTACAGATCTTATTCCAAAGCTATGAAGGGAAATTGTTAATTTTTAAGAGTCCATACAGATCCCATTATAAGGTTCTGGCCTTTATAATTTAGTCAGTAATTATGAGTCCGCATGGAGCTTAGCTGGAGTAGCTTCTTACAAAACTCGGTTCCACCCATTAATCCCAACACTCATTACAACACTGATGCAAAGTAGGTCAAAACACAAGAATAGATTTTTAGTTTGTATTTACATCAGCCGCCTACGGGCTAATTATCATTTAATGATAGGCACTGTTGTTTCCTTATAGCAGAATCGAAATTTAAGTCCTAAGCATTTAAACCACCAAGCATTTTCATAACTAAGAACTGGAGAAGCGCCTCGTGTGTTTATTTTTTTGGGTGCTGGGAATCTGAAGCCTTGCATGTGCTCAGAAAGCACGCTCTTGTCATCGTGCGACATCCTCTCCCGGCCCCGGCCCACCTAAGTTTCCTACTAATGCTGCATTCCACCGTCGGGCCACACCATGCAACTCTTCTTGTGCTGTGTGAAAAAGCTTAAAGTAATATTGCCACGAGGAAGCTTCCCCTGCGCGTAAACACGACCCCAACGCGCTTTCGTCTCAATATTCCCTTGTTAAGGCTACGGATTAGTGGGAAAATGATAGCGCCGCCCGCCCACGGGGCTCTCCGGCTTTTTTAATTCTGGAGTCTGACAACAAAAAGGCAGTGGGAGCGAGCGAACGGACGCTACAAAAAAACAAAAAACAACAACAAAAAGCCCTTGCCAATGTAATAAACCAGAGAGGAAAAAAAACAAAACTCGGTTTTGTGAATGGCACGCAAGGCGCCACGCATGGAGCTCCCCCTACGCTGGAGGAGGCATCCAACCGACCAGGTGACCTTAAGGGAGCAAACACCCGCTGCAACGCAGCGGTCAGTGCAGGAAAAGCGCAGGGGGAGCCAGCTCAGGCTCGCTCGCCCAGTCGCCCAGCCGCCGGCACAGTGCTCGGCTTCCGCTTCCCAAAGCTCCGCGCCAGGGAAACCCCAGAAGACCAGACACCGGCTGGGCCCCGCCCACTGGCCGGCTCTCCCCACCACGTGACCCTCTAGCCCCGCCCACACCTCCCACGTGACCACGCCGCCCGCCCCCTCCCGTCGCCGGCCTCCGCGCGCGGCGTGCGACGCGGCCGGAGGAGCCGCCATTGTTCCGCCGGGGGAGGACGGCCCGGGCCTGGCGCTGGCGCCCCGACGCCGCTTAGCGGCCGCCTCTGGAGACACTGTGTCCCCCGGCGGCAGCGGCGGCGGCTGCCAATCCCCGGCTCGGGCGTGAGGGGCGTCCGCGATGCGGTCGTGCCGCGTGTGAGGCGTCGCGGCCCCCCCGTCGTCGTCGTCGCCTCCCCTACGACTCGCCCGCCGCTCGCCCCGGCGGCGGCGGCAGCGACAGCGGCGGCAGCGGCGGCGTCGTCGTCCGCGCGCCCCCCCCCGGGCGTCATCCCGCGAGCGTCTCCGCCGGGAGGGAAGATGGCTGCGCGGGGCTGGCAGGCCGAGCTGGCCCAGCAGGCCGAGGAGGGTTCTGCCCGGCTCCGGGAGTTGCTCTCGGCCGGCCTGGGTTTCCTGCGCACCGAGCTGGGCCTCGACCTGGGGCTGGAGCCCAAGCGCTACCCGGGCTGGGTGATCCTGGTGGGCACCGGCGCGCTCGGGCTGCTGCTGCTCCTGCTGCTGGGCTACGGCTGGGCCGCGGCTTGCGCCGGCGCCCGCAGGAAGCGGAGGAGCCCGCCCCGCAAGCGGGAGGAGGCGGCCTCGACCCCGGCGACCCCCGAAGACCCAGCCCAGCTGAAGAATCTCAGGAGCGACGAGCAGAAGAAGAAGAACCGGAAGAAGCTTCCCGAGAAGCCCAAAGTGAGTCTCGGGGGTTCACGGGGGTGTGTGTGGGGGGCGAGGAAGCTGGGGGAGCCGCCGAGGATGAAATGATGGGTTAGGATGGGGGTGGTGCGCGTTCCTCGAGGTGGAGGGGGTGGGAATGGTCGGGAAGGGTGATAAGAGCCGGTGGGGCAAGTCGAGCTTCCCGCGTGGAAACTTCCCTCGAGGGGGTGGGGAGTAAAAGCGCCCCAACTTCATCAAGCCCGTCCTCGGGGAACCTTAGCCCCCCTCAAACCGCGTCCCCTTCCTGGAGGTCTCTAGAAGGAAGGAAGCTGCATGGGGGACCCCACGACGACGTTGGGAAATTCTGGAAAGACTGCCTGGGGCCGGGCGGGGGGGGAGAAGGGAGAGAGGAGAGAGGTTGTCTATCTCTTAAGTCACGTTGAGACCTGAGACCGTGCCTAGTGGAGGATATACGGTGGCCTCGTAAAAGAAAAACAAAAAACTCCGGCTTAAAGAGGATTAAAAGTGTCCAGGTGGCCGGGCGGTGGTGGCGCACGCCTTTAATCCCAGCAGTCGGGAGGCAGAGGCAGGCGGATCTCTGTGAGTTCGAGGCCGGGCTGGACCGACAGCCTCCAAAACAATACAGAGAAACCCTGTCTCGTAAAACAAAACCAAAAAAAAAGTGTCCAGATAACTTCCATCTTAGTTGGAAGTGTTAAAAAGGGAAATGGTTGCCCTGTCTTGCTTGGCCTGGTGAATGTGGGGCTGGGGTGAGGGGGGGGTAGGCTGGCGAGGGAGCTGGCTATCTAAAATATGCATCGAGATGTACGTCTCCCTCCCCCCCCCCCCAGCAGAAGCTGAGGCGACTTCAGCAAAGTACTCTGCAGTGCAGCCAGTCCTCAGGGTGTGTGTGGGGGGGGTTATTTTCAGGACAGATTAGAAAGCTGAGGTTGCGAGAGGGTTTCGAGCCCCCGATTTGCTGGGCCACGTGTGGAAATGCAAAAAGGCATCCTCTTGGTTTTAATCAGGCCTTGGTGCCTTTTCTCCGTAAATGCCTGTAGTTCTTAATGTTTGTTGGGGGAGATCTCGGGCCGCGGCACGCATGCGGAAGTCCGAGGAGAACTTGTTGGAGTCGGGTTCTCTCCTTCCACCACGTGGGTCCCGGGGACTGAACTTGTCAGGCTTTGTGGCAAATGCCTTTACCCGCTCAACTCTTTTACTGGTTGGCTTTCCTTGGTGGGGGCGCAGTTCGAGATAGGGTTTCTCTGTGTAACAGTCCTGTCTGTCCTGGAACTCCCTTTGTACACCAGGCTGGTCTGGAACTCACGGAGATCCGCCGGCCTTCCCCCACCCCGGTGCTGGGATTAAAGACGTGCTCCATCACGCCCTACCGGTTTTACATATTTTAAAAATACAGTTGGGAATGTAAAAGACTTACAACATTAGAGATGTGTTACCCGGGTGTAGTGCCCCATGCGTTTAATCTCAGCGCAGGGGCAGGAGGATTTCTGTGAGTTTGAGGCCAGCCTGCTTTACATAGTGAGTTCCAGATCAGCCAGAGCTACATAGAGAAACCCTGTGTCCAAAAAAGAAAGAACGAACTGAATACCTGCAATGTTTGTATCCTCCGAAGACTGTTACTGTTAACTTTTTAGAACAATTCAGTAACCCAGTACCAGGTTCTTACTGTGTAGAGATGTGCTCTGGAATGTTTGATGGGCGACTGGATGTGTGCACATAGGCGTTAGAGTCAGTCATGTGACCGCGTGGGAGTCGGATTTGTAAGTATCGTATGCATGGACCCATAGTTGCTAAATAGAGGTGTGAACACATGTTGGTGTGATCGGGAGGGTGGAGACTAATTCCGGTTTGAGAAATTGATGAGTTATTTAAGGAAGCTGGATTTCACTTAAAAAACATAATATAGTAATAGTAAAAGGAAGAGGGCTGACAGCTCATATAAGCATTCGTGTTTTGCTTGCTGAGTAGAAAGACAGGATAGAAAACGTAGAAAAATCAGTGTAATGCTCCCCTAAGTTCCGAGAAAAGAAGACAAGCTACGGTGAAGATGCATAATTAAAAGTCTGTAGCCAACATCAAGGGTTAAGTGATGCTCTGATTAAAGTAGGTGTTTGGGTTCAGAGTAATGTGATCTTGAAAAAAACAGATGCATTAATCCTAAGGTCTGTGTGGACTGTGGTGGGGTGTGAAAATTTCAAAGCCTCTTTAGAACGTTCAGAATTTGAGATGGACGTGAGTGGAGAGACAGGTACTCCAAGAGTCCATTTGAAGTGACTCAGCTGAAGGAGGGACATACTCCACTGTGAAAAATGGAAATCATGCTTAAGATTTGGCCCATAACTGCAACTTAGAAATAATATTTTACATTCCAGCACAGGCACAAGCTTACTTTAGTTTATGACCCACAAAATTGATTTCTGCTTTGATTATATGGCCTAACACCTCCCCCCAACCCATTACAAAAAACTGCTTTTCAAGGTTGAGTATTAGCTTCATTATTTCCTGCTCATTGTATTCCTTGTACTGTGCTGTTTTTATTTAGGAGAGGAGGAAACAAACAAGCAGGAAAAGTGAGTGTTTTGTGTCTCACTGCAAAGGGAACACAAGTAAAAAGCTCAGTGTCTCCTCAGGGAGCGTTGCGCTTGTTGTGGAAGATGTCTGTACACAGTCCACTCCTCAGGTGTGCTCTGTGCTCATGGATTAACCCAACCAAAGATCAGAACTTTATTTTTAGGGATGGGTGATGTTGCTAAGTTAGTAGAGTGCTTGCTTGGCATGCATGAGTCTCTGGGTTCGATGGCTAGCACGGCATAAACTGGGGTCTTGGCATGTGCCTACAATCCCAACATTCAAAGTAGAGACAGGACAATCCGACTTTCAAGGCCAATCCCTACAATCTAAGGAGCTTGAGGCCACCTTGAGATACATGAAAAAAAAAGCAGTGGTTTTTAAAAACTGCAGCTGTGCTAAATTAGGTACAGACTTTTTCCTTGTTACTATTCCCTAACCTATACTACATAATAACTGTATACATAATATTTACTTTGGGCTAAGTCTAATTAATCTAAAGATGACTTCAAGTGTATGGGGATGTGTGTGAGTGACATACCAATACTTCATTTTATTTTATGAGCTACTTGGCATCTGTATATTTTGGTATTCTTGAGAGTTCTGGTATTCTTGAGAGTCCCTCCCTAACATTTAACAAATACAGCCCCGCTGTGGTACCAGGGACACCAAATGCCTGGTCACAGAGGTTGCTTTTAGAGTTTGAATCAGTTAGTAGAGAAGCCTGAGAGATGGCAAACCTGGAGGAAAATAGTCTGTCAGTTCTAAGTTTGAGTAAAGCATTTGACCTAATCTGTTTTACTAATTGTGTGTGTAAATTGAAGATTTTAGCTAAAACTCTGAGGGGGTCTCCCTTCCTGGTCTTTGCAGTAGAGTGAGTTTGAGTACTCCTGAGCTGGATCTCAGACTTACCCAAGCCAAACTTGGAACTCCTGGGCAGGTGTGTCCCGCTGCCTGGCTTTTTAAATTTGTATTTATAGCAAACTGATTGAAAATCACTCACTGGAATAGAGCTATAAAGTTTATAAGACCTTTTATTTCTCTTTTTGACTATTTACTTGTTCTAGAGACAAGGTCTTACTGGGCTGTCCTGCCTCAAATTCAGAAATCCACCTGCCTGGGATTAAAAGTGTGCACCAATGCTCCCAGCTGACCTGTTTCTCCAAGCTAGTTAAGAGTGGCATGTATTTGTAATGTCAGCATTAAGCCTGGAGAATTAGCTGTGAGATTAAGGCTAGCTTGGGTTACATACTGAGGTCCAGGCTATTTGGACTGCGGTGTGATACAGAAACAATAAAGATCTTTCTAGCAAGGCAGTGGTAGTGCACCTGTAATCCTAGGATGCAAGCAGAGGCACTTTTATTTTGAGGGTCTTGAATTTGAGGTCAACCTCAGCTGTACAGCAAGACTGCAAAAACTTTTTAGTTGAGTCACACACTCAGGTGAATTCTGTGATGTAAGGTACTAGTTTCTATGAATGAGCATATTTCAGGATACTATGCCTATATATAGTTTTACTTTTATTGTTTCATTCTGTCATTTAGTTTTCTTTTAAACCATGCAATCCTGTTTTCAAAATGCATTGTTTGTGATGTCTGTCTGTCTGTCTATCTATATCTTTGTGTGAACATATGCATGGGTGTAGAAGCCAAAACCAGTGTTGGATATCTTCTTCAACCAATCCTTTTTCTTTCTGTCTGTCCTTTCATTGTGTTTGAGTGCTTACTTGCTCACATGTACACGCATGCACGTCTGGTGCCCATGAGGGCCACAAGAGAGAGGGTGGTGGATCCCTTGGAACTGGAGTCGCAGCTGGCTGTGGGCCTCCATGTTGGGGTACTGGGAATTACACCCCACTGGAAGTGTGGCAAGCACTCTAAACTGCTCCTCTTTCTTTCTTACCTTTTCATAATAAATAAATTTTATTTTAATTTCTATATAATATATTTTGATCGCACCCCTTGCCCTGTCCAACCTCTCAGGTCCTCCTCACCGCCTGACCCACACACTCATATTCTTTCTTTCTCTGTGCTCTCAAAACACAATAAGCGCCTTTAATCACAGCACACAGAGGGCAAAGGCAGCCAGCCTGGTCTACAGAGCAAGAGTTCCTGGACAGCCAGCTCTATACAGAGAAACCCTGTCTCAAAACAGAACAAAATAAACAAATCAAAACAAAACTACTAAGGCAGGCAGGCAGGCAGGCATGCATGCATACACACGCACGCCAAAAGGTGAGTGTTTCTTGCTGGCCAGCTACTCCTAGGCGTGAGTCCTGCCCTGGAGTGTGGTTGATAGACCTGGTAAGACTCCATTGGAGGAAACCTTTATTTCTTAATATCTTATTTTTTGCTTATCCTTTGAAAATTCCATATATGTTTACAATGTATTTTGATTATACCCATGCCCACTCTCAAACTCCCATCACCCCTCTTACATGTCTCCAGCTTCACATATTCTCTCCCTTTCGGTGATCCACTGAGTCCAGTTAGTGCTACCTTTATTATGCACAAAGGTATGAGGCTTTGGAACCATCCCATCCACCTTAATTTAGGCAACCTATCAGTAGTCACACCCCAAAGAAAAAGACTCCTTCTTTCTCAGCCGCTGTCAACTGCCAGTAACTAAGAATAATTCCTTGTGTTCTCTGAGCTTTGATGGAGTGATGTCCGTGTCCCTTTCAGAGCTGAACATTCCCTCGTTTTAATTGGTTATGAGCCAGGGTTGAGAGCAGCACTAATCTGTGGGCATAAGCATAAAGTTTTAGAATGACAGTTTGGACAGTCATGTTCATTTGAGCACAACAACAGTAGTAGCCAGTCCCTAGCACCCACTGCTCTCAGAGTGCTGACCAAATTGTCTTACAGGTTTTATGCTTTAATTTTCTTTGTTGCTTTTTTTTGTTTTTGTTTTTTTGTTGTTGTTTTGTTTTTTCGAGACAGGATTTCTCTGTATTGTTTTGGAGGCTGTCCTGGAACTCGCGCTGTAGACCAGGCTGGCCTCGAACTCACAGAGATCCACCTGCCTCTGCCTCTGGAGTGTGCCTGGATTAAAGGTGTGCACCACCAACGCCCAGCCAAAAGTAACAAAGTTATAGTTATGAAGAGCAATGAAAGTAATTCTGTGGTTGGGGGTCACCGCAGCATGAGGGACTGTATTAAAAGGTTGAGAACCCCTGTCTGAACTGCTGAGCCCTCTCCAGCTGTGCTTTAGGTTGGCTTTCTCACTTGGTGGCTCGGGCTCCCCGCTAACTCAGGAGCCTCCTGTCTGAGTGTCAGTGCAGTATTCTGACTCTGGGTGCTGGGATTGCAGGCATGTGCCACGACCCTTAGCTCGCAAGGAGTCTTTTTGAAACAGCACTTTGTAGTTTCTGTGCTCAGAATCAAAACCTCTTTCCATGGCCAATATCACCCAGAGCCTTGTGACTCCTTGTGCTAGGTTTTATTCTTTTTGTCATTGCTTTCTTGTGCTTTTTTGGGTTTTGAGCGAGTCTCACTATACAGCCCATGCTGGCCTAGAATTTGCTTGTGCTACTGCTGGCCTCAATCGTGCCTCTGCCTTCCGAGAGTTAGAATTACCAACATGTGCTGCTGCTACCTCTGATGTTTGCAGACTTCCTGGAAGCAGGGGTCGTCTTTTCTCTCTGCATGTCACTCTGTTGTGTTTGCTTATGGGGTAATGGTTAAGTGAACACAGTGAATGAATGCCACATGGTTTTCTTAGGGGTGGTGTCTCACTTGAGTAACACTTGTTGGTCTGGAATTTACTATGTAGACCAGGCTAGCCCTGAACTTGAATTCCAGCTACCTCTGCCTCATGAGTGCTGGGATTAAAGGTATGCACTGGGCCAGTAATTTTTGTTTTAAAGAAAGGTAACATGAGAATATTGTCTCTTGAAGCAAGCTTATACAATTTTTAACCCTGGAGAATTATGTTTACCTATTAGTTGTAATTTATTAACTTCCTTAAAGAATTAATGTCTGGAGCATTGGGTCTGTTGGATGCAAGTCCAGGATCTTTTGACCACCAGGTCTTAATTTATTTTGAGATTGCTGGTATAAAAATGGCCATACGTACTTGAATATGAGATTAGGGCACATGTGCATCATGCCTATGGAGAGGAAAGTGTGTTAGAAGTGAAGCAACTTTCTTGAACAGGTGTGTTTCCATGTGCTCCTATTTGAAATATTCTAACAAGTCATTTAAGATAAGTAGAAGATAAGTCCATGGGTTCTCATACTTAGAAATCAGGACTTTAGGGTAAGATCAAGAAAAATGCTTAGAAACCACAGTGATTAGAGCTGACAAGACAGCTCAGTGGGTCGAGGTGCTCGATGCTAACCCAGTGAGCTGGTTGGGTTCCCAGCATAAGTAGAGAACCAACTCCCAGAAGTCATCCTCTAACTTCCACATGTACTCGGTGGACACACATGAAAACAGTAATTTTAAATTGCAGGGGTTAACTGTAGCTGTTGTATCTTGTTCTAGTTAGGGTTCTACTGCTGTGAAGAGACATCATGACCATGGCAACTCTTATAAAGGAAAACATTAATTAGGGTGGCTTACAGTCTAGAGGTTTGATCCATTATCATCATAGTGGGAATGGCGCCACAGGCAGGCAGAAATAGTGAAGATTTTTCAGCTACATAGGAAAGCGGGGCAGGCTAGGTGCAGCAGCACATGGCCTTTAATCCCAGCATTCCAGCAAAATCCAGCCTGATCTATATAGCAGGAACCAGCAAGAGTTACACAGTGAGACCTTGTCTTGGGGAAGGGGGAAGTAGAGGAGGAAGAAAGGAAAGGTTTGGCTAAAGAAGACAGTTAACATGAACTGTCTGTGAGAGTTGGGTGCCGTGGCTTTTCCATATAGGCTTAGTTTCTTGGGAGGCTGAAGCAGGAAGGGTTTGAGGCCAATTTGAAAACTCAATGAGATGTTTCCATTTTAAAAGAAAAAGGAAGCTGCTCTCTGAGTTTGAGGACAGACAGGGCTACACAGAGAGACCCTGTCTCAAAAAAAAAGGAAGAGAAGAAAGAAAAAAGAGGTCAGACTGGTAGCACACACTTAACCCTCCACCTCAAAAGATAGGTGAGTAAGATAGTGGGTTTGAGGCCAGACTGGGCAAGATAGCAAGATGTCACCTCAAAACCAAAGACGAATTAAAAGAAGACATAGCATATGAGAACAGCAAATAAGACTAAGGGTGGATATAGAACCAGCTGGTTCTGAGTGCCTGCTGTAGAAGTCCTTAAGTCTGCTTTGCCTTCTGAGGGTTGTTCCCTTTCCTTAACCAAAGAGCAGTCAGAACAGTACAGAGAAGGAGAACCAGCCAAGAGTGAAGGAGGAAACCTGGTTTTGGCTTTCACTGTCCTCTTTTAAAAGGCTGTGTAAGATCCAGAAGATTAAATGCTTATTAATTAGACATATTCAGCTAAGGCAGCTTTTGTTTTGACTTCCTGCCACAAATCTTTGGAAAACTTACAAATTGAGTTTTAAAATGTGAATTGTGTGTTTTCCCAGCCTCATCTACCTGATGTTTTTAAAGGTTTCTTTTTATTTTATTTATTTATTTATTGGTTTTTCCAGACAGGGTTTCTCTGTATAGTTTTGGAGGCTGTCCTCGAACTCACTCCGTAGACCAGGCTGGCCTCAAACTCACAGAGATGCGTCTGCCTCCGCCTCCCGAGTACCCGGATTAAAGGCGTGCACCACCAACGCCTGGCGTGCGTGCGTGTGTGTGTCTTGTCTGTCTGTCATGTCTGTCTGTCTGACTGACCCGGAGAAGACAGAAGGAGGGTATCCGATTCCCTGGAATTGGAGTTATGATCGTGAGCCACTGAGTATGTAATGAGAACCAAACCCGGGTTCTCTCCGCAAGAGCAGCAAATGCTCTTTACTACTGGGCCATCTCTTCAGCCAGCTCCTGCTTGGTTTTTGGATTTTGAAGACAGGGTTTCTCTGTTTAACCTGGCTGTCCTGGAAGGAGCTCACTCTGTAGACCAAGCTGAACGAACAAAAGATAAACATTGGTTTTTCGAGACAGGGTTTCTCTGTATTGTCTTGGAGGCTGTCCTGGAACTCGCTTTGTAGACCAGGCTGGCCTCGAACTCACAGAGATCCGCCTGCCTCTGCCTCCCGAGTGCTGGGATAAAAAGGCATGCGCCACCAACGCCCGGCAAGATAAACTTTTTTTTAAAGTTTACTAATTCTTGAATAGAGCCAAACTCATCTTCTTCTCCTCTTCCCTCCTCCCCCACAGGGTTTTTCTGTGTAGCCCTGGCTGTCCTGGAACTCACACTGTAGACCAGGCTGACCTTGAACTCACAGAGATCCACCTGTCTGTCTCCCCAGTGCTGGGTTTAAAGGCGTGCGCCACCAACGCCTGGCCAAACTCAAGGTGCAGAAATAAAATCCAGAGTTGGTGAGATACTCGGAGATTACCCAACTAATGAGTCCCCTTGACATTACCTGTTTCTTTTTCTTTTTTTTTTTTTTTAACTTCTTGTTTTGGTTTGGTTTTTCAAGACAGGGTTTCTCTGTGGCTTTGGAAGCTGTCCTGAAACTTGCTCTTGTAGACCAGGCTCGAACTCACAGAGATCCACCTGCCTCTGCCTTCCAAGTGTTGGGAGAAGGTGTGCGCCCGGTTGTTTCGTTGCTTTTATTATTTATTACAAAATTTGTGGTGCAGAATTTTGCTGTGAGTTCATTATAGGGAGGCTGGAGAGATGACTCAGCTGTTAAGAACACTGGCTGCTCTTGGAGAGGACCCATGTTCAATTCCCAGGACCCACAAAGTGGCTCGCAGCCATGTATGGCTCCTGACCTCCACAGGGACACACACTGACCAACATGCAAGGCAAAACACTCATACAATAAAAGCAAATAAAGATACAACATTTTAAAAATTAATTCAGTATTTATATCACAAAAACACTTATTAGTCCATTGAGAATTAGGTGGTATGGCCATACAAAATCAGGCTTGTTAATTTGGGTCAGGGAAAATTTGATTGTTGTATGTGTTATGTCCTAGCCAGCTGGTTTGATGATATGATGTTTTTTTTCTTATTACCTGTGCAGCCAAATGGTCGGACTGTTGAAGTCCCTGAGGATGAAATCGTTAGAACTCCCCGTAGAATAACAGCAAAGCAGCCACCAGAGACAGACAAGAAAAACGAGAAGGTGAGCTTGGGACCATGTGATATTGTATGCAGAGTTTTTAATAAAGAGAGTGTCATAGAAACCATGCTTTTGTGTTTGATAGGACTGTGTATCTCTGTTTACGGAAACTTCAAAGTCTAAAATAATCACACTGGACAGGTGGTTTAAGTTTTCTTACAAAGAATATTATGTTACCAAACATTTAAAAATATTATGGTGCTGTCAGTAAATGTTCATTATGCCAAAAGTGATTTATGACTTGATTTTTTTTTTTGTTTGAGTGAGGTTCTGGCTTTATAGATTACTTCTTATACAAAAAGAGAATCATGTTGCTCATATTGGTATTGTACCTTGTCATATGGTATTGTTAAAATAGATTTCCATTGTTAGGGAATTGAATCCTCTACCTGTTAAGCAATTAACTTTATTTAACAAAGTAATTCTGTACTGAGATCGTTAAAAGGTTTGGATAAGGGCTGGCCACATGGCTCAGCAGGTGAAAGCATTTGTCACCAAGCATGAAGACCTAAGTTCCATCCCTAGAATCACCATGTTAGTAGAAAGAAACTGACTCCTCCAAATTGTCCTCTGACTTCCATGAGTGTGTGTTTGTGCGTGAGTGTGCGCAGGCATGTACATGTAGATCAGAAAAAGGGCATTGGATCCCCTGGAGCTGGAGTTACAAAGGGTTGTCAGCTGCCCATTTTGGGTGCTGGGAACTGAACTTAGGTCCTCTTGAAGAGTAACTTGCTCTTAACCACTGAGTTGTCTCCGGCCCTAAGAAGCATGGTTTTGTACGGAGAGTAATTGTTTTTCGGGTTATAGTGTGTGTGTGTGTAGATTACATTTCTTGTTAATTGAGTAAACTTTATAGATAAAATTTCCTCTATTTATAGACGTCGGCTTTTTTTGTTTTTTAATACATTTTAATGTCTCTGTTTTTATAGCCCAGATTAGCTAAAAATGTATGATGCTCCTGCCTCTGCCTTCATGCTGCTGGGATTACAGCTGCGTGCTAACACGTCTAGTAGTTCTTAGGTCTTAGTTTTGATGTGGAGGCCAGTCAGTGCCTCACTGACATGTGTTTTTTTTTTTTTTTTTTTTTGGTTTTTCGAGGCAGGGTTTCTCTGTATTGTTTTGGAGGCTGTCTTAGAACTCGCTCAGTAGACCAGGCTGGTTTCGAACTCACAGAGATCCACCTGCCTCTGCCTCCCGAGTGCTGGGATTAAAGGCGTGCGCCACCACCGCCCGGCCACTGACATGTTTCTAGTAGAGATCATAGAGGGCTGTTAGCCAGGCACTGTGCTAATAGTTAGTGATGGGTAGAGAAATCGTAACGTTTATACCCTCAGAAAGATAACAGTCTAGGCAAGGAAAGGCAAACAAGCTGTAAAAATAGGGTGTTTGGTTAGGTATTCAGTGGAGAAGAGAATCCTGTTTGGGTAGCCAGAACAGACTGGTTTGCTGGGCATGGTAGTGCATGCCTTTAATCCAGCTCTCTGGGGGCAGAGGTAGGTAGAGCTCTGTGAGTTCCAGACCAGTCAGGGCTACATAGTGAGTGAGGGCAGGGAGGGAGTTAAAGAGGGATGGTATTTCAGTAACTGAGAGGGGGAAGCCAGTTTTAGAGAATCAAATGAGCATTATGTTATTCAAATGAAACGAATGAACATATCCAGATGCACTTAAGGGAAAAACCTTAAATTTGAGTGATCAAGATTGGAGGGGCATATGATTTTTCTTATTTATGTGTATGTAAAATCAGGTAGATTCATGTGTCAGCAGCATCTATGATTTATGAGTCCATTTTGCATCTAGGATTGTAAAGATCTAAACTAAAAGGGAAAATCTGAAATTTGCTAATTAGAAAACCAGTAATAAGTAAAATGTATAAAGGTTGGTTACTGTTAGATTGTTAAAAGATGAAGTCAATGATTTCCACTGAAATTCTAATAGCATTCATTGTAAGAGCTAATGGTGTTCGATGAGTGAAGTATTTTCACATCACTTCATCCTAACAGTGAGGGGTGTTTTTATTTATTTATTTTTAATAGCTGAATAAATAAACTATACAAGATCACATAGCTGGTAAAATTTCTTCAGTTTCTCTAAGGCAGTAGTTTGGTTGTGACTCCCGAGAAAGGAGCCCTGGGGACCCTTTGGTTGCGTCCCTAAAAACAGACCTATTTGTGTGGTAATGAAAACATTTGCCTGTTTTGCTGTGCTGATATTTGCACTGATGGTGCCAAAGCAGTGGGTGAGTTGCTGGCTCTTTACCACGAGTCAGACTAACAGCACTGAACTGCTTGCTGCTTTGTCCTGCTTCCAACTCCATTTTAGAGGAATAAATTTGCTTAAGAGTGCTTTATCGGTCAGGCGTTGGTGATGCATGCTTTTAATCCCAGCACTCGGGAGGCAGAGGCAGGTGGATCTCTGAGTTCGAGGCCAACCTGGTCTACAGAGCAAGTTCCAGGACAGCCTCCAAGACAATACAGAGAAACCCTGTCTCGAAAAACAAACAAACAAACAAAAAAAGAATGGTTTATCAAGGGTGCAATGGGGATGATTGCTAGTCTTGTTCTTACTCTGTATTTGTGTGTTTTTTCTGATCAGGATAATTAGCAGGGAGGAATCTGTTCTCTTGCTCTGTCTTATGGGATCTGGGGTTTGAACTCAGGTCAGACTTGACCACAAGTACCTTTACCTGATGAGCCATCTTGCCTGCCCTAAATCTTAAAGTACTTGATTTGAACTATTCTGCATGGGGGAATGTGACTATATGTGAAGAGAAAGATTGTCTTAAGGAGAAACACTTGTACGTTGTAGGTTGTTCTGTTCCCTTTGAAATAATGATTGATACGCAGCATTGGCTTATCAGATTTGAATATATAGACATTTTCTCATGGATAAACAAAAGGATCCCATCACAGCAAGGAAAATATTTTACTTTTCAAGGAAAAGTGTTTACTGCAAATGATGAAGGGACTTCTTGTCAAATAAAAATGAGAAATTCTGAAGATTTGGATTTACTGCCATGATATTAACTTAATAGTACTTAGTATTTCTGATGACATCACTTGTAGTAAATAGGACTTTTTAAACAGAGCCCAAAATGGTGGATGTAGTGGTTTGATGTAATTGGTTCCCACGGGTTCATAGCGAGCAGCACTGTTAGGAAGTTAGGAAGTGGCCTTGTTGGAGTAAATGTGTCACTGGGGATGGGCTTTGAGGTCTTATATGCTCAAACTACACCCAGTGTGGGACACAGTTCACTTCCTATTGCCTGCTAAGCAAGATATAAGAGCTCTCAGCTCCTTCTCCAGCACTATGTCTGCCTGCGTGGCACCCACCACAACGATAGTGAGCTAAACCTCCAAAGTGTAAGTTAGCCCCATTGAAATGTTTTCCTTTATAAGAGTGTCTCTTCGCAGCAATAGTAGCCCTAACTAAGTCACTGGGACATGTTTTTCATTCCAGAATTTGGGAATTGGAAGCAGGATAATCAGAAATTCAAGGGCAGTTTCGGCTGAGTTAAGTAACCACTTCAATTTGACCAGCTTAGGGTTACATGAGACCCTGTGTCCAAAAAAAAATCCATAATGGAATATCTTAACATTAAATGAAGTTTGTTTGACTTAGCAAACCAGTATTTTATAGTTGGCTAGCACTTACATTACAAAGTCATGCATAGGCCAGGTATGATAGTGTAAACTTTTAATCTTAGCAATGTAGAGACAGACAAATCTCTGAGTTCCCGAAAAAGAAATACCAAGTCCTAAGCTGCAGAAAAGCTGTTTAGGTGTCTGTCATTCATTTAACTCATTTTCTCGGGAATGATAGAGCATGTGTAGATGTATGTGTATTTATGTGGACACATTTAACATAATATGAACACATTTCTTTCAATGGTACTAATATAGTCTACATTTTTTTGTATCTGTTTTGCGTATGGGGAATTTAAGTAGTAGACAGTAAGAAAATGCTTACTTGGCATATTGATTTTTAGAATCCATCTGATAAATTAAGTATCTGTTTCAGATACTGGTGAAAATGTTTGGTTCATTTACCATCTGAGCCTCTGTTCATTTCTGCTGTCAGGCTGAGTTTTGTGGGTTTTTTGTTTGTTTGTTTGGTTTTTGTTGTTGTTTTGAGACAGAATTCTCTGTGGCTTTGGAGGTTGTCCTGGAACTACCTCTTGTAGACCAGGCTGGCCTCTAATTCACAGAGATCATCTGCCTCCCCGGTGCTGGGATTAAAGGTGTGCATCATCACTGCCTGGTCAGTTTTGTTTTGTTTTTAATTGGCAAGCAATATTTGTACTTATTTGTTAACTTGAACAATATGATCCAGTACACATGTAGCTGTCAAATCACAGTAATCAGTACCCTCAATCTTTTCCAGTGTTGTTTTAAAATACATAATTAATCGTTGTGGACTATAGTTACCCTTCTATACTAGAGAACATTAGAGCTATTGCCCCCAATTCTGTGTTCCTGCCATTCACCCTCTCATCTTTCCTTGCCCTTTCTAGAAAAATAGTTCCATGTTGCCACCTCTTAAAATATCACAGTTGGGTGGAAGTATGTAGTGTCTCCTTGATAGACCTTGGATGTAAATCTAATAAGAGGGTTGCTAGATTATATAGTAGGTTTGTTTTCATTTTTTGAGGACCCTCCATGTTTTTGGTACTGGCTGTGTCAGTCTACAGCTCACCATCTCGTGGCGGGGCAGGGGGGGGGGCAGACGTTTATTCTTATACCTCACTGGAGCGGAGTGTCTTGCTTCTGCTGGCCTGCATACTCCAGTCTGTCTCTACCTCCTAGTCCCCAGAGGAGTTCTGGGATTACAGGTGTAGGACACTACATTACATGAATTCTGCAGGTTCTGAGTCAAAATCGGTCATTGGGCTTGCATTACAAGCACTTTTGCCTGCTGAGTCTTTTGCAGTTCCCTGATGATTGGAGTGCTGCTCATTTCTTCATATACTTATTGGCCATGTGTCTTCTTTTCAGAAGTTTCTGTTCAGATCATTTATCCATTTTTAAATAATCTGGGGGGGGGGGGGCTTTTACTGCTGTATTGTTTGGACAAGATTTAATAATGTACCTGATTCCATCGTCGAATATGTCAGTAAAATGGGTGGGAGTATAGTAACAAGAAAGCTAAACTATGCCAGTAGTTCCCACAGAGGTATTAGTTATAGTTGAGCTCCTTAAAAGTGTAAGACAGTAGCTGGGACCTTAGGGCACAGGCCTGTGGGGCCAAGGCAGGAAAATCCCTAAAGAAGCAGTTCGGGGGCAGAGTGCTTACACAGCATGAATGCACCGTGTACACTTTGACAGGTACATCATGTCCGTTTATCAAAATTGTAGCAGCTGCCTCTCTAAGACCTGTGACCTCATCCTCACCACATCCTTTCTAATGTTTACAGTACTAACTGTGAATTCCCGCCTGTGGAGCAGGCCTCACATCCAAAGTGAATGCTTTCTCCCATACCAATCATGGCATTATTGTTCCAGTGGGACGTGTTGCCTGGCAGATCAGTTAGCATGCTGGGTCCACAGCTGAGTAAGACTGTTGATGACACGTCTCCTCGGTAGCCTGTGATCGCTCACCTCCACCTTGATCTGTCTACTTTATAAATAAGTTTATGTTTACTTATCATTAAATGTGCTTTGTAGTTAAATTAGTTGGAATAGCAGGTTGTTTGTAAGTGTGGAGTCTGGGGTTAGAACTGGACTTTATTCCTGGTTTCATACTTAATAGCCCATGATCTTAGACATTTTCTGTCAGGTCCTTATGACTCTAGTTTCCTTATCTTTAAAGGAGGGATGCCTACCATAGGCTCTGGAGACATAGACTGTCTGTTATGTCCATCCTTTCCCACATGTGGATGTTGGATACTCAAAATGTGGCTAATCTGAATTGAGATTAAGTGTAAGGTATACTCTGTTTCAGACAAGATTAGCCATGATTACACCAGATTTAGATTACCCTGCTTTTCATACTGTGTCATTAAGTCATTAAAATAACATTGTAAAACAGTTGGTTACCATTGAGGTGATAGTATTTTAGATATATTATACTAGTTGTCTAGCCTTATAAATTGTTATAAATATTAATATGCCTACCTATCTATATAGCTTGAATAGTGTTTTATTGGGACAGTCCATAAGCCTGCTGACATACTAAAAAGTTGTGTTGTTGTCACAAGCCACCAGGCCTTTAAAGCCTGAAACACTGATTCTCTGGGTGTTAGCAGACTAAGTAACTCTGCTGTTCCTGCTCTAGACTTTAACAGATAGTCAGTGTGTTATCTTTTCTTTCGAATGGTTACGACAGAGACAGAGAAGTAGTTGACTGAAGAGAGGGAGATGGGGGATGCCTGCTGATGGATTCAAGGTTTCTATGTAGGGCTAAAGAGAATATTACAAGCATTTGGACATACTGAAGCCACTGAGTTCTTTTAAAAGTAGATGTGAACAACTGGCAAATATAGAAAAGTGCTGTACTAAACATGAAACATGACAGTGAGAACATTCAAAAAGCCAAATGCAGAGAAGAAAACAGCTTGTAGAAAAAATAGTGATTTTAAAAATACACTCTCATGACAAAAACAAGTTTTTACTTCATTTCAAAATTCACACCATATAAGAATACAGTTGTCCCTCCATCTCTGTCTGGCACTGGCACCTGGACCCCATGCAGATACCAATATTTGCATTTTATTCCCTCGTATTTTTTCAATATGAAGTTGATTGAAGCCGTAGATGGGAAAGTCACAAGCATGTAAGTCAGATTCTTTGTAAGTTGCTCATGGGTAGGAAAGGCATTTAGTTTAGATACCATCTATTCAGTTAATTCAAACCATACTTATCATTTATTCATAATATAAATATCTTACTAAAATGCAACCTGTAACTTTAATTCTGTACAATAATGGGTGAATAGCTAATCTCAATAGGTAACCAAATGAGTGACAACAGAGTGTGTTTAACCAGGCGTTTAATGCTGGGTGTGATAGTGCACAACTATTATACAAGTGTGCCTCTGTTGTAACCCCAGTACTCTGGAAGAAGAGGCAGGAGACTTAGGAATTTGAGGTCATCCTCAGCTATATTTGAGGTGGCAGCGGTGGGATGAGCTTATCTCAATAAAACAAAGCACCAAAACCTACTATATTGTTGGTGTTGTTTCTTTTCTGGAGATACCTATCTAAATACAGACATCGTGTGCAGTTTTTGGCAAGCTTTTGAAAGGATAATATAAAATTAGCAGGAAGGAATTGGAAGACTGTTCCAGAATTTGTATCTTGTGTTGGTATTTTTATCTTTATTTGAATTGTTAAACATACACAGTCAGAGTTTTTTTCACGTTGCTTTGAAATTGACCAAATAAATACTATTTTATACAATTGATATGTTGATTTGTTGTACACAGGGTTTATAAGCAGTGTACCTTATGTATGCAATCAAACCATTATTTGGAACATAATTTTTCTTCTGAAAATGGCAGTGGGTTTTAATATTATTGATCCTAGAACAGCGTATTACAGTTTTGATTACTATAATGTAGGACACATTATGTGTGAAAGCATAATGTAGTTCTGGAGCCCAGCAGACCTTGAGTTTTAACTTCACTTACTAATATAATGTGACCTAATAGAGCCTGGGCAGTATTTAATTAATATTTCTACCTCTGTTTTCTCATCTCTAAAATGGGGTAATGTCTTCTGTATTCTTAAAGAATAAATAAGAAAATTACTGGAATTAGCACAAAGTAACCATTCAAATGATAACTTCTTATTGCCACTTAATATGCTGATTTTAAATCAAATTTAAATTTTTTAGTTGTCAGCATCATACATTTCATTATGTATTTTACTGACTTTCTACCTTTTTCAAAAACAGTAAAATAATAAGCAACATTCTATTTTATTGTTTCAGTCAAAGAAAAATAAGAAGAAATCAAAGTCAGATGCTAAAGCAGTGCAAAACAGTTCACGGCATGATGGAAAGGAAGTTGATGAAGGTATTTGAGAAAGGGAAGGGCCTAGAGAAAACATTTAATTTTTTAATGGAGGTGTGTGGTATACACGCTGCATTTGTTTTACAACTTTTGTATGTAGCTCTTTTTAATTGCCATAAATTTTAACATAAAGATCTGTGATGTTGTTAAACACTTTGGTTATGTAACTCATTTAAGCATCTAATGGTGCTTATCCTTTAAATTTATGTCTGCTCAATATTCTGACAGTTGAGAGGCCATTCATCTTGTCTTTGTTTCCTAAAGATATGGTTTGGAGTTTCCCATTTTTTCTTAAATTTACCATTCCTAAAAGGCTGTGTGCAAAATTCTTGAATAAGCCATTTATTATCATCACACCCTAAACTCATATGTTAGTAGCAGATAATGTAACACTCTCCTGTCGCTTCTGCCCAACAGGATAAAAAGATAAGAGACAATTCCTTTCTGTTACTTTTTCTAAACCACACTCAAAAATTTTACTAAAAAACAAAACTAGAATAAAAATAGTTTTTTGCCTGGAATAACATGAGATTAGAATAAATTCTTAGGGCCAACTAATATACTCAGCACTCTTGGTTTTTAGCTTAATATCTAAATTTATTATGTCTGCCCCATCCCATATTTTTTTTCCCTCAAAGCTACAACTTTTTTGTTTTCCCCTTACTGAATAACACTTTTTTTCTCGGGCTGTATCAGGGGCCTGGGAAACTAAAATTAGTCACAGAGAGAAACGACAACAACGTAAACGTGATAAAGTACTGACTGACTCTGGTCCATTGGATGCAACTATCCCTGGGATAGAAAATACCATCACAGTCACCACCGAGCAACTTACAGCTGCATCATTTCCTGTTGGTCCCAAGAAGAATAAAGGTATATTAGTGGAACTTAAGAGTGGTACATCAAATCAAACTCCTTTAAGTCAGATGGACAAATTATTATGTCACAATCTATTTGGGTCTGCTAACATCATTGTGCTGATATACCCTTCTTCATGAGAGTGTTGTGAACCACACAACAGCAGTGTTGTTAAGAGTGCCTAATGAATGGCTTATTAAATTAAAATTTGCCTTTCTGCCTTGAGTCACACTAGAAAGTGTTGTTGCTTCCTTCCTGTGTGTGTTGCTGTGCTGCAGTCCTCTGACATCTCCATTAGCGTGCATAAGACATTGATTGAATGAAATATCACCATTCTGCATGTTGGGCACTTTCTTCATTCCAACATGAAGCAAGCATGTGGTGGTCAGTGCAGGCTCTGTTATCCACGCCAGTTTTTTGTTGTTGTTTTGATTTTGGTTTGGTTTATGTTTTGGCAATTTTTAAGCATTGATAAAGCTAGATCAGAGCTTCAAAGATAATTAAGCCAAGGTCCTTCCTACTAAGAACTCAGCTGTGCAAACTATCCAATATTGATAGCCACCTCAAGGTGTCGCTTGGCATTGCTAACACTTTACCCTGAAGACAGCAGTTTGCAGAGTGATGCTGCTCACTAGCTGCAAAGCACTGCTTTATTTCCTTTGTCTTTTTGTTAGTGATCTCCCTGTTTTCTGCCCCTGCTTGTTAGCAGATCACCTTCTTAACCTTGTTATTTTTTATTTTTGTTCTTTGCTTGCTGACTCACTGAAATTTACTGCCATAGTACAGCAATGAGTTCTCTTTATCCATTCTGCTGTCAAATGGTGTCTGTAGTTTTAGTTTTTTTGTTGGTGACCCTTTTTTCTGATTAGGGCATGCCTGCCTTGCTTGCACCTCATACTTCATAGGTGTTTTGAGTTCTTCAGTTTGTTTTTGGTATATTGTGATGATTATGCTTATTGTGTCAGAGAGTTGGAGTTTTCATGTTAGAACATGTAATTCTCATGTTTCACCATATCTCTCCTGTTAGTATCCCAAGTCTGGCGATGTTCTGAAGGTGGTATGCTTGCCTCTGGAATTGTTGAAGTCAGCTCATGCTGAGATGAGGCAAAACTGAATCTAATTTCAGAGCTTGATTCTTCAATAAGAGCCTTCAGAGTTTAGAAGCATTGCAGAGTAACAGGCTGTGCTCATAATAATCCATAATGGGGCAGTTTTCTAGGAACCAACATTTTAATTGACTAAAAATGTGGTGACTATAGACTCAGTTTCCTGTGGACATGTGAAATATGTTATAAAATCACTTTTTTCAGTGTCAAAACTGGCACTTGAAAGAACAATTTATTATAAATAACAGTTGTATGTTCCTCCTGATTTAATGTGCATAATGACCTATTTAGTATTAAATAAATTTTATTTCTATTTCAACCCAGGTGACTCTCATCTAAATGCTCAAGTTAGCAACCTTAAGTCTGGAAAAGGAGACTCTGCGCTTCAGGGTGAGAGAAATTACATGTAACTTAAACTAAGGCCCGTCAAAATAGAAACTTGCATACATGACTCTTTCCGTACATGAATGATGTAGAAGGCAATAAAGGGGGTTAAAGTGATTTTTAATTTCTACATTAATATGGTCATAGCCCAGAGATTTTGAAAAATGGAAAAGGAAACTCACTCACATTCTTGTTCTAGCTACTTCCCTTCCTGTATATAAAAACAGTAATACTTTATGTGTAATTTCAGGTCTTGCTTGCATCATTTGAACCAATATAGAAGGATCTTTGTTGGACATGAATGTAATACGGGCATATTTGGAATAAAAAGACTTTAGTCTGTATCTTAAGAAAACATAGCTACTATAAATTTTAGCTGCTTCCTTGATGGTATTAAATATTTTGTGATTAAATAGTTTAAAGTTGTTGGATGCTTCACAAAGTTAACGTAATTCGCTCATTTCTCATTACTGAAGCAAGCAGAGCAGTGTGCTGGCCTAAAGCAGAAGTGTCACAGAGAAGGAAAGAGCCTTTTATTAACACTTCCCTAATGCCCAGCATCTCAGTCCTGGCTACACATCTAGGGAGGTAAACACAGACTGTTCTTACGGTCCTCATCTTAATTGATCTGAGCCTATGCCATAGAGTCTGTTTAAATTTCTTAGTTGATTGTGATGTGCAGTCGTTAAGCATAATATAATATACAAAGGTGTATTTAAGGAAAGAACCGTAACTAGCTAAGAAGTCTTCGTGGTAGGTGAGTATTCAGAATATACTGGAATACTTGTTTTCAGTTTGTCAATTTGACATTGAGAAC
The DNA here is from genome assembly GCF_017639785.1 of Mesocricetus auratus. Taxonomy (NCBI): domain Eukaryota; kingdom Metazoa; phylum Chordata; class Mammalia; order Rodentia; family Cricetidae; genus Mesocricetus; species Mesocricetus auratus. The sequence continues at coordinate 1,212,902 of NW_024429204.1, forward strand.
ATCACTAGTATACATGTTCCATTTACCCTTCTGTTGACTTAAATCAAGAAGTGATCTGGTAGTCGGGTATTGTGGTACATGCTTGTAATCCCAGCGCTGTAGAAGCAGAGATGGGAGAACCATGAGAGTAAAATGAGCTAAAGTGAGACCCCGTCTCAGAGACAAATGTTAAAAGGGATCTGTGGTAACCATGTCGTAACTGTATAATTTATTTCTTATACTCAAACCTACTTGAAAGTGCAATAAGAAGGAAGAGAGGACTAAGCAAAAGTTGAGTTACCATAGAAACTTGAAAATGCCCTGTTTTTCACACACACAAGAAAAATTGGGTGTTTTTAATTTTTACTTTCTTTTCTTTAAGTTTCTTCAGGATTGAATGAAAATCTTACTGTCAATGGAGGAGGCTGGAATGAAAAGTCTGTAAAACTCTCCTCACAGATGAGTGCAGGTGAGGACAAGTGGAACTCTGTGCCACCTGCTTCTGCAGGCAAGAGGAAAACAGAGCCACCTGCTTGGACTCAAGACACTGCTGATGCTAATACCAATGGGAAAGACTGGGGAAGGAACTGGAGTGATCGTTCCATATTTTCTGGCATTGGTAAGAACTCTTAGGGGAAAGTGTAATTCATTTTAAATTGGCAATCTACTACATCTTGGATTTTTCAGGATTGGTGATGGAAAGCAAATCATTAATAGAAGCATTCCTAAGCTGGGCATAGTAATGCATGCCTGTAATCCCAGCACTTGCAAGGTAGAGGCTAGGGGACCAGGAGGTCATCTTCAGCTCATAATGAGTTAGAGGATAGCCTGAGCTAGATGAGATCCTGTCTTGCCAAAACGAAGAAGAAATATCAGTCCTGCTATGCAGGAGTAATAGGAATAATTAGGTGACCTCAGCCTTTGCATAGAACAGAGCAAGTGGAAACTAGCATGAATGACATTGTTTACTCTCTATATAGTGTTTTCACGTTCTCTGTCGCATCCATTCCTCTGGATGGCTAACTTAGAGTTGATATGTGAGTAGACATGATAGATTTTAGTAAATAAAAATAGTAAATACAAGTACAAGACAAGTGTATAGCATCCATTTTATTTTATAGTCTATACAAAGGTGTCTTTGAATTATTTTTCCCCTAGGTTTTAATGGCAGAAATTAGTAGTTCCCCTATTGAGAAACATTGTGTTTTAAGCAACATGTGCTTGTGTGTTATAGGAAAAGAAATCTTTATTAAATATGGAAAACTGCAAATAGGTTAAGGGGAAACGTATTATCACACCATCCAGTGGCAGCTGTAATCAGTCTTTGAATTTGTGCATTTTTATGTTCCTTTTCCCCATCCTCAAATTTGTGAGGAAAGTTTTACTTGCCCTTATGAGCACATTTACTTAATGGCCTTTGTGCTGTTTTTTTTTTTGTTTGTTTTTGTTTTATAAGAATTATTTGTTCTGCCTGTAGGCCAGAAGAGGGCGCCAGATCTCATTACAGATGGTCGTGAGCCACCATGGTTGCCAGGAATTGACTACTGAGCCATCTCTCCAGCCCTTGTGCTGTGTTATCAAATATAGCATAGTTTACTTAGCTATTTCCGTATTATTGGAGTCTGACTTTTTAAAAGCTGTTTTAAGTAATGTTTCATTTAGTGTATTTGTTTAGGGTAGATTCTTACGAGTGGTTTGGGTTAAAGAGAACATGGTCATTGCATTATCAGACTCTCATACTTTCATTCTTGGTGTGAGTGTCCATTGATGGTATTCTTGCTTACTGAGGCTGGGAATTTTTTTTAAGTCTTTTCTGATTCAATAAACCAAAAAAAAAAAAATGCACGAATTGTTTTGATTGACTTCTAAGTCACTGATGCAATTGGAAATTTTTCCATGAATTACCAGTTACCTATTCATGTTCATTGCCATTTGTCCAGTGGCCCATGCCATTAAAATTGAGTTGCAATTCCGTATAGTAAATTAATTTTTTCTTTCCTTTTGGGGCTTCACTGTTGTTAGACAGAAATCCTGTCTCAAGGGATAAAACCAAATATATATGAAATTCTTCTTAGTTCATGGGCCATTCAAAATCAGTGGTTTGACTTGGCCTGCACGGTGCAGTTTGCCAACACATGGTGTTGTCAATTACATTTCTTTTCCAGGAGTGCAAGATAATTGCTTTCTTCATTTGATGACTATACAACACATATACATACATTCAGAGAAAGCAATAGGAGTTACTGCAAACAATTTTATGGTTATGTAGCTGAGTGGTTGATATGCTAAATATTAACACATTTGTTGGGTAATCTGCTAAATTTTGCATTAAAATAGATTAACTATTTTGAGTATATAATGGGTGAGTAATCATTAGTGAAATTTTAGCAAGTTTATAATCAAGAAGAAATGTATAAATTAGTGAAGACTGTAAGGGAAAGAAGTGATTTTTAGTTTTATTTATGCTAACAGCGAGCTGTGCTTCTTAACCGTTTTTTTCCTATGAGTGGCTCTAAATCCAAGGTGAGTATGAGAGTCACATAAAGTCTTCTGATTATTTGTCTCTGTGTACCTGATAGTAGAATGCTTTCATTTGCATTCTCAAATGAATAGGACAGTGGGATTGACTTTACTTCCATGGACTATTATACCCCACAATGTATTAAAATTGTTGTATGAAGTTCTGGGCATTGGGCCAGCACTGCTTTCATCTGGTTCCTTGGAGCCCCAACTCTGACTGCACCTGCTTCTTCTCACTCTCCCTCTAAGACGACGGCAGCCACACTTTGAAAACACGGTTCTGTTCTTTTAAATGTCCCTGAACTTAACTCTTTTACCTAACAACTCTTCTGTTGACACTTCTGTCTCACCTCTTCTAAAAAAAAAAGTTGAGCTAACTCAAACATATTCTAATCGTTTTTCTGAGTTCCCAGGATACCCTGAAGCATCTAGCATTAAGATTTTGTGTTGTGCTACTTAACCTTTAAGAAGAAAAATTGAGCTTTTTTCAACATTCTGACATTTGCAGATAACAAAAGTCAGACTCTGATTGGTATGAGTGTTGGGAGTTGAATTAAATCATGTATTGCTCTCAATTTTACTTTTCCTTTTAATTTACATCTAAATGTTTCCTTTTAGAAGAAAAAGTCTGTGTGCAAAGTATAGAACTATTGTTATGAAACATCCTTAGGAGAGTACACTTTTAATTCTTTTGCATTCCTTTTTTCATTTAAGGGTCTGCTGCTGAGCCAGTTTCTCAATCTGCCTCTTCTGATTATCAGTGGGATGTTAGCCGCAACCAGCCCCATATCGATGATGAATGGTCTGGGTTAAGTATGTCCTTTTACATTCTTTCAGTTACTTTCCTCAGAGTTTTCTTTCTAGCATCCTGAACTCCTGCCTTATGTCTTAATTTTAATCCGAATTTTCCCCTTTAAAGGTCTTAATAATATAACACTAGCTATACTGCTTGGAACTTGATTCTGAATATCTATGGAATTAAAACTAACTCTATTATGACTGAGGCAGTCTTAATGTTCTCATAGTTGTTCTGTAGGACTAATTTTTAGATTTTTCTGTTTTAAATGAATAATTCTATTTTTCTGGTTTTGTTTTAAAAGAAAGAATAGACTATACAGCAGTTGCTTTGAATTATTTGTGTTGTGTGTACATTTTGTACTAGTAGACAACCACTTTCAGAGCCCAATTTCCAATAAAGACATAAGTTTAAAAGAAAGAATCACCTTTAACCCCAGCACTCAGGAGGCAGAGACAGGCAAATCTCTGTGAGTTCAAGACCAGTCTGGTCTACAGAGAGTGTGTTCCAGGACAGCCTCCAAAATCTCTCCCCATCATAAGTCCAGTTTTCAGAATTTATTCTTTCCTCTGAATGTTTATGTCACGTTCTTTCCTACCTTGTATGTATTCCATTATTTTGGTCTTTGTTTTAGAAAAGAAAGGGTAGATTTAATGTTCATTTCTAAAATTACCACAGTGATGTACCTACTATGTGCTTCCCGAGTGCTGGGGTTAAAGGCATACACCACCATTCCTGCTGTTGCCATTCTTTACAATATTTGGTATGACGTGTGAGCAAGCACTGTCTGCCCGGGGCTGGTCTCATCTCACTTAATGCTTAGACAGTTGCATTAGGTAGATGCTGTTTCCCTCACACGTCTCAGATAAAGACATTGAAACAAGAGGAAGTCTCTTTCTATAGGCATCAGCTAGTTAAGTGGAAGGGGATGGGAGTCAAACCTTGCTAGTCTTGCTCCACTTGTTCTCTTGGTGGGGTACAGTCACAATAACACTGGTAGTCATGGAGGCAAGCTTACAACACAGAGACTGAAGCAGAGTCCTTGCAGGGTGAGGGAGGTTAGGTTAGAAAGGTAATTAGAGAGGCCCATGTCTGAAGATTAGGATGGTGGAGTTGTGACTGTTTGATTTTTGTCCTATGTTGTGATGGTGTATTTTTAGACATGGTCTCACTTTGCAGCCCGGTTGACCATAAACTCTCAGTCTTGCGTTCTCAGATTACAGGTGTGTGACACCATGCACTACTAAAGGCACTTGTTTGGAAGGTTTAGTTTTAGTTCTGGGCCTAGAATACAGGATTTCATA